>NW_023416286.1:88485812-89685812 GCF_014176215.1 Rousettus aegyptiacus
GATAAGGGCTAATCAAATAATATTTTTAAATTAAAAAATATATATACTTTGATCCCTTGAAAAATCATAAAGATATAATTGAACTTCTCTGGTGAAGGTAGTATAAAGGTATTAACTATTATTAATATCCTTATATTTAATCTTCCCACACACATTTTCTTAATGGTTCTTAATATTGAAACAAAAGAAATCCAATTTTTCACCCTAGAAACAGGCATGTAATCATGAACTACAACAGGGAATATGCTCAACCCTTAATAATGAAAAAGAATTTAATGGCTAAATAAATCATATCTTATATGTAGAATTTTGAGAAGGGGTTTTAAAAAGAGGCACAGATTCACTGATCACAGTAAAATACCACCAACAGAAATTGACACATGGGTACAAATTAGTTCTTGCTTATGAAAACCTGAAATCTCCCATAATTGCTACTCATCATCCCCTCGGCAACAGAATAAGTCTACCTTACCTGTTGATTGGCTCATTGCGTATTTTAAGACAGTTTATGCTTCTCTGCCCCTTGATCATTCATCTTCTGACAGGTTCCAGTTTGCTTTTATCCCAACTAAAATGTGATACTTGGAAGCTAATGTAGTATTTTATGAATTAATAATCATTTCTATAAACATTTATTGAGCGCTTGCTAGGCATGCTCTAGGCACAAGGGATAGTGAACAAAAAGGAGGGAAAATCCCTGTCTTCATCCACTTACATACTATAGAATATATGTTTTTTAATTTTAATTTAGGAAAAGACTTGACCATCTTCAGCTCCTTACTGATCATTTTCCAAAGGAGTTCATAAACCACATAGGGAGGTTTTCTTGGGCTTCCTTTTAATAAATATTTTTCCCCATCTCCATCTTCTCCCTCATGCAGAAAGAGATTATGGAAGAAGAAAAGATTACCGTACAGGGTATATTAACTAGTTCTTACTTCCACTTACACAATTTTGTGAGAATGTAGGTACAATTGCTCGTTGGTATAAGCTACAGACGGGGTTGGCAGTTTCCACGCCCCCACCCAACAACTTAAACAACAGAAAGTAAGATTATGCTTTGAAAATCAAACTATGTAAGCACCATATAGTGTATAGAGTATACAGATATTTAATATAATGGGAAAAATGGGCCTTGGGGAAGAAAATCTGTTTTCTGATTGAACATATTAACAATTTAGAGGAAAACTATATTAATCAAAAGGGGCACAGAAGGAGTACTGTCAGGAAAGGAAATCAAAGGAAACTAAAAGGAAATCAAAGCAAGAATCACAGACATGTCTTCAAGCAATACTCTAGGCAGAGAGCATCTGAGGTTGCTATGGATTCTATGTACACATATCTTTACAAGCATATAATTATCATGGAGATGAATACATCAGCCTCAGAGTTGCAACATTCAAATCTCATAGCTAATTCACTTTGTTGTTCTGGGTGTTTGCTAAAGTCCAATGTGGTATGTTATTCCTGAATCATTTTGTATTAAAAAACAAACAAACAAACAAAAACACCAAGTTCTCCATATCTATCCAGACCTTAAAAAATGACCATCGCCATCCTCATAATTCGTGTTGTCACACCGAGAGAGAACTATGCTTAAAGGTTCTGTTTGGTTCCTGGGCTCCCTCTTCTTTAAGCAGAATATCTAAACCCCCTAAACACTTTCGGCGACACTTTCACGTCCAGAGGACAGCGTTTGCCCACCAACTTTCAGTTAGCAAAGGCAAGACAAAGACAAGTTTCTTTTTCAATTACACATAATTGACATACACTAGTCTACTGTGTTCAGGTGTACATCACAGTGATTCAATATTTGTATACATTATGAACTGAACCCCACTTAAGTCTAGTTACTAGCTCACCATACAAAGTTATTACAATATTATTGACTAGAGTCCCTATGCTGTACATTATTTCCTTATGACTTAATTTTATAACAGGAAGTTTGTACCTCTAAATTCCCTTCACCTGGTTTGCCTGGCCCCCGACCTCTGTCCTCTCTGGTAACCACTGGTTTGTTTCTCAGCAATTCCACTTCTTGGTATTGATCCGAAGAAAATGAAAACACTAAATAGCTGCACTCCCATGTTCACTGCAGCATTAATCACAACAACCAAGATATGCAAGCAACTTACAAGTGTCTATCAACAGATGAATGGATAAAGAAGATGGCACATATATACAAAGGGATATTACTCAGCCATTTGCAACAACATGGATAAACCTAGAGGGTATTATGCCAAGTGAATAAGTTAAATCAAACCGAAATCAGATATCATACGATTTTATTTACATGTGGAATCAAAACCCAAAACAAACAAAACAAAGGGCACTACTTTTTATCGTTCCTTTCGCTCTCCTCCTAAGCCTTCTTTTCAACTTCCACTTTGGTCATTCTATTTTGAGTTGCCCTCCATCCTTTTCCCTTCTCTTCCCCTAAGCCTCTTACCTAGACTCTTTAAGATTAAAAGAAAAAAAAAAAAGAATCGGTTCCTCCACTATGCTTTAAAGAAGATAGTTTTCCTTCAGTTGTTTTAAATATTAAGGTTTCATTAAAAGGTAGAGTCAAATGGGGCAAATAACCTTTGGAGTGTAAAAGTGTAGATGAAAGAAAACAGGTTAGATGAAACACAGCAAATAGATGGTCAACGCTTAGATAAAATTGGGGCCAAAAAAGGATTAAACAGTTGGCTCCAGACAAGTTAACCTAGCAAAAATATGTCTTAGTTTCTGAGTAAGTTCCACTGATCCTTGCTGAAAGAGTTGTCCATTCTTGAGTTGCTACACGTCCCAGCTCACTAGCAAGATCCCCAAGGTCTGCCTCTGTCTCTCCGCCCCCTGTCACTCAAATGATCATTCCACTTTCACTCTCAAAAGTGTCTCATGTGGACTGTTGGGTGGCCGCGTTCATCGTACTTGGAGTGCTTCTTGTTTCTGGGTATATTCATTGTGGCTAGCTTGTGTGGGTTTTTTTTTATTATTGTTTATTTAATTTTGTGCCCATTTAGTAAGCTGTCCATATCGTCTTGGAACACACTGAATGGTGAAAAGTGTGCTACTCTCCACATTTGATCCATTAGGTTGGCTCATCCTTAATTATTTATCGGCTTATTCAATAATGGGACTAAATAAATCTCTTGTCGTTTTACCCTAGTTAAAATTAAGGATAAATTGTGACACCATCTGAAGTACTGTTGAACTTTAGCTCTCTTTCGGTAAAAAGATTTAAAAAAAGAAGGTGATTAATTCTGAATTTTAAAAATAAACACAAATCATTTTCTCTGTTAAGTAATGCATAATTACATAATTACTATATCACATGGCTCTGATCAAATAATTATATGTGGCCTTTAAGTAAACTTTCCGTACTAAGAATTTCACATATGTGATTAAATGGTTAGGGATTTTTTTCTTAAAGGTAAGATTAACTATTAGGTTTTATATATACATATATATATATATATATATATATATATATGTATATATATATAACAACAAATAACTGTATACTTAAATATGTATTTGATAACTGGTTCACTGAATGTAAAAATGGTGCCAATTCTCCATTTTTCCCTACACCACATACTTTGCAATGTGGTCTTGCTAATCTTCCCATCAAGAGGTAGAACCCAGATTCTCATTGCTTGAATCCAGGGCTGGTTTTAGGACCTGCTTTATCTAATAGAATATAGTAGAGGTTATTTGCCAGATCTAAGGTTATGCTTCCAGAGGCTTTTCACACCTATACTTACTTTCTTGGAACACTACTTAGCTACCATGAAAACAAGAATAGGCTAACCTGATGAGCTAAGTCATCATCGTCATCTCTGTGCTAGTTAAATGCCACAGAT
Organism: Rousettus aegyptiacus; assembly: GCF_014176215.1. Taxonomy (NCBI): domain Eukaryota; kingdom Metazoa; phylum Chordata; class Mammalia; order Chiroptera; family Pteropodidae; genus Rousettus; species Rousettus aegyptiacus. Next base: position 88,489,664 of record NW_023416286.1, read on the forward strand.
ATGAAGAAGACTGTCCTAGAAAAACTATCCTTTAACTGACCTGTTAGTCAATCGAAAATGCATGTGAAAACCCACCTGGGCATGGTTTAGATCAGCAAAACTACCTGACTCATAGACTACTGATTAATAATAAATGTTTATGTTTTAAGACATTAAATTTTGGAGTAGTTTGTTACAAAGGGATATAATGTCTTTTAGATATTCTTACTTCAATAAAAATATTTCAAAATAATATAAGCAATAAAATTTCCCATTACCAGCTAAACAATTCAATCTGAATATTCACACGGTACTTGAATTGAAGGTGTCTAATAATATGTTAACCCCAAAATCTTTTCATTTCTCCAAACTGTGTCCCTATAATGTTTGATCAGCCTACTAAGCTAAGAAAATCTATTGATTACCTCTTTCTCCATTTCCTAGATTCCCTCATTGGATTATTTATCCTGGCCAATGAATTCTCCATTTAAATGTTAGTCAAATATACTTCCAACTATTCGTTCACAGAACTACTGTTGGAATTCTGAACTATACCATCTCTTTCCTAAATTAATTGCCTTATCTTGAGTTTCTCTCTCTACAAATCAATTCTACCAGAGTTTTTCCTTTCCTATAACACACTTAATTGTACGCCTTCTTTTCTTAACAAATGTTCTATGTAAAATTTAAATACATACATCTTTGTGTCATCAAGTATATCCTTTGTTTTTCTGCATGGTAAAAACACAAAGGTTCCTAGCATAGATAAAAGAATATGCGTTGCAGTACTAATAGCTTTTGTATTCAAAGGGATCTATCTGGGTAGTGACTTTATAGGCCATTTAAAAAATTCCCCTTTGTACTTTGTCATGTTAAAGAACAATAATAATCACATGGTTAAATTATATGGTATGAGAAAACCAGATTTTGGTTCTCTTTGCATAAAAATTGACATTCATATGTGTTTGCATTTCCAATATTAAATCCTGTCATTTGCATTCTGTTCTCATCCAGACACACCATCCCTCCTCAATTGTCTTTATCCTTTTAGTCAATACTCTCCTTCTGCCTCAAATGTCCTTTCTTATTCTACACTAGGGAAATTCAGTTTATCCTGTGAAACATAGTTTAAAGGACACCATCTTGATGACACCTTACTTGACAATGCAGTCAGAAGTTACCTCACATAGTACTTCTTGCTAATATTAATATGGTACTTAACCCATTGTAGTTAGTTGTACCCAATCTGTCCCTCATGCTTGACTGTGAACTCCTTGAAGGCAAATGATTATATATAATGTTCATATTTATATCCTTAGAATCTATTAATGTGTCTGGCAGTAGATGTAAGTGACTACACATCAGTAACATATGATATAGAACGTGGGGAACTCTTCCTCATTGAGTCTTAGTACACGTACCTACAGTGGAATTAGAATAAGCAATTCATGAGCAGACTATGGCATATAGAATCGTTTTTATAGTTCGTATTATATTTTAGACTATAGCTATATTGATATAGGTATTATCATCCCCAGTTTATAAATGAAGAAACCTGGAGAGGTAAAGGGAGTTGACAAAAGTCACAGAAGTCCTTTAATTCTACAGTTCAGTATTTTTTTTACTTCACTAGACTCTCTTAAAGAAAACAATTTTACTACAATATAGCATGAATTAAGACCCCCAAAGTATCCAACTAGATTCATAGTTTATATATACTAAAAAATTTAAAGTGTGCATAAATATTTTAAGGTACAATTTCTCTAGCATAGATTCGTTAAACTGCTATTTTTCCCACATAAAGGTTCATTGTAATTCTAGCACTTTGCTAGCCTAAAAAGAATTCCTGCTTTAAAAAATCTGTGTTAGGAATAACTGTGATGATTGTACATTATTTCATATTTTTCAAAACATAAGATGAATTAAAAAACACCCGATTTTAAATTCCCATAATACAACAAAACTTCAGTTTGAATTTGTAAGAATGTCTTCAGAAAGTTTTATAAATGACCCTCTTTACTGCATGACTGTCATCCTCACTCCTTTTGAAAGAATGCTTCCCTTGCGCTCATTGCTCATTGTACCATCTGCATGTTTCCTGTCTCGAAGTCTATCTTTCTTTGCCAATCAGCTCTGCTAATTCTGCAATACCAGCACATTCTTTCTAGGCAATAAAAAAAAAAAAACTATAATAGTAATAACATGCACCAACAAAACGATAATGACATTGATGATACACAAATTATATAATCTCCACTACATCAAAGACCCCTGTTGGTATGAAGAAATGAGTGATCTCATTGATTCTGGTTTCTTGGCTTAGTTATTTTTTGGTCTCTGATATTCTCATCTAGAACTCTTATCAGACAGTTAGGTACACTCTTATGCAGCACTGCAGCTAGAATTAAAAATCAAAAAACTTAACTTAAATCAATTATGTAATGCTACCATTGATAAGATACAAACCACTATCTGAAATTACCTCTTACCTTCTTCAGAACAAGATCACAGACAGGACAATCAGGCAATCAGGCAATCGGGCAATCAGGCATGAGGCAGGTCTACTTACAGACTAAACTTTCGAAGCACTTGCGTGCCATACTTTTAAACTCCAAGGTCATCTCCTGCTTACCTGAGGACAATGCACACATGGCATAGCAAATATACTTGAGATTATAGGTATCTCAAAAGGAGCAGCTCAATTCTGTCTCCAAGAGAAAGTGACCTTAGCCTACTACGGGGATCTCAGTCACTATGTGTCACCTGCTGTTTCCCATGAGGATATTTTATTGACATTTTAACAGTTCACCAGGAGCAGTATTGTTGGTTTCTACACAGTTTTGAGGGAATGATTTAAATTTCACACTGATAGCATTATCTACTTAAAATATCTCTGATGAAAATTCACTTGACTAGCCTCTGATTATTCTCTCTCAGCATGAAATTTTCAATAAAATGTTTCACCTAACACCTTACCTAATTCATTCCCTCCCACTCTCTTTGAAGAGAGATAAAAGACTAGGTAAAAGGTAGAAGTTTCTCGTAATATCCAGCTTTTTCTCATGTTTAAGTTAAAACTGAAAATGTCCTAAAAAGCAAGTTGAAGCCTTCTTTCCTTAAATTTCACATAAACTAGACTATATACTGCATTTTTTCCTCTCAATTAAATGATAGAATTCTGGGTGAATGTCTCAGTTATGTCTTTAAATAAAAGTAACAAAAAAAATGGATTATAAATTATTCAAAAAAGAAAAATGGATCCTGATTAGTTTACAGCATCAAAGAGGAGATGAAAACCCAGGCCATGGGTTCAAACTGTTGCAAGAACAAACGTGGTTTGCCTCATGTGGGTTATTTGTTTGCCCTGAGAACTGCTGGTGCTGCCGGGCACTGGGGTTTCCCCAATTTGCGAGGAGGTGAGTCAAGGCTTATACCAGAACAAAGGGAAAGGGGGTTTCAGACAGGCTAAAAAAAAAAAAAAAAAACAACTGAGGTAACAAGTGACTCATCTGCCAATTTTATTCTGTCGTGATTATCATCCCACTTATTATATTTAATTTTTATATTTAGCTCTCATAATGAGAAAGTGAGTTGTTATTAGCAAAACCAAAGGTATTATTACATGAGCCATGATTTGGTTTTCATCATTTGGTGGTTAAGAGTCAGGGGAGATTTGTGATTCTGGTGAGGAAGTTTTTTTTGGGGTCCATAACTGGGGTTTGATTCAAGAGAAGTAACTACACGGTCATAGTGCTAGTAATGTAAGACTTACTTTCAGCATGTTGCAGAGTAAAAACATTTTCCACAGAATTAGAAAATCACATGCAAGTTCCAACTTTTACATCTCGTCTTATATGAACTCGAGCAAGACAATTCATCTCTCTAAGCTGTCACTTTATTAACCTGATAACAGGAGTAACGATCTGACCTAACCAATAGTATTACTGTGAGAATAAACAGATAATATATGTTGCACAATTTCTGCAACACAAGAGCAATATTCAATGAGTATGAGTTAGTACGTTCAGTCTAAGTCAACATTTTTTGTCCCTGTTCTCATTACATCCTAAGTTCTAGAACTTGAATTCTTGGTAGTATTCCTTAAATCACTCATATAATGCCACGACAACATTCTTAGACCATTTCTACACTACAAGGTTCTGGAGGGCAGTGAAGACTCCTGATTTGTTTATAGCTCTGGCTCCATGGTCTACAGGGTCTGGCATTTTGATGGTGCTAAATAAATATCTTAAATAAATGAATCAGATTTAGTGCTCAAGAAATCCATTCTTATCCTGAAGATTAGAGCAACAAATATGTAGATTCAAGAAGTTTCTGTTTGGGGAAAGTATAATCAACTTATTGTAACACCTTTTACTAGGCTCTATTTTGTTTTTAATGTAATGGAGTGCCAAGGGAATGTAACACTTCCTAATTTAGTTCAGAAATTAGGAAGTGTTACATTAAATAACTTTTTTCTATTCTCTGGAGTAATGGCATCAATTCACTTTCACATACTCTTTGTATTAAAACAAACAAACAAAAATGATGCAATGGAATGTTTAGTAACACTAAATTAAAACAAGTACTGTATTCACTCATCTTTCCTGGAGAACAATGTAGACAACAGCATATAGAGATTCAAACAGAGATGCTAGGCGAGAGCAAACACTCATGTTTCTTTTTATAAGGTCACTAATCACTTTCATGAGGGCTCCAACCTTATGACCTAATCACCTCCCAAAGGCCACATCTCCTAATACCATCATATTGGGGCTTAAAATTTCAACATGAAATGTGGAGGACACGAACACTCAGTCACAGAAGCCAGACTGTGCTACAGTAGAGTTAAGATATATGTTTCCTAAGTAAGAATATAAACATTAATGCCCATGAAAATGTGTTATTTTAACCAAGTGCTATCAAATGTCATTTGGCAATTCAGAGAGCTAGTCTTTCTTTACCTTGTACTGGAAGGATATGATGTGATTCCTCTTAGCAAATGTTTGAGTGTATAATACAGTATTTTTGACTATAGGTACAATGTTGTAAAGCAGATCTCTAGAACTTATTCATCTTGTGTAACTGAAACTTTACACCTGTTGATTATTAATTCCTTATTTCTCCCTCTTGCTTATCCCCGGAAACCACCATTCTCCTCTTTGATCCTAAGATTTTGACTATTTTAGATATCTCATATAAAAGACCTCATGGTGTTATTCGGTATTTGTCTCTCAGTGACTGGTTTATTTCACTTAGCATAATGTCCTCAAGGTCCATCCAGGCTGTGGCAATTTCCTTCTTTTTTAAAGCTGAATAATACTCCATTATATGTATGCACCACATTTTCTGTATCTATTCATCTGTCGAAAGACATTTAGGTCATTTTCATATCTTGGCTATGCCACAATGAACATGAAACAACTATGCTATGTCCAAACTTCTGATTTCAATTCTTTTGGTTAAATATGGAGAACTGGGATTGCTGGATCATACGGTAGTTCTATTTTTATTTTTTGAGAAATCTCTATATAGTTTTCCATAGCAGTTGCCCCATTTTTCATTTCCACTTACCATTTTTTAAAACAATTTGACTCTGGCATACATCCACATGCTTTTCCCCAATTTTTTCTTTTTTTCTTTTTTTTGTTTAAAGTTATAATTCCTATTATTTTTGTATACACAAAAATTCAAACAAATATTTCTATATTTTTTATTTACCTGGGGAAAAAGTATATTGAAAATACTGTTTGATGGGTGGGAAAATATTGATTTTTTTTTTTTTTTTTTTTTTTTTTTTAGGCAAGACAACCCTTGGTTGACCTCACAGATTGCAAGGACCTTGTCAGCTTACAATTCCTTTTTTTTTACACCTACAGCATCTGGTCTTCCTAGATGGTTTCTCATCCAAGTACTAACCAGGCCCGACCCTGCTTAGGTAATGAAATCAGACAGAATTGGGCTTGTTTAGGGTGGCATGTCTGTAGACTGATTATTAATTTTATAGTTTGTGTGTGGGGGGGAGGGGTCTACATGAAAAATAAATTTACTTAGTTCTCATAAATCTTGAGTTTGGTTGGGAAAAATTAGATGCCATAGAAGTTAGATTCAGAAAGATTTTTTTTGTCACCTTTTTATAATCAATAAAGGCAAAAGATTTTGCGAGAATTGCCCATTTTCATAGAATGTGATGAAGGTCTTGTAAAAATTCTAACAAAGAAAATTATTATACTTGTTGGGACCTTCAATAAGTATAAGTACTTGATAGAATACTTAACTATTTCCCATATAATTTTCTTGTCAAAGTTCATTTTCATGTATCTTTGTAGTACATTAGTGTAAATTCTTGTTTACAATAACTTCAGGAACAATAATGATATGGCTGGTTATCAAATTATATACAATGCAGCAATTCTCCATTTTTTTTTTTTTTAATTGAAGAAAGAGGTAAGATGGAGTCACAACCGGAAAGACGGTACAAAGAATCGTCCATTTTCTGGAGCATAAAATTAGGTTAGGAAGATAACGTTCCCTTTCTGCTTTTGTTTCCTCCCTATTAATTAAAAGAACATTAGGGTAATGGGGGCCAAATATAAAATAAATGACAAGAGAGTTCTATAGAATGTGATGGCAGTGGGGTGATCTGTGAAGTAGATGTCTTTTTTTTTTTTTTTTTAACAAGGTCAGCTGCTACTCAGCTATAGGCTACTATAGAAAGATGGGCCCAGTATCAAGGATTTTCAAATTTGCCAAAAGAAGTAGCAAATTTTGTTTTTGTTTTATTTTAGGTAAAATATCCTAGTCTTTAAATGTTGACAATTCGATTCACTTTTTGAACACTATATATCATAACACAACATATTCAGCATGCTGTTTTTGGCTTATAAGCTGCCAGTTGGCAACCTTTGGTGAACAAATCTGTAGTTATTGTGCTAAAATGCCTTAATTGGATGCATACTAAGCATTTAATCTTTCTCATGATTCAGAATAATTTGAGGACTTCTTAAGACTATGAGAATATCATTGTACTAGAGACTGTGGAAAAACCAGTAATTAATGTCAAAAACTGGTTGATAAAATACCAGTCACATTTTCTTTTTTGAGAATTCCCAATTATTTGGATACACATGTGAGACTAAAAGTCACTTATTTTCATGATTTTCTTTTAAAATTCTTCATGCTTCTTGTAGTTAAAGACATACAAATACCAGTACAATTTGAATTATACTTGGTATAAGTTGAACACACTACATATTGTTCTATGCTCTATATTTTTCTTTCAGATTAAAAGTGCCTGAAAAAATGAATTAGTATCCAAAGTATAGAGCCCAATGCACCTGCTAATAATGGCAGCTTCTACCAGAGACTTTGCCTACAGTCTCTTTGTCAGAAAAAGAAAAAGAAAAACAAATTTTTAAAATATAATTATCATCATTTTCATTGATTATGATGTTTTTCAAAGCATTAGACTAAAACATAGTGTTGCTTATATGACAAGATCCAATCATGACAAAGGAATACATTCAAAGAGCATTTGATCTCAATGACAGACTAAACCTTCCAAATTGTTAGTTATTAAAATGACATATTGGGAAAGATTTTAAATGGCACAGATTTAAAGCTTTAGCATGGAATTCGGGTGAAAAAATAGGTTCCTCATGTTTATTTTATTTTATTTTATTTTATTTTTGACAGACTAATTTACTTCGGACAGTTGTCAATAAAAAGTATATTCCTATACCTGGATACCCTTTAAGTTTCTAGAAAAGATTATTAGCTCTGGAAATTGAAACTGTAGCTGATCTTTTATGTCAGTCATGGTATCCACCCCAGAAAGAAAGATTTATCTGATGAAATTCAAAACCAATGAAATATTTCTCCAAGTCACCCTTAGCAGCCTTCACTTCAGAAACCAACTCCCACCTGGAAGCATTTTTTTTCCCTTTGTGTCAACATTTTCGCAACACCACGTGTTAAAAGCTCAGGCTCTGTTTCCTCTCCCTCAGCACTTACTTGACACAACAATCTGAAAACTGTCTGAGTTGATTTTCCTTTTACTAATAGATTATCTCTCTTTTCCATTTTTCCTGTTCTCACTTTCCGAAAATACGTTTGATATGGATCTCGTCTGTCCTAGATAAGATTATCCATATCTCCTAATTTTGCTTTCAAATTGTCCAACTTTTTCTCTTTGTTTTCATTTTCTTCTCTTTTAAACTTTTCCACCATCGTGGCGCTACCTCACCTAACATACTTCTTCCTTGAAACGTCGCTTTTTAAACGAAACGCACATACACACTCACTCACACACAGAGAAAGAGGCAGAGGAGAGGAAGGGAGTCTTCTATTTATTTATTTTTTAATGTCGGCAGTAATATTTTGAGTAGCTTATATTTTTTTCTTGTTTTAAGACTGCTCCTTTATTCTAGTAATTCTTTCTTGTTTTTTAGAAACATACTATCTTCTCTAGTCTTTGTGAGAATACTAGTAAGAAATTTAAAATTTATTTTTATATTTTCTTACAGCAGAATTCTCTTTGTAGTTTATAGTTTCATGTGTTCTGAAATATTACAGAGCTTTAGAATCACATCTACAGCCAGGATACAGAACAGTTGCATCATCCCTCTAAACATTCCATTTTGCTGCCCCAACTACTGAGAACCACAGATATGTTCTCTGTTTCTATAGTTCTGCCTCTTTCAGAATACAATATAAATGAATTCATATGGTACATTGCTATTTGAGTCTGGTCTCTTTACTTAGCAAAATGCATTTGAGCTTTATCTATGCTACTTTATATGTTTGATCTTACTGAGATCAATTATTCTGTTACTTTTTAACTTTTTGTTATGTGGTAACAGTTTACATAAATGTATGTCGGTCCTTAATTGTTTATTTTTAAAAATAAAGAGACATGTTGTTAATAAAAGTCACTGGCAAGCTTTCCTTCCTGGGTTCAGGTAGATAATGGTTACTTATAAAACAAAAGAAAAATTTATAGTCAACATAAGATACGGATTACAGTTTAGTGAGTATATGGAGCATAGATTAGTGAGTATAATCAGAAATGTCAATAATGGACTTCTTAGATATAAAAATATACTTAAGGTTTTCAAAATGGCCTATTTCTTAGCTTATAATCTGTTTTCACCTAAATTATATATAAAGCTCTAGTACTGAATTTTGGAGAGCTCATATATTAAGTTTCAAGGAAATAATTGTTGAACAATCCACTGAATTTGTGTTACACAAGAGCTCAATAATTCTGGAAAGAAAGTAAATAAAGTTATCATATTAATAAATTTGAGGATAATACTGATAAAAGAGAAAATATAAGGAACTCTATATGCATTCCTTAAAACTAATGAAGCTCTCTAAGGTATAGTTTTCAAAATTTATTTTCCTGTCCTATCATGTTTTTATATTTAGTATTACCTCTATTTTAATCCCACCTCATGATACTATAATTATTTTTTTTTATTCCCTCACTGAAAAGTGAACACCTCGGGATTAGAATCTATCCACAAAATCTATGTATCGATATACTTTTGTGAGAAAAACAACAACATTATTTGGTTATTGCAAGGTGATACAGAATTACCTAAATATCAATAAATATGTAAAGTTTTTAGTTATCTAAAACTAAATACTTTTAGTACGTATCAACACCGCCAGTGATAAAACAGAATTGCAGTAGGAAGATACATTTACCTGTTTTGGGAATGAGCGCATCCCCGCAAAATTACTCGCCTCACTCACTACTGACTGCTCCACACTGGCAAGGATTTTACAGAGAATAACTGATCACTATACACTCCTGAGTCGAAGCTAGGAAAGCAACTTTTTAGTTGTGCTTCTTTTAATATTTTCCCTTAGTTACACATACAGGCACATAGAGAGGATTAAAAAATAATACGTGCAACCCTGCATGGAATGTTAGAAAATTATAAATGATGGATAAGATTTAAAAAAAAAAAGTGCCCTTATCTAAAAACCAACACACAGAAAGTACAAATGTTCTTGAACTGCTTTTTGTTAGATTAAGCTCTGACAACTGTCTCCTTTAAATAATGGATGACATTAACTTTTTAAAAAAGGAAAGCCAAGAAAAGAAGAAGAAGAGGGAGAAACTTTCTAGTTTCTTTAGAAGTTGTCTTTTGTTTTGTTCTAGACAAGAACTCTATACCCCTCTCAGTGGAAATATACATCAGCTGCACTAGTCAATATTGCCAGCTAAATAGTGGATGGAGAGATCAATTTCTTTTGCTTTTACTCTATTCAAATGCTAGAGAGTAAATTATCCTATGAAACTTTTTCAGTTTAGTGTGAGACAGAGACAATACTATACCTAACTCATAAATAGCAGTAACTTTTATATATAAACTTTTCCTCTTTGGTGTGTACACGTAAACACACATGCACACGCACACACTCTGACTCTTCACTGATATTGCCATAGTTTTCAAATATTCATATACATAATCTATAAATGTACTATCTACATATGGAAAGTTTTGTGTTTTTTTTTCTTTTTTTTGGATGGTTATGCATATTTTTGTACAAACCCACCAATAGTGCATGAGAGTTCCAACAAAGTTTTCAAAAGGAGATGTCCTCTAATCACAGGAGTCCTTAACCCTCAGTCCACAGACCAGTACTGGTCTGTGGCCTGTTAGGAACCAGGCCTCACAGCAGGAGAGCTGCTGGTGAGCAAGTGAAGCTTCATCTATATCTGCAGCCGCTCCCCAGCACCAACGTCACTACCTCAGCTCCGCCTCAGATCCTCAGGCATGAGATTCTCATAGGAGCTTCAGTCCCTGGTGCCAGAAAGGCTGGGACCGCTGCCCTAGTGGAAGTCCCATAGAAAAAGAATCCTGTTACTTTCTATTAACTCTTCATACATTTCAGAATACTATTTAAAAGTTTAAAAAGATTTTAATGTCTCAAAAACGTTTGGAGATTTTGCAGACAAATAAGAGAGATAAAAAGTACATCGATAAAAATCTCAGAATTTTAAACTAAAAGCACATGATCTCTGGAGTCATACAAGAATGTTGCTAATTTGTGCTCTTCCATCTATTAGCTAGATGAATTTAGACAACTTAATTAAGTTGTCTGTTGCTTCACCTATAAATGAAGATAATACTAATATTAAAAGAAAGTTATAAGATCAAGTGAGATAATGTAAAATTCTAGCACACTATCTGACATAGAGCGATCATTTTAAATTTAAACTCCTTACTTCTAACTTATTTCGCACTTTCCCCACTGGTGCTTTGAGAATATCTTTTATTTCTGTTATTTCTGTTATTATGGGGGTTAGCCAGTTTCATGATGCAGGGCCTTTTATTTAGAGGCCATTATTGCTGAGTAGTGCTATTCATTAAGCATCCTTGATCTACTAGAAGAAAGACTGACATCTGTTTTGCCCTGGTAAACCAGTTGCCTCACCTACAGAAAACTGACAAGGAAACCATCAGAAGACTTTGATTGATTGCCCAATAAATATATTATTGGTCAAAATTCATCCATCTGATACTTTTAGATTTGTTAGTTATTTGCAGCTCACAAAGGTATTATTTGTGACTAGTAGTTTAGTTTGTGTCACTACCAAGAATACAGGAGCAGGTTATTTATCGAGCCCTAAAATCTCTGTAATATCAATACCTATATATAGTAGATTCTCATTATTCAGGTAATTATGTTCTATTAAGTCACCACAAACACTGTATTAGAAAATATTAAACCATTACCCCTAGGGGAAATATGGAGTTAGGTTCCTGTAATCCTCCGTCATAACATTTTCATCAACCAATCAATACATAATCTGGTTTTATGTATATTTTGGTTTAAAGATATGTAAGTTAATATATATTGATAATTCATTAATAGGGCAACAGCACTATAACTCATGCCTGAATGAAGCTTATCTAACACATGCATTTTCTCTACAAAGTGCATCATAGCCTTTTTGTGCTCAGGATCCCTGGACCAGACTTCAGCACTATGATTGGACACCTCATTAGACAGTGAAATCATCAACAAAAGACACAAAAAAACATGGCACTCCAAAGATCACAGAAAGGACGCTTGTTTACAGTGCTGGAGCTGTAATAAGAAGGCGGTGTCATCTTGCCCCTCTTCGGCCTGGCACATGTATGCCTGATGACCCAAATATTTCGCCCTACTGTGTGTGTCCTTGAATTACAAAAGCATTATGAGTATGCATTTGAGTTACAAAGAAATTTTAGAAAGTAGAGAAATTTGCAAATAAGGAATCCACAAATAATGAGAATTAGGTGTAATTTTAGATGGTATAATTCTTGAAAACCTGCCTCTGAATTTATTTTGTCCTCACATGTTCTTTTAAATTAAATACGGTATTTTAATTTTAAAACTGGTAATTTATTACAATAAACATTTTCAAGATATGTGAAATGTCTCAGGGTCAACCACGCTATGAATGCTTTGTTTGAATCACCAGAAATTCTTAAAACTGATAGCAACTATGACTTAAATTTATTTCAGTCTCAGTTAAAGGCAAATCATTCGCCTCAATGCTCTATATGGAGTTCCAGAAAGAGAGTTGAGAAAAGTGGTAAATATGTGGAAGATATTACTGCAATATATTGGAAAGAATGATAACAAGAGTGAATACCTTGAATTTGAAGTGGCCCCGGATCCCCTTACCCCATTACTTTCTCCTACAGAACTGGTGGCCCAGGTGTAAGATCAGAAATGCTGAATGGCTATACCGATCTAAGGAAAGAGGTCACGGTAAGAATATTAGAGAACAGGGCACGAAGTGATTGAATACGCAACAAGAGAACAGGCGAGCTCCTGCACGATGCCTACACTAGTTAGGAAGCTGACAGGGACGAGAGTGCGTTAGACAGAAGAAACTTGAGACTTCGGTGAAATCAAAGAGATTTTCTTAGAAAATGAATTGAAAGAGATGACGATACATTTAGCTGTGATCAGAAATTATATGTGAGAGTTTAAATTTATAGAGGTATCATAGTTTGGGCTGCTGACAAAACCCAGGACTCCCCAAAAGACATGAAGATGAGGGGGTTAAATTGATTGATTCCTGGAAAAGAATGTTCAGATTAGATTGTTCAGATTTATACTGGTGATTCAAGTCCTTGGAGAAGAGAATAATGTGAATTAGATGCTAACACCCATTGTGAAGAAGGAATGGGAACTACGTAGAAGTTACAAGCAGCGAGAGAAGATACTGCAGTGTGATGTCATGAACCCCAGGAGGCCAGCGCTTATACGGGAGGGATGCAGAATAACCGTCTGAAGCTGGACATAGGGAACTGGGAGGACGCCAGTGTCATCTCAGCCTCCCGTGTTCTCACTAGGGTAGGTGGATAGGAGAATACCATGTTCCCTCTAAGAGAGCTGCAGGGGAGATTAGCATGCTGAGGCTGAGAGCCAGAGGGAAATTATGTCAACTATGTTCAGAGAAAGCTGTGTGCAGAGGCTTAGGATTCCAGGTGTATGTTTAGAATGAAAGATGGATTCCAGAGAACGGGATTTAAAAAACAAAACAAAAACGGAGAGAATAGGAGTGGCAGAGTAAAGAGGAAGCAGAGGGCAGGGAGAACGCTGGGCGAGCGGGGAAAGGAGGAGGCAGGTCGGGTTTGTGTAGTCAGCTGTGTGAGAGGATAATAAACTGGAGTTGAGGGTTTGATGTGTTTTCACGGGGAACGTGACCCTCAGCGGAAGCAGGTGCGAAATCCAGGTCGCGGTAGCAGTCGGCAGTCCGCGGTCCCGCTTCACCAGTCCGTTCCTCTCCACGCACATGGGGCCCGCTGACGTGCGTGTGTGTTCAGCAAGAAATCTGTGCACGTGTGTTCAGTGAACTAGGAATACACTACTGATCCGAGTAGGGGCAGTGACCTCTTCCCTGGAGATTGTGGGCTGGTGGTGAAGACAGCCAGCGTCTCTGGTGGGTACAGCTGTGAGATGTGACCATACTCAGAAGCTGGCAGCAGTCACGTGTCCTGCCATGTAGATCAAAGGAGGGGTAATTTTACTACTATTAAAAGAGAATTGGTAGTTTAGTCCCTGGAGGAGAACGCTTCCTCTAAGGTTAAGAGGGTAAATATCAAAAGCCTTAAAGACCTATAAGTATATGTTTATTTTATATGCTGTTTAAATTTTAAATAATCAATTAATTTCTTGCTCTAAAAGGAAATGAACTTTACTACTGATTTTGTTGCATTTGTATGTGAACCCAATGTGTGTATGTACACACTGTGTGTGCATACATATGTGCACACATAGGTGAGCATAGGTATAGCGTGTGTATATCTCTCTTGTATACAGCCTCATGCTGTTGTTTCACCTTATCTATGGAACGTTATTGTTAATTCATGGTTTTGTTATGTTTTCTTCTATTTCTTGACTTTCTTTTCCCTCGACTATTGATTCCCTTTTCCTCCTCTTCTTTATCGTCTCTTCTATACCTTTTATAAATAAGGGATGCCCTTATCTTTTACTCGGTCTATTAAAATTTGATTGGTTTCTTCTCGACTTTTCTCACCTTATCAGAATTTTTTTCTTTCTTTCTCACCTGTAACTAGAAACCTGTTCTATCTTCTTGTCTTTCTGTAATCTGAGGCAATGGGAAGAAGAGGCGTAGAGAATGGTGAGCTAAGGCTAAGGCTATGTACAGCCCTTTTTTTTTGGAGAATGAAGCCTATTTTGGAGGATGCTGTTAAATATTCTAGAAGAGTGCTAACAAAACATAGACAGAAGTATACCCATTTTCTCAGGAGACTACCCCTCGTCCTAGACTCTCTCTCCAGCTTGGAGCCCTGGAGATGGCAAGCTCCAGGCAGGACTTTGCCCTTCACCGACTTCTGAAACACTAAGTTACTGAGATACTGACGCCCTCAATATTTAGTAGGATATTCTATTTTTAAGTGATTTTCCATCTGCTTCTTTAGTCCATTTCTTTTCTAATTGATCACGTTTGCTGGGGAGAGGAATGTATTAGTGAAGATTGGGAGGATTTTTTCTGCTTTGCTCCTTTCTCCAATACAGCATCTGGAGATTAAGAACTAGCCAATCTGACCAGCAGTTTTCTTTTTCTTTGCTTATCCACCATTTTAAGGAAAATAACCATAGTTCAATAATTAAAAAAAAAAAAAAGAAAGAAAGAAAAGAAACGTTTGCTAATTTCCACTCTGATAGACTTGTCAGAATTTGGCAAAGGATCTTCTGTGATCTGGTTTGTTTTGCCAGCTTTACAGAGGATAGTCAACACTCATTTTTAATAGAGGAAAAAAATGAGGACAAAAGTGTCACATTGTTCATGCAAGTTTACTCAGTAAATAAGAGTGTTTTCAATTTACTGAAATTATAGAACTTTTTAATGAACATATTTTAATTAAATATTTTAGTGAATACATTTAAGAAAAACATGACCAGGGTCATTTAAAAATATATATATATAAATTTATTAGTAAATACTCTTGGAACTTCTTGAGTGTTATTTTTATGTGTCTGATTTTTTAGAGAAATCAAATTAACTATGAATCAAAATATGAAAGATCAACATTATTAAATTCATGTCATATGAAATGTAGACATTCTAAACCTAATTCCTATTTTTATACTATCACTAAGCCAAAAATCCAAGTACTGTAATCTTTACCTAGATTGACCAATACGGAACAATCACTAGCACCTTACCTAGTAATTTATTAAGCTACAGCAATGTAACTAAAAAAAAAAAAAAAAGTTAAAGCAAATAAGGCTACAACTTATAGAGTTACCAACTGTCAAAGAAACGTCTAAAGCATTTCTTCTTGCAGAACATACTAAATATTTCATTGTCCTCTTCACAAATATCGAACGAGGGATCACTGAATCTAACCACAAGCCTTCAGTGCCTCGTTTGTCAAGATGTTTTCCTTTACACTGTTCTGATATGGAAACACTCTAAAGGTCATCTTGACTGGAGCTGTCCTTAGGAGCTGTCACCATGTTTAAGGTCTTAGAGCCTTTTTTCTTTTCTTTTCTTTTCTTTTTTCTTTCCTTTCCTTTCCTTTTCTTTTCTTTTCTTTTTTATCTCTTTCTCTCTCTTTCTTTAACTTAGTTTTTGTGTGTGTGTGTTTTTTTTTTTTTTTTGATTTCTGTTGTTGATGTTGTTTTTTATTCAGATCATTAGACCAGTACTACTATGTTCCCTATTTGGCTCCCAACTGAACTTTCTATTCTTAACCAATGGACTGGCTAGTTCTTTCTTTTCTTTTTTTAACTTTTGGAAAAACAAACAAACGAACTTTTCCTTATTTCACTGTTTTGGCTCAGCTGGTCTGCTGTCTGCCAGCCTTTAGAGATGACTGCCTCCATTATTATTTTATGTGCACTGGATTCGGCAACTAGCCTAACTATAACTGTTGCCTATACTGAGTCATTCTGTTTCACTGACAAGAAGCTGTGTGTCATCCACAGCTGAAATAGTCATTTATGGCTCGCAATTCCTCTTCGTTGAGTTGTATTTTTTGTGGAGAAAAAAACAATTTTTATCACAGTTCTTTTCTATATTTCTTACATGGCTGTTATGTTATTAAATAAAACACTAATATAGTTTTAAAAGATTTTCAAGAATTCTAAGTCATCTACTTCTATGTAACGGGCCCTAAACATGCAGGTGAATACAAATGGGAGAACAGTCAAGTATAAGAACAGAGTGAACATGTTACGAAAGTGCTGAAACAGACTCTAGATAATAAAGTGTCTGCACTCAGTGAGGTAACCCCAGCTGGGACCAGAGGTGATGTGGTTTGCACACTGGCCTGTGCAGTCTTGTTTGTGCATAGACCCCGCTATTGCCGATGAGTCAGTCACCGGCGTCCTACATGAACAACAGCAGCGTGTCTGCTCTCATGGTTCCCCACACGTGAAGGTACACTGGGAGTCCTTAGGCAGTCTGCGTGAAGAACAGCTCATCCACCAAAACTCAGCTCAACCGCTAACTCCGCCATAGAGCTTCCTCCAGACCCAAGGCAGACAAAGGTGATCCCGTCTCAGTTACACAGAAGCTGACGCCTATAATATGCTATTGCCGTTATCTCTCCACTGGTCAGCATCACCCATAAGACTTAGGTGGAGGTGGATGGAGAAGAGAGCTATCAAAATCTCCTGTGAATTTTTCAAGCCATAAACACCTGTGCAACTGCAGCAAGAACTTTTTTCTTGGTCTCTCTGAATTTAACCTGCCAAGACCCCCTACTTTCGCACCTACACATCATATTTTTAACTGCCCCTTCTGAGTATATTGGTTCAACAGTTTACCTTTGTTGTTACACTACTACCTGCTCTACATAATTGAAGCCCTAGGTTTTACGTTATTATGACACAAATAGCCTACATTTTCTCACATATATGGATCTTTTCTCCTCAATAAGAATGAGTAGACATCTGATATTGTGCATGCAAACACACAGTATGAGACCACAATCCTTTATCTATACTCCTGAGAGCTGAATCACAAAAAAATAAAAGCTGTGGGATTTTTTTGTTACTTTAAAAAAAAAAAAAACTCATTTGGCGGCATGATCTAACTTCATCAGAACCCATTCACCAGCAAAATTGAATCAAAACTTATACGTGACTACTTACAGTCTTTATTCTATGATATTTAAAAAAGCGTATGTTATATGAATAAGTAATAATGTGCTTAGTTATAAGATGCTGCTTCAGTTCCCACTGAGATGCTATGTATCATAAAGTACATCTTCCCTGTTACGTTGAGAAATTCTGAAAGGGTCAAAATTTCCACATGCATCTTGCCTCAACTGTTCAAATTGGAGATCTAAAGATGTTAAAGTTTTTTTGTTAAATTGGTTACTTCTATTCACATTCACCTCAGAACTCAAAACTGTTTTGTTTACTAAGTGATGCTATCTGCAGTATGCAAAACACCTTTCCGAATCTCTTCTCCTCCACTCACCTGTTTCCCCGGACTTATTTCAAATTGACTGATTATTTTGATACTATGTAATATGAAATAAGCTCTGCTTTCACTCCTTTTCATGGTTTCCACTTATATTTAAAATAGCACAAAGTAACTTTTAATGTATAAGTTGACTACTTATAATTCAATTTCTCCAGGAATCTGAAGAAGAAATGGAACAATTTTCATAAGCAGCTCATAGATTCTTCACAGAGGCTCTGGTAAGTTGGCCTAATAGCTTTATGCAAATTATCACAACATGCCACGAACTTTGGAAGAGGAAATCTAAGAATACACAGGTTTAATCTTTTTACAGACTCTCATCAAACAGAATGTTTTCTAAAAGCAATTATCTAAATTATGCATAAATGCTCAATAACTTAATGTTTACATGTTTTAACTAAAACATTTTTTTCAGTGTATTTTTAAAAAGTGCTTTAAGGATTCTAAATAATAAAAGTACATAGATGAAACAATTATTTGTATGACCAATATATTTAAAATTTACTTTCATAATTAAAAACTTTACAGAAAATTTATGATATATAATATGTACTTTTACTAGTATACATTATATGGGAAACTATGTTTAAATGATGAACATTTTAAAATGTTAGATTATTTATAATTGGACACTGAAACTCATATAAAGAAAAACAAACTTTAGTAGTCAAATTCCTTCCTATGATTTTGGTGTTATTACTGTTTAATTGGGGGGGGGGGTCTTTTAATGTCTTTTTATTTTAGAGCACAAAGTTACCTAGAAATGATATACATTGCAAAAACGTTTTTAAATGATAGAATGGTTCATGAAGTACAAACCTATAAACTATAAAAATATAAGTTTGATGCCTGCTTTAAAGTGATGAATTAGTTTTATATTTGGACCTTTAGAAGAAAGTCAGCAGGTGAACTCATAATATATATTCATTCTTTTATTTATTTATCAAAGGTACTGATATATGCCAGATCTCTTTCTAGAAATGCAGGATGTGGAATTAATCAGACAACATCTCTGTTACTCAAAATTAAAATCAAGTATAATGAAATCGACATAAATTACTAAATAAAGTGTTTGAGGTAGTTAATGGTTAAGAGACTGAACAGAAACAAGCAGTGGGCTTGAGAGGCAAAAAAGGGTGGAGAGTGAAAAAAAGTTTTAAAGTGGCAGGTTGTTGTATGTTTGACGAAAGGCAGATTGGCAAAATGAAGGGACTATATGTACTCATTGGGGTTGGTTGGTGGGTAGGTCAGGGCGGTGGGTATTTTATACAAAAGCGAGGGTGAATACTTACACTAAAGGCTATAGGACATTGAATGTAAGTTGCTCTGTTATGGTGGAGAACAGAATGAGTAAGTTTGCGAAGTGATCCGTGCAGCTGACGAGGCTCAGCTGAAGCTAATGGGGGCCAGACCACGCAAGATTTGATGACTCCAGTAAGTTATTTGGACTTTGCAGTGTAGAAACATGGGGCCGTTTAAGGGATTTTGGCCCAAGGAGAATTAGGACCAGACATATTAAAGAAAGATCTATGCAGATGTGTAGTACACAATAAAGTTGAGTCCTTTAAGACTAGAATCAAAGAAGATTGCCACAAGAGTTCATGTGAGCTATAAAGACAGTCCAAGAGAAGGCAATAGAGTAGGCTGGAAAGGCCGAAACTGAAACATCGACAGGATGACAAGGGGTTCACCCTTTTGCCCTCGGGCAGATCCGTGCTTGAGTACTGGCTGTATTTGCTGGTTATCGTATGACGTTTAGAAATGATTTATCATGTCTACTCTTAGATCTCCATTCATAAAATGAGACAATCATAGTACATGTTTATAAAATTATTGTGATGATTATGTAAAACATGCCTGTAGAATACTATGGCAAACCTGATGCATTGTAAGTAAACCCCAATAAATGTTAACAACTTTTGTTATTAGGAACGCCCTAATGAATAAATGGACAAAGTGGAAACCAAAATGGCAAATAAGTACACATTTGGCAAATGTTTCGTTCAAAGATATGCAAAGTAAATTGACATCAAGGGATAATTCACATCTGGCGGACTGGCCAACATGAAAAGAATGGTCACGCCAGGGAGGACGGACAGGCGAAACCATGAGCACCGAAGCTTCAGGTGAACCACGTGTTTGTTCTGACAGGGACATAAAAGCTTGACTACCAGGTACCCTTTGACCCAGCAATTCCAAATCTAAAATTTCATACTGCAGAACTGAACAGATAAATGTAAAACTATAAATAAATAAAGATGCCATTTACGCCACTGTTTATGGAAACAGAATATTGGAAACAACCTAAATATTCCACAACTAGGAAATGTTTAAATATTTTATGTTGTAATTTATAGAGTGAAATGGTGTTCAGACTTTAAAACGATAAAATAAATATTTATTGCTGTGTAAATATCTACATGGCATTTAGTATTTTAAAAAGCTTGTACAGTGTAAGCTAATTTTTAATTGAACTCATAAACATAAAATCACATATGGTAAATTGGATAGATCTGACTAAATTTATAGACTTATTAAATTTGTCAGAGTGAGAGAATGAGAGTTACAAATAGAGAAATGTGAAGGGAAAATTGAATAATAAAATTCCCTCTGGAAACAAAAGCTCTTTTCATGGTATTAGTGTGATAAAAAGGAAATGTTTTCCTCACAGATTAAAATAAAGGAGGTGAGGATATGTCATGTGATGCTATCACATCCTAACTCCAGAATAAACAACTTTAGTTTGTGTGTGTGTGTGTGTGTGTGTGTGTTTTGTGTTTTCTTTCCAGCCCAGACTACTCCTCTACGCTTTTCTTTACTGTTTTTCTTTTTCTCTTTTTTTTTCTTTCTGCTGCACATAACCCTGGAGGCCCTAAACACTTATTTTCTAATTACATGTTTGGGCCAGGGGGTAAGAGATAGCTTGTTTTTGTAAATATTCAGTAAGATCCCTTGCTAAGAGAGAGGCAGCGAGCACTGTGAGAGTGCTTTAAGAGCATAGCCAAGAGATGTAAAATCCTCTGATACAGCCTCAGCCTAACCCACAACCTCTCTTTGGGGTCCTCTCCTTTCTTGGTCCCTAGTCATATAAGTCAGCTTGTTTACCTACAGTAAAGCTGACTCGCTCTAGTTTTTTTGTTTTGTCTTGTTTTGTTTGCCCCTAGGACTTTTACAGTAGCTATGGAGAAAATATATAAATATATTTTTCATTTTAGGTGTATGAGTTAAAAAAAAAAAAAGCACATTTAATCCTGTAGCTATTGATACCATTTTTTCCATCATAGGACAAGACATTGCCTGAACCATGAAGCCAACATAGAGTAATAAAGAGAGTAAGAGCAAAAATAGGTATATTCTTATGATGTCTTTGAGCACCTGTATCCTAACATGTTTAAAGAGAATTCTGTTCCTAGACTAGTGGTTCTCAAAGTGTGATCCTCAGCCCTGGGATCTTGTTAGGAAAATCACATTATTAGCCCCCTACTGAACCCCCTATTGGACCTACTGAATCAGAAACTCTGGGGTGGGGCCCAGCAATTTTAACAAGCCCTGTAGGGAATTCTCAGAATTCTAAATGATGAGAGTTACTGCCCAGACTTTTCAAATACACCAGTTATTAGATACCTTATTTCTGTTTCTTTCCAATGGAAAGCCCTAACTAATTCAGCTACTTGGATAAATAGAGCAGGTTGGGCTGTGACAGCTGATCAGTATTGTAGACCCAAAACAAACTGATATTATTTTGTAGTGGCACTAAAATGAACAGTTATATGATTTCATGAGGCAACTTTCAGCTGTCTGGATGTACGAATAGACATGGCAAATGGTGAGAGTTTTCAGGGAAGCTATCTCAGAAAAACAAGATCAAGAAGTGAGACGTTAGCCGAATGTTCAAGGAGGAAACAGCCATAAAGGAGGTAATCAATGAGAAACAATGTTGATTTCAAGGCACAAGATATCAGAATGACATCAATGAATTGTATAGAAAAACAAGGGAACGAACAAGACAGAGGGAAGGACATCTTTAAGTCTATATTCTAGTTACAGCAGTTGTAAGGGATGACAATGTCCAGGGTGAGGACATAGGAAAAGGTGGCAAGGGTCACTGGTGTTGTAAAGGTCGAACAATTCTGGATTCCTGGGTTAAACATATGGGTGTCCATAGCAGGGCAACCAAGTGCCAGATTCCATAACGAACATGGGAATGCTCAGGATACTGGCAAATAAGAGCAATAACGAATTTTGAGAGTGTCCCAGAAGATGAAAAGAGATGCAGAAATGGAAGCAATTTTGTAAAAGTGGGAAGTTTAGGTCAAGAAGTAACATGGGCAGGTTTGTGGTTTGTGGAACATGGCACAAGGAACACAGGAAATTCAACCTCCACCAAGGAAAACCAGGAAGCAAAGCATCCATTGTCTGGAAAAGTGTTATGCTCTGACAAGATGACAGAAAAGCAGCAGAAAGAAGCATGCTCTATTTAGCTTCTGTTTCCTCCACTACGAAGAATATTGTGAATGGAAGCAAGTTAAAGGGGAAACTGAAGATGAAGATCACTTTATGCTCTGTCATTGTGCATTAACATTTACCTTAGTCAATCTAAGATTGTAGTTGGCCTGTTTCTATAAATAATTGGTAGGAACTCTTCGCGGAGGGCTCATTTTTTCTGTGAATAATGAGGCGCGTTGACTTGCCATTTAGACAAATGAGCCTTGGTGTTTAGTGCGTGGTGAACACAGTCTGGCTCTTCCATCAGCTCTTTCTCTGTGATCACCTTTCCGATGGCGCTAAACCGCCTGCAAGTTGGAAGCTTGGTTTTTAAATAGCACCCATCACAACTGACAGCAGCGTATCACTCAGTGTTTGGAACTTGCTTCATGTTGTCAGTGAAAGTGCTCATTCAAGTGTGGCGACGATACCGGAAATCTGTGCGTTTGTAAACGTGTCAAACTGTTCTCTGGGTTTGCAGCCATTTCCCCAGGGGGTGGGGGTGGGGGAAGAATTTCTATAGAACATCCTCGGTCAACAAAACAACCACTTTAGCAAATAAATAAATAAATAAATAAATAAGTATTTTATTTTCACAAATGGATCAGATCTTCTTGATTTCACATTTTTTAAAAAATGAGAAAGTAAAAGTAAAAAATACAGGTCACAAAAATACAGTTTTCTGTTTTTTCTTCATAATGTCGTAGGTCATATGTTCAGTGATGTTCACTTTTGTTTTCGTTTACTTTTGACAGTAACGGATAGTTCCATTATTAGGCTTTGGTTCCACTGTACCAGGCCAATAAGTGAAATAATCAAGTGCATTTTCTACTGAAAGTTGTATTTGAGATCGATTCGTTTCTGCTGCCCATTCTTGGAAGGCTACCTGTTGTTAAGCTACGATGTTTTCCTTCGCATCCATACATTAAGAATGTTGAGCATTCTCTATACATCAAAAAAACAAAACAAAACAAAACAATAACAACAAAATGCTCTGAGTGGTTCCCAGAAGAGCATGTCTGTCACTAGTTAATGAGTTTTAATGTATGATTTCCTTGTACCTCGCCTTTCTTTACACATCAATCTGTTCATGGCATCTGTCATGCAAACAGTAACGGGGAAACCGCTGGAGCTGTCAAGGAAATGACACCTTTCTC
This sequence comes from Rousettus aegyptiacus, assembly GCF_014176215.1. Classification (NCBI taxonomy): domain Eukaryota; kingdom Metazoa; phylum Chordata; class Mammalia; order Chiroptera; family Pteropodidae; genus Rousettus; species Rousettus aegyptiacus. Next base: position 88,513,265 of record NW_023416286.1, read on the forward strand.
CTTTACCAGAGTCAGAAAACGATGCCCAGATTTCTCTGAAATTCTCCAGGCAAACTATGTCTTTCTTTTAAAACCAACACCATCTGCCCAGGCAGACATTAGTGAGCCAATTGTCATAAAAAAGATTTTAGCTGTTTCTGATGTTCAAGCTTGTTACATTAGGATATCAAGCTTCCACCTAACGAGGTGACTTACGTTACACATATCAAATTGAATAACAACTTGAGTTTATGTTAGTCAAACTATCAACTGGTAACAGAAGCAGCCTTGACTTATATTTAAAAATAAAGTCACTCGATGCTTGTTTTAACTTAATTATATATAAACATGTTTACTTATATATATGTATTTACTTATGTATACACACACCTATATTATGATTTCTGAATTTTTAAGATTTTTCCTTCAGAAAGAAAGTTCAAAGCATGTAAAACTATACAATCGATGGTTACCAATAAGTAATGTTAATTTTCATGCTTATTGATTAAATTTTTATTCAGGTATAAATTTAACCAATATAACTAAGTATAATCTCAATAAAACGCTGAGCTACAGCAAAAATGATACTCTTTTGATCATTTCTAATGCACAGCTAAACGTATTCAGCAGATAATTCATTTACAAGAGTATTTTTTTAAACCTGGTTCAGCTAGTTAATTCAATTGCTTAAGCATTTTTCCTAACCCATAAACTTCAAATATTTATCATCTTAGGAAAAAATATAAGTTTCCTACATTTACATGTGTATCTATGTACATTATATATAATCCGGTAAATTTTTTTTCACTTAAAAATCAATGGCGTAAATAAATGTATGTGTAGAGCAGAAATTGTAATGTTGGATTTCACTGTGCGCATGTGTCACACATACAAGGCCTCTGAGGGACTGTTACGGAGTCGTAGTGTTCGCTGTTGCTAAAAGCATTTCGGTGAACATTTTTATAGGTATATTTTTACAAACTTGCACAATTCTATTTATTTTGATAATTCTCTAAGGGTTAATAAATGATCACTAAAAAAGGTATATTTTCAGGATTTTGATATATATTATGTTATTCCAAGTAATTGTAACATCAAGCTTTTCTCAGCTTTGCGGGAATGTTCCCATTTCACCAAAACCTTGTCACCACAATATTAGATTTTGAATTAGTTACTTCCTGATAATTTAAAAATATTCTCATGGTTTGTATCTTTGATAACTAGTAAGGTTTAACATTTTTCCTTAAGTTTCTAGAACCGTCTATCTATTCTTGTGTGACTCGTGTGCTTGCTTCGCCATTACTCTATAAGAGTGTGGATCTTTTTCTCATTCATTTGCAATAATTGTTCATTCTTTACAGATATAAATCCTTGATATATTACATAAATTACATGGCTTTTCCAGGTTTCCAATTGCATGTTAGTAAGGTATATGTGTCATTTTTCTTTTGCTACAACTGTCAGTCATTTACATCGATATTATCCTTTATGGTTTCTACTGCAATGATTTGTAGACACTCTTAGAAAATTTTTCCATTATTAAACAAACATTCAACTCTATAGTCTTTAGAACTTTTATAGTTTTATTTTATATGCCTAATTTTTAATAAATATTACTTAATATTGACTCAATTACTTGTTTGAAATATAATCTTTATCATATGCTGTGTTTTTATAAATCATACTATATAAATCTTTGTATTATATCCTTTAGGCTATTTGTCCATTTCTATTTTAGCAACATTTCTTCTATTTCATACACTGAAATCTATTTTAGGGAAAATTATTTTCCTGATATCCCCCCAACTCTATTACTCTTTGTTTTCAGGAATTCTATAATTATTCTCATATGTTTATTACTTTGGATCGATTTTAGAATAATTTGGTTAAGTCGGTAAAAAAAAAAGTTTACATTAGTGTTTTTTTTTTTTTTAACCAGGATACTATGAAAACTTCTAACAATCTCCTATTATCTTCTTCTTTTCTTCTTTCCTGTGTCATAGAAGATCCAAAATGTTAGCTGGACACAGGCTGCCTAGCCTTACAAATTACTATGACTACATGATTAGATTAGTGTCTAAGTAAATGAGTAGAAGTGATGAGTGCAACTCATGAGTCATTTCCTTAAATTCTGCTGCCCTAGACCATTCATTTTTGAATTGAAACATGAGGAGGGGGGAAAAAAAAAAACCTTATCTTTTATTTAAGACAGTGTATGGTAGAACAAACAGATTGCCTCCTGGGATGTGGGATATTGACAAAAAACTAGAATTGACGGATTGCCTTAGCAATTGTTTAATAACTATAAAGAACACATATATCATTTTAGTTCTACAATCCAGTCACGCATTGTATGGCAAGGTAAAGCATTCAACAGAACTTCTGTAGTGGTAACACGGAAGTTAGCTTCATTACCTATCAAGGCTGTAGGCGCATGCGAACTGCTGAGAAAACGTAGAATGCTAGTTGGTGATGGCTGTTCCTGGTTGCTTTTAGCAATGCACAGTGAGAGACACATCCAGCTAAAAAGCGGCCAGTTTGCAAACCGAGACAGAAAGTAAACAAGCTCTGCTTAAGGGGGTCTCTGTCTGCCAGTGGCCTGAAATTTAAATTGAATGAATAACCAGAAAGATGAGGCCCTAATAGGCTGGAAGTTCCAACTGCTTCTGTGTGGAAACAGCAGAAAGTAATGAGACTGCCTAAGAGCGGACTGCAAGCGAAACTCAGACTAAGGGTGTCGCCTTCCCACATGAACTCCTGGCTGCAAATCCCCTAAGGGAGCTTCCATCATAGGGCAGAGAGGAATGAGCAAATAAGTTCAGAAACCATCCCCAAAAAACAGCAAGTTTAAAAACTGTAACCTGGAGAGAGCTTTGTGAATGCTTATTTCATATAGAACTGACTGGAAGCAAGCAGACCAGAGAGGACTATATTTTGGAGGGAACTGTACTGTCAATTAAATTACAAACCTAAACACAGAACCCATGAATGTCCCAGCCCCATGACGGCGCTCAGAGCATCTGAGCTCCACATTCTTCCAAACCTGCCAACAGAGTGGCCACAGGGCAACAGGTCGAGAGACCCTGCAAAGGGCTAAGTAGGGGCTCTGGACTGTGGAGAAGGAAGTTCCTTCTGTAGAGAAGAGCAGGACAGGAATATCCAAGGAAATCACCCCCTCGGGCAAGGAGCTTTTCTCAAGCAGGATTTGATATTTGTGATGGACAACTGCATGTTTCCAAACCTTCTCTTTCCCAAACAGCAGTTTACCTAAACTCTCTTGCTCCTAATCTTCTGTGAGTATTGCTGTTACTGGTCTTTGACAGCGTTAGTTTCCCAATCCCTAGAACTCGTTCTTAGAATTAGTGGAAATAAAAGAGCACTAGGATTTTTAGGTTTGAGCTATTTGCAGAAAGTGAATGGGACCTTGCATTTACTTCCTAAATACAATGTGTGTGTCTGTCTATGGGACAGAGATGCCTGGACAGAGACTAAAATATATTTCTCATTCTTCCTTTTATTAGGCATGACAGGCATTTTAAAATCTGGCCCCCAATTTTTGACACTCATTCACCAGAAGATGGGTTTTATGTGCTCTCCTCGTGAATCTGGTGGGTTTTATCTGTGTCCACCCAAACAATGGACATCACTAGGTGATTTCTTGAGGCTTCTTAAACTGATTTCCTAATGAATTCCCGGCCTCATTCCCTGGACAGCTCTCCCTGAGGAGCACTGAGTGGCCATGGAAACAGTCCAGCTGCCCAAAGGACGCCATGTTGGGAAAAGCACCAGCTGGTCCACGTGAACGGACCACATGGGAAAATTCTCAGATAACAAGAGAGGGAAATGTCCGACCAGCCACCAGCTGTTCTGTCACCCCGCAGCTCTACTCCAGCTCCCCATTCTTTCTCAGCACACTGCAGGAGAGACGCTGAACCAAAACCACCAGCTGAACTATTTCTGAGCCCCTGAGCCTCTGAAGGTTTGAGAAATCATCCTATGCTTGTTGTCGTTTCGAGCCACTCTTTAAGTTGGTTTGTTACTAGGTAGAGATTCCACCATGTTTTGGAAGAGCTACAGACTTAGTTTCCTCGGTAGCCAGATGCGGCAAGGTGACGAAGTTCCTGCCAACGAGACGCACACAAATCCAGGACAGCGCCTTACACATTACCTGTCCAAGCACCTCTGTTTCCTCCTTCTAGCTTAATGAGAAACAAAACACCGGAGCAAATTTGGAAGCCACGTGCTAAAAATGACAGAAGCACCCCGATGCCCCTGGGCCTCTCACCTCTGGACTGTTAGATTAAGGAGAAATACATTTCTTTCACACTCAAGTCATTATATTTTGATGTTTGTTAGAGAGCTTTTAGTCTGTACTGAAACAAATGCAATGATATTGCAATAAAAGTGGACATATTTTCAATATTGAGAAAAGTCATTAATATACATTTTCTCAGAAATATGTATATCAATCTCCATTTATACAATTTATCTTTTCTTTCTCCTGGGAAGTTCTATGCTTTTTGTTTTCTGTTTGTTTGTTTGTTTGTTTTTTGGTATAGCTATTATGCATATTTTGGTACATTTATCCTAGAGTGTTTTAAAAATTTTGGTGTCATGAGGGAGATTGTTTTTACATTTTTTCATTCTATTTTATAACTAATTATTGCTCTGCTATAAGATGACAGAGATTTTCAGATACTGATAGATAATCGACCAGCCCTATTACTCCATCCCAGATGTTTAACTGTTTCTCTTTGCTTTCACCAGCATCACGAGATACTGCTCACTGTCACTCTCCGGCTCACTTTGTTATTGAAACGTAGGACTCAGAAAAGCCTTCCTTTTTTGTTAATGTGATAAAGAAAAACACTAACATGAAATCTAGCCTCTTCATACATTTTTAAGTATACAGAGCTATGCTGCTCACTGTCTGCACATTGTCGTACAGCAGGTCTCCCGATTTCTTCATCTTGCGTAACTGAAACTCTACAGCCCTCGACCAGCAACTCCCCATCTCCCTCGCCCACCCACCCCTGGGCAACCGCCATATGACTTTCTGCTTCTATTAGTCTACATTAGATACCTTGCATCAGTGCAATTACAGACTATTTGTCCTTCTGAGTTCATTTAGTGTAGTGTCTTCGAGGTTCCTCTATGTTGCCGCATATGACTGGATTACCTTCGTTTTTAAATCTGACTAATAGTTTATGGAATGCATATACCATAGTTTTTCCCCCATTCATCTACTGATTCTACCTCTTGCTTATTGTGAATAGTTAACGGTTAATGCTGCAATGAACATGGATGTGTAAAAACCTCTTCAAGATCCTGTTTTCAATTATTTTATGTAAGTATCCAGAGTGGAATTGCTGGATCTTATGCTAGTTCTATTCATTTATTTTGAGGAAACTCCATTCTGTATTCCTGACTGAAAACATATTACAAAGCTACTGCAATCAAAATAGGTATGTTAGAATATAAAGACAGATGCGTAGATCAATGGAAGAAAACAGAGACGCCAGAGATAAATCCATGTATACATGGTCAAATCTTTGACGAGGGTGGCCGGAACTGCGAATGAGTAAGGGGTGGTCTCCTTAACAAACAGTATTGGGAAACATGGGCATTCATGTCGAAGAGAATGAAATTAGACCCTCATGTTATACCAAATACAAAAAAATAAATCAAAACAAATTACAATTTAAAAATAGAACTGAAACTATAAAAGTCCTAAAAAAAAAAAAAACTGAGATAGTTAATTTTATGTATCAACTTGACTGAGCTAAGGGATGTCCAGATAGCTGGTAAAACATTATTTATGAGTGTGTCTCGGAGGGCTTCTCTGGAATAGGTTAGCATTTGAATCAGCAGACTGAAAAAAATGATTGCTCTACCAATGCAAGTGGGTGTCATCCAATCTGGTGAGGGTGTGCATAGAACAAACAGACAGAGGAAGGGCAAATTTGCTATCTCTGCTTAAGATGAGACATCAATCTTCTCCTACCCTCGAACACTAGCAGTCTTGAGGTTTTTGAACTCAGATTGTGATTTATGGCTTTCCTGGTTCTGCAGTTTGCAAATGGCAGATTTTGGGACTTCCCAGCCTTCATATCATGTGAGCCAATTCCTAAAATTAATCTCAATCTCTCTCTCTCTCTGTCTCTCTTTCTCTCTGTCTCTCTCTCTTTCTCTTTCTCTCTCTCTCCAATTATCTATCATCATCCTGTTGATACTGTTTCTCTGGAGAACTCTGATACAAAAACAGGGGGAAAACTTGATAGCATTGGTCTTGGCAATAATTTCTTAATATGACATCAAAAGCACAGACAAGCAGGACAACAGACACATAGGACAACATCAAACTAAAATCTTCTGTGAAGCAAAGGAAACAATCAATAGAACAGAAAGGCAGACGATGGAATGAGACAAAACATCTGTAACATGCATCTGATAAGAGATTAGTTTCCAAAATATGTAAGGAATTCCTTCAACTCAATGGCAGAAACTGAACTAACCCAATTTAAAAAATGGGCAAATAACCTGAATAGACATTTCTCCAAAAAAAGATATACAAATGGCCAATAGGCATATGAAAAGATTCTCATCATCATTAATTATCAGGGAAATGTTAATCAAAATCACAATGAGACATCACCTCAGACTTGTTAAAATGGCAATTAACAACAACAACAACAACAACAAAACTAACAACAACAAAACAGAAAGTGACAAGCATGGATATGAAAGATGCAAAGAAATTGAAACCCTTGTGCACTGTTAGTGAACATATAAAATGGTACATCTGCTATGAATAATCCTTTTTTTTATTGTGATGTTGATTTAATGTCTTAGGTGTGGGCATTTCCCTGATGATGGGGGAAAGTAGATGACGTGTGAAATGGAGTGTGTCTGGAAAAAGGCCAGCAAAATTAGCTTAGGAAAACAAGGGTTTCGGAAATGTTTTCATGATCCATGGCCTGAATTAAGGTTTGGAACTCGAGCCTCAGCTAACTATAAAATACTACATAGTCATTATTCCTTCTCTATATCACAGCGAGGACCTTGTGAAGACAGGTTGCAGGTGTTAATCACATCCAAATATCAAATCTCCTTTCTATGTTTCACTTAGGATTTTCATGAATGCTTAGATTTGATTGATTAATATTTTGCTCTGATTTTTACATCTTCATTCATGTGACACTTGTCTCTCGCAATTCCTTACATTGCTAATTTCTGTGTGTTAGATTTTATTCAAAGTTAGGGCCATTAGGCAAAGACATTTTCTTTTTTAATGCCAGAATATTCTGAATGACCAAAAAAAAAAAAAAGTCTGATTCTGGAAGGTTTAAATGAACATATATATGGAATTTTCTGCACTAAATGTGATTCTGAATAATTTCACAGTTTCTTAATGCTTTTAGGTACAGAGGTTACTTTGAGTTTTCTATATCCTCTTAAGTAATTCAAGTTTTCTTTTTTTTCAAAAAGCTCCCATTTCTTTGAAATTTCTTTACAGAAATTTTTGAAAAGGGATAATTATGGTCAATTTTTAAAACGTCTTTATTCGGAGAAAAAAATAACAGAAGTAACGAATCTTTTAGAAAATGACATTACGACTTCCTGGTATGGCAAAATCTATAGAAAAATTATTTAACATATATAGAATTTTTAACAGTTCTACACAGAATACTGACATGTCTAAGAAAATCTGGGGCTTATTTTTTATTTTCCAGTCTCTGAATTTCTCAGTATCTGCATATCCTCAACTCACGTTATCCTTGCGTTATCAACAGGATGTATTTTGTTGCATCATCTCAATTTGTTGTCATAGGATGCCATAAGACATGTTATAAGTGAGACAGTTCACTGTGCTACCATCTATAATATTCCTGGCCAATGAATGGCCGATGGTTTAGACACATAATTTAAAACTAAATTACTGGCCATGAGAATCTGTGAGATAAGAGGCCAGAGTGGCTGCAATTTTCTTATGTATATTTGTTTCAAATCGTCTGAGCGCTGCCTTTTACTTTCCTCTCAAATTTGAATTCTCCATGTTCCTCTGGACACTATCCATGCTTATGGTTATACAACATTAATCCTGACCTTATAACTTCCCTATATCTTTAACCATTGCTAGGATAAATGTTATATGGGGGAGTTTTGACTCAGTCTCTGGTATCGCCCTCGCACAATTTCGAACTGTAAGAGATTTTATTTCTTATGAGAATTAACATATCCCAAAAATACAAGTACCAGTGCCATAATTATAAGAAAATATGTTTACCTAAAGAAAAGTATACATTTTTCCCTGTTTTTCTCCCAAGCAGTTGTAATAACAATAAAACTTTACAATCTTGCCATTCCTTTTAGAGGCTGTTGATTAATTAATAATATTCTTCTGCAGTCTGCTTCTAAGAGTCAGCACCATATTATGGAAAAGTAACTGAAACCGAGGAGTAAGTAAGTATTGGCAGAAACATGCTCTGAAGCATCTTCCAGGGTAAATAGATTCATCCTAACTGTTTTCTACAGGTGAAACCTAAGTTACCTTGGTGAGGATGACGGGCGTGATCCCATCCAAGTGACTATTAGAACAGTTCTTTTGAGAGCTGATTTCAAAGAAACGTTTTAAAGCGGGAAGGAGGCAAGGTTCTAAGTAGGCAAAGCTGGGATCCATTTTTAATTTTATTGTAGAGTTAAAGTCAGTCAATGTGTTCTTTTGTGCCGAAGGAGGTATGTTTCTCATAGTTGTGGCAATTATCTGCTTAAAATGGTTTGCTTATTCTAGAGCCCAGGAGTTTAAATCAAAAGTCTTCTGGGGTAAAGGAAAGAGTCCTGAATACACACACTGTTTGCTTTTGTTGATTTTTTTTTTTTCCTTTAAACAATATGAAAAGAAGCTTACTTTAGTCCCCTGGATTTGTTTTCATGGGAACGTTTGCTTTACATATGCAGAAGCATCTCCCCATAGCATTAATATGGCATGTTAACCTTCAAAGAAACTAGGCTTTTAAATGCACCATAACAGCCAAGTCTAAAATGAAAGCTTTCAAGTTTATTGACTCTGGAGCTATTTTGATATATTTTTTTTCCCCACACTGCCATAAATGCCCTTTTTCTGATTCAACACTGGGAATAAAAAAGCAAATTCTGTCAGCATAAGTCACCTAAGAAACAGCATGTGTGCTTGTCTGGCTCATAGTTTTCGAGCACCTGAGATATTCAGAAAGGCTGAACTTACTGGACCCCGACCAAGTTATCTATCTCCGACTGCTGCTGCGCTGTAAATTCATACCGAAAACTATCATATCCTCTTGAATTGCTGCGGCTCCCCAGACAAAATGGAAACTTTTCCACAGATTTTCCTGTCAACCTCCACGTGGAGGAAGGATTTAGGAAGCTTGCAGAGGGCTTTGTCTACTGACAGAGACTGATTCACTCGCTGTCTTCAGAGAGCCCTTCCTTGAACTCAGAATTTACACGCGTGTTCTGGCAACGAGGCTTTGCTAAAATAGGTTCAGAAAGGTTGTCTTTCATTTTGTAAAGGCTCTTTCATTTTGTAAAGTCCTGATAAGCACTCATGGTGTTTTCCTGTTAAGTAGCCTTCTGGCATGCTATCTAATGATTTGGTGGCTGTCTTCCCCCAGACTCATTAGTTTATACTCTAAGTTGTTCATTTGTAGATTTAAGTTGAAGCTTCTCAGGATGAAAAACAGCTTCTACGATATTCTTGAGAAAGGTCAACATCTCTTAGCAAATGGGTGTCAAAGCATACTCTCAATGCAGATGTTCAAACACAAATCCAGTTCAATCAAGTATTTAGTGATTGATTATGAACTTTATAAAAAAGAGGTCAAAGCGGAGAAGAGGAAGGGAAATAGAAACAGGAGACAGACCTTCACATTTTGCTCAGGACTCAGAGGTTCCCAGGTGTGGTCCTTTTAATGCTAGAGCTGGGAAAGTCTTGGGCAAAATAAATGAGCTGGTTAACCTGTCTTTTTTCTATTTTACTTTTAAATTTTAATTAATTAATTTTATTTTATTCTCGCATTACTGAGTTATGATTGACAAAAAAAATGTATGTATTTAAGGTGTATAATGTGATGTTTTGATACATATGTGTATTTTGAAATGATTACTACAATCAAGCTAATCAATATATCTACCACCTCCAATAATTTCCATGTTTCATATTGTATATTTAAAATGGACTACCCTAATTCTCACATGCCCTCATAAACTTACCCTTACTTTTTAGAATCCACTTATAGGAAAAAAATGTCATTTTCCCCTTTAGCAAACAGACTGCCTAGAATGAAATAAAATGTTTCCTTTTACCAATTCTACTAATTAACATACATTGCGAAACCTTGTTTGCCTTTTTTTAAACTTAATGTTCTCCATAAAATTGTTGCTAAGTACATAAAGCACATTCTAGTTGATCCTGGTTTAAATTCTAACTGGTTTAATATCTAACAGTTTGACTAAAAACATACTGGCCATTCCTGTCGACTCTATCATGTCCCTGACTACATGGTAGAGAAGACATGGATTTGTCTGAATGTCGCTTCAAGAGGAAAAAAAAAAAAAAAACTAGATATTTTATAGGCTATCAGTTTTGACAGTAAAAAATAAAGATTCAATTTTCCCTGTTGCTATGGCCTCGAGGTATATTTGTAGAAAATAAACAAAAATAGTTTCCACAGGTAAGCTTAGGCAATAAAAAACAAAACAACATCTGTTTCAAAGGAAACTCTAAGGAAGTTAAGTCTGCATTGTTTGACCTGAATATTACCACAGCTTCTTCAAATTACAAGGCTACCTGTCACAACTGTGCTTGAGATTCTTCTAAACAGTAGGAGCTTGACATATAAATGGAATGAGCGGGATTTTAATTTTGGAAACCATGAGGCCATCCCAAGCATGTGAAAAATTTCAAAACACAAATGACAGGGCTCAATGTCTCCTAAAGTCATGTAATATTCCTTGTTGACAGCTGCCTAAAATTTCTTTAGCAAGATTAAATATTAAAATGACAATATCATCACTGGATTTCTAACAGTTAACTGGTACTAAGTAATAAGATTAAATTCTTAATTATCCACTTTGCAGATATCTAAATCATTTGCCAATGGTACTTAAAGATAATCGAGTCCATTTTTAGCATGGGCATGGCAGGTGATCAACCAGATAGCGCAATGAGAGGTGTTGCCTATGACCTCTCTCTTAAATATATTAGTTGTCTTTCTGGAACCACCAGTGGATGCCAAAATGCCACAGCACACAAAACCATCCCTTGGTTAAAACGCTGCCTCATCCTATGAGTCTTGCAAAATAAGCTCAGAAAAGTGACAAAGCCACTTCGCTCAGGGTGAACTGGTTTTAAAAAGTACTTGTTTTTTTGCTCTCCATCCCCTTTGCTGTCATCACAAACACTTCATGGTTCCTCGGGTCGATAAAACTAAACCTAAGGAGCAGGGCATGAGCGAGGAGGAGGAATATGTAATTAACTCGGACTGAGGAAGCTGTCGGTGGAACCTCTCGTCACTCCCTGTCCTTAACGCAACTGCTTTACAGAGACACGCTCACCACCAATGCAACATACGGACGCTGTATTACAGAATTGTACACTTGAACCCTATGGAATTTTACGAAACAACATCATCCAAACAAATTTACTTAAAACAATTGAAACAAAAGTTCAAAGGAAGAAAAGAAAGACACACTCCATGGCCCTTTCCAGTCTCCGCCTTGGCTCCCTCCAGTGCTGGGCATTTGTCACTCCAGTGCATTGTACATGGAACATCTTGGCCTTTTTTCTTATCACACCTATTGTACATTTTATCTTGGCCCAGACTTTTATTTCCTGAAATGCTCTTTCCTTTCTTTCTTTACCTCGAAATCCACTTTTGTTTCTTTAAACACCGAGTTCAGCATTCCCTACGGTACTTATTTCCTTTCCGATCTCAGCTCTTTGATTATATTATTACTTCACTTCTGATTGTTAAATGTAATAAATTATCAATTCAGAATACTAAGAAAACACAATAAAAATACATTTAATTTTATTATGCACACACTCCACATATACACACTTACTCTGAAATCTGTAAATTCACCACACAAGGAATGACACTGTTTACATTTAATTTATATCCCCCCAACATTCTTTTTTTTTTTCTTTTAGGCTCCTCGACAGCATTCAGACTGATCGCAGACATACTGTCAACACTCATCTAATTCATCTGCGCTTTGAAATGCTTTGTGACTCATACAAGTTAAGCTAGAAGCAGCTTTGGGAATAAAAGAATCCAACTACTTATTTTACAGATGAGTAAAGCGAGGACGAGAGATACTTGTTGCCTCACACTAGATCACACAGCCTGTAAGTAGCAGAGTTAGAATTTGATTCGGATCAAGACAGCACGTTCCGTTTCGTAGATTGTGCAATACACCAGAGAGCCCGAATATGAACCAAGCTGTGCGCCAAGGCTCAGATCTGCATCATCTGGAGAAAGGGGCACAAAAGCTCTATCCACTTACGATGCACTTGTAGGTTTTCAAGTGCCAGTGGTAGCAGGAGGTGGAGAGGAAGATGGGAATGAGAAAGTGTTTCTAATTCAACTGATGACACTGTGTAGGCTAGCAATGGGCTTGAATCCAAGCTTATTATTTCCCAAGCTGATGCCTTTTCAGAACTCTTTCTCACTGCATCTTTCTTCCTAATGACATATGTTTTAAAAAAAAAATATTCCCAGTTAGATATTACCCTGAATTTATAATATTTTCACACACATATATAAGAAATACCTCCCAAATCCCATGATTATTAATTTGTATAATCTTAGTCTGCAAAGAGAGTGTAATCAATAGGCAATAGACTGCACTGATTGATTACTGAAGTGCACACTTGGAGAGAAGACATAGCAGCAGGTCAACGATGAGCTCTTGTACTTATTGGCTAAGACCATGATCTTCCTATCTTCTCTTGAAAAGCCAGCAAATTGCCTTCCACTCTGCTTATATTTGTTTAATTCCTGTACCACAATAGGAAATGCCAGTGTTTGAGATGACATAAAAGCAACAGTATAATTAGTTGCACTTGTATTAAGAATAATTTTGATCAACTAAACTAGAGTAAAGGAAACATTTATGCATGTTAGAGAAAATGATAGCATGGGATCAAAAGCAAAAATCTTGCAATTAGCAGTTCTTTATCCAAGTCTGGACTCTGCTATTGATGTTTACTAATTAATTCTGAGAAAATTCATCTGTATAATTGAAAAGATAATAGTACTTCTTGGAGCTTTTCTAGTTACAAAAAGTAATGCACGGTGTGGCATATAGCAAACTACAAGTGTTAGCAATGATCATCATTGAAGTTCTATACTCATAATTTACGTGTAGTTTTTATTTTCCCTATAAATGATGACTCTCTACTGATAACTGGGAAAGTTCTTTAAGACTCTTATAAATAACCGAGGAGAAATGGTCTTTCCCAAAGCCTTATTCCAAGAGGTTTATCTGGAACTTCCTATTTACATAGATGACTGATAAAATCTCTGAAAGTTGTAAACTAGAACTTGATTTAGAAAACAAGAGAAATATATCCTTGTCTTCAAGATGATTTAAATAACGAAATATAAATATCATCATGAAATTGTTTCTGTAACTTTCTGCTCCTCAAAATAAAATAATTTACTCTTTTTGCAGGAAAAAAAAAAGTATGACCTGTTGAAGCTGTATTACTACATCTTCTGTAGAGGGTAAAAAAAAAAAAAAACGTAATAGTTCATGGGAGATTTCATGTGGGCTTGGGGAAGCTTCATCCAACCACGTCAACAGCGTAACTGCTTCGTGAAGAGGCCCGAGGATGAGCGAGAGGATCCACGTGGACACGGAAGCAGCTCTACCCCTGACACAGCGGGTTTAGATGGGAAAGCTCAGCATCCTCTCTCCTTCCCACACCTGGACCTTGGGTAACGAACGGCCCCGATGTGCACTGAGTACAGAACCGGCCTTCTGGGGGTGATCGACAAGTCAGCAAACTGTTACTCCTCTTTTAAGGCGAGGTGAGTTGAAAGGTTGGCAAGAAAAACAAAGACAAAAACAAAAACAAAAAACAAAACTAAACAAAACAAAAAAACAGAAGTATTCCATTTACAAGGCAAATAAAATTATTGACCCTTCCTGACCTGGACTGTCCTGCGGCCTTTACAAAGGTAGGAAACACTTTATGTTATACTGCGGAACGGCACTTTTGTGTAAAATAGGAGGGATAAGAATAACGGAAGCAGAGCTGCTTGTGTAAGTATACGACATCTCCAGAGAGCCATACGCGGAGCTGGCCACACTGGCTGTTCCCTTGGACGAGGAGTGAGTGGTTGGGGCGCAGGTATGGCAGGGAGACTGTTCACTAAGTATCTTTCAAATTCTGAATAATGGGACACCCTTGCTTAATCAAAAATAAATAAACTTACAGTGACAGAGAAATATACATTTATACTTTTTCTGATGTAGCCGATGCCTATTGTTTTCTTCTAAATATTTTAGTAAATGGCGTATGTCTCATGAGATTTCTGTCATTACCTTACATCATAGTATCCCCTTCTAGAAAATGTCGCATTTCATATCGATGACTCTGAAAGCTATATATAATTCAAGCACTAAAGTTGCATCAACATTCCATATCAGATACCTGATATATACCTATACTTTTTGGCCTGATGTTTTTATGAAACACCCTCCTTTGCTGAAGACACAGAGCCAAGGTCCTCCTGGACCTTGCATTGTGATTTATTTTCTCTGTCCTGGTATGACCCACTTCTGCATGTTGGAGACTGCTAACTCTACACCCTTGAGGATGAAAATAAATAAAACCTTGTAGGCTCTTGGAATATAAATTACAAGAAAGTGAACAAGATAAGTGTGGTGTAGGGAACTGACTTCCTTTTTCATGATGTGAGCTTCCAGAAGTCTTCCTTTTGTTTTTTTTTTTCTAATCTATGAATCAAAGTATTGAGGAATTGAGGCAACTTTTCAACTAGTGTGTTATTTGTTCGTTTTATAATGTTTTAGGGAATTATTCTTAACGTTTCTCACCAAGGTTCTGTTTAGAATAGGAGAGAATAAATTTATAACTTAAGGCATCTGGGAATGTGAGGAAAACTCCAGTTGTTTGTGGTCAAAAAAAATTCAAGTTCAAAAAACAATAATATATGTATACATACATATATGTGTAAGTTAACATGAATGTGTATAGAAATTTTGCCATCTTCATCAGAAGAATGTGCACCAGCATTGTCTCTTGGCTCCGTTGGCCTGTAACCTACAATATTGGACACTTCAGTGCCAGGAATTCACACATGTCGGCATGATTTTGCATCAGAAAATAATAGCTGCTCGTATACTACCTCATTTGTAAAGGCCTTAGACATAATGTCCTTACCTGATGAAACTACATACATGATGTCAGGTGCCATTTACCGAATATCCACTGGGTTAGTTATTTTCTACTTGTTATATAATCCTCACAATGAAATTGATAAATCATTACTAGTACTCCCATTTTATTGCGAAGAAATTAAAGCCACAATAAGTAAGTCACAATGCCAGTTTGGGGGATGGGGAATTCTACTGGCCCATGGTGGATAAAGGGATCTCCCCCTGGCCCGACTAACTGTTGGGAGTTTGGGGCGAGACCCTGTATTAAACACGTGTCTGCTGCAATGGCGCAACTTGACAGCTGGTTCACAGAGAAGGCGAGATGGCTGAAGCTCAGCTGGCTCCACAAAATTTGTGCAGCACGACGTGTAAGATCAGACAGTTGTGAAACGTGGCAACCAAGGCCCTACCCTTTCAGCTCTACCTTAAAATCCAAGTTCGTTATAAATTAGTACGAACACTGCCTGGAGGCAAAAATAAGTCTGGAGAAATACTCGCTAGGGAGATGATGCTTCCACTCAGGTTTAAAGAATGAGAATGTGTCAGTCAAAGACACAGCGCATGCTGTAGGATGAAGAGCATGTGAAGGCGTGCGGTGATGAGACAATAAGTTCAATAAGTGGCAAGTGAATGAGTTCCCTAATCAAGATGGCACTGCAGAAATGCCAGTGTCACTGGAGGAAGGCTGGTGTGGCGCAGAGGGAAGCAGGGGAGCAGGTACCGAACGTGGGCTTCTATATGGCTCAGCTGCCATGTTTGCGGTAGACGCCGAAGGCAGTGGGAGCCGCAGTCGGCCTTGCAGCAGAGAGAATAAACACTCAGATTTGTCTTTTTGAAAGACTATTCTGAAATAAGTGTGAAAATCTGATTGCACAGGAGGAAAAGAGAGACAAAAGACCACTGGGAATTTGTTAGAATAATTTAGGCAAGAAGAGTTGGGGATGAGTGAGGACAGATACAGTAACAAGGAGGATGGGTCATTCCACGGGTAAAAGGCAGAGTGGGCAGGCTTGATAACTTGTACCATCAAGGACAGAAAGACGTTACTCGCCTAGAAAGCAGCTATTTCTGTCG
This sequence comes from Rousettus aegyptiacus, assembly GCF_014176215.1. Lineage (NCBI taxonomy): Eukaryota > Metazoa > Chordata > Mammalia > Chiroptera > Pteropodidae > Rousettus > Rousettus aegyptiacus. The sequence goes on from NW_023416286.1 coordinate 88,529,765, forward strand.
CTGTGAATAAGGTAAAGGGGCATAATTATCCCCTTCAGAGAATGTAAATCCTTGGTATTATAAACAAATTGTGATTTACGAAGGAGCATCCCTGACATTTGAGAAAGCTGTTTGGAATTTCGCATTTGAAATTTAATTTTAGCTGTTTAGAATTATTGTATTTATCAGTTCTAATCAATTTTAAATATAATGGATTATTCTTACTTTGTTTGCTCCAAAGACTGAATCTAAAATCATATTCGCATCCACTTAAGTGAAGAATACATTTTTCTAAGTTTAAAGTTGAAAAATACTAAGTAACTCAGTTCCTTTTGTTCCCCAGGATAGATTAAAAAAGAGGAGAAAGTCTTTCCTAAAGTTGTCTGAGAGAAAAACAACTTCACAGATTAAATCGTGCCTTCATTTAGATCGAAGAAAAAAGTTATGATAATTTGTCTCCATGGAGGCAGAGCACATCTCTGGGACTTATGCTTTGTTAGCTTGTTTGCTGGACGTTTTTTTCCCCATCTGCTCATTTGCTTTCCTTATTTTATTTATCTGTCTGTGAATAATTATCTCCCCACCTTTTTTGTCTCCTTACTGTTGATGTTCTGTTTTTGTCAGATTTGTTTTCCCTTGATTGTTTTCTTACTGCAATCATCATGCAAAAGGGTGATACATTTTTCATTTAATTATAATTTTCTTTATCATGCAAATTTCGAGATTAATAATGGCACAAGCAGATAAGAAAAAGTCTCTTTAGCGTTTCTGTAGTTTTACCACGTAATAACACATTATTTAGTCTAAATCACTCAATTCTTTTATGGCTACATATTGAAATCATCAAAAAGAAGTTCAATTATCATTTTGGTTAAAAAAAAAAATCAGTATGGGCAAACATCAGCATCCAAGTGCCAGGTAGCAGTAAAAGTTAGGATGTTTCAATGAGATAGATTTCTCTAATGAATTAAGATCCCTAAATATTATTCAATTTCTTTTTCGTGTCTGAAAAAATGTTCCTCTGTTGTTGAGATATCAATGCACACTAAATCAATAATAACTCTAAAACCTATATTTTCTTTTTAAACACTTCAGTTATTAAAATTGTTGCTCCCTAAAATTAACAGAAGGTCTTTAGGCATTTCTATAAAACCTAGTTTTCGAATATCCAAAGGCTCAAAGGGAATAATTTAAATCCTGTGATAGATGAGCAATGATTATTATTTAATTTTAACAGGAGAATATTTGGAGATCAATTGAAAGAGCTAGTTTTCCAAAAATCCAAAATGAAGCTGATGTAATAAGTTGATATTTGGGGTTTGAAAAGACCTATCTGTATGCTACGCCTTCACGTGGACAATACGTTTTACCTGTCATGGAAATCTTTGTCACAGACAGATATAAAATTCACAGAAACAAACATAATATTTTATGAAGCACGTTGTATTCATATTCTAATGCTAGTGTCACCAATCACCACAAATTTATTAGCTTAATAAAGAAAAATACATTATATTGCATTTTTGTAGGCCAGAAATCCAACAACACTCCCACTAGACTAATTCAAGTTATCAGCAGGGCTGAGCTCCTCTCTTGGAGGGTCTATGGAAGAACACACTTCCTTGCCTTCCCAGCTCCTAGAAGCTGCCCACAGCCCTGGCTCACAGTTACCCTCCTCTGTCCAAAGTCAATGGCAAAGAGAGTCTTTCTCACGTGGCATCACTCTGAGCACTGCCACCTCCCTGTCCCTCATTCAAGGTCTCTCATGCTGACTGGTGTGCCCAGCGGGAATAATCTAGAACGCTCTCCCCATTGAAGCCAGCTGGTTCACAGCTTTAATTCCATATGCCAACTTATTGTCGGTTTTGTAATTACATACAAATAACACAAAAAGTCGTTTAACTTTTATCGAGTTACAAAGCATTTCAAGCTTATATAAATTTGGCTGTCTTTAGGTAAATGTTATAGGATTAATGGAAATTACCAGCATTCTTCAAATAACTAATAGTAATATGGAGGTGTCATGTTTATACTTATGTAGTTAATGACTTTATATTTTAATAAATATCTACATGGAATGAAATCTTTAATGACAACTTCTCCAGTGATTAAACCAAGATAAAAAAATTTTTTTTTTGCTCAAAAGTTATTTAGTGTAGTTCTAGGATTTGATTTAGAATTTTATATTCTATATATTTTTTATCTATATATTTGATATCTATATCAACTATCACTTCACACATCCTTAGATAAGATTATGTCATGCAGACTAGTACCTTGTTAACCATCTTTTGATTTTAAGCACTCTGGTTTTAATATAAGAAATTTTCATGAATAAGTATGTGTGTAAAAGTTTATACATTGGTAACTTCTTTTCTTCAAAATAGCTGAAATAACATCTTCAATAAATAGTGTCCTTGAAACCATTAAGTGGCATTACTATTTAACTGGGCCATTATGAGCCAAGTCTACATTTTAGGTGCAATGAGACCTAGAAAATTTGAGACTTGTTACAGATCGATAGTTGTACGTTTTTCTTTATAGAGATTTTGCCGAATATATTTTTGTGGCTCTTGCTCAGTATCATCTTTATGAAAAGCTCAAGCTTTCATTCCTTAATTCTCTATTCCAAAAAGAAAGCTTTACCTCTCATGAGTCACTGCTATAGTTTTGTTTTTAAGTGACATTGAATCTTCTGGCTGTTCAAGTTTTCTTCTTTCCTTGGCAGCCAGGGATCAGAGAATCAAACTTGATGTTGACCCCTAGCAACTGAATAAAACATTGTGTCATGAACAGCTCTAATTTATCCTGGTTTAGGTAACTCTCATTTTCATTTTTTTCTACTTCTTTATCGTTATGTCATACCATATCATATGTATCTGTATAAGTCACATCAAATTATATGAGGAATAAATATGTCGCCTTAAAATAAGACTGGAATTGAATATGCTGACAACTCAGCTGAAGGATTTAGGATAAAAGTAAATTAAGGATCCAAATGTTAAAACGTCGAAGCTTTTGTTTCAATTAGTTTATCCATAATTTATAAACAATAAGCTTGGGGGAGGGTTGGAGATTTTACAGATCCGGAAGCAGAATAGAGATGAAAAGGTATAGGAATTCTCTTTCTTATAGAATACAAGACTTTGATGGTTAGAATAGTCTCACTTAATATAGTGTATTCATAGAAGTATTAATTATCTTAAATCAATGCTTTGGATAAAATGGTCTGAAGAATTTAAAAATATTTATCTTCCACTTATCGTGACTCTGCTGACTTTATAGTTTTAATATTGGTGGAATATTTCATCAGGTATGTGAAAAATAGATTTTATAGTCCACTCCCAGAAAATAACTTCCTAGCAGGTTATACACCTTTTTGAAATAATAAGCAAAAACTTAGAATTGGCTGGCAACTCTCACATTTACATCCTTATTACATGAATATTCATCCTAGAGGATAATATTTCAAAATACTGGCAAAGATAACAATGATTAACCACAGAGCACTTAAAGATACTCTTTGGTTTAACAGTTAAAGATTTTCCTTTTGGGAGACATACATCTTATTTTCAACTCCATTATTGGCTGACAGACCCAACATTAGCAACAAATCTTGAACAAAGAGTCTCACTAGGCTTCTTTGGGGCACCCGCGCTATGTCTTGGCTCCTCAAATTTCTTAATATATATTAAGCAGATCCTATGTAAAAAAAAGTTTCAAGTTTCTCAAAGAAAGATGTTTGGTGAGGGCAAAATGTGATATAAGATATATGATCAAACAAAAAAAATAGATTGATGGTGCCATGTGGTAGAAATAAATAAGAATTTTCAACTTCTCAGCAGACAAGCGAGTATGATTTCCCAAGGTCGACCAATGTCCATACACTATATTTTCATAAGCTAAAAGGCGATCAGGTTTCTCTATCATTGACTAGGCTTTAAGATCAGAGTATTTGCTTATTTTTTCTCTATTTTATTTGCTTTATTTTTATCTTATCAGAATTGATTTAAAAACTAAATTATTTCATATTTGCTTAATCATAGTCAAGTAGCTATCTTTGAAAGCTTCACCAATTACCTCCTTCAAAAACTGCAAAGCCTCAACACAATAAAACATTCAACAGAAAACTTTGCTTAGTACATTTTTCTCTTTTAATGCAAATTGAATGGGCCAAATTTTATGGTCTAATTTGATTTTTCCACGCTCTCATAGACACAGTCACAGTCTCAAAGGGTTTCATCACACTGAATTAGTACAAACCAAAGTGCATTAAATGATAGGCATTGCAGGAACCCTACTTTGGAGAAAAATACAGAATTTTCAATAAAAGGATATCTACTTTCTTGCCTAGTATGTTCACTGAGAGACAAATAGTAGGCTTTTGGCATTACAAACCTCTAGGTCTTAAAGTCAAAAGCTCTGTTCCTGTTCAGTGATAACTTTTAAAATGAAAGAAGAGGGTTTTGATTTTCAATAACTATTGTCATAGGATATTAGAAGTCCTTGAAAACCCAGTGATAGGCATCCTTACCTGTCTTATAACATAACACAAGCAGCATCAGATCTGATAAGTCAGGCCTTAGCTTAAGGTCTAATGACAATTGTCACAAGGATTCTTATTCAGATCTTTAAAGCAAGAATACCTACAACCTGGTTATTATATGGTAGATATTTTTTTTAAATTCACACTATTAAAATAATAAAGTTCTGTTTGAAAGGTGAAGCCAGGTATCAGTGTGACAGATAGATGGGTGAAATCTATGACAGAGATGGATCTAGTGAATCCAGGGTAGATAACCACAAGCCTTTCATTATTTTTATTTTTTTCATTTTTATAGGGAATCTTTTTCATGGTATAAGATACAAAATTAATTTTATTTTCTTTGTGCTGATAATTACAAGTTAAGCAGTTTCTCCATTTCCCCAAATAATGCAGAAATTTTAACAGGTTTATATTTACTTCAAAACTACCTTTTCCCAGTATCCATTATTTTAAACTTCTGAATATTATACAACTATTACATGTGCATGTGTGTGTGTGTGTGTGTGTGTGTGTATATATATATATATTTATATATATATATATTTATATATATATATATAATAAGCCAAGTTTACCAGTATGACTTATTGATTCTTGCATCAACTAATTTCTTTTAGTTTTTATTTTTTCTTAAAGAGATGCATTCTTTAGTATTTCTTCAGGCTGAAGTCTGCGGTTCATAATTTATGAATTTTTGTATGCTTAAAGGCATATTTATTTCACCTTCACCTTCGAAGTTCATTAGTTGTGGCTAACAGACTTCATCTTAAAAGTTCTTTTTCCTTAGTGCTTTAAAGATATTTTTTCCTATGTCTTCTTGTGTCTGTTGTTTCTGATATCATTTTGTTTTTCATTTCCTTATGGTGATTTACCTCCCCTGTGATACCTTGCAGCACTTCATCTTTATTTTGGATGCACTGAAGTTTCATCAAGCTGGGGTTAAGGCGTGGGCTTTCTTTTATCCCGCCTGCCTTCGATCTCATGCCTGGCTTACATTCTTAAAATTCTTGGACTTATTTTGTCAAATACAGTATTTTATCCTTACCATCTCTCTACTCCTTCGGATTTATTTAAAAGATTCGGGACATTTGGAGCACTTCTCTATTCCCTTCACTTTTATTTCATATTTCCCTCTCAGCTTCTTGACAGGAAGGTGGACTGAGCAGATGGGAAACCCCCACTTCTACCCCAAACGTACGAAAGCGCTGGATGGAATACTTTAAGACATGGAAGAGAAAGGGCAATTTTTCACGGCCCAGAAACAAAGAGCAAACATATAGACAAACGGGTAAGCGGCAGCTATAGCCACACAGCTGGCCGGACCGGCAAGGCAGCTTACAGAGGCTGATTCTAGAATTTTAATGCCGTATCGTGTTACAAATGCGAGAATAGTAGAAAATTGAAAGTGGTCCCCTACATTAAAAAAAGCAGTCAGGAAAAGAGTGTGTAAATCATAGGCGGGATTTCAAAATTTTATCCCCAATAGTCCAAATTTAACACACGTGTTGAAATAGAGAACTTTCCTAACCCGGAATACAGCGCTTAGTCACGGAACCTGAGAATGTGTTACCTACATGTTGCAAAACATGCGAACTCAGAAACAGACATAAACACTGGTGCGTAGTCATTGAATAACCACGAAGCCATCCACAATCAAGGCTCTTTAAGCTGAGAGTTGCCTAAGACTCTCTGCAAAAAAACTACAAACGGGGAGCCGAGAGACAAACGAGAATCCCTTCAAGAAGGTAAAACGCTGAGAAAGAGCGCAGACTGAACGAGTTCTGGCATCTGAAACCCGCTGTAGCTGTAGAGGTCAGTCCAAGTTTCTATCGAGAAGAGAAGCTAAAAATGCAGTGCTTGAAATCTCAAAGCAAGAGATCCACGCCACCAAGATGACCGCGCCATACACACGTTGAGATTCCGGGGTTCCTTCCACCTGTTACTCAGTGGCTGACAGTGAAGAATCACTGTCGGTGGGTCTCTGGTCTTAACAGACCATTTCCTACTAGGGGGTACTCGTTGGATTTAGAGATAAAATAATCACAGGCTTTCACCAGCCACGCTAGTTACTTCTTAACAGTAAAATGCCCTAAGATGGTCTTAATTTACTGTTGCTTTTGCCATCTATGTCCATGCCATGTATTTTAGATATTTCTCAGGGATCCTTCGTTTTTTTTTTTTTTTGGGGGGGGGGGGTGTACGATAAAGGTGAAGTTGCTGTAATAAAAATATCAAAAATACAATAATTTAAATAGTATGAAATATAAAATTGTATCTGTCTTTCTAACGAGCGAGTATTCCAGTTTGCCAGAGTCTCTGCTCCACATGGCCATTCAGAGACTCCGGTTCTTATCATCTGTTTTTCCACCATTTACTAAGGTGTTTTGCACTTACCTAATTTGTCAAAACTGGGTCATCACTGCATCTAGTTTCTAGACTGTGGTAGCTAAAGGCCAAACCAAAAAACACACGTCACTTTTCTTTATATCCCATCGGCAGGAATTCAGTTCGGTTACATGGCTATTCCTAAATGAAAGGAGGGCCGAGATACACTGTCTCTAGCTAGACACTCACGTTCCTGCTTATGTTAGTGACTTTATCAACACAAAAGAAGAAGGGGAGGATTGATACTGGGGCACTGTGACCTGTTGCCACCTAAAATCTAATGAAATAAAGTACCTGAGAATAAGTATGGTTAAAACGTTGAAATAAGTAAAATAAGACACATATAAAATGTTGAGGTAAGTAAATATATAAAACCAGAAAATTTAAACAAAACAACATCCAATGTGGAAAAAAAAATTGACATGATCCAATACGGAAAAAAAAAAAAAACAAGTAGAAAGCCCATGAGTGTAAATTTAAGGCACTTAAATTTAAAAGATACTCAGTAGAGAAGTTAAACAAAAACGGTGACAGTAACGCGAAACACATGTGCTGTGCTTACCACGGTCCGTCGCTGTTTTAAGTGTTTTACATATACTAACCTGGGAAACAGACGAGATCAGAAACAGCTGAAAATGTCAGTGAACTGAAAGTCATATAGAATATAGTATTGGGAATAGAACAGATGGAGAATAAATAAGATATACTAGTAGGGTTTAAAAAGGTAGTAACTAGTTATAACAAGAGTGGTATTAAAACTCAGTGATTTATGGATTTAATTGTGGGCAAAGCAGGAAACGATATTTCATGAAGGTAACACACACCTCTTCCATAAAAATTCTGGTACTAATGCTAGCTGCTTCCTCCTCCTTCCCTGCCTCCTCGTCAAACTCCCACGCCTCCCACCTGAGTTTTCTCTGAGCATTAAACTCATTCTTCTGTTTTCTCTCTCTTGTAAATTTCAACTACGTTTAGTATTTCAACAATCATTTTATGTAAATAATTGACAGATACATATCTCTAGTCCTAATTTTATTATTAAGTTCCTAGTGTGATTTCAAACTTTTCTTCAAGAATTTTTAATATGTTTTCCTAATAAACATAAAATCCGTTATGCTGCAAGCCAGGGTAACCTTTTCCCTAGAAAGTACATTCAGTTGCTCAGTCATTTCTGTCTTTCCATTATATGAGCCACAACATTCTTCAGTTGGCCAGCCATGAAACCTTTTACTCATTCACTTATTTATCAAATATATATCTAACAGCTACTGTTGAGATAGGCACTGGGAGTTAAATGGACTAGGAGACAGTCGGCATCCCTGTGCACAGACTTAACATTCGTATCTAACAGAACAACATGTCACATAATTCTAGATCGTGTGTGTGTGTGTGTGTGTGTGTGTGTGTGAGCGCACACTATGTAGAAATAAACAGTGTGTTGTGATTGAGGCCACCACGGATGACCACAGGGGCTGCCGTGGAAATGTGCTATTCAAGGAGATTTGAACTCGTGTGACCTGCCATAGAAACACCCCAGAAGCACAGTGGCGACAAAGCCAGTACAACGTTCTGACGTGGGAGAGAGCATTTTACTCTGTTCTAGGGAAGGAAGGAATAACTGTAGCGAGAGAAAGAACAGCCTGGGATAAATTAGGAAGTCTGGCGGGGTCTGAGGCATGAATGAATACCGTAAAAGGAGAATTTAGATGCAATTCTAAGTACAAAAAAAAAAGTCTTCCCTGGAGAGAGAATTTGCGAATTATCATCACCCAACACATGATAATAAGTGAAATTGACTTGGGAAATGATAGATAGGTAATAGTTTAGGATGGACACCCCACTTTCCTTAATATTTAGTGGTCATAGTGCAGGCTCTCCCATTGGGTGAGGAGGAGAAGCTAAAAGAATGTTCTGTATGGCAGAAGGGTAACAGGGAGAATTCTATAACAAAGGCATTTCAAGGAGAAAGATTTGGCTGAATCTGATGCTACCGAAGAGTGAATTATGGTGAAGCTAAAATACTGCCAACTGAATCTGACAAAAAGAGAGTCACTGATGACCTGGGCAAAATCACACTAGACAGAGGGAGGGAGACTTCAGCTAAATCATTCAAATTTTATCTTCAATAACTATTTATACAAAAATCTTCCTAAAATATGACTTTACTCTTTTCTTAAATTAAGACATAATTTTATCTTTCCCTAAAGGCTCAATCACTAGGTATATTAGGTATATTACCCCTTATGCTGTTGTAATTTGATATTATGGAGGAATGTGGGGCTCTATGTCCCCACTCTATCTCGAGATGGGTGTGTGTATCTGTGTGTCGTCTGCCTGTGTCTGTGACGGTTGTTTGGTTTTTAAAATATCTCAGCTTTTAAGCTTTTTCATTCTCCTCTCTTAATATTGGGCTACACAGGCTATATAGCATGACTTCTTGCTTTGCTGGCCTAGTTAAATAAATATATACTTGATTAAAAACCAATAAAAAATACTGGGTTCAAGTTTCAGTTAATATGTATATAATTTGTGTAACTTTTTGAAACAAGAGATTAAGGCAAATTGTCTCATCAATAAAAATCCCATGCCTGCTTTTCACAAAGTGGTGGTGGGAAGCAAATGACGACCATGAAAGTAGCAATGAAACCATAAAACATTATGCAATTATAGACACTGGTATTAATAGATACTAAATATTCTAATTCTAGAAAATCCATCTCTTTTTAATTAATTTACTCTTTGTACTCTTCTCTGAGCTAGAAAGTTTGGTGAAGATATTAATTGTGAGTAGTCTAAAATGGGAGAAATGATTTTACATCAGAGCAGCTCTCGCTTTGTGTTAAGTACGAAGGTTATTTTGGGCCATGTGCCCTGCTCTTTCTCTGTATGGCAGTGCTGTTAGGTTGCTAAGGACATCTCTAAGTGACATCTAGAAGGGGGCGGGAGGGTTATGTCGCTCAGGCTTTGCTGAATATTATGTAATGAGATTTACAAATATGCACGGCGTCTTTGCTTTTCATTGCATTATCGTATCTTCTCATTTAATTCCCAAGATCGTAGTAAAATAAAGAACGAATAAGCTATATCAGTGGCAGCTACTGTTGAAATACTGATTTTTTTTTTTTTAATTGAAAATGCCCATCTCATGGGCTAAGGAGTTCTGGAGTACAATTTGCTACTCAAGAAAATAATTGTTCAATATGCTAAATGGCGAAAATTATCTAAATAATTGTCAGAGTGGCACGTAACAGCAGATTTTGTTCTCATTTGTTTATTTGCATAAAACTTTAGGTAAGCCTTCCTGTAAAATGGATATTTTACGGTGTAGCAATCTTACTATAAGCCGGCATTGAGAAATGAATTTCAATTTTAATTAAGTGGTGAGAATAAACACCTTGAGTGACGTCCTGAGACGGACATAAGAAAGTAGACCCGAATTAAAGTTCAGAGTGTGGCCAAGTCCAAGTGCCTTCTTTCTCAGCTTGACTTCATGGTACAGAAGTATCTTCGGAGACCTGTATTTCAGAGGAAAATGATCTAAGGCTTTATATTCTAAAACGACTGAAGCCACTTGTTTATTAACGATAGTATCAGGTCTGCAGACAGACAGTAAATGCCAAAATACGGTGATCATTTTGAAATCATTAAGGTAAGCACTGTTGTTGGAAGGCAAGTGTATACGAGACATTAAGAAGCTAGTTCTTCATCTACGTAAACGTGGCCACATCTTGGCATAACAAGGTCTACAAAGCCATGCTACGCTTAGGGAACGAACATGCTCCCCCACAGGGGAGTTTTGCTTTTTGTTGGTTTTTGTTTTCCTTACACTATCAGAGGATTCCCTTAAAACTACACTTGGAAATTTCTACCACAACTGAATTAACGTTGAGAGATAGAGTAGGAGCATATGGCAATGTGTGCAAGCTAACGAAAGTCAAGTTTGTGAAGAAAACCGGACTGGTGGCTGTTCTATTCTAAACTTAATCATTTCCTCAAATCCTCACGGAGAAATGACTGTCATATGTGTGAGGATTGTATCAAAATCACTGACTAGCAGAAACTCCATCTCTCATGTATCCGTTTTTGTTTGATTTGTTAAAAAAAGAAAAAGAAAAAAAGAAAAAAGACATAACTGCTGAAGAATGGATAGAAAGTCTTTGTTTTGAGAACAGCTTAAGGAGTCTGAAACCAAACTATAAGTTAAGATTATGATACTTTAGAAAGAAGTGGAGAAGGATTGTGCAGAGATAATAGTAAATGCTGATTTTATCTTTCTAGTGTCAAATACAAATATTGATAATGCACTATAAATTCATATTCTCTGATAAACCCTCTAAAGTTTTGGTGTGTTGTCCATTTTTAAAAAGTATGAGATCAAAGCCTGACTTCAGAGTATCTGGGAAAACACACACGACTAATACCATTTACCTTTAATTCGCTAGAAAAGGGATGCATAAAAAGTATTATAAAACATCCGCGAACATTTTCTTGTCTTTCTTCCAATCTAGAATTGATAAAATAAATTTGCAGATGTAATTGTCAGTTTTCATATGTAGTTTTTTCCAATCATCAGTTTTCTATATAGACATAGTATACAACGATGTTTTAATAGAAATGAGAATGTATATTTGTATTCCCCTGAGGTTAAATGGAGCTTAACAACTCTTGTGAGTTTTATATCACTAATTTTCCTTCCAGTTCTAAATATTACTAATATGAATGCTCATTACTTACTTTCATTGTAGGGAGGGGGAAATTAAGTCATGAAGAATAGTTACTTTTACAAGATAAGGGTGGCAGGCAGAAAATACGTGAAGGACACTTTTTACGTAATTTATATTCAGCCATCACTCCTTAGTTACTATAACGCGTAAGTGAAATTTTCCCTTAAGCCCTATTTTTCTTTAAGGGATAGAATGGAGCATTCTACACACTGAAGCAGATTTGTAGATATTTCTCAAAGGAAAAGTAAGGTCAATGTCTAACAGGGCTATTTAGGTTGATAAAGAGAGAAAAATAGGAAATAATTCATAATTGGGAGAACAATAGAAGAAATAAACCTAATAATAAATTTGCTTCTTGTCTTAAAATTCTAGAATCCTAAGAAATATGAACAATGATGGAATTAAAATAAGGTGAGTAATTTCAAGGTAAACCATGTGAAATGCTTACGCATAAATTATTTTCCAGACTTAAATCGCTTATTTAAAATAAGGCCAAAGCCTAGAGAGTCAAAAATTTGAGATTTTAGTAGATTAGAGTAAAATAAACTTTAGATAATTTCCTTCTCTAATTCACATTTAATTCTCTAATAAACATATTAGATATCTATAAGTCACTATTTACAAAAGAGAAAACAGAGCCCTTAAGAAGATTAAGTCACTCACTCAAGGCTACAGATTTACTAATATGATCAAGGTAAGAGTGTTCCGAGTCTTAATGCACTATAAAATCATATTCCATTCATGTTCCATTGCTCTTTCCTGTACATCAGATAGACTCTTAGTCACAAAAATTTTCTCCCTGAAAAAACATTTTCATTCATGATTGAAAGCAAGCAATATTAGCGGAGGGAAAAGGCTTGCAAATCTTCTCCCCGAAACACAAGTATAAAACTCGACTATATTCTCAAAAATAATCATTTTAAGGCTCTGAAAACTGAACAAAGGCAAACAACAAATTGAGTAGTGTTTACACACAAAACAGCTACCGGGACTTCAGGTAAGAAAGGCCCGTGTCCGTGCCATCTCTGTGTCAAGCTGCTCCCAGCCCTTGATACCCGGATCGCCCGGCCCTGAGAACTAGACACAAAAGAACTCCATCCACATCTCTGAGCTGAGAGACTTGACCAGACTTTAGCATGGCCTCTAGCAGCTCAAGGCCTCGTCCCGAGGGTGGCCCTAGTCCTCCTCAAAAAACCTTCCTCAGAAAGCCGCCTTCATAACTCCTGTCTCCACCTTTGAGATGTGAATCACCCACCACCCAAAGCTGCTTCCTCAAGGACCTAGGTAGGGGCTGCAGCCCCTTCAAAATGCTAACACCCAGGAAGATAGATAGCTCGTGCTTACGGAAGATAAGACACCTCGCACTTGCTTACCACCTAGCTGGGGAGGGGAGAGGGGAGAGTGCTAACTTATTTGGGTGCCTTGCTCCAACTTGCACAACTGCCTCCGTTCATAAAAATACAAGCAGTTTGTTTCTCCTCTGCGAAGTGCCAATTAACAAGCCCGGATGGCTTGGTCACATGGGACAAGACCCAGCCCGCCACTAAAGCCTTTCGCACACACAGCTCAGTGTTTAAAAGGCCTGCTGCCGTTTGTTCGGGTGGAAATGAGCTCAGTTCTAGACTGAAGTTTTTTTCCTAATAGAGTAGAATCTCAATAAAATCGTCTTTACAGACTTGACCTAGGATCTGGCTTTGTTTCTCTTTAAAACACAGTAGATTCATCAGATTCTGATTCCTTTTAACAGCAGAACAGATCTATCCAAGTGCAGCTCAGCTAGCTCTAAAATTCAGCAGCTTTGCTGCCAGAAGAGGGGGAACTGACTTGGAGCAAAGAAGAAAAACCGAGAGCCAGCAGCGTAGTCAGCAAAAGTAGCAAATCTGGTAGGAAACAAATAGGGGCTCTAGTTGGGTTGAGTGCTAGAGAATCCTGAAATTTAAAAAAATCTCCAGTTAATGAGCAATCTACAAAAGGGTTAAATATGCTCTTCACCTATACCTGGGTAACTTGGAAATGACAGGTGTGCACTAGGAAGAACTGAGTCCAATGCAAAGCGGACCCTGACACATATTAAAATTGCTTGAACTTGTTTGTTTGTTTATTTATCTATTTATTTTTAGGCGAGGCACCCCTTGGTTGACCTCACAGACTGCAAGGACCTTGTCAGCTTACAATCACTTACTTTTTATTTTTTACGCCTATGCACCTGGTCTTCCTAGGTGGTCTCCCATCCAAGTACCAACTAGGCCCGACCCAGGTTGGCTTCTGAGATCAGATGAGATCGGGCTTGTTCAGGGTGATATGGCCACAGAAAATTGCCTGAACTTTAAATGCACTCTCCAACCCACACACTGATCTATAGTGGGAGAGTATCTTGGCAAGAGTAAAGCTCTTGCCCTGCCTAGTCATTGGCTAACCATTAAGCTATGCACACACAGGAACAATCCCAAGGAATCCACGATTAAAAATTAACATGAGACTAAAAACTACTAATAAGAGACATCTGTGAATATACATCACAAGAGGAAATAGTTTACAGATTAAATACAGGCTTTCTTTTTTTGTTATTTCAGAAAAAAAAAATCAGAATCTTGATCTCCTACTTTATAATGTGGACACCTGTCAATAAAAGTTAGATGAGTGAAAAAAATTAGAAAAGTGTGACCTATCTTCAGAATAATAAAAGCAATCAATAGAAATGGACTTTACGTGGAACAAGATTTAGGAATTAGTAAACAATGACTTCAAATCAGCTATAGTCAAAGAATAAAAGAAAATCAAGATTCAGATATAAAATATGATTAAAATAACAAAAATGAAATTTAAATAAAAATAGGAAGTACACAAATGCAATTTTTAGAGTTGAAAATTAAAATCACAAAAATGGAATATATAGATCAGCTTAACAGAAATTGAATAGGCAGAAGAAAGAATCAGTGAAACTGAAGATATAGCAATAGGAATTATCTAATTTGAAAAACACGGATAAAAATAATGGATACTATAACAACTGCAAATATATACATACCTAACAAAAATTCCCCAAAATACATGAGGCGAATGTGACAGAACTAAAAGACAAATAAGGAATCACCAGTTATATTTGGAGATTCAATATAACCTTCTCAATAAGTGAGAGAACAGCAAACCAGTAAATCAGCAAAGATAAAGATTTTATCAACACTATTAACTAACTTAATCGAATTGACATAAATAAAACATTCCACTCACTGACTATAGACTATAACCTTAGCATAATATAAACTAAGTATGGCAGACAGGAAGGAACTTGCAAAGTCTGTTTGGTGACGTCTCAAGGTGCCCTATTGTTTCTGGGTGGCCCAGCAAGAAATCCTTTACCAAATGTTTGCTCTTTCTGATCTACCTGTGGATTGCCTACTTACTCTTTGAACTCCAGAGCCCTGCCTCCCTCACCTTAGTCCAGAATGACATATAAGCTTCAACTCCCCATTCTTACAGAACTCCCATATATACATACAGAGTAAATTTGGTTATTTTCTCCTGTTAATTCATTTCATGTTAATTTGATTATTAGTCCAACCAGAAAAATCTGGAAAGGTAGGAAAAAAAAAAAACAATTTTTCCACTCCTACATAATTATACCCCAATAAAACCAAAACATTCGGTTGCTATAACAATCTGGAGATGCAATTTAAAAAAGAAGAAAGGCCCCTCCCCACACACGTACACACACACACACACATACACACACAAACACACACACCTATATTATTAAGAGTAAATGGTACGATATCTCATGCTCATCAATACTTCTAAGATGACAGTGCCATACTTCCTAAAATAGGCTATAGGTTCAGCATGATTCCCATCAAAATTATATCCAGCTTTACGCATAGAAATTGGGAAGTCATTTCTAATATATATAGGATCTGATTCCTAGTAATTTACCTGCTTCGTCTATGACCACTTTTCCTAGACTACGCGCTCCTGCCATTTTAGTTTTTTTGTCTCTTCGATGCTTCCTCATGAGGCAGGCTTTTTGTACCTGCTGTTTCCTGACCAGGGGATGCTCACCCACACTTCCCCCTAACTACTTTCTTCAGATGAGATGGCTTTCCCGTGGTGATGTTCCCCCAGGCCACGCCCTCTCTGCCCTCGGCTCTCTTATTACCACTTATCTCTGCTCCAGAGTAAGCACTGCCATTGTACTTATGTAATCAATTGAATAACTTGTTGCTTAGTGTCAGTTTCTCCTACTAAAATGCAAGCTTCTTCAGAAAGCCTGAATAATAACTTCCGAGGTTCCATTCCCAGGTGCGAGGAGCTCAGTGGTGCTGTTGGCTGTGATGGAAGCTGACAGGGGCTATCGCTTGGCGTTGGGTGTTAGTCACATGGCGTTGTACCTCAGACCCTCGGTTCAGTGGTACCTTCCCCACGTGCCTGCATTATAAGCCTAAGTTTATTACCTGGAGAGTATATATACATTTCTTATGTGCTTGATTAGAAAAAGCAAAATCTACAAATGATCTGTATTTACAGTTGACTGCTTAATAGTCACGACGATTTCACTGATGCCAAATTAAAAATAATAGAGAACACCATTACATTATTTTTAGTATAACAAATGTACACAGAAGATAATAGCTTTATTATTAGATCAGGAATTTCAAAATATCTTATATCTATTTTAACTGAACATGATCAGTTTCCCATAGTGAAAAAAATTATAGATTTGGAAATAAGAAACTTGGCCCCTACTATTATATCCCATCTGTAAAATATATCATATCTTTAAAACTCCTTCCTCACAGGTTTATAGTGAGAATTAAATGGGATAACATATTTGAAATCTCTTTATAAACTCTAAAGTACCATACAGATGTTAGTCACTGAGTGTGAGTCCATTAAAGAGAGGAGGTGAAATCATTCTATTTTATGTTCCCAGTGGATATAGACTTGAAACACATTTGCTAGACTGTCAGTGTCTTCCCTGAGAGTTTTGCTAGCATAAGGAGTGCAGCAGAACTGCATTATTAGACCCAGAGGAAATATTTTATTCTCAAAGATAATGTGCATGCAGCAACTACAAGCGTGCTTGACTTTCCCATGCAGAAGGTGTATATCTACACATCCACGGCATGACACATTCGATTAAATTATGAAACCTTTCTCTCTCTCTCTCACACACACACACACACACACACACACACACACGACTAATTCAAGATATTTTTCTTCTTCAAGCCAGAGAGGGTACTGATTGGACTACCTATAAACTTCAAGTTTTCAGTTGCCCCGTGGGATGTTTAAATTGCCTGGTTAATGAGGGAGGAACACCTATTAGTGCAGAATCTAATGTTCCTAACTATTAATGTGGACTGCTGCATCATATTAGGGGGTATAGGAACAGCTAAGTTAATCACCTACACCATGTCCTTTGAGGACTTGGAAAATTTGTTCTCCAGTCTACTCCAGGAGCACATTACAATGATATGAGGGGTGTTATGTCCTTTTCCTCAGAAAAATGACTGAGCTAGTTCATTTTTATCTGAGCAATGATGCAAGACCAAGGCACTGGCCAGTCCCATAGCAAACAGAATCACTTCAGAAGAAATCCTCACTTCACATACCTGTGCCCCGTTTCTGATTCGTTACTTAAGAGGCATCCATTCATTTTGTATAAATGTTGGTGATCGGCTAAGCTGCAGCAGTTACTTTGGGGAAAGAAGATGAAGGTTTGGAATAGCCCAGATGAGTTTAATGAATATCTACCCTGCGAGCAGCAATATCAGAGCTGACAGCAGCAAAATTACAGAATCAGAGAAGCCAAAAACATTAAGGCGTAACTGGATGACATCCTTGGGCCCACGACTTTAAAGGGTGGCATGGAATCTTGTGCACATCGAATTAGTCATCAGGTCGAACTGCAAGTGAATTCACCTTCTGTGTAAAACTTTGGAATTCCCACAGAGAGGACTTGGAAGGCAAACATATCCCTAGGTGAGCCGTCAGAGCACCTGATTCTGTATAATTACATGGAAGGAGAATTTGATACATGACAGTAATTACCTAGCTGAAGGTGCAATTAGCCATTTGTGACCTCATTCTGAGTGGCAACTAATTAACCCTTAATGTCAAAAATGTCAACCTTCATCAAGACACTAAAGAGAAGTACTACATGATCAGCTAATACTTGTTCCAACCTATTAATGGTTGGATCTGTCATTAGAAATGTGAATATATCATTTTTACATCAGCGTTTATGTTAAGGTTTGGAATATGTTTCATTTCTTTTATTTTCAGGCTACATTTTCTTTCTTTATCTTTATGTGGTAAAAATCCTTTTCCGAAATAAGCTTTCATACACATATAAAATAATCATCTCTCAGTGAGATAAAACATAATCAGGAAGAATATAGTGAACTATAACTTGTCACTGGCATGGTTATAGAAATGGCGAAGAATGTGAAAAGAGTTGAAACTGTGCTGTCATTATCATCATCAACGCCTTTCAAATACTGGCATCATTGGAAATTGATTCTGGTACCTTTTCTCGTAAATGCTGACAACATAAGAAATGGCCTCTGGGATTATATTGGAAAGCCTCAAACCATGATTCTTTTTAAACCACTAAATAATGGCCTACAATTAACATAGTCTATTACTTCTCTTTGTTATTTACTGTCAATAAAAACAAAATTAGAAAGTCTACACAATGCATGTGAAGTTTGGTTCAAATAAGGAAAAATGCTATATATGTGTTCTTCACAATGCGTGGGTTCATGAGAGTAACCTCAAAGATAATCTTTCAAATAATCAGCAAGGACCTACAGTCATTTGCTTTGAAATTAGTCTAATTGCTAAATAAGGTAAGTTTATTAAATATCTGTTAAAAATATTTATATTACAGATTGAAAACAAAATCTAGCATTGATATTTCATTGTTTTGGATTCATTAGTGGAAAAGTATGGTATGTGCTATTGA
Organism: Rousettus aegyptiacus; assembly: GCF_014176215.1. Lineage (NCBI taxonomy): Eukaryota > Metazoa > Chordata > Mammalia > Chiroptera > Pteropodidae > Rousettus > Rousettus aegyptiacus. The sequence continues at coordinate 88,548,366 of NW_023416286.1, forward strand.
AATTCTACAGGCTATTCGACTTGATTCTTCTGCTTCATTCAAGTTGTTTCAAAGGTCTGAATTTCACTTAGGTAATTTCATTATTTTTTTTTTTAAAGGAAATCAAACTATTTTCCCAAGCATCTTAGAAACTCATGTTTCTGGACCAGAACAAATACACAAGTCTAACATATACTTTAACTTGTATGTGTGGCAAAAAGTCCTGATCACTTTATCTAGAAGTTCAGAAAAGGTAACTGATTAGAACGTGTTCAAAATTATATTGACAATTTTTACTATTTAAAGTTACTCTAGTCTACGGCCATGCCACCCTGAACAAGTCTGATCCCGTCTGATCTCGGAAGCTAAGCAGGGACCGGCCTGGTTAGTACTTGGATGGGAGACCACCTAGGAAGACCAAGTGCTGTAGGTGTTAAAAATAAAAAATAAGGGATTGTAAGCTGACAAGGTCCTCGCAATCTGTGAGGTCAACCAAGGGGTGCCTCACCTAAAAAATAAATAAATAAACAAACAAACAAACAAATAAATGAATGAAAATAAATAAAAGTACTCTATAGTCCTAATTTATACTTAAAAATAAGATAAAGACATATCACTTAAATTCCCTTAAATAACTATTATAAAGTTCATCCTTGTATTTACTACATTTCGAAAGATATTCCATGATGCTACTATTCCCCCGAAGCTGCCAGGAGAAGCTACATAGCTGAAAGATGCTAAATTCAATTCAAGATGAGAAACACCTCTAAGGATTCGATACTCTTTCAGACCAGAAAGGAGGTAAAGTCTTTGGTACAGATAGTGAAGTTAGGAGCAAAAACAGAACAAAAGCCAACTACTATTCACTTATTAAATGGAAAGCAAAACAGCCACTTGGTAATGAGATGCAGAGTCGTGTGGCCTGCTTCCAAGGGGTTACTGCATTTGTTCTGGCTTTCCATTTGTTCAGACTGGAAATTAAAACTACATAACACAGATGATAAGCGCCGCAGCCAAAGTGGCACACTGACCCCGCCGCGCTCACTGTTCTGCCTCTCACGTCCATGGCTCCGAGGCCCACGTGCAGTGAGGTCTGCTGCTGCACCTTTTCAATGGTGGTGGGCTGCTCCGGGCTCTCTGAATGAGGCCAAAACTCTGCCACTCAATGCATGTGGCGAGCTGATTATTCAAAACTACAGTGTTTACTCAAAACGATATATTTCCATGAAACAGTGTGTAAGCCAAGGGAGAAATTTACATGCGAAGCATGTCTCTTAGCAGTTGATCTTGGCTTTTCTGATTGAATCACATATAATAAAGTCTGGGAAGCCTGTCCATAGTCACACATTTCAGATGTGTGAATATAAGTCACCTTTTCATCAACAAGGTTTTCAGTGTTATCACATTCTATCTTGATGCTTTTTATAATTGTTAACTGGGTAAATATTTTAAGAATAAAATATTTCGAACATTTGGCTCAATATTTCAAAACACTGACTGTGAACTAGTTTTATTGCTGAAAATATTTTAATTAAAAGGATAAAACTTTGTCATTGGTAAGAAATTATAAATTATTTTAAGAAAATAAAATGAAAGAGCTTATAAGCTAGAAGAGCTTACAAATTTTCAAAATAAATAGCAACATTTTTTAAATTGATAGTTTAGCTATTTCTGCTCTTTAAAAAGTAATGTTCACTCTTATTCACGGGATTAAACTTTTAAATTCAGAAAATGTAATATACTCTCTGAAAGCATATATTCTAATAAGTAAATGAACTGGAATTCAAACGCAGGTGGCTATGATTATCTCATTTGCAAATGATAACTACATTTTAAAAGAACTCAAAACTTAATAAAAAGAAAAAAGATGCCCCTATAATTGAAATGGAGAATTTGTTATATTGTCCTCATGTAAAATATCCCATAGAAATCTACTTTTCTGTAATACTTGTCAGACAAACCAAAGTACCTTAGAGACAATTTTACACAAAAATTATATAGAGATGTAAGTGGATACATATTGCTGTCTAAGAATTTCTCATCAGTTACCATCTAGGTGGTCATGTTCAGAAGGGTGAGAACGTTTACAATTAGAAAACATATTATAATTGTCATCCAAATGGTCAGAGGGAAAGCTTCAGTGAGAAAGTTGCCTTTGAGAAAATTTTGATTTTAAAGATTATCTCAATGTGAACAATTGTGCATTAGAGGAATGGAAAATAAATGACCCTAAAGGAAAAACGATGTGAATGCACGTTTGTGCATTGTGTCTGTGTGTGTACTGCATGAAGAGAGTACAGGGGTGAAGTTCAGAGGCAAATTCACAGAGCCAGAAAATAAATCAATGGAATGGCGGGAGAGGAGAATAAGGATTTTTTGCTGATAAATAGGGAGCTGCTTTTTGGCTGAAATTGTTAAGATTTAGGTAGTGGCAATGGTTGCATGACCTTGTGAATATACTAAAAACCGCTGAATTGCATACTTTGAAAGTATAGATTTTATGTGAATTGTATTTCAAAACTACAAATATTTGTTATGTAAATACATAATTACATAACTTAATTCATGGAGAAGAGAAAGCTTTTTGCTTGAGGGTAATTCCAATTAATAAATGTGGAAATGGAAATAGAGAATCACCATTTGACAAATATCATGATAATAAAAGTTTCAGGTAATAGCAAGAGATATCAAAAATAAAGAGCAAATCTGTAATTAGAAACATATTTACACTATTGAAAGTATCTACCCATCAAACAAATCCAAAAGCAAAAAAATGAAAAAAAAAATTTTTAAGTGTGTCAAGGCCCATCTTCTCATTTATATGTATATAAAAGAGTTCTATTTATAGAGTAGTTAAAACAATAACTAATACTTAAGCTAGGTCCATCATATGTCACAGCTAAAGAGATCACCAGATTTAAAATTTATTATATTCCATTAGTTATAAAATGGCACTTATTCACACTATAAGTGTGATGGTGCAATTCAGGTTTATACCACAGGCATCATGTTCTCTTGACTGGAATTGTCTACTAACAATTGTAGAAACAAATGTTCTGCTTATATTGAAATGGAACCTAGTACCCCCATTCTCTTAAGTGATTTTGAAATAAAAAATCCTCAGTACCAATTTGAAGACTATCACATTCTCTTTTACCTGGATATTTTTTTACAATCTCTATACAGTGTAAAAATAAAACACATTTAAAGGACTCTCTGTTATGTCACACAGCATCTATGATATGAGAAAAGCAATATGATCTTTTAGTTTCTGTCCTCAATGGCATTTATGGAAGTAAAAAAAAAAATCTCATATATTAAATAAAAATTATATTTCTGTTGTGTATTTTATTTCACGTTTATGTAAGTTTAAATAATTTTTTCATTTGAATTTTTATTCCATTTTATAAATACGCCAGTATACTATCATCTACCTCAGATTTTAATTATAAAGAATTACTCAATACAAAAGCAACAGCAAAATTTGAATATAGTGATTAAATCATTCAGCTATGAGCACTTTCACAATTCTATTTGATTCCATTTATTTTAACTCCATATATTTTGTACTTACAATATGTGTTACAATCTGTTAGATGGAGATAAAAGATGAATGAGACACTATTGATGTTTTCAAGGATTTTTGATCTAATCAGGTGAGATATGAGATAAGTAACTGAAATATACTTGCCCAGCAAGCTGTCAGTAAGGCAGGCACGGTTAGCGATGTGTCATTTTTAGCTCTAATGTATAAGCAAGAGAAGCAATCTTGTCATCGCTTTATCACTGAAGATAGGCAACTACCTACAAGCGAGTCCTGGTTATGACTAACCTTTAGTTGGGGACACAATTGGATAGCATACAATAGATAAAACACATTTTTAAGTAAAAAATAAAATTTATGCACATTCTGACAAATGGTTCACATTGAATTTCGAGTACATCACAGCATTCAAAATGTCTAAGAATACCAACTGCTGAGGCACAAAATTCTTTCTCACAGGGTATTTGTCCAAATATCGATCATACCTAACATTGCTTAGTTTATAATATGTGACAATATTACAGCTCAAGGCAGTATAGTCCAAAGCAAAATAAAAATATAAAAAAGTAATTGAAAATAAAATAAATAAATAAAGTTTAACAGCTGCAGATTTTTAAATAGAAACTTTAAAGAAAAAATTCAGAGCATAAAAATTGCTAGAATTATATATATAGACACACATGTGTCTGTATATATTTATATATAAATTCTATATAAAAGTTTACAGGGGGGCCAATGGGAGCATCCATATGTTTCCCAGGCTTTTAACATCCCCGAATTCCTGTTGCAAGTCACCTCGCTAATCATGTCACCTCCTGCCCACAGTGAGAACCTCCGTTCTAGCCTGCTTCATTATTCATTCATTCTGCAACAAAGCATGCTCTTCTCTGCCCTTGTAATACTGTTCATAGAGTCTTCAAACCTCCCTTCCTATTTCCTGTATCTCTCCAATATACCAAATAGACCCCCACCATCTCCTGCAATCCTTCTCTAAGGACGGCAACCAACAGTGATTTAATTGTTGATTTCCCATGAAAATGATTAAATACATTTTAATTATTTAGTAAATTATTACATAGATAGCTCTCTTTTACATTTATTTAATTTTTAAGGTGTATGTCTTATCTCCAAAACATATTTTAGATTCTTCAAGAATAGTAAATGTGCTCTACTCTATTTTATTTTCCATATTCCATACAAGGGCATACTAAGTAATATGCCATGCACAGAGATTTGCAAAATGAGTGAATAAATAGGTGAATTAATGACTACAATAGTTTAAGTATGGAAGGAATGTCACTTAAAAAATGCTTTGATACCAATAAACTGTTACCAAACCATAAAGACAGAGAAATAGCAGAAATTATATTGAGACCTAACAATTCCCTACATTTTCTCATGTGGCGTATCAGTATATCAGGTTTTCCTACAACCTTAAACAGAGGATTACACGCAGCATCGCGATAAGCCATGCGAAGTGAATTTTGAGGCCTGTTATTCATAATTTATTTAAGAAGCTGACCTTTATGACAAATTATATTTTGGAAATGCATTGTTCTTGATGTTCAAATATTTATTTTAAACACGCAACCAACATTTATAGTTTTATGCAACAGAAATTAGTTGTGATCAATTCAACATTTGTCTAACTGTGCTAAATCACAAAAATGTATGGTGACCATATCCTCGAGCATCATGCAGACAATCAGTGTAACTACATTTTATTTAGCCATATGATCCTTACTTGGTCTCTAATAGCTTAATACCATGCGGGAGAAAAGAGAAAATTAGTATACGTCAGATAATTTTACTGTTTGCAGGCTCAGCAGTCTATAAGAAAATGTAAATGTTCAACGTAAACACATTATAAGGAAGAACTCTAACCTACTTATTCTCTTGTGTCTATTACACATTTAGCAAACTTCAACATGCAACAATGCAGTTTCAGAAATAAATGAAAGGGGTTAGAAGGCTAAAAGAATTTAATTTGAAGATAATTCTTTTCTTTACTATAGAGTAATTTAACAGAATAAGAAAATTAAGCTATTAAAATAATATATGTGTGTGTGAATTTAAAGGAAAAAAAGTATCAAAAATTAACTAAAACTCAGAAAAAAATGTAATCAAACTGCAATTGATACCTTTAAGGATAAGACATACTTTGGGTGTGTGTGTGGTGGGGTAGTTTTTCCTTTAATAGTCTACATATTAAAGCATTCAGTGTAGGCAACACTGCATGGTGATGAAGACCACAGTCTTGGGAGCCACGCCATAACCTTGGATAAATTCCAGCTCTACCACTGATAAGTGTAAGACCATTTCATCAGTTTCTTCATCTGCAAAATGGGATAACAAAACTAGCGATATGTGGCAAAACCTCGTTTCACGATGTCCATTTTCCCTTTCTTCCTCTTAGTAGCAGAAACCTTCAGGTTTCAACGGGTCACAGGGCGTCCTACAGAGTTAAACTCCAAGCCCCCCCTGCAATCAGTCGTGGCTGACAGCATATAAGAGCGCTGGGTCACCCTGTAAGGACAAACAGCTCACCCAGTTTCTTTTTGCCCCTTATCACTAGTTAGAAATTGTCAGTAACTGAAGTAATTGTATTGTACACAGAGGTAGAAACTGCCTGTTGAGGATGACAGAGCCATTACATTAGTCTGGGTCCCTGGAAAGAGATGTAGAACAAAGCCTATACCACCACCAAGAACTATTGAACAAGAGGGGAATAAATTTCTATCTTCTTTAAGCACTATAATTCCATTATCTTTCTTTTAATTCTTTAACCTATGTTTCTATCATAACTAACGCACTATTTCATAGTGTTGTAATGAGAATTAAATGACCTAATACATGTAAAGCATATAGAACAGTACCCAACACATACTAAATTCTATAAAATGTTTGTTATTATTTCAATTACTTTTATTAATTTTTTAACCATAAAGCAACCAGAAAATGCTACTGTACTAGGAACACAGAATAACTAATAAAATTAAATAGAATCTCAAAACCCAAGATTAGCTACTCACTCTTAACTTATATAACATTGACAGATTCATTTTACACCTCGTCATCATAACATAAAAGGCAGGAGAACTAGGTGTGATACTTAGAAAACCACATTACATTTAATTTATTTTGTTCTTTTTTCTAATTAACGCATAAAGAAAAAATGAAAATCAAGAGAGACTGGATGAATAGTGTGGTCTTTGGAGTCTTCATTTCATGTCCCAGCCCTGAACTTTACTGTCTGGACAAATCATCTGCATGTGCTAACCTTCAGGTCCTCATCAAGGAAACGATAGTACTAACGGTGTGTACATAGCTGGCATGTGGCTGCTCCCTTGCATCCTTTATGTTCCTCCCTAGTGTGTACCAGCCACACAGGGTGGATTGGATTGACTCTCTCTCCATCCCAATGGTGAGACCAACTGGTCTGAGCCAGGATGAGTCACCATTATTCCCTTGCTACAATGATTGGTTCACGTAACCCAAGCCAATTAGCATATCACATCCCGTGGCCAGTGGAGTTGTGTGTGTGTGTGTGTGTGTCTGTCTGTCTGTCTGTCTTTAGAGCGGGTAAAATCAATGACACCTGGTACTGTACGATGGTGCGCAGAGAACCACTTCTCTTCACCCTTGTGGCTAAGGAGGATAGAGCTCCAGTGATGTCTTAACACCATCTCTCAAAGTTACTGCAAAATTAAAATGCACACAAAAGCAGAGTCTAGAGAGCCTTACAAAAAGATGGCCAGGATATTATTGACCCAATCAACCTCTGGACTCTACAGTCTTATGAATCGCTTTTAAGGTTCGAACAAGTTCAATCTGGGCTTTTTTTGTTAGATACAATCAGAAGCACCTTAACTGTCTTATAATGTTTACTGTGTCTAAAACTGTTATAGGAAACACAGTGATCTGCATATTGTAGAAACCCAATTACTACTAATTTTATAATGAAAAACAAGAGTAGTCATGTTTATATGCATTTAGATATTTTTGGAATATTCTTAGAATGCTCACCAAGTATTTATATGGAATGAAGCTGTTAAATGCTTCATTTAAAAAGTAGCATATGTACTTTCTAAAATACAATATATTACATTAGGTCCATTATATGACTTCTGAAAGGAATTTTATATACTGCCTAGAACACAGGAAGAGCTCACGAAGTTGTATTTCTTCTATTTTATACATCAAACACCACTGAATCCTAAATCAAACTAAATCTAATTTTAGTTCGCCCATTTTTAGCTGTTATCGGCAGCTCTGCGTATCTCAGGAAACCTCCTGCCTAACCATGGAAGGCTTGAAAATGGCCAGTTAGGAACTTATCTGAAATCACTCAAAAAGAACTCACTGGGTAAGCAAAGCACAGGATGAAATTAAATGCGTTCCAGGTAATGGTAAAATGCAAGATGAAGGGCGCAGGGATACTGGGAAAAAGAAAGCTGGGCTTTAATTAAAATGGAGCCTTGGGAGTTAAAATGGTGCCATTTTTGAAAAGACAAATCCAGAGGGTGAAATTTCAATGAGGTATAATCACAACCTTTGCTGAACGGCACACGAGGAGCATGCATGGGTGGACGCGGCCTGATGGCTAACACATGCCCGCCACACTCAAAGCACCTCGCATCGCGTGTATTATCTTCCTGGCATCTCCTAAATATCCGCAGGAGAAAAATGCATACCTCGTGTTGGCTGTGCTTTTGTTACCTTTTCTTCTTTGATGAACCGACCAAACTTGTCGGCCGCCACAGGCTACTGTGTAAAGGGGGTATGGCTTATGGATAACAAGTTCCACTATTAAGACTATTTCAGGTGGGGGAAATCCAAGTACAACATATGAATATAGAAATATTACTTTACTTCATGAGTTAAAATAACCAAACATCTAAGTAAACGCTGCAATTCAAACATATATAAAAGTAGAGTTAGAATGCGTGAATGACACATTATGGAAGACGACAGGGTATAAGAAACAAGATATATCTTGAAAGAAATGAAAAACAAGTGAAATTTTTAATTGGTACTTTTTTTTTTTTTGGTAGAATCAACCACAACTATTTTGCAGCAATGCTAGAAACATCGTGGGCTTTGGGTTCAGACAGTTCTAAATTCTGTTCTAGGCCTGCCATCTTCTGGCTCTGTGATAAGACCTCTCGCAGTGTGTTCATGGTACACTAGAGATCTCTCTTTCAGGCTTGCTATGAAGATTAAGAAAATGTGACTAAAGTGGTTTGGAAATTAAAAGTCACTTACTGTCCATGTAAAACCCTCATTCATCGACCAGGAAAAGGAGTCATTACAGTTCCATCAGTTAGGGAAGGGCGGGCTCCAGCAATAAGCAATCCGAACACCACAGCGGTTAACACAGCAGGATTTTTCCAACTCATTTACAGCCTGCAGTGGGTGTTCAGGTTAACAGGGCAGCTAGCTCTCCTCCATAAAACCAGCTACTCAGGATCTATGCTCAGAGTGGCTCCACTGTGTTCAGCAATTGATTTGCAAGGAAATTCGAGTATCCACAACTCAGTAAGGTACAAGAAAATAAAAAAATGTGAAGGAACAATTTCCTTGGGAGAATATTTCATGGCCTGAGTAGTTCTCACTCCATTCTGAAGGGGAGTACTCTCCACAGCCCCACTGTGAGGGGCCTGGCAGTCTAGCAGTGTGCCCAGAAGAAAGAGAACCCCAATGTTGCCAGACAGCTAATAGTCTTTGTCACGAGTAGACCCTCGAGCCACCACATATCTATACAAACCCTTCTTTCTATAAAGAGCATAGCTCGTCCCCTCCCAAGGGAGACAAGCCAAATCTTTTCCAGCACCTCCATCCATATGAGATTCTAGAGTCTCTGGGAGATTCACGGTCTTTTCCATGGGGTCTGGTTGTGATTCCTCATGATGCAACCATTTGTAATATAAAACACAAGCTTTTCGTTTTCCCCCCACCAAAAGAATGAAGGAAAAATACGGTGAGAATAGTTAAAATGTCCATTCCACAACAGGAAAGTCAGAAAAACTTAGCAGCTACTGGACTCAACACACATGGACTTCCACTGGGTAATTCCAAGATAAGCCCTGTCTCTGGCAATGGAATGATCCTTGATTCAATGCAAATTCTACTCCATGCTCCACCATTGTTTCTCTCATTCTCTCTCAATTATTCGGCCATGGCTAACTTGAGGATGTCTGAGAGGTGGGCGTGAAAGGAAGACTTTTATTATTACCTACTCTTGTGCTCGCTACAACTCAGTCTCCTTTTTTAACTGAGAGTTATCCAGAGGCTTTTGTTTCTCAAGCATTTTTTCTCTTTTATTTCCTGACATTTGGGGATCCACTGGTCAACAGCTTTTCTAATGATTTGGAACTCTTGGCTTCAAGAATATTGTACGCTCTTGAACCTTTGCATGAAAATCGGCCAATTACTGGCTGAGCCTACCTTTTTTTTCAGTACCCTGCCAAAAGTTGCAAGTTATCAATCCACAATGGTCTCCTAGGTTTTTCCAACTTCCTTTCATAGAGGTACCATCTCAAAAATAATTAGATCACCCTCCAAGTTGCCACAGACTCAATTTTACCAAATATTTTGTCACGGCACACACAGGTCACTGGTTTTCCAACCTACTAGATGTGCTTGTTTATCATCCACTGCATGACCACTAAGCCCATGGAGTACGTCTTAGTACTCTTCATTTTTTACTACAATAAAAAGTGTACCCTACTTCACATAATTAATAGCATTACAACAGTGAGGGTTTGCTAGCTTCTCATCTTCAGTAGACTCCAAAACTTCAGTATCTTAATACATTAGAAGTTGATTTCATTCTTAGTCCTAGTGTTGATTGAAGACGATGAGAAACCTTTCTTACTGTGGAGAATAAAGACCAGAATGCAGTCTGAACTCAATTCAGCTGAAACAAAAGGTGTTTTAAGAACTGGATGAGGGGGAGAACATCAGCCATGGGTGTCTGCTAATGGACTTTATACCCGCAAAAAATAAACTTGTTCTCATCTTCAGGACAGGAGGCGGTTTGACAGCTTGGAGGAAGACATCTTATCCAATAGGGCTCCCATTCTCCCATAGAAACTAGGTGATAGTAAGTAGTGCTTTCTACCTCTAAGATTTCATTTCAGAAGGACGGACCCCCAGGTCCTTGTGAAAGACTTTTCTGGGTGTAAAACTGGCAAGAATCTTTTGAAAGGATTTACGTCTCAAAGGCTCAGAGAAAGAATTTGCAATTATAAGTTTTCTTAAGTAAATGTTCTTTAAGAAAAAGGAGGTCAGGAGCCTAGAGTCTGGAAGAAGCCCATCGAAAGTTTAGTCAAGCTGAGGAGAACTTTAAGGTTTCTTGATAAACAGTCACTCAGGTCACAAGGCTGATGGCCATTCTACCACCTTTAATACAAGGCTTCCGAGGTCACCCGGAAGGTCAACAGAAAGGACAAACAGCATAAGGGAACTCGGTTAAGAGCTTTTCAGCTCTTTCATCCACATATCATTAAATACTTATCTATATATTTCGTTAGAGAGAATTTACTAACTTCTTATACCTGACTGCAAGGGAGGCTGGGGAATGAGGCTGTGTGCACAAATGATAAGATTTTGATAGTACATACTCTCTGCCACTGTAAAGTAAAGAAGAAAACCATTAAAATATAGAAATATTTAAAAACCCTTCCTCCCTCACAGGAAGCAGCAGCCATGCTGGGGTGGGAAATGATGATAAGTCGAGTCAGGCCCACTGAGTGGCTTTAACTGCCATCGACGGACGTTCTGAGATGGCACGAACCCTTCCAGACAGGAGACGTCAGGGGGACGTTGCAGAAAACTGCTAATACTTAAGATTAAGTATCTTAATTTTCAAGAAAAGAAATCAAGTTTAGGTAACCTAAACAGAAAGGAAAACCATTTTTTTTTTTTTAAATCTTAGGTGATTCATTCCATCTACAAAAGTCCAGAAGAATACCCAATTCGAAACCCCTCACTAAATGCAAACAAAAGGGAGCCAGGGGAGGGAGAAGCAATTGGGGGGATCGTGTTCTGAACTATATAGATGTCTAACCAATGTATTGTATACTTGAAACTCATTTAAATAAATAAAATAAAATAAATCTTCTACTTAAAAAAAAAAGCTACTCTAAAAAAAAAAATAAATGTGGTCTTAGGAGGAAAACTGCCAGAGCCAGTGAGAGGAAACCATGGTTTCCCTGCTGGTTCCCTCAGGACGGGTCGCAGGAGGCGCCTCTAGAACAGAGGCTGCTACTGACTATGGGCACTGGGTATCACTGTTGCCACCTCGCCCGTCTTTAGTGCTCACTTCTCTGTGTCGCTAGTGACCTGTTCAGAATTTGGAGTGGATGCATCGAACTGAGGGACAGGTCTCTGTTTCAGATTTTAGTTGCAAGCTTAGTCTGGGAAGTTTAATATGGCATTTTTTAATGACATGAAAGAAGATGGATTGTGCCTGATAATATAAGAGATTTCACAACTATGACAAATGTGTTTAAGGACTGAGTTGGCAAAAGCAGATAGATACTTAAGTATGTATGTAGGAGCTGAAAGAAGAAAGAAGAAAGGAAAAGGAAAAGGAAAAGGAAGAGTAAGAGAAGGGGAGGGGAGGGGAAGGAAAGGAAAGCAAGAAAGAGATAAGAGAGAGATACTGGCAGTCTCGGGATCAGCCTATTATCCTGGCTATATTATCAATTCGAGATGAAAAGCATATCTGTGTTTACAGAAAATATATATATATGGCAAAATTTTAAGGAAACAGAGAGGAATATACTTTTTATATAAAATATAATTATCCTATTTAAAGAGTGAAACTTGAATTTGAAAGAAAGAAACAAAGAAAGGTTTTTTAGTGGGTTCTATATTCTACAAAAGACCCAGTCTTTGTTCTAGATGAGTTTCTTGTCCATTATGATGAAACCCGAATAAAAATTAAGAAAAATACAATGTATTACCATTCAAAAGACACTTGTGTCTTAGTGTCTATACATCATTATTTTAAAAAGAATAAAATCTCGACCATCACATTGACAAATGTCACTGTTAGTCCCCGATTGCTGAAAAAATCTGACACAGATGTCATTTGGATAAATTCAACAGGATCAAGTTATCTGTAAGATGCAGAAAAAGATGGTGTGCACAGATCGGCAACCTTCTTTGAGACCCGGGAAGGTATAAACTTTAGGACCCAGGGAGCTTCGGCGGAAGGCACACAAGTGCTAGTGAGGACGTCTGAGTCTACAGAATCACCTTACACTTTCTGGAAGTTCAAATGCTACTCTGTGGACCCAGCTTCCCGTCCGTAAAGAAGTGTCAGTCCTAGTCACAGCTTTGCATGGGTAACAGCTGAGGATGTCAGTCCCAGGCAAGTGCACCCCACCATTCTCAGGGTTATGCAATGCTCGATATAATTATTAGGTAATTATGTCAGAAAAGCAAGAAAAACGAGTCCTTGACAAACGCCATCCATCACTTCCAAGCTAAAATAGTTTGAGCTAAGAACCTTCACAACAAATTCCCTGTTAGGAGCAGAACAAGGGTGAGTTACGTCGGAAATAGAGTCTTCTGATTCCTAACCTGGTACACATGCACTGTAACACACAGCACTTCACAGACTCCAGGATAGTGACCTGAGGACGCCTGGACAATTCTGAAAAATATTAGGATCACAAATCTCGGAATCGTCACTAAAGTTGCATAACAAATAGAAATTTCATGGCTTCCATCTGTGATTAGGACAGAATGAGGGCTATATCATCCTGAAATAATCTTCTTTGTTATTAAGTGCATATCTAGGTTTAAAAAAAATGTCTTCCATATAAACAGTAGATTGAAAACATACACAGGGTTGATTTTTTTAAAATATAAATTTGTATAGGTTTAGCGCAGAAGAGAAATCCTATCTATAATTTTTTCCTAGTAGATTGACTGTCTGAAAATTGATGAAAAGTAAACTTCCTCAAAATAGCTACTAAATAATTAATTACCAAGCAAATTTTCAAGTGAAGACCCAATGAAAGGATACTATAACGAACTTAGGTATTCTTTCATAGCTGAAGAAAATCAAGTTTATGCTTAGGGCCCTCCTGCTTCCCTATTAGGTGTCCTTTCCTCTGCTTCCTAAATTGATCACAGATCAATACCCTTAAGGGACTCTATCTACACTGATACATAGTCAAGTATTATCCCATAAAAGTCTAAAACATTAAAACTCTGATAGTATTTGCATTTAATAATTGGAGGCTATACGATAGCTAAACAAATAGCTCCCAGATTTGCCTTCTTGAGACCTGGGTAAGTGTTATGGAAAATACTTGTACTAAAAAGGTATATTTAGCATCCTTAAAATTATATAATCTAATAGCCTACTGCCTACATATAAAAAGGTATCAAATTTTGGACACAAAGAGATAGTGTAAGTAAAGAGCAGAATAGAAAAATAAGACTTTACACAATAAAAAACAGAGGTTATAGCTTAACATGTTCTACGTAGACAGGTTTTTATACCTTTATCAAATATTTTTACAAAGAGCTTGCTATTTCTCATATAAACTCCGTGAAGGGGCTAAGGAAAGAAGGAAAACAGGTGTGTGCTGTGCAGGGCAGGTGGCAGCTACAGGGGCTCAGGTGCATGGTCACCCAGCTCCGACGGGGAATGTATTACGTATCTCAGGCAGAGTACTTCTGTATATATCGTCAGTGAAATCCTTCGCAAGAATCTTTAAATTAAGCATTATTATCTCTGTTTTAAGGATGCAATGATTGAGGCAAAGAGATAAAAGACTTTTTTTTAAGAACATACTTAAAGTATTGGCTCTTCTCTCTATTAACCCTCTATAATCCTCTAAATACCTCCACATATCACTTCATAGACCTATAGTCATGCAGATTGCCAATGATTTAAGGAGAATTTTTAAATCCCCTGACCTTACAAACAGTGCTCTTTCTACTGTGCTTTGTCACAACAATGACAAACATCTCAGTGAAAAGGGGAAAGTTAATTAGGCCGCTTTTCTGCAAGAGGCCAAACATCTGCACATTTTAAACCAACTGGATGGCCGACTGAATTTTTTATATTTTGCCCAAATGTGAAAAGTGAGTTGATATCTATTACATATAGAATTGTTAACAACAAAAAAATATATAACCAGAAGAAAGAGCAGCTAAGAGTCATTTTTATGTTCTAGCTGAGATGAAAAATATCACATAGCTAAGAACTAATATGTAATACTTTAGCTAACATGTTTAATATGTAAATAAATAAAGGCCATGTAAACGCCTATTATGAAAAATCTGAATTGGTAAACAATATTACAAACTTCAACTTTTACATCCTTTGTCCATGGTATAATTTCTTCCAAAAACAGAAAAGGAGATCCACTAAGGACTGAGCTGCAAGAACAAAGATGAAAAACAAGAGAAATAACCAGTTTTCTAAAAGTAATCCTGCCTAGTGCTCTCAAGAATTGTTTTTTCATTTTATTCTAATGACTACTTAATCAAGATGTATTAATTTTCCCCTAAAATGGTCCAGAAAATCAGGATAGAAATTAAAGCAATTTGAGATCAACTATAGAATATTTGAAGGATACAAAATCTTAATAAATATGATTGATGAAATGACAAATTCTGCAGCAGTCGAAGAAAAGCAAATGATGAGCACAATTTAAACAAAATATTCATTTTTAGGCCTTTCAAATGACAAATCATCCACATGTGTTAAACTATATAATAGCCAACTCTTGGATTTATGAGGCCTACTCACTGGGACTCCAGGGAGTTCTTTTTTTTCCCAAGGGATGCAATAAAACCCTCAAAACATTCTTAAGATAAAATTAATGTTAGTAGATACATATGGTGTAATAATATGAAAAACAAAACAAAACAAAGAAATCATTAGTGATAGAATACGATTCTTTTACTTGGTACAGTATGAACACACAGCTGTTTTCAATTTAAATAATTATTGATGAAGATATTGAAATTCCAAAAACTTGAGTACATCTAGCCAATATCAGAAATATTATACTACATTTCATCTAATACTTATTGGGAAACTGTACTGATTATTTAAAAATGATTTTTTGATACAGTCTGCTGGAGAAATACTGTAATATGAAAGAAGAAGCTCCCTTCTCAGGAAACACACTGACCAAGAGAGCTGCACCGTTAGGAAGCAAAACGTCTACTGAACATCACAGCCGGGCAGAGTAATCGGCAGGAAATACATCACAGAGGCCCTGGGCTCTGCCATCGGGCAGGCCTGAAAGCAAATCCTATATACATCTCAGGTCCATGATTTTTTATCTAAAATCCCCCAAAAATCCAAAAAAAAATAAGAAAATATTTTCTTTTCCAAAATATATTTGGTGACAAAACCTAATCTGAACTGATATGAGGTTATTTACAGCCTTTCTGTGAGCTATTTACTGTGACTATTCATCTACTGATGTGCATCTAGGCTATACTGGGCACTGCACACTATAAAGCATGTGCTGTTTCAGCTTTCTGAAAGCTGGACAGTTCTGATTTCCTAAACGAATTGATCCACGAAGGTTTAGAGTAAAAGGCAGGACCTTTCTCTGTGTAGTCGTGTTTATGTGCCCCTGACCTTGAACAAGCAGGTCTCTGCCTCTGGGATAGTTATAGGATGTGGGGAGAATAACCAAGGTCATGTTGAAAGTGCCTGGGACACACTGTCTACTCACTGCATGGTAGCTCTTACTACTTACTAACTGAATGCTGGAGAGTGTGGAAGCCAAAGAATTACTTTTCTGCCATGGACAGAAATTCTTTCCTTTATTCACACAAACCGTATTTCTTGAACCCTTGAGTACATTTTGGGAATACTGGCCCCCGCAATCTAGAAGAGGAAGATGGATGCTCACGATCAATCCATGCCCTGAGAATGCACAGAAAGGACATTTTACACCAAGTGACTTGGGAGCTTAGAAAAAAGTTCCTGGAGGTTCTGCCTGAGCTAAATTTCAAAAATAAGAGTGAGAAGAAAGGAGTAAGCTAGTGAAGAAAAGCCACCTTATTTTTCAAGCATTGACAAAATATCAGCAATCTCACTGAGAGGGAACACAGGGAGGAAGCAGGCTGACCAACACCCCTGGTTTGCTGGGGACTGCCCTTGGAAACCCCGTATTCCCAGGCAAATTGAGATGGTGGACATCCTGGACGGTAGCAGGGTATGACGAAAGACAGTGAAAGATCAAGCAGGAGGAGGAGGCAAAACATAGCCAAGTATGTGTACTTTTATTTGAAATTGTTTTATAAAAGTATATGGCCAGAGAAAGGACGCACCCTCTTGCGTCCTTTCATAAGTAAATCATAATTAAATAAGAAGGACCAGTGTTCACATCTCAGAACTGGTAATAGGAAATGAAGCTGCATACAGCCATGACAGGGCCAGACTAATATAGGGGAAGCCATCCCACTGACCACAGACTCGGAGGAAAGACATGAGAGAAAAAAATATGCCTTAAGCAAAAGATAACATTAGAAAGGTAAGAGAACACATTCCAGTGATGGCTCAGCTGTATCCCTGGATCCCTAAGGTAAAGTGAAGGGTTTTAAGATGACACTACAGTCCATTCATCCATCCATCATTCCGTCCTTCCTTCCTTCCTTCCTTCCTTCCTTCTTTCCTTCCTTCCTTCCGTCCTTCCTTCCTTCTTCTTCCTTCCTTCCGTCCTTCCTTCCTTCTTCTTCCTTCCCTCCCTCCTTCCCTCCTTCCCTTTCTCCTTTTCTCCCTCCCTCCCTTGCCTTCCTTCCTTTTTTTTCTTTTCTTCTTTCTTTTTCCTTCCTCCTTCCTTCTTTTCTCTTCTTCCTCTTTTTCTTTTCTCTTCTTTAAGTTCTCTTGGTCTAGGGACTTACATACAGAACTTGTTGTATGCAGAATATTTATACCATACATTGTTTTCAATTATGCTATGTGGAAATTTGATTACTGACATAATTAGTAAATAAGCACTATACTTATTTATAAATACCAAGAGATGTTAGTGGTCAAAATTAGGAAGTTAAAAGTTGCATGTTATATCTGAAGAGACTACCACACTCCCAAAAAAACATAACCTAAATTTTAATCTAGAGGAAGAAACTCCAGTATCCAACCATGTGGTCACAGACGAATCTGGCAGATTTCTGGAAATGTACTTGTCAGATTTAACCCATGTTACAGTTGGAAATATCTCTTCGATGGCATATATTCAAAATTATTAGTTAGAATTTGTAGTGAAAATCATCGTCGTCCCGGACTAGATTCAATCCAGGATGGAAAGGTGACGTGGAAATGATGAAGCGTCACCAGTGATGCAGATGCTTCACTTAGAATCGCTTTACTCTAGTTCCTCTGCCCAGGAGAAAACCCTGCTCTTCCTGTACCGTCCAACGCGAGTACTTCCTAGGTCACGCTTTTCCCCGCTATTCTCAGGAATGTCTCTTATGCTAACACACACACACACACACACACACACACACACACACACTCCCCAAACTACTAAGAACTCTCTTACCAAGCTGAGATGTATAGATTTCTCTCATCTGCATTGGGAAATCAACTAAGGATTTAAAGCGAGCCCGTAAACATTACCTGAGTTAGGGAAGCAGTACTGAAGAAAAACAGAAAGGAAATGTTTAATTTAGAAGACAGTAGGATAACAGAGTTAGTGGTAAGAAGGGGCTACCTGAACACAGAGAGGAAAGCTGAGCCTTGTCCTAGGTTCTGAGACTGGATGCCTAGGAAAATATCTACCCTCTTCAAACACAATGTAGAAAAGACGAGCTAGGTTAATTTAAAAATATATAAAGTTTTTTGTTGTTGTTGTTACTGGATTTTAAATTGTTACCAAATATGGGACTACATTAATTGAATACTTTTTTAAAAAATAATAATAATAACAAAGAGTAATGATTTTCCAGTGTCAGTTGGTGAATCGAAAATCCTTGAAGATCTGGTGAATAAAATACAGATTCTTGTGCCCCAATGTCAGAGATTATAATTTAGAAATTAGGTGAGGGCTCTGGAAATCTGTTAAAAACAACAACAACAAAGTCCTCAGATGATTCCGATATACAGGGAAACGCAACCAGAGAGCCTCTGTCTTTGGATAAAGCTCTCAAAATTTTAGGGGGATTTTATGAATAAGAATGTTGAATGATGTGAAATAAAAATAACAGCAAAGCTGTGGGTGTCAATAAAATTTCATGCTGAGAGCATAATTTCGTGAGAAAAATAGATTTATCGTGACCCACTTAGAGGTCTAATTTAATTCAGTTTCCATTACTTTTTATTTTGAATTTGGAAGGGAAAAAAATCTATTTTTTACTTAATTTCATTTGTAGTCTTAAATACTTGCACTGTAAATAAATTATACTTTTTATTCAAACTTGTACAAAATAACTGGAGATAATTTTTCTTCTGCTCCACAAATATTTTGGCTCATTAAAATGTCATTCTTGCGCATGCTATTACTTAATATTTATTGAGTACAAGCATCACGTGAGGTAGATACACTATAAGGCTTCTATTTCTTATTCATGATCCAACTTAGACATCCTCATCCTTTTCTTAGTAAGCCGAGGAATCCTCCTCTTTGTAATTACTCTAAATTTTTCAGGTCTTGTATCCTTTTTATATTTGCCATGAAAAACTTTACGAAAAAAAAATAATAATAAGATGATATGAAAATGGAATAAAACCACCTTTTAATTTCTTGGAACATAGTATAAAATATTAAAGAAACGAGGGCAATTAGAAAAGGCATTAAGAACAAATTATATTCATTAAATCCCCTGGCATTACTTTAAATGAGAATTCCTTTGATAAGAGAAATCGATGTGATTATTAACCAAGAATGAAAAATAGGAGGCTGAATCCAGGAGAAATATCAAGTTTTAGAATGCTGAGGCATTGTTTGAGAATTCTTATGTCCACTGGCTGCATCTACTTAGATATCTAAATTTAGCATCATTCTTTACTGTGGAAATTAACCACGATTCTACCAGGCTGCACCCTCTTCAGCTGACAATGTAAGTCTGTGGGGCAAGGAACCTGAAAGGCTCTCGGCTTTCAGCAGAAACTGACAGGATTGTGACAAGAACAGTTAAACGCATGAAAGTAGAAAATGACCCATAGTCACCTCAGAGCTATTTCAAGCTTTCCAAGTATACATCCAAAATTACTTATATTGATCTTCATTTTCAGGGATAGAAGACACTGGTTTTCAAGAACCCCTTGAAATGTGTAGAGTAACTGTAAACAATACCTTTTAGACAGAATTTCTCTTTGAACAGTTTCTAAAATGGACGAGGGGTTCTCTTCACCTCTGACAATGCGAACAGCAGACAGACGCTGTATTGCACGGCTGCCACCGGTCCTTAGTTTCCCCAGTCAGGATGACCGAGCGGACTGAGTCCAATCTGAAGGCCAGGTCAAAGTTAAGTCTAAATTTAGCATCCCTTAAGACTTCCCTATTAACCATAGATCCGTAGGTAAAGTCATAGCAGAGTGGCCCAGCTGAGCACGTAGAGCAGAACCCGGGCCCGTCTCCAGGTGTGCTGAAGCCTTACGGTCTATTATTTTTTGGCGGAAGGAGAGTCAAGGGAATCCCACACCGAATCGGGAGAATGGAATGAGTTTACTGTGAGTTTACTAGTTGGACTACAGGACCAGATCTGACACCCTCAAGAGAAGAAAGTGCAAAGGGCACCGCTGAGGAGACCGTTCGCAAGGCAGGGTGGCGAAGGACAGCAGGGAATGAGAGGAGCACGCAGTCTCTTAGTTCCGTGCAGAGTTCAGTGGGGTCCAGGGAACTCACGGCAGCGGCAGCAGTGGCAGTGTAGAGGCAAAGGGGACACCTCCCAAAAGCGCGAAGGTGCCAGAATGGAACGACATAAAGCAAGGGATGTTTTAGCCAATGCCAACTAGATTTAGTGATATCATGGGAAAGACTGGTGTTTAATAACAGAGATGGGGCAGGAAATTAGCAACATCTTTCATGACTACCTACAGCGAGTGACACCCAGGACCATTCAATTGTGGAATTTGGGGACACTATCTGACAATGTAATAATATAATAATAATAATAATAATAAATATTTCCCCATATTTTTAAATAAACTTTTCATTTTGGGATAATTTTAGTTCAGAGTTCCTACGTACTTGTCATGTCGTCTTCCCCAATCTTAACATCTTAGATAACTGTTACGTTTGTCAAAACCAAGAAAATAACATTGGCGCATTACTATAAACTAGATGACGGACTTTATTCAGACATCATCCGTTTTTTTCACTAATGCCCTTTCACTGTTAAAGGATTTAATCCATAGTAGTACATAGCATTTAATAAGATTTTTGTTAAATTACAGATTAATTTAAAATATATATTGTGCACCTAAATAGCATGCAAGACAAAAACCTCTGCTCTCAAGGATATTACAGTCCGTTAAGGAAAATAAGCAAAGAGGCAGCAGCTGCGGTATCTTACGATTAATGCTCTGATGGGAAGAGGAAGCACACAAAGAAAGCCGCGATAGCTTGGAGGAGGCGACGTGGATGCTGACACCCTCAGGGCAGGTAAGAGTTCGAAGGCAGCTCACTAAAGGTGAACGAAGCTGGTCCAGGCAGAGCAAACACATTTTAGATGAGTAAGTCTTAAATTTCACTAAACTGTATACACAAATGGCTTCGAAAAAAGATGTTTTCGTTCAATTTTTCATAAAACATTATTTTTTAATCCTATTATAATTCTGAAAACACTTAAAAAAGAAATCATTAAATCTCGCACAGGTGGTTCTTGGTAAGGTCATAGGCTTTGACATTCTTTAACCTATCTTATTCTTACTGTTGGATGCATAATCTAGTGGTGCCGACTCAGCTCTCTAATGTATTATATGTTTGTGCATTCTGTTAGTGCCAATATTTTATTACAATTATTTTAAACTGTAAACCCCCATGAGGCAAAAAAAAAAAAAAAAAACCTGTTCTCTATCTCCAAGTGACTGATTTAATTCCATTTATCAACAGGCCTTCAGTAGGCACTATTAAAATGACTTTTTTTCCCCTCGATAGATTTGGAAAACAGGTGTAAGTTTTGAAGAGAGGAAGACAGAAATAAAGGAGAGTGTACATGAAACCTTTGATGTCGCTATACATTCACCCCTAACTCTGAGACCAAGACAATGTAACCACAAATCCAGACCACATCTCTCCACTGCAGTGACCCAGGAGAGGCAGGACCAAATCCTGCTTCAGAACAAAGCACTGAAGCCAGAATGCTGGCCTGAGTCTAGAACTTGCCAGTCATTGAAACGTGCTGGGTCTTCCTGTCCTCATACATAAAACAGCAGTAATCGTACATACCTCACTGGAATACTGCAAGGATAAAATGGACTAATGAAGGAAATATGGTTTGAGCCACACCTGCAGAATAAATGCTCGAGACATGTTAACTAATTATCTTCTGAAACAACCAGTATAATCACATTTTCTCCATTATCCTACATCATCTAACCACTCCATCCCTACCTTCCCAGTAAATCTTCCAGTATTTATTCTGACATGATAAATTCTCAGTAGAGGTGTGTCTTGTGACTTAACAATCTTTGAAGCTTTGAATGCATCAAGTATACTGAAAAGGGTAAAAATATATATATATATATATATCTGTGATGTCTAATGGGTTTTAATGCAATATAACCAGTCCTAACTAAAAGAGAAACATAATTTGTTTCAGTTTTATTTGAAAACTCAATCCCATTTTCTCAGTGATTTGAGTTACATTTCTTAATTTATGTTTCCACCCTTCTAAAGATGTAGTGTTTTAGTCACACAGAAAAATATAGTTGATATAATGAATGCTCACTCAGCTTGAATTATAAATAGGGCCAAACTTATTTCGCAAGCTACTATCCCAGCTAATCCCAATCTTAGATCCTTCAGTTACATCCCAAGTTACTCCATGTACTTCAAGTCATTTTGAAAGAAATCCCAGACATCCTAATTATTTCTCCTGTATGTACTTAAACATGATAATGATGCATGCTATTCTATATCTCTGGCAAGCCACTTCAGTATTTAAAATTATACTTCAAAAATAGATTTGTGTTATGTTATTCATTCCATATTTCCCTATTATATTTCCATTCTGATGTCATTTATACATTTTTTTCACAGCTTTATTGAGGTATAATTGATATACAAAAAGTGTTCTTATTGAATGAATATAATTCGATGGGTCTAGATATAGGCACGCAACCATGAAACCATCACTGTGATCAAGGTAATAAACATATCCATCACTTTCGAAAGTTTTCTCATGTTTCCCTCTTTCTTGTGATAAAAGCATTCAACAATTTTTTCCAAGTTCGAAATACAGTGCGGTTACTTATAGGTGCTGTGTTTGCATGGCTGATCGCTAAAGTTTATTCATCCCACGTAACGGAAATGTTCGACCGCTGACCACAACTCCCCATCTCCCCCTGGCAATTATCACTCCACTCTCTGCTTCTATGAGTCGGATTATTTTAGACGGCTCATGCAGGGGGAATCGTGCTCTAGTTCCTTTTCTGTCACCGTCTGTTATTTCACTTTTCATAACGTCCTCCAAGTTTATCCATTTTGTCACATATGGCGGGAGTTCCTCCAATTTTAAGGCTAATATTCCACTGTATGTACCTACTGCATTTTCTTTATACATTTATCCACAGATAGGCATTTAGGTTGTTTTCATGTCTCGTTTAATATGAATAGTGCCATGATTAACACGGGACTCCAGACATCTCTTCACGATCCCGATTTCGATTCCTTTGTACGTGCACCCAGAAGTGGGATGCCTGGGTCTTAGGGTACGTCTATTTGTTGATTTTTTGAGGAACCTCAATACTGTTTTCCACAGTGGCTGTACCATTTTATAACCCACTAACAGCATTCAAGGGTTCCACTTTTCATTTCCAAAAACAGATTTCAGAAAAACAGGAATGCACACAGGGTGTAATAGTGATACTTATATCAATATGTGATGTAGTGAAGACACCTTAGAAGAACGTTGAGTACTGCATATTTATAATATTTGAGTAAATACTATATTTTCTCTACTGTGAAAGAATAGTTTATCAAAACTAAGGCCAGATAGGTGATATATAAAAAGTATGAATATTAAAAGTGCCATAATGGGAGTTGAGTATACATTGGTTGAAGGTAATAAGGATATTTAGCCCTAGCTTGAGGAAAGCTTTCTCTCAAAAAACAGGCATTTAAGAAAGAGTAGAAACACAATGAATACTCTGAAGAGTAGAGACTGAGAGCGAGTAACTTGCAGTTACTTGTGCATCCTCCACTGAACACAGTACATACCTATCTATAAGCTAGACAGACGATAAAGCACATCCATTAATACACGCTTATATTGCATTTGCTACACACTGAACACTGTTCTAAGCGCTTTAAAATTACAATTTCAACTTGTATTAACCTGTATGTACTACTCTGTACTTTTTAAATATAAATTTCCACGCCTATGTTAGCCATTTGTTTCACTACATTAGATCCTACATATTTTTTTCATTCTTTTTAACAGCTGTTTATTATTTTGGGCCCATAGAATCTGAGGTCAAATATTATAACCAAAATGCTATACGGAGCCAGCTTATTATCATTTAGTTCTGAAGTCAAAGGAGAACTTTCTTAATTAAGCCACTCAAAATGTGCCAATTTTATAAATTCTTCAGAAAGTTACTCATGCCTATAGCCAAAATAGTTATCTCAAAATCAAGAATGCCATAGTGAGGTGCCCATATTAACAAGGATTAAAGTGAATATGGGTACCGATTAAATTAACGGGACTAATAATTTTATGAGATGATTATGAATAACTTACCATTAATGTTATAAAAATAGTAGAAGTCATGATGCATAAATACTTTATTTTAATAAGATAATTTTTATGGAATATGAAGCTCCTATATAAATTAACACAATTCTAACGTGGCAGATGAGGACATATATGTTTTTAAAGCTTTAGAAGCAATAATATAAGTGAGTTAAACTTCTGTATTAAATTTTTGATTCTCATCTCTGGCCACGCCACCCTGAACAAGCCCGAACCCCTCTGATCTCAGAAGCTAAGCAGGGTCAGGCTGGTTACGACTTGGATGGGAGGCCACCTAGGAAGACCAGGTGCTGTAGGCATAAAAAATAAAAATAAAAAATAAAAAATAAGGGATTGTAAGCTGACAAGGTCCTTGCAACCAGTGAGGTCAAACAAGGGATGCCTCTCCTAAAAAAAAAAAATAATAATAATAATAATAATAATTAAAAAGTAAATAAATAACATTTTTTATTCTCTGAATATGAAACAAAACCCTCTATATATTGTCATGAGAGATATGCGCAACACGAATGCAGAAAATATAAAAATTAAAGCACATGCAGACCTACCGCACCCAAGCACAAGAAAAAAGGAAGTCGAAGTAACAATATTAATATCAAATATGTGGAATTTAAGATAAATGTGAAAAAACATATAATACTCATGTAACCATATGCCCTAAAAACACCAAATTAAAATGTATCTTCAAAAAACTATTCGGAATGTTCAGCTTAACTGAGTGAGAGACACAAGGTTCAGATGCCATAACTTACAGTTAAGGCCAGATCATTTAGAATGTGAGGCGGACACACACATCATAAAAGACAAATGAGTGCTTTTAAATCTGTTTCTAAGCTATCTTGAACCATAGATGCTCCAAAATCTCAATAAATATTTTAGGTAGAAACTGTAGACCACACGTTTTTTTGAATGCACTGAAATAAACCTATGCATGTACAATAAAAAACTAACTTAACAAAGGGTTTACTATGTATGTCTGGCACTGTTCTTGGCACACTTTATAAAACAGATAAATATATCTTCATTAGAAGCTAACAGAATAGTGTGGGGGGCGGGGGTAGACCAACAATAAACAAAATAAGGAAAATCTATATAGTTTGTTGGAGATGAGAGATATAAAGATAAACCAGGAAAGAGGAAGGCGGGGTTCATGAGATGTTTCCTGAGATGTTTCCACTGGGAAGATGACATTTTGGTAAAGAAATACATGAAAGAGTTTGAAGGTCATTCCAGTTGACAGGAACACTAAATTTATAATCTTTGCAGAAAACAGAACTTACCAGAATTCAAGCGTAGTAAGAAAAATGGAATAAAGCATTGTCAATGGTAAACAATGAAGAAGATCTTGAAAAATTATGATCTTAAAAGTTCTTGATTTGTACAACTCATGATTTAAAAACAGCACCCTTGTTAGATATCACTAGTACTCCCAGGAACACACACTATATATATATATATATGGTTAAAATATAAGTATTATAATAAAGGAGGAATTATCTCTTTTTGCATGGGGCTATTACACGCTGGCTTCTAGAAAGGCGATATTTTAGTCAAGACAGGAAGCGCAGATAGAAGTTTCCAAAGCAGATAGATAAGAGAGTATGTCGATTTAGACACAGAGTGTTGAAGCATGTGAACACACAGAGAAATGAAAGAGCATGTATATATCTAATGTCTCAACACAAAAGTTAGATGTGGTGGATGTCAGGTAACTCAGGAGTGGAAGAAAGCATATTAGCCAAAAATTCCTTTTTCGTGCAAACCATCAGTTTATTTTTTGGGAAGGTCTATGGATGTTTGATTGAAGAGAAGGAAAACATGATCAGAGAGGCTGGATGCAGGCTGGATGTGGCCTTGGTAAGAGATGATGAAGGCGTGACTTGCATAACTTAAAGAATATGACCAACCTCTTTATTCTTGAGGATCCGCCTCTACCAGCTCTGTTGTGACCTCCATGTGTGAATGCAGCCACCCCCACAGATGTTCCTTCCATGGGGGGGTTTCCGTTACCTAACTCTCAGGTCAGGATGAACCATGATGGAAGAACTTCTAGATGTTTGTCAGCCATTTATACTATGCCTGTATTTCATTCAGCCTGTCTAATATCTGTTTTATTTCTAGCAATTAAAAAATGGAATCTTGTACATCTTTTTGAATATCTGAGAGGCCACTAAACCCTGACCAAGACCCCCATCTCTTGTCACTTGCTAAACACAAGCCCTGGATCTATCTGAAGATATCCATGGGAACTCCTTGGGTTCACATTATATCTAGTCAAGGAAGACCTTACCATGTCAAAATACTTGTGGAGAATCCCACTGTAATGATGTACAGGCACGTTCTGGATTATTGACAGTACTCATGGTTCATCTTCCCATGTACCCTGATCATCTAATAATCAATCTCCTCAATATAGTCATTAGGAGAAAACTTAAGATATGTGGAAACAGTCTTCACTAACTAGGAATAATGTGCACGGAATTCGAGAATCAAAGGGTGGAACCAGATAACTTCTAATGTCTCTTTCAACTATCTGATTATATGATAAGTTATCTGTCTTATAAAACATAAAGTTTACTCTTGGGCACGGTTTAACTATATATCTCCACGTATCATTGCCATAATTTTACAGGAAATAGAAGCCATATCGGCTGTGACCAACTCAACATGTCAAGGGACTTAACGTAATATATGGCCCAACTCATTGATCTAGATGACTTTATTGCGTCCTCAGTATCAGCAGGCTGGTCAAGAGCTGAGAGTATGTGAAAGCTCCTTTAAGCACAAAGCATTAAAGAAGCAGAAGTATGTTACATGTTTATGTTTAACTTCTTCCCCCACTTTTCTCCCACCTGCCCCCTGACATAGGACTGCATTCCTGGATGCACTTCACCATTCACAATGCATCTCGTTATTTACTTTACCTTAATTTGGGTACTTGTTAACACCTCTTTTAACTCGACTTTGTTGTAGGAATTTCCATTCCTACTACACGAGGACACTCTTTTTTCTTTGAATGCAATTTTGTATCTATCAAAGTTATACATAGATACGGTTTTAGATCAGTCAAATAGTTCTTTAGGCTTAAAATGAAATGTAGCTGTTCCCTCTCCTCCTGTCCCTGAGCGGATCCACATTCCCCAGGGGGAACTACTTTCAGCTCTTTTGGCTGTTTCTTCTGGCATCGACTTTTATGGGGCTAAATAACATGCTTCCTGGGCTGTTTCTCTCCCTCTCTCCTTTTCTTTTTCTCATCTGAGGTGTTAGATTGATGCCCTACTATAGGAATTGAACTTTACCTTCTTTGTCTCCTCACACAGAGACTTCATACACTTTATCTCTCCATAGAGTCACATCTGTATTTATAATATCAGTATTATCAGTATTAGTATTCACTAACACCTTTCCTTTAGATTTTTTTTTTTTTTTGGCTTTTCTTGAAGGTATTTTCTCATGGTTGCATGTAATTATAATTCTATATCCATCTCCAAACTTTCAGACACAAGTATCAATCCTGTTTAAATAAATTGAAACACATCAAGCACTTCAGAGACAGACTTTCAAATAACCCTGTTTTAACCCCCCATACCCTCACTTTCTAAAATAATCGGTGCTTCTGATTCTTATGCTTTCCGGCATTCCACAGCATGAACCTGTTTGCTTCTAAATCTTCCCTGCCGCCTACGCCACCTCCAACAGCTACTTACCCACGCAGACCGACTTCGTTTCCAGCTTCCTAAATTTTGCCGCTATTATCTCTTCTCTCCTTTCCCTCACCCTTCTTGATGTAAGCCTTTGAAAAAGCCTTTTAAATGGAAATCTCAAGGTTTACTCGTTTCCTTTTTTCTTTAATTGTGAGTCTCCTACCCAGTACGGGGGGCCTGCCTCTCTCATGCCATAATTGTCCATTTTCTATGGCAAGTCTTTGATTGGGCATCTTGGAACACTACTTTCTCACCTTTTTCCTTTCCGAATTTCATCTGTCTCTTTTTGGAAACAGGACCTTTAGTTATTGTGGTCACTGGAGTAATTGTATTTATTTTATTTATTTATTTTTTGCCTACTCTAATAATGTATGCTCGTGAAAATTTCATTTACCGTTTCTAGATTTTTCACGAGCATACATTATTAGAGTAGGCAAAAAATAAATAAATAAAATAAATACAATTACTCCAGTGACCACAATAACTAAAGGTCCTGTTTCCAAAAAGAGACAGATGAAATTCGGAAACAAAAAAGGTAACAATAACAGTTAACATTATTGAACATTCACTTTACTGCAGATACTGTCCTAAATTGATTTACAGATTTAATTAATTCACTTGATCCTCATGGCAACCCCAGGTTCTCGGGGTTTTCATTCCTCTGTCTTTTCCATTTAATAAAAATGATTTTTACGGTAACTAATTAGTAGAACTCTGGTATATTTTTCATATTTTCATCTCTGATTTCCAACATCCTCTGGGAAGTCTGGGACCTGATTCTCACACCTTTATCATCAGCCTCGTCCCCTTTCCTGGACTATTAAAAACAACAGACTAAGACTCTGACCTCACCCTACCGACTCAAAGATTTAGTAAATGTTATTGGCTAATTTGCCACAAGACATAAGTGATATATCAAAATATCTGATGGGCCAATAAATAGATTGTTTACTTAAAATACATCGGCTTTAATAATACTGCACAAATTAAATTGATAGATTTTGGATATCTTGAATGAGAAACAGTGAGTCATTATTATTTTACTACGTACCAGAAGCAGGACAGTGAGAGTTTTCTAATCCCAGCTCTGCTGTTTACTAATGGTATAATCTGGAAAGACTCATGTAGCCTCCCTCTGTTTGTTTACTTATCTGTAAAATGGGGGAACTCCTCCTACCTCATCGCACTGTAGCAGGGATAAAAGGAGTTAATCTTACATGAAGAGCTTCTGGAATGGGGGTTGGAAATCGTAAGGGCTGGCCGTTACCTAATCTATGACCAAACTGCGCAGTGACTCTGAAAGGAAGATATTCTCATGCATCTCCTACGGATGAGGTAACTGAGCCTCCAAGACAGTCCACTCTGCTCCTCACTCCATCGGCTCCAAAGTCACAGCCTTTGCAGAGCTCCCAGTGCCAGCTGGGTGAACTGAGGAAGAAATCATTGTGATGGTAAAGTGTCTTCTCATAATATTCTAAGTCAAAGAAAGAATATGGAAACAATGGACTTTGAAGGCTGAGTGGACCCCTAGCCTTTGTTTTGAACAAATATTCTGGAAAAAAAAAAGTGTAGCTCTGGAAAATAAGAACAATTAATGTAATCATTTTTTATTCAAAAATTACTTTCAAATATGAATACTTAGGGATACTTTCTGGAATTCAAATACATTTTAGTCATGCCGAGCCATGCTTAAGGACACACGTTGGCATTACAAGGGCACGTGTGCTCTCGCTTCTCCAGGGTCTGCTAGCCTTACATCTTGCTTTTCGTCCCTGCACTGCGTCTACCAGCCACCCAGGACTCGTCTGTTCCTTCAGCGTGTGGTGCTGGCTTCAACCTCAGAGCTTTAACATATGGCGTTCCCTCAAAGTGAAATGTCTCCCTCTTACCCTTTTTCTAGAAAAATCCATCAGGTCTGAAATTTTATCTAATTCGCTTAGAAAGTTAGGTCCCTATGTAAGTATGTCTTTTCTGCCAACTCGTAGCCTCTGTGACTTCAGCAAACTTATTTGATTCCTTTCTCTCTTGAACTCCGTTCTGATCCCCACTGCCTAATATTACGCCTTTCAACTAAAAAGTGTAAAAAAAAAAAAAATCAACTGAGTAGATTTGAAGATCTAAAATTGGCTTTATTCGCTAATTCATGAATCAGGCAGCACCCCATCCAGCAGACAGAGGGGTGCTCCCAGGGGCTGTGCCAAACAGGAGGCTTTTATAGACAGGAAGGAACGGAAAAGGAAATTTTCTGACAATAAGGGGATTGTTTTGGGCAAAGTCACCTTTCTTCAGGGGAAGGTCAGAGTTCTATCACGAAGGTGACCTCACTAATATGAATCAGGAACTTCCAGACTGACTGGGTTACAGGTCACATTCCTGAGAAAGGCTGAACTGCACCTGGGACTTGGTTCACTGATGTGGACTTCGCACAAGTGACTCTATTCTGGACCAGTTGTGTTTTTTTGTCAATAGTCAGTCCCAATAAATATTCGTTGAATAATAACAAATTTATAAAGTCAGCTAACTTTCAATGCTTAGCCACATCCAAAGATGGAAGATCCATTTTATAAGAAAACAGTCATGGTAAAGTGGGAGTAATTTAGTAAAAGAAAATTCTCCCCTCCCTCTTAAATATATTTTCTTAGTAAGTCTGGAAATTTCTCCAGTTATAAATCTGGGTTTAAATTTTTCTCTCTACTTATTGTCTTGATTTTACAGGAAGAGAAAAAATATATTTTTGTCATTAAGAAGTCAAGATGTCCTTCTATCTAAAATTATTTTGACCTGTTCTCTAAGATTCTTGAAGTAAAGAATAAGAGAAAAAAATTATATTTTACAGAAATATGTCTGAAAAGAACTTTGTCCCCTGCAAAAGTTATTCAAAGTTCCAAGTAGCTCTTCCATAATAAAAACCCTCCAAAAAAATGCCCCCTTTTGCTGTGCGTCACTCTGACTATAGAAGAAAATGTTTTACTTACTAATGCTTAAGGGAAAAAGCCTCCCTAGGCTTTCGTGGTTAACCAGTTGTCACTGTCGTACAGTCTTGTAAACAAGCAGATGAGACAGCTGGGATTCATTTTGGAGATCATCAGAAAAGGGCTGAGGTGGACTTAAGCGAAATTTTAAAAGTCAATACTTAAGAGAACACACGCCAGAAGAGAGACTGGTGTTTTCATCTGGCAAACTAAATATCAGCTCCAGGACCATTACTGTATGGCAGAGTTGATTCTGTAACTCCCGGCACACACAAACAGAAATTTGCCACTAAAATCTAATTTGATTTCCTTATCAGGCAATTAGTTTATTATTAGAAATCCACAGTAGGGTCAATCTCCTGTTGATTTGCATAATTAAGCTACCTTCCCTCTGTTAAATTAGGGGAGTTTTTATTCATTTCTGGGGCAGATGTTTAAGGACGGAAACAATGTTTTCCACTATAAATATATATTTTTTTAACTTTTATTTTTTTCATGAAGCTCAAGCTGTCAGATATTCTGGCAAGAGATGTCCAATTCCTTCTATTCTCTTCTCAGCTCAATCGCTCTCTCGGAAATATCTGTAAATAAATAGTTATTTTCTTAATACATTCTGAAAGCATACTTAATGATTCCTGAAGAGGTACTTGTGCTTGTCACCAAGGAAAAGCAACAAACATCAGTGAAAGCCAAACCTGTGAGGTTTAGAGGGTTGTTGTAAACAAGAAGGCAAAAAAAGTGTTTTCCAGATTGTATTTAATCTATTGAGTCCACAAAGTTTGGCTGAAGGCTTTCTTTTTAAGTGTTGTTGTTGTTGTTAATACTTTTGCAAGTAAAGAACAGTTCTTATGGGAGTCTGGTACTCTTAATTTGGATCATAGATCCAGAAAATTCAGAAGTATGAGTTAATTTATTAAAAGGTTACATTTAGTGATTATAGAACAGTGCAGGGCAGAAAAAGGTTTTCCTTGACTCTCTCAGGGTCGGCGGCCGAGTGTGAAAATTAAACTGACAAAGAGAGATTAACAAGAGAAAAGCATACATATCTCATTGAATTTTTCCACGTACGCAGTGGGGGCCAGCTATCACAAGAAAACGAAGGCATTACACCTTTTCGACAAAGACACAACACATGTGTGAAGAATTGACAAGATAAAAGCCTTGGGTAGTAAATGATATAGAAGTAACTATGAAGGCAAAAGGGTTTGCTCAACAAGGCTTGTTTATACAGTCTTCTGGGCCCTAAATTCCCTCCCTGCTGCTAAGGCTGTTTTCCACGTGCCAGGTATGGGGAGGGTGCCTTTCACGCAGAGATTCACCTCCTGCGTGCAGGGAAGAAGGCCCAGAGTGGGAGCAGGAGTGGGGAGGGCAGAGTGACCTTTTCGCTTCTATCTTTTTCTCAACTCCTTCAGCTGAAGATATTCAAATGTCAAGGTGCCATATCGGAGGTAGTACTTCCTGAACCTCATCATACGTTGTTTCAGTTTATTCTTTCCTTATTATCCAATATTTACTGAGAGGCAGACAATATAGAAGACAATGAGGTCAACAAGTTTACTGCCTAGTGAGCTAACGAAACGAAACACATTATCGATTTGATAACGAGTACCTAGGAGTGCCGATGTGCACTGTGGGGACAATAAGAGGAGACGGTATGTTTGCAAGAAACGATGGCTTGTTGTCCTACTAGGCAGAACATTTAATTTTTATGTCTGAATTATCCAAACCACCTTCAATTCACCTTCAGGAAAGAAAAAGATACAAGGAAAGCTATTAACGATGGTGTCGGGTATTTAACATCATTTCTGCTTATGTCTCTGATAAGATCCAGGGTACGAGTCCATACATTTCTAATACTGAGCTCATAGTAGGCATTGAATCGGTGTTTGTGGAAGGAATGAAAGAAGGGGAAAAAATAAGCATATCTTTAATTTCGAAAATTATTTACTTCTTTAAGACACAAAATTAGTATGTAAATTATTCATTATTTGACATGAAATGAATTTGCTCAATGCTAGTCAATTAATGGAGACTAAGAGTAAAAATATGTTTTTTTTTAATACAGAATGCTTCCTATTTTACAGCACTAATTGATTTATTTCCAGAAACAATTTTCTAAAATTAAAACCTACTTTCCCAATCAAAGTCCAAATTTGTATTCGGACTCTAGTAATCATTGCTAACGTGCCATGGAATATGGACTGTAAATGATTATGGCTATTGTCTGATTTGTTATGGAAACACGGTGAACTAAATAATTTTCAGGGCTGCTAAATAACACATATTATAACTCCTGTTTATTACCATTCCTTATATGTTTCCATTTTTAACTTCAAAGGTGACAGTTGCTCAATTTGACACAGGCTCTCAATGTAAACAATTATTCACAACTAACAGAATATTGAGAAAGCAGGACATGTTGGAGGGGACACTAAGAGAGGGAGCAACGAAGCTCTGAATTTACAACAAAGAATACTAAACATTATTATTAAAAACGCTTCATTATTACCGCAAATGGGTCATTTCTGCCCTTTCGCATTTCCACCACAGTGGAGATTTTCCACAAGATAAACCTGGGCCAGAAAGAATTTTTGATTTAAAGTCAGGGCAGACACACTCCTTAAAGGTGCTCTTGGAAGAATGCTCATTTGAACAGGCAGAGAGTAAATGATTGACACTCTGCATAAAGGCTTTGAAAGTCAAGGCATTGGTGTGTCATTTGTTAGAAACCCTCTTATAATAACTGACAGCCATACCCAGCAGATGCACCACAGAGATGTTGTGCCAATTTCTTTCCTAAGTAACATTAAATATTGTGAATTTTAATATGGAATATTCGGCAGCAGAAACCAGCAGTGCTATTTCTTGTTGACAAGGTAAGAACTAAACATCATGCAAAAAAAATTCTAGAAGATATAAAGGTTACAAGTGATGAAAATTGTATCAAAGAGTTACAAGAGCTCCACTAAGCCAGATGATTTGAAAAGTGGACAGAATGAAAAATTTTAAAGCGCAGAGATTCGTTTTATGTATGAGAACTTCATTTTGAGGGACAACCCTTGAAATCAGCATTTAGAATTTACATAAGACTACTAGATAATGCAAAACATTCTATGGCACAAGATTAGGGGTGTCTATGGAATGAACACACATTAAATATTCCGATTCACTGCTTTAAATGAGAGATTTGCTTACTATTCAAACTACAGAAGGTAGCAGCCAAGAAAAAGTATTTAATCTCTCTCCTACTTGCTGAGGTAGGAAAAAAATGACCATAGGGAAGAGATGAGAGGACACTCGATGTTTGTTAAGGAGAACCAAGCAGCCACACGATCACCTCTCCCATTTCCAAAACTTGTATTCTATACTTACACAATAGGCATAACTTTGAAAGGGAAGAGTTCGAGAAAACAGTATATAAATGCTGCTGACTGCTCATCTTTCCACTAAAGGGGGAGCGTGGGCGCACAGACATGAGCAGGAAAGGTGAGTGAGAAGAGGCCGTGATTCTCCTCAGGTCTGGGCACAACCAGAAGGCGAAGCCTGTCGGAACACACACCTGGCATCTCTTCCTTGCTCTGTCTGCTCTAACGTCGGGTGTGGGTGTCAAGAACAGCATTTGGCACTGAAGGGGTTCAGAATGGGACTCCCCACACGTGCCACTTTGGTATATGAATTATTTGGAGCTGAAGGAAATGGAGATTCTAGAGGCTAATGGGAAATTTTCAGCTTTCCCTTAAAGAATATGAATTTGAAGTTTTGCCCTTAATAAGAGTCATTACCAGAGACAACTTCGTATGACCTCATTGTACAGCAGGGCAGACTTCTGATACGGAACATCTGTTGTTCGTCTCGTCCGCCCTGTGACGCCCTCCCCTCTGAAGCTCCAACGGGCCTCACCTCATCCTTAGCTCAGAATGCCCCTTCCACCTCCTTTAACTTCGTCTCTGAACCTCTCATGCATGTGCGGTCTTTCTGACTCTCATGTACGTGGGGTTACCGTGCAGACATATGTAATTAGATTTGGTTATTTTCTCTTTTCAATCTGTCTCATGTTGATTTGATTATCAGACCACCTGGAAGAACCTAGAAGGGTAAAGACTCTTCCTCCCTTACAGGAGCTCAATCAATGTTTGTTGAATAAATAAGTGAATGTAGTACTTTGCTTTAAAAATGATATCACTGGCTTCTGTGGCATGTCAGTGACGCTTCTACTTTATCAGTTTGGAAACTGAGTCACAGTGTAAGTGGGCGAGGGCCGGGGCACACTGAGCTAACCCAGCCTGCTAGGCCTTGCCCATCACTTTGTCTTCTTCTCTGACAGCCTTCCACAGCCCACCTACTGGTTTACATAGGGAAACATAAGCATTTTATTTAATACGTTAATCATCGATGCATGGAGTGAGTATCTGGGAGGTCGGCCATTTCCATTTCTTAGGACCACAAGAATGTTAAAAGGTAGAAATCATTCTTGCCCATCGGACAGCAATGGTTTAAATTGATACCTTGGATACTGGGAGGAGGGAGTCTGCTAAGGTCGGCAGCTCGCCTCTGATCTAACTGCAAAGCTTTTTAAATGCTTCATTGTGGTTTTCACCTAATGGCTCATTGAAGCCATTGTGCTCAGTATTAGAATCCTCAGACTCTAGTACCCGGAATGCAAGCCTAGAAGGCATGTCTCCTATTGATTAACTAATGAATTGATTAATACAAAGAGCCTGTCTGTGTTTCTTACCAAAGATCTATGTTATTTCGGGCTCAGGGGGTGGGGGTTGGGAGGGTGCAGTTAAAGGGAAGACAGACTATGAATATCTGAACACGTAAGATTGGTATAAATATTCAGCCTTTTGTTTCTCCTGCAAGGGGTGGGCTATGAAGAGAGGAGCTTAGCCTCTTTGCTGCATAAGTGTCAGAGGTGATTTTGAGAACTTTATCAGCAGTGCTGTGCTCCTCCCATTCTTGAACAGGGACCTACCGTACAATACCCCTCATTAATGCTAACTTATGCTCATTTGGTGACTATAAAAATGTGTCACCCAATTTTAATTGCACAGGGAGGATTAGCTAGATGAAAGCACTAAAGAATTAGTGTGTCGTTTACTAAAGAGAACTTCAGGAACAATAAAGACCATCTGCCCTGTCAATCAATTGTCATACCCAGGAGACACCACACCTTATGATCCAAGGATAAACTAAACTGTCCACGGCAGCCACGAGAGTAAATGTCGCCCTTCTTCATTATCTGTGTCAAACCAGGATCGGTGCAACTTCAAGAGAGAGACAGCTCGTTGCAAGTGCTGACTGTTCGTTTTAAAATTAAGTTTTACGGGTAGCGTAGCATTTTTATAGAAGAGAGGTGACGTCTATTATCCACTTAGGTCTCGAGAGTATATTTTTCATAGGTTGTTAATTAAATAGTTCAGAAGGCAGTTTTTGAAATGGATCAGGCGGATTCTTTATTTACCTGTGCCCCAGATTCCCAATATTCACGCACTTAAACGAGCACTTCATGTCAGTGGGTTTTGCAGACTGCAGCAATGCTATTTCCAGGTATCTCCTAAATCTCCCTTTATATTTAACGTTCTTGGCTTCGCGAGCAACTGACTTCAACATATAACAAAGCACACCTGCTGTTCCAAGCATCCAGGAGATTTGGCAGGCAACAGAACGCATCTTTGATTCCCTGTGCCTAGTTAAGAGCATGACACATGGCACAGGCTCACAGAATATTTGCTGAGTGAGTGAATGAATGGATGGATGGATGATTTCAACCGTCTGCCAGCATGGTCTCTATTCTTCGTAACAGTTCCTGGCAATGTGAAAGGTTTTTTTTTTTTTTTTTCTTCCAAGTTCCTCTAAAGGGAGGAAGAAAAATCAATGAATATGTTCAAAGTAAAAGCCATGCCGAAGACTCTGGCACAAACTCCTATTAGGTTATGCCAGGTTAATAACATAAGTGCTCAAGTGTCTGGTGCTCCGCCCCTGAACCGTTCTTAACTGGAAGGATTCCAGGTGATTTGGGAGCTCTTCTGGCTCCTGCCGCTCACAGGAACCACCAGTCTTTCCACTCATCACCTCACAGCCTCCCAGGTGGAACCGGCCCTGCGGCTCCCTCTTCTAAGCCTCCCTGACACAACCGCCACCTCAGAGACTGAACTCAGAGCCCTGGGCTAGGAAAGGACGGCGCTCCTTTCCCCGGTAGTATCAAGAGCTAACACCTCTGTCCCCATGCAGGATGACCACAGCCACCAAAGGCGAGCTCTTGCAACCAAATTAAAGAACGGTTTTTTTTTGAGTTCTAAGAACACAGATAATTTTTACTTCTTAAAAAAATATATATATATACACATACATATGTTTGCAAACAAGAAGTATAATATTTTTCCTCCACAAAGTTTTTTTTTACCACTTTGAATAACAATAACAATAATAATTTTTAAAAATACTTGGTGACTAAGATGTTCCATAATCCTTTGCAGTGATCTCTCTAAATTTTTTTATCTCAGAAAACAAAAGCCTTTATTTGAAGGATAATTAAAACCTTTTGCCCCTCTAACAATCTTAATATTCAGCAAACACAAACATTTTAAGGGACGCAAGTAGAGGGGGAAAACAAACCGATTTTCACTTTGTAACTGCTTTCTATCACTTTGGAAACATCACGGTTTTATCAAATCAATCATCTAATGTGCATTTATTTACATTCATGTTACTTCTTAAACTCTGCCCTAGTTTGAAAAACTCTTTAAAACCTTCAATGGGTACCTATATTAACTTACCACTTGGAATGCCAAACCCTATTTACAACACTGCAAAAACAGAATACTTGTGAAACACAAAAGGGCAAATTCTGCAATTTTCCCTAAGTCTCCAAAACCAACGTCTTTCACTTGAGTTCTTTGACACCTAGGCATTTTATAAACTGTGCTCTATTATCCAAGCATAATATTCTTTAAACATACTGGCACTATCAACCTGTGTAGGAATGAGATTAGAATTATTTTCTTCTTATTTTAAGAAGAGTCTTTTTTTCTTTAGAGTTGAAGTTGTAAAATGGCATGCTTTACCATCAGGAATTTTAAGGCCATTTAGTTTATTGCATTGATTCCCACATGACTCTGGGGCTGTATCAAAGAAATGACAGAAGCAGAAAATGAAAAAGGTGAAACAAAACATGATCAAGGTAATCTCAAAAATAGATAAGAAAAAGAAAACAAAAAGATTTTCTTACCCCTTTTAACCAAATTCCCTTGGGTACAGTCTTTAATGCTCTAGAAAGACTCAGGAAGGAAGAAAGGTTATCTTATTGGCATAGGAAATGCTATCCTGAGGATTTTATTACAGGGGAAGTGAAAAGGAAGCCCCCGATTCTCTGTCTGGCTCAGGGTCACCTCTGTCTGTGATGTTTCTTATGACTGGGCAGAAAGATAAACATATGGCATCTCTCAAATTATTTTTATTAGTTAAGGACATGAATAGAAGCCGGGACTTTAAAAATGTATGTCATACTTAATAGAGTAACAAATATTTAGAAGACGGTTCACGGATTGGTCTCTTCAATTCTTATATTCTATACGCTTACTTTCATTCTTTCTTTTCCAGCACAAGGTCATTTTTATACAGACGATATATGATTTCTCATAAAAATCAAACAGTCCTTCATGCACGCAGGCTATAATTAAAATACATCAAGATATGTGGCAATGAATTTTAAGACACTTGGATGCTGACTGCCAGTTACAACTCTGATCAACCTGTGAAGAGACTGACAGCTAGGATTTCTCAGTTGCTGGCATATAAAGATTGTATTGAGATACGTGTGAGAATATATGTAATAAAGAAGTGATAGGGAATCTGAGCTGTGATGCTGAGCTAGCCAGCTAACCTCCGTTACCTGGACAGGAACCACAATCACTAAAATTACGTGTGGTCCTTAAGGGATGATTCAAGTGATTGGTGCTCAGCGATAACATCGGTTATCACATGGAGCCATTAAGGATCTACTGATGAAATAACGTCACAAAATGGCCTGATAGGCAGTAGATGGTTTATCTGTGGTTGAGAATACTCCGAAATTTGCTTTTTGGCTTGCCTGAAATTAAAGGACACACCGCTAAGTATGCAAAGCTGGGGAAGTTCAGGCTGAGATAAGGAAACATAAGATAAAGAAAAGCAAAAGACCTGATTCAAATGCAAGGAATGAAATAAGGTATACACAAATAAACATGTACTTTCGCCTAGTCATATATTTCATTCTTTATGGTGTGAAGATGGATGAAGGAAAATTAGGAAACAGTTCAATAGAAAACCTTAATTATAATGCCAAGAGCAGAAAGAAACAACTGGAAGAATTTGTTAAAGATTGGATATATGCTATTGCAAACAAAACAAAATTAAATGATGCAGCCCAGGCAGATATTGGAAAATAAAATGTTAACAGCTGAGAGCCTGTTGTTAAGGGAAGTTTATATGGTTAGCTATTCTGTTCTCTCTCTCTCTCTCTCTCTCTCTCTCTCTCTCTCTCTCTCTCTCACACACACACACACACACACACACACAGAAATTAATTGCCATCTTGTCCTTCAAGCTATTGTTGGGAATAGGGAATCCTATCGCTAACAAATAAAAAAAAAAAAAAAAGAGAGAGAGAGAGAGAGAAAGAGAAAGCAATAAGGTCCTAAAAATGTACTAAAGCCTCACTCAGAAATACTTCCCTAAATAAAACTTTTGAAAGCGTTAGAAAGTTCATTATAAGTTAACTATAATAATTTCAACTCTTGATCACACACATGACAAAAATGTGGGATAGTTCAAAACGTTAATTTTGTTTTTTCTCATTAATTTTAGCATGTGTTGTTTATATCTGAAAAAGTGGAATCCCGATTACAAACACGCTTCAATAACATGTAACGCTAGATTTACAAGGGGCATAGAAAATGTTTACTTTCCTTGCCAAACCTTTCCGCAATGTGATCTATGTAAGAAAAGGAAATTTCACCACTCATATCACTGTCAAACTTCAGCCCAGGAAGACTTGCTTTTTTTCTTTCTCTCTTTCTCAGAAAGGTGTAATGTGTTTACACTTCGAAGTTTTTTTGTTTTTGTTTTTTTTTTTTTTTCCTACTAGGAGACAGGCAAGCAAGAGTAGAGAGGAAAAGCGGGAGAGGCAAAAGATGACTTAGGTCAAATGAATGATACTGTTGTCAACCGAAAAATATATTTTGAACACTTAATAAGTACCAGCAAAATAAGTAGTAGAACAACTAAACACTGGATTCTCAAGGGAAGTAAAAACCTAGTGAACAAATTAGGAAAGGTATACAAATAATCACACGGAAAAGACAGTAAGCTCAAAAAATAGGTTCAGATCTGGACTGTGCCTTGCACGATTAAGTTAATCTCAACAGGTGGAGCAGGAAAGCAGAGAATTATGTGCGTGAGGAAAGCACAGGGTGCAGGAAGCAAGAGAAAGGACTGGGTAACAGCTGGAAGTCCGGTTGACTCAGGTACTGGAATATGTACTGGAAATACAAAAAGGAAAAAGATGATAGAAAAACTAAAATGAAAACTCTTCCACAAGACTTGCTCATACTCAGGATGTCCACGACAAAAGTTAAGTCTTGCTTTTCTCATACTGTTCTGATTCTTTTCACTCTCCTCATGGGCTGTTGTTTTTCTGATATTCCCCCGGGTTATATCCTTGACTCAGTATTCAAGACACCCTCTACGGTTGCATGGATCAATATCCTTTACATTCAGCGGCAGTCATCACTGACATCCTGATGATTCTCAAATGCGTTTCTCCCATTTGCATGTTTGAACCCCTCTTCTAAGCTCCAGATCCATATTTCAACTACATAATGGGTAACTCATCTCAAATTTCCCTAAAGCACCTCGAAATGAACATGTCTTCTCTTTCCCTAGATTTTGTAAATGGCACTGTCATTCTCATGTTAGGACAGCAGGTTC
This sequence comes from Rousettus aegyptiacus, assembly GCF_014176215.1. Taxonomy (NCBI): domain Eukaryota; kingdom Metazoa; phylum Chordata; class Mammalia; order Chiroptera; family Pteropodidae; genus Rousettus; species Rousettus aegyptiacus. The sequence goes on from NW_023416286.1 coordinate 88,589,450, forward strand.
CCTGTAAGCATACTAGCTGTGCATTGAAGGAAACTGACCTGCTCCAGGATTAAGCTGGGGCAATTCCTTAAGCCCAGAGGTCCAGTCATGAGCCTTGTATTTCCTCCTGTTGTCAGAGGGGATTAAAGCAGCGGCCACCAGTCAAAGGGCAGCTCTTCTGCAGGCTGTGCAGTGTCCTCAAGAGGTAGGTTAGTGCAAAGCACTGGACAAATGGAGAAAATATCGACCAGATTATTTAGATAATCTGTCGTGAAACGGAATTTGAAATGCGAGAAGGGTATTTGCATAGTAAGCAAGTGACGACGTTAGCAGAAGTACAGAAGGCACTAAAAGGCAATGAAAGAGTGTGGCTGAGCTACATCAACAGCAATGCACTGAAGTGAAGAGAAAGCTACTCTTACGGCCCATCCTTATAGCTCTAAGTCCAACATGGTTCATGGCATTCAGTAGCTTTTTCGTTGTTGGCTTTTTCGTTTTGCATAAGAAAATATAGCCATTAGAACTTTCTGACTCTCTGGGCCTATGACTATGAGAGAGCAGGGAGAATAAGGAGGAACCAATACGAGATGAGAAGTAACTAGGGCCTTGACTAGTATAAGAATCAAAGAAAGGATACATATGAGAGAGAAGTTGGAGGATAGAATCTCCAAAACTTACACAATATAGTTAAAGGAGAAGGAAAAGCTGGCCCCAGGTGATTGAGCCTGAGTATTCTGAGAAAATACTAAGTCTTCAATAACATTACGAAAGTTTAGAGGAGAAGTTGGTTGGAGGTGATGTGGATGTGTTTAGTTTTAGAAGACGAGGCTGCAGACAAGGCTCAGGGAGCATTTCTCTTAAAGGAAAGAAGAATTAGTTGAGTGATAGTATTCTTTATGATATTTGATATGTAAGTACCAGACACATACAGAGTATGATAAGTACTATTAAGAATAATACAATATAGTTTTTGTTTAATGATGTATAAAAATGTGCATATTGCCTTTCATATTATTTTCTATATGTTAGCAAGCAGAGGATCTGGGATTTTTTGTGAAATAAATTAGAATGCTATTATAAATTCCACATCATAGAATTATTTGATCTGGTAAATCTTCAGTTTCCTGACTGACTCCGATATCACAATGCCCTACCATTCAGCTGTGTTTTTCTATTTTGATAACATTATGAATTAACTTTTTCAGCTTAGTTCATCAAGATTGGTAGGACTTATTTTCTAAAATGAATGGTTGGATTTATTTTATAATTTACACCGTATTAATTTCTTACTGCATTAGAAATACTTTGAATAATTATGATTATGAATCATTTTATCAAGCATCTACCCCACCCACACTTACTCCAGGGCTTCTCATTTCTACTGTTGTTTTAATTAGTATTGTTTTAAGTATCATTTTTGTTAGCATCTGCATAAAATATGATGTGATGATACACTTCTAACTTTTCTCATTTATCTTATTAGAATTCTCTTAGCCATTGGTTCTCTGGTATTAAGTACATTTCTGAAGTTATCTTGTTGCCTTCGCATTTGCAGTTATTTCTTATTTTAAAATTATGACATAATTTTCCCCTCGGGCCTGTTTCCTCGCTTGTGAGATGAGGCAGTAAGGTGACGTGACCTTAGCATCTCTTCAGGTGGAATGCTGGTTAATTCCCTAACTCTTACATAAGAGAGTGATCTGTGTTTAATGCCAAAGCTGCATAAATACCCGGTTCTCCTGGCTCATTACATTGCATTGGCAATGTTGACGATGTTAAATACTGAGGCGGCTTGTGTAAACAACTCAGTGCTGTGATCTACAGCACACGCACAAAACCTTCCGTTCCGGACACAGCAGTCCGCCCTGACCTTCGGTGGATGCCTAAAACCGTGGATGGTACTGAAGCCTACTCAATTTCTTCAGCTCCGCCAACTAGAAAGGTGGCAGCGGCTTCCTCGGCAGACACAGCCTCCCCAGTAACTGTCACAGTGTTCAGTACAAACCTATCCCTGTCTGTGACCACCCCTCGGTTGCAGTAAATGGCTTGGCGTCCCTTGCTGCAGGAGGTCCCCTGCAGAAGCCTTCGCGTAGGCTCATGGTTTTCTGGAGCGACACGTTGCCGTCCACTGGAAGCAGTTTCCGTTTATGTCTTTTGCCCACAAACCTCATGCCTTTTCCATCCCGCTGAGCACTTGGTGAGTAGTGTGGCCATAATTTTTGCATGTTGACGTGTGACAGCCCAACCAGAACGTCCTCTTCAGACGTTCAGAGATGGAAGATTCGTTCTCACCATTGATCTCAGCGACCTCAGCGTATGATTTATTTCCTTATTACAAAGTCGAGAATTTTCACCCTTTCACTCAGAGGAAGTGCCTTACAGCTTCTCTTTGGCACATTCAAATTGCCAATATCATTATTGTGTTTTGGGGTCATTTTTAAGTAAAATAAGGGTGACATGTACACAAGCACCAAGACACCACGGCAGTTGATCTGACACTGAACCGGCTGCTAAGTGGCTAAAGGGAAGGGGAGAGGAGTATATATGGCCTGGACACGCTGGACAAAGGGATGCGTCACATCCTTGTGGGACGGCATGAAACGTCACTGCGCTGCTCAGAACAGGGCGCAACTTACAACTTATGAATTGTTTATTTCCGGAATTTTTCATTTAATATTTTTGAACTGCAGTTGACCACTGGTAACTGAAACTGTGGAAAGCAAAACAGTGAATTGTGGGGGACTACTGTATTTCTAGTGCTTCGTTTTACTATGTGTAATTTTTGTTCACATCGAAGGAAATACAGGTAAGAAACAGCTGGAAAAGAGTAGGGGCAGGGGCATTGCTTTGGCCTAATAATGATGTCTCATAAAGATGTAACCGATATAAACTACTTTTCTTTAGTATTGCATTTTCATCTATTCTTTAGTGAAAAGCAAATCGTGCAATTTTGCTGGCAACTATTGCCCTCTTGAATAACTATATTGCAGAAAGAATGACATGCTTTTGTGGATATCTGCTATGTTTTTCTTTATGCGTCATTCCTAAGTAGCTGATTTATACCAGTTGAAATGTCAATATTCAGTCCTTGAGAATGATGCTGCAGCTACAAAGTTATCGGTGGTTATAGCTAGCACCAACGGAAGAAAAGACTAACTCAACTCTTCATTTTCAGTCAACATTATGGAAGGCTTTTGGATTCATTTGGGAGCTTACTGCACTGACAACCCTTCGCTATTTTTACTCCCCTGCCATTATCCAATATAAGGTATTTTCATTTATAGATTTACAAATCTGATCCTAGCTTTAGGCAATAAAATGGCATGTTTCAATTTCTTTTTCTTAATGATCATTCTGCCAGATTTGGGGATAGAAATGGATTGGAAAGAATGGGAAACAGATCAGTGACAAAGGTGACAAATGACAGGGACCTGAACTAGGGACATTAAAGTGGGGTAAACAGATTTTGAAATATTTAGGTGCTGTCTCAGCAGAATAGAGGGAAGAACAAATTAAAGGTAATTCCAGGTTCCTAGCTTAACTAGGTAGATAATAGTGTCATTCATTCAGATGGAGAATATCAAAAGAGGAGTAAATGATGGCAGTTTTGATGGAATGTGAAGAGTTTGAATGAGAATATAATGGGTTTGTTTATACGTACCGAGTCTGAAGTACCTGTTAGATGATTAAATGAACATGTGCCTGACATGTGCACCTTGTGGCGGCCAAGCTCCAGGACTGCCACCAAGGATTCCTGCCTCCTGGTGTCCACATCCTTCTGCAATCCTCTCCCACACCGTATTGGTCTAGGTGACCAATAGAATAGAGTGGAAATGGTTACATGTCCCTTTAAGAGCTAGATCATACTAAGCATCATGGCCTTCCTCCTGGCTCTATCTTACATAACTCACCCCAAAAGAAATCAGTAGCCATGTTTCAAGGAAATTCAGGCAGGACTGAGAATACATCCACATGACAAGGAACTGAGGACTTCCCAGGACAGCCAGGTGAGCCATCGTGGAAGCAGACCCTCCCCAGCCCCAGGCAAGACTTCAGATAGCTAAAGCTCCAAGGATGGATCTCCAGTAATGTTTATGACACTTTGAGCCACAACATCCACTTACTATGCTGCTCCTAGATACTTGATCCTCAGAAACTGTGCAGAAATATAAATTCTTGCTGTTTTAAGTTGCTAAGTTTTGGGGTAATTCGTCATGCAACAATGGACTTCAATTAAAAGACATAAAACAAAAGCAAAGATGAGAATCACTGACATCAAGTTCACAGTTCTGGATGAGTTTCGCTTCATGTACAAGAAGAAGATTAACAGAGGAGAGAATCTTAAATACAGCAATATTTAAGGGCCGGGAATCAGGGGGCGGAAAAATCCAAAAGAGAACAAAAATTGGCTAGAAAAGCATGGTGGGGAAAAAAGAGACAATGGCATAGAAACAATGAGATGGGAATGTTTTGAGAAAGAAGGTAGAAGGAGGGTTTAGAGAACTAAGAAATTCTGCTAGGAGGCTGAGTCAACGAAAGACAAATCCAGTAACAGTCATGAGGTCATCTGTATTTAAAGCAGTTTCACAGAAGAGTTAAAAATGGAAACAGCAAAATATGAGCCGAAACCAGACCTTGGATTGTTCTGAGGACAAATGCCTATTATGATCACTACCACAACTTAACGCTGAACTTTGGTACAGCAGCAAGTTTTAACTAGAGAAGAATGCTAAAAGTGGTTTCTCACGTGCATCGCATTCTTCACTTCACAACAGAAGCAACACCTATGTCTTCAGATTTCCCATGGGAAAGACGTACAAACCATGAGCTCAAGTGAAAGGATCAACGCCTACGCAAGGATACCAATCGCCAGGAGTGAGCATCAGGAGAACCGATTCTCAAAAAATTTAGATATTGGCATTTTCAGAAAAGAATTGAACATGATTATGTCTAAGTGCATAAAAATTAAAATATGGATTCACGAAGTGATCAAGCATCAAAAGAACTGCAGAACTCCTCGGCTTCCTGATGTGCTCAGGATGACCCATAGCGTCCTGAGGATTCTACAACCTTCCACTGCCTCGACCCGGTGTTCTCAGACTCTCCTCTCCCTCTATGCTACTACCCTGTCTAAAGATGTACCTCCACATCTAACTCTGTCCCCACATAGAAGGTTTTCCTCATCTTTTTCAGTCTCTGAGTAAGTACCGAGTCTTCTGTGAGGTAAGCACAGAAGACTTTCTGTACAGCTTTCTGTACAGCTTTCTGTCACAGTGCGCGAAACATTCATTTACAATGTTTGCTTACTTTTCCATCTCCCCACTAAGATATAAGCTCATTGAGTATAGGAAATTTTATATACCACTAAGGTTTAGAACAATGCTTGCATATTTTTTAATGGAATTTTAAAAAAAAAAAAAAAACAGCACAAAACTCCTAAGCCAAAAAAAAAACATACTTGAACTTATGTATTAATTGATTCTTCTTGAAATAACTTTCAATTACATTCTGGATTTGTTAAATAGGATTGTATTACAGAAAACTACACAAACAGATGTAAACACCAGAATTGTAACATGAAAGAAATGATTCTAACACCAGCCTTTAACTTTGGTTTTGGTCATGTGATTTGGTTTGGTCATCAGGATGTTAGCATGGAAACTTCATGCAAGAATCCGAAATGGGCTGGAAGGGCAGGTGTTACCATCCTGTGCTTATCTGTAATGATTCATAGAAAATGTGCTGTCTAGCTCAATGGTGACTTTTATTTGCTTATTTTTGTCCTTTGAAAATGCAAGGGCATATGTAATATTCTTTGCAGGTAAAAGAATTTTGATTAAAGGACTCATTGAACTGTGACTTGTCTTTCTATTTAGAATTGGCAAATACAAATGAATTTACGTATACTTCTTATGCACAGCACAGATATCCAGATCACTCTGCTCCCCGATTTCCAGAAAAAGTAACAGTCTAGATCCCATGGCTGTCCCAATAGAGGGCTGACTTACATATCCAAAATCGTTCGCCTCTAACAGTTACACATAAATCCCAAACAAAAGTCATGCCAGTCAAGACCCTAACTCAGAGCTAGCACCAGATTTGCTGTGTTTTTGTTTGTTTGTTTGTAGGAACACAGTTCTGTAGACAGGCAGAACTCTTCCTGAAGCTATCAGTCTATAAAAAAATTTAAAAGTTTTGTCTAACTCACAGGGGCAGCTTAAAGACACAGACAGTCCATAGTGAAAAAAAAAATGAGGTCACAGCAAGAAAAGCATACTCGGGTAACTCAGAAATCTCAACCACCATAAAAAATAAATCAAAGAGAACAAACAGAATACCTGGAGATATCAGTGCTTCAGTGACTTGGCAGCTCAGTTTATTAAAGTAGAGTGATAATGAGGCCATGCTTTGGGGTCCTGAGTGGACCACTTACTTTGGCTGTGCTCCAAGGCCACGGACTTCACCCCAACCCAAATCAGTAGTGGTGAAACAATTGCTGTCAGTTACAATGGGACCTGGGGGAAAGAGTTTTGACGGAACAGTGCACATCCATCACTGCCCACTGGAAAAGCAGGTCAAGGTACAGGTCCTGTTAACGCGGTGTGGGAGAGACTGCTAGCTCCATCACGACAGAAACACCACGTTACAGAGCTGAAGATTCATCAGCTGTCAGTTTTTCTTCGTGTTCTTTGTTAATATTGTTTCTTTTCGTAATTCATTAGCTAAAAATGTGCAAAGGGTCATTTATGGCGGTAGGTTACCTGGCCTCCCTAATCCAGCTCAGATGAGGTCTGGGGTCTGACTAGGCCACAGGAAGAAAAGGATTCTTTCTAATGTGATATGCATTCTTGGAAACAATTCTAGCAATGCCGGCACAACTATATTTAGGTTACTAGCTGAAAAACAAACAAACAAAAACCAACAACAACAACAAAACATATGCAAGAAGCACAAGGAAACACTATTTTAATTTAATTTATGAAAAAGTTGGGTTTTACTATTATTATTGATATTTCCCTTCTGGTTTCTATGTGACCTTAAAAATTAAGTTTCTTTATGAAAGTAGTCATTTATATTCCATATGCAAGGTCTTGACAATGGCTGTTTAATAGCAAATATTTCAATAGTTGGGATGTTGTAATGAGAATGTTAATAGTAATGAGATAGATATTTATTTCACATACCAATTAAATATTTATACACAAACTCTCAGTATTTTTCAATTTTGCAAATTTTATGCACCACCTGATAACTATTAGCTGGGGAAAATATAACCCTTTAGTCTAACAAATGAGGCAAATTATTAAGTGGGAAGTAAAAGATTATAGAACCAGGTAATGTCACTTGGTAACCTATAAAAATGTTGGTTGTACCTTACAAAACTAGCAGTTCTGTGATCGAGACTTTAGTTAAAAAATGAAGTTACACTAGGCATTTATAATTCTGTACAGAAATATTTTAAAGGGTATTGAACAAACAATACTACAAAAAAAAGGGGGGGGCTGTAAGAGTTTTAATATCAACAAGGATAAAAATCTCAAATTACATTTTTCGAAATTCTTCTTCCAAAGTGGTACTGGCCTAATAATCACCCAAATCTAGAATAAAGCTTGGCAGGAGGGGAATATATATGCATACTCAAGTGTACAACACACATTTTTCAGCATTTAAGGAGCAAAATGACCCCCAAAGAGAGCAGGCCATTAAGGAGGTCAATGTGAATAAAACAAAGTAGCATTATCAAGTTTCATAATTATGAGCAGTTATAAAATCAAAAAACAGTAAGTCACGATTATAAATTAGGAAATTAAGATGAATTCTAGAATAATATAGAAACAAATAATGGCGATTAAAAAGTGACTAAAAATTATCGTAAGTGACAAATATCTCAGATACTCGAAGAATGTTTTAATAAAACTCCACTGGGCATGTTTAGGTCTAAGAGACCAGTGCCAAGAGACTATAAAGAAGGTAGATATGAGAAAAGCATTTATGCAACGTAGTCAGGATTTACCTCATTCTTTACCACCCTAACTTTACTTGATTTTAGTGAGAGCACAGTGATGACAAACAAATATTTCAAGAAACATTTTCATCATTAGAAAATGACTATTTCCAGGAACCACCGTAGACATTTAATAAATGCTGGGCAAGGGATATATGGCAGGGGAGACTGAGAAACATTATTAATTAAAAAAATAAAAAAATCGGTAAATGTAGAAAAGACATGAAAAGCTTTATTCAATATAAACTTAGAAACGATCAGGTAAATTGAATAACATAATTGCCTAAATAATTAATCTCCATAGGCTGATAACTTACTTGAAAATAAGTTAATGAAAATATCCAAACAAAATTAAGAACACATTCAAAACAATTAGAGAAAGAAAATGAAAGCTATAATAAGGGGGGAAAAGTGACCTGTCAAGCAAAAACAAGAGAGGTAGTCTTTTCATGGTATAATACTTGCACTAGGGTGTTTTTACCTTCCCATAAAAAGAACTTGAAATTCCAGAAAAGTGTTTGAAAGTTAGAGACATGATAACAGAAATATAGACTAACCCTAGAAAGGGGAAACATGTAGAACTAGAATTATAATGTCAATTTTTACACGTATCTTAATGAAGAAATTTTGCTCACATCTTGAGAGTATATTTTCACAAGAATATAAGACCAATTCATTAAAAATTCTGTGAACGATCTGACAAGGTGTAAACGTTCTATTTTAAAATGGATTAGCAGTTAGTTAACAGAAAAGAACAATAAGAAGAAAAAGAAAAGAAGAAAAAAAGAATAATGATCAGGATTGTTCTTTTTCTCTTATTGATCCATGAAGCCAAACAATGACTTGGGCAGACGTTTTTCATCTTCTTTATACTGTTTTTCTTGTTTCCATAGAAAGAGGCATGGTGTCTTGAGCCTCTTCAGCAGGAGTTTTGTGCAAAGTTGGGAGCATCATTTAGTTTCTCAAAAGTTTTTAAGGTCGCACAGCCCTGGGCTGTCTCGCTGCCTCCCTGCCAGGCTTGCTGTCGACTCCAGCAACTCTGCCCTGCCCACTCACCCAGAAATATCACCCTACGTGCCACTCTCGCAAGGAACATAGCATCTCAGGGAGTATCAGGAAGCTAGCCGTACACTGCTCCAGTTAAAATGAACCCATGACAGACAGAGGTGAAATTAGTCTGGAAGAACAGGAGTCTAAGTCAATCACTGTGTACGCTGAGATGCCCTTGAATGAGCCTGAAGAAAAGGGTTCAAATCGGACAGGTGCCGCTAAATGCAGGTTGGCAAGAAGAGGTGCTTTTGCAGCAGTTTTAGGATAAAAAAAATATAAACTGCCTAGGGCTATCATAGCAGCATTTTTAGGATTACATAACTACACAAATTCAAATTGTTTGGCTTCATTTTATATGATTTCTCTGCCAATAAGGGAAAAGCGACCATTTTTCCTCCCATACTTTATAATTCTCCTGCTCACTCTGTGCTTTTGGAGAATATTAAAACAGAATTCACTCTCCATCGGTATGCTTGGAGATGAGGCTGGATAGAAGTGCCATGTAGCTGACAGGTCATACTTTAAATTAAAGTTTCCCAAATAAGAATTTAATCTAGTTTTAATAAAAGAGTTATTAACCACTTTTAATTAGGAAAAGCAAGCCTGAATCTGGGGTGCTTTCTTTGGCTCCCAATGCAAGGGCTGATCATTAGTCACTGATGATATCAGGGCTCGTCTTTGAAGGGCCGAGACACAGAGGCCCATGAAAAAAATGTCAGGGGAAAAGACAGGGTCGAAATGCACGGTTTGGGGGATATTCCACAAATCTCAGTTTGACTTCATTTGCAAAGACTTTATCTTGGTGCCAATGCACAAAGAGTCTCTTTCTAAAGTGACTAAACCCTGTGGCAATCGCAAAATAAGGCAAACCAGGACTACTCACTGGTAGTAAAATGTATGAATTCGTTGCCATCACAAGAAAGAAACCTGAATTGACTAAGGCTAACAAATCTGCAACTTAATTTTTCATCTGACCTGCTTCATAGTGAATAACAAGGAGTTTTACATGTCGGATTTTAAGTCAATGGCAGATTTAGGCATAAATGAGGTCCTGTGACCACACAGAAGCAATCTTTCCTCACTCACCGCACATGCCTCTCAAAGCCTGATAGGTATGACCAATGAAATACAAAAATGGGAAAGAACACGTATTAGTGCTGAAAACTTAGAAGGATATCTACTACTCACATTTTATATACCTTAAAGCATTTCTGCCAGATTAGGCAGAGATTGAATTTACGTGAGGATAAAAGAGCCAACTCCTTTCATTAAAGAGCTTGCAAAGTAAGCAGAAGGAATCTGGATAAATCCTCAAAGCCACTTGTCAATTTGAAAAAGAAAGAAAGAATGAACGAACTCCAGTATGATGTTAATGTTAAGACTTCCTATTAGGAGGTTGCGTAAAATAAACAAAAAGCTACATTTCGGAATTTCTTAAAGTGGCAGAGTACCAATTCAGCAGAGCATCCTTCAAATCAGATGGGTAGCAAAAAAGTCTACTTGACAAAACTCATTTTGACTGGGGCTAAGAGTACGTGAAAGCCTTCAGAGTCTGGATGCCTTTCTGGCATGGCTGAATGCAACACCCAGAAATGAGCGAGCAGCAAAAATCAGACCCGTGAAAGATACAGAGTAGAAGGGGCCACTCTGAAGAATCAGAAGAAATGTCACCATCTGAAATAGATGTAATGTTCCAGAAAATACTGGCTCTGGTTTTCCAAAAATTTTGCACATCACAGTGAGGACTGATCCAAAATCAGGAAACAGAATTTAAAGACGAAAGCCATGGTGGTGAACTACAGTCTATCACACACAGTGAGAAGGGCGTGGGGCGCTCGCTGCATGAGCGCCACACTCACGGGATTCACCCGAACCTGAAGAGATGCGTGACCACGTGGAGGAGAAGATGGCCGGACATGACGGACCCAGGATCTACACTACGCTGATAACTGGAATTCTAGGAAAAGAGAGGAAAGCAAAACCAAACTAAAAATATATAAAAGTGGAGAAAATACAGGGGAAACACACGTGCGCGCGAGGAAATAACTGAGTATGCAGACAAATTGGATGGCTTCACTAAGCGTCAGAGGAAAATTTTAAAAAGGCTAATCTGTATCAAGATAAAAATTTAGAATTTCAATGATAACAGAAAAACACACAAATTCAAGAACTGACACCTAAGATACATTTTTTTAATGATGTGTTTACTTGAAACACATCGAGGAATATGAAGGTATTGTAGAAAAGACCACAAAGATTTTAGAAGAATAATTTTTTTCTTAAGAATTTTTTGGAAGTTGTCTCTATGTGTGATAACTAGGTCAAGATCTTTTAAATCAGTAGATTAGAAGGGGGGGAAATAATAGGAAATGAGAGAAAGCATAATGCAAGTTCAGAGGATGAGTATATCCTTCTCCACAATAACCCTATTTTAATTCTACAAATCACAATAAAACCATTGACACTCAGAAAAGGGGGTAAAAATCAAAATTCAGTAATACACTCCTGACAAAATGCATACCTAAAATAAAGAGGCAAAGAAGGACTAATTTGCAAAACAAATAATGCCTTTGAATGCTTATCACAAATTGATAATGGCAAAATCCTCGATATGGTTTTACTAAATCTATAGGACCTTGTTAAATAACTTAAGACATATCCATCTGAAAGGATATTATTTTTAGCATACCATAGAGATGTGAGAAAGTGTTAAAAAGTAATGTCAGAAAAGCAGATGCCAAAATGTCAGTCAGATGGCTCTTAGCTTTACACAAGGTTCTACATCTCCATAGTTTCATCTGGGTGGTGGGAATATGGGTCATTTTATTTTGTTTTATATTGTAAATGTTCTGAAATAACACATAGGTCATTTTACTAATAAGGAAACAAATACAGGAAAGATGGATGCATGAACCTTGTCCATCCCAGAAAGCGTGAAAGTTCCCAGTAAGATTTTCATAATACGTGTGCATCAGTTCCCCGAACGCAGCTTCAAACAGAACAAATATTAAGGTTTTATTTATAGGTTTGTAAGTTCCAGTCTCATTTTCTCCCTCTTTCATTAACGTTATATTGAGCCACTGAAAGTGAAGGAAATTGAATAAAGGCAAATTTGAAATACGCAATAGCTTACACAAAATAGTTTAAGAACTACCTTAGAAATTGCTTTGCATAAATATAACATCCAACACTTAATTGTCTCTTGCTTCTTAATGTGCAGATAGCACTATTAAAGGCAATTGCTCCCTATATCCCTTATAAAACAAAAGTGTCACTTTCTCCTCTCTAGACACTAACCTGACAAAACTCTCTAACCTCAGAAATCTCCATTTATGCCTTTCTTTAGAAATTCCTTTTCTTAAGCCATAGGCAGCACTTACCATATAATAGAAAGAAGAATCAAAACACTAAATCTACACTGGGTTTACACCTACTAAATATCTCCATATTCAAAATACAGATGGTAATGAGAAGAGATAATGCGAATAAGGCATATAAGTGATATAATGGAAAAAAAAAAGTTTTTTAGCCTAAAGAATTCTGGGAATTAATATGATCATGTTTGTGAATGCTCGGAACAATATGAAACATACATCAGATAATAATTTTCTGGGAAAATTAACATTTATATGACAAAATTGTGAAATTCAGAAATATTAATACTTGCATTGACTTTAATTTTTTTTTAAATTTTATAATTGTATATTCATGGGTGAGCACATACTCCACTGACAGCAAATGCTTGTACCGGTTGGTGCCATGGTGTGTTTTTCCTTTATGTTATTTTGCCGTTTCCCGCCATCTTCCCTTTCTTAATGAAGAACAATCTAACATTGTGTCTGACTTATTGCTTTAAACATCTTTGTATAACGCATCTTTGTATAACGTGTAATATTATTAACTTGTTTTTACTTTATTCTTTCTTATATTCTCTTTCTAATTAATTCATTTCTTCCTTATATTTCTTATTCTCTTTCTTATAGCATTTTAAATGCTCTATATCTGAGCTCCATTCAAATTGCGGTAACTAAAGATTTTGCTTTTAACTGTCACATATTATTCCACGTTTTAGCAGCTTATACTTCTGTGGTACACATCGCTAGTTCCTACCATATAAAATACCATTATTATGTGTGTATATTCAATCATATGCACATATCCAGGAGAGGAACTACTGAACCACGAGGAATAGACATTGCAGTAAATACAGCCTTATCACTTAGGAGCATGTGGGTATTAGATGCAATCACAGAGAGCTAATGAATTTCTTCATACTTGAAAATACATTCTAAGACCTCTTTTCCTAATCTCCATGACTCTGATGGATATAAATGATTGTTTAATTTGCATTTCTCCAATCATTAGTAAGTTCGAGCACATCTTCATACGGTTACAGTCTTTCAGCGCCCCTTCTGTGGGTTCAAATCCCTGTTCAACATACCTCTTTCCAAGTGTTGCTGGTATTCTAGTTATTGTATTTTTTTTTAATCTTGCCAGAGTTCCCTATATATTCTACTTATCTGTTTTAGATATGCAAATGTTTTATCGTTGTATATCATTCATCTGTAAATTTAATAAAATAAAAATTTGCGATTTGGGTGTAGTAAAATACATCATTTTAAAATACACTTAGTACTTTCTGCTTCTTGTCAAAAGAGTCTCTCAACTCGAGCTCATAAAGATATTCTTCAGTTTTCATTCAATTTGCTTTGTTGTTTTACTTTAATCCATTTGACGTCCACCTTTGTATGCGAAAACACAGAGATTAAGCTTTCTTTTCCATGTAATGATACAGCTTTCCAGATATCATCTGCTAAATAAGCCACCTTTTTTTCATTACTTTGTAATGTCACCATATTTCCTCCTCTGGGATGAATGCAGCTCTATTTTTGAAGTCTATATTGTTTGGTTCATCTCTTTCAAGGCCAAAACAATACTAATATTAATGGCAATGACTTTATACTGTGTCTTAAGATGAGGTAAGTCCTACTCTATTTTTTCGTTTATTTTTTTTTAAAATGCCTTATTTCATTGTGGACCTTTCTAAAGTCCAATACTGTAGAATGATTATATTGGGTATCTCTAAAAATCAAGTTGGAATACTTCCACCATTTTCATTGTGAAACTCTTCATTTTAATCAACCTTTATGATGCGTAATAGGTTTACATTTTTATTTTCTATGAATAGTTTTGTGCATTCTTGGTTAATTCTTAGAAAACTTCTTTGTTGGGTTTTCCATCATGAATGATACATTATTTTATTTTGGTACTATTGGTACTATTGGTACAATTGTATTTTCTGGGTGAAAGCTATTATTTTTTATATTTCAATAAATTTACTAAAATATATTATTCTAATAGACTTTGAGTCTATCGAATTTTCTTTATAGACAATTATAGTATCTGAAAAAGAGCAAATCAATTTCCTTCAAGATTGCTGTTGTGTTATTCTCATCTTACCGCATTCACCACATTTGCAATTCTATCTTAAAAGGAGGTAATGATGGTGGAGATAGTGGTCTTATTCCTGATTTAAAATGAGAATGTGCTAAAGTTTCACAATTAATTATTTCGGCTATAAATTTAGGTATGCAGCCTTTAATAAGTTAAGGAAGTCCCCTTTATTTCTAGGTTATAGACAGCATAAATTAAATCAATCTTGCATGAATGATAACCCCTATGTGATTGGGATGTATTATTAAATTAGCTAAGTAGATTTCATTAGCTAACAAAGTATTTATTTATCTTTTGTATCTAAGTTCACAATTGAAATATACTCTCCAATCTGTGTTGATTCCAGTGGTTCACTCATTGGTGCCATGTCTTCCATTACATTTTCAACATATTTATCAAAGATCCTTTAACATCTTTGCTATATCCAATATCTAGGCTGTCTTCAGTTTCCACCCACTGCATATTTCCTGAGTATAGCTCTCCTTCCATTTCTTATAACTTTCAATTGAATATTAAACATTAATAAGTAATATTTTTAGCAACTCTATATTCTGTTGTGTTCCTTCTAATGACTTTTTTAAAATTCTAGTTGACAGTGGATTTGTCTGACTCAAACTGCAAATGATGTCTCTGTCACTGTATGTAGCTGCTGATATTTCGAAACCATACTTATGGCTTTGGGCTTCCTACTGCTGCCATCTTCACCTGAGCCCCTCTTAGCCTCCCTTGTGGGTGAAAAATTGGTAGTCAACCAAGGATTTGGGCAGAGAAGGAACACACCCTCTCTGTGGTTTCCTGGCTTCTAGCACTCTCTCCACCTCCAAATTTCCAGCTACTCTCCACACTTTGATATTTCCAGTTATCAGGATGCACCATTCTCCCACTTGTGTTGTACACTTGCGGGGAATATGATTATTTAGAAAAACATGAAACTCACAGCTATGGCTCTGCGCAGTCCCATATGGCAACAATCAAGCCATTTCTGATCTTTCTCTGATGTCTCGATGTGTTCCTGGGGGCTTCCCCACTCACATGCAGTTAGCTGTCAGCCACGGATTTGCAGCTGCTTATGCATTGAATTTAGATCTCATTTCTTCTTCAGGTTTCATGCTGCCATAATTTCACTTCCATTTCCAGCAGCTTGCACTTTCTTGCTTTGATCTTTGCAACTTTAGCTGGCAAGACTGCAGCTTTGGTCAATGCTCTTTTTAAAAACAGCCCTGGGGCTTGGCCAGCACTCTCGTCTGAGGTCGGGAAGCCATAATCCTCTCTCTTAGAGTTGCAGTTTTGTTGTTGTTGTTGTTGTTGTTGTTGTTGTTTTCAATTAAACTTTCCTCTGGCTCTGGCTCCTTTTTGACATTTTCCAATCTTCAAATAGCTTTTGTTCTTAATCTAGCTTTTTTATAAATATTCTCTGTATTGGGTTCTTACAACTATATCTCCACTGTTCTATTAATGTAAGTTCCTCCCTAGATAGGGTTTTGGGGATCATGTGTTTCCTATATCTTTCTAGGGCTGGAAAGTGGCTAGGACAAATGCAAGGGGCTGCTGCACAGAGTTGCATGGTAATTGATGCCATTCTTGGAATCACACAATATTACAACCCTGCAATAAAGTATCTTCCCTCCCAAAATTTACTTTGGGAAAATGAACGTGAACTGAATAGCAACTCTAGTCCTGCCTCATAGGAAAAGGGATCACACCATTTCTTCCCTAATGGCTATTGATTGTGGTTAGCAGTGCATTGGAAAGTGACATGCAATTCTTCAAATTCTTCCTGCTCCCTCAAATACTGACATTCTAATTATCACAATGTTTAGTTTTGCAAAAAAAAAAAAAAAAAAAAGGCAAATATACTACTTAAAGACACCTGGTATGTTGGCGAATTCAGATGAGGCACAGAAACTGGCCATGAGTACAAGGCTTCACTCAGAGGTTTATGCATACATTTTTCTTTTCCGTGTTTGCGTCTGGCCTGCCAACATGGAAGTGGAGTCTTTAAATCAGATGTTCAGCATAAGTTCTAAGAGCCACAGACCATAATAAGCTGTCGCACTTAGCACACCACAGATCGTCAGATTTAGATCCCAAGCAGAAGAATTTTCTTTGGCCCCCACCATTATTTCATATCTAGTTCTGCACTTTCTTTGTCTACACAATGCTACTGTTCTACTCCTCACATCTATTTCAGTTGGAGTTAAAGCTTCTATATTTGCAAGGTTAAAAAAGTTCAAGTATAGAATTCAATTGAAAAGGGCAGGACAGTCCTGCTTTTGAGCTGTTGGAGCAAGAAACCAGAAAGTTAGAAAACAAAGCTATTTTGGCTACCTAATCGCTGCTTCTCTTGCCCTAAGGTATGCGATTTATTTTCTACATTCTCTCTTTTTCCAAGCAAGATCTGTAAGAATTAGTCTTCTAATAAGGCCATCTTAGGCCAGATTCTCTGTGGAGTAGATTCTCTCAGCAATCCCTCAAATTAGACAGAATCATATGGGAAGTTGGGAAGTCTCTTTCAATGAGCTGGGCAAAGATGTCTGTCCTACCAGACAAATGGACTAATAACTCCAGAAATACAAAACCTGCTTTCAAATACCACACCGACTAGATATTTTCTTATTGAGATCTCAATATTAAGTTTAAAAGTATAATTTATCTTCCAATTTAATTGAAAATTTGTCATAAAATACAGAATAATTCCATTTCATTGACTTCAATTTACTTTTCTAGTCCTTTCTTTATAGTTGCATATACTATGCTCTGTCTTTTGTGTAGTACTTTGTAAAACAAAGGCACATTATATAAATGTGAGAAGTCATTATCATGTACTTACTATGCAAGGCTGTACAATGCCCAGAGCAGTGAAGAGAAGGGAATTCTCTGTACAGAGCAATTTTTTGGATGTTGCTGATACACTTCTCAAATCACAATCATTTCCATGGTAACAGTCTATGATGTTGAAAAGACAGTCACTGTCTTTTAAGATCCGGCAGAAAAATAATTTTATTTCAGAATGCAAAAGCTTCTTAGTCAATCACAAATATTGTCAATAATTAGCAATAACAGCAAGGGGAATTCGATTACAGCCAAAGCAAATTACTTATTATTTAAATGTTCTCTTTTTAATGCATCCCGATGTGAAAGTCCCTCTTTAAATTAGGGAAAGCATGTGTAATTTCAACACCTCCACTGGGTTTTGTAGGAATATATGTAGACTCACTCTTTGGTTGAGTGTAAGAGGCTTATGACAAAATTGCACTGCTGTTGGTACTTTGTAATGATAGATATTGATAGTAATTTAGATAATTAAGTGTATTCCAGCTTTATTTCAATTTTCTCCAGTTGTAAAAGTCTTATCTGCTAGCTTAATATATTCATGCTTATGTAAATTTAAATGCAACCATAACCATTCTGTAATCATTACCAAAACAGGTTAGGCCGCCTTCGTTTCATTTTCCGAGGCTTTTTAACCTTATGGAAAGGTCCAACAAATGTCTCACTAGAAAAGAGTAAAGAGGACTCATCTAATCTTGGTTCCTGTCAATTGGGTTTAATTTTTGCAGTAGGTGTCACTTTAGCCAACAGTAGAAATGTGAAAAGTTTATGAACAGGAACCATGACATCTGGAGAAAGAACCTGAGATATGCACCCTTCAGTAATTTCATTAAAGAGACAAGAATAAAAGAATTCCATGTGGGCATCCTGGGGAAATTTGCCTCGAGGTCAAAGTTTATCAACTGGTAACAACTCTTCATTAGATACCCCTTTGCTTCACTTCTCTAAAAAGGAGTCATATTCCTAAAAATTACCGTTCTGCCCAATGATTTGTAACTTGGCACCGAAGCTTGCAATATGCAAATTATATCACTAGCAAGGCTGAGAAGTATGAGAAAACACAAGCTATAAGCAACTTTCTCTTCTGAGGGGTAAACTCCAGTTCATCTGATCTATTTCAGGGTAACATATTTTTACTTGATTTAATCTATATGAATATTAGAAATTGGACTGTGGCCACAATGCAGGCAATTTTAGTGATGCTGAGGTGAATTTTATATATTTACCTTTTTTTGCTTTTGTTTTTGCTTTACTATGTGTTGCATTTCTTGCAACAACTATAATTTCATCAAAGCTAGAAACTATTGTTGAAAATTAATCCATTGCCTAATTTAGAGGACATTGTATACAGCAAAAGATGAATGTAATGGATTAAACATAGCTGAATATATTCTGATACTTCTGTTTACAGGTATAGTCTAATCCCACTTCCCTTGAACCTGTGACTTACTTAACTTAAAAGACATTGCAGAATTGATACTCTGGGACTTGTGAAGTTAAGTCAAAAGAAGTCTTGCAGCTTCTGTCCATGTCTTTTGAAACACTCTGTGGAATCTTGAGTTTTCAAGTAAGAAGTTACCTATCTAAAACCATAGTACTAAAAAAGCCATTTCTGAGGCCTGTAGTTGACTGTCCTAGCTGAGCTCAGCCTTTAAACTATTTCTGCCAACATGCCAGATATGTAACAGAAGCCATCTTGGACCCTCCAAATTCTCCATCCACCAGCTGAATGAATCACGTTACCCTGGGCCGGTGCTACGTGGAGTAGAAAAGTCAACCAGCTGACTCCTGACTGAAATCTTGACCCACAAAACCTGGAGATATAATAAAATGGTTGATATTTCAAGGCTCTAAGTTTTGAGTTGGTTGGTTATACTACAATAAATAAACCAAAATAAGAAAAAGAATATGGCCAAATTTTTGGACTATTTTTTTTAGAGGCTGCAAAATGTTCATTCTACTAACCAGCTAAAAGTTTATTCTTGTCTGTTTAAATCTGCTACTAAATATAAATGTAAACGTCGTCTCTCTAATGATTGCCCACTATTTTTCCCTCTTAAGCACCATCCTTATCATTGACATTCTATATTTTATTCTTTTTTTTTTTTCGTTCTAAAAGCTATAGTCAGATTAAGTTAGTAATGACTTTTTTTCTCAAGCAGATGAAAGTGTTTTGAAATCACATAAAGGTCCTCTACTATGTATCTTGGAAAGTCATCTAAAATGCTACATTTGCATACTATGATGTTATAAGTTTGTTAAAAGTAGAGAACTGATGGTAATAAACTTTCTTATAGTAGAAGAACAGGCTTGGATTTTTGGAGAAAATACATTATTATAAAATACTGGAAAAATCAAAATGAGCTATAGTTTACACTGAAATTGAGGAAGAAAATAGTTTGAAATTATGAAAAGAAAAAAAAATAATCACATTAAAGCAAAATGTCTAACTTCAAGCCGGCAGTCTTTACTTAAGGAGGTAAGTATAAACTTGAGCAGGGCTTTAGTTACCTAGAACACAATTCCACATATATATTTGCTAAATTCACGAATTGTGGCTCAGTAATAATCCACTGTACGTAGGTACAACATCTTCTTTTTCCAATCATATATTGAAGGACATTTCAGTTGTTTTCATGCCTTGGCTACTGTGAATAATGCTGTAATAAAAATAGGGGTTCATATATCTTACTAGATAAGTGTTTTCAAATTTGGGGAAGAGGGGAACTCGGTCATATGGTAATTCTATTCTTAATTTTTTGAGGAACCTCCATATTGTTTTCCACCATGTACCAATTCACATTCCCACCAGTAGTACATGAGGGTTCTTCTTCCCCACAATCTCTCCAACACTTGTTATTACTTGTTATTACTTCTTGATGATAGCCATTCTAACAGGTATGAGATGGTATCTCATTGTGGTTTTGATTTGAATTTCCCTAATAGCTAGTAAGAGCGAACATCTTTTCTTATGTCTGTTGGCCTGTGTCTATTTTTCTCCCAAAACCATGTTGTTTTGATTATTGTCACTTTATGGTATAATTTGAAGTCAGGGAATATAGCACTCTGGCCTTGTTCTTTTTTCTCAAGATTGCTTAGGTTATTCAGGGTCTTTTGTGATTCCATACAAATCTAATGATTTTTTGTTCTATTTCTTTAAAAAATGTTATTGGGATTTTCATGGTGATTGTTTTAAATCTGTATATTGCTTTTAGTATAAGGAAGATGAGGTACATACATACAGTAGGGTGTCACTCAGCCATAGAGAAGACAAAATACCACCATTTGCCACAACATAAATGGCTCTTGAGATTATCGTACTAAGCAAAGTCAGGCAGAAAAGTTGAGACTCATATGATTTCACTCATATTTGGGATATAAAACAAAGCAACAAAAGAAGACAAACAAAAACTCAGAGACACAGACAATAGTTTAGCAGTTATCAAAGGAAAGGGGGGAAGGGAAGGGGAAGTAGTGAAGGATAAAGGGGGTCAAATCTATGGTGATGGAAGGAGATGTGACTCTGGGTGGTGAACACTCAATGCAATATACAGATGCTGTATTGTAGAATCGTACACTTGAAACCTATATAATTTTATTAACCAATATAACCTCAATTAATTTAATTAAAAAAAAAAGTTTTTTAAAAAGTCAAATTAAACAAATAAATAAAATGAATCAGAGGCTAAAAGATTTCTAGACAGAAGGGAAAATATATTAATGGACCATAACAAAAAATTCAGACAGGTATAAGGAATTCAGAACCGGTACCAAGAGAGCTGGCAAATAAGAGAACATACATGGAAAGTAAGCATTAACAAAAGAAATTCAACGTCATCCATGCCTAACTAAGAGATAAACAAACAGTTCCTCCTAGGAAAGATATATACATACTATCTAAAGAAACAGAATCCTAATTCCATGTAAAAGAAAAAAAAGTAAGATGAACATAAGTATACAACACAAAGAATCTTTCTGAGCTCCTGATAGAATAAAATTGTAGTGGTGCATGTGGACAGTTTCTGACGCAGTGATGATGGAGCAGGAAGACAAAAAAAGAAGAGAAAATAAGAGCTTCATGTCAATCAGATCCATGTTCAAATCCCAGTTTCTCCACTTCCTCAACTTTCAGAAAGTTATGTAAGTTTTCAGAGATTTAATATTATCATCTCAAAATAAAGATGACATCTCTTGTTAATTAATTACCTATTATCTACCTGAAATATGATAGGTAGGCACCCAAGAAATATTAGCTACTTTTTCTTTCTTTTATGGGGAATGGAAACCACCTCTAACCATATGTCAGTCTAATGCAGAGGGAAAGTTTTCTTTTACCTTGGAAAAGTTAAAATGAAAACTCAAATTTTTTAAGCCACATTCCCTTTCTTTGCTTATTCATGTATGACAGAATGGAAATTAAAAACAACAGCACACCTTTAAGTCTTAGTGAAAATATGGTTAACGTTTTCCTCTTTTTTCAATTAAAGATTATGACTTTGGAAAATAATCAGAAATATGCTAAATAATTATAATTATCTATCTAAAAATTAATCAAAGATTCAAGAAAACAGTCTTTATTAAATAATAGAAAGTATGAAGACAAGTTGAGTCAGTAGTAGAATATCTAGAAATCGTTTAAATTAAGATATTTCAGAATTCAAAAGATGTAATTTAGAAAGAAGTACCATAAAAATATCACTCTATAATTCTTAGATTAAAAAATAATGAATAGGAATGATGTATAGTTTGAGAAATCTGACTAGCAGTGTGTAGTAACAATCATACCTAATATTGATAGAGCATTTACAAACATACAGTTACTCCTTAAAATTATTACGCATTTTAAAAATTTATTTCGCAAGGCAACTCTTGGAAATACATGCTATTGTTATCTCCATTTTTCAAATGAGGCAACTATATCACTCAAAGATTCAGTGATTTCTCCAAATTTGTACAACCAATAAAAAGTGGAGATACAAATGAACTTGAAAATTTCCCATGGAGAAGTAAGACTATAGATATTATCTCTTTTCATTGAAATGGAATATTATGTAAAATGTGGTAGTAGGTGATTCAAGAGAATCAAATTACAGGAACCAGCAGGAAACCAGCTCTCTGATCAAGCATATGCTTCAAGTTCTTCATGAATGTACTTGATCACAGTCTCATTTCTGCAGTTATAGTTCTATTGGAGTCATATACCAATGTGAGTCTTCCAGTTGCTGGCTAGAGTTAATATCAATACAATCCAGCAACACTGCAGTCAATATTAATTAGTTAGTTGTCTGTGTGTAATCACCATCCCCCAGTCCCAACCAGTATGTCCAGATTTCTCTTCATAAAATGATCCACCTCCTGTCCTCAGCTGTTTCACAGGTGGAAGTGACCAAATTCTTAGTCATAACATGGTTCGGGAACGGACATGTGATCCAATTCTGGCTAATAGGAAGAAAGAAGCGGTTTGCTTGCAGCAAGTTCTGAGGAAGAAGCTTCTCTCTTGTGAGAGCAACTGGAAAAATAATTTTCTCTTCTGTAGATGACTTGTTGCATAAATGCAACAATGTGGATGTGTAAGAACGTTCGGTGCTATCATCAGAAAGGAGGGAATATGAGAATCTAGATGATGGAGTAGCCAAGGCAATTACAAGGAAGTACTGGTAGGGTACGTAAGACTTTGCAAATCTCTGGATCAGATCATGCCTGAAGCATTTCTAACTCTGTATTTTTAAGCTATGCAAATTATTAAAGTTATTTTTAAAATTTAAACTAGATTCCATATGATATAATCTTATAGAACAGGGTTTCTTAACTTCAGCACCATTGACATCTGCTCAGATAAATCTCTGTAGACTGTCCTGTGCATTGAAGGATTTTCAGCAGAATCTCTAGCTTCTACCCACTAGATGCTAGTAGACATCTCCAGTCATGGCAATTAAGGAAGTCTTCAGACATTGCTAAGTGTTCCTTGTAGGATAAAACCCCTTCTGTTGAGAACTGCTAATATGGAGCATTAATAGACATTTTGGACACCTTCTTACCAACCATTCTCTTTACTATCCTGATTTTCATTCATGCATCTACATGTTCCTTGTTTTGATGTCTAAACTAAGTGATATAATCAATCGTATTCTTTAACCACAGATTTGTTCAGATGGAGGAAAGTGATGAAATTTGGCTGATGAATTTCAGGAAAGGTCTGTGTGATTACATCTAGAAAAATAAATAACTAAATGAAAATAACTTCCTGTCTTCTGAAAAAGGTAATGCTATTAGATTCATAGAGCTATCTAGGCTGGGGGACCATAGGCAAACTCCTCGTGACCATGTGGAGAGATGACATACCTAGACCAAAGCTGACACAAATCAGAAGAAGAAGATAAAAAACAGAAAAACAAGTCTATTATGCAGTTGTATCAAACCAACTTTGAAGCCTTCTAGTTTCATGAGTGAATATGTTCCCCGTATCAACAAACTTGTTTGAATTATGTTGGCTGTTACAACCAATGTGCCCCGTCTGATTCAAAGAATTTGCTTTGTTTTGAAATGTTAAAAATGTTTCTAACAGATAAACATGGCGGTCACGGGCAGTCACGGCCACACATGGCTATAAGGCACTTGAAAGTGGGCTAGTGTGCCTACGGGACTGAATTTCTCTTATTATTAAGGTAAAAACACGTAACATGAGATCTACCCTCTTAATACAATTTTAATTTTACAATACAGTATCATTAACTACAGGCACAAAGATGTAGAACAGATGTCTGTAATTCATTGGACTTAATGTAACTGAAACTTTATACCTCTTAAATAGCAACTCTCCATGTCTCTCTCCCACTAGCCCCTGACAACCATCATTCTACTCTGTTTCTATGTATTTGACTATTTTGTATACTTCATAAAAACTGAAATTTTAATATGATTTAACTTATTAATTTAATTTGAAATAGCCACATGTGGATAGTGGCTACTATATTAAGACAGCACAGGTCTAGAATAAATTAAAATAAAACACGGTCATGCAGTCAGATCTTCGGGTAGCAATAAGCCACAGCTTGTAGAGATGGTTGGTAGAGGTGTTCTCCTAGCAAACCAACAAATCAACAAATACAAGACTTGAAATTGAGATTTGGGGAGGACAAAACAACACAACGTGACAATTAGGCAACTATCACCATTCCAAAGGACGCCAAAGCTGTCACGATGCTCGGGAGGCTGATTAAAGCAGATACAGAACTTTATTTTGCACAAATCCAAAGCACAGTCTAGTTGGTCTTAAATTCAACAGGAAAAGTGGTGAGCTTTGGATTGGGCAATCGTGGGTCAGATGCCTACCAAGGCCCTGTCACTTACGGCCACGGCGGCGACCACATATTTGTGTTTATGGCAGCATTTGTCGATAGTTTCCCCACTGGGCATTCATTACAGGTATTAATTACAATAAATATTCTTATCTTTTCATCTGGATTTCTTCAGATGTGAGGTGTGTGTTATCCTCTTTCTGTTAGGGAATTAACTGAGGAACAAAGCTCTCGATCAAGTGCTATGGCTTCTGCATCGAGATGCCTTTAGAAACCTAAGCTGCTGTGAATTCTTCCCCAGCTACACTCAAAACTCCTCTGCTTTGTATTTATTCCCCTTTCCATCACCCCAGGAAACAATTCTAGAAATACTTAGATCAATTTCAAAATGCCACACTTGTTACTTTATTTAAATTGTTGCTCTTTATGGGATACGCTCCCCGAGGAGACACAGCTTGTATCTGTGCAGGCACCAAATCACTCCATCTTGATTCCAAAATTTGAAGTGCATGCCTGAAATTAAAACACTGCTTCCAGAAATCCACAACCAACAGGTTTCCGTGTGTCTTTGAGTGAAAGCGTGGTTATGTACTTGGATTATAAAACAGTGAACAACTGTGGAGTACAGACTTTCTTTCAACTTCCCACTTACGGAGCTCCCCAAGTCAGAGCTGTTTCCGAAAGCTCAGACAACAGAGGACTCAGTGGGTGGGTCCTGCTCCACGTCTGCAGCTATCTGCAAGAGCCTCGGGACCGTGGGGTTTTGCCAGCTACACCCAGTGGGAGGGAAGCTAGATGCAGCGAGCTGCCAACAGGTGGGGCACAGTATTAGCTGCAAAAGTCTGTACTTTTACAAAAAGGTTTTCAGAACCAAAGAGGTGTCAGCAGCCTGTGAATGCCACACGCCAGGCCCCGCGGCACTTTTCCCTGGTACTTTTCTGCCTGTGGCATAATGTACATAAAATGCGAAAAAAAAAACTCAAAAATCTGCAGTTTTGCAGCAAGCTGAGTGAGCGGGAGCCATTCTGGGTTCATCTGAAACATCCGTCTCTCTATGGGGAAAGGGGAGATAAGACGAACTTGAAATGGAGTTTGTCGCAGACTAAATTTCTAATCTGTCATGTCTCTGGTGCCTTGCTTGGTGGGTGCTCCCATGATCCTTAACAAAATGGCCACAAGAAAGAAATATTAATATCACTGCTGAGAAAAGGCATCGTACTTTGCCCAGCATTGCCGCAACATTTGGAGAGATCATGAACAAATATTTAGGTTAGGGAGACATCTGCCAAGGTAAAGGTCTTTCAGTGAAAAGGGCATAAGAAACTTCTGTGTGGAATATCATACTTTGCCAAATGAAAGTATCAAAAGTGAGAATAAAATTAGCAAAAGATGAATGGTTGGTTTGTTGGGGGATGAGATGAAAGGAAAATAAGTGTCTGAGCATCCAAATACAAATAAATTTTTCAAAAAGCAACCCTGCTTAGAATTATCCATTTTGCTCAACATACGTATATAACATGGATGAATAATTGAGTAGGGGGAAACAAGAAAGGAGATGAGCTGCCTGCAGAGGTGGGTTCCAGGCTTGGGCTCAGTTCTTTGCAGACTATTCTCTTTGGAAGTATTTCCTGCCAAAAGTATGCTCCCAGGCACACCTCGGGTGATGCATTACCATTCTGAATGCTTTTACCTAAACCAATAAATGAAACTCCCTGATTAGCTGTAAGCGCTGACTCAGTAACTTTACCCATTAATTAACAAAGGGACAAGTGAAAGAAAGAGAGAAAAAAAAAAACTTGCCATTTCTTTTACGTCTTAGAATAACAACAACAAAAATGAAAATGAATGATTTATAGCCACTCTTTTCTGGGCAATCTGTTGCGACAGCTAGATTTGAGGTTTAGCTAACAAACTAGCTGAGCAGTGATCGGTGTATGTATGGGTGTGTGTATGGGTGTGAGTGCGTGTGTGTGTGTGTGTGTGTGTGTGTGTGTGGTTTTCCGTGCACAGATATTCAGAATGCTTACTGATAAATATAAATATTTATAACACATTTGTCAATTGTTAAAAAAAATGGTGTTATAATTTCACATCAAAAATTGTGATGGTGGGGTTTTTAGAAGATTACAAATATATTTTCTAACAGAAACCAAGCGCGCATCTGCTAATAAGATGAAAGGCCACCATAACGACTTCCCTTTCCACTCAGACATTAACGTGATGGCTGGATTTCACAGGTAGAGAGGATCTATGGCAATGAAATATTTATTAACTTAACCAGAAATATCAGACACAGGTAATTTCTCCCTTATAAACAACAGATCTATTTGGATAGGAAAATGTCACATTGAAACACAAAAGTTCCTGGAGTGGGGACAGAGAAAAGATCGGTCACAGGAATTCTAGACAAATTTTAAAGTAACAAATCAGCCCCTGACAAGAGCAGCATTGAGAAATTTGGTAATATAAAAATGCGGAGGTCATGCTCCAGCCTAGAGAAGATTTAGAAAAGAACACTATCTATACCTAATATGATTTTAATACAATATGATTTTAAAATAAAACATGTTTTGCTCTCTATATAGAATCCCTATAGAATTACCAAATGTAAAGCAGTAAATTTCATCTACATGGAATATTTTTTCTCTAAAGGTGACGGTGTTTCTTAAGAATTGTTAAACTGGCTTCCTTACTGATCAGAAATTAAAAGTAAATATTCCAACTTCTGGTTTTAATGTAAAACCATGTAGTTACCAAATAATCACTATTTGAAAGTGAATATTCAGTGAATATGATATTTAAATACAAGCATTAACAAATATATTAAACTATTAAATTTTCATTAAAATTTTTGACTAAAAATCAAGACATTATATATGGTAGTATTATTAAAAGTAACCTTTAAAGATAGAGATGTCTCATTCAGTTAATGAGCAATCTCCAAGGTAATTTATTTACTACACAAATTCATGTTCATTATGGTGAGTGATTTAGAAGCTATCACAAATTATGAAAATCTCTCTATATATTTAGGAGTTTCCTATTGGAAGACTAAACTATATGAAACTAATTGCAAAGACAAAAGTTAAGGAAAGGAGTAAAGATGAATGGGCCTGGGTAAAGGTAGCAAATTTTACAAAATAAATAGAACTAGAACATGCCTAGGAAGATGGTGAGGGGTGGGATACAACAACTACTTAAGTATTTTGACTGTGGAACATCCAAAATCTGGATTACAAGGAAATGTATTAACTTCTCCTCATTAATCTTAAAGATACAAATCTAGAAAATACAATAAGACCAAAATGTGTTTGAATTTATCGATAATATATTTTTAAAAGGATGCATTTTCTTCAGCAGCGGCATAGGTTGCTAAAGAATCCTAGAAAACAGATATTGGATGATATCTGTGCCTTTGTTCCCCAGGGAGAAAAGCGGAGGTGTTCGATGGCTGTGAAATGTGTGACCTGTTCCACCTCCCTCAGCCTGAATCCCCGATCTCTGCGCAAGCTTCCAGCTCCACACCTCCTTCCCTCCAAGAGAATGCGACGGACTTTAAACATTAGAACAGTGCAGAAGTTAAGTGGCGTCTCTGAAGACAGCCGTCCAGGCGCATCGCCTGGCTCCAGTGCTTACTACCTGTTCAACATGGGTGAGTTACTTGAGCTCTTCA
The DNA here is from genome assembly GCF_014176215.1 of Rousettus aegyptiacus. NCBI lineage: Eukaryota > Metazoa > Chordata > Mammalia > Chiroptera > Pteropodidae > Rousettus > Rousettus aegyptiacus. The sequence continues at coordinate 88,617,741 of NW_023416286.1, forward strand.
TGACTTAGTTTCTATACCTATAAAATGAACCTGATAATAGTAGATACTTCAGAGTTTTGGGGGGAATTAAGTCGATGTAATACACTTAGAGGAATGACTGGCATATAGTAAGTGCTCAAAATTATAAATTATTGTTATGAAAAGCAATTTATATGGCCCCTGGGACAGTGGTTCCCATAATACATTAATAAATGAACTTTTGTGTAGTTTATATAGCTTCGAGCTACATATATGGCATAAAATGATCGCCATGAAATGCCACATGTCTAGTCTCTATGAAAGAGCGCCTTCTGCTTTTAAACGGGCATTCCATTGCCATTTCTATCCGCTCTGTATCTTGTTAATAATATTTCATTTCCTGGAAAATGTTCATCCTTGGGCTTGAGTAGGAGCTGGATATCAGGGCCATTAAATCAGAGGCCATATCCTGTCAGACTTCCTCTAAATGAACATTCCAGAAGTGCCGTCCATAAAATAGCAGTCTCGCAGCAGACTCCAAAAGTAGGATTCCCGTGTCCAAAAAGGTTGGGACACGCTGCGGACTACAGCCTGCTCTAAGTTTTCAGAGACATCCATTCCTATCCTTATCCACTACTAGCTCTTGATAGGTTCCTTACCGTAAGAATGTTACCTCAAAAACTGAGCTTATCACTTACTGGTTTATTTGCCTCCTAAGTAAGATCGGTGATGAAATATAAGCAGGATCAAAACATGAGCAAATAAAGGAGACATAATTTTTTCTTTACGGAGAGACTGTCTTAATTCAGCTTCAAAATGTTTTCTGCCCTTGCTTCCTAAGTAGTCTCTCTGCTTTACCCTTCCATGTATTTATGCTCCATACTGCTATAAATTACATCCTGAAAAAATTCAAAATTCAGTTGAAAAGTGCCTATTTAAGAGCTGGTAAACAGGTTCCAACTTACAGGCTATTATGAGCTAATGTCTGTGTGCCCTCAAATTCATGTGTTGAGCCCTAATTCCCAGTGTGGCTATATTCAGACATGGGGCCTCTGAGGAAGGAATTAAGGTTAAATGATCTCATGAGGAGAGGGCCCTGATCCACTGTGATTGGTGTCTTCTAAGAAGAAAGATCAGAGCACACAGTAAGGTATACATGCAAAATGAAACACTCTTTCTCTTTCTGTGCACATGCACTGAGGAAAGGCCATGTGAGGACATGGTGAGGAGGCAGCTGTCTGCAAGCCACGAGGGGTCACAGCAGAAACCACATTAGCTGGAATCTTGATCTTGGACTTCTGGCCTCCAGAACCACGAAAAACATTTTTTTGCTCTTTAAGCCACTCAGGTCTATGTTTGTTGTTGTTTGTTTTTGTTATGGCACTGGGAGCTAATACACATGCCAATGGAGACTGATTTTGTTTGTGGTTGCCTGGCGCAATGTGTTACAAAGCTCAGCTGGACATAGAACAATGACCTATGAGCAAAACTGGGGAATGGCGGTGTGCTTGCCAGGTGGCTGGCCTATGGATTACAGCACCTCTTTGAAATTCTTTAGCATGGTGCCCATGGCCCCTCATGATTTGGCCCCCAAATACCATGGACTAGCAGAACGGCCAAAGAAAATTGTCACAGTAAGTTGATTAGCACTCTTTAAAATCTTGGTCCTAGGCCCAGGGGCACTCAATACTGTCTGGCACCCTTTTAGAGCTCTCCCGATGGCCTTCCAACCCACGCCTTATCCTTTCCTCTCAAATTTCTGAAAGCCCCCCTTCCTTACCCTTTCCCTCTCTCACTTTCAGCTGGCGTTTTACTGCATGGACGTCATCCTGCGACTATATCCATCTTCTCTCCTGTAGCAATTGCGACAAAATTGATTGTGCTATAACAGGCCAGTGCTTCCACAGGAAAACCAAAACTATGCTAGTTACTTCAATGTAGAGAATTTGATACAGTGAATCAGTTACACACGTGACGGAGGACTAAAAAAGCCAAAAGCAGACTCTTAGGTAAAGATTACACGAGGCAGCTTCTCTAGAGCTGAAGAACCAAGGAAAGAGGCTGGGGCTATTGGACCTGGAAGAAAAAAGCCCCACGCAACTGGAGACTGGCTCTGAGAGGGGGCCCCCTCCCAGCTCTGAGCTCCAGGAAAGCTTCTAGCTCTACAGGCTTCTGTGAGGCTGGCTGTAAGCGTACAGAAGGAAAAAAAAAAAAAAAAAAAAAAAAAACAGAAAAAATGAAAAAACAGAATTGGAATCAGGTATTGCTGGGAAGACGCTGACAGGAGCAACAAACAATAACAAAGTCCCTTCTTCCATTTTTCCTACTTTCGGGATCCCTCTAGAGCCGAAAATTGGTAAAACCTAATAGGAAACCAGCAGATAAGTGGAAATGTGTTTGCAGCATTAGTGGTCAAGTATCACAGAGTAGAACAAAGAAGAACGAGGCTGGAGTTGAGTGATAAGGGATTTATAATCAAAATATTCTGCTACTTCTTTTCCATCTTGCACCTTAAGTTTCTTTCTATGATGTAACTTCATCAGCATTCTGACGCACTCTCGGGTCCTCCATTGATTCCCCTCTGGACCTCACGTGCCTCTCTAGGGCTACTGTCCCGCATCCCTAGCCCCCTTCATAACAAAAATTCTCAAAAGAGCTCTCTAAAAAGTCTATTTCCACTCAAATGCCATTTAAATGTTAAACCACTTCAATCTGGCCCTCGCTGCACTCCTTTAGCTCAACTCCATGAATACCAGGTCTCACCAGTGTCACTAGATCCCAAGGGTCCTGCTTCGTGCTCATCTGACTCGACTTTTATGTGTCCAGCCCAAGCGTCTACCCTCTCATCCTAGAAACACTCTTCGTGTGATTTTCCATGGATCCCTGTTCTCCTCACTGGATGCTCTTTTCAGTCTCATGTATTTGCATCTCTTCTTTTACTTCACTTCTAAATGCTAGGACGTCACAGATTTTGATGCCGGTATGCCAGATTTTTGTAGCTACATTCAATCTGTAAAAATCAATACAGGCTTAAGTTTTTAACAACAGCTACATGCTAATAAACTCCTAATTCATATATAAAAATATGACTCTTCTGGGCTCCACACAGCCAGTAAACTGATATTCCTCTTTCAGTGAGGTAAAAGCACTACAAACATGATATGGATCAAATGACATTATTTATTATCACGTAAAACATTTTCCGTCAGTCTTCTCCGAGACAAGAACTAGAATCAATTCCTACCAGTTGCTCAAGTTAAAAAAAAGAAAAAAAGAAAAAACTAAAAAAATTTCTTTAACGAATCTATTTCTTTAATCTTAAATACCCAATACATAAAGATGTCCTAGCTTTTACTTCCAAATATGACTGTTTGCCATTTCTACTTTTAGCACTAAGGCCATGCCGCCATATCTTCATTACTGATTATGTTCTCCTGTGTTCTCCCATTCTGATTTAATTTTTCCATAGCAGCCAGAGTGATCTTTAAAAAAAAAAAAAAAAATCGGATTTGATTATTTCCCTTTGAAAACAATGGAATGGCTTCTTATTGTCCTTAGGATAAATCTGAAATATTCCATGACTTATAAGACCTTGCCAACCGATTTATCTAATTCACCCTGTATATGTCTCCCAAATACAACTTGCTACATCTCGACATTGCTGTTCTTTCTGCTACTTAAATTTTTGAGCACTTACTATGCTATCATTATGCTAAGTCCCTATCCTCATGACTATAAGGTCTAACGGAAATTTGACACAGATGATTCGATACATACATGCAATTACATATTTTAATACTGCTGTGAAGCAAATAAATGCAAGAATTTAAGACAGAAATCGGTATCATGATTGGTGGAAAGCTAAGCTGAAACCTAAAAAGTGAGTAATTATTCATACAAAAGGTAAAGAGAAAAACATTTCCAAGCCTAAGAACACGATGCGGTAAGGCCCTAAAAGCTTAGTGACAAGCATCTGGAAAAAATTCAGGATGGACCTGGTGAAGTTAGTGAAAGGGATATAAGCCAGAGATATGCGTGGAGGAATGTGGGAGCCTGGCCACTGCATTGTGGGTTTCTCAACCTCAGCGCTATGGACACAGCAGATGTCTGTGTTGTGGGTGGCTGACCTGTGTATTGTAGGATGTAAAGCAACATTTCTGGCTATTAGATGCAAGCACCATATGCCCCCAATGTGACAACTAAAACTGTCAATGTTGCCAAATGTTTTATGAGGAGCAAAATCATCTACAGTTAAGAACCACTGAAATGTAGCAAGAAGTTAGAATTTCATTTTAAATGTGAATCATGAAATCTTGATTCACTTAATAATTTATTCATTTATTCAGTATATACATATTGAAAATCTAATATGTGTCAGGCACTATAACTAATACTAGAGATAAAAAGTAAACAAGACAAATCCCTGCACTCATGGACACATACTGTCATGCAGGAAAATGTTTCTAAACAAATGATAACGCAATCATCTAACATTTGTAAATACTACTATGAAGAAAAAGGACGTTTTCAGTTGTGTAGTTGGCATTGAAGGTAAAAGAAAACAGATTCAGTCAATCGGCATTCCTTCATATACCAACATCTCCATTGTCTAACATCCAGCTAATATTTAAATTCCATCTTCAGTTGTGTTTATTGATACATTTTATTTAAAAATAAATTTTGAGAAGTTTTGAGATCTTAGAGGCTAGCATGTGGGTACTTCATGTTAGCTGATCCATACTAACTATGAATATTTTACAAGAAAACAATGTGAGTTGTGAATATAGGATTTGATAGTAAGGTCTCAAAGGGATGAAAATTCAACAATTTTCATAAATGAAAATATATCTTGGTGAATCGTCTGATGAAATAAAGCAATGAAATAAAAGATGATTTCAAAAATCTATAAGCAGAGCATAAAAAAAAAACATGCCTGTGGACAGAAGTGAAACATGCAAATGTGTGAACGAATACATTTCTCTGAGTCATATGCAGTCAAGGGATTTTTTACGAAGAGCATTTAAAGGGTGGTGAATAGGTCAGGAGCAATATATAATCATGAGAGGTCATCACTATCTCCATATCTGTCACCATCGTCCCATCCATTCTTCAAATGCCTAACTGCTAAAGTGCTGGGCTAAACGAAGTGAACTCAGAAGTGTCATGACTGATCTCTACGCAGAGCAGGTCATAATAAGCAAGAATATTGCCAGCGCTGCTTCGTATGCCCAGCTTAACTGACACTTGAATTTTTTTGTTAGGACCAGGCGTAGGATCCATACAACTAGTTTTCAACCTCTTGCATGATATTATCTAAGAGCTGCCTAAGAGGTCATGATAAAAAATGAAAGCTTACGATATACTGTGTATAACAACTGATATCTGGGCATGGTACTCATGATTTTTATAAATAAGCAAATGTTTATTTGGTGTCAGTGTTAAAAGCAAGCATTTTCATATCTAAATGTTGGAAAGAGAAGCAACCATTTACTTCAGACAGCTATGTTTTGGCTATCAGGGTGTGTCTAAATAAATGTCTATTTACTGACTACTGAAATACACTTATCTCTTTACAAACATTGCCAATAGGAAGGTGACTGCCCCAGAGAAGCATTATTGGATGATTTATGTGGTTTTTGGTTATTGCTACCCATCTCAATACACAAATGCTTCATATTTTTGAAATGGGAAAGTAACTGTTTCATAAATAACTGAATTCATTTGACAATATCAGAACTATCTAGCTGTATTAAGATAAAACATAACAGAAAACAAACAAAAAGCATTAACTTTATAATTTACCACAAACTTTATAATCTATTAAATTATTTGTTATGGACAGAACTGAGTTCCTTCAAAATTCTTAAAATTCTTATGTTGAAATCTTAATCCCCAATATAATTGTATTTGGAGATAGGACCTTTAAATGAGCAGATAAGGTCAAATGAGGTCACAAGGGTGGGGCCCTAATTCAATACACCTTGTGTCTTTATTAGAAGAGAAAGAGATACCAGGGGAGAGGGCACCCCCCCCCCCCAAAAAAAAGGCCATGTAAACACAGGATGAAAAGACAGCCATTTACAAACCAAGGAGAGAAGGCTCAGGCGAAACCGGCTCTGCCAGCAGTTTGATCTGGAACTTTCAGCCTCCAGAATTGTGAGGAAATAACTATTTTGTGGAAGCTACCCAGCCTGTGATATTTATTATGGCAGTCCTGGCAAACTAAAACATGGTCCAACTCTAACATCGTCATTCTAAGTTAAGATGAGTGTTGTTCTTTCTAACTTAGACATGAGGTAAATTATGTGCTCTAAGCCAGAGCTAGCCTGAGGCAAAACTGGTACTCATCATAGATTATCTACGCTATAAACAAAACGAAATATCTTATGGCCAACCAAGAGGAAGTCATGCTATCCGCAATAAATAATAATAATAATTTTACAATTTAACAATAGAGGAATGCTGACACATAAAAATGGTCACAATTTGATGTGATTATTCAAAAAGAAGCCTAGAAGTACCAATAAGCCAGAAAAAAAGGAAAAAAATAAATTTAGAATATTCCTTTTTGTGGAATTATATATAGAAACAATCTTGTTTACATTTAGTGCTTATGTTTTCATTTTAAAACTTAGTTACATCCTAAATATTAATGCATATTTTTAAAGCAATTTTTTTTCAATCTGAAGCACTGCAAAATTTAGGAGGTGCTTTATTTACATATATTTACATATGTACACATGTCTCTTGATAAACCAGATTTATATAACTTATTAATAAATTGATGTGCTTGGAGTTTTAAGGAAATAAAGAATATGACACTGAAATTCTTATTTACAAAAATGATTAGTGATATTTCTATGGCAGTTAGTAATCAAGGCTATCTAAATGTGTTTCATTTCTTTCTGAGCTCTTATAATGGACAGGCTTGTTATTACAACAGAAAAATAGAAAAGTCAACATTGGAATCAACTCAAATAGTTTCACATTATATATGTTACTATCCTCTTCAAAGCTACTACAAAGCCAAATCTTTGTTTGTAGGATGATCAGCGATGCCATCATTATAAAAGATGCAACATGAATTACATTTATGGTTATTGAGTTTGAGAAAATCCATGTGGAAATGTGCATTACTCAATACAAATTTCCTTTTAATTATAAACTGTCTAAGAATATAAATTATTTAAAATATTTACAAACTGTTTGAAACACCTTCATTGACTGTAAGATGTTAAACATTCTTTCCCAGTTCCAAATACCTCCCAGAACTTGTTTTAAAATATAAATCCTGCATAGATAGTGCTCAGGAAACTAAGTAGAAGGAATTCCTGTCACATGCTACAACATGGATGCAATAAACCAGTCACAAAAAAGTATTTTTTGTAGGACTCTACTTACATGAGGTATCTAAATTTGTCAAATTCATAGAAACAGGAAATAGAATGGTACTTACAGGATCTGGGGGAAGAGAGAAAAGGGGAGTTGTTTTTTGAAGAGTACAGAGTTTCAGATTTAGAAGATGAAAAAGTTTTGCCAATCTGTTTCACAACAATGTGATCATACTTGACACTACTTAACTGTATACTTAAAAAATGGTATCAGGGTAAATTTTTTATGTGTTTAACACAATAAAAAAGTTCACACCCTACATGGTATCTAGAGCTATAGACTCCAAAATGTTTGACCTTTCACTTTTATATATATGTTTGTATAAGTATATATATGTACATACAAATGCATATATGCATATATAATGTGCATATATTCATAATTATATTCATACGCTACCATAATTAGCTAGCATCTCATGATGTAATATGAAATAAGGGTCATACTTAATGATGGTATATATAAATCCACATTTTTAAAGCATTCTTAATATTAATTTTTAAAATTTTAGCTATCTACCAGATCTATTTAGATCACCGTTTTACTTAGTTTGTAATGTGACTTAACAAGAATTCATACTAAAGTGTCAATTTTGCCATTTCCTGGTGGTTCCTTATGCTCGAATGAATAGTATTTCGATTTCAAATTTTCTTTGCAAGAATATTTTAAACCACTTTCTCATTCTGTTAAGGTGAACTTTTTAAAACTAAATAACATAATCCATAAATTCATTCAAATGATCACATGTAAACTGCAATGGATAGTAATATAATGAAAGTAAATGAATAAAAAAGGGTAGCGACATCAATCACTCCACTTCCCGCAGGATTCTCAGTTACTGTGACAGAAGACTGACCGCCTGACTTAATGATCTTTGAGGACACTACGGTTAATCGATATATTAAACAATATTAAGGCTTAATTTGTTTTGTATTTATAGGTGAAAAATGAATATAAAAGGATATTTGAATACTTTCTTCCTAGGCAAGTTTGGAGGTACACTTTCTTCTTTATTAAAAAAAATTTCAAATAAATACAGTTTTAGTGTAGGCTCATAGTTTCTTTAGCAATGTGATACCTAAAAACAAGTAGGCTTCTTATCTATTTCATTCCTATCAGTATCATGTGTTAGTAATGACCCAAAGTTCTCTCCCAGAATTAGTTCTCAAATCTTCTTCTTTTGCCCCTAAACCGCCCATCTCCCATTACGCCCTACGCTTTCTCAGCTTAATGTCTGAGACCTTGATATCCTCTGGCAATCAGTTGGTACTGACAGGGTGGTAGCATCCTTATTCCAACTTTGCTTCAAAGATGACTCTTGGTTCAACTGAGAAATGTTAGTGGGTATTTATCTCTCAAAACCATTTTAAATCTTATCTCTCGCTCTTTCAAGACCAGAAACAAGAGCTTTGCCAACTCTGTCAGGCCCTTAATATCTGAACTCCTCTCTACACCTCAATCTCTGACTGAAACCCCCCAATTCTTGCCTGAGCTTATCATTTGTAACACATTGGCAAAAGGCAGCCAGTAATAGCCACTGTATCCTGATACCCTGGCCTTTTCCAATCACTTCTTAGAGCTATACGCTTGGAGGTCTAGGGTTTGCTGTCCAAGCATCTCATGAGAGAGTTTTGCCAAATGTTTTACGATTCCACAACATGAACCATAAGCTTCTCAGCTTCTGATATAGTGTCTCTGCCATGCCACCTGTCTCCTGATGGCTAAACCAAGGCCATGTGTGAAGCAAAACTTTGCATCAACGTATTCACATGTCTATATGAGAGTAAGTAGCTGCCATACCAAATATGGCTAAATTCAAAAGTAGTTTATATTTCACTCACATTAATTATAACTGGTGGTAAGAAAGTTTGGGGAAGGAAAAACATCAGCTCCATGTGATCACTAAAATATCCAGGCTTCTTGTATCTCGTAGTTATATTTCAGTATCTTCTCCACTCAGCGGACAGATGAGAAAGAATGTAACTCATTACACGTATTATTTTATGGGCCAGACAAATATGGGTTTATGTTACTTTTACTCCTAAGCCATAGCCACATTAACGGCGAGGGGCATTGAGAAATGTAGGCTAGCTGAGTGTCCAGGATAAAAAAGGCAAACGATTTTGGAAATAACCAATCCCTTATGACTGCAACAGCCTCCAAACTGGTTCCCTCTTTTTACCTTCCATCTCCCATGATTCTATTCACAATACAACAGCCAACAATTTCCTTTCAGTGTAAGTCAGATATTTTGACAGTACTTCGAAGCCCCACAGTAACGCCCCATTTTATTTGTAGCAAAGGCAAAGTCATTACAACAGCCAACAGCACCGACGTGTTCTGGCCCAGTACATCGCTGTCCTCGTTCCCACCAACCTTCTCTCATTCCATCTGCTCCAGCCACAATAGCCTCCTAAACGTTTGCAAATATCCCCAAACAGGACACGTGCGGCCTGGCCTTAGGATCTTTGCACTGGCTCTGTCCTCTGCCTTGAGGACTCTTCCCGCAAACATCTACATGATGAAGTTCATTGTTTCCTTCCATTTTTCTCAGATGTCACCATCTCAAATGAGACCTATGTCTTCCAACCACCCACAGATAATAGCCCCAGAACTCCAGAATCCAATACAGCTGCTGTAGTCATCAGCAGTGGAGTGTAACAAATAGTTCCCCTTCTCCCCACTCCAAGGAACGTGGCAGGACCAGACTTCTGGGTTGGCTTCTTATGGTTGAGTAGGACCTCATGAGGGTCTCTTACCAATGGCCTGTGAATTGAAGCAGGGGATTTCCTCCCTGGACAGAGCAATCGACTACCTGGCCAGCACTCCGGGCTCTTCTCCTCTGGCATGGTGATGGCACGTTTAAATCATGGCACATCTAGCCTTCCTAATGTGCAGACTGCATAATTGTTAAACTTACTACTCAATGTCTATATCCAATGGTAAAAATAGAAGTTTAAAAGACAGATGTCTGTCTGTTTTATTCATTACTACATCCAAAATTCTCAGAATAATGTCTGTTGCACAATAGGTGTTCATTAAATACTTGACAAACTGATTAATGAGTCAAAGCGAGCCTCAAAATTGTATTCTACATAATGAAGAAATCAATAAAACAGATAGAACAAAGAATGGGAAATTAAAGGCCCCAAGGGGTAGTTGATGACAATAAAAAGTAAAGCACAAAAAGTCCAAATTCTGAATTATCACACGTTCGCACATACACACCGATTATATAAATGTGTACAAATAAAAGAAAAATATAAATAAATATAATCTATGCTAACCCATGTTTATATTTATGCATACAATTACTCGCACATTTTCTTTCTTTTCTCCTTTAAGTTTATCAAATTCTGAACAATTAATATATGGCATCTGTATAAATGTAAAGAGTTGAGACTTAACTGTCTCCAAGTACAGAGCGTCCTCTTCTTCCTTTCGGTAAAGGGATTCCTCCACATACAATTTTTCTCAGGTTCTGTCATAGTTTGATTTAGATGTGTGCGCCTAACTTTGGGCCAATGCGCTGTGAGCAGGAGCAATGGGTGGGAGTCCCAGATCATCTCCTTACAGAAGCTGGCCCAGAACTCTCTGTAACCTTCCTAAACACTAGTCAAGACACACCCCGCGCAGGAGCAGCTGGCTTCAGGTGACAGAGCTGCCCTGTTGTCCCTGCTCAATTATCCTCTGGACTGTGACATGAGACAGAAATCAATTCCTAACTTATTTTATGCAATATATTCTACAGTCTCTTTATTACAGTGACCTAGCTGTTACTCTCACCACTGCTGACCAACCCAAGTAGGACATGACCACAGAATTAGCTTATACTGTTTGTTGTTTAATATTAAGGCATATAGCTATTTCCCCATTTCTTTCTCATCGTGCCGTGAGTATTTATACTCAATCATAAAGTGACTCTCCCTTTACTGAACAATAAGATTGGTTAAAAATAAAACAAGATTACCATATTTTTTTTAAATCTTGCCTTATTATTAGGCCTATGCAATATGAATATTTGCATAAACTCATGTGCATTGTTTTGCGACAAATCTTCAACGACTGACACAAAAATGCCTAGACAGAATGTTATATAGAGGGAAATGTGCTATGAAGAAGTCTACACCTCACTTATGTAAGTTCTCTTCATCGACACCCAGTAAGAAAATAATGAATGTCAGCACAGATAAAAATATGGCATTTCCTTCATCGCGAAAGAGTAACTTTTCAGGCAATGGTGTTAGTTTTACTTAAAATATGTCCTTTGTTATACTTTAATACAACATGGAAAAATGCACATGGAGAACAAGTGTAAAAACCTAGCCAATCTATATTTTATATGGTTATATTTGTAAATCTTTATTTTAGATCAATTTGGGGCAAGTTATTTTCACTTGAGGGGGATAGGGCATGATGAAATTGGTTTTGTTCTAAAAACGTATAGCTTCGTCTATTTCCTGATCTCTGTCTCAGGTGATTGGCATTCCATTGTCCATGCTGTTCACTGACACCTACCATAATAGAATCATAGCTCTCTAATTTTGTTCTATTTCTTTTCTTACCTCCTCTTAATTACCCCTTTTGTACCCCTGGTCTGCAGTCTCCGTGTCTCTAATACATAGAGGTACTAATTTCACAACCCCGAAGGCTTGTCAGGTTAAAGATTAATGAGCAGACTATACCCAGAAGCTTGAAAAGGTTAGGCGTAATTACAAATGGGTATTTTATGCAATGCTGGAGATGTGCAAGCTGGTTTTTTATAAAAGGGCAAGAAAAAAGGTAATGAAACTTATGGGATTCATGTCAACCATTGTATCTCAAAAAGAAAAAGGTCTTGTTAAAATGAGAAATTAACATGCTAACTAAAAGGGATTAAGTTCTACTCTTTGTTTTATTCACGATTCACACACACACACACACACACACTCACACACTCACACACACTACCAACTACCATATGGCAGAAATTAGGAATAATCACAGACCTGTACTATCATTGGCTTTTAATTTTACCTTTGTTCTTTATGATGAAAAAGTTGTTTTTCATATTTATAGTAAAAAGGAAAGTTATAATCTGAAAAACCATAGTAGATGAGCATTTCTATGGGAAAAAATTAAACAGCATTCAGAAAGGGTATATGTAGTTTCCACTTGAAATTTTATAGCTCACCATGAAAAGAGCTACTTTTCATGAAAAAATAATTTAAAGCTTCCTTAGAGGTTCAGTTACACGATCATAAAACGTGAGCGGAACAGCTGACCACCCCAGCACTGAGGGGATGGCATTGGGATCATAGTAATTAAAAGAAATCCAGTCAGTGTTTTACTAATTATAAAGTGTTACCAGGGTTAAAACATCCGTGTTGGAAAGTTAGAAAGCTATTGACCTAATTGCAGGTGCTTTTTCCCAAAATGTTTCAGAACAAGGGAATACATTGAAATTAACTTTGTTCAAAAGGAAAGAAAAATGAGAATATTGATCTCTAAACACTGAGTTGAGAGAGAGGATTTTTTTTGTAGCAGAGATTAGATATTAGCAGAGTTAACTCGTTTCCTTTCAGAGTATTCAGCTCGCACTAAGCGCTTCCCTCATGCCGGTTCATTAACGTTTCTCCACATGCTCCACTCAGTGACTTCGCACTGTAGTCTCTCATACTTGTACCAACATTTTTCTCTCTTAAATAATGTACATTAATATGTGAACATGAAGATTTTCATTTCATTTAAAAGGGGAAAATAAAAACACTCTGTGACTCTATTACCCCCTCTACCTCCTACCCTATTACACTCATCTTTATAGCCAAAATCTCTGAAATACTTGTCTATTTTTCCTATCTCCCCTGCTTTAAGCCACAGAGATGTGGGGGTTTCTTTATCTTTAAAGTATACAGCCTAGTATACACGATTAACATAACTTTCAAACTGATGTGTGCATTCCAGACCTCCAGACACATATATGATTGCCACAGACTCCTAATTACTCTTTTATTTTTAACCCTATTCTCAACCCTGAAGGTCAGTATCATATTATCAAAACGTAAGTCAGATCATGGCACTTTTTTGCTCAAAAATCTCCAAAGGCTTTCTATCTATTTATCAAATGCCTGAGGCTGTTACAAAAGCCTCCAAGAAGGGTAACCATTCATTTCGGTATCCAGGACAGTATCTGGATATAATCATTAAGTTCACTTTTCACTTCCAAAAATATAAGATGATGAAATAAACTTATGAGGAGCTGGCCCTTCTTGTCACCTCAGTGACCTCATCTACTACTATTTTCCCGTCTTTCATATTTCTCCAGCCCTATTGGCCTCCTAGTTATCTCTTGAACACCTAAGACAACCTTAAATGTTAAGACTTTTTACAAGAGCTCTCCCCATTTCCTGGCATGGTCTTCTCTTTACAGACACTTGGGTTCTTCCTTGCCTTAATCCCATCTTTACATAAATGGCACATTCGTAACGTGGTTTCCTCAACTTCCATGTTTTAAATTGTATACCATACATGAATACACTTGCTATTTATCTCCCTGATTAATAATAGGTCACCATTACACTGACCACCTATGATATATCAGTATGATATAATGTCCTTGCTTCATTTATTAAATATCTTCTCACACTAGAATATACTCCCCATGAAGACAGCTTTTTCTGCCCATTGAACCTACAACACCACCTTCATATAATAGGTGCTCAATAAACATTTTTGAGTGGGTAAAGTCTCTAACATAAAGTAAGTATTTAGGTCCTTAAAATGGGATTGTTTCTCTTCGACTTCAGTTGCATTCAACTGACTGGGAGATGATCTGTGTCTTAGCATGGATCTCCCAGAATAGAAGCTTAGAAAAGGATTAAGAGGCCATACTTTACTTGGATGGTTTAAATCTTCAGTAAGAATGAGGAAAGAGTCAAATGATGAATATATCATGAGAAGCAATGTCAGGTGATGCATTAAATACTAGCTGTCGCTTCACAATGAGCTGTAGAGACCCAGAAGTTTATTCACGGGTGACTTTGCTCAGGCACACGAAATATTTCTTGAAAGGCAAAGTGGGGAAACTCTGCCTTAGATCAGTCTATGACAGGGGAAAAAGAGAGAGAGCAAACTGATCTATCCGGCTCTCTCCTATCTCATGTTCTCATTCGTCAAAGTTCGCTGCTGGGGGACACAACGGCCCTGCACCGCCTGGTTGCATCCTTTGGCTCTTTTGCAACTGCTCAGAAAGCCACATTCTAGACCCTGCAGTGTGGGGTTTAAGTTTATTTGTCTTTTAAGGAGCCAAAGGCATAAGTCTGGTTGCGCTCAGGAGGAAAAACGATGCGAACCTGTGCAGGGGTGGGAGGTGAGGGCAGCTGCTGAGGAGGCCAGGGGCTGAGTGTCTGGGGGTCGGGGAGGTCAGAGGAAATGAGAGGGCACCTAAGACATGTGCTCTATAACCACCGTTGTAAATTGGTCACATCCATGTATTATGGCCACAATTACTACATCCACTCTCTTTTTCGGGGAAAGACACACATTGATTTTGTTTTCTTCCTTTCTATTAGCAATATAATGGTAATTTGTACTTAGCTTCCTAGACTGAATGTTCAGCTTTGAATAACAAAATGTTAAAGAAAAGACATGCTAAAAGTATAAAAGAAAATGTTATATACTTAGAATACAATCTGTAGAGAAATCCCGCAGCACCTGAAAACCAACTAGCACAAGCTCCTCTATGGAAGGTTAACCTGTGAGGTGTGGTCAGGTAGACAGTGAATAACTAATTTCTATCATGGCTACTCAGGGGATAGATAATCATCAACATCAGCTTCTCAGCTATTTGCCCTCCCAAAGAAAGGTGAATTTCTGACCTCACAACCATAGTGCTAGAATTAAAGCTAATCGATGACTAATGCTAAATTCTTCAAATGTAAATGCAACCTACAACAATAGAGAGAACAAATTCCTTCCTGACTCTTCTGGAAAGTGTGCTACCAAGGCCGCTTTAAGAGGCGTAGTTGCTCCATTTCTCCCCATTAGGTAAAACAGAACCCGCCTCTGCATTCCAACTTACTGTGCAAGGGCTACCATTACTGACTCAATTCAGACACAGCCCAGGACACAGCGTCATCCTAAGAAAAAATAACCAGATTGCCTGATGACTGGTTGGCCATGTAAGGTCCCCTCAAACACATTAAGTCCAAAGCAGTACATCTCCAACCTTCAAAATCCATATCTATGCAATAAACAAAAAAATTTTAATGCCCACTTTTTCTGAATTTAAAATAGAATATTTTAAGGATATATGGAGGTTTAGATTCCACATTTTTAATCCATGCCACAGTCATGGTCACTCCACTGTTGATACAGGAAGAGATTCTAGTCTTAAATCTGCAAATCATTTTCACAAGATTACTGCCTACATTCAGGATCGTTAGGCATCAAATGGAGAGCTTACACAATTTAGCTCTATTTTGAATAGCCTGGTGAGTGCAATTATTATGTGTTCGTGACACAACCTCATAATCTCAAATTTAGATATTAAATTAGAAAATATGATCTCATTTTTATATTTTAAAGGCAAAAATATTTCGCAGCAAAAATAAGAACTTCTTTCATCTGTAACTAACATAGTTTCTTTTCATGTCCTTATTAAGAAATGATGTGATGACCATGATTTCTTTGTTATTTCATTTATTTTACGGCTATTTAAGTAGAGAAATGAGTAATAAAATTGATAAGGAGAAATGGTTTGGAAACCTTTACCCACTTCATGTCCAGATCAGAATGCATTTACCAAGACGTTCTTACCCAGGAGCCTTCAACACAAATGTTATCTACAAAACTAACAAGACTGGAGCAGAAATCAGTTAAGAATCTGCTTTAAAGGCTCACATCGTTTCTGTCCCTCGATTAAAATTTTTCTTTCCTGGTTTTGCTGGTTTGGGAACTTCTGCTGATGTTTTCCTAGGAACATTTCCACTAAATGAAAAGGTGTTTCAAGTGAATCAGTTTAGAGATTAAAGCAAGATTTTGTCCATTCGAGGAGTTATTTTCCTATTAACATGGAATAGACTAATGACTGAAAAAGGAATATGACAAAGTCAAAAGAAGCGTAGAGAACAGGTTACAAAAAATAAGAAGAAAGCCTGAGGATGTGGGGCAGGACACTGGTGCCACTGGGGGACGCGGAGTAGCTCCGAAGGTCGCATTTAAGCTGTGGGGCAGCAGAGGAGGGTCCTGTCAGCGCTCGCTAGCCACTTACATGTGTGAGCTCGTGTGGCCTTCCCTGTAGCCGGATCAGTCCTGTTCTCTCCAGTATCACACAATAAAACTACGGTTCAGTAGTGTTTGGAAACCTGTCCCAAATCACACACATCAATGTTCCTCAAACTTCTGATCGCAGTAGAATCACTTGTGGAGGTATTAAACAATGCAAGTACCACAGGGCCATCACCCGAAGCTTCCAGTCAGGTGTGGGGTCTCCAGGTTTCATTACCTCTTCAGTGAGTACACAGAGTGAGACGGCAGGCAGCAAGGCCAGGGCTCCAAATCTACTTTCCTGCGTTCGTCAAAAAACTAAGTCTCAACCTAAACCATCACTGAATAGGAAATGAAACTGATGTGGTTTCTAACGCCCAGTTAGAAACCACATCTTCTCTGCTCATTTAAACATTAACACTGGACGTGACCTTAATTAACCTTGAAAATATCTTATTTCCTTCAAATGAAAGAGGAAGTTTTCTCCAAGCACCTCTTTTAGAATTCTGTTCTACATGTACACTGCCTAAGCTAATTAATTTGGCTACTGCTTTTCTATACATTTAAATCTGAGCAGTTCCAAAGTTTTGTCTGGTAGCAATACTGGAGATCAACAAAAAAATGTGGCTACTGTTTTGTCCAGAGAAGTAGAAATTGTCATTAATATGATAGCATGCTCCAAGGAGGTTCACGGGAGCTGAAGCTTTGAGGTTTTATGGTGTTTCCTGTTCCCCTACTACACATATTGAATCAGTAGCACGTAGATTTAGAAGCGAAACTAATCATCAGCAGGAAAGCGTGGATGTGCTGTGGTCAGGTGAATTCTGCCATCGGAGCATTTCTTAGCAATTACTTATTAAATTGTAATAATTCCTTCCCTTTTCCAAATGAGAAAGGGACATGAGTTTTTTGAAACATTAAAGTACTTATCCTCACAATCCCAAAATTGTTCAAACTGGATTTGCAAATTTAAAAATTTGGTGAAGATAAATCAATGGCAAATTAAGAATAGATTCACATCACATTTCTATACTTTTTATACTATACTAGAAGAAAATTTAAATTATGAAGAAGCAATAGTTTTATTTACTCTTCTTTAAGTCAAAGACCTCATGATTACGGAGCTCGGTCTTGCATTTATTTCCTATTCCAACAAACATTTATCGGGCACACAATGTACAAGTGTTTCGACCAGATATTTTGGGTCTTTTAGAGATGAACACGATATTTGCCCATCCTCAGAAAGTCTAAAACTCACTGCTTTAGTTCAATTTAGTGCAAAAGCAGTAGCCAAACAATTAACTGAAAAAACACATTAAAGGCAGGGACAAATACAACACAGATTAAGTAAACTGATATATATATCTATTTCACCATCAGAGACCAGAGCAGGGGATCAGTCAAGAAACTGAATGACAAAAGATAAGAGAGAGACCAAAGGACAAGCATTATGACTAGAGCCTAGAAAACAGGCGGAAAGATTTGGGGACAAAAGAAAAGAAAGGGATAAAGGAAAATGGTGGGCGAGGAATCAATAAGCAAATAAAAATAATGATGCGCATAAAGGAAAATAGATCTATTTTCCTGTAAAATGATGGAAGAGCTTCTTTCCATAATGTAAATATATGAGAAAATGGTGTTCAAATAAGCTGCACTGACAAAGCCTCACAGAAAATGGAACTGAACCATATCCCAGTTATTCGCGGACTTGATAACCGGAGCGATCATTCGTTGCTGACTGTCGTGAAGCTGCTTTCACCACTTAGCGTCACGACTGGGAAGAGCAGCTGTCGGGCAACCCGGGCTCCAGTCCCGACTTGTCAAATGCTATCACCCCGAGCGCGTCACGGCAACTTTGAGCTTGGGTTTTCTCCTCCGCAAAATGGTGCCAGGCGAAGAAGGGCTTGGGGGTGGCGCCGGGTGAGGAGAGACTTCAGTTCCGAGACGCTGAAATGTGGTAACACACACGGGAACGGCAGAGTAGGAGAACGAAGCGGAGAGCAGCGCCGAGAAGAAGTCTGTCTACCGCGCGGCATCCTCCACGGAGGAAGCGGGATCTAAACCGGCGCTGGGGCAGGACTCTGAACGGTTTGGGGAAAACGCAAAGGGCAAGGCATGAGGAGGCACGAGGTGACAAAATGTGTGCTCGGGCAATGGCAACGCTTCGATTTAGCTTAAGAAGAGAGAGATTTAGGCAGGTGGGAGAGAAAAAGTCCAGATTCAAAGATTTGGCACGAGATGCATTGTGCCATATCACTATGGTTGAGGGCGATGTTAAGTTTTCTTTCGAACACGACCCTATGTGTGATGTAGGGGAGAGTCTCACCTAGGTGATTCCATTGTCACCACTTCTAGCCCAGACCTGTGGCCCCTTAGCCTACCAATCCTCTTTCGCACCAGCCTCTCTAAACCCAGCTCAACACAGGCGGCTGTGACCAACACAAAAACCTGGACAGGAAAATTTAACTCTATTTTCTAGTCTTTCTTTTGTGATACTGAGCCGGTCACTGAGGTAAAATGGAGCTAGAGGCGTCTCACATGAGGGGGAACCTGGGGAATGGAAGCAAGTAACAGGTGAGAGCGACTGCAGAGGCTTTGCCACCTGCAGCGGGGACAGGTCAGGAGATGGAAGGCCACGCACAGGACCCCGAGCGTCTGCCTGGAACCGCGCCTGGCGGCTGGTGCCCCTGCGGACAGACGTGAGGAGCAGCCTGAGCGGCCCTTGCTGGGGGTGGGGCGGGCATGTTTACTGGGACTGCATCTTGTAGTATGAGGATGAGTCGAATGGACTGGAATGGGAGAAGTAAAAAATATAATCCACGGTGGAAATCGGCTACTGCGTGTAGAGAAGGGGAGCCGGTAAACTCTGAGAACACTCTTCCCGATGAGGAAGGGGGGGGGGGGGCAACAGTCGGCTCATAGTCTCTTCCTATGCCTCTGGGGCTTGACTGCCTGTACTCCCTATCATCATGCGGAGGGTGGCCAGGGAAGCAGGACTCCGTGTTCTCACATCACGAAAAATCCGGGAGACACAGAAGAGGCAGCATAAGTCAGGAGGACGAGAAGAATGCACACGGGAGGAAGGCCACGCGTAATTCCCTGGCCTTCGCGGGAGGGTTCGTTTGTGGCATGTGTACGTGATGTGTATGACGCCTGCTCAGCTGCGCTGCAGTAAAATCCTCCACGCTGCACAAATAAAGCAGGTCTCATGCAGGATCCAAGGGCGTTTTTCTGAGTGCGGGCGTTTTGGTCCCAGTTTTGCATTCGATCGTCCCAGGTGTGACAAACCTGTGGCCTTCTCCGACACTCTGCCATCAGTTTGCCATCACTGCCATTGGAGATGAAGTCATGCTGTTCAGCGATGCAGGTCTATTCATCCTTAATTTGCAGAAAGGAAAAGAGGGTTTTGCCCTATCTATGTGAGGGCTGGCTATCCAAAACCATTTGTATATCGAAGGTACTGAAGCCATTCCTGCCCTCACCTGAATTGAACCCTCAGGCCTCATTGGATAATGCTGATCTAATAAAGCCCAGAAAAGGAATATCTGGTGCTATAGTTTCTAATTAATTTTAATCTCCATACTTGAATCTGTTTTGTGGTCAGGTCATGGAATAAAAGTCAAGAAACTAAGAGCAAATATAACTGATGTGAATTCACCAGTCGAGGTGGGTATTTGATAATGCTCAAAGGTCAGCGCGCTCGGCTTCTTTTTATCACGTGCCTTTTGCTAGGAAGTACAGGGAGGAAAAAAGCATTTGTGCCATAGATCACTACGTTGTACCTGATACTTCAAACATGGGTGATCTGACTTCAAAAGGTTTATAATGACAGACAAGAAACAAGCTGCCCTGACTCTGATCATCCCTATGGGAGATAAACGATAACTGGTCTCCTCAGGGTGGAAAATGAATAAATGGGTTTGGATGCTATTTGCTAAAGCAAGGTCGCCACGGCTGAATAGCAATTTAGGATGTATAAACAGTCAAACAGAGACATTTGGTCCTTGGTTGTCTAATTTAAGGTATTAAATTTGTAAGATACTGTTTTTAATTCACATTTTTAATATAATTGTGTTTACTCAATTGGAGTTGTTGGACATTGTAATTTCTAAGTTCTAATCTGTTTTGAAAAAAGGCAGAGCAAGCATTGATTGTCCTCATTAAAGTTTGAACAGCGGCTATAAAAGCAGCATGATGGAGCTGAACATCAGCTTAAAAGAAAAAAGAAGGGAAGTGATGGAAGCGGGCCATGGAGCAGGAAAAAGAGCTTCGATTTTCACACCTGTTCTAAGCACCCTCTTGGGTGATCTGCTGAGGGGGAAAAGGGGGCTCTGCAAACTGAGCATGTGACGAGGTGAGGCATGAGAAGTTGCTGACGGCAAGAAGGATTTATCCCAAATATTCCAAAGGCAGCATTAGCGAGCGCAGGGGTTGCCAGGGGTCTGTGAATGGAAGAGGTATTAGCGCAATTATGTCGCAAAGTGTCACAAAAGTTCAGATGCCCAGCTCGGAAAGGAAGAGGGGAAAACGAGTTTTGGCATCAGAACCTGAAGGCTGAAACAAATTTTAATTCGAATGCTTTTCTCCTTCACTTTTCTCTGGAAACATTCTTTTCTAAAATTTTTATTTTATTATGACCTGGTAATTTGATGTTCGTCACCTTTAAAAAAAAAATCTCTGAATTCGCAAGTGAAATAATAACTGTGGTGGCCTATTTTGCTACTAAGTGATTAGATGTCTGATGAGTCAATAGTCCAGGATGAATGGGATATTACAGCTCATAATAACTTTGGGGTCTCATGGACAGTTAATCGCCTTTGGAAAGAAATAGTACTCAGGCTTCAGATTCCAGCTGAACTCTGCGTGCTGTCAGGGCAGGAGAAGTCAAGCCAGATGAGTCCCTTTCACAAGCACATGCCATGCTGTGTGGATCTAGCTGCGGAAGCAGTTTGCCAGTCTTACCTTCAGAAACGCATAGTCAGTGTTCGGCCAATAATGAATGTCAAAATAATACTTAGCTTCCCTTTGGGTGAATCAAAGGGCTCTGGCCAGAAAACAGGCATAATAACCTTTCTGGTATGCTTCTCATTAATTGTCCTTCAAACTGAGAGAGGTATTTTCAGAAGAATATTTGCTTGTGCTGAAAGATAAGGGGGCAGTGAACAGTGTGAAAAGTCCTGAATTGGACAAAACCATTGTGAGTGACATATCTGCACAGATGAAAATGAACGTCCAGTCCTGGCATTGGGAGCTGTGCATGAAACTGAAAAGCTTCTACATGTCCATTACTGGGTTAGAGTGGATAACTGCTACGGCATGTCTGCCAAATGAAGATTTGCAAAATGAGCTGTGTCTGCTTCCCCTTGGACCCTCTACCCACCCAATCAAATTTCCAGCCCTAGTTTGAGACAAAGGAGAATGAAGTCCAAAAGCGTGAGATCTAAGAAGTGAGAGCAAGTAACGCAAAATGCGTGGGATGGGCACGACAGGCAGGGTCCCGTCCAAAGAGGGAGCGGCTGGGAAGTAAAGCTCCCATCTCAGGTTTGGACACACGGCCTCCTTTTTCTTCTAGACAAAAGGAAAATGCTGGAAGACAGACAGTTGTAAAAAAACATACGCCAGCAAGGAAAGCAGATGCCGACGATGGAGATGAAACACCAGTCTGGATCTGGGAAAAAAATGAGACCCCGTAATGAATGACAGGCAAAGCCCTGTAAAACCAGCAATGGCAGAGGCCCCTTAAGACAGAAAAGAAATCCTGGCGAGTGGAAAGAAAACGAAGACCAGCCTCTGAAAGTCGGGTGGATAGAACCAAGGCAATGAGACGATGACTTAGCAAAAGCTTCGACAAGTGTTTTTCCCAAACTTCCCATCACTCCAGGGGCAATTCCAAACGAGCCGTTAGTGATGACAGAAGGCTCCCCAGAGAAGACACTTCACTGAAGCCTCTGGATTCTCTGCTCCAAGAAAATGTGCAAACTCTTTCCTATATATCCAACGTTCCCCTTTATCACTGGGCTCTTGTTGTTTTATGCAGATTTTAATAGGTTTTGGTTTTATTGTAACTGTGTTTTTATTTTATTTTTTTAATTTTAACTGACCTGAAATCCTTTCTGTGAAATAGCAGGGCATAAATTAATAATAAATTTTTAAAATACTGTCCAATCTTGGTTCTCCCTAGGTCTTCCAAACTATAGAAAACAGAGGTTCAAAGAAACATATATTATATAAAGTATATATTCACATTAAATATAAATATATGTGTATGTGTGTGTGTATGTAAATATATTCTATGATAGTAAGAGGGTGGATATATGACTCACTTAAAAAAAAATAAAGTTTCATGAATCAGTTGTTTAAGGTCATGAGCAACTGCCTTCGCATGAAGCTTCCTTTGAGGAAATACTTACAATGCACCTCATAGAAATAAAAATCAAAAAAGTGTTTGCAATAATTCAGAATCTCAAAATATAGAATGATGAACAATAATGCAAAAATTTCAGGACCAGAGCAAATAAAAGATATCGAAACAAAATCTGTCTCCCTGTCAGTGAAGTACAGCCCGCGTATGCTAAAAATGTCATTGATTATACACATTTGTCAGAAACAGTTTCTTCACTGTAGACATTATACAGAGGAGACTGCACTTTGCCAAAACAAATATATCAATGAGGAAGAGAAAAATGCGTGAAAAAATAGTGAAAGAAAATAGAATAACCCTGCAATAACACCAGCTCTGGGAGCTCACTGTAAGCCAAGCACTGTTTATGTATGTCAATGAACATTTACTCATTAAATCCTCCAACTGCCTTATGAGGAGGCCTCCAAGAGATTATATTGTTTGTCTCAGGCTGTGCACCTTATCAGGGGCAGACCCAGATTCAAAATCTGGTTACCTGATTCTAGAGCTCACCTGCACCATAAAATACTTAAAGAACTAAACAAAATGGGGAAAATGACAAAATGGAGAGACAGAAGAGTCTTCCTTTTCATAGCAAAGTTCATGATGAAAAAGTTTATAAAAGCACCAATGCTGAGAATATTGAGTGAAATATGTACTTATACTTTTCATAGTATTCAATTTATCAATCGATATTCATGGAATACTTAATATTTTCAAGAAGCAATGCCAGTTGTTGGGGAAGATACAAGAAATTTATTTGTTTGACTTCATATCTTTTGGTGGGACCCGACCCTTCAGTGACTCCCTCATGCCTCAGGAAAAAATGCAAATCCTTAGTTTGGCATTAAGGCCCTTTGTGATCTAGCCTTGCTACCCACCGTGCTCTTTTGGCTTGTTCTCCAGCCATTCTAAAATAGCCATGGTCATCTCTCACATCCCAGTGAGTTTCCACAGGCTGCTCCCTCTGACAGAAACTCCCCGCTCACACACACACACACACACACACACACACACACACACACACACACACCATTCCTATCAGCTTTGTCCCGGCTAAAAGATACCCTTCCAAATTCAGCACAAATGTATTTGCGAAGTCTTGTCTGACTACATGCACGTCTGAGCTAGGCATTCCCCCTTTCTGTTCTCCCAGCCTGCCACGTTACCCTTTTCAGCTTTTCTCTACCACTAAAATTTAAAAATGTTTTCAAGCAAGAATTAAATGATTCATCCATTTTTCCCTGCACTAAGTTTGGCCACAGGAGCCATATAAAAATATTTGGATTAGTAAAAGAATGACAGATTTTAAATAGTGGATATATGCAACACATAATAGATAATTATCAAATTTTAAAAAGAAATAGAACATCGAGAAGTCAAAAAAAAAAAAAACGGTATTTGACTTGTTCTTACAACCCCCTTTTTCACTTCACAAAGGATTTGAAACATCTTAGAAAAATACATCTTAGAAAAAACACAAAAGCTAGAATTCATAGTTAAAGGAATCTTTACAAAGGGGCAGCAATTACATCTTGGGTTGGAGAAGCACACTAGGAAAGCATTCCGCATCGTGGCATAGAAGACAGGGGCACGAGGGTCCACAAACAGAGCTCCTAGTGACCAAAGTATGATGTCACCGGATTCTCGGGGGCCATAATGTGAAGTCAAATAAGCTTTTCAGCAGAAGCAGAGCTATTCTTGATTGGTAAACCTGAGGGAAATTTCTTCCTTGTTTTCTCATAAAAAAGACTCAGTATGATAAAGCGCTCGATGTTTCCTATGCTTTCTTAGACTTCTTATAATGATGCATTACACAGAGCTGTTTCAAATACATTCTTTCAATGCAGGTCAATGACCCAGCACTAAAGCATAATTCAGTAAAAGTAAACTTAAGAAGGGTCAAAATAACAGTGTCTGACACACTATGAGAGACCTTTGATGGCTGGACTTGATCCAAAGGTAACTCTCAAGACAGCCAGGAGAGCACATGTTGCATGGCCTTTCGGGAAATTCTCCAAAAATATATAACTCACGATGGGCATTTAGCAACCATCTGACAGTGCGGATTCCGAGAGTACATTATTTGGCAGGAATCTGGGGAAGAGAACTGCTGTTCTTCTGATCAAAGCACATTGCACATGCATTTCCAACCAAGTGGGGAGAGTAAATATGAAATGAAGAGTCTAATGAAGATTTATGCCTGAGTGGATGACCAACCAAGCATTTTAGAGGTGTACACCTGGTGAAATTCGAATTTTTCTTTCCTTAGAAATTAAGCCCGGGTCTACACCAAGAAATAAATAATTGGACGATTGATGACAAAAGTTCTAGGACAAAGCATCATCGTTACTTTGCCCTAAACGTTTCCTAAAGTCAGTATTATCAATAAACAACCACGATTTAAAACCATTTTTTTAAATAAAAAGAAAAAAGTGTGTATGTCTGTTTCAATAAAGTCCATGTGGACTTTTCCGGTGTAAAACAATCTATCTTCCTGTTATGTCCTCCAAGATGAACGAGTTACAAATTAAAATCCTGTCTATTCGAGAATTCTATTTGAAAAGAATATCTGTGAAATAAAAGTTATTTTAATCTTAAGCATGTGAATACATGTCCATTATCAGGATGGATATAGAAAGTGATGAAAGATGTTCTCTTAACACTATGAACATTAGAGATACGCAGCTCTCTGTCTTCTGAAACACAGTGGCCCAAGTTCAGTCTTATGATACAAGTCATAGGCATAGCTTTTGGAAGCAAAGCACATATAAGCTGGTAACAATACCCATACGAGGATGGTAAAAAAAAAAAGATGTGATGGGAGCTCATCAGAGCACCGACAGTGTCTGCTGCATTTAGATTATCATCACTATTTCACAGATGTAGTAACAATCAGAATTTTCTGCCAAAACTGACACGGTTGACAAGCGGCAATACCAGGACCAGAACTGAAGTGCAGTGAACATCTATTGGCTGCCTCCTCAGTGTCTATTCCTGCTTTTCTGACTTAAAAAGACTCTTGCTTTCTCAAATACACAGACGGGATGGTCTGTTCCTGGTCAAAGCCGGTCAGTATATCCCATTTTCTAGCAACAGTGCTTGGTTCAGGATTGAACACGATGAGCTGCAAGAGGAGTAACCTATCTGACCTGGGCAGAATTATTAGATGGCCCCATGGTCCCTATCCTTTAAGTTACTGCCGTGATATTGTTATATTACACAGCAATAAGTCACGCTGATCAACTTAAGGTAGGGAGATTATCTAGGTGAACCTAACTTAATCATATCAGGCCTTTAAAAGCAAAACATTTGCTCAGGCTGGTAACAGAAAAGAAAATCAGAGAAGCATGGGAAATTTTCGCCATGCTGTTTCTGGCCTGAAGATGGAGAGGCTGCTATGGCAAAGCGATGTGGGTAGACTCTAAGAGGATGAGACGAGCTGACACTCAGCAAGGAAATGGCAGCCTTGGGTCCTACAACCACACAGAAGTAAATTCTTCCAACAGCAAGCAGCAGCTTGAACACCAGTTTTTCCTAGTTTGCAGATGAGAACTCGGCCTAGCTAACGTCTCAATTTCAGCTGTGTAAAGCCCAGAACAGAGAACGTCTGACCTATAGAAACAGTGAGATAGTAAATTTGCATTACTTAATCCATTAAGTCTGTGGCTATATTATTATCAGAACAAATCGCCTACCTGATTCAATAGACATTGAATAGAAATAATTGTGTACATCCACATAGTCTTTTACAAGAATGTTCACAGTCCCTATATTCATAATATTGCAAGATTATAAACCACATGTTCGTCAATAGTAGATTAAATAAGTTTACTTGTAAAATTCACCACCCTCAAATAAAAAAAAAAACAAGCTACAGACAGTAGAGCAAAAATGTAGATAAACTTCAAAAGATAATGTTGAGTAGAAGAAGCCAAATACAAAAGAATACATACTCTTCTTTTTATATCAAGTTCAAGAACAGGTAAAATTAATATTATTGTAATAGCTGTCAGAATCGTGGTCGCTTCTGGGAGGGCGTATTGAAAAGATGAAGAAACAGGAGTTTTGATACAAGTGTAAAGAAATGTCAAAATCCACCTTGTTCCACATTTTTAAGATCTGAGTATTTTACTTTGTATATATTATTAATTAATTAGACCTTAATAAAGTATATTAGATATGAAAGAAAAAAACAAAGCAACTGATAGGCCCAAACTATTTGTTGAAAACAGTGCAATAAACAATTTTTTTAACAGTGTAGAAAAGATGACTTGCCTTAATAGTTTATATAACCATCTCATTTAAAAACAACTTTGAATAATTAGGGTAATGAAAAAAATCCCAATATAGTAAAATATAATTTTTAAAGGAACAGCAGTTAAAACATATCCCTACTTTATATGAAAGTCATCCTGAGAATCATAACCCTTAAGTTTCTACTAGATTCAGCTTTACATAAGCCTTAGTATTCAGAAATCAATAATTACTCCTTATAGAGTGGCACATAACTAGCTCTTGTCCATTCTGTCCAAATCTAACGAACTATAAATAAAAGTTAGGAACTAAGTTAAGCTGAAAGTACAGAAACAAATTAGCTGTAAATGCCAATATTTTAAATAATAAAGTATATTGCCAACAGAGTGTAAGAGGGAGAAGTAATCATCCACAAATTTCTGATTTACAAAATAATTAAAACATTTGAGATTTAAGCAGCATCAAATTTCATTTCAGCCACTGACTCAACAGGGAATGTCTCAGGTGAAATTTTATATCAGGGTGTTTTGTAATATCATAAAGCATTAAACTATGGCCTCAATAATATTTCTGCAACAAATGTAGTAACAACATATTTTCTGTAGTGTCCCCTGATGAAAGCTGGAAATATGAGCTTACCAAACGCACTTCTAATAGTGACTCTACAGAGCTGAAGGTAAATATCATCCATGAATATGGATGTTCTCATTTCAAGGTAGAATTTAGACTATATGGAGGAGTGGAGGCCAGTCTATCGATTGTACCAGCATGTAAAAATAGCAAAATAGAAAGAAATAATATTCTATTTTTAGGAATATCACTTTAAGATAGCACAGAAGAAATTATATGAAAGTTATTATTTATACATGAAGTGTATTTATATGCATATAACCTAGTTCTGGAATGGAACAAAAATGTCAACATAGCTACTAAAATAAATGGAAGATACTGTGTTCTCGCATATAAGCAAAATGTGCATATAATCTGTTTCTGGATTCCTGAGGTTTCTGAACCTCAAACCATCATGTAGTTGTTGGGGGGTCTAGAAAATGTAACAGCTGCCAACTGTTAAGCCTTTTGAAGTACAAAATGAATTCCAGTCTCAGTCTTATGACCTGAAATTCTGCCTTTACTATATCGACCACATGAATAATTTCAGGAATGAGCCAGTGCTCCCTGTTTAAGTACAAAGATTTGGAAGAATGAGACAGAAAGTGCTGTCTCCCTTACAATGTTTAAGATTAGCACTTATGAAATGAAACTTGTGCTTTCTGGATATACAGGCTGTGTTACCTCTCTAACATTGCCTATATTTCAAGAGGCAATTTATGCTCCTCTTCAAAACAGGGACAAGAAAGCCACTACACGTACTGGCAGAAAATCTTGAAAATCTAGTTATGCCTTATGGCAGTGGTCCCCAACCTTTTTGGCACCAGAGCCCAGTGCTCCGATGAGAATCTAACACCTGGGGATCTGAGGCGCAGCTGAGGCGGTGATGCTGGCGCTGGGGAGCAGTTGCAGATACATATGAAGCTTCGCTCTCTAGCCCACCGCTCACCTGCTGTGCAGCACGGTTCCTAACAGGCCATGGACCGGTACCGGTCCGCAGGCCAGTAGTTGGGGAACCCTGTGTTACGGCACACGTGAGTGTGAAGCCTGGGTGCTCTGTGACTCTCGGTGTCTCTGTATATCTGTGCCTTTGTGTGAATAAGTGTGTGTGTGTGTGTGTGTGTGTGTGGTTTCTTGCTCTGGTAGCTACGATCATAGAAACGCTACAGAACGTTAGCCGATATCTGTAGCTCCAACACACCTTAACTAGTCAATGAGGTATTTTTTAATGAAGAAAATGTGGTTTTGTTCTAAGTGTGTAATCCATAGTTTTTGTCACTCTGTATTCTCCTTGTACTATAAATGCTCAAGTTGTCACTTCTATATAGTTTTACTCAGATGATAAATGTAATTTTGACAAATTACTGCTCTCAAAAAAGGTCAACAGGCTTACGGAATGTTCTATGACAATACAGCAGCATTATTTCCTATTGAGCATAAAAAATATTAATGTTTGGTAATTGTAAAACTTTATATTTGTTCCCTTTTGAGAGAAAGCTCAGTATCTCACACACACACAAAGAAATGAAATGCCGCTGAATCTGCTCGCAGTATTAGTCAAAT
This sequence comes from Rousettus aegyptiacus, assembly GCF_014176215.1. Classification (NCBI taxonomy): domain Eukaryota; kingdom Metazoa; phylum Chordata; class Mammalia; order Chiroptera; family Pteropodidae; genus Rousettus; species Rousettus aegyptiacus. The sequence continues at coordinate 88,647,166 of NW_023416286.1, forward strand.
CATGCAAGATAGCTTTCCTCCAGCCTTAAACCCAAAGTGTGGTTAGTAGTTCAGCTATTACAGTAATCTTTTCTGACCTCTCTCAGAAGACAGTTAAAGCATAATAGATATTCCATGGGATGGGTTGCACAAATACAAATATGGGTATCATGGCAGCCATTATTCCAGAGTTTTAATCTATTTTGGGAGTCACCAGAGAAATCTAGAATCTGACAAGAAAACTCTCCGGAGATAAGGTATTGTCCCTAATTTCCTTTGCTCTAAAGTGCATGGTATAGTTATGTTAGATATATCATGAGGAAAAACCGAAATTAGTTATCTTTATGAATCCATGACTATGATAAAACGATAATTAAAACATACATATATGAATAGGGTGGATATAATCACATAAAACCAATGAGAAATGGTTATAAAAATTTTGTCAAAAAGAAGTTTAAAAATAAAAACCAAAAATACAATATACAAACTATTAGACCATGGTTTTTAGTCGGCAAAGAAAAAAAGTGAAGAAGCATGTTATTAAACATTCATAACAATTGCACCAGGGATAAACAAATCATACAAGTTAATTGGATATATCTCTTCATAAACTATAGTTCCAGTAACTTGTGACTTAAAAAATATATATATTTCAATGTGTTTTATGAAGCATCTAATTAAAACATGGTGGTAATGAAATATTTTATGCAAGCAAATTCCTACCCACAGTCATGAATTAGTTGCAAGTATGTCAATTAACTGGTGGTAAAAGAGAAGAAATAAAGATGAAACAAAAGCTATTTAAGAACCACTATTTAACTAAGAAAAAAATTAAAATCAATGTACAAAATGCTATGCTTCATTAATGAACTGAAATTTTTCATTCTAAAACCAGTAACTGTTAACTTAGTTCACTTTAGTAGAGACCATTTATTTTTGTGAAATGCTTCAGATTTTGAGGAGGCTGACCTGTTTGACCTGTACCAAATACAAACAAGAAAATATTTCCACATCCTATTTTAAAATTTGCTGTACAGGTTTGTTAAAAGCTTTTTATAAAACTATAGACAATAAAGTGCACATATTTAAAGCATACGATTTGACATATGCAAGCCCTGTGAAACCATCCCTGTAATCAAGATACGAATACATCTGCCACCCACAAAAGTTTCTTAGCGTCCCCATGTAATCACTCATTCATGTCACCACCCAGTCAACCACTGACGTCATGACATAGATTCGTTTGCATGTCCTAGAAATTTACCTAAATGGAATCATATGGTATACATTTTTTTCTAGCTTCGTTCCACAAAACTATTTTGAGATTCGTTTGAGATAGGTTGATTGGTTAGGTTTTGTTTCTTCTGAAGTAACACTGCATCGTATGGGTATAACAGAATTTGTTTTCTCACCTACCTACTGTGGACATTTAAACTGTTTCTAGTTTTGGCTATTCCAAAGAAAACTAATATTATCTTGTTTTCAAATCTTTGCATGGACATAGGGTTTCATTTCTCTTGGGTAAGTACCTAGGAGCAGAATAGCTGGGCCATAGGGAAGCTTATGTTTAACATTTTAAGTAACTATCACTATTTTCCGAAGTACTAGTACCATTTTACCTTCTCACCTGCAGTACGTGAGAGTTCCAACTGTTCTAAATCACTGCAAACAAATTTCCTACAAAGGTCATAACAGCTATTGGCAAGGATGGGGTCAACTATGAACTTTGATACTTGTGTCCATTTCATTTAAGCTGACAAATTTTGAGCATAAACTTGTTCAAGATAGTCTTATATTTTCCCTTCAAATTTGGTAGCATCTCTAATACTACCATTGTTCTCATTCTTTACACTGGTATTTGAGTCATTTTTTTCTCCTCTTTTTCTAATCTTTTGCTAAAGTTTTATCAGTTTTATTGACCTTCTCAAAGAACCAGCATTTAGTTTCATTGATATTTCGCAATTGTTTGCCTGTTTCTATTTCAATACCTTTATTTGCGGCAAAGCTTTTCCCTATTAAACCTACTTTATTTGGTATTAATACGGCTCCTCCAGTTTCCTTGATTAGTTATTAGATAGTATGTATTTGTAATCTATTATTTTTACTTTATTTTTGTTTATAGAGAAACAGTGTGTTGTTGGTAGACAGCTTTTTATCCAATTGATAATTTTTGACTGTTATCTTTGTTACCTTCCTCTCTAGCTTCATTTCAATGAGTATATTTTAAATTCTATTTTATCCCGTTTGTTAGTATATTATATATACCTGTTTTGTCATGGTAGTTGTAGCTTTAGGATTTATAGTTCTCATTTTTAATTTAGCACAATCTGCCTTCAAGTCATGCCACTTCACATCATTACGAGAACTTCCATTTCGTCAGTCCATATCTTTGTACTCTCATTGTCGGAGGTTTTACACTTACATATGTTATAAACTCCATAACACAATGTCGTTTTCTTTATACATTTTCATTTTAAAGTTTTTTAAAGTTGTTTACCTATGTAGTTACCATTATCAGAATCCTTAACTTTGTATATAAATAGATTATAATCCAGTATCATTTTCCTTCTGCTTAATGATTTCCTTTAATATTTCTTGCAGTGTATGTCTGATGGATATGAATTATTTCAGTGAATGGAAATCAATCACCTTAATTAAGCTAAGCCTTTCTATTTCTGAAAATGTCTTCATTTTCCTTTTGTTTTTAAAATATATTTTCTTCTGGGTATAAAAATTTAGGTTGACAGATTTTCTTCCTTCAGTTCTTTACAAAATATTGTTCCATTTGATTCTCTCTTGCATTGTCTCAATAAGAAATTTGTCATTCTTATATTTGGTCATCTGTATGTCTTCAAATATATACACATAAGATATTTAATATTGTATATATTTTACATTTAAATTACATTTATACATATATACATTATATATACAACATATTTACATATAATGTACACATGTGTATAGAATATACATTATATATAAACAGTTTATACATTTTATATATTTATACCCTCTCCTATCCTCTGATTTCATGAATATTGGATTGCTCTGAACATACAGAATTCAACTTCTTCTTTGCAAATTCTAACATCTGTATTAGTTCTGTGTCAGTTTTAAATGACTGATCTTTCTCCTTATTATGAGTCATGTTTTTCTCTCCCTTGAGTGCCTACTAGTTTTTGATTGCCAGATACTGTGAATTTTACTTTTAAATGTGTGGGATATGTTTGTATTTCTGTAAATATTCTTGAGCTTTGTTCAGGAACATAATTTTGTTACTTACAAACAACTGATCTTTTTGAGAATTTCTCTAAGGTCATTTAGGCAAGGCCAGAGCTGTGCTCAGTTTTAGTAATCTATTCAATTCCCCGTAAATAATGTGGTTTCCAGCCTGGCTGGTGGGAACAGGGACTATCCTAGTCCTGCACGAGCATGGAGCACTGTTCCCCCCGTATTCCTTCTGCTGTGATTTTCCACCAGCCTTGTGTAACCTGTTCCCAGGTGTGCTCTGCTTAGCACTCTGTTGCATCCCCAAGATGACCCTCTGCAGATCTCTGGAGTGTGCGTGTAGCTTCTCCAGTACTGTGTTCTGCAAACTTTAACTTCCTCTTTCTCCTCAGACTCTCCTAAACTCTTTCTTTTTAACTTCTGGATTCTCTCAGGCTCCATTTGGATCATTTCTTTGTTTGCCTTGTTCTGAAAATGCTCTCAAACGGGTAAATGGGTACCTCATTTTTTCCCATCTCCCCATTACAGCTGTCTCTCATTGCCTGAAGTCCAGTGTCTTGGAAACCATTGTTTCATATATTTTGTTCATTTTTTACTTGCTTTAGAAGGGAGGATAAATTTGGAAACTTCACTCTAACTTGGCTGGAAGTAAAATACTCATTACGTTTTATGGATTTTAGCAGTATTAGTGGAGAAGATTAAAATCTAGCTTTTATATATACATATAGTGGAGAGATCATTTTCCCATCAGGTATGAAAATAAATGAAACTGTTATTGCCTCATATGCTTTATCAAACTAGATGATAATTTTCTGCCAAACATCTTTTGTCTCCTATGTTTTGTTTTGTTTTGTTTTGGCTCCTGTTTCTATTTTTCAGGCATCCAGAATTTCTCTGCTACCAGAAGATTGATCATTTGGATTCAAAGAATCTTGTTATTTTACTCACAAATAAAAAATTCTTCCATTCTTCTTTGAATTTTTATTGTTAGTTTTGTTTTTATACTCTCACTCTTCAGATAGTACAAACTGAAACCAAATAGTCATTAGGAGGTCACATCTTTTAGCTGCCATAGTATTCTTCATATTTAATTTCTAATGTAATTTTTGCCCTTTGTCTAAAAATGAGTGTACCTATAATGACATTTTTTACATTATAATTAAGCTACTTAAATCATTACCTGTATGCAGCAGCAAAATAACTTTTCCCCAATATTTGTCACTAATTAGTACTAATTTATGGTATTTAAGTGTTCTGGTACATGGTGTTATTTTTGCTAATTGCATGTCTTCACCTTTAATTTGATCACTGCAAAATATGAAACTGGAAAAAAAATAATACGGCAGGTTTTTAACAGGTTGAGTTTTATATTTTGTTCTGCCTATGTGATTCTATTATTTATATTTATAAAAATATGACTCCCTTTAATATAAATTTAATTGTTTTGCTCAAATTTTTAAAAATCTTTGTATTCATAATTATGAAATATTTCCAAATATCTATCTGCAAGATACTCTTAATATTTAAATAATATTAAAAATAAAGTCCACTTGCGAAAGACAAATTGTGTGACCTACATAATGAAACTGATAAATTGAAATAAACTTGGAAATAGCCAGCAAAACACTAAGTTTAATACTTAACTTTTAAAACTTCTCCAATGTATGATTTTTATAAGATAATGACTATAATAATTGGAAAAATACATGCATATAAAATGTCCTCATTTCTAACACTTTTATGAATGAAATTTCCATAAGTCTTTCAAGTTATTTAGTACTTTATCCTGTTTTAGGATACGTGCTATCTTGAAGTATTTGTTTAAATGAGTTGCAACAACCGCAGCTGTATTCTAAGTGTTTATTTGACAAACATTCACTTGATAAAACTAGAATATGAATTAATGCTTCTTGATCTTAGAAAATATTTTGGGTAATTACTGAAAGAAATCAGCAGCCATTCCCATATTTACTGCTTGAAAGTAAATAGAAAGGATTATTTGATTACACTGAGGGGGGAAAGCAGGAGTTGAAGGGAACTGGGTAAAGAGACAACATTACCCAAAAGAGAGTGATCTGTTTTAAAAGACCAAAATTATGATTTATTACCCTGAAATACAGTGTGTAATTATGAGAATGTGTGGCTATGAATGGGGCCTCTGTAACTTATTTTTCTAATGTTTGATTTCATGTTTTTCAAATTTCCTTTCAGCTTGAAATGATCACCAGCTAAACTTACTGAATGTTTACTACGTGTAAGGCACAACACTAACCACTTAAACACTCTACTAACTCGATCCTTACAATCCTATGAGTTAGAAATCAAGCGTATATATAGAATCATAAAAAAGAGTAAGCAACTTGCCCTCTATATGTTAACAAGAATGTTAAGTTATAGAGCTGAGGTTTGATTCCCAATAGGCCTTAATCTGCTTATAACTGCTGTATGATCCTGAATTCATGACTCATCCCTAAAGACTGAAATACCAGATGATGATATTAGGAAAAAACTTCATGATGTGCAACCAATCAAAAAATTTCCACTTTCTTTCTAATAGGTAAAAAAAAAAAAAAAAAAAAAAAAAAAAAAAAAAAAGGAAAGGAAGGACGGAAGGAAGACGGAAGATCAATGGAACAAGGAAGCAAATAAAATGAGTGAACTTTTTATTCATACTAAAATTTTGCCATTATCCAGGGCACTGGCAATGTTAATATGCTCTGTGTTTTAAACAGAAATGGTTTACTGATGTTATTTTCAAGTTTTCTTCATTGTTCCAATAAAAATCAATGAACAAGGAGAATCTCGTAGATGTTTTTCTATCTTTTCTGTTTTTATATTTTATTCCTTTGTATTTTATTATGAAGTTATTAAAATTATTGCAAAAATTAAAATCATATGAAAGGCTGAAAAGTGAAAATGTAAAAGTCCTTTCCCTTTACTTCCCACAGTTTGCCCCACTAACAGTTCCTAGTTGTTCTTGAAACTTTCAGATTAGGAAAGAGCTGAAACCAAACAACTTTGGTTGTATTAATTGGTGCAGGCATCTCCTTCCCAGAACCATGACAAATCCTTTGTTAAGGAAAGGAAAGGACGCAATGATTGAAATGTCTCTTACACTTTCTTTTCCAAGTGTAGTAGAGAATAGGAAAAAGCAGAAAATATTTCCTGTATTCTCAAGTCTATCACTTTATTGTTGTTTTGTTTTATCACCCGGCACCAGTTACTTCCAAGCCACATTGTTTAGACAAGAGAGACCCCATCCTCAGCCTCAAGACTGACATGGCCCATGCCACCCACTGTGGTGATTAGCTCATTATGAACACCTGAATTACTTCTGAGGTCCAGGGCTTCTGTCTGACCAGCCATACCAGGGCGATTACCAGGATAACTTAAACTACAGCAGATATTCGGATTTAAGGAATGGTTTACCACTCTGCCTGATTCATAACTATTCCCAACTTGCTGCCTCTTGCATAGCTTGCCTTTAGCTCCTCAAACTTTGGCTCAGGCTTCTGTATCCAAATGCCCAACCCCCTGGGTAGTAATTTGCCTGAGATGTATTAACAACACTAAGTTAATGTTTTCGACATGAACTGAAATTGCACTTAATAACTTTCTCCCAGAATCCCATATTGAGACATATTTGAAAAATTTGGCACATATGAGAAAAACACAAAATCAATGAGAATAGCTGATATAATTTAAGAAATAATAGTGGATAAAGACCTACCTTTTACAATACATATACACCAAGCATCTAAAGCGAAACTGGAGCATAGATAGTTGTGAACTGTGACAGATAAATATATTAAAATTTTATTTAAATTCATAGTGACAGTAATATTTTGTCCATTTCCTAGACAGACAAATTAAAAAACAAAAATTTACTGACTATGGTGGCTAGCAGTAGAGACATAAACCAAACTCAAATACGTAGCAGTAAAAAAAAATACAAGGACAAAAACAAGGTATTATCATAATTTCCACATAATCTTCCTTTTAACTATTAAATATATATTTTAGAGGAGAGATTTCAAAATCTTGAGTCATTTTCAAATTCTAAAACCACAGTGCTTCCCATCAAATGACAGAGACATTTACATTCAAGGCAGTTGAGAGGTTTTTCTTTTTTTTTTTTTCTTTTTTGCACACATGGCCTTATGCCTGAGCTTCTATTATTTCTGTTCCAGAAGAATGCAATAAATATGTCTAGAGACAAGGGACAAAGTTAATAAAAGGCTGTCCTTTCTTTTGCCTAAGACCCTGGTTTAAAATGAGTTCTTTTCCCTGAACACTAAATATTAATTGGATAGCTTCAGCTCCAGCCACAGACAAAAGCAGTCCAGATCATGATTATTTCCAATATAATTCGTCTTGATATGATGAGCAGTCACAGAGCATAGATATTAAAAAGTAAAGTTCTTCCATAAGAAAAAGATCCTAGAACGTAACATGTTATTAGGTCAGTTAAAGGGCCACCATTAATAAAATGTCTTGCATTGTGTGTATCCCTCTGAAAGATTCATGAATATTTTGTGATCACAGAGCCTTCAAAACTATTTGACTTCTAACTGGCCGTTTTTAAAAAATGATTGTTTCAGTGAGTGCTTTCTGTTTGTTTTTACAATGTATTCAGGATCATCCATTATGATTTCTATGACGTATGGACACTGTACAGGGTGATCAGTGTTTAGCAGATAGCAGACTCTGGAGGCGTTTACCTATTTTTATTAAAAAAAGGAATACAGTTTTTCTATCTTTTTTGTGTAGTATGTAAAACATAAGCATCTATCTACCTTTTCTCATATCATGAAGGTAGTGTTTTCAGGCCCTTTGATTAAAATACTAAAAATAAGTCCACATCTAAATTAGACATGTTTCAAGTCTTCAATCTTAGACATTTTCTGAATCCAAACTTCATACTGATCCAAAGGATTGAAAATGGCTAAGCTTGCAGAGTACCTTACCGGTGTTGATGTTGGGGGTTTATTTTAATCTTCTAAATGACTAGGTTGATAGCCAGGGCATCGTGTGGCTAACCACTGATAATCAAGTATAGCAACACAATTCCTCCTCCCATTACCTCCTCACCTATTTAAAAAATTTGAGAGCCAAACACATAGGTGTCTGTTCTCCACTGGGGCTGAGTTTGCTTCCCAGGGAGTATTTGGCAATGTCTGGAAATGTTTTTAATTATCACGACTAGGTGGGGTGTGCTGATAGGTAGAGGCTGGAGATGCTGCTAAGCATCCTACAATGCTCAGAACAGCTCCCAACAAGGAATTATCTGACCTAAATTGTTGGTAGTGCTAAGGTTGAGAGACCCTGATGTAGGTGAAAAAAAAAAAAGAGAGATGGTATAGACTACTTCATATTACTAAACTCTGTTTTCCAAGCCTAAAATAATTATTTATTTAGCTGTCTATTCGTCTCCATTGAAATAGTTTTAATTATAAATATTCACTCATGCATTCAGACATTCGTGCATTCATTCATGGCCTCATTCTAAAAGAAAAAGGAAAAAATGTAGAGGAGCTTCTAAAACCCCAATTCAAATAAATACTTGACATACTTCAGATATTAAAGACAAATAAACCAGAGCAGAAGTCCGAAGCCAAATGAAAGTATATAAATGTACCCATGAGGTTTGAGGAAAAGGCAGTTGTCCGATCACTGTGCATTATGCCTTGGACTTTATGCTAAGGCCAGAGGACAATCTCTGCAAGAATTTAAGCTAGACCATGTGCTTAACAAATAGGAGGATGACTCGCGTTGGTGTAGAAGAGTTTATATAAAGCAATGCACAGAGACAGAATCCAAACAGGAGGAGGCTGTAATGCTCCAGGGAAAGGCATTTGACGGTTTGGCACAGAATATTTTGTCCATGACATGGAGAAATGAGCTGACTGCAAAGATGGTTAGGAAGTAGAACATGATACGACTACGTCACTAAGGAGCTACGATGTTCTTTAGATGAGGACAAGTCAAGGGTTATGACAGTATTTCTTTTGGCTTAAGCAATGAAGAAATGCTGGTATCTTATGAGGTCAAACATAGCAAAGAGCGTGTTGGGAGGCGTGGTGGAATGATGATCTCATTTTTTAATATCTGAAACAAACAACCGTGTGACACCTATGGAAATGTACTTACACAGTTACGTGAGATTAAAAATTCTGGGTTAAAATCTGAATAAAAAATAGTCTTCTTCAAGAAAAACTGAGGTGTTAGAAATTTGGTTTGGCCAAAATTCATAGGTACCCAGGAGTTACAGAAGAGGAAGGCATCAGGAAAATGTGTGGTCGGAGACAATGGGCTCGCCAGGTATAAACAGGGTATAATGCAGTTCCTCAGACAAAAAATAATGATGAAGAAAGAAAAAGTGTTTGAAACAGGTGCAAATACTGACCTGACATTGAGAAAATAAAATGTAGTTAATTTTAAAATTTTTAAAATTTTAAAAATTTGTGTAGTGCTTTAAAATTTACAAAGTGCTTTCATGGCAATTACCGTATTTAATTCATAAGACCTGAGTAGGGGAGGACAGAAATTACTGTTGTTTCCATTCTGTAGATATGGGTACCGAGACCATGAGAGGTTAACATGTATCTCAGTATCGTGCAGACTAGACTGTAAGTGCCATCATGAATTTTGAGCCAAGTTTTCTCATCCTAAGTTCCATGCATTTTTCAACATACATGCAAATGTGCATGCACGCACACAGCACAGTGCCTATATATAAATAAAAATTCAGAATAAATGTTTAGAAAATACTTTCCCTGTAAAGTTTTTATTTATATGTGTCTGTGTGTATGTATGTATGCATATATATGTGTGTTTATGTGTGTGTATATATATATATATGTGTGTGTGTGTATATAAAAATCTGGATCATTTCAAGAGACTGGGGCATAATATTAAAATGTATTTCTATATCATTTATCTAAATTGAGTTAAATAATTTAAATGTATAAAATTAACATATATAGTGTTATTTTAAAAATATCACACCCTCAGGAGTAAATGGTCACACACAGCCTCCTTGCCTAAATTTTAGCATGTTTCCATGACAGAGAGATCATTTTACAGTTTATTGCTAAATGTATATTTCAAGTGACCTTGAATGACAAGTTTGAATAGCCAAGGTTTCTGGGAGCAGGAAATTCAGAGGTAGAGAAACTTGAACACATGCTCAGGTTTCGACCATCTCAAAGAAAAACTGACAATGACTCTGGGACTGCGAATGTGTTATCAGTCCCAGAGGTTTAGTGGCCTCATGTAGGATGTGGGGACTTGATTGTATTCATTAATATCCTTCAGTGAGGTCACTGGTAGGGAGAGAAGGTGCTCTGGGGAGGGATACCTGGTGAAATAAAAGCAAATAATATTGAGCTGTGCATAGTAAAGGAAGAATGAAGGTTTACAAAGTTTCCATCATCTCACGTATGAGAGTAAACTGAAAGTCAAGTCTACTGAAAGGAACGCTTGATGCTACTAGGGTCTTTCACCTCCCTACTCCATCAAAAATGGGAAGCACCTGTTCGGAGTAACTACTGCTTTTACTACTTTTTAAAATTACAAAAAAAAATAAAAATAAAAATAAAAATGAAGGAAGGAAGGAAGGAAGGAAGGAAGGAAGGAAGGAAGGAAGGAAGGGAGGGAAAGTAATTGTTCTAGCTTTGTTACTTTGTTATTTCGTTTCACTTTGGTGCACAGTAGAATTAAAACATGCAGTCGTCTTTTATGACACTGTCCCTGTCAGCATGTTTCTCAGAATGGAGCTTCACTAATGCAGGTGAATCTGGGTGCCGAAGCGACTCCTGAGGGAGGACACGAATCCTTCGACGGGACTGCAGCGCGGCTCCAGCAATGAGCACCCAGCCGTCCTCCCCCAGGCTAACCCTGCTCACACATTCCGGAACCGAACCCCGATCTTCCCGCCCGCACTGCGTTCCCCTGGTGCTTTCAGCAAGCCTTGTTAACAGTTTCATCGTAACGGGCTCAGCAGGTTCAACATTTGATTATCTTTCTCTGGGGTTCACGGTCAAGTCTTCTTCCTTCGTTATGCACTGACAGGGGCGCGGTGCTCAGGCTCTGGGGGTGCGTCGCTTCACACGGGAACGTGCAGGAAATGCAGGATCGACAATCTGGATAAATCTCGCATTCAAGGAATTTAATTGTATTATTGAGATTCAGGGCTGCGCCCCTGAGACATCGATCTGGTATTGTCAGTTTCAATCCTGGGAGCTCTGGCGGCATGATGATGTGTTCATGGAATTTGCAATTGAGATAATGAGGAATCAAAGCCAGCGACAGGATCGCTGACAGAAAACAGGGGAACCGACTCGAATCAATACGGACCGGCCCTACAGAGCCCGCCTGGCAGCCTGCAGCCTTGGCAAAGCTCCTCGGCTTCCAATTTAAGAACAGGCTCAGGACTTGGGAGAGGGGCGCAGTTGGATGTGCAGACCGGGGGGTGACGCTTCTGCTTTCCAAGGCTCAGAGCGTTTGCTCAGAAGCTTTCATTGCCAAAGGCAAGGCTCGCTGGCTTCAGCAGCCAAATAAAACAAAGGGGGATTAGAACAAAACAGCGGAATACAAAACATGTGGGGGGAGGAAAAAAACTGTGACAAATGGTTGCTTTTTGCTCTGCAAAAAGTTAGATGCACTCTGTTAGGGGGACTCTGAAACAATTGAAAAGGTGGCAAAGGCCGGCATCGTTATAAGGAGGAAACCATTTCAACCATAAAGTTGGATATTTCTCAACTGTTGTTTACCTCAGTGTTGAATAAGAGAAGGTAATTTTCATTTTACTGTTATGAAAGCCAGTTTTCCTAGGCTAAACCTAAAAAACTATGGTCCTGAATCTGTCCCCCAATCTCCCTGCCAGGTTACAGATGTCCTGGGAAGAATCAGCTAGAATCGCAGAAAGAGGAAAGGAATCAGCGAGAACAGACATTTCTATTGCACATCTTGTTGCCGGTCACTTACAGCAGCGGGGTAATTACTAAATTACATGGAAGTTCCTCACCCCAACAGAACACAGGCGGGGTTTATCTCTGCAGAAAGGTCTGATTTAGGTACACTGTCCTGGCATAATTATAAAAAGCATTCTCTTTTATTCTCAGAATACCTTGGTTTGGACAATACATATATGATTATATATGGTCACCCTGAAAACCTAACAGAGTTACGAGTTCAAAAGGAGATGGATTTTCTTGTTATCAGACAGCATTTACTGTACTACACAATAATGCAAATGTGGCTCAGTGACTAGTTTGGGAAAAATATAAATGTCAGCGTTAGGTAACTAGTCAGACATGAGCGATGGGAACGAAGAAATAGGGACCCAGCCCAGAGGCCACCCAAAGAACACCCCACCGGCAATTAGAGGATCCCTCCTGCATCCCCAGAGACAAAGGACAGGAGGGCCATAATCTATAGCTGGTTTAATCTGGCCGCAGGTGCCTAAGCAGAAGGCGGCACTACCCTAACCTGCCCACAACCTCGGCATCATTACACCATTGTTATAATACCATGTTTATGCCTGGAAATTCATGAATCTGATTATAACAGACTGAATTCTGGGCAAACGCATACACACTAGATTAAGAGTTATATAGCAGCCAAGCGTCAATCAAAACGATAACCTCACATGCCATCACCTAGGACCATCTTCGGAACCGTCCCCCCCCCCCCCGCCCCCTGCCCCCCATCGCAGCCCTAACACAATGGCGGACCTCCCTCCCCCCGGGGTCACAGCTCTCCCTCTCCTCTGTAATCTGCTCCCCACCAGGTTGCTATCCTCTTTTCCACATGGACGGCCCATTAGGAGTGACCAGTCTTCCACCTCACAATGTGCCTTTAATAAGTAACACCTCTTCTGTCACTGAGTGGAAATTCCTGTCTTCATCAATGACAAGGACCGAGACCTGTATGTTACCCCAACTCTGATGGTCACACGCTAACATTACTGCCTCAGTCTCCTCTGAAGTTAGACAATAAATGCTCTCTTAAAGACTTTGGGAAAAAATTGTTTTACTCAGCTGGATTTTACCTGTACCTAAATGATTCCTTAGATGTTTTCTTAGAAGGTACAAGGATACACTAGTGAAAGATCAGTGCATTTCATCACTGCCTGAAAACTGCTGGGCTGCTCATGGCTTTCAGGGTCAACTTCCCTAACTATATTCTCACGACAGTAAAAACGCCATATTTTGTGATTAAATACCAAGAAGAGTAGTCAAATAGAGACATCAGTTTAAATTATTCAGAACTAGCCTTTCGGATAAGTAAGTGTTGAGGTGTGTTTTATTCTTTGAGATTAAAAACAAAAACAAACAAAACAAACAAACAAAAAACCTTTAAAATGTCTAAAATGTATGGAAACTTCCCAGACCTCGTGATCAGAGCACCCTGACTAGTTCAAAGCGGTCTAAATTATTGGAAAGGAATTGTTACTGATTCCAGGAAATTTTACTGATACCCACTTGGCTCTCCCATCCTAAACTGATCTTACATCAGTTTGACATTGTCGCTTACTTTTTTTTTTCATATTAAGATGCGTAAAAACTGTGAGAGATTGATTCTATTGGTACATGACAAAAGTGCCCGTGTATCAAGCTGGCCATTCAATGAAGGCTAATATATATTTATCTCGAATGTTTCTAGTACATATAAAACTGTTTGCAGAGTTCTAATAACTGTCCTCAGGGCTTTTTAAAAGCAATGTTCTCTCATTTCAGCACCTTTAACTGCATCAATCTCCTGGAATCGGATTCAACTCTCACTATCACTTCTACAAGAGAAACACCGCGTTTATAAAACTTCAAAATATTGCTACCAGACAACACTGAGACCAATTTTCCCTTTAAAATCTACTAAATAAAGATTCACCGTATCTTCCTTTCCATCTTAAAACAATTAAATTTCATTCTCTTAAGCAGGAAAATTGAAGTATTTTGAAATTTGGTGACTTTAACATGCTTATTGATCTCTTAATTGGACAAAAAGAAAGTTAATTGTCCTTTGAATTGAGAGAAAAAAAATACACTTAAATTTAATCCATTGTAGGCATTAACTCATTCATTTACTTATAAATAATTGCTCATTTTCTGCTAACTGCTAGACCCTTAGGAACACACCGAGGAATCTCAGGAATAAAACAGAGATAGATTATCCCTGCTCTTATTTGGGAAGAAAAAAATATAGGTAGATGAAAGGCAAAATGACTAATTTCTATGTTCTCTCTCCCTGTTCTACCATCCTCCGCCTAGGTTATTCAAACGTAAAGACCTCCTTATTCGTTATATACATTTTTTTCTGGTGGCTTTTACTGAATCGAACTCCCTCCCTTACCCTCTCCCCCCCACCAAAAAAAAGGCACAGATGGAATGCAATGTTTATACGCAATAGGTAAAATTTTTTAAAACCTCACCTCTTGTTTTGCTTTTAAGTATGTTTTAATTCCCTATCAATCATTGTTCAATATTCATTCCGCTATGGAAAAATTATTATCCCATTGCACAAATTACTCTCACTCCAAAATGACATGCTTAGAAATTTTCACCTAATCAGTAAGTGGTCTGTAGTCTGATTCTCATTCATCAGCGATACGAAAGCGGAAGACGTCAAGGAAGGGGACCAGTGCTCTATTAAGCATTTCCCTATTAGGAAAGGAATACTGAAATTGATTAATAATTGAGAGAAGAATTAAAATTCTTTTCTTTCAGCCATATTATAGACAAGACGTTACTACAGTTAATGGCAATTATGTGAAATATTCTGGGCAATGAAGCAACTTAAATAAACTTTGCCGTCCTCACCCATATCACAAACAGATAAAATCACAATTTGAATGTAATACCACAGTTTGCATTTAAGATTATGTGGAAACTCAGTGCTTTAACTAACTCGGCCTATTAGGTAATAACAATTTCAGTAATTCTCAAGTGTTATTATTATTAATAGTAATAATAATAATTTTCTCAGCCTAAATTCCTTCCGTTTGACTAGCATAGTTTACAGATGTTTTCAAAGAGACTAAAAGTGCAACCTAAAACCCATTCTTGAGTTTTTCAGGGGGTACAGACACCACTGAGGTAGGAGTTAGGCCAGTAATGATTCAGAATGTTTTCTTTTAACTATTCCATATGTAATTTTATTTGTTTTGTTTGTCTTTTATTTATATATGTAATTAATAATTTCACCGGATTTCTACTAAATGAGGATATAGTCTCTCATGCTGAATACATGCTATAGGTCACATGATAGTGGCTCATTTAACTCTCCTTCATCGCTGTACATTTCCTGAATTCTCAGCCACTTAAATAATCAAAAGCCTTCACTTAGCACCTGGTGGTCTCTGGGACGTGGACCAGGGAAGGAGTACCTGCCACGGCGAGGCCGGAAGAAGCTCCCCAGGTAACACCGATGGCATGTGTTCACAGGCAATGCTAAGGGTTTTGAATAACGCTTTAAAGTATCCAATAACTGAATGTCCATTAAGCCAACATCACTGTACCAGTTATCAACTATTTTAGGGTTAGTCTCTTCCCCATTAACTAAAATAATCAAGTTTGCAAAACAGGTTTTGCGCCAGACACACAATCATTTAACACATGATCAGAGATGTGTGGAAATACACATAGAAAAAGAACGGAATGAATTCAGGAGTCTAAAGAGGATCCCCCCCCCCCAAAGGGCACAACTGTGAATTTCATGTATTTTTGTTGATAAATAGAATTTAGTTTTATCATGGTGAGGTAGCCTTTATAGAAATACTTTATTACAATCACATTTTCAAAACCGTGACATATACTTTAGGAAAAATATATCCTGAACACTGTCAAATTCTAAATTGTTTCTGCAGTCACTATCTTGCATTTTTGCCACCCTAATGTTTACTTCGATTCAAAGTATGTGGAGGAGAAAAATAATCTAATATTTTTTTTTGACTTAAAGTCGCTACCGTCTTAATTAGGTTTTGATCAGTGGTGTTGATTATTGATGGCTTTATACAAATTTTTGGATTTTCTTCTCTCAACTCTTTAAATTATGGAGAGGCAGAGTTGATATTCTGTGAAAAATCCAACATGAAAGAATCATTGCCAATTCAAGACAGCCTTTCCATGATTTCTGAAGGTGTTTTGTTATTTTTGCAGCATTCTTAGTGCCTGGAATCCATGATTCCTTCACATCTAACTTCTAGGGCTAAATCGAGGGGAGAAACAAGGCAGCCTAAACTTATTTTGTCAACTGGCTACTCTATTTAAACAAAGGTCTTACTTTATCATGGTGCTATTCAGTTCCAGCTAAAATTTTGCACCCATTATTACTAACAACATTATTCTTTTAGAATAATAAAATGAGAATTATTTTACCTAAAGAAATGAGACAAAAAATACAAGAGAATTTATTTAATGTAGTTATAGAAGAGGTTAACTAAAAAGCTATTACATTTTACATAAGTACAGTTTTATTTATTAGAGTTATAAGTGGTATGTTAACACGTACTTTTTTCATCATAGAAGATGAGAATAGATTTGCAAGAATGTCCAAGAAATTGAAGTGTGCAAACATAAATGTAAAGGACTTTCAACAACTCTCAACCTACAGATAACTCAAGCACATAAAAATAAAGAAAATTAAATCGAATTCTAACTTTTGGGAAAGTTTGGAATTAAAATAGGCCATCCAAGATAAATTACTGTCCATCTAAATTAACAATACATAAGAGAGTTGATTTTATAGTAATTTTGGAGGAATGTGCAGAAACTGTCAAGTCACCATTATCCTGCTTCATAATTCTAAAACAGAGCTTGATTTGGTCCACTTCACTTAATTTTCCCTGCCTTCAGCTTGGTCTAGGTATCCATCCATCTCTTCTCACCTGGCTGACAGCATTGGCAGCACAAAGCTCCCTGCTCACCTACTGTATTTTACCTCTCCTCTCGATTGGCTCCTACCCCTTAGCATACAAAATGTCCCAGTTCCTGCCAACACATCATTTTTTACCTGCTAACTAGCTCTCTTCTCTCCACATGTCTTCACCGCCAATAGGCCCAAAACTATACCTTGTACTTTGGGTTTCTGTTCTTAATTCATAGTATAATCAATTCAGAATTCTACTGTAGTACTCAATTGGAAAATTACTTCCTGAGATCATCAAGAACCAGCTGTCAGGTCCAAGTTGACCTTTCTGCAGTATTTGCCATTGGCAACCATTTCTCAGTTGGAGATTCTTTCACATTTGCCTTTTATGATACATTTCTCCTTCCTGCATCTCTGCTTTATATGCCAGGCAGGGTCATGTTAGGAAATGGACAGGGTGCCAAAACTGGATAATTTGGGATTGTAATATAGGAACTATTTACAAAAGTGTGAGACAAGGAGACGGGAGGTGGGAGGGGTCCAGTGCAGTTCCCTAGGTTTAATATCTGTGGGTGCCACTGCTCCTAGGCATACAATGCAAGCAGAGGGAGGAGCTCCTGGAACCTGGAGAAAGAGGGGCTTTTGTTGAGCCCTCGAGGAAATGTGATCCCCAGTCACGGAACATGTCAGTGCTGAGAGAACCCACAAGGACCGATGCAAGAGAAGAAAAGTCCTGAACTCACTCTTCCTCCATCTGATTTTTTTTCTTTTTTTTTTTTTGCAAGTACCTCCTCAATTGGATGAACACCATTTAAGGCTAGAGAGGAAGGGAGTCATTTTATGGGGTCTAAACAGGTCAGCTTCGCAGGGCGCAGAGCAGAGCGGAGGAGAAAGCGGATCCGAAAGGGTTCAGAGAAGGCAGTCTGCCCGGCCTCTATTTTTAAGTGGCAGTTTCTCTCCAGGGTTCCAGTTTCTTTACATTCTTTAAACATTCACATTCTTTAAACATCCTCCTGATGTTCTTATTTTCAATCTTGACCTATATTATTACTTCTATGCTGGTGATTCCGCCATCTGTATCTCCACTACTAACATATTTTTTTGAGGTTTCATACTTTCAATTACTTAAAAGATATCTCTTTCCTGAATTCAACATCACAAAATCTGAACTCATTATCTTCCTGTATAACTGACGTTTTCCATATTATCTCTTTTCGAAACTGGATGATACCCAAGCCTTCCCAATCACCAAAGTCAAAACCTCAGAATCATCCTTGACTAACTCTTACTCACTAAGTATAGCCAATTGATCACAATGCTTTACAAACTATATCTCCAAATAAATATTTAATTCACCTGCCCCTGTGCACTGTCACCATGACTATCTTAGTGAGTGTGACAAAACCGTACATACCAGGAGTCACAGATTTGATTGCATGAGCCATTTACCTAGTCTGGGCATTAAGGTAAGTTCTTCCAGAGGAAAACACATGTTAGCTGGGACCAGAAGGATGGATCACAAATGCCTGGGTGAATGGCGGAAAAAGTGTTGAATGCAAAAGAAACTGCACATGCCAGGACTACTGGAGGAAAGAATCAAACATTTGAGAAACGAAAATAAAGAAAATGTACCTGGAGTGTGGAGAGCAAGAAAGGAGACTATCTTAAAGCATCTTCAACTGAGACTGGAGAATTGGGAGGATGGAAGGTTGCAGAGGCTTTAGCGTTACGTCGTGGGGTTGGGACTGAATGCATATGGTACTCAGGTTGGTGGAAGAAGCAAGGAATCAACGAATAGATCCTAAGAAAATTACCTCTACTTAAGCCTGTAAAGGTCTCACAGTCTTAATCTGTAGAACCGGAGAACATAGCAACCAGGTGATAAAAATGATCTGAACAAAGTTAACTGGTGAGAAACCTCTGCAGAACAGCTCACCTTGCTTACCGTTCACCCAACTCTCCAAATCCACCTCACCTTTGTGCCATGAACATCTGTGCATGTGCAAAATTTATCAGATTACAAGTCAGGATTTCTTCGAAGGTAATCCCTCTGCATTTATAATTTGCTCCAGAACTCTTAGAACTTAATACGAGTATTTTTTATATCTTCCTTCTAAGGAAGAATGGGAAGGTCATTTAATTATCTGAAGGTGAAAGATTTTAGGTATTACATTGATGTTGTTATTTATTAATCACAGCCTTTTGGATTGCTGATAACTAGGGAAAGCCACTCAAATCCCAGAGTTTTATTTCTTCTCTTCTAAAATAAGAGAGATAAGTACCAAGAACCTTTCAAAGTCTGAACTTCTGTAAGTCAAAAATAAACCAAAAACATGAGAATGGATGAAATGGTCCCTTTAAAACTACTTCCAATCCTCCAAACCCCATAATAGATAACATAAAATAAATAACACAGACAATCATCATTAGATGTTTCCAAGTAAATCAACATTCATTTATGTTGAACAACGTCGTTTAATCCATGAACTTGGCATCATATCTAGATCTGCCATCTTCCACAGTATTTAATCGACTGTTGAAATCCCATCTCTAGAAAGGTCATGGTAATTAGATAGCAGATACGTTCCAAGTTAATGCACGAGACAATTCATCTGGCTCCTAGAAGAAACTATACATCACGATAAGCACACACATACAAACAATACTTGTTAGAAGTTAGACTGGGTATTTTCACAAACAAATGAGAATAGAAAGAATGAAAAATGATGGGAAATGAATAATGGGAGGGGGAAAGTACATTGTCCTTTCTCATTTTTACATCTTAAACTATTTTAAGTAATAACTTCTGACTTTACTCTTAATTTTCTTTTATCACCTCTTGACTTCAACTTAACACTGTCCAGTGGAGAATTATTCATCTCCTAAAGGATCCTAAAGCTTAATTAATAGAGGAGCCAGCCGAAGGGATAAAGCTAGAGATATCAGAAGTAATTACAATTTAATGAAACAAGAATGAACAAATTACCACAAAGCCCAGTAGTCTAGGAAGTGGCCTGAAATGAAAATTTGGTCATCAAACTGATAACCTCTCTTTTTACCTCTACCTGAAATACCATTTCCCTTTTCTCTTCTCATTCTCTTCTCTTCATGTTTTGGAGGATTTATGAATAGTTATGATCACAAATAAAAATAATACAATTATTATACATCTATGCCCTCAACACGAGTTCACATATTCAAAAGGTTAACTGTGAGGTGTGATCTGAAGGGCAAAGTTAATACTCGACTTTAATGAAGTAATTTAGAGTCAAAATCAACTGAAGACCCAAAGACCTGTTTGGATGAAAGTTCACTTTTAAGTCAGATATGCCAGAAGATTTTTTGAATATTCAGCTTATTTCAGGGCTGACCTGGAACTTGCTAATGTCTCCCAACAGTTTCGCCGTGGTCTTCACACTGAACACAGAATCCCCACAGCATGTCTTAGCTGTTTCAATTCAGCCTCCAAATAGAGGGAATGTTTGCAAAGCCGTGCTGTTTATTTTGACAAACACAATCTCCTTTTTCACTGCAGGAGGGACAGAAACGGGGACCAAAAAAAAAAAAAAAAAAATCTTTGTTTTAAGTCAGTTGCTAGCAAACGTTAAGAACTGAGAAAGGGAGATTAACTCCTCTTGATCCCCGAGCACAAGGAGGATTGAATGGGAGGGCAAACCCTGTGCCCTCGAACTTCCACTGGGCCGAAATGGAAGCCTGTTCCAGACGCCCCCGCAAGCCCTTCTCCCAGAGCCGCAGGGCCTCTGGCCACCAGGCAAGACACCTAACCCTGTTGTCTGCTGTGAAGCATTTCAACCTGGGGGAGTGAGACATGGCTGAGCAAAATCTGGCCGATAGGAGAAAAATTATCCAGCGTGCATCATGGCATTCTTTATTACAAAACTGGGTGTTGCCGCGTAAATCTTTTCGATCTTTCGGCAAGCACAAGAATGTTTAATTGAGAATCTTCTTGTTTAGCAGTTCACTAGATCTATGGGCACATACACTTTCACAGATGAGGAAACTGAGGCAATTAAATGAGGGTTTCGATGTTACCCCAAATTTCTCAACTGTCTAATGACGTGAGGTCTAAGAAAGTAATTTGAGTCAATATTGTCAAATGAACAGTGATTTGGTTCTACAGCAATATTTTCTTCTGACTAACTAGTTTGAGAAATACATCAAAAGTAGCCTTACCTAATCACATCCTTAAAGAATTCTTTTGTTACGTAAAAGATGCTAAATTCTAGCAGGTTTGATAACAGGGAGAAAAATTAGGTTTAATTGAGTCAGAATGATACTCAATAAATAAGTCGAATATGAAAATAACAAAATAAAAACATTTATGTGTGAATGTGTTATGACAATGAAGTAAACTGCTGTGATGGCAAGAAAAAAAGATTACTATAGTACTGAATTAATGGCCTTTTTATAAACATTACTTAAGGTTAAATATTAAATTTACTTAAAAACATAAGTAATAGATATAGTTTCCAGTGTAGAGGCAAAGACATGAAGAAAAAAAAAACATTTAAGACCAACTCTAAAATATTACATATGCACATATATTTGTATATGTACATGTATTTGTATATGTATAAACACATAAACATAGCAATGATTTATAATGAATAAATTGTTTATGTCAATGGAGAAATCTCTGCGTGACTACACATTAAGATATGTTTTCCAATTTGATGCTAAATCATCCTCGCTGTGCAAGCAGAAGGCCAGATGGAAGCTTATGGCTGTTATGTCAATACCTACGGCACGTGGGTGTCTTCTTAGCTAGTCCAAACAGAACCATTCCATCTCACGAACACTGGGCCCAAAGGCCACACTTAGAGATGGCACTAAAAAAGTTCAAACTATTTTTACTGCAAAGGCATTTTTATAGGTTCAGGAAAAAGAGGAACACAATGTGTGTTCCAAAATCCTGATTCCCCGGTGACTGTGAGTGAATTTCCATGAATACATGTATAGGGAAATGATAAAATAACCTTAATCGATATTTTTATGCATGCCAGCACTAAATTAACTCTGCACTAATTGTTATTTCCCTGGGCGTGAGATCTAGCTGACTCTCTTTAGTTTCTGCATCTTCGGTTTCCCCATAATGATGATTGGTTTTGTTCCATTTTTTTTTTTTTTTTACTAACCACTTGATGGTTTTCTTCTCCAGATAGGAGTTACAGGGCACAGGAACGATACCACTTCGCTTTCTAACTTTCTACTTGTAGTCTTGTTATAGCATGGCGAAACTTCATTCTCTGCCTGGGAGTTAACTGTTTGGCTTAAAATAAGCACCCTTTTCATGGGCCGTTTAAAATTTCATTTTATTGGGACACAAATAAGCCACGTGTATAATATGTGCATATCCTTCTCTTAATGGTCTTCACAGTCTACACCACTCTACTGAGTGCGTAAAATCCTTCAATCCAGCTATTTCATGTCTGCTCACGTTGGTTTTAACTTTTTAAAGAGAAAGAACTATGTCTTCTATATTTGCACATATAGGACAGATCCTAACATTCTACACAAATGAGTAACATAACCATACGATTATGTTTGACCATCATCTCTGTTCAATTCTTTTCAGTCAATGGTGGTTGCTCTCTATGAGGAAAAGACCCTAGCATCAACACTCCCTTGCTCTAGATTTCCTCTAAAACATAAGTTATATTTGGGATGGACGCATCTGGAAGGCTCAGGAGCTGGTACTTATTGCTCCGCCTCAATGGCATCTTTACACATACGTTTTATGAACAAGAATTTCATTCGGAAAGAGCCTACGCTACCTGGAGAAGCGCAAAAGGAACACTCTGGCATGAAGAATTATAATCTTAGGACTAAAATAGTCTAAGAGAGTAAGTCAATAGATACAGACTGCTGCACAAACCTTGGAAGCTTTCTAAAAACTTTGTAACTTGGATTAAAACTCTGTAATATTTATCCTTTGCATAGCTTATTTCTTCTTCATGGAAATTAAAGGTCAAGCTTTTAAAGGCAAAAGAATCTACATACTTTACAATAATACAAAGGAAGAAGCGATGTTGGGCAATATCGATAATTTTCTGAAGTCAGACTTTATAGAAGGAACTACAAGATACAGCTGACATGATGTCCAGTGCGTGTACACGAGAGGGGGAGGGGCAGGAATGGGACAGGGATGGAGAGAGAGAGAGCGACCCTCTGTGTCCTCTCTCACTCCAGATTTCATCAAGATCTTCAGGATCCCGGAAGCTCTAGGGATCTCCAGTAAGTTCAGGAGAGCCTCTGCTCCTTCCCACCCGCCCGCCCTCCCACCCCCGAGAGACAGGTACTTTTAACTGCTAAAGAGAAATCTCAGATGGTCCCCACACTCTGATTATGAGAGAACACTACAGGAGATTTACCCATTTGTTCTTGAAACTACCTAAGTATAATGAAATGTATGAGATTTAATTTTCGAGCCCATTAATGACTGATCTGTGAGTTTCAATATATTCCTGAAGAAAAATATTAAAGTCAAGTTGTGACTGAGAAAGCCCAGATGCCCTGTTTCAGACATGGCATAGAGTGTTTGTGTGCTGCCGTCTTGGGAACACCAGAGTGTGGTTCCACTTCACTTCACAGGAGCCAAATTTAAAGAGAATTTATTACTTTCCCCAAAGACAATCCACTGAAAACATCCACACGTATGAGAGAAACATTTGAACGCTCTACTCTCATTTTAGAATGCGAGTGTCCAACACTGCTTCACTAAAATCTTTCCAAATCAGACTTTCATTAGAGGGCAATGCTTTGTAAACTCTTTTGGCTTCCTTGAGATGTTATGCTCTTTAACCATTCCTGGCCTCCAGCCCTGCGTCTCTATCCTCCAGTGGAGGTTGAGTGAGGGGGTAATCAGTCTACATTGCTCTTCTCGGAGAAATCCACCTGTCAAAAACGCTGAGCACAGAGATGATCCCTTTCTCCTCCCCTTCTTCCTCTCCTGTGCAAGGCAAGGCTGTAGGCTGCTGCTCTGAAAATGCATATTTTCTCTTTAGGAGGGCTATGAAATTTGGACAGCGGGAGAAAGAGGGTGAAGACAGGGTCGTGGCAGCACATTCACTAACGGCCTCCAGTTTACCCTTTTTTAGGTGACATTCAGGTAATTCATTTGCTGACTTGTTGTTCTTATTTCCCAATTTTTTCAAAAGTCCATCAGGAAAGAGGTCGTTTTATTTGACCCGGCAGTCTATAGCATAAAATAAGATGTATTTTTATATGAATTTGAAAATTAATTTTGGATTATCAATAAAATTTTAAATAATATTTTAGTAATATGTAGGAAGAAAGAAATCACTGATTATCCACAAAAACACTGGCTAATTAATTCATGCTTTCAAAATTATTTTTAAAAACATAAATGTGTACATAATTATTTGAGATTAAGAAGTAGATACTCTATAACATTGGGTGCAGTCAAACAGAAAGCCATATTTAAGTTTATAATTATTATTTCAATTAATAATTAACAGATTATGCTCAAAAGGAAGGTATATATATAAAGCAGTAAATGGCTTTTCCAGGTGATTAAACATCTAAATGATGTTTCACACCAAAGAAAAAAGAGGAAGTTTATTGTGACTATATCCCTTAGCTGGAATAATATTCTTCCAACACAGTAAGCACATAATTCAATGAAACTAAAATAGCAAAAAAAGGGAGTGATGCTCCTTTTGCTTAGGAAGCTCTGAATGGCTGGCTTCACTGCTTTCTTCAAATTTACCAGGGACATCACCACGGCGACTGCAAAGGAGAAGTGAGTGGAAGAATGAAGTGAGGGTGGGAATGAAAACGGAATGATTATGAGAGGCCGGATTAAAGAAGTGAATAATTTTCCGTCAAAATGATCTGTATAGAAAGGCAGTTATATAATTAGACATTTGAAAGCCAGTAAAGAGTTTCAGGGTCATGTGTGAGTGGGAGAATGTTTGGATTTTTTGAAGCTAGCATTGGCTGAATCCTTCTCGACATAGTGCAGCAATTATTCTCCCATAAGCCTTCGTAAGATACAAATTGGACAGTGTACAAGTAATTACTGATGAATGTGAATGTGCTGCTCGGTGATGAAATGTTTTCACAGGAGCAGAAGCAGAAAGAAAAGGTATTCTCATCAACTCTGAATAGATCTATCCAAAGATAATATTCATGCTACAAAAGATTTGAAAAGAGGTGTTTCGGTAATGTGATTATAAAGAGTCATTTATAGTAGACTTTTTAGAAAGCTCTTCTTATTGGAACATATAAAAAGGATTGTATAGAACAAACAATAAATACACATTACAGCTATTCAAGGCAGTATGGATGCTTCAAATGCCAAAAAGTGCATTTTAAAACTGATGTTTTTTAAATTCCTATAGTTGGAAAGTTATAGTTCACATAATAAAGATCCTATTATATCTAATGAGAATTAAACACTAAATTTCTTTCATTTTCAATAATAGTCTTTTTTTTTAAAGGTGTGCTTAACTCATTACAATTTCCTTGGGATAAATCTATATATATTCAGAGAAATTAATACAGATGTACATATAGTTTTTAAGACATTGTTGTTCGGCCATATTTCGGCTACCATCCTTGCTTTACTCTTGCTTCATGCATTCTCCTCTCATAGGCAGTTGAACCTACAATTTCACAATCTTATGCCCTGTGGCCCCGAGGAACATCATCACACTCAATGCCAGGAAGGGGCCCTGCGATTCAGAACTTTCTGCCATTCAGAATAACAGGATATGCTCAAGAATTCAAATGAGTTTTCTGCATTGGCCTAAACCTTGTGCACTCTTCAAAAAACTACGAGTAAAAATCACAGTCCAAAAGACTGGACGTGTTTTACATTTAAGGTTTATGTCACAAAATACTTAAATTATTTACTTTATATACCACTTCAATAATGCATTATATCAACTTACAAAAACAAGTTCTGGCCTCGGCCACTCTCTTTCTCAGAGGTTAGGCTGTTATCCCAATGAGAGAACAACATTATGAGTTGGCAAGGAACAAAAACTCTGAAAACATCATCAATCCATAGAGTCCTACAGAATACCCAGCAGGTAAGATCCTGGTCTCTTCCAATCGCATAAGCTTCCTACAGTTCTTGAGTCTTACTCCTTTCAAGATAAATAACCTTAGGCTATTTCCTCTTTCTTGGTCTCTGGGAATTGTTGTGGGAATTAAATGAAATGTCGATAAATACTTAATCAGAAAGCACAGCCACCCCCTTAGCTTCCACAGACTCTGCAAAGAAAGAGCTGTGGAAATGCTAAGCTCACTACTAAAGAGTGGTTCATCTCTTGCTTGGTCCAAGTTCATGGCCATTGTGTCTCATTCCACTGTAAGTTCTGTGCAATTTGATTCTGATGATAAAGTATCAAGGCTTGTGAATAACTTTACTTTTAATAGCAAACTGGAGAGACCTCGAGGTACTGATGCAGGGAAGTCACTTTCAAGATGCTACTTTGCAAGGGGTTGAGTGATGACCACTGCATTGCGAGCTGCTCACAGTCCTATCTCCGCTGAGGGAGAGTGTCTCGCGATAGATGTAAATATCATTTGTCTGTGTGTACTGGGTTCAAAAAGATTGAAAACACTCCTCCAAAGGATTACCTTTGAACTTCGAAGGTTTTACAGTTACAGAAAATATGAGACTATGTCAGCAGAAGAAATGAAGGAGAGAAAATCCAAAGATAAGCTGAAGAACAATCATCCGGAGGTCCAGAAAGTCAACTCACTCTGTTTTACAAATTTTATATTTTTTCTGTAAATCTGTACTTGAAAATATTCTGGAGCACAGGAGGAAGTTTAAAGGAATGGAATATGTCAGTGTATCATGTGCTCTACACAAGAAGCACCTATTCATTTAACAAATATTTATTAAGCATCTCTGTGAGCCAGATACTACTCTGTCTGGGATGGTAGTAACAGAGCATTTAAAATAAAATAAAATAAAACACCCCTCTGCTCTTGAAGCATATATATTCGCATATGCATGAGCATGCTCTTGTGATGGAAGAGACAGCATCTCAAACAAGAGAACGAAAGATAGATTATTCAATGAATGGTATTAGAGAAACTGGGTAGCAATTTGGAATAAAATAACCTTGAAACCTCATATCTTACACACACACACATGCACACACACACACGCACACACACACGAATTCAGATGGATTAATGGTTTAAACATATAGAAATGGAAATATACCAGAAAAAAATTTTGGAAGAAATCTGAATAACGAAAGTCTTCTATAAGTATGAAACAGTATGCCAAAGTTATAAAGTTAAAGATCACTAATGTAGTCTACATAAAAATAAAACACCACATGGGAAAATATATCATAATCAAAGTCAAAAAGACAAAGCAAACATATAGTTTTCTTAGTATGTGAAAATCACCTTGAATTCAATAGAAATAAGACCAACAACTCAGAAAAATATAACAATGACAGATTCTCTGTAGCTAACTGACATAGAAGAAAAGTTAGATGAATAGCTGGAGTGGAAACTACAGTAAAAGATTAAAACGAAATACTGAAAAATAGTTTTCACTTTATACTTGAACTCTGATTGGATTATGATGCTTTTTGCTCTGCGATAACAGAAGATATTTTACAAAAGGAAATACTGATTAAATCACTTTGAGGATTTGGAATTCTGGATTAATCATTTAGGTAAGGAACACCATAAATTATTACTTTGAATTCTTCATTAAAATTATAAACAATGTGTCCATCGAACTTTAATATCTAATTCAGCTTTCGTTTTTAAATACTGTTTTTAAAAAATTATTTTCTTTTAGCAAACTTGTTGGGTTAAATAACAAAGCAATAGTTATAAGGGAAGGCTGCATTGTTAGAACATATTAACACTTTCCTCTTCAAGTATAAATTACAACCGTAACTCATATTCATTTTTGTATATATTAAACTATAAAGAAAACATCAGCATTACGGGAAGCCATTTTCAAGTGGTTCCCTGGCTCTTAGTCAAACACCAAAGATCCACTTGGTTGCATCGCATTTAAAATAATTGTGATGGCTAAGACACCTCTTTATCTACAAAGACAACAAGATAAAATTACTGGTTAATATCTCCCAGTTCATTTTACTAACATATATTTTATTTATCTAATTAATCAAAAACTTAAGTGAGAATTCCAGTTATTCTCATCATCATTAACTTCATAGTGTTTAATGTGAATACAGAGCTTTAAAAATCGGAAAGACCACGAAGTCACTTGAACAAAAAGTTGATAATTGAAACATATATTACATACTAAACAAGAGCTTCAAACTCCAAGGGTACAGGCAGTGCTTATGAGAAACTTTGATTCAGATGTTATAACCCTTTAAGCAAAATTCAAAAGAAAGCATTTGTATGGCAATATATCAAAAGTGAAAACCCCAAAACTCATCAAAATCTCATATTATAGATCCATGTCTTACATTTTATTGCATTCCCCATGATGCTTCACATAAGCAGCTTTGAAAATAATTAAAGCCCACGAGCATCATGGAATATTCAGGATTCTTGCTACTACATGTGACAAAAGCACAATTCAAACTATCTTAAGGAAAAAAAAATGAATATTTTGGGCATAATGGTTTCAAAAATATCCAGGAGCTAAAAATTGTCAATACTCAATTTAGCTCTCTCCCTATCACAAATTGTCAGAAATTTGCCACATCGGAACCCCTGGTGGCTCCGCGTTTTATTCTACCAGGTTCCAGTTTAGAGACCAAGAGCAAGAAAAAAAAAATTCCTGGACTGAGTATTGGAGGACCAACCCAGACACCGGTCCATCCCAGCTTTTACTGGTGACATGTTCGGTCTGAGTCATAAGCTAACCTCTCGAAACCAAACCAAACCGACTGGGAAGGCCAGGAACAGGGGATGGAGTGGTTTCTTGTGAGCAATCTGAGCTGCTTTTGCAGGGAAAAAAAAAAAAACAGATGTGAGGCAAGCCAGAAGCTTCCCTACACAGCCGGTAACTCTCATTACCACACCGCTTTCTACCACCTACACTTTCCATTGGCGCTTTCTCCTGAAATTTATCTGTTTTCTTTTTAACTTGTCATCACTCCCCTACAGTATTGGGGAAAGCGCTTCATTGTTCTTTTTGACTCTAATTTCTCCTCCCTGCACCCCAATTGACCAATCTAAAACAAAGACCTGACAATGTCATTACTGATAATCCAAATACAGCAAATGCCCATCCACATGTCTCGAGATCTTTGACACATTCGCTCTCCCCCTGACTTCAACACCCATTCTCGGGAGATAATCTTGCCTCATGACAGATAAACAAAATAGAAAGAATAAGGTACCTGGGAAATGATCCTTTTTTCTAAAAATAATTAAATAAAAATCTGGTACGGAGCTAAATCTTTTGTTTCCCCTCCCGATAAGGTATTTCCAGTACAATTAAATTGAATATTTGCACAAAGATTAATTCACAGACATGATAGAATAAGATACTTCATAGGACCCATAATAAACCAGATTCTTCAAAGTGTAGCTCTGACTATTGATCCTTCGCTCTGTAGTATGGAAGCACCTCAGCGTTTGAAGTTTTTTGTAATCGTGATAAATAAAATTAAAATAAACTATTATAAACCTCTATATCCATCATCAAGTACAAAAAACAAAATCTGTGCTACCACTGTTTAGTAACGTTGACTCGCATGCTTAAGAATACTTTAGTACAAAATAAAATACTAAAATAATAATAATACCATACTATTATTATATTCCATTGGACATTTTTGAATTGTCACAGTACTTAATGCATTACAGCAAGAGTCCCAACCCTGGGGCCTCAGACCAGTAAGGGTCTGTGGCCTGTTAGGAACAGAGCCAGACGGCAGGAGGTGAGCAGCAGGTGAGCCAGCAAAGCTTCATCTGTATCTGCCCCCGCTCCCCAGCGCCAGCATCACCGCCTCGGCTCCGCCTCAGATCATCAGGCATTAGAGTCTCATGGGAGCACTGGTCCCTGGTGCCAAAAAAGTTAGGGACCACTGCCTTACAGGATCTACTATCTGATAGTAGAGGGTTCCTAGAAAAAACATTCAGAAGCTGAAAGGTCGTAAAAGCAAAGAAGTGATTGCCATTAACTTACACAAAAAAATTCTGAGCATTCCCCGGGCCAAAAAATAACCTACCGAATCACACCAAATAACACACAAAGCCTAAAACAGCTCCGACATTCAGTCAAAGCAGGGCCAGCGCCGCTGCTCGGGACGCGCACCACCTCTGCGACAGCCGCTGCGAAACTAATTAATGCTCAACACTATTTTCGCTTTTCACCTTTTTCTTTTTTTTTTTTTGTAAAAGTGAAAATCCTCTTCTGATTTCTTTTTGTTAACGAAACCAGGTGCTAATATCGGTCTTCTTAAGGACTTAGCGGCATAACGTGAACTTTTGAAAAGCGGGGGATGCCTGCGCACTCACGTTTCTCTCTTCTCAATGACCCAGAAACACAAAGGCGGCATCTAAACTTAGCTTGCAATATGTGCATTTTTAAAATGAGCTTTATGAATGCCCAGTAATGCTGGGAAACATTTTGTTGTTAACATGGTTCCGTGTATGCCTTGCATGTCAGAAAACACTGAAGAGATTTAAAAATGCAAAACTGGGGTCAATAGGATTATGTAAAGCCACCTTAGCACATCACAGTTTACCTCAAGTCCATTTTATTTAAACACACCTTAGGAAATATCCACAAAACCTAGTAAGCCCCAAGTCAGGAATATATTACACAACGAAAAAAAGGCACACTCGTGGATCTTGTGAAACAGATTCTCTAATGCTTTCACCTCTTAAAGATATGCTGATAATAACCCATAATTATTATTGGGGTTTTTCCCTTGCCATTTTGACCTTGAGGCCATATTTATTATTTACCAGACAGCTCACGGCAGTCATTAAGAGCATGAGTCCTGGAGTACATGGTTTCAAATACTGGCTCTTCAAAAACTGTTTCTCTGTGCCACTATTTCTATGTTGGTAGAACAGGGGTGATATGCCCACTTCACAGGGCTGCTGGCAAGTTAATATGGCATCGTACCTGGAAAGTGGCCAGAACGCAAACACAGCACACACCCTCATACATACTAAACACCGGTATATTTATGCAGCTCGCCTGAGGTGGGAAGAGACTTCTCAGACTCTGATACTGTATCAACCAGAACTAGCAGACGAAGGCAGAGTCACAGGTTCTGTGTAAGCTGGCACATTGCTTTAGTCTCAGAAATAATACTGGGTATAATAAAATGCATTTAAGAAAATAATGTGTAATATCGGCGTCTGTCATCTGTGCGAGGGACAACACATTTTGGGAATTGTGAACTCTCAGAACACCCTAGGTACACATATTCCAACAAATATAAATATTCTCCCACTGCGCTCTGGATCTCCTCTCAGGTTCTCAGAACGGAGTTGAAGACGCTGGCCTCAGGCAGAACGTTAGAGAAGTCCTCACTCACAGCATGGGGCAGAGAGAGGGACGGGTGCAGCGGTGTAAACTCGGGCCTAGGGGCAGGAAACTGATGGAGTTTCACCTGTTGTCTCAGTTTGGGGGGAAACTTCCCAAGAAAGGGGAATGTGGTGGCTGTTAATCTTTAATATCATTCTCCTTTCCCAATAATGACAAGTTACTTAACTCTGCACGCTTTGAACTACTCAGCAAATAATCTGTGGTTCCTGAAGATTTCACTACTCTTGGTCATAGAATGAGAAAGTAATAACTGCAAATTAATAAGACATTTCCAAAGTTCAAAAATGTCTACCATGCTAATGGAGCTTCCGTAAAAGAACAGAATTTATCCTTCCAACTCGTTACCAACATAGGAGCCCTCCACTGAACTTCGAGATGAGAACAATACTGTAAAACTCACTTTCAGGTAGGAAGTCACTAACAAATATTTGTTTTTAGACTATGAAGATCAACATAGCAGCAAGTCACAGATGAAAAGAACATGTGAATGCCTTTTTAATTCCGTATCTAGTCACTTGAATCAATTCTTGATTTCCGCTTTCCCATTTTTAAGTACAGTGTTCTAAAATGTCCACCTAATCTTTGAAGCGCTTTGTTTAGCTTGGGAAGGTACAAAAGCTTTGAAAGAAAACACAAATAGCTTGGCAGATTTCGCAAGAATATTTACTGTTAACAGTTCTATTTTCAGAAAGTATCTGCTTTGCTATTCCCTTCAGATTAAAATAAAATATAATTGCGTAAGGTAGAATTTGTCATCTCTTAAAAACTCACTTCTCTTTGTTCCTTATCTGACTCTCGTTCTCCCTCCTCTGTCCTCTTTTTACTTCGACTTCCTCCAGGAGCATCCGTGTCCTTCATTAAGCCACGATACACACATCAGATAATCCCTCTAAATGAGCCTGGTGTGCATACTGTGAATGGAAATTCGAGGGTACAAACGGCAAGTCAAAATTTTTAAGAAAAACAATCTTGCTCTTGGCTTCTCATCAGCCAAACCAGCAGGAAGGTGATGGAGCAAGACCTCTGTCTCATATGAAGTCTAGAGAGGTAGAAGTGAAGTCACCTGGATGCTCCAAAGGTGTTCTTTTGTGAAGTTAGGGATCGAAAAGGTTTTCATGCCCTTTGATTCTTGTGAGAAAAGGATTTCAGCAGTGCATGAAGGATAGGCCAAAGTGCTAGGACAAAATTAAAGCAGCACACAGCAAGGCAAGTCCGAGATACCAGGACCAAACACCGCCCGATGACTTTGGGTCTCCAAAGCTCACTGGGCCTAGGTTTGCCTTCTGTAAATTGAGCATCTACCTGTGGCAAATTGTATTTTCTAATAAGCGGTTCCACATGCGCTTCTAGAATTTTTTGCTTCTTTGTTTCCAGTTCAGAGGTGATCTATTCACCTACCCTCTTGAACCTGGACTTTCTGACTAGCTTTCCGATAAGAGTGTGATGCAGGTGATACCACAGGACTTCCGAGGTCAGGGCATACAAGACGATATAGCTGCCATCTGGCTCTCTCCTTAGAGGACATGAACTGTGGCTCCCTGGGCCATCAGATAAGAAGTCTAGCTCTCCTGAGTCCACCAGGAAAGGCAAACCACACGGAGAGACCGCCTGGAGGGAGAGCTATTTGAATTTTCCCAGATAAGGCACAAGATATAACAACAAAGAAGTCCTGGAGACTGCGCCCTCAGGAGAGATCCTAACCAGAACCACATCGCTCTTCTCGTCAACTCCAAGTTTAGTGGAGACCATGAGAGATCATAAAGGGTTATTATTGTTTTAAGCCACTAATTTTTGAGGTGATTTGTTACACAGCAATAGATAACTAATACACTATGACTTAATTTGTGAAAATTAGAAGGCATATTTTAAAACTTTGTTAGAATAGGTTCTCAACAATAAGAAAAATGTTTATTAATATCGCTACATGTATTCATAGGCCATCCTTCCATTCTCTGCTCCCGATAATTTCTAATAAAAAATAATAAAACCGAAAAGAGAAAAATATTTATCTTCCGTAATAAATTTTTTGTTCTCTGAAATTCTCTTCCTGACACAAATGTTGTAAAAGATAATAAAACATTTGTTGACTAAAGGGACAGACCTTTTGCTGGTGCCCTTTCTTTTTAATATCCAGGAAAACTGAATTGAACGAATAAATTATGCCTTACCACCAACATTATTTTTTCATCTATTATTCCTTATATTCTAAATCTCTAAAGCAAGTTATTGTGTGGGGCGAGGACTATTATAAGAATGGCAGCACACCAAATAAAATGAATCAGGATATTCTTAAAAGTAAAAAGTAAAAGTGATGGCATTCTTGAATTAAATCGGTAATCATTTCTTGGCATAACAGACCAGATACTGATGCAAACGACTGCAAGATCATATGACCGGTGGAAGAAAACTGCCTCTGACCAGGACCCAGTGCACCCTGCAGCTTAGCTGGGCCGTGACAGGAAATGCAAACCTTCACGAACCAGCCATGCTAAGGGGGGCCAAAGCCAACTGAAAGGGGTTCCACATGCGAAATGGAAGAAAGGAGGGCTTTTGCTTCTGGGAGTAAGGAGGAAACAAGGGTCGGGTGTGGAGGGGGAGGGGGTCACTACAAAATAACATGACAAAATAGCCTAAGATATAAAAACAATAAAAATGCCAATGTCTAAACTTCAACTCCAGACTGTTTGAATATGTGCTATATTATCCTTCCATCTCCACAAAAACACCATGAAAGTCTGCCGTATACTCCAAATCCCATCCGGGCAGTTTATCAACTTCAGAGACGGAAGCTGATACTAAAAATGGCGCTGTCTTAGAAACAAGGACGGTGGGTAAGACAAACATTCCACTCCTTGTAGACATAAATCAGCTCCCCCTTTCATGAAAATACCACTTATTTGCTTGGTACTCAGGGAACTTTCCCTGCCTATTCTTTGGAAGTAGCTGAATTATATTAAAAATTTGGCTTTCTGGAAATTTTTATTAGTAATAATGCTACCTTCCCAGCCACTGCCAGGGGCGCATAGTGGTTAATGCTAAAGTACACGTACGTCAATGCATGCTTAGTTGGACCTTTTAAGTATTTTCCATACATAAAATCACCTTCCGAATAAAGCTGGAACAGTGTGGGTCCCACAGATGTGGCTACTTCTGTTTCAAATAAAAATCTGGCAGCCTCGAGGGGAGCTGGTATACACACTCAACAGCTGCTACGAAGTCAAATGATTTGTATGGAGGAAGTAGCCATATTGATTAAATTCTGCGGGAAAGTACAGGGTTGGCTCTACAACCTCATCTCGTGAACATTAAAATCCATGTCTTAATTGAGTTTATTATAGGATCGTACAGCTTTACATTCCGAGTTACTTCATAGTATACCTGGAGTTATAATTCTAAATAGCATGAAGAGTGAAAATCGTTGCTTTGAAACTGGATATGCAGAAACCAAGTGTCAGCTCAGCCATTAACCAGTGAGGTGACCTTGATCAAGTCACTAATCTCTCTGAGTCTTGACTTTCCTGTCTGTCGAGTGTAGACAAGAGCATCCCTTCGAGAGGTTGTGAGAGTTTAACGAGATGATTCATGTTCCTGGCCCAAAGTAATCAGTCGATTAATGCTACCTCCTAATCTATGTTTATCATACTTGTCCATTATGATAATAGAGACGACTGTCACTTCCCTGAGCACTTTATATTTTTTAAAACGTTTCAATTACTGTTGATATACAATATTATGTTAGTTTCAGGCACAGCCTAGAGGCTAGACACTTACATAACTGACAAAGTATTCACCCACTTCCGACGCCACACGTAGTTATAACAACATTATTGACCGCATTCCCTTTGCTCTGCTTTACAGCGCCAAGACTATTGTATAGTTACGAATGGGCCGTTACAAGAGCTTATACTTTAGAAGTATTTTCACATGCTTTATCACATCCCTGGGCCCTGGATATTCCTTCTGGCTTCAGTTTAGAGATCAGAAAACTGAAGCTCAAGGAACTGAAATGACTTTACCCAGGTGACTCGGAGTCAGCGGCAGAATCAGCGGCTGAAGCCCGGGTTCGGTGCCCTCACTGCGTCACGCAGCCACTGCGGCCACATCTAACCTCAAAATGGAAAAAGAACAGAAACGGGAAGGCGTCTCTCACGTTTCGGTTTAAAGCAACGCACGCTCATCTGCAGCCTTGCCACCTTCGTCTCATCCCCAAGGACGCGCCAGCAGAACCTCACGGCCATCGCTCCTCCTGCCCTTTCTCACGACATGCCTGCTTCCGTCTACGCGGCTGTGGTCTACGAAGCTCCCCGGCCCAGCTTTCCTCAGGGCCAGTCCAGCCCACCGGCGTCACACATGCTAGCTTTGGGAGGAGTGGCTGCGTGTCACCCCCGAAAACAACAGGGAACAGAGAAGTGTGTCAAAGAAAGAAGACCCTGATCCACACAGTGCTGTGAGAAGGGTGGTCCACCCCAGTCTCTCGCTCAGGTGCTGAGGTGGGGGGCTAGGCTCTAACACCCAATAGGGAGAGCGATAGCTGGGGAGAGGTTTGCAAATCTTATTTATGGACATTAAAACTCAAGGAAAACTAAAACTTCACTCCTCCTTTCTGATTAGAGCGTAAGCTTACTTTTCCCAGCTAGATGCTTTGTTTTTCTTGAGACTGCGTTACAGGGGGGTGGGAGGGTCAGCTCATTTGCTGACCTCTGTCTTCTTCACCCTGAATATTTCATCTTAAATGCTGGACTGATTTTCAAAAAGATCTATAATACAGAGCAGAGTGCAAAAGGCAAAGAGTCAAGCGTCCTTGGAGGATTTTGAGTAGGACGGTCAAGTAACAAGGGCACAGGAAGCCACAATTAAGTAGCCTTGAGGAACTGCAAAGCCTGTTCTCCGGTAACAGCCTGGGACTGCAGTCGGTCTTAGAATGGTGGCTGCAAAGCACTGAAGACTCTTCCACAAAAATATGGCTTTCTACCTCACAGCACTCTGTGGTATGAGTCCTATGCTTTCTTATAAACTTCCCTATGACGTCTTTGATGCTCATTACATCTAGAAGGACAGTCAGTGCTTCTAAATGCAGAGCCAGGCTCCCATGGTATGGTTCAAAGTGACTGATTGTATATTTCTTATCTATGATTTATTATCTGGTTTATTCATCAATTCTTTGCCATTTATGAAGCCAAAGTAAACAATTTGTGAAAACATCTTCATAGCCTTATGGTACCATATCACCTCTCACAAATACGCATTCCAAGAATCCCCCACACAATACACAGAGTGTAGCCAACTGCTGGCTACAATGGCAAAACCTTGGAGATAACAAATAAGGACAATTGTGGTCATTGAAAACCTTTTAAATAACACTTTAGTCCTGTTAGGCCTAAAAAGAATTGGGACATGTTCATGGCCATAGTCAAAGAATTTTAAATTATAAAATGAGGTCTCCTCATCTTAATACGTTACTGCGTCCTCCACCACATTCCCCTAGTCAAAAAATTAAGTCGATCTTGATTCCTCTCTTATACTGTCCATGAAACTCAAAGCCCTTTTGGCTGTGACTCCAAAACCTGTTCTGAATCTCTCTCTGTCATGCCATCTGCATTGCTGCCAGGCGTACCCCAAATGTTGTTGCCGCTGGCCTAGACTGCCTTAATCAAGTCTCTGTTGATTGTCACGTTAAAATCCACACTCTTTGTTTTGGATTTCCTGCATTTTGAGGTCTGGTCCCCGTCCCATTCTCTATCTAGTTCTTTCCCTAGCCATACTCGCCTTTTTTAATCTTCGAAAACTGGAAACTTGTTCTTGACAAGTAGTTTTCACCTTTCCTACATCTTTGCGTGGCCAGCTTCTCTGCCCACACAGGTCTCCTGTCAAAGGCATCTTCCTAGGGACCCACCCTGGCATTATGACCTAAGTAATTCATTTCAAGTCACTGTCACTCTGTTTAACTTTTCCTGTTGCATTTATTATCTGACACGATCTTCCTGATTTTACTTGGTTATTGTTTGTCTCTGCCACTCAAGAGTATAATCTCTAGGAGCACAGGAAGTCTGTTGTATCATTTACTTGCTATGATTAGTACTTGAGACTGCCATAGCATGCAGTAGTATAATCAGTAAGTATTTTTTGAATGGGTGAATGAAAGAAACTCATGACAGAAAAATATATATTAAGAAATAAATGAGGAAGAAAAAGATATAACATAAGTTTTTATCATAAATTCAAGGTTTAAAATCAAAACCTTTTATTATGTATTACCAAAATTTTATAAAATAGGCGCTAATATAGCACTTGTTATTCTGCCATACTCTTTTATGTACACTGTAGAATAAAGGTTTACTCACTGCGCTTTTCTGAGTCCTTGTTTACATTTATTCATGAAATGGTTATTAAGGAAGTAAAATCTGATCGCAAGCATTACCAAAAGACAGGGGTAGTTGAACTTGGTCTCTTGATGAGACTCGTGAAACGCAAAAATATTTGAGAGTATAAACATATTTTTAATAATGATCATTAATGTCCTCTAATCAAGGCGAAACTTGTTAAACAATTACCTTCCAGAATTGAAATGAAAATAAGTAGATAATCGATCTTTGTTTAATTTTTCTCTGTTGTGTTTCTGAACCGGCAGATTTTCCACACGCGAAAGTGAGCAAGTATGTAAACAGCTGCCCCTGTATGCAAATGAATGACTCCCCTTATGAAATGTCCGGAGACCGTGAGGGGCACTCTACCACACGATGCCTGCTACCCACAGTGTAAAAAAACTCAAATTATATCTGAGCTCGTTCTCTTAGTTTTCTTTGCCCATGGAAGCTATTTCTTCACCTAAAATTTCACAAGTACTGCTGCAACAGGGGCAACTTTATGTCTGTCTTCTTTTCTCACTGCATTGGATTTCTTACTTAGTCTTTAACAACCCTCAATACAGATGTCATATGTAAGCAGAGCCACTGAGCCAAGCACTGGTAGACCTGAGAGGCAGCACGTTGCAGTGGGAAGAACATAACTTAAAGGGTCGAACGGACTTTGATTCCTCCTAAGTCTGTCACTTACTGGCTCTGAGACTGGCTATTACACTTCTCCAAGCCTCCGTTTCTCACCTATGAAATGACCTATACCATGAGGTCAGGGTAAAAATTAAATGACAGAGTGGATGTCGAAATGCCGAGCACACTGTCTGCCACGCACGGTCCTCCCTGTGCCTCTTCTGGTCTCGTGTGACATTTACCAGCAATGGTGCCTTGTCGGTTCATTCATGAGGTCTGAGTTTGTTTTCCAGTTTGAATTGAGAGTATAACAGCCTACGTGTTCTTAGAATGATTTATTTGTTCGGAAAGGCTAAGACTCTTATGTGTAAGAATAATCAGCTCGATCGTTCATATGGGAATGACACATTCACGGGCCAAATGGATAGCACAGGATCGTCCTTCCCTACTTAAAAATCCCCTCAGCTTCGGCTGCACTTTTCCAATATTCTAGAGCCCAACTTCACTTGATTCTTTTCACATTTTATCATGTAAGAATAAAACACAGATAAAGAAATATGCAGTCAGAAACGCATTTGTATTTTAATAGAGAACTGTGTGTTCAGGAATTATCGCTCATGCAAACGGAGATAGTCATCAATCAGAAGTACTCCCCGTATCTGCGGCGACTTATTACAGAGAAAAGAAGTATTTCTGGATTCTGAGAAATTTGTTGTCAGAAATACGACACAGGACTCTTTTCTTTTTTTTAATTTCCTGCTGGCCTCTGAAAGGAGAGATGAAGTGGGAGGGATGTTTTGTTCCTTTGTTATGACCTAAAATAGACAGGAACAGGCAATCTGTAACACTGCCATTTAAATCCAAATGCTGGAAACGACATTCGTCATCGTTTCTATTTAGTATTAATAATTATAGTAAGAGGAGCATAATACTTTATAAATGAATATATGTATATGAGTGTGCATTATATCTTTTGATTTATTTGCTTTATACAAAAACTCCATTTTAACTGTGATTCACAAGAAAGCAAGGGACTTGGATAGGAACCCAGGGCTTCTATGTATATAGCTTATGTTATTTCCACATTATATTTTTTCTAATTTAATTAATAGTAAAAGATCAGGGATTCGGTTGAAATATTAAAAATCTAAAGGATCTGAATAACTCTTTGTATACATACACACATATAGTACAAAAGAATTATTTTCACATCCAATAATTAAGATTTTAGTTTCTTTCTGCAATTAAAGATCTTTTTAGCATTCAAAATAGATCTATTTTCAACCTCTATTTTCTATATTTCCGTTGTCAACTTTGAGAAATATGCAACAATTGGAATCTCCAATCAGCATAAGCCAGATAAGAGCATGCAGCTCAGCTGCAAGTTGCCTTATAAACGTTTTTAAATCTTTTCCCACATGCTTCATTATTTCGAATAGGATACAAACATCTTCATGACGTGAACCATATTTCCTTTTTTTGTGATGCCTCATAAATAATGAGAGAAGAGGACAGTGAGATCTTAGCAAAATGTGGCTGTCTGAATCTAATTGTGTAGTTTCTTCACATCCTACAGATACTTCAGGTTATTGCCTCCATGTTCTCCTCATACTTTAAACCATGAAGCCTGGAGCTAAGCAGAAAGGCATTTTAAGAGTGGTCAGATATTAAATAGGAATAATGTCTGCATTCACACCATTGAGAACACGCCCGGCCTTAACTGACGAGTGCTAAGAGGGTCTGCATCTCCAGTATTTGTATGGGAGATGCTGTGTGAATATCAAGTCCCATA
Organism: Rousettus aegyptiacus; assembly: GCF_014176215.1. Lineage (NCBI taxonomy): Eukaryota > Metazoa > Chordata > Mammalia > Chiroptera > Pteropodidae > Rousettus > Rousettus aegyptiacus. The sequence continues at coordinate 88,687,544 of NW_023416286.1, forward strand.
GGCCTTTAGATAGACAGTGAGGCCCAATGGTTAAGAGTATTACATTTAGAGTTACTGAAACCTAGTTTTATATTCAGACCTTCTTATGTGAAGTTAAGTAATTTACTTCAGCCATTTACTCCTCAGTCTCTTTTCCCATAGAAGGGGAACAATAATAGTACCTGCCTCATTGGGTTTGCTTGGTGAAAATTATACGTTGATGGACACACAACACTTTGACCAGTGTCTGTACATGGTTATTCTTCATTTGTTCGTACTTGGTAATCACAGTTTTATCATATTGTTAATGCCTCATTTAACACTGGTTACTCTTTGCTCGTCATTCATTTAACAAATATTTATTGGGCACCGCCTTTGTAAGAAACACTATTCTAGGTGCTAGCTGCACAAAAGCATACATCTCTGCTCTCACAGATTTTACAACTAACCACTCTATTTGTCTTGTTGCTAGTAAATCCGTATTATTCATTCTCTACTACATTTATCTATTGTAGTATTGCATTAATTCCATTATTCAAACAATCTGACAAGTAAATGGAAAATTTTGAGTCATTAATGGTTCAAAGAAGAGTGTTTTAATGCTACAAGGACCTCATCACTTTTCCATACTGAGTAATAGAACTGATACAAAACTATCACCTACGGAATCTGAAAGTCAGAGAGAAGAGAAAGAATACTCAGTTACAGAAGTCTGTGTTTGTATGTTACATGTTCTCTTCAATGACTGTCCCTTGTAAATTTTCCGTCCTTTAATCTAAAGTTCATTCTCTCAATTTCCTGTCACTTTCTCCACTTATTATGATGTAAGATAAATAAATATGACCAAAAGATAAGACTAGGATATAAATAAGAAAACAAAGTAGTAAAATCTTGTAAATCCAATGCTAGTTCATTCAAAATAGCACTCAAATCGAATCAACAGTTATTCCCCAAATAGATACGGTTTTCTCATTAAAATTATTCATTTAATACAAAGCATGCATTATGAATTATTTAAGACAGAAATTAGGTCCCAAGAGTACTTCGCATTATTAAAGAGGTAAATAATTCCACGGGATGTCAAGAAACAGCTGTATGTCATCCACGGTTAAACCGCGTCTGTGGACCACTGTGCTTACTTCAGGCTATAGAATTGGGTACATCAGATCATCATCTGCGAACCTCCTCTCTTTAAAAATAAATGTTTAGAATCATTTCTATAAATTTACAACATGTTCCAGGGGAAAAACTTCCCTGCTTCTCCTTACAGTATTCAGTATCGGGTAGAAAACTATTTAATTTTAATAACTGAAAATAATTGAAGAGTGTTTTCTCTCAGCTGTGATCTAATTTTTCAGTGATTAGCTGATTTTTATGAACTCCCTGAGTCTCTGAAAACTGAAGATTTTCCATTATGAAGTGCTATGTTTATATCACTGGAGAACGAAGAGAAACTCACTGTGATGGAAAGGTCCTAAGTATATTTGCGGGGAAACAAATGGAAGATATGGGGCTGCCTTTCCGAAGACAAATGTACTCAACTTTGCTCTCTTTGAAATGGAGCTGCTACGATTCGCTGCTCAGAAGATCCAGACTTAATATAATTTTAATGCTTTAAAACCTGAGGCTCATCGGGTACACGTGCGATGAAAGAATAAAATGTCCGGTTGTTAAAATATTAGGTTGTTAACTGTATCTTCTGATGACAAAAGGAAATCGAGGGGTGTGGGTAGGATTCTCTTTTACAACTGTTGAGCAAGCTGAGAGCTCTCAGCACAGTGAGCGCGGCTGGAGCTGTCTTTTCAGGCTGGACTTGAGCGTAAGCTTTCCCTCTGCTCTAGGACGCTTAACAGCTGAGAACAATTATTCCCTGCTGTGGTCCACGTGATATCAATATGACAATTCATTTGGGAGACCTTTCCGTCATTAGAAAAGGTTGACAGTATTTGATCCCCCTGAGGACCACGACGTGCGCCAGGTCACCATGGTGATTTATGACTCCTGAATTTCCTTGAGATAGATAAACCACGTGTAGTTTAACATCCTATACTCTTTAAATTAACATTACTATCTCTACATGATCCATTTGCCGCACAGAGAGGGGTAGATTTGAAGGTTAAATCGCAGAGGTATAGGAGAGCAGGATATGTGTTTTATGGTAATAATTCATATAATAAAATGACGGTTTTAAGGAAAGTCAGTTCAGTTCATAAAAGAGTATGATAGTATCAACTATGCCATTATAACTTTTGAAAACAGGCATTCATTCAAATATTTTTGTTGATTATTTTGTGCCCAATTTCTCAAGTACAACAGGAAATATAAAGATAGCTAAGATATGACTCCTAGCCTCACGATATGTAGACTAAATATCTGTATGAATGTCTCCTACTCTCTCATTTCAAATCTACCAAACCAGCACCAAAAATAAACAAAACCAACAAGCATGCAAGAAGCCTTTCTCTGTCTTCTTCCCACACTCCTGCTTGGAGCAGAGCTAATGTTACTGACCTAATAGCTAGTAATCTCATTTTATGCTAAACAACCAACTGCTGTCACTACTCTTTAAATATATTTCAAATGCCAAAGGAAAGGGAAAGCCAACTGGAGTGCCCGAGAAAACCCTGGTGCTGCTCATGATGTTTATGTCTTCAAGAAGGGACCCCAGAACTGGATTCCTGCTCCTGCTCATGAAGGGGAGGCATTTCGCTCTATCTCTGAAAATCCTAAATGTTTCAACTGTCCGTATTTATGCCTATCGAGTCCCTGCTTATCTCCCGAGGTGTGATGCTCACAGTCAGTCCCATCCTTCAATACGTCCTCCTGAACTCCTACAGCAACCTGCTGACTCGCCAGTGTTTTCTGACAACTCTGCACCCACAACGTGGACACACCCAACCTCCAGAGAAGAATTTAAACTGCATGAGGCCAAGGTCCCATCGTATCCACCCTTGTATTTCCAGAGTTTAAAAATGTACTTGGCTTTTATGAGGTGCTCAGTGAGCTACATGATGGGCCATGAGTCCTCTTTGCAGGTATGTTATAGGCTTTTACATGATGGAGTGGTGGGCGAGCTTTCCACAACTTGAGAATCAGAATGGAATCCTATGGATACATCCTGTGTGCAGAAGCCATGTTGGCCTGAACAAAAGAAACAACCAGCAATACACGGAAACCACCAGGAATTGCAGAGGAGCCCGTCACTGGATGTATTTAAGCAGAAAATGAAAAACAATGTGGGGGCATGTGGTAGAGGGGAGGCCGAAAATCACATCGGTTTGTACTACGGGGGCTTCATTTTTTCCCACTTTTTTCTATTTTCCGTACATATAGCAGGCATGAAATGACTGGTTTTCATTTCATTTTTAAATAAACGAACGATGAGCCTGCTTTAAGTGGGACGGGGAAAGGCATAAGGAGAACATGCGCTTTGATAATGTGTCTCTATCGTTGATTGTTTCTACTTTATATTTACGTCTTCGATCCCCTTGCCCAGGTTCGAACCCACAATGTCTGTGTTCCTGGCTCCGTTCCTGGTTTCCTGAGCTCCCACCGCTAGCTTGGATCTTACTCTTCAGTTTACTAGGCTGGGCTCACGTCCCCGGTTATGTTTCGAACTTCTTGGTCTTCGTCATCTGCTTCCTGCCTCCTCTTTCCCACTTATACTGATTTGACAAAACCACCATCTGCCACTCTCCTCTCTTTATCCCCCACCCCACCCCGCCCCGCCCCGCCCCACCCCAGCCTCAAACCACTTCATCCCTATAGCCTAGGACCCGGCATGAAAAAGTCAAATGTTTTGGCAGCTAACACTGTGAAAAAAGCTTTGGCTCGGTTCACCCAGATTGTAAAAGAAGCGAGAGACTAGTGTATCAATTAAGGAACTGACTCGATTTTAGGAACTGTGAGAGCAGTGGCGGCAAAAACCCTCTCTCCACGGCCTTCCACTGTCACGGTCATAATCATCGTGTCTGTTTCCCCAGCTTTTGGTCAAGCGGTCGCAGCGGACAGAGGCGGAGGAGGCTGCTTTGACTTGTTCTGCTGTAAAGGCTATTTTTCACTGCAAGTGTTTGCATACACCCGTCAAAAGGTTCCACTCAGACACTCTAAGCTGTGCCATCTGAACTCAGAATGTACAACGATCCATGTCAAGGACGGAAATCAGTACTGTATAACAATCCCCGGATTATGGGTCAGACAGGTGGGACAGCGCGATGACAGCCGTACGCGTGGCCCCTCGTCACCCCGTGTTTGGAGGGTTACACATAAACGCAATTACGGGGCTGAGCCGGCGAGCCTCCGGTCTCAAGGTCAATTAACCACGGGAAAATGACACCTGCGGGTGTCCTGTCTCATAACAGCGCTCTCAGAGAGAGGCATGACTTCAAACTGACAGCACTCACACCACCAGACAGCGGAGCTGAAACCAGCAGAGGTGAAATAAAGGACCGCCACAGGTAGCCGCCCGCCGGCAAACGGGGACAAGGACTCGCCCGCCCTGCTTCGGGAGAAACGACGCTGAAACCGAGGACAACGTGCGGGCGATGCCTCGACGCTGCGTGTGAGGACGGTCCACGATTAACGTGTGGCGCCCCTGAGCCCTGCGCCCCCATATCATGCTCCCTCTGCCCCCTCCCCCCCCCCCCCCCAGGACTCTCCAGCTCCTTCCCGGAGCAGCCAGCACAGAGGGACCGAGGGACGTGTGCAGCCCCGAACTCACTGCCTCGCAGCAGGTCGCTTACCTGCTGGGAGGTTTTCTGGGCCCTGCCACATCCAGGCGACCTAGAACAGATAAACTCAGTGAGGAAGAGGCTTTCTGGCCCTCAACGCCGAAGAGCTTTAGGGGTCTCACAGGTGTCTTCTGCCTGCCTGTGGAACTAGGCCTCTGCTACCTGGTAGAGGTGTGTGTTGGGAGGAGTGCTTTATTTTCCCCACGGTGAATGGCACCCAACCAGCCAGCACGGAAGCCCGCCGGGCCCCTCTGAGCACGGAACGCGATGTGCTCGGCTCTGTCTCCAACCAAATCCCCTCTGCTATCGATTTGTAAACAGCTCGGCTCTGCTGCATAATGTGTGAGCAGCCGGTGCCAGCACCACACTGCGCCCCGCGCTGCTCGCAGCCAAGTGCACCTGCTGCCCAGGGCTCCGGCGGCTGCCGCCGCTGCCGCGGTCATCACGCTCTGCCGCGGCCGGCCCTGCTGCTCGCTGGGCTGGCGGCACGGCTTCGGCGTGGGGAGGAATGTTTATTAGCTTTAATTGGTGGACACGCTGGACGGTGACATTTGGGGAGCACTGTGTGTCATTCACCCGGCACCAGGTGCCGGCTGTGATGGCAGATGTAGGTGGATCAACTTAGAATCCAACCCGCAGATGATTATCTTTCCGGAAAAAAGCAGCTGCTGTGCCTCTCCCGTACCTGTGTGGGCACGACACACACTTTCCTTTTTTTATCACTTCTTGCATTTTCCAAAGTGGAAAAAAGTTTTATTCACACACCAATACAATGTTCTCATTAAGAAAAAAAAAGTTCCCTCTCCAAAAACCATAGATATATATTCTATGAACACAAGTATCTCTCTTTTTACGTGATCCAAGCATCTCTCCGAATTTACTGTTAATATCCCGTCTGCTACAAGAATTCATATATTTCCTGGGAGGTAGCCTATCAACTTGGCAAGTCTTTTTATATGTAAATAAAATGTTTTACTATGAGATCTACTCCTATTCAACTCTAAGGCTCCTGCAGCTAAGAAGCCTCCAAAGCTGTGTGCTTCTCAATCTAACGGATTTCACCTTTACATGTTTAACTACGCTTCCTCGCCAGGTCACCTCGCTGCTCCTCTTCCAACGGGGGTCAAGTGATGTTGCACACGGCAGAGCCAGGCAGAATGGGCGCCGAGCCCTTCCAGCAGCAGTGGAGATGAGAGTTGTCAAATGCCCCCCTTTGATGCCCTCATCCTAGACAATGTTGCAAATTCAGAGATGGCACAGAAACACAGAGCCTAACCTCAGCTGTCATTTTCTCAGGATTCCTTCCTCTACTTCAGCCCATCAGCAAAGCCGTGCCCTCACCAGACCATTGGAAGCCTAGAACTTGGCCTGGAGTGGTTGCTTTATGCTTTAAGAATCGTGGTGCGCGTCACGTATAGCTTCTGCTTGTTTATACGTTTACATCAGCCTCGGCGGCGCGGGAGTGAGCCGGGAGGGTGCTTGCCGGCCTCTACTGCAGAGCCAGAAACTGTGAGGCTCTTCCGCCACCTAGCGGTGCCGCGGAAGCAGCACTGCTTAGAAAACACGTCTGTGCGGCCAGGAACACCAACTTGTTAAACTTTGGCTTCAGTTGAAAAGGAGACAATTAAGACATATACCCCCCGCCACCCCCGTCCTCAAGCGTAATAATTAAAAGTGACACAAAATTAATGATGTTTAAATGATGCCAGATATTTAAACAGTAAGTGACTCTAAACAAACCATCCTATGCTGATAACTAATTACGGTGTTCCCAATCATTGATTTATACAACAAAATAAATAAAATCATTATATTGAATTTCGTCTCCATATTCTCAGGTTTGGTTCAGTTCTGCTATGTTTTTAAAATCATTCGTTGTTTGGCTATGTGCTGATCTAAAATGCACGGAGGTCTTGGAGGGCGGTTATACAGGGAAAGGAGATTAGCTCTGAAAAACACAGAGCTCATGTCCTGGCACAGACTGTGAGCAGCCACGGAAGGTGCCAACCATCCTAAAACACTGGCAAAGAGGGAAAATTCAGGATCTATAAACCTCACATACCGCAACGCCGTAATTACTTAATTCTATCTTCTTATAGTTTTAAACAACACAATACAGAAATACTGTAAAGAAACCAATTATTAAAACATTTTCCAAATCACTGCTGAGTGGGTCTCTGCCATTGTTTCTACACAAGTAAATGTGATATCTGATGGAACTATTCTATACATAATGGAGAGTCGATTCCCCTTCAGAAGACAACAGCCTTTGAGGAAGAATGAGCACTCGGAAAGGCTCTCAGGAAAATAGTCTGAACAGCAGATGGTGTGGCTCCTTATGGATGCCTAGCACTCAACACCAGAGATTTAGATAATGCTAAAGGTGTAGAATTCGCAGAATCAAGTATCTTTCTCCCCTCTAAAATGTAAAGTAAGAAAATCCCATGCATAATTTATGGATGCCCCAGGATAATTTTAAATTATGCAATCCATAAATCCATGAAAAAAGCTGCTTACTGTATTCCTTAGTCACTTCATGACACTGATCGCCGCCGCACAAACACACACACACACACACACGCACACGTGTGCGCGCGCGCGCACACACACTTTATTTCAGAGACCAGTTAGAGAAGCATGTCTGTATCTACCACAGGAGAAACATTCATTTCTAAAGCAAATATTCCAGTGAGCAAGGAAGCACAAAGGCATTTTCTAACTAAATGCTTCTTTTATCAACTCAGTGGTCTTCCCTACTTAGAAAGCTTCTCAAACGTGCATAATGGGATTAAAAGCACTCTCAATAAAGTTCATTACCTTAGTCATCCTTCCTATCGTCATGTGAAATTAACTGTATCTCCTATGTGTACATCTACTTAAGGTAGTAATTTAATGGCAATAACATCTATATCTAAGAGGGTTATTTTTCCCTTGGATCTGCTTCACACTTAGAGATCTCTTCATGTTGTTTAGAATAAAAACCAGAAACACTGCTTTCCTTCTGTTTTAGGGAGATAATAAAGAAAATGACAAAGGAGAAATAATCTTAGAAAACAGTAATGATGCAAATAAATACTTTAGAGTGAATGTTCAGTGGGGGAGGAGGATGAATGAATCACAGGTCTATGTGAATTATGCTAATCTCCAAAAATTCTGTTTTGTTTTCCTCTTATACTCTCATCTCCTCTGCAGTCCCCACCACACCCACATACAATCTTGCCCATCTCTTTATTTTGTCAAATTATGTTCATTTAGCCTATTTTCATACACATTTAAGGGTAGGTGTTCTTAAGCCACATTAGGCAGGGGCTGTGTCACTATGTTATGCTCCCCTCCTTTGTATGGGCAGAGGCATGTTTTGTTTTGTTTTTTTTTTCCCATCTTCTCACACTTGACCCAAGAGAGACAGCGAGCCTCTGTCCGGCACTAAATCTCAACTGGCTGAAACTGATCATCCTCTCATTATATGAAGATGGACATGCCACTCGAGACTTCCCAGGATCATGGGAGGTACGCTCAGGAAGGAAAGTAGGAGGATGACAGAATTCCTAAAATGACAACACCAGGACTTCCTTTGTCCCTTTGGTCATGACTCTTTTAAATGTACCCCTTGCAAGTGTCACGCCCACCTTTTAACTCTGAAGGAAAGCAGCCTTTAGGATGATTATAGAGGATGAATGGGATCTGCATCTGTGATGACCTTGGACCACTAAGCTCAGAGCCTCTGACCTTTAAACAAGAATTAGCACACTTAGGCGGAATAGATCTTAACCTATGCCTTTGCCCAATGCCATGAAGCTGAAAAGATGACAGATGCCTTCTCTTCCAACACTGGCTAATTCTAAAAACCTTTACCTTTGTTACGCTACTGCTCGAAATCATGCCATCATAATTACCCATTCTTCCCTCCTTCACAGACAGTTATCTATCAATCCTGTAGATTTTACTTTCCAAATATTCCTTGTATGAACATTATCTATTCTACAGTCATATTTTAGTTCACCCTCTCAATTTCTCTCTTGGAGTTAGCCTTCTAACTCCTCTGTTTCAAATAAATCCTCGCTCTGCATCGAGGATGACCTTGTAACTTTCAAATACGACGGGTCCCTTTCCATGCTTAACTGCATTGCAAAATGTCCCCCTGCGTTCAGGTTGAGAGCAAAACCCTTTGGTGCCAACAGGCGCTTCATCCTGACCCGTCCTCGAACACTGAGGTTTCCTGTCTGTCGTCTGGCCACACTGAAATCATTACACAGCTCAAATTGCTACTTCTCGCTTCTGTGACTTTGCACGTGGGTTTGGTTCCCTCGGTCTGTGATACCTACTTACATCAGTCAACCCCAAGGCCAGTTTACTTCAGCTGGTTACCTTGGTTGGAGTCACGTGTCTGAGAAGCCACCTCTCCTGGTCTAACTTCTGTTTGGGCTGGGTGTCCCTCTTCCTCTTCCACATCACACTGAACTAGCTCCTGTACAATGCTAAGTTCACGACCTTATTTTTTTGTTTGTGAATTTGCTCTCCGAGGACTTGAGCTCCTTCAGACTATGGAGCATGATTTTACCAACACTGCATACCATGTCTGGTGCAGAAAAGGCACTCGATAAACGACGTTTGATAAATGACGATATCTAATCTCCTTCCAACTTAAAAAATCATGATTTTAAAAGGCACAGAGCTAGTTAGTGGCACAAATGCAAGTAGAATTGAGAGCTCCTGATTCCCAATCCTTTTATCTTTCTATTAGAATATACTGGTTCAGATTTAGTTTACTCTGAACCCTAGTGGATAAAACTCAGAACCGTCATTTAAGACAAATAGCTTCTTCTGAGGGCTTTACCAGAGCCTCATAGTTAGAATCGCCTGAGGCGGCTCTTTTAACCTTCCTCTGATCCTCTTTCTTATTTACAAAACAGGGGCAATAGTATTGCTCATCTCTTTTCGCTAAGGAATGATTAATGTAGGGGCCAGTGAAACCAATATCCATGGAAATTATTAAAGGCAAGACTAGGACTCAGAAAGAACATCCTCATGTTCTCTTTTGGTTTGCTAATGTCCTTCTGTGTATTTATTGAATACAAGAAATTCAACAACGGCACAACTTATATTTCCCTGTTATAGCTGAGAAAGTAATACGAAACAAACAAAAGAACCACAACGCATCATCTCTACACACATTTCTGTGTTACAAAATGAAGTTCAACATCTTTATGTTTCACTACGTGTTTGTGTATCGGGCAATAAGCCCTTGACCTTATAACACATTATATTTCAATGCATTTAAGCAATTCTTTGTTTATATCCTGAAATGTTGTACATTTTCATTCTATGCAGTATATGGAATTATAAATACAATGATTCCATGGGGAAAAATTCACAAAAGTTGGAATAAAGTGATTTCTGAGTTGCCATTCAACTCTGAATATTTTAAGAATGATCAGAGCTATGTTGCTACATCGAAAAATTAAAAAAACAACAACAACAGTATCCTCTAGACAGACTCACTTCTCATTTTCCTCATTTCTCTCCTCAAATGCTATTTTATTAGGGAGATCTTTCTCAACCATTCAATTTAAAATGGCAGCCCCCTTACCGCCTACACACATCCATAGGCGCACGCACGCACGCACGCACACACACACCTTGCTGCCTTACTATCCCTGTATCACAACACTAGAAGACGTACCATTTAATTTACTTGTTTATCGATTTAGTGGCTGTCCCTCCTGCCTGCAGTGTAAGTCTCATGGGGACAAGGACTGTTTTCTTAATGCCACATCCTCAGTGCTTAGAACAGCATCTAGCAAGTGGGAGGCGCTCAAAACGTACGCACTGAAACTGTCACTATCTTATGCTGCAAAGATCATTTTAATTTCCTAGAATCTCAAAATAAATAAATAAATAAATAAATAAATAAAGGGCCTTTTTTATCCTGCGCCCTCTGATCTACTTTGTTTTCTTGACGCCTATTTTTTTTTTTTTTAACTTATCACAGTTGAAATATGTTTAGTGCCTTCAACGGTCATGGTTATTCCCTAAATGTTTTTAGCATCCTCAGTAATTTTCATTAAATGCTGCAACAGCTTTGCTAGGTGATAAGCATTTCTGTAATGATATCCTAATATCACTGCATTATTCAGGAATCTTCTCCAGTGTATTCTCTGCAACCTGCAGCCTCTCATGCACGGGGATACACAGTTGATAAAAGGCTAAGAGAAAATTAATGGTTCCACATTTAGCTCACTGGTTTTTTAATAAAATGCATTTTTTTCCTCTGAGATACAAAACATGATGATATAAATTAAAAGAACAGAATATTCTTGTGGCTTACAAAGTACCCTCCCAACCCCATGCCAACAGTCTATGTTACTGGCAGCCCGTGTGCCGCTACAAGAAGATAACAAAGTCTGTTTCTAAGACAACAGCATTTTCTTTTCTGTCTTGCACTGCAATAATTGTTCCTATCACTTTAAGGATCACCTGGAATTTTGCCAGGAATAAACCAATGTAAATTAACCAAACAATTATGTATCCCTTCAAAGGACCAAAATAAACAAATAGAAATAATTTTATTTTATTGATTGAAAGCAAGTATTATAAAAACTTAATAGCAATTTATATTGAGCTACCATGACAGAGGCGGAACCCCAAAAAATTAAAAATAAACTACATTTTAATTAAAGGAGTGGCTATTGATGGGATACACCTACTAATTTTGAAAGATTAATTCCCTGACTATATCAGAAAATAACAGATTATCATACGTTAATTTCAGACTTTATTTTACCATCCTTCTCAATACCTCATAAGCTGACTCATGCCGATCGTGTCCAAATTTTCTTTTGAAATGGAGAGAATAATTTCTATATGTTCGAATGAAATAAAAACTTGTAGGTTGAAAAGTGCTATGGCTCGTCTGTGTAAAAATTATTTCAAGAAAACATAGAATAAATTAACACTATGAATAATTCAGCACTGATTCCAAAAAATGTTCCTTGTAGACTTTAAAAAGTGAGTTCTTATCCTATATAAATGTTATGACCTTTATTCTATTAATAATTCTATTTCATTCAGTCTTCTGAATGTTATTATGAGAACATGTGTTGCTGAAAATTATTTCAAAAACTTTTTTTTTACATGATATCGAAAAAAGAAAAAAAGAAAAGATATTAGTCATACATATTTGGGTTGAAGACTTTTTTTTAATGAACTAATTACCTTTGCACATTTTAAAATTAAGTTCGACTCAGCATGTTCATGTAATAAATTTAAACAGATTCTTTATTCTTCCTCCACCATTTTTTCCACTGAAAAACATGCTCCAGATTATATGACAATTCAGTAGGTTTTTTTTTTTTTGAGGTTACTTGTAAGTTCAAGCCAAGAAAAGCTACAAATTAGGGAAGAACGTAGTTGAGATAAATTTAAAGAATAATTAATCAGTGCCTGCATGAACAAAGAAAAAATACAGAGAGCGCTATGACAATGATAATACAAGCCAAATTATAATAAATGTTAAAAGTAGATACAATGTCCTAAACACCTCAAAAAAAGGAATTAAAATTTTTTTTAAAAAAAAAGAAAAAAAAAACTTTATTTAGCTAGCCCCCATTCTAGTCTGAATTATAACACAAGCAAAAAACTATTAAAAATATTCACGGGGGAAAAAAAAATCAAAGATCAAATCAGCATTATATCACCTTCAATTCATTGTAATTTAACCAAAAAATACACCAGTGAACCAAACATTCACTTTATTCTTGGAAGACTTTCCAAAATTGTTCCTCCATCCCATCTGTTTCCTCCCAAGGCCTATTTGTGACCCTTAGACTGTGTGAGCTTCTCTCTCCGTCCAGGTAGGGGTTTCACACCACCTTCTAGAAGTTCATGTGCCTTCGGCCAGTTTTCACCACACGTGATTGCTCCCCTAGCCCAGCCAATCTGAATTGTTTTGGACATAAGATTTCATTAGACACTGCATGAAAGGCCTCACTGAAATCAACACCAGCGTCATCCGCCATTATGGCCTTTATTCACTAACGCTGACGTTCTGCCAAGACCTGGAAGATAATAGGCACTCTATGATTTATACAGGATACCTATATGTCAGGCCCGGCTGTCTTTCACTTTTCCTTAAAATGTGTTATTTTGTTTTACTAAGGAGAGGAGCAGACATGTTTGAGTAAAATACTCAAGCTGAATCTACTTGCTGACTTTCAAAAGTGAATGACACATTTTATCTATAATGTTTTATATTTCGCAGGTCCTGTGACTTCTGAAAAGTCAATCATTCTTTATTTGATAATGTGTTCATTCTCTTAAACAATTTCTATCCATTATGTTGTCAGGTTTTCACGATTAAAATACATTTTATAATTGAATTACTTTGGTATAAATTAATATGCTCTGTACACCCAATTATCTAGTTATTGGAATTTTTTTTATAATTGAATGTTAAATGTTCATGCTAAATTGAAAAATCTGCCTGCAAAAGACACAAACAAATGCTGCTTTCAATATTCTGAATAATTTATAATGATGGCATCCATGGACTTACATAACACCAAGTGGCAAGGCAGGCTCACTGAACAGAGAGCCCTAAAAACGAACACTGTGTACCATTTGCAACAGGGGAGGATGAAGCAAATGGCGCTCTGACCACTCCCGCCATGCCAACCCTGGCCCCCCTCGCTGAGCCGATCACCGAGGGTAATTCACCAGATCTTAAAATGATAAACGACCATAAATTGCAGCTTGACTTTGTGAGGTTTTTTTTGTTTTTATTTTTTAATCTAAAATTGTTGGTAATTTCTACATATTTCCAGTTTGCTTTGAAAGTACAAACTCCGAGCTCATCAGACCTGCTTAGCACATCACTTAATGTCAAGAGTGTCACTAGGATGAAATTACAGAAAGACAAATTACTCATAGATCCATAAATACTCTGACTTTTAGAATGTTCGAGTGGAGAGGATATTTACAGAACATCCACTTTAACTTCCTCATTTTGTGGGTAGGAGGACGGGTCTCACTGATGGTAGGTGACTTTCTCACTCAGAGTAGCGCAACTAGTTACAAGCAGGACTAGAACACGATTTCTAGGGATTTCCAATTGGAGACTCCAACCACACTACCACAGTATTTCCTTGTACCTCGATAAGAGGAGGGTAATGTTATGAGATTTAGAGGATTTGCAATCCCTATGAAAAATTATGTAATGTCTAGAGTTCTTTACAGAAATTTTAGAATCCCCAGGAGTACTGAGGTATGTAAAGATAAACCACATCAATGACTTGTTCAAAATTCATTGCTATATTCATTTAAAATAAATATTTTGTTCATTATACTCAATCTTATAAAGAGAAATACCTAGAATAAATCAACGGAAGCAGCTCGCCTCACAAAATCTCATTCCATCCCTTGTTTTCGACTCGCACCCACATGACTGACAACCCTGCATCTCTGGCTGAAATCTCCCTTCTGCATCCAGACCCTACAACGTAATGGTCAGCACGACTTGATGACCAAGAGCACCTCGAACTCAACACGTCAGAAGTAGAACTCACCGGGTCTCTCCCATGGCCACGCCTCGCAACGAAACCAAATAAAGAAAAGTCAAGCCAGTCTTCTCTCTCTGCCGTGTTCTCTGCCATCAGAGGACAGAACCGGCGTCCACCCACCGAGCAGCCCAAAGCCCAGGCCCGCTCAGCTACTCCCCAACCTCTCCCACTTCCCACGTGCTACTACTAGCCACGAAAGCCCTAAATACCTCCCCACTCCTGGACTCCCTCTGTTTCTCCCTCCTCTTATCCCCAGATCAGCCTTGCCTTGGGCCCTCACGTTGTTCTCCAGACGAACAAGCGGACAGCAGCTGCACGGCTGTTTTTCTGAAACGTCTATTTAAAATCTGCGTTTCTTCTCGTGGTCCACGTTTTTCACCGTGGCACACGAGGGCTGTCGCGATCAGACCGTGGATCGCCTTCACGACCTCACTCTTCTTGCTCATGCTACACTACTAAATCGTCCCCTGCATTTAACTCTTTACAAGCATCAGAAAGTTGTGTGTTCTCTTTCGTGTTCTGACCTTTACGGAGCACTTTCCCTCTGTGGGAGTATCTGTCCTCTCTCGAGGACTCCCCAGCCGACCTCGCCCCTTTCAACTAAGTGAAGACAGTCTTCCCTAAACCCAGCTAAGCCATTACATTCTCCAGGAAGCCTCCTTTGACTGCCACAGAAGTATCAGATGCTGCTCATAACCGTATCTCATCAAATTACATCACAAGTAGTAATTAGCACACAGCATTGCAGTTTGTCCATTTAATTCTGCTGGGGATCTACAGTCCCCCACTTGGCAAAAGAAGGAATTTGGAAATTTGGATTATGATCTTCAATGCATCTTCTAAACGTAAATATCTTACATTTTTTATAGCATACTAAGTGCTAATTATAATATTTCTAAAGCGATAGTTATATATAAATCATTCGACTTTCATTATAACATTTAATTTAATATTAGTGAGAATACCTAATATTACAGTAACAGAAACTTAGTTTAAACCAGTTTAAGTTAAAAAATAATACTTTAGTCAGAAACAAGAATTTGCTCTCAGTACAACTGAGTCTGGAGCTCAGACAGGATCTTCAGCGCTTGGTCTCTTTGGTTTTTGTCTCTATGCTCCTCACAGTTAGTCGATCTTCCATGGTGGCTTCCTTAGAAACTGTGACCCTGGACAACTAAAGGTTTTATTGTTCCAGGAGAAAGAGTTTTTCTTTCCCAGTAATTCTACCAAACACCCCGGCTCTTACTGCACCTATTCGGGCCACATGGGTAATTTTCTGTAACCAGAGATGTTGAACAGCAGGATTACCCAGGCCTGAGCACCCAGCCTTAAGCTAAGAGCAATGGCATCAGGCCCGCCATTTGCACCGTCCGAGATGAGGGTCGGGTTTGTTGCTAAGAACAGTCTCTTATCGGAAGCAGAGAGATTCGTGCCGGCCAGGCGGAGGCAGCACAGAGCCCCCGCAAACCCCAACGCTTCACGCGGCTGATGTCATCGCCCCCACGCATTTTCCCACTAGACGGGGGTCAGTAAACGTTTTCCGCAAAAGGCCAGAGAGTCGGTATTTTATGGTTTTGTAAGTCATACATGGTCTCTGCCATGTATTTTTAAAAAAGAAAAAAAAATGCTCAAAAATGTGAAAAGCTTTCTTAGCTCGAGGGCTGAACAGAAACAGGCCGTGGTCTGCGTTCGACTCATGGCTCCTGCTTTGCCGTTCCCCGCACTAGACAGCGCGCATGCTGCGGGCAGAAGGCACATCTTTTCGGAATTCACATTCCCAGAGCTGGCGCACAGGGAGTGCTCAGTCAACGTTTGTTTGCTGAATAAATGCAGAACTGGCATGAGGAAATGAATTCTAAACTAATTTCACATATAGCATGAGAATCGCCGGAGATGAAAGCTCTTTCTCAGAAACCTGATAAGGGTTATCTGAATGCAGCCTCTCGGGGAGAAGAGGCGTGGAGGGAGGGAGAGAAAACAGAGTCGCGATGTGAAAGAATAATTCTTCATGCAGTATTTAAGGCCACATAGAGAATGCGGGAGGCTTCTCTGCTGGGACTGTGGAAGGGAAAACACACCCATCTAAAGCATCACTTGGACAATAACCAGGACCTGCCCAAAGGACAGACTCCTCGAAGGAAAGTACTGAGAGGCCAGCAGGCACGCCTTTGCTTTTAAACACAGAGCCAGCCTAAGGGACGTCTCCGAGCTCCTGGAGGCTAACGCTCTCGGTCCCCTGCATGTCTCACCTGCTAGACAGGCAGCTGTCGCAGCAGTCGGGGAGAACGGAGCTCCTGTGAAAGCTGGAATGAAACAGTATAGGAAGAGAAACTACAACTGCATAGTAGGCAGCTTTCTTTTTAGTTTAGTCTGTATAGTATTTTCTTAGTCATCTTTCTTTAATGAACATGTATCTTAATTTGATATGTGTCACTCTAGCACGTCAATCATTTCATATCAGTTTTTTTTTTTTCTAGCACTATGATTCCAACAATCCCTCAACCTCACCAAACTCCCGATCCTTTATCCCGATATCTGTATCACGGTAGTCATTCTCCCTGAGTCGTCGTCTTCCTCCTCACATGGTTTAAAGTACATAACCACGGTAATGATCGCATGCAGCTCCAGACCCCCGCTATTCATAGTGGCTGGATGAAGGCCCCCAAAATGCTAATTCCAAAAACCTGTGGATGTTATCTTGTTCGGAAAAAAGGGGGGAGGGGTTCTCTGCAGATGTAATTATGATAAAGATCTTGAGAGAAGGAGATTGTCCTGGGTTACACAGGTGGACCCTAAGTCCAGAGAGCGCCCTCAGAAAAGACACACAGGAGACATGCAGAGAAGCCGCTGTGACAGGAGAGACAGTGATTTGAATGACGTGACAGCGAGCCAGAGAGAGGAGGAGGAAGAAACGTGACCACGGGGGCAGAGAGGATGGTGACGCGGCCACCCATCAGGAAATGCCTATGGCAACAAGAAGCTGCAAGAGGCAAAGAACGGATTCTCCCCTAGCACCCTGGGGAGAGTTCAGCTCTGCTGACATCCCTATTTCAGGCTTCTGACCTCTAGCACTGTGACAAAATAGGTTCATGTTGTTTGAAGCCACCCAGTCTCGTGATGTGTCCCAGCAGCCACAGGAAATTAACATGCTCCTTTCTTAGTGTGCCCTAGGTCACTCTGAACCTCCACGTCCTCTGGAACCTATCTGATGCGCCGAACATGGCTGGACCAAACTCGCAACCCATTCACAACCCACGCTCTCCTTAAGGGTGAATTCTTATCCTCACTCTTGGCTGACAATCTTACTTTCTCTTTCACTGAAAATAAACGGAGGCAATCAAAGAAGTACCACTCGACAGGCGCTTACTCCTCCTAGGTACGGAGATCAAGTATTCACACTGCTCAGAACACCCACGACAGTCCCTCTCCATGAGCAGATCCAGCCCTTCTCGCCCACCAAAGATCAACGCTCCAAAGATTCCCATCTCTCCTCCATCATTTCCTCTCTCCTAAGCTTCTTTACAAAAACGTTCCTCCACTGCCATATTGCTTGACTCCCTTATGCAGCAAAACTCCACTACGTTTTCTGCACTGACCCCTTCCAGTTCCTCTCCTCATCTGTAAGCCCGCTCCATCAAGCGCCCGCCCCCGCTACTCCATCAGCAGCATTCCTTTCCAGGTGCATCGTGGCCTCGATGCGGCTACATTCGGTGATCGGTTTCTATTTCCCCCATTACTTGACTGGTCAGTAGCACTTAGCAGAATCATAATTCCTTCCTCCTCCTTGATACAGCCTCTTTTCCTGGATTTCAGAGCCACATACTCTTATTTTATGCCTAACATTCTCTCATCTTCTTTCCTAGTTTCTCCTCTTTCCCTTACCTCTTAATGTCGGCATATCCCAGGGCTGTCTCTCATCCTCTTCACCACCTACACTCAAGTTTTCCTGTGATCTCACTGTCTCATGAGTTTAAATACCAGTCATTAGCAGGTGACTCTATGGTTAAGTCCCCAGTCGAGACCCCAAATCCCCCAGTCCCAGGCCTCTTTATGCAACTGCTTCCTTGACATACCCAGACACGTGCACCTGGAAGGTGGACATCTCCAACCCAGCAGCTCCGGGCCACAACCCCCGACTGCCCTCCCAGCCATCTCTTCCCACAGTCTATCCACTAATTGCTCAAGGAAAAAAACTTTGGCATAGTGCGTGAGACATCTATCTACCTGCCTGTGGATTTAACACCTTGCATCCCAACCATCAGGAAATCCTATGGGTTTTAGTTTCAGAATATGCTGCGAATAAGACCATCATGTTCCACCTCTCCGCCTCCACTGTAAACACCTGCTCCGACCCAACCGCCCTCCTAACCAGGCTCCTTATTTCCATCCCCTTTGTCTTGTAATCTATCCTTAACAGAGGCGCTAGAACTGTTTTTTGTTTGTTTGCTTGTTTGTTTTTAATATATTTCAGGTTATATCACTCCTCAAATAAAATCTTCCCAATGGTCTATTTTATTCAGAAAGGAAGTAGAACGTCAGACAGCACACACCCATTTACAACTCTCCCCTTGTCTCCTATGGCCTCCCCCCGCACCCCTTCTCTGCGACCACACTGGCGCCCCGGCCGTTTCTACAAAATGCCTGACACCCTCCTGCCTGACGGCATTTACCCTGCTGTTGCCTCAGATGGCGACACCCGGTCCCCAGGTATACGCAGGTGTATTCACTCCTTCAGGTCCTTTAAATCTCTGCTCAAAGGCCACCATCCCAGTCACCTTCCCAGTGAGGCCTACGCCGACCGCCCTATCTGGAACTGCATTTCCTTAAACTAGCACGTTCCCTAGGCACCCTCCTGCTACATTTTCCACAGCCCTTGTCACTTCCTGCCAGGATAGCACCTGGCCCATCGTAAGCACTCATTGAAATTCAGTTGACTACATAATGTGGGCTAGTGGACTGAGAGTCAGAAAGCTTGAGTTCTAATTCGCATTTGTCACAAACACATACTAGGTCTTCGAGGAATCCACTTTAATTCCGAAGCCTCTCATTCAAATGATTTGAACGTTAAAAAAAAAAAAAAATTAACAGTCAGGGGAAAAAATATGATCCTAAAGGCCCCTTACAGATGCCAACATTTCGAAATTCCAAAATCTTATAAATTACTAATTTTTCTGACAAAGCAGAAAAGGAACTGACATCTATTGGGTACTAACATACTAGACATTTTAATTCACCACCTCACTGACTGAAAATTCCATGAAATAAGGTACTCTCTTCCCATTATACAAGTGAAGGACCCCTGGGAAGCATAAGTTCCACCACAAGCAGGAGAACTCGGTTCTAGTACACATCTCTCTAACCTCGAATGTTCACAATGGCTAACCACTGACGTGTTCAGTTAGGAAATATGTTGCCACTCCGGTTGCTGTCACGTTCCTCTGGGGCATTTCCTGCCTAAGCATCTTCTCTTCCCTTGGTAACTCACAGCTCTCGCCTTCCGCGTGGCTCTAGAAGGAATCGATGTATTTACACAAGACCTCACACTCTGGCTGCGGTCAGGGTGGGTCGTGCACAGCTGATCTGAGCTCAGCCAGCTGCTGTCCTTCCTCTGAAGTCGCATGAAGTGGCAGCATCACAAGCTGGGGGGCGGAATGGGGAGGGGGCTCCCAGTTGGGGTGGTTTCCAACCTGCGAGGGAGTCGTTCTACAAGGGGATGAGTCCCTCATGCAGGAAGACCGCGAGGAGAGCAGGGGTGAGGAGGCAGAGGGAGGGGTTTGTGAGAAGAGGGGCTGGTGTGCGTCCTTGTGATACTGACCGCCTCGCCTTTAAACGTCCCCCAGGGGGCAGCAACCCTGTCCCTCTGACGCCGAGAAGATTCCATCCTTCCCTGGTTTCATAAAACAGACTGCTTTTTCTCATTGGCAAAACCGTACCTTTCTTTCTTATTTTTGAATTTTGCATTTGTTAAGTACAGAATTACAACCC
Source organism: Rousettus aegyptiacus (assembly GCF_014176215.1). NCBI lineage: Eukaryota > Metazoa > Chordata > Mammalia > Chiroptera > Pteropodidae > Rousettus > Rousettus aegyptiacus. The sequence goes on from NW_023416286.1 coordinate 88,707,795, forward strand.
AACTAGACACCACCACGTCCTGAGATACTCTGAATTCCAAACCCCATCCCTGCGAGGTGTGATAAAGTTCGAGTGGGCACGCCTCAGAAAGTGAAACCGAGTTAATCGGACAAAACTAAGAAAACACTTGAAATAAAATGTTACATACTTAGGAACTACTTCTAAGAAACGAGAATGAAAATCTGAAATAAAACCCAGTAGGTTCATGAGCCTTTGTTTCCTCCACATGCTTTAAGCCAATTTCAAGAGAGTATCAGGGGCCAGGCAAATAACGAAAATAAATGTCCTGAACTGGCTATTTCATAAAAGAAAATTCTTAGAAAGAGTAATGGTGACTGCAGAAATTAGAGGAATTTTCCCTCGCTCACAGGGGGCAGGATCTACCCACGCCAGCCATTTGTTACTACTGCTGTAAATTTTCTGAAGAAATCTGGAATTTTGAGTTTTTAAGTGAAAAATTTATAAATAGCGGTTCGAGGTCTCGAAGGACTGCGCCGGCCAGACAGAGCAAATTCGGACCCCGGCACCCACGTCACAGCCCATGCACTAAGCTCTCCTTGGTTGTCTGAGACCAGGAGGGTCGCGGCAAAGTGTGAACACACGCGAAGAACCAGGCGCGCCTGCAGCGGCCTCCCAGAAAAGCCCTCGGGAACGTGGTGTTTTCTTTCATCTTTGATAGGGCTGACTTCTTAAATTTCACATAGACAAAGCTGGATATCTTTACGTTATACGGTCATGAAATACTCCCACATCCTCCTACGTGCGAGAAAAATAGAGTAGTGGTTTAAATTTATTTACTACAAAACTGATCTGGACTTTCCTCACAGAAGCACATCCAGCTGGACAGCAGAGAAAATAAAGCGTTCCAATCTAATTGTGCAGACTCTTCAGACAATTCGCTTTTAGTGGGATTCATGTTGTTTTACTGACTACCTCTTCTTCCTCCGGCTCTTTGCTAGATGGTACCTGAGTAAATGGCAGTGGGACCATACATGAGGGACACCTGTCCCCTTCCTGATGTCCTTCACTAGCTCTCCGGTCATCTGGGGAGATGCCATTTGTCAGTGGGGTTAACTGGGCACCCTGACGGCATTTATTCTGGAGCTCGTGGCTAATAAAATAGCGACGTGTCCCTCTGGCTCAAGCACCGCCCTCGGGGAAGTCACCTGCGCTTTGCTGGTCCACTTTGGCTCTTTCTGGGTCTATGGGCCTTGAAGTCCAGCAGTAACTCCCATGTGGTCCCACACGCAGGTGGGCCACAGGGCAGCTCCAGACTCAGGTCCTGTCCGCTCAACTAGTGGCCCCTCAGCCCCCAAGCACACCCACGAGCCAGGCCACCAGGCTTCCTTCTGTACCTTCGGCTGGGTGTCTTCATCAACACAGGCACTAAGGTGGGCTTTCTACAGAAACCCACCCGCCTGCCCCCTGCCTCCCTAACCAACTGCCTCTCCTCCTCCAGGAGGGGACTCACGGGCAGCGCAGGGGACCCTGCCAGTGTCTAAAAGGAAACGAGGTCAAAGCCCCGCTGGCCTCCAGTCCCCTCTGCCACACCGGACGTCACGAAAGCCCCTCGACTCCAGTGAGGCGGAAGCCCCGCACGGGGTTCAAGCCCCCTCCCTCGCTCTGTGTCACTGTCCCCTGCGCGCCACGATGACCTGGGGAGGCAGGTCTGGGCTGCTCTTCATTCCTCCTCCTCTTGAGTATGAACATCCTATGACTATGAAATCCACGCTTTTGATAACGTTACAGAAGTAAATGCTGAAATTTAGGAAACACCTTTCCCTCCGCATCACTCTAGCTCCCGAGCCTTACCGAGGACCTGAAAATCACATTTTGAGTGTCGGGGCTGCAAACTGACAGCTCTCCTCCCTTCGACGCTCCTCGCACTCGGGGGCGATGGACGCGGCGGGCTGAACGTGGAGGAGGGTGGGCAGGTGCAGGAATCAGTGAAACGCGCGGGAAGAAATAACAGCGTGCTGCTCTCGTGTGGACAGTAAACTACGGCCACAGCCTCAAGCGTACTTAATCTGGATGCTCTACTAACCAGACTCGGGGGCTGGCACAGATCCTTGCTTGTGCGCTCCGGTCCTAAGCTTCAGACCCGACCAATATTCCAGCACTGAGGAGAGCCGGCGCGGGGTCCGGGCGCCCGGGGGCCCCGCTCTGGTCTGTGTTAGGATGCGTCTCTCCCTTTGCCGAGCAGCCTTTCCACCCTCTCTGGTTGTAGTGAACGGTCACTAATACATGACTCATGTTTCTCCCTGTGCTTTCGTCCTCAACTCCACATGATCATTTTCTTCCTGATCTTATCATTTTTCCTTTAATCTAAAAGTTTTTATCATTATAGTATCAAAGGGGTTTTTCCGTGGCAACATATCAGCATTACTCTCTCACTCATTAATCATATTTATTTTAATGCATTTATTAAAATTTTAAAGTAAAATTACTGATAAAAGCTATTTCTCACTTTAATAGTTTTCTTTTTTAAACTTTGAAAGTTTACTTTTGATTGATTTTTAATGACAGAGTCATCTTTTTTCCCATGTTAAATTGATTCTTGAGTACTCTATTTTTCTCTTAGGTGATGCGCCAGAATTAACCTGAACGTTTCTTTGATGTTTTAGTATAAGTATTGTTTCTTCGAATCTGTTGTAAAGTATGCTCTTCAGTCATTCCATAGCAAACATGCTACATTTATGGACATGTATAATTTAAAACAAAGAGTCTTTTCCAAAACTTTTGTCTGAAAGGTAATTAATCCCATTCAATTAAGAACAACTATCACACTAGCAAACCAGTTTTTAATTATGAGTCTCACAATGTCTAAGTGACCTTGAAGAGCACACCGTAACTCTGGGCCATGTTTTTTCAAACAGATGACATAAATTAGATACATTCTCACCCACAGAATTATATTTTAGGGTGTATAACAAGAATAAGGTGAATTACTCTCATTTTTATTGTCTTAGGACTATGTTTGTAAAAATTCTCAGAACGAAATCCTGGTGTTGATTTTCAAAAGCCATTGCTTTTGGAAACATGAATGTTTATGAATCCATGGCAACCTTGGTCCCTGTGGGTCCACAAAGACCCATACGCATACCATGCCTGACATGTACTAATCCTTATAGAGGACCAGGGTTCAGCCATCCTGAGTCCGCATCCCAGTGGTGTTGAACTTGGCCATGTGATGTGCACCAGCCAGTGGAACAGGGGTAAAGGTGAAAGCATGACAATTTCAAGTGGCGTCTTTAAAGGTCCCTGCGAATTTCTGCCAGCTCTCCTGCCCTGCTCACTCCGGCATGACGACAGTAAACCCATATTAGCGCAGCTCCTTCAAACCGGGTGCTTAAATGAGATGCCATACGGTACCAACCAGAACCTGACCCACAGCCTGGAGGAGAGCTGCTATGGTCAATCTCTTTCACAGACTGGTGAATGAGAAGTCAATATACATTACTGTAAACCAGGGATATTGGGTTTACTAGGTTCACAGCATCATTGCAGAAGTAGCATTTAAATATAGTAATTAATACCTAGAAGATGTGTGCTGGCAAAGCAAAAACCTAAAATATGTTATTTGGCTTTGGACCTGAGTGGAAGGCAGCATGAAAACTGTTACTTCAGACTAGACAAATGGTGACATTATTTATGGCCAAATATTTGTCAAAACTGTTACCTGCAGTAACTCAGAATGCAGGAAATACATCCACTAAATCTATGGTTTTGGGCAAGGAGATTTTGAGACAGTATATTACTGACATGAGTTGTTTGTTAGTAGCTGCAGGTGATATCATGAGAAATAGAAAATCCAGGAGAGAATTAGTGTATTTACAGGAAGGAATAAAAAGGAAGAAGAGAATCCAAATATCCCTGAACTTTCAAAGTTTAAAGATGTAACTGATTCTCATCTCCAGCCTTTAGCCTTTAATCTGTCAGAATGAGAGAGGCCTGGGGGAAAGACCAGTCTCAGGCAAAGGTGTCCCATCTTTTACTAAAACCTCTGATTGGATTATGATGGCCTACGGTATTTTTTTATTTATTTAGTTTCAAAAAAAATGGTTCAGTGAAAAGATACTAAGGACACAATCCACAGAAGTCTAATAATTTCAAAATATCTGTAAGTCTGTAGATATGCTGGCGCATGGTAGTGACTGGAATCAAACATATTTTTAAAAAACGTTTTCGAGAGTGTTACATTGCCAAAAGTGCTGTAAAACTAGACCAAATAAAAAAGACCGAGACTGGTAAAGAGGTGAAACAATCACTGGTCTGCAGCTTTCTAAGGAAGTGGGCAGGCTGAAAATGCGGCTAGCGGCCACCGAGGACAACCCTTTCTTCAGTGCCTGCCTCAGGTGTCATGAAGCAGCATCACGAAACAGGAAAGCCCACCGGGAGGGTAGAGGCAAAGCCTTGGAGAACAATGAGCTTGAGAGCTGTTCATAGGACCAGAACGGGATCGATCAAGGAAAGTCCTTTAAAGCCGGACCGAAGGGCCTCACAGCATCTGCCCGGCAGGTTTTCACAACATCTAAGTATCGATGACTACTGTGTGAGGCCCTTCTCACCCTCTTTCAATAGGAGCGATTACTGCAGCTGTCTTGTGCCTTTCCTATCCTGTGTGTTGGAAATATAGCAGGAGGATAATCTATTTCTTTTCAGTTCGTAGATTTCCACAATGAACTGCAACCAACCATGACATACGGACTATCACAAAATGTATTACTCAATAACATTTGTTGAATTGAGTAAAAGTTAACTGAGGCAGTATCTGTGCCTGCTATACATTTTGGTCAGAAAAGTTTATTGTACACAATTTAATCATTTAATGCATTCATTCAACAAATATTTGTTGACGCAATAAGCAGAACTAGAATCCCCTCATTGCTCTTCTCTTCCATTCTGATGAGGAAGAGTCATCGTCCACATAACCATCAAACTGATTTCTCTGAAGAGCAGAGCCGGCTACACTAGTTAAACCTCTGACTACGCCCAAGCCGCGTCTCCTAGCACCTCCTCAGCAAAGTTCACACTCCTTCATACGTTATCCAGGATTCTCCACACGATGGTTCCTGCTCTCGTTTTCAGCCTCATGTTTTCCTCTTGTCCCCCACATTCATGCTTATAAATCTTAAAGTGCTGTGAACAAATAACAACTGTTTGAGGATTCCCAAATTAACCAATTTCACTAGACGTAGCCATGCACTACAGCACAGTGACCAGACCAAACCAAACTGGCCGCTGAGATTTCAACAGAAAATCCGAACGAGGAATGACAACTTTACAAGGACATCGCTGTGCGACATTTGTTTTGTTTCCTAAGTCTCGTGACTCAACCTTCCTTGACCAGGAGTCATTCTACTCAATTCCTCTTTTAACTGAGTAAAAGTGAATTGTATGCTCAAGCTTAGAAACTTTGATCTGTGGCATTATCTGTTGCTTAAAAGTAATGTGAAGGGAGGAATCACATGAGGGAATTATCTGATTTCATTTATGTCTCAAACTGCCGATACAGAAGAAAGAAAATATTTATGGAAGGAAATAAGTAATTTGCCAAATTTACTTATTTCCCAAATAGTTACTTCCAAACCTCCAAATGTCAGGTGATTTATGGCTAAGGAGAATACTGAAATAGTTATATAGATTATATAACCATCGGAAGCACATCAGGACGCACATAATTTTTTTAAATGTCTACTTATTTTTTTCTGAATTGTGTTGACTACGTCAGGTTTTTCTCAACCTCAGTACTATTTATATTTCAAGCCAGAAAGCCTTTTCTGCGTGCATGCGAGTGCATGTGTGTGTGTCTGTGTGTGCGTGTGCATGTGTGTGTGCGTGTGTGTCTGTGCGTGTGCGTGTGTGTGCGTGTGTGTGTGTGTACATGTACGTGAGGGGGTGGGAGTTGTCCTGTGCATTGTGGGATATTTAGTAGCATCCTGGCCTTTATCCGCCAGCAGCACCTACCCCTCTGGTTGTGACAATCAAATATGTCTACAGACCTTGCCAATTATCCCCTGAGGAGAGAGAGGGCAAAATTTCCTGGGTAAGAATAATCCACACTGATCAAATTTTTTGAAAATCTCACATAATTTCCTCGCCTCTGTTTATCTGTGCAGTCAGATGCTTGACACCAGCAGGCCATTCAGATGACCGTCTCAACAAGTTTTTCTTATGAATTACTCTTCGGTCGTTTCAGAAACAGCGGGCAAGCTTCTGTGAACGAAATCCCTCACCGAGTAACATGATCGCGCTTCCGCGGCAGCGCTGTGCAGTGAAAAGGACACTTTATTCTTCTCAAGCCCTCAGGTTCAAGACGTGCTTTCCAAACAATCAACCAGTAAAACGCTCCTGCGAGATCATTTAGCTCTCTCGGTCTCAGTTCCCTCAAAAGCCAAACAAAAATTACATCTATCCCATCAACTTTAATGGGTCGCCCCGCGGCTCCAAAAAGTTCATACGTGTGAAAGTATGTTATAAATGGCATTCTAAAAAGACAAGGTGTGTGTGTTTGTTTTTGTTTTTTAATAAAGCCAGTTTGACTATGAAAATGGAGATGCCCAACTTGGGTGATATACTACATTTATTCTAATCTCAACCCTCTAAATGAAGGCGCTTCTATAATAATATCAAGAAGGGCTATGGTAACAGTTAACTCTTTTAAAGTGAAATGATGTAGCAAATATTCTCTGAACCAGTTACATTTTAATTGCTTGTACATGGGTGATTCTATAGTGCTTTGCTCAGATAAGTGCTTAATAAATACTTGTGGAATTGAATTAACTGAACCAAATGACATAGTTCCTTCTAATAGATCCAGCAGTGTGGCAGTTACTGGTTCCATCATGCAGAAATAAATTATGATGCCTTTAAATAACAGCTTCATATGGAACTGATAAAATACACTCAGAAGAAACTATTCTATTTCCATTCATTACTATTTCTTTGTTTCCTTTGTGTTCCCAATACCATGATATTAATAACGATTTTTGTAATTTACCTTGAAGCCAATGGCTTTGAAATAGTATTTTACTTATCTTATGTTTTCTCATTCCACCTTTCAGAAATTTCCCCATTCTTCAAAGCCCAAATCAATGACTATCTTTCCCATACACTCTTCTATACATACTCAGAATCACTTCAATTTTTTAAAATTCTATTTGTTGACTCTACAGAATCACAAATTTTACTACTCTATTGTGTTACTCTCAACCAAAATTTCACATATTTTGCATTTTATAAATGTTGTTCAGTAAATGGATGTGTGTTGGTTTTGTCTGTCCCTGAGAAGTGTGAATTCTATAAATGTAAGGGCCGTGTCTTGTACCTATTTAGCATTCCATGAAGAATTCTCCTTTCAGCAAATATTTGCTAAATATCTTCTATATGCAAGTCACTGTGCTCAGTGCTCTGGGGGACGCAGAGATGTGTCAGCTGCAACCCCTGTCCGCCAGTAGTTTAAATGTATAATTGATAAGTGGCCTGAATCCTATCTTATAATTACACGAGTTCACTCATTTTAAGATATTTTAATATTTTCATTTAATGTCCACTATCACCTGTTTGTTGTTTTGATGATTTTTTTTTTAAAACTCAACATCTAAATGGGAGTCCAAATGAATTCCCTGAATATTAAATGTATTGATGTGTGATGACATTCTAGCTTTTGCTTTCCCATCACATTTCTTTTCTGTAAAAAGAATGTCAGAATACACATTTAAATCAGAATATCTGATCTCATAGTTTCATTTTCTTCCCTCAAGTTAGTCCTTTGAAAATTATCTATTTAATCTTTAGTCCTCCTTATCCATAACTTTTAAATTCACAACCTTACTGCTCTGTTCAAAAGACTTTTCTCTTCCTTTTTCAAGTTGGCTCACTACATTTTCCTTTGAGGTAATTCTGGAAAACATGGTCAACATATGTCCCTGGGTGAAAAAGGCTGAATAAATAAATTCTTACTTTTTCAAAACTTATTCTTAGGACTCTATAATTGTCATTGTAAATGCTATTCATGCTGGAAACAAATGCCTTCAAAGGCCGGTAGGTACATTTGGATAAGACAGCCTGCAATCAATTCCAGACAACTTTAAGCATTCACAATGCCAACTAACACTTCTTAAAAATCACTGTTACAGACATATGTCATTGTACATTCGCCCAGACCCATAGAATGTACAACGGCAAGAATGAACCCTAAGATGAACTTGTGAGATTATGACATGTTGGTGCAGGACCATCGATTGTCACATATGTACCACCCTGGTGGTGGCAGAGGGTTGACAATGGGAGACGTTATGCATGTGTGAGGGGCCGGTGGAAAAGGCAAATCTCTGCCTTTGCCTGTTTCTCAAGTTTTCTATGAACCCAAAACTTCTCTAAATATATAATAAATTCTTCATTTAAAGCAAAAGAAAACCAAAACATTAGTTCGTACCCCTATGTTCACGGCGGTGCTATTCATAAGTGCTATAACCAAGATATGGAAGCAACCCAGGTGCCCATCAACAGACGGATGGATAACGAAGATGTGGTACAGCTATACGATGGAATATTACTTAGCCATTAAGAAAATGAAATCTTATCATTTGCAATGACATAGATGGACCTAGAGGGTATTACGCTGAGTGAAATAAGTCAGGCAGAGAAAGATAAACATCATATGATTTCACTTATATGTGGAATCTAAGGAACAAAAGAAATGAACAAAGTAGACTAAAACCGACTCACAGACACGGAGAACAAACTGACGATTGCCAGAGGGGAGGGGGGTTGGGGGGACGGGATGGCACACGTGAAAGGATGAGGAAGCACAAATTAGTCGCCACGAAACAGTCACGGGACATAGAGCGCGGCACAGGGAACGCAGGCGGCGGTGCTAGCTGCCGTGTGCCGTGCCAGCCGGGCGCTGGAGTGATCGGGGGGTCGCTTCGTCAGGTACAGACATGTCTAACCGTTGTGCTACGTGCTCGAAACCAACACAGAATAATTTCTCAAAATTGGTGTTATGTTTACTTTATTTGGGCTCAATAATCTAACTTTCTATAGATCATGTTTCAAGTTTTTTGAACTATTATATCAATCTAGATCTTCAAACCATGAGTCAGTCATAGATTAACCTGGGGATACATGTGCTCTGTACTTCCTGCTTCTCGTCTGTTTGTACCTAACACTGTTCCAATGTACCTGATGTTTGTGTTAACAATAATAATCTGAACATTGACCAAAGTTATTTGCCAGCTCCTTTGCTGAGTTTTATCATTTAACTTTGGTCACCTAGCTATTACATGACGGAGTCCATAATTTTAATTATTGTGCTTTACTCCTTAAATCATTTTTCATATATAATTATTGCATCATTCTTTTCTATAGCGGTATTTATATCATCGTTTTGTTATGTGACTAAAATTGAGACATATGGCAGCTTTCATTAATAAAAAATTTGAATATAAAATACTTAAAAATATAGGTTTATGACAAACAGATGGTTGAACAAGTAACTTAGAGGTAACTAATAACATGTGTTGCCTAAAGATTGAACCGACCAAATAGCTCCCTTTATTCGATTTGTAACTCGTATTTTTTTAATAAATAGAAATTTCAAAAGCTTACTGAGCACACTTGAAATTTCTCTAATATGTGCAAGCAAAGACAAAAGTCCAACCAATATTTTTCTTTTAAAAAAATTACAAACACAGGATCTGTGGACTACAAGGCATATACGAAATGTTATCTATAAATTGCAAGTAAAATCATGCAGAATCACCACAAAACATGACACCAAAAAAAAAAAAAACATGAACATGAAAGAAGATATCTAATTATTTGAGCTAACAAGATATCAAGATGCAATTTTTCTTAAGGAGTAACAATTGTACATAGTGAAAGATGGTTTCTATTCATTTTTATTGCCCTCCGTAATTAGCATAAACACCAAATAAATGCTGGTTAGTTGCTTCTCAGGTGTGAGTTCACATTATTAGTGGCAATACTGCTAATCGTTCTCGCTAGATTCCTCCCCCTGCCCTAGCTCTACTTTAGTTATGTAAAAAGGACTTGTGAGATGGCTCAGTTCTCTAGAACTGCACTTCATCACGCATGACAGGCTTCAAGAGTCTGGAAACCACCTGCTCTGGATCTCATGAAGCACCTTGCCACGGCTGGGCAGGGTGACAGTGCTCCAGAGAGAGGGGATCCCTGGAGCTGCCTTGCTTCCTCCCACTGTCAAGACGCCTACTGACCCCTTTCCCAGCGCTGCCCCCTTCCCGTCCCAAGGTCTGGCTGTCCGGCACCACGTTCATTCCACGTGAGACCATAAGCCCAACCCAACGAAGCTTTCTTCTGCTTAGGCCGACCAGAGTTGGTGTCTTTTGCTTTCGGCAACAATGAAAAGAGCTAAAACAAAAGCTTTACTATTATAACTTCCATTTAAGAAGTTATGTACTTAAAAGCAGCCCAGAAAACCTCCAATAGTTACTGAGGGAGCTTCCTTTTCACTCTCCCAAACACTGGGTGTGATGACTTTTCACATCACTGACAATTTAGCAGGTGAAAATGACAACTCATTGTTATTTTCACTTTATTGTTTCGAATGCTAGAAAGAGTAATTATATTTCCCCATATTCTTTGGCCATTTATATTGCTTCTTTGTAAAGAAGCACTGGCAGTTAAAGTTCTTGCTCATATTTCTATTGGGATGTTCATGTTTTTCATACTGATTTGAAGAACCTACTAGAAATATTAGCTCTGTTTGCTAAGGTAAACATGAATTTCCCAATACTTTACGTCTTCTAGTTATTCTCGTTCTTTAACAAATAGAATCCTCCTCATTTTAAAACAATAAATTCTGCCAGTTTTCTTTCTTTTTAAATCTTTCCTTGGTTTAAACTTCAGATTGAATGTTTTGCATTGCCCTTGTTTTTAAATTTAATTTGTACACTTTGCTCTGTTTTCTCTGGAATTCATACCAATAGAAGACAGAATTTTAACTTTTCCGATTTATTAGATAATTTCTTTTCAAAGAGTCCTCAATGATGTTTCATAATTATTCTTTTCCCCAGATTTGACATATCCTTTGTGTTAGACACTTGTGATATTTATTCCTTTATTCTTCCTTTTTCTGATAACGCCATTACCAAGTGCATTTTATTGGGCAAATGTCAGTCATGTGTCCAATGGATGGGTGTCAAGCTGATCCATCCAACGGATTCAGTGAATTGGGTGTCCTTTTCTGAGATATGGATTCTTGAAAAGACAGAAAACCAGCTGAAAACGATTGGCGTTCATCGGTCAGCTGTGCCGTATGAGAGGCTCTGCTTCACGCCACTGCCCGCCCTGCCAGGTTGCTTCCCTGACAACCTGTCTTCAGCTCCCACTTTCCCTCGGGGAGCCCCGTGTTCTTAGGGTGAACGACTCCTGTCATGCATTTACCCAGAGCCGGTTTATATTTATGAAGCAAAAATACCTAAGCAGCAATATTTATACATTAATAGAAAAAATCCTAAAGGAAATATAAATATATATATATATTTATTTTATTTTATTAGTTTCAGGTAGACAGTACGTTGGTTACACCTTTATATAGTTTATAAAACAACCCCCCTTGTAATCCTCCCATGATATCCCTTCTCGCTCAGATTAAAACACATGTTGTTTTTATATTACATGGAAAGCCCAATGTGATCTGACTCCCCGTGACCACTGGGCCTCGCCTCGCTTTGTTCCCGTCCATCTCTCTGCTCGGACCGTACTGCCCCTGTCGCTCAGCCCAGCCTGGCACGCTCCCATCGCCAGGTCTTCGCACACGTTCTCTGCTCTGCCGGGCACACTCTTTCCACAGGTGGCTACTTGGCTACTTCCTCCAATTCCTTCAGGCTTTCACTTGAAAGTCATCTTCTCTCTAAAGCTTTCCCCGCCAGCGTCCCAAAACTGCAGTCTCCCTCCAGCGTTTCACGCCCCCGGCTTTGCTTTTCTCTGCTTAGTGCACATGATAACCTATCGCACTCTTACTTACCTGCCTAGTCATTTTACGTGTATCTCCTACACGCAGAGACTGTAAGCGCCAGTGAGGACAAAGGGTTTTTCCCTCACCACTGACTTCATCATCCCAGCACCTAGAATAGTGCCTGACACATGGCAGATACTCAAAAGCCATGGGTTGAATGATGAATGAATGAATCTTTGCTACTTAAGAAAGAAGTTTTTAGGTTCTCTACCAGTCTTCTACTGAGAGTGTCTAGAGGATAAAAATCATAGTTTCCTGGTTAAATAGATTAAAAATACAAAATGTTTATAATGTAGTAATAGTGTTCATTGTGACGCATTTAGAAAATAAAATCAGAAGTATAATTTTTACACAAAAGACAGTGTATCTATTACTTGAGTATTTAAATGAGGAAATACATGATTTATAACAATCCACAGAACTAAAAACTAGTCAAAGAGATACAGTAGCTTTTATTTCTAAAAAAAGAATTATGCTACCCAGAAAATGTCTAGAAAGGCTACATCTATGTCTGTAAGATTATTCGTGTGACTAAAGTGGACACAAACTTGCCTAGCTGTCAAGGATATTTATATGAGGGAACAATCTTGAAACTATAGAAAACAAATTAGAACAAAAAGCAAGCCTATCATTTTATACAGTAGGTAATAAAAAATAAAGAATTCATTGAGTACAGATCAGAAAGGCTAAGAAATAGAAACGAACTACGAGAGGTTTGCAAAACGTATGGGTAAAATTAGTCCATAACTAGTATTTAACAAAGGAGAGGGTTCAGGATCTATCCTGCACCTTCTGAGCTCCTTGTCATGCAGAACGGCTGCCAGCTAATCCCACTCCACCTTCCTGACGCCCCTGCCAGCGAAGGGAGATTACGATGCACCTCAGGTCTAACTAACTGTAATAAATTTTTTTGTACTCTTAGGTCTAAATATCAGCTCCATCTGGTTCAGCTGCTCTTATCTAGACCCTGCTTCAGTTCTGTAAATAATAAAAATATTTTATTAGGGAAATAAAAATAGCAAATGCTGATCAATGGTTATGGGTTGCAAAAGAACACATTGCTTATAACATATATATATTATATATATATAATATATATATAGATACACGCACATACACACATACAGAGTGAGCGAGAAAGACCTTATAAGTTCTAGTTTATAATTGCTTATAAAACTAAATTAATCTTCTACTATGTGGCACAGTAAAACAAATCAATGTATGGAATGGCACACTTTTTAATCAAATGATGCAAGTAAATCAGATAATCTACATAAAATCAATATGTAAATGATAATAACACATAAAGTAATAAGTAAGAGTCTAAATATGAGTGGTGGTATAAAGCATTTAACCCTTTTTTCCTTCTCAGATACGATTAATGATTAGAACCACCTAGGAAGATATTTTAAAGTCTACATTTCCAGGCTATATCCTTGGAGATTATAATTCAGAGCACTGAGGTGGGATCTGAGAACATTAATAAACTATTCTACAAACATCTGGAAAATTAATAGTTATAATGCAGTGCTGTGTGTTAATATTTGTCAAAGTCACCACTGACCATTTAAAACAAAATGAGATTAATATAAAGAGAATCATAGATAATCTGGAATGCTTGTCAAATTTTTTAAATTATGACAATGATTTTACTTAAACGATGTAGTGATACAAGCTTGAAGAATTCTGAAATATCTGGGATTTACACTTTAGGACATAAGGAATAACTTAGTTGGGAGGAATCTTTTTGGACAGTGGTCATTGTGCTGCAGGGGTCAACCCTTCCATTAGAGCATCCATTCACAAAACGAGCAAATGTCACATTTCAAACACACACACAGAGAAAAGAAGTTAATGTGTTAATTTCCACTTTTCTTGTCTGATAAGATTAGACTTTAAAAGTTTCTCAGAAATACAAAAACATGTTCCTTCTCCAATTTCCATCTAAGGAAAGTTTAGAGAGCCCCATTTGGGATCCACCCCACAGAAGCAGCTCTGCCAGATATTATGTGCCTCTGAAATCTCAACATTAAGTCTCTGACAAGACATATTTAAATCTTTAATTTTCAATACAATAGTGGTTCCTGTCTATATAAGTTGGCGCTTTCTGTTTCAACTGACTCTGCACTGCCTGCCCACAGAGCTGGGGATGGCCTGGGGCTCATTTGGAGGCAGAAGCTCAAATGATATCATCTAGATCAGATTAAGTCTCTCTTTTATTTTTTAATGAATCAAAACACAACTAGGCATTAAAATAAAAACCTAGCTTAAGACATAAAACACTTGAAATATAATTAAAGTTAACTTTGTATAGATCTTTGATCCTTTCCCTTTACCTGTCTCTTCCCATCTGCCAGATAAAAATCACGACCTCCTTGGGTGTTCACTCTTTCACTATTTGCATAGTTAATCCTTAAAAAATAAATACACACACATTTTTTGCATGCCTCAAATGTTTTATAAAGGTCTGAGAATATGTATTGTTCTGCGACTTGCTTTGTATGCTCAACGTGTGTTAGATTTATCCAGGTAAATAAGTATAGCACTAGTTGATTTGTAGTAACATCTATATAATGTTCTAATTCTTTTGTTGGACATCAGTGTTGCCTTCAATTTGTTACTACCAAAACAGGTGAAATAAACATTCTTATACATATCTCTTCTGGTAAATATTCAGGAGTTTTGATTCAGGATATCTTGTCTTTTTCTTACTAATTGACAGAAATTCTTTATGTAATATTTATTACAATCTCTGGTTTAATAATAGAAATTGTCTTGCCAATTTCTTCTTGCAATTTATAGCTTGTCAAATATACAACAGATTTATATCTTGCTGTCATCAAATAATTCAACATTTTCCTTTATGGTTTGTGATTTTGGAGTATATATTATTAAAAATTCTTACCCAGTCCAAGATTAAAAAAAAGATTTGGCTTTTGATTAACAGTTTTTATATTTTTGCTTTTTCATATTTAGTGGCTTCATCCACTGGAATTGATTTTTCTATACGATATAAAATTGATTTTGAAAGGTTTTTCTCCATATGGATACTTGCTTACTCTGGAAAGCCTCATGTGGCCAGGGAAATGGGAAACTAATTCCCTCAGCTCGGGGTCACATGCTCTATTCCTAGATTTAAAGATAAATAAATATCTACCCAGAATATGGGAACTAAGAATGGAGAATATTTAGATCCTACACCTCTACATTGGAAGTAGTTTGATTGAAATATTAAAAGAAAGCAGCAAAGCGTTTTGCGGTTTCATTTTTTTTTTTTTTTTTGAAGTTTTCATTTACATTCCCCAGACCAACTGTTCAGGGAAACCAGAATTCATAAAATATAGGCTTAAAGAGTGTGAACATTGCCAGAAGTTTCCTCATGCACTCTCTATTGTAAGTCTAAGTTTCAAAGCAGCCAAATGGGAAGCAAATGATAGGAAATAATTCCCAGTATAAAACTTCAGTTAGAAAAAAAGACACCACATTTCCAAACAGTTGGCTGCCTCCTCCCCACTTATTCCCACGTGGAGCCTCACAATTAATCACCTCCTCCCCTGACAGAGCACTTTGTTCAGAGGGAGGCTCATTATATAAGCAAACTCACACAACAGAAGACAAAACTCAGGCTGGCTGCCAGAATAATTAATCCAATTCTATCATTATAAAATATCAATAGAAAACTTCAAGTCACTAGATATATGGGGGTAAAAAATAACAACCGGAAACTGAACGATGAAGACTAAACAGCAAAACAACCAAATAAACCAACCAAGCAAAATAACCTGAACCCTGAACCTTGAAGAAGCAAATATAACTCATGGAATAGAAGGAAACTAAAAACTTAATCTCACATCAGGATCATAAAGTAAGATGCTACCAAAAACTGGAACCATCAGAGAGTAAGAAAAACCTATCGAAAGAGAAAGGCAGAAGAAAAATAAGGGCAGAGGATCCAATAAAGAGGTCGAGCATTCAATTAAATAGATATATCAGAGAAAGAAAGATTAGAGAAAATAGAAGGAACAAAACTGTAAAGTAGAAAAATATTTCCCAGCAGTAAAGACAGAGATCTTCACATTGAAAGGGCCCAACAAATGCGAAGGGAACCAACCAGTTCAACACTCGAGCTTGTACGGTTTCAGAAAACAAGACAAATAATTCAAACGTTTGTCTTATAATAAAAAACATATACATGTGAATAAAATTGTCATCAAATTTAAAATAAGCAATACTGCATGCTATGAAAGTTTAGAGAGGAAATAATTTTATTATCAGGATAAACTATCAATCAAATATAAGGTCATAATAAAAAATTTTCAATATAGAGCTTACTTCTCATATCTTTTCTTAAGAAGAAAGGCATGGGATATAAGAAAGAAGGTAGTTTAATAAAAATCCCCAAAAGATGACTACGCAGCTGGCCTAGAAATATATTGGTCTAAATTAGAACAGGAAATAGTGCGTTATGATCAAAAATATCCTCAAATGAAGGTACAATGCATTCCACTTAACAGATACCCAATGTAGAAATCTGTAAATTCTTAACAAAAACAAAAACATGAGATATTAACTTTGCCCAATATTAATCAAACTAAAACATACAGCATAGTTTTGATCAATTGACAAAATGTGAGAAAAAATAGTTCACTTGAACTTGATGTTTGAAATAGTCTGCTTAGAGTTCATAGGGGTTAAGATATTAGAAAACCAGAAAAGAAAACCTAATCGCAGCTTAGCAATTAGCTTTGTTGGGAGCAATGTTTCCATAATCATGGGTAAATAATATTTTCAACTTTATAATAGAAAGAGACGGAAAAAAATCTAAAAGACATTATTTCAACAATGTAAAAAATTAGGGCTTATAGATATTGATCATGATATCCTCATTTACATAACAGGATGTCAAGGGAAATGGCCTAGACTTGCTAGGACAAAAAGTACAAGTTTATGCACATTATTTTAAGTACAATTAGTAAACCAACAGACTAAAGATGATAATCTAAAAATGTACATTTGGAAAGATGAGATGATGGATGGGGTTGGTATTGATAAGCTTCATCTTCCTCAAAAGAGAATAAATACATGATTGAATGTTGATTATTCACGGCTATGAAAGAAATTACCACACCCGCAAATATCAAAAAATGATTGTTTCAGCTATTAAAGGTGGTTTATTTCATAAATTATTTTTAATAATTTGCATTTTTATAATATACCTGAATTAGTTATTTTTTCTCTGATTTAAAGTAAAAAACTATTTAAAACCTACCACAAAATATCAGATGGAGAACGCAGGTAAATGGGCTACAGAGCCTAAGCCCATCTCCTTAAACTAACACATGCGATGCAGTTCTGCCTCACTGACCCAGCGAGGATAAAGCTGTTGGGGCTGGAAGTAGACTCAAGGGCTTTCCTTGGCTGGCAGAGGGTTTCAGCCAGGAAAAGAAATACTACAGCCTCAGAGGTGGGTAATGAAGAGTACTGTGTTGGTTAAAAGAAACTCAACACTGATCGCGTTATTTTTAACTTTATGAATAGTAGTTTTAATATCATATTTATAAAATATTTGGGCCCAAGCAGCATAAAAATAAAGGCTATATGATATTTAAGAGAGCTTTTGTTCATTAAGATATTAGTACCTTTTAAAATCCAAACAGAATGTTGATACCGAAATAACCAAGCCAAATACAGCATTTTGCTCCCTAAGGTAAATTTGTTTTCCATAATACAAAATTTTATTTTACGGTATTTCATATGTATCATTTTCATTTCTTTTTAAAAATTTAAGAGTATCTTGGTGTTACCTTAATATAGCGTATCTACAAATATCCTAGTTTCTAATTTCATTTGATATTCCAAAAAGAAAAATTATAATAATATTGGGTTTTAATGAAAATCACTCTTACAGGACTACTAGTAAAACTATTTAAGATCTTTTTAGGTAACTGTATGTATCTTTATTATAATTATGTCTCTATATAATTTTCTCTTTTATTTAATATTCCTTAAATAATGTATTATCTTTTTAATTAGCTCTAAATTATTGCATATTCTTCTTCCAAAGTCACTTTGTCAATTTTAAATAAACTGATTTCCTAAAAAGCAACATTTATGATATCCTGAGTTATTTATCAAATTCTTAAAACTTTCCATAAAGTTCAAGGTAGGTATTGTGAGCTTCTGGTCTGTATATCCAGTGGTACTATGGAACACTATGAATTCCCTTTGAGGTAACAGATGTTTTTCGATTTTTGTTTTGTTTTGTTTTTTAACAGTGGTTCTGATACTTCTATAAAACTCTGGATATTTTCGAAATCTTCTATATTCTCCATTATATTTTCCAAGTCATAAAAAAATGTATATTGCTCTAACAGACATATTAATTTCAAAAAATCGACCTAATTGTTCAAGATATTTCAGGGCAAATGTATTGATTTTTAAAAATATATCATATTTAAAATTTCCAAATTAATAAAACAAATCAATTTGACTAGCACTAAAACCACTTAATGCAATAGCAAATGATGAAATGAAATATTTTTTTAATTTAGTTGTATATTTGCGTTAAAGCAAAAAAAAAAAAAAATGATGTACAAAATAGTGGCACCACCACCCTAAAGTAGAAATCCATGAAAATATGTAATATCCATGATTAAAATGTGAAAAGTCAAAGCCACGTACCCAAACGTTATTAAGATATCTTTTGTGGTCCAATTAGTTTTATGAGCACTGATTAAAGAACGTATTAGATAAAACCTTACATAGTCAAAACCAATTTTTGACCTGTAGTTTCCCAGGATTAGAATTAAACAAAATCATTTATAGATACTGTACTTTGGAAACTTTAAAAAATAATATTGTGAAAGAAACAAATTATTTATTTACCAACATCTCTTTCCTCCTGTGCACAGCTGTATTGTTTTTTCGGTTTTTTGTTTTTTTTGTTTTTCCCCAGACAGATTCAGCCACGAGGCTAAACTCTGGCTGGAGGAACGTAGGCTGGGTAAGGTCCTCCACTGGGCCACCTTGTGGATGTGTGACTCTTAGCTTTTTTTCCTAGTCTGTCTAGCTGGATTGAGAAGACAAATTGGGAGGTGCCTGGGTCCACAGACCACAGCTCCTCCCCATTGCCTTGCACTGGGTTGTGACATGGAGGAGAAATATAATTGTATTATAGAAAGCCACTAAAATGCATGTTTATATAGCAGGCGGCCTACTTTAATTCCACAAAATGTATCAAAGTCACCAAGTAACACAGAATAATAAACACGCCCAGATTAAGAATTAAGAGACCTAGAGTCTACCCCTAGAACTGCCATCTCTCACGCAAACAGCCAGAGTCAACTAGCTCAGTGGGGTCACTTCGGATAAGCTTCATGAGGGCAACATCACCTCTGCTGACTCACACCACTGAAAAAAAGCCCAAAACAAACAAAAAACATGAAATGCTTTGTTTCGCATCCATTAAGTTGATTACAAGGGTGGACAGATATCCAGCTAATTCCACAGGAAAGAAACGAGTAAGCTCAGAGATCTTTAAATGACAGCAACCAAGCAGCGGAGGCACTAGGAGTCACCAAGTCTCTGTGACACCTGCTGCTGCCAGTGACTCCTGGGAGGACTCTGCACAGCCACTCTACTTCTTCATGCCTGTGTCCCCATCAGAAGGAGGAGGAGGGTCAGGCCAGAAACACTCTAAAGGCCCTGACTGCAAGACTTCACTATGAGAAATAAAAAACAGTTGTCGAGAAATCACGGAAACGCTGGTTGGCATACTCACAGAGGTGATAAGCAATGACAGCCGCGCTAGAGCTCTGACGGAGCTGCGCGGGGAAAGGCAGCGGCCCTACTCCTCAGCCTCCCTTCACCTCGCCTCTCCTTCCCCTTCATCACACACACCTACAGAAGTCCGTAATGCGACTCATTCATTTGACAAACTTATTTGAAAAGCAAATGCCAACTGTAGGGAAGATAAGATGTTAGTGGGGTCTGAGGAGGACGAACTAGTATATGATACATACTTTACACTTTTGTGTAAACTATTTGGAAAGATACTCAAGTAACTCTTAGGAAGACTGTTTTATAAACAGGGATTGATCTCAATACGAAGTACTTTAGTGAGGAAGCCATTGGGAGGGACTTCTGAGGAACCAGTAAGGTTTGTTGAATGCAAAACAGGTGGACAAGAGGGAGAGTGATAATCCAGGTGGAGGAAGCAGAATGAACTATGTAGTCATGAGGATGGAAAGTATGAGAAAATCCATTAACTTTGGGTACAATATAGGACATTTTACTCCAAGTGGTCTCCTCTGCTGCTTCCTAACCTCACAAACGTATTTCTTAGGATCTCCTAGCCTGTTCTCCTTCTACATCTGCCACTTTACCACCTACACGCCAATGATTTTTACATCTCTTTCATTTCATTTAAAAACAAACCAAAACATGTATATGACACTTAACTATACCAGACACTTGCCTAAGAACTAACATATATTAGGTCATCTGGATCCTCATAGAATCCTATAAGGTAGGGGTACTATGTTAATATCCATGTTACAGGTAAGAAACTAAGGCCCGGAGAGGTTGACTAGCTCACCCAAGGTCATGCAGGTAGTAAGGGTCAGAACTGGAAAATAGCCATTGAGTTTGGGCACATCTCTGGCATAAATTTGTGAAATTATTTATATAAACAGATGTTGAAGATCTGAAGAGGGTTCAATGTCTGAGTGTCATGTGTAAAGAATGCTGGGGAAAAGTCAGGAGTAGAACTCTGGAAATGTCCACTTTTAGAAACAAAAGAAGGGAGCAGAGCCAGCGACAGAACTGGAAACAAAGGCTGCCGTATAATTTGGGCAGAAAAGAGGCAAAACGGAAACATAGTATACTGAGTGCTAACACCACAATACTTAGTGTTCCTGTGACTTCTTTGGGAGCCACTACTAAGATCAATGAGTATGTAAAAATAAAATGGAGACACCGAATTTAAATTTATAAAGTAAAAAGTGGCATCGCAGACGATGCATTAGAGGATCGGCTTCTACTGATTCAGAAATGTTTTTGTTTTTCTTTCACTCTCTTAGCCTTTATTTTCTTTAGCTAATAAAACAGAAGAGTTTGGCTGAACAATTTCTATTGGGATTTATGATCTGATCAGAATATTGACTGCCTAGGGAGAAAGGAGGCAATCTGGAGGATGGTGTGTTTGTTTAAAGCAAATTGTTTATTGGTGAATGTGCTGAGGGTAACCTAGCTCTACTGACTTCAACAGCTGTCATGAGACCCAAATGACTCTGAGACACACAAAACTGCTCAAAGAACGTGAAGTAAGGATCAAATCTACTGAATTTTCTTCGTTTTCTAACTGCACCTTTTAAGTGGGCAGCCCCATGACTCCTTGAGAGGCTCTGAGGCTAAAATTACCACCAAATGCTCTTTTCCTATGTCAGCCCTTAATTTTGGTCTTTTGATCCCCTCAGGATCTCAGGTTCACATGTAGCCATTAAGCGGAGCGACCAAATGTGAACTTCTGCTATTCGCCGTCGTTTGATGTCATTTCAGTGCCAACGTGTTCGCTTTTAAAATTCCAGTAGCACGTGTTGAAACCGAAACAGACAAGCAAACTGCCTTCTCCGGGCATCCCAAGAGGTCACGGAATGAGAGCCGAATGCTTACCAGCATGTCGCCCACAGACGGCAGGGGAAGAAACACCAGCACTGAGATGTGAGGAGCCATAAAATGATGTGATAATCTGTGCACCTGAGCGCTCCACCCCAGACCCGAAGGCGTTTGGGATACACGAAGGCTGGCAGGAGAGACTAACGGACGTAACGGAGCCCTATATGAAAAGGGGTCTCGAAAGCTACTTCGTTCAGCCTCCAGCTCCCACGCATGTTCTTGACGGCAGGGTAGTGAACACTGGTCTCATTCGAACCTTCTAAACTTCCCTCCCATGTTTTGTAACTTTCTACCCAGTGAGTCCTACTTCTCCGGGAAGGAGCCTTTCGCCAGCCTCTTGCAGCTGGGGCACAGGCTCGCAGGTTCTGTTGACGGGCAAGTTGGAAACATGCTCCTGGGACTTCTCTTCGGAAGACAGCGGTGATGTGAAGAGGGCAGAATTACGTGAAGGTGGCACAGGGCAGAAGGATGTTCCATTCTAGAGGCACGACACAGGCTGAGCGGCGTCTCTCTCGCTCAGAAGCAAGGGGAAGCCACCTGTACCCGGCGACGACGGGTCTGTTTCCCCGGGTAGCTTGATGTATGATGTAGATAGCTCCTAGCAGCCCAACCAGAGCTAAACTCGTTGTCCTCTTAGGAATCGCGGATGCCTCTAATGTCCTTTATAAAGTCCCTTTCACCTTAAATGAGATGGGTTATATTATTTTGCAACTAAGAATATTTACCTTTACATAGGAAATTCAAACAGTTGATTTTTTGAAAAGATATATCTGTACAATTATAAGAAAGATTACACGCTGGTCCTATCCACTGTGTCGATTTTGCCCATGACTATTTTTTTCCTCTCAAATCGCTTCTTGAAATGTGCATGGCTTCCTAACTCTGGGCTTCATTCATTTATGTATTCATTCAGCTGTGATACAGTGCACATCTATAATGCTTATTGAGTGTCTAGAATCCAATGAATGATGATGGCCAGAACTCTGTCCTTGAATTCGAGGAACCTTCAGGGCTAATGGCAGAAGTAAACTAGGAAACAAGTAAGGATAATACAACGATGCCATACAATTGATGTTGGGGTGAAAGTTAACACAGGTTGCGAGGGGGACACAAGGAAGAACGCCTCATTTAACAGGGGCCTAGGAGGTGGGACAGCCAAGAAAAACCAGATAAAGAAAACTCCAACTTCAAAAATAAAGGGGGAGCTGGGAAGATGGCCGGACTAGGCAGAAGCAGGGCTCGCCTCCTCCCAGGTCCGCATGGAAATTACTACGAAATCATAAAACAGTCAGCGTGGAGAACCACCTGAAGTCCAGCTGATCGTAACATGTACGTCTGATGATATAAAGAAGGAGCCACGTGGAAGCCGGCAGGAGGGGCAAAATCACAAACCGGGCTGGACTCACAGCATGGGTGGCGGAGGAGCGCCCGGAGGGAGAGCAAGCTGCAGAGGCCGCCCTAAGGGGGGTCCCTGGCATCCTGTGGGGCTCCCTAGCCGAGAGGAGGGGAGTTTCCAGTAACTCTGACTATAAAAACCATAGGGGATTCCGACTGTCTGGGTGAGACGGAAGGAGACTGAAGCCCTAGCCGCCCCTTTGAAGGGCCCACACGCAGGCTCTCCGCCTGCAACGCTCACCTGGGGAGCCAGCGGGGGGTCAGAGGCCCACACGGGATTCCTACTGGGAAAGTCGGCATTACCTGGGACCAGAAGAAGGTCTGGACTGGCAGCCACCACTGTGCCTTAGTCCTGCCACTCCATGGGGTAAACTACAGATCAGGCCAGTTTGACTGCACAGACCCCTTCCACAGGGCCCAGCTCTGACAGGAGATGAGCCTGCCCCACCCCATCTGCAGATTGCCTGGGGCTTCTGTGGCTGGATGGCTGTCACGCCCTGTGCCATTCAGAGCCAAACATTCACAGCTAACAGCCAGCCCTGTGAGCTCACATTTCTGAGTTTCAGGTAGATCACTGCTGCCAACACAGGCACGGCCAGAGCTCAGGGATCTGTGAGCCAGTCCCAGACAGCAGCTGGGCTCACTGTGCATGTAGAGGTACATATAAATCCTGATGTCCAGATCAATACCATATGATTTCACTTATATATGGTATCTAAGGAACAAAAAGAACTAATCAAAAACAGACTCACAAACTGGCCAGAGGGGAGGGTGCTGGGGAGCTGGAAGAATGGGGTGAAGAGTTAAGGAAGTACAAATTAGTAGTTGATAGAGGGTCACAGGAATGGGGAGCACGGCAGAGGGAATGCAGTCAGCATTAATGCAATAGGTGGAGGGCCAGGGGAGAGAAAGAGCAATTAGGGGGATCGTTTTATAAACTATATAAACATCTAACCAATGTACTGTGCACTTGAAACTAATAAAAATTTTAAAAATAACTAAAATAAAATAAAGGATGGAGGTGAGTAGATAAATATGGAGGTGGATGGTTGTAGAGGTAAGGGAACAGTATATGCGAAGTCTTAATTCCGAGAAAAGGCATCTCTGGCCCAGGAAATGCGAGGCATACGGCAGGATTTGAGATGCAATCAAATGCGGCTGTGAAAAGAAGTGGAGATAACGGGTAAGCAGGAGCAATGCCGAGGAAAGCAACGGTGCTCTCCTGGCATGTCCCCTCCTCTTCTCTCTAAAGTTCACCCTCTTCTGCCTAATAAAAGCTTCTTCTTAGGTCATGCATTATAATATTTTTCATTTATCTTATTCTACAAATATATCAAGGCTTCGCTTCACCCCGTTAAAGAAAATCACTCCAGAACTGTGTTCCCAAGGCTTGTGACCTTACATTCCTTGTCCTTACCTCTTTATCATTTGTCCCCGTCCCAAGATCCCGTATGAAACAAGTAAAATCTGGAGCAATCCTGCGGGAAAGCTTTAGGGAACTTGGCACTCTTTCCTATATTCACTCACTGTGTGTGCTCTGACCACTAACACCAGCTCAGGCTGTGTGGGGCGCTGAGGATACAACAGTGAACAAGACAGGCATGACCACCACCCACGGAGCTTACGAAGGGACATGTCTGATTAGCCTGGAGCTCCTTGAAGGTCAAGGGCTCCACACCACTATTTAATTACTTATCAGTACTTAACGGAATGCTGTGCTCCATTAAGTACATGCCAAATCCTTTTTTTTTTTTTTTTTTTTGGTGATAGCTGCCCTTAACCACTCAGGGAAAGGCGTGTCATGTTCTTAATAGGCTCATAATTGTTTTTTTATGCAGCAAAAAGAGAAGCATTGACATTCTATTCGTAGCCTAAATAGTTGATGCTTTATTATTTATCACTAGCAAATTAGTCAAAAAATATGTTTATTACATTATTTAAAACTGATCATAATGGCTTGTTCTTTTTCAAGCATGGTACAATTTTTTATTACAGTGATTCACCTGTCTGGCGCTGAGTATAACCAAGATCAGTTACCATGTGCTAAACAAGAAATAGCACATGTGCCTTGCAACTTGCTAGAGACCAGTGATGCTCAAAATGTGGTCCCCAGAACAGCTCCATCAGCGTCACCTGAGACCCTGTTAGAAACGGAAATCTGGCATCACCTAAGACTTACTGAACCAGAAATCTGCATTTGAACCAGCCTTCCTGGTGATTCGGACTCACACTAAAGGTACAGAAACATTACACCTTATGGTTTTCAAATCTTTGACCTTAAAAAAGATGACAAAAGAATAAAATTAGTCATGTAAAAGAGTCCAGTTTCACTAGAGATTAAACAACTGCACAATAAACAAACATGTTATTCTATATTTTATTAATTAAACTAGCAAAGATTTTTGAAAACCACACAGTCTTGGTGAGGCCACTGTTGGTTGAGAGAGATATACATTGGAGGGACTATAAATTTGTTCACATTCTAAATGGGAAGCTGACAATAATCAAAGGCCTTTAAAATAACTAGCATCTCATCCCAAAATTCCCATTCTGAAAATTTAATGTGAAGAAATCAGATTGAGAGCTTCAGCTCAGAAATTAAGCACATCTGGGCACAAATACTCCTTTCACTTGCTTTTTCTTTTAGTTTATGACTTTGGGGTAAGTTCTTTAAACTTCCTAAGCTTCAGTCTCTGTTGTGAAATGGGGTTAATTACAACAATTTACCTTACAAACTTGTTAAAAATAAATTATATAATCCATTTTAACGAGTTGCCAGATAAAATAGAGAACATCCAATTACATTTGAATTTCAGACAAACAAGAATTTTTTAGTATTAATATGCCTCAAATACTGTGTGATACATGCGTTTACTAAAAAATTATTCATTATCACCTAAAATTCAAATGTAAGGGGTGCCTTGCACTCTTATTCCCTACATAATGCAACTTGACCTATGATGAGATAGGTGTTCAGTAAATATTATCTTTTCATTCATTTTATTTTTACTTAAAAGTTTTATAAAGCAAACTGGTGATAAGCAAGTTTGCTGGTTTAAAGTGAGAATAGTAGTTCTGCGAAATCAAAAAAAAAAAGTTGATACTTATGAAAACTTCAAGACATGCAGATGAATGTGCTGAAATACAATCTTAGGATGTCTCATATCTAGAAATACCTCTGAGTAATCAAAGACATTCAGTAGCTTGGGTTTGAATAAACCCAAATTAACTGGAAAACCTGATTTGTTAAAACATTTGAGCATCCCAGTTCTGCTGCACTATAAGAAAATATTTGCTTATACATGTATCAAAAAACTCCTTTGATAATAGAACAAAATAGAGAAAGTAGGGCTGCTGACTTTGTAGGAAATAGAAAGAAAGCCATGTGTTATCAATTTGTTACTAATAAAATGTAAACATCCTGGAACTTTAAATTGCATTTGATTCAGCAACCAAAAATAAATGTCTTTTTAAAACTGTAACGTTATCTCTTTATGCCAATAAAATTTAGTGACTGGTAATTACACCCCAAAGTGTATGTGACACAGTTGAACACATCAAGTATGAATAGTGGGTCGCCATTTGCCCTTTTCCCCCACCCCTCGATGTAAATCTCGATGCAAGTTCTGAAAGAGGACGACATTGTGACAGGGTCTGTCTGCACCTTTAAAGTGACTGGATCATGACTGGTCATGAGTGAGTGAGTCACTTTGGCTGTCTTAATGACAGATGGGGACACTTCCCTGATCAATTCTGCCTGCCACTGTGACAGGTACCGACCCACAGGCAGCTGGAAATGACTGAGCTGTGGCTGAGTTCTCTGGCTACAGGAGGAGGAGCTGGCTAACGCTGGGGTTGTCTGGAAAAAGGTGAGATCTTTTCCTGGTGGGAATGTCTGAGGAGGATCTACGGAAGAGGTAACACTGGATTTTGGTCTTGGAAAAGACTAGAATTAGGTAGACGAAGAAAGGGAAAGAGGCGTCCAGGCAGGTGGCAGATGCTAAGAGCCAGTCTACTGGGGATCGATAAATCAAGTGGAACACAATGTTTCTGAGAGAAGAAAATAGGGAAAAAAAAAAAAAAGGTGAAGTGACTTTGACTTTGGACATTCCTAGAGGTACCAAGGAGTATGGCTCTTAGTGTACCACAAGAGGAAGATATCGGGGTTTTGTAAACAGAGGGGGTGATAGATACAAATTAGACTTTTGGGAGGCTAACCCTGCAGGAACCCAGGAAACGTGCTGGTGGACAGGGGGACGGAGGCAGAGAGATGGGTCAGAACTTCTCCCAAGCGTCCTGGCATGAAGGGGCAAGAGACCAGATTTATGGACACAGAGATAACAGAAATAAAGCAGTCTTGATGGAAATTAGCCATGGGAAGCAACTATCGCTACAACCGGGTTTGTACCAGGAGTAGTAAAATGGATGGAGAAGAATCTGGCTTATGTTGGAGAGAGGGCAATTTGACAAAATATCAATGATGTCTTGGCAGGGTGTTTAAGTGGAAATGCCCACAAGTGGGAGGAAGAGCAGAATTACATCTTTGAAAAAAGTTTATTGACATAAATAAAAATCTGAGAGGCCATCGCAGGGAAAGGCAACTGAGGGGGCGAAAACATTACAGAGAAGGGGCGGAAAAGTGGAAAGAGAGCGACTGATGGACATTCAACCCCTGAAATAACTTGTCAGAAGAGTAGATGGATGAGGAGGAACATTTAAAATACAGGGCATGAGTTGTAACGGCAAGGAGGAGGAGTATGGGGAGACAAGCACGGAGCGTGACCTCCATTCTGGCTGTGAATGGTGGTGTGCTCCATTAACCGAAAACGATAGTGCCCTTATCAGTGAGAGTCTGAAGTCAGGCCACCGGGCTCGGGTACCCAGGGCACCAATCAGCAAGGGGCCAGAGACCACCCACTACATGTAATGAGGTAAAGACAGCTGCACCTCTAGAAACTTCTTGAAGAAAGATTATTATTATACATGGTCAGAAGGAAAGATTATTGTACATGGTCAGCCATTTGGATTGGCAAGGGGCGTGGTGAGCACTCAGCAACTTCCCACCCCACCTTGCCAAAGGTCTTTCTATATAAAACTGACTTCCCCTCGACTGTTTTGAGAGAAAATATAGAGCATTTATTTTCAAAATGCTGCCACAGTCCCCTGAGGGGGGATCATTTCTGTGCCTATTCCTTTTCTGGGACTCACTGCCCCATCTCGCTCAATGCTGAACACATATTTGAAGAATGTTGTTTCCAGGGGGGAGCAAATTAGCCTTCCGGAAACACCCACAGGTCTCAGCCTGGCCCTGACCCATCTCATTGTGGTAAAGATTAAATGTATACAAAGCACTTAGGGCAGAGTGGGCACGCCATCCAATAATGATAGCTTTCAGAATTGTCATCCAACTAACGTGGCTATAAAAGGGGTCTTTGTAAAGCATCACCAAGAGAGAAAGATAAAAATACAGGTTTAGGAGAGAGCATAAAAGGCTCTAATGGAACGCCAATGAGAGAGGACAAAGGAAAGCGCCGAAATGAGGAGATTCTGAAATACATGATTTAGTGCTGAAACCTCAGTTTTAATCCCAGCCTACAATTTACAGACTGGGCGAGCTTGAGCAAGACAGTTAACTTCCCTCAGCCGGTTTCCTACCTAGCCTATAAAATTAAAATGCCACTCCGTAAACTTCTTGTGGTACCTGTTGGCAATCAGACAACAAAACGAAGTAGAAGAAACCAAAATGATTGGTGAAAGAGAATGAATAATTAAAAAATGAAGCCAATTCTTAGACATTTAGAAAGATAGCCAAGCAAAGCAGCTGCAGAGATAAGTGGGGTCCAGTGATTGACCTACAGGCTATGTTCCTTCCTCTCCACTTCTCTACCTCCCTTCCTTCTTTCTTAATGCAGGAAGAACTATTCTTTGCATTAGAAAACAAGTCGCCACTTCATAAAGTGACAAGTGTAAACCCACTAATAATATGGCTCTCTTTGCTGGCATTCTTTCTTCCTTCTTTCTTCTTTTATATACAGAGCACAATATAGAAGTGCATTTGGACAAGCCATGAAATATTGCATTCCTCTGTATATGGGATATTCTTTTGTCTTAGATTTATTTTTGCGTTGCTTGTTAATCGATTCAAGGTTTCTATCACTAAGCTGCCAAAATCATTTCTTGAATGATGGCTATGAAGACTAGGTATGTCTCATGCTGGCTGGAAACAGAATCCCAAACATGACCGAGGAGAAAGCCCTGAGGGGCTGCAGTGGGGCCTCCTGCTCTGCAGAAGGCCTGCTCATGAGGAAACGTGGTGGCTGTCAGGGTGATGGACCAGCGGGAGACTGAGTGGTAATGTGACACTCAAAAAAATTAACCTAGCACAAAAAATAGCCAATAATAAACGTCTTTTTGCTACTTGATTAGTTTTTTCATTCTTGTTTCTGTAATATATGCTTTTGTTGTAGTCAAAACAGTGATTTTTAAATTTTAAAACCAACTGGAATATTCTCTTCCCTCCCCTCTTTCTCTCTCCCTCATTATCCTCACATTTAACTTTTTTAACTTCCTTGACTCTTTTTAACCTCCCTGACAGCTATGGGGAAATACCCTATGGGTCACTGATGTGATATCAAGAAAAGCCACAGTTGTTATGTTAAAAGTAGGATGTTTGAGTTTCATGCATCTGTAAACAAGGAATGGGTAACAATCTCTGAAGATTCATGGTGATTTCCATTTTAATCAAATAGCATAAACTATTAATGTTTACTCTTAAATTTATAATAACGGATTAAATAGTAATATCGCTTTCTGGGAAAACAGACATCACTGTAGTGCTAGTTGCCTTGAAATTGCATTAATAGATAATAATATCATGGTTGTTCTGGCCTTTGGTCTTTCATAGCTTACATTTTTATTTTCATTGGTGTTTTAAATTGATAAACCTAAATCTTTTCTAGTAAAAGAAAAAAAAAACATTATACCTTTGCTTAATTGCAAAAATATGTTTTAATTTCATGTCATATTCCAGTTATTTAAAAAACATAAGTTAGTAAGTCATTTTTCTAAGTCAACAAGACAGGTGTAGATTAATTGAATAGTGGTTTCACAGAAACAGAAAGCATAAAAATGTGTCTTATCTCTCACCTAAGTTCTAAAAGAGCCACACTTACATCATCTCAAATGGAGAAAACCCTTTCAAAGGACTCAAATATACTTTCCTCCTCCATTTTTCTCATCTTATAAACAAGATAAAATTGACCTCATAAAATTAAAATTTATACATGGAAATTGATTAAGGAAATTTTTACATGGCACTCAGCACATTGCCTAGCATATGATAACTGTTCAAAAAATTAACTACTATATTCTTCTTCTTAAAAAAAGTTCATATATGTATATAAATATACATGAAAAGAATTTTCAAGACTGGAAATTAGGATGCATTTCCCTATAGAATCATTTATTACAGGCTGCATTCTTTTTTCACCAAACGTTTCTTGAGCATGTACCATCACCCCATTATCCGATGGCAACGGGGATAAAAATGCTAAGCATGGACCTCTGCATCATAGGCCTTGCTTTGTTTTATACCATAATAGCATGCAATTCCCAGCATACTTCTGTAGGCTTGTTGCCCTAATATCTTATATAAGAACTGGTTGGAATGCTACAAATATTACAATGTCAACAGCTCACTGGCATAACAGAAAAAAAATACTATGCGTAAATTGTTTTTGTTTGGTTTTGTTGGCTTATTTTTGTAAATCAGATTTTTAGCTTGCTTATAAAATGAGGAAATGAAATCTTGATTTATCTCAGAATCAACAGGGTATGAAAGATGCACAAATCATAGTTCAATACCCATTACCTGTTCTAAATCTGTTTAATGGATAAACTTACAAAATTTGAAGCCTGTA
This sequence comes from Rousettus aegyptiacus, assembly GCF_014176215.1. Classification (NCBI taxonomy): domain Eukaryota; kingdom Metazoa; phylum Chordata; class Mammalia; order Chiroptera; family Pteropodidae; genus Rousettus; species Rousettus aegyptiacus. Next base: position 88,738,788 of record NW_023416286.1, read on the forward strand.
AACAACAACAACAAAAATCTTACTTTAAGCACAGCAATTACATGAGCAGAGCAATAGCAAAAAAGTGTTATCTTTCCTTCATATAAAAATAAACATATGAAATGCCAAGTTAGCCTAGCAGACCATTAATAACCAACATGGAATGGTGATAAAGCATTCTTCTAGTGCTGAGATTGGGGGGGTTGGAAAGGGGGGGATAAGAAAGAAAGAAATACATATCACAGAACAATATAAGCACAGTGGAAGATTTGGTAGGCTGTTCGGATTAATCAATTCGAGCTCGTGGAATGAAGAATCACTTTGGAAACACAAATGAATAAAAAGAAACCATGACCAAAAAAAAAAAAAAAAAATTACTCCCTTAAGGCAGTAAAACAAGGGTATTATGCATTCTACCGAAGGCAATGACTACGTCTCCGCCATGAAGGAAATCTTATTTTTATCGCATCTAAACAAGAGAAATTGTTTTCCTATTCATATAAATACTTGTTCGGTGTTTGTACAATATGTAATGCAATAGGAAACAGAAGCCTATTACCCATCCTTCTCTTGCAAGGGGGTCTGCGCCTCCTCATTCCGTATTCTGATGACTGTGTCATTGACAATATCACTAATATACACTTACGAAGCCCACGAACTTGTAGAGAGCAAAATCCGTACCATTCCACATGGATTCCTCAATTGAATTTAAAATTGTTCATATTCCGCGAATGTTAACAAAACTCTCGCAAATAATACTGTTATCCGTTTACCAAAGGATTCAAAATCACCGCCTCTGTGCCCAGGCACTGTGCTTGATGTGAAAATAAATCAAGGTTACATTCTACTGCTGAAGATGGACAGTAAACACCAGGAAATCTTCAAGTCTATGATGAAATTCTGCCAGGGCAACGTCTAACTAACCTCAGAGAGCAGAGCAAGGGGCTTCTAAATGCAAAAGCGTCCCAGTCATGACACAGGGCGGGATCCCTAAATAAAAATTCTCTGTGGGTAAAAGAGAACGGGAAAGAGAAAAAGCGTTCTGTAAGGCCTCGGAGGGAGACCAGCAAAGAAGACAAAATAGCAAGAATAATGATTGTGCGAATTTCCTCAGACCTTTGGTTCAAAAATATTCCTTTAAAACTGTATTAATGTATTGTTTTCGGGATGCCTCTGTGGACATTCCATGTAGCAGAGGCAGTTTAGCGTCCCAAATAGATTAACATTGTTCCTACAGCCCTTGTGCTCCTCGCACGGGTAAGGAAAGCACGAGTAATCTTTGCGGCCAGATCTATTACTCTCGTTTCATATATTCGACAGTTTCTTTAGAGAAATAAAAAATAAATTGAAGTCATTAATAACTTTATCGAGTATATCTTGAATGGTGATAGGTTAGTTATAAAGTGTCCCAGAATAGCAACTTTTGCATCTTTCTCTATCTTTTAATAAAAGGTTCTTCCTGGGATGCCAAGAGACCGCTTTTCCAGGGCGCTGGGTCTGAGCACTTTCCAAGCAGACAGAGAAGGAAGTTATAGAACAAGACACTTACAAAACGAGACCCCATACAGCTTTTCCTCAGTGACCAGATCTTTCTGTGCAAGCCCCCTCTCACTTTACAGGGGCTTGTTAGTAGTTAGGGAGAAATAAAATGTCCAAAAACAACAAATCAGATTTAGACAAACCTTGCAAGTTAGTACATTCACTGGCCATGGCTTACGAAAGGAGTGCTCACAAAAGGAGTCAAATGAATGAGCTTTCTCATGCTTCCTTCCTCCAATTACTTAATTGGAAAGGAGGGCAAAGCTTTCATCTCCTAAGGTGTAGCTGACAATACATCAGACTGTGGCCGAAGAAGAAACTCAGCTTTAAAACTAAAGTCTGCTTTCGACACATTCTCTTTCTGATTCAGTTACGAAGTTGGAGTGTTTTTTAATCCTTCTTGTCATAGAGACAGACAATTTGAGTAACGGGGGGGTGGGGTAGAGAAGAGCTGTGGAGAAAAGGATGTCAACAGTTTGAACTGTGGCATAATCTTTGCTCCTGCATAGGGTAGCCAGCAGAAGCATTGAAGGGCCAAGTACAAAAACCTGTTTCTAAAACGTATGCCTCCCAGTCATGTCCTGTATTCAAAGTCATTTCCAATGATGAGAATGATGGTGGAGGCCTTAGGACACAGCCTAAGGTAGAAGCAAGTGAGGTTCCATCCTTTCGAAACAGCCTCCCTTCTCTTTCCTCTGATACTTGTCCTTCCTGAATCACCAATCGATCCCTTTCGCCCCTTCTCCTAGCACTTCTGCTATGTGTGGCCAACACTCTTCAGAGTCTGCCTGTAAACCACAAATTCTTAAGCCACTGCTGCTTCCAGCATGTTTACATCTGCAACGACAGCGCCAACATGTCCTCAGCGCCCAGTGCCCCTGCGTCAAGCCTCTTCCCAGCCCGCCTCCCCACCCCTACTCTGCCTCCGTCACCTCCATGACCGCTTTCTCCTCAACAGTGGCCTCACCGTCGGTTCAGTGAAGATCAACGGAAGTGCCCAAAACACAGAACTAAGAAAAGCAACTCTTCAAACCTTTTCTGTACCTAGGTCTCACACGTTCACAAAAAATTCAAAGTTTACAACCGGAGAAACTATAAAAAGTATCTGATGATAAAGAATCTCTTAATTACATAACTGCAAGGTCTTCCAAATTCTCCAGATTGAACTATCTTTACTATTTTCCTTTCCCACAAGTTTACCTATAACGACAACAAAATAGTGATAAAATATTTTTTAAACCCTAAAATTTGCAATTTCCTTGACCTAAAAAACATCATAATTATTTATTGACTGCCCATCTTACACAAAACAAGGTGCTTATCATCATGAGGAATAATCAGTTCTTGGACTCCAAAAATCTTAAAAAAGGAGAGAAAAATGCATTTAAAACACCATACAGGCACACGTTATGATACATTAATACCTCTTTTGCGTACGGATAGGGTCTTCACCCAGCACTCAACCTCACAATTTATTAGCAGAACTCTTGCAGGACTAACTTAGACTGTGTTAAATGCCAAAAGTACACACAACACAAGGAACCCACATTTCCGGAAGGCAGTTTCAAAACCCTCCCCCAAATTCGTCTGAAAGATGTAAACAGTGTAGCTAAACCTTACTCAGTAATCCCAATCCCGTACATATTTAAAACCTCCCATTCCTCCTACAATTTTACCCTATGAATAATAATTAGGACTTCCTTCTTCATTGCTATCCTAGTGGTATCTACTTTGCATTCAATTCAGATTAGACTATTCTTTAAAGATTTTATTTCTACCAAGTTCTTTTCGGTGACCTATTTGCCTTCGTTGTTATTATTATGGCATCAGTGGACCCCAGTATTGACTCTCTGTTTTTACCATTTTCTAGATAATGCCAAACTAGTTGGAATATTCTTCCTTAGATGTAATAGGTTATACAACTAAATAGTTAAAATCTTACACTAAGAGTTTTTCCTTGCATCCCACTCTTTGATTGCAAATATTATTTTTCTAAAAATTTTTTTCTTATAAATGAATAACATACAATTTTTTCTTTAAGCAATTTAGAGTGAGTTCATAGATATGTTTTGAAAATTTATTTTCCATTTCTTTTAATCAGCCATCAAACTTAACCCATCTGGTATTTCGAATTCATCTCCAAAAGGTGAAGGGTCAGAACAATTATAATTTATAATTTTCATCACTGAGGTCTTCAATTTCTATCTACAACACACTTAGATATCATTGATTAATTGACTCAACGCCTTTATGAAATAGATATTATCTCTGTAGTTTTATAATTTAAAACTGAAGAAAAAAATTTTTAAATAAACCTGAGAGTAACCTAGTTTGAGGAAGATTCAAATCACTGTCACGGATAATGTTTTAACATATGAATTTGGTGGTATAACACAATCGATATGTCAGTGTATGATACTAATTTTTATTATTTTTTAAATTATCTTAAGACATAACAAACATCATACACATTTTAGGACCAATAGTCAAAGAAAGTAATTTTCAATGCTAAAATTCAACATATTATCTTTTAAAACTGCTCATGAAGTTGAATGACTATAGAGGTTTGCAACCCATGGATTTATAAGGATGCCAGCCTAAAATATCAACCATAAAAACTCTTTTAAAATTTAGGATATTTAGAAGATGACATTTAAAAACTTTTATGTGAGAATTTGTACTAAAAAAATTCATGACCTTTCATTAAATCCCAAGGAAATAGTTAATAAGTGAAAAAATAATCATTTTTCTCTTTTGCCTAATATATCAGTGTATGTTGTTCTTTCCACTTGAATTTTATATTTTCTAAGAGTCAGTTATCTGTTTTCAGATCTATGCATGAAAGTTTTAGTCATGTAATTTAATAAAATATAAGCGGATGAAATATGAGCATACCATAGAAATCTTTTGCTTTGTGATAACTATTATGAATGCTTTAGAAGATTCCCCCAAAAAAGTAAGCTGTAAAAACAAATACTGTCAAAGTAAGCACATTGTAAGAAACTAATAATTATAAAAGTACAGAAAGATCTACCCTTGGATTGTACCACAAGTGTTTCTAAGTTCACATTGCACCATAGAGCGAAACCAAACTCAAAATCACTAACATCTTTCTATATGATTATGGTTTTTTGCAGAAACAGTAAAAGCAAAAGCAATGAACTGTCCTTGTTAAATATGAGTGAATATAATATACCATATGTTGTAGATTAAAAGAATTTAAGATATTTTTGTATCATTTTTTAATGATTCTACATTTTATCTCATGCTCTTGATTAGTCAAATAAAGATGCATCGAAACAGAATTGGATAGAAAGTTTCTACTGTAATACCTTAAACTATGAGAAACTCAACCATATGAGGAGTAAATTTTCTTCCATTTCTAGGGTTCAGAAAATATAGACATATGTCCTTAAAAGATAAATTAATGAGATTCAGCCCTATCTTTCCAAAATTTGGAACCCACGAGGTCAATAGTCAAATCACAGTTTCGGTCAAGGAAATTGTAGTTTATCAATCAAAAATGGCTTTATCTCCACTTTGCCTCCACTTCTCTTTGGGAATACTCCCCTGATCCTCACCGGGATGTCAAGAACCATTTTCTCTTCCTCATTTGAATACCTCATTTATATTTGTACTCACAAACCATACTTCTAAACATCTATCCCCGTTATTCTTATATATCAGAACTAGATGGGGTTCAGAACATGCTACCCCCAAATATGGCACCTTGGTATGCTAAATATTTTAAGCTGAAGGAGCTCAGCGGGGGTGGGGGGCGGACAGCTAAGCAGGAACATCACCGCGGGCTCCACCCCCGCCCTTCTCATGTGACAGGCTCCCTAACCCACGACGGGAACCACATCCTTCTCTCTGAGACAGAGGCCCAAGGAGAAGAGTCTAAGGGACAGGACTTGCTCGGTCCCTCCCACTCTGCTACGCTCGGCCCATAGTCTTGTCCCACTGTATTTCTCCAACTGTCCCCTCTTCCTCAAACCTCGTGTAAAGACACTCAGGTTTAACTGTTTCTTCAGGCCTTCATTTGCTTTTGAAGGTTCCCGTGTCACATAAAACTCATATTAAATAAATATGTATGCTTTTCCCATGTTTATTTCTGTTGGTTTAATTTTCAGACCCCGCCAGGGACCCTAAGTAGGTCAAGGAAAGTTTTTTCCTCCCCTCCAAACCTAAAAGGAGCACCTAGCTAGTTACACTCATGTATTGTATTCAGAAAAAGACTAGTACAGAATAATAACAATGAACTATGAGCCCAAATTTAGGTTCTATTTTTTCCTTTCTCTCTTCTTATATTACCCCTAGGAAACCACTTTGGGATTTCAGTTACTTTCTTTGAAACATTAGAGAGTAAAACTAGAATTAGATAGCTTCCAATGTACCAGACACTATACTGTTTTCCGTGAATTGTCTCATTTAATTCTTACAATACTCATATAAAGTAAATATTCTTACCTCCATTTTACATGTAAATAAACTGAGGCTTATGAGTCAGACAGTGGCAGAGAAGAAATACCTAGGTCCGACTGAACCTTATATTCAACAGGATAACTTGAAACCTATTAATTGTTTAAAAACTAATTCTATTGTTCTAAGTTAACCAGGCTTGTTGACTGCATGATTCAACTATTTACCTACTTGGCAGACAAAGTAGGCTACAGATAAAGCCGAAGCCAGATGACGACAGAATAATCCCTAGAACAGGACAGGCAGGGGAGAGAGACAGCTTCCCCATTCTGTAGCATTTATAAACTGAGAGGGAGAGGAAGATAGGAGAGAAAATAGGGGGGAAAGAGGGAGAGGGGAGAGAGAGAGGGAGGGAGAGAGAGAGAGAGAAAGAGAAGGGAGGAGAGGCTGACTTTGCCTTCATAAACGAATTCTCACTGGGAGGAGGAGGAGAAGGCAGGCTTCTGACCCCAGAGGCAACAGGTCTTATTACCCTTTGAATGAGAGCAAATGGTTCAACCATAAAAGAGAGAAGCAACGTGGGCTCTAATGCCCTTGGGATATGAGGAATGAACGGATCCAGACAAAATATATTTTTATATATTCTCTATATTTACGGCATGTCATTTATTTTGCTCAGAATGTCCCAACCGCAAAGTAAACTGAGAGCAGTGGCAATGCTTCCTAACGCCTTAGTGTCCTCGCCTGTGAAAGAAGGGCATTGCTATACAAAGTCTCCAAATGCCACCAATTCATGATGTTGTTATAGAGCTGATAGGTCACTCAGGAAAAATTAAAAGGCTGGAAAAAAATAAAATTAATTTGAGACATTCCTAGACAAAATGGTAAGCTGGAGAAATCATTACCCTAGATGCTATATCTTTCTCATAGGGAAAAAATATCAACTGTGGCAGCCTCCACGTTCTCTTTGGTTAAATGAATGGCATACTCCTTTCAACTGTAAGACTACGAAATTATTTCTGAGTCAAAATAAATGAATATGTATGCTTTAAACTTTTGCTCATATACAGTTCCATTTCCATTTTCAAATTTGCACCAACGATTTTATTGGCCAGATGTATAGTTGCTACGTGAAGTAAACAAATATTTTAGTCACTCATATAATTGATGCCATGAATCTACTTCGCATTAATCCTAGTTCAGAGCAGGTGTTGCTTGATATTCCTTATTTTCCCAAGAGAAAATGGGAAAGAGAATGATAACTTTGAAGAGTCGCCTTCAAACTTTAGCATGCCTTAGAATTACCTGGAGATCTAGTTACTAACGCCACAACCCACCAGTGTCTCTAATTCAGTAGCTTTGGGATTAGGCCTTTTTAAAAAGTCCCCAGACAATGTTAACACTTCTGGTCTAAGGATTACACTTGCAGAAGTGTGAACTTACAGATCTAGAACAGCGTCTCTCAACCTTTACTTTAGCAGAAATCACTCAGGCATCCTGGGGAAATCCACACTCCGTTTCAGTAGGGCTGGGGTCAAGCTGACCTTTCTGCATTGGGAACAAGCTCCCAGGTGATACTGCTTTACCGGATCAGCAGACCACACACATAGAAGAGAAAGGGCCAGGAAGGTATCACCTGGGAGCTGTCAGACATGCAAAACTGAAACACCTTTGAACAAACATACTGATTGCCCAATATGTATCACTATAAAAGCTGCTAGGGCCCAAATGTGAATTATATCTTGTCTGTAAATTCAATAAAGTTTAGAGAGAAAGTCCAAAAATTAAACACATATAACGAGCGCAATGATAAAGGCATAATAAAAATACTACAGAAACACAAGTAACGACCTACTTAGCTCTGACTAAAAGGGAATAATGTTTGGGAACAGCACATAGGGACAGGTCTTTCTAGGAAGAAATGCAAATATGCTTTATTTTACTTAAAAGACTCAAAAAATTAAACCTACGATGCAATATGAGCATTTTGAACATCTTTAAGTAAACACAAACACACTAGAATAGGCAAGAAAAAAAGCACTACTTTAAATAGTTAGACAAAGCAAACAACCATTTCCATTTTGAAAGGACTCAAATTTAGATAACCAAATAAGCAAACATTTTACGCTCCACTTTAAAAATAAAATAAACCCACAGAATTTCAAGTAAGGTAAATAATGCTTCACAAAATTACTCAGATACCCAAGTATTTAAGTTAATGCCAATACTATACAGGCCCAAAGCAAAGACATACCTACTTCTCACACGTCCCACGAAGAGAAGGCGCTGCTCAAATGCCTGGACCAAATTTAAAACCTTAGCAGTACTCTGATTGGCCAGAAACTCTCCACCTCCAACTAGCCCCTCTCCTGATAGGGATGCTGTAGACAGTCGAGTCCTATATATTGAAAGTCTTATGAAGAAGCATTTTTTGCTGATGTAATGGAATGTGTAAAGTCCTCAAGTTTCTAGCCACCAGTCTATTTTTGTAGACAATAGAAAATTAATAACACTATGCTTTTCTAAACAGAGAACTTACAAGTTAAAACAAATAGTCTTACAAACAATTAAGTACAACAGAAGCCTGCACACACTCATGAAAAAATGGCCCCTGATAAAATTCTGTCATTTTCGCAGTGTGAAAGTGAAGAGGATTCAGATATGCCACCGTGTGTGGGGAATTTTTTAAAGCTGTGCTATTTCAAGAAAATAATGAAGATAGGGCTATCCCAGCCCTATGATATCATCTGATAAGAGAACTGACCTTTAACTCAAGGCAGGTGAGAAAGGGCTGGAGGTGAGACCAAGGTGCTTCTAAACACACGCTGGCATCTTCCTCTCCTCGCCACTCTGTGTTTAACCTCAATTCCAGGCCTCGTTTCAGAAAGTCAAGACACAACAACAAGAAAAAACTGTAGTAATATAGCAAACAAACAAGTATGTGAAGAGTTCAAGCTTCCGGGCCTTCTATCTCTTCACAATTCCCGCCAGGCAGGGAGCAGACCTGCCCTCTGCTAATGTAACAGGGGCCACGAATGCCCTAGAGCTAACTCGCATTTTTAAAGGAATCATTTAGACTTAGCACCATCCACTCATGTCACTTAATGTTTTATTTTAAATCTAATGTTAATGTTTTCTCTCCTTTCCAATCCTTGATTATGTTCTGTGTTTACTGAATATCTACTACATAAAAAAAAGGTACAAATATGTAACCACTGGGGAAATTCCGTGGTAATCTCGATCAGTTTGCAACTTAGATTACAATACACAGAACGGAATACCATCGAATCCACAGCGCACCTGTCCCCACATTAATTACAAAGGCATCTTCAAGTCTATGCCCTCCTGTCCCCACGTCGTGTAACACCTATGACGGCGTGGCTCATTGCTAAGCAACCCCGGGGCCATCACTCACCTCTTGTTTATTTATTTCATTGTGAAAAATGCCAAAATTGAAGGAGATTTTATACACAAAGGACCACAAGTACAGTCCTTCCTTAATGGGATAATACAAAATCTGGAGGATTTGCGGCCCTAAGAGAAGGCACTACATCTATTTCGTTTTACTTTGCTTTGGAAAATCTACTTCTGTAGTTCAACACTTAACAGTTAAAGCCCATGCAACAAAATGCAAAAAAAGACAATGAACATGAAAATTTCTGAGAACTGTTCTTATAGATTTTAATGTGATGTTACCTTTCATTTAAACATAGGTTCGTAAGTTCACTGACTCAGTATATTGGATGTGTCTGAAGGTAGAGTTTTAATAACTGAGAAAACATTGCAGATAAACTAGACTCCGAGACATGAACAAAAATGTCACTCTTTCTGCAGCTGGATTTTAATACATCCTTCAAGGTGTAAGGAGCGTGGGAAATCAATAGCAAATCCCAGGGTCCTTCTGCTGAGGTATTCAAAACGTTAACTCTAAAGGGCCTCATATCAGAAGGAAAGGCAGACATAACCTAGGGCTGAGCAGTCCACACAAGAGCTGAAAGGAATTATTGCTCAAAATTTCAATACATCTTCTGTCTTTAAATAACAATACTAAAGCTTGTATTTGTCATCATACTTTTAACAAATAATGTAACCATTTTTTGGAACCAGAAGAGCTGATATGAAGGTAGATAATTTTGAAGAAATTATTTTCTCTTGTTTAGTAATTATCATTAATGAAAGATTTTTTAAATACTAATAAATCAGGACTGAATTGACTGACCATGCATCCAAATTGCTACATTATTCACACTGGAATTACTCCAAAGATTAGCTGCAAATTGCCCTCAAAATTGAATTTATGGTTTCATTTTTCATAACTACTGTCTTGTGACAGATGAGAGGAATCTGAGAGGAAAATGACAGCGATGGACTCAATGTCTTAGTGCGCTATCTGAAAGACAGAGCCAAACTATCTCTATAATTTATTTTGGCCCGCATAAAAGCCTGGTAGGCTTCAATCCAGATTCCGCTCCATAGCCCACTCGGGGAAAAGAAAAGGTCAACACTGCGTTTTTGTCAAGTGGAAGCGAAGTAAATGGACAGCCATGGAGGAGCAAGAAAGCTCACATACGTGATGCAGTTATTCCGTGTGTTATATTCTGTGATTTAATCTTCGCAGTAGCCTCATTTTACAGAAAGGCAAAATGAGGCTCGGAGGAGCTGGGTACATGACCCAAGTCTGGGTTTTGCAGAGGCCTCATGTCTGCAAAACCCACCCCTAGCATCTCATGCCATGTTAGGCTACTGCTTGGATCCCATTACTAATTCAGCTGTGTTAATTTTTATGTCTGGCAAAGCACTCGTGGTTTCATTTTGCACCAAAAAATAAAAATAAAAATGACTGCAGTTCAAGTTAGACAGGGGAAACACAAACCAATTCTACAAACTGGGCAGCACGAACACATCTCAATCTCTGGTACGATTGTTTTCAGACTATTATTGAAAAAGCTGAAACAAAACAAGGGCCGCCAGATCAGAGAGACAATAAAGGCCTCCTGCTTTACGCGAGGCATGTAACTCGTCGCAATACGGAGAGGGAAAGACAAGTCCGTTAGCCTTTAAATTGGGTTTGTAGCATCCAGGCCTCTTGGGTTAGAAATGATTGAAAACAAATATTGGGTTGGAGTTAGTGACAAATGCAGTTGACGCCTTCAGGTTTATAAGACACCGGGATGTGAACATACGCTCTGTGTGTAAGACAAATGATGGGGCAGCCTCCTGAAGCTCTCCGTTTCTAAAGGTTTACGTGTCGACATTTTTCTTCCATAACGGCCTCGGGTGCCCTTCCTTTGATCAGATTAGCTCTCATTAATGGCGTTTCTACAACGAGCAGAAGCAAATTATGGTATTTGTATTTACGAATAAATGTTTGCACTTTTTTTTTTTTTTACACTAAGGCTGGTAATGAAGAATTTAAATGTTCCTTTAAGAACTGAAATAAAAACCTTTACCAGTTAGAGGAGAAATCGCAAAGCCCTGGGTCTCCAGATAAATCTCTTTGCGTCTGTTAACTTTTTAATCCAATTATTTTATAACTGATTTTATGATATTTTTAGTGTACATAATTTAAGTTTTTTCCTCTGAAGATAATATTTAATATTTAATTTATGCTAGTGTGACATGTTTTCAACTACATATATGTATTTCTTTCTACTCTAGGTGCCAGATGCTGCCTTTCTCCTACCAAACTGGTCCATTTGCGTTTTCTCTTTATTTGATGAATTTAAATTCAAACACTATTCTTAGTTGACAAATGTGAAAGAGACTTTACTAAACCATTCCACATAAACGAATACTATAATACTAGCTCTGGATATTCAGAACGACTAAATTCCATCCATTCTGAATTTTGCTATTTGATAGAAAAGACGAGGCCAGACTAGCTGTGTGACCTCTGACAAGTTCCTTCATATCTCCGGCCTCCTTCGGTAAGGATGGCGCTGATTGTGCCTACTCTCAGGGATGTCGTAAGGATCCGATGACAGAATCAACTCTGGGTCTCCTTCGTAAGGCCTGTCCTCAAGCCTCCCGTCATTTCCGAGGCACTGCTGGGCAAAGAGAGAAGGATCCAGCAAAGCGATACTAAGTCCAAATCAGTGGCTTGGATTTTGGGTTTCAGGATGACTTTAAATATGTAATATGTACATACACACAACCGAAAATACTCAGGAGAATATCCATAAAATGTCAAAAGTGATAATGCTGGGAACTTTCATTTTCTGTTACTTACTTCTGGAATATCTAAAGGTCTTTATAATAAGTGTATAGTAGTTCTGTGATAAGAAATCGTAATGACTATTAAAAAGTAAAACACGCCTAGAATACAGCCGGTGCTCAATTAATATGAATTTCTTTTTTCATCTTCAAGATTCACTGGCTATAAAAATATACGCATTCATTTGTGCATTTGTGCTAACACTACCGGCTACCTCCTAGTTCTGAACTCGAACTCTGCTGGGTGCTAAGGATTCAAAATGGAAGACACTAGACAAGTCTCTGCCTTTCCTCTTTCTTATGCCATAGGGACAAGTATAACGTTCAAAGTAGCTCTTAAGGAAAAATTTAAAAGCTTTCTTTCAATAGCAATAACTCAAGAGCATCGTGGGCAGAATGGAGACTCCTCAACCCCTCCAGAGAACGCTTCAACGATTTTGTCGCGCAGATGATTTAAGCAGAGCAGACTTTGGCAGAGTAAATCTCATTCTGAGAACAAAGAAACTTTGCCTTGGCCCATACAGAATCATTGTCCCTTCATCATCAATACCTCAACTGACAGAAACTAGGAGAGGCGAGTAACACCGAGAAGCGACAATGTGAAACACCCTAAAGCAGCAGCCGCGTCGGTGGTTAAGTCGGCGGCACTGTGGCAAACCCGAAGTTGGTGCCAGTGCTCAGGTGGGAAACTGCGGAGAGCATCACAGGGTTTCTGGACGGCCAGAGAAGCCGGCGCTCGAAACCATCTTGTTGCCAACACACCTGCCGGAGCAAGCAACGGGGACTCTGGGGCTTGGCGCTGACTTGCATCCTGGGTGCTGACAGGGGTGGGCATAAACTCATGTGGTCTCAGGGAGGGCGACCTGGAAGCAAAAGTGGTTTAATAGAGCAGAGGGAACAAATGAAATTCTAAATGTAGGGTCGGGGGCAATGAGCAGGTGCAGTGGGGTGGAGCCTGTGACTTAACCTAAGGACAAATCTAATTCTTATAACTTCCGTCATATGTGCTATTATTACTCTGTATTTTAGTCCTACCTTGTTCCTCCATCATCTGAACATAACTGACCAATGCTTATATAGATTTATCCATCATATTTTTAAAAATTGGCCACCATTGTATTTTGCATTTCATGCCTTCCTTTATAGTATAATACTCTTCTTACTGTGATACATTTGACTACTTTATTTAGATAAAGTTTGTGGGTCACATGCTCTTCTTTGTCTAAAAACATTTTTACTTTGTCCTCTTTTTTGACAGATATGTTTTATATATACAAATATGTATATATGCTATTTTGTTGATGCATAAGAGATAGTGAGATATGCATGCAAAACTGACATATTGATAAGTTTTTGTTCAGTGAACACATCAATACAATCAAAACTAAGACAAGAAATAGAACATTCCTATAACCCCAGAATCTCTCCCCATGTCCCATTTCAGATATTACTCCCCCGCCCAAAAACAACTATAGTCCTCAATGATAAATTATTTCTAACACCATAGGTTAGATCTGCCTGTTTTCAAACTTTATATAAAAGAAATTATGTATGTACTCTTTTGTTTGGGCTTCTTTCATTTCACATATTGATTATAATATTGATTCATGTTTTATAGAGGGTTTCTGTTTGCTTATTTTGTCATTTAATTATCATTAATGAATATATTTCATTGTTTCATTATGACAAAATTTATTTCACCACAGTGCTATTATGAATATTTGGATTGTTCCAGTCACAGGCTACTACAAACGAGGCTTAATATAAGCATTATTGCACCTGTCCTTGATGCGTACATATACACATTTGTAGATATATGCGTAGTAAGCGCCCTACACAGGTGTGCCATTTTAAAATGTTTTATACGGCATTTTTCCTGTACTTTTCCTGTTTAGATGTATAAATACTAACCATTGTGTTAAAACTGCCTATAGTATTTTCAGTACAGTAACACGTCATCCAGGGTTGTAGCCCAGGAGCAACAGGCTACAGCATAGACTCTAAGTGTGAAGTAGACCATACCACCTACGTTTGTATAAGTGCATTTTATGACATTCACACAATGAAAGTGCCTAATGTGCATTTCCAGAATGTATCCTTGTCTTTAAGTAATGCATGACTCTGTTTCTTTCCTGCATATTTATGATTCGGTACTGTGAGCTTGCCATCTCTGACTGAGAATACTGTGCAGCCTGAAGTGAGGTGTCGTGAATGCAGAACGATTCTGCATGCTTCAATTAGTCCCCAAAGTAATACTATGAGCTGACGGCCAATCTTAGGATAATACCCTGCAGAACAGATTCTTGGCTCATGCAAGTTATGTAAACATGAACCCCCATATGATGTGAAATATATTTCCATAGTTAGAAACTGTCAGAGAAACCTCCCAGCTTTGTACATTGACTCAGAACTAAGACAGAACTGGCAAACCTCTTAGTCATCACCCAGAGTCGGTAGCCAGATTTTCCTTCTTTTATTATTGTTTTAACCTCTAATCTTAAAAGGAAAAATATATACACTGGTTTGTTCAAAGGCTGCCTCTTAACCAGAGCAAAGGTACTTCTATGTCATTTTTTTTCCTCTACTATTTTGGAAGTTATATACTCTATTCCTAACTACCAAAATATAAAAGTAATCAGTATCATTACCTTCCTCCTAAACAATACAAGGCACTTAAAATACTTTGATATCAGTCATTCCTCTCCTAATTTACAGATGATAATGGCCTCATACTTTTGATAGATGCTTCTCAAATTTCACAAAGTTTTATTATTTTTGCTTCTTACAATTAATGCTTGTTTAGCTATATATTTACGACTTTCTTTGCTTATAATTTTCACTTGAATGTGCAATCATTTTCATTTTGTCAAAAGTACATGCATTAGAATTTTCTTTAATATGGGTCTGTCAGTTACGAAGTTTCTTACGTATGTCTGTCCAAAATTATCTTATTGTATCTCCATTTTGAAAGGGATTTTCACTATGTATACAATTTTAGATGGATAATTATCGCATCTGACTTTATTGAAAATATCTTCTGGTTTTAATTATTTTTGATAACTCAATTTTAAATCAAAATTTCATTTCTTCAAATATCTGTTTTATTTTCTCTTCTGCTATAAAGATCTTCCCTTTATATTTTGAACTTCCCAAATTCACCACAATGAGTCTAGAAATGCGTTTCAGATTCTATTTAGAATCTAAGGATAGAAATCCTTCATAATTTCTGAATGATGTTTGACCATTTTTCCTTAAACTTCTTAAGTTTTTTGTCTCTGTTATATTCTGATTAATATTTTCACTAACTCTTCTTCATCTGTGGTAAAACTGTCGATAAAACTACCATTAACTCTTTAATACATTATATTTTTATTTCTAGGAGTTCGATAGGGTTGCTTTTCGAATCTTTTTGGTCATTTAATAATCTCTTACTCTGTACTATTACGTTTACTCTATTTATTTTATCATTGCCGTGGTCTGAATGTTTGTGTCCCCTCAAAATCCATATGGTGAAAACCTAAAGCCCAAATATGTGGTACTAGGAGGTGGAGACTTTGGGAGGTGATAAGGGTGGAGCCTTCAAGAATGGGATTCATGCTCTTATAAAACTGACCCCACAGAGCTCCTTAATTCCATCCGCCTTGCGACAAGACAACACAGCAAGGACACACTATACATGAACCAGAAACTGGGCCCTCAGTAGACAGCAACCTGCCTGTGCCTTGGTCTTGGACGTGCCCTATAACACGGATTTGGGTTGCAAATGCACCTGAAGTCTAGATTAGGTATGAATTTTCAAAGGAGATTTCTCTCCTCTCTACTCAGCACCAAGGTTCAAGACAGACACCTTTCCTGCAGTGAAGTCCCTAGGGAACAGGATTTTTGATAATCACCTATACACGGGTAGAATAATCCTTCATGGTGTTCTATGCCATCTTTCACCATATGAGGCAAATGACTTCAAGGCCAAAGCCAACTGCACTGCTCTTTTTACTCCAAGGGATCTGCCTTTACATCATTTTGGCCTTCGAGTATGCTTTATGTTCTCGTTAGCCCGTTTATGCATTTTAATATATTCAATAAGATGGGAGATCAGATTACAGTATCTACCAGACTACCAGGAAAAATGGCAGCTTTTACCTTGCTGGTTCATTTTTTACGGAGCACGAAGCCCCTCAAAGGATCCAGCTTTAGGCGGCGTGGCCTCAGTTCTAACTCTCAAACACGCAGGCGTCACACACTTTCCTCTGGCACTATGCGGGCACTAAAGCCTCAGCACACAATTCCCTAAACCAGCGCCCTCCCTCCATTCCCGCCCTTCCTCAAGCGGGACCTCTGCAGGGCTTAGCTGCTTCTTTGTTTTTGTTCCCTGGACATTTTAATTCATTTATTTAAAGTTCAGCCTGCGCTGAAAGAAACATGTGCAGTATTTTGTAATTATTTTTATAGCGTTCCTAGACTTTTATAGCAGATGCATAATAAGGTTATATATTCCACTACATTGTTCCTTAAAATTTTGGCATACCTATTTACTGAAAGTCAATGGGTTAAAAAAAACAAACAAACCAGAATTACTTTTGCAAATTTAAAAATATCCAATTATATAGCCTAATTCAACTGAATTTTATCAAGGCATTTTGCACTACATAGAATTTATATTCCCTTGGAAATCGAATGTGGCACCTTGCACATTTTTATAGTAATTTTATGGGATTTTTTTTCAATTTGCAATCACATTGTCATGGTTAAGTTTTCTCTATCAGAAACATTCCATTTCCGGCCTAATACAGTACCCCAATTCAGCACCCCAACACGGCACTGCCGTCAGCATCAGACTCAGGCTCAGACTTCCGTGAGGCCTCCCTCACTTCCCATGCCAGGTCTGGGGGCTCCTGCTCTTCTGCCTCGTCCGTTGCAAACTCAGGGTTGCCCACGACCCCTGAGCTTCGATAAGTCGCTAGAATCACTCACAGAATCCAAGCTCATGCTGTACTTGTGATTATAGTTCACTATGAAGTAGACAACTCAGGAACAACCAAATAGGAAGAGACAGAGAGAGAGAGGTGTGGGGGAGTCATGACCAGCTTCCAGGCCTGCTCTCACAGGCACGGGTGCGTCCCCCTCCCTGTATGTCAGTGGGTTCACCCAGCGAGACGCTCCCCTGGCCTCCAAGTCCAGAGATTTCATTGGGGTTTCACTGCGTAGGCATGACTGGCTAAATCACTGCCCACAGGACACAGCTCAGTCTCCAGTTTCCCTCTGTTCCCCAAAGGCGAGGTGGGCCCAAAGCCCAACACACTGATCATGTGGCTGGCCTTCCTGGGACGTCTCCATCCCTAAGCTATGCAGGGGCCCATCATGTGTTGGTTCATTAGCAAAACAAAGACATTCATCACTCAGGAAATTCCAAGCGTCTTTGAAGCTCTATGCCTAGAACCAGGAACAAAAAACAGATATATGTTTGTATCATCCCACAATCATATATACCAAAAATATCATAAAATACGTTAACCTGTGAAGTACATCAGAAAAATCAATAGATAACAGAAGTACTGGATTGGTTCATTCATCCCTAATATATATTAACACTATGTGTACAGTGCTTAAACATTAAAAATGGGGTTCTCACATGAAACTATATCATGCCATCAGTATGTCCAACCTGAAAAGTGTTATCATGCCATTTTATAGGTAAATTAAGATTTAATAATATGCCAAAACTTACAAAATTATGTAAGTTTAACTCTAGTTTAAATCCAGAGTCTAACTGACTCCAAATTAAGTGATCTCCAGCTGACATCATAGTTTGCACCTTAATGCCTGTGATTTCTATCCGATGAAGCAGAAATGCATGATTTATTGTTTTGTTTCCGTTTTCCCTCACAACCATCCACGGGGAGGAAATCTTCATCTTTGGCTTTAAATTCCTTCGGAGCCCTTTGGTCACGGCTAATCAGTACTGTGGTTCCTTTGACCAGAGAGAAGAATGGTAGCTTGGTTAACAGGCGCACGGTCATTTGCTTAGTTAAAGTCGGAAGCTGACTGAAGAAGCTAACTGCAAAGCGGCCGTGTCTCTTTCTCTTAAGCAAGGCCTCTGCTGAACTCGACTTAATGCAAATGCAGTGCTGCGTAATGAATACTGCATTTTCCATTTCTATAGCGAACTGAAAGAACCTATTGTGAGTGTTAGGATGTAATAATCCATACATTATTATGTTTTATTGATAGGATTTTACCTTCTGAAATCCGTTCAGGCGTATCCAACCCCAAATACCTTTAACCAAATTTAATTCTGTGCATGAAAGTTATTATATACATCATCACACTTTTTACCTAACTACACAATATTTAATTTCATGACTGTAATGGAACTGTAGACATTAACTCTATTTCCATATATTGGAATTGAAAAAAGGAATTCTCTTTTTAACATGATCAAGGGTGACTTGTTACACTATGGCATTTAATTGAAACTAATACTCAGTTAAAATGATTCCCTTTTTCTAGATTCTTTAAAAAAAATAAAAGAAGTGATGGATCAATTAAAATCAAGAGGTTATAATTCATCAAACTGCATGTTGGCCAGCAGGTATTCTATGTAGGGCAACAAAAAACGTCTTTCTTTTACATTTTTAGTTAACAATCAATTTTTTTTATGTCTAGAATTTAAATAAGCATCTGATTTTATGTAAAGGGTATTTTGACATAGAGAAGCATAGCAAAGTAAGACATATTGTAATAATTAACTGAATTATTCCTGGCATGCTGTGAACAATTACAGGATTAATAACCACCCAACCAAACGGTGTTATGTTAAAATAAATTGACCGACAAGGTTTCTCAGCTAGGAAATGAAGCTCGGATAGATCGTCAATAAAAACGACTGTGACAAGCATCCTTGTGAGAACTTCGGTGTTTTACATTTACGAAATATGGCCGTGGTAACTGTGTTTAATGATTGGAAGAAGGTACTTAAAAATTCATTTGGAATATTTTGCCCTTTTTAATTTCCTGCTAAAAGACATAATGTTTGATGGTCATTAATGTACCATGCGACCTACATTTAATCAAATACCTGTGAGTTCCAAAAGCCACTGAGAAATAGTCTCCCCTAAATAAAGAAAAAAGCAAAAGGGGAAAAAATTAAGAACTGCAGCTTGGTTAGAATATATGGTGTGCCATCTGTATCCATACTAAGAATAATATTGACTAAAAAAAAAAAAAACAGATAACTTTGAAAGGAATGATGTTATATGCCATAGAGATAACAAGTAATCTGATGTATGATTATAATCTGTCCCATGAATACTTCTCTTAAAAGGTTTAACTTAAAAGAAATCACTAAAAGATCAAGTGTGGCTCCAATATTTACATTTTTATTGTATATAGTGTTTGTAGATAGCTGTTAACTTTAAATTGGAAAAAGAAGGCAGAAAAAATTGTAGAGGAAAAAAAAGAGTGAAGGAAAGAAAGTCTGAGATATTGAAAATGTCATGCATGTGAATGTCTTAAACTGTTTTCAGACTAATTGGGTTCATGAGGATGTAATAACTGAAATCACATTCTGCTGCAAACAGGAGGAATTAATTTGTAAACTAATTTGAACTCTCCCAAGATCTTTACTTTCCGGTCATCTTTCAAATAAATGGCCTGGCCGAACCATCAACTTGCTGTATAATAAGAGTAGCGTAACAGAACCTATCTTTAAGTTAATTTCTTCATCTATAATATAAAGATAATTGTCTCCCAAATAAAGACTACTTTGAAAAATAATTAAGTGGACAGAAAGCATAAAGCACTTGAAAACTTAAAAATGTATGGCCTCGTTATGAAGCAGATAGTAACCACAACAATACCAATTCCAGAAGCTCATCTCTATGGCGTCCTGTCTTCCGTCTTTCCCAAAGTGACAGCTTCTCCCTTTGTCCCTCCTCACTCTGTCCATTCATTCTTCCCAGGAGCCCAAGTCACAGCTTTAAATACAACCTACGTGCACCTGCTTCTCCCTCTTTACCTTTTTTTCTCTTAAACACATGCACTTCCATGCCCCATAAAGCCTTCCAACTCAATGTGTTCAAAACCAAAATTGGCATTTTTGTCCCTCAAATCCCTTCTCTGACGTTCCCTCCCAGTTCACTAGAATAGGATGTCTCCTCATTCTTATCCCTTATGTCCAATTAGCCTCCAAATCCTCTCATTGCTCCCGTCTTCTGCCTTGATATTATTCACTCTTCTCTACCTGATTTTCCATCTTTGTAAAGGGCCCCCATGTCTCCGCCTTACCTTGCTCCTATCCCATTACTGTCAATACAGTAAGACTTTTGCTTAAAGCTTGAATAGTCCAAATGTGCTCAATATACAATGCACGTTCTTCGACATGACATACAATTTCCTTGCGAACAGGCTCTTTCACACCACCTCATCATTCGGTCTCCCCACTTTCTCTCTTGCCCATCGGCTCAAGCAACGCTGACCCGTCAGAAGTTGCCTGGATGTGCCAAGCCCACTTACGGGTCTTTGTCTTTGCACATACTGCTTTTCTGTCCAGAAAGCCTTCCCCTGCCCCTCCTCCCTGCCCACGGCTCTAACACTTCCTGATACTAAGATCAAAGTTCAGAAAAGAATGTGAGGTGACTCTACTTCCATCCCAATATAAGCTAAATGCCTCTTTCCTAATGAAATGAGGCTATCTCTACTAATGTAATTTTCAAAGTATTATCACAGTCATTAACACTATCTGGGGCCCCTCCAACCACACAGGTTGTCCAGGAATCGGCCTCTGAAATACAGACATGCACTACAGAAAGTTACAAGAGAGTATTTTTGTATTCTCAGGATAAAAAAAAAATTGTGGGGGAGCGAAGGACGCAGGATTGGACAGAGGGAGAAGTTGAACTGGGAATTAATGCAATCACAACGAAAGCCTCAGTCAACCTTACGGGGAGCTTCCAACTTGGATGGCCCTTCAGAACTGTCCCAAATTAGGGCAAGAAAAATAATTCCCATGTAGACCAGTCATTGGACACGGGTTTCCTCTCATCATGGGCGAGGTGGCTTTCTTCGGTCATGGGCAAGGCTGGAAAAGACACTCATCGGAAGATGTCAGCCACCCGCATTCTCAGCAGCTGGTGTGGGGTACGGGCAGAGCGGCATGGAGTCCGGAATGGCCCCTTAAAGAGAAAACCTGGTTCGCATTCATTATGTGCCGTGGCTTGCAGAGCCCCTGAGTTAGAGGAGGCATTTAAAAATAAATGGTTATTGCATTAATGTATAATATAATTTTTAGTCAAATTCATCTTTCTGAAAGCAATCTGTGCTGCAGATACCTTATGTTCAATCTGAAAATAAGGACTCAAGAAAATATAAAGTGCAGAATAGATAGTGTTTAATCTAACTACAGTCCCTTGGCTTCCTGGGAGACTCACGATGATCCCCTGTCTTTAATCTCCTCCACGGAGTGAAAAGTAAAAAACACAGCAGCCAGGACTGATATACAGCATAGTCATTGTATTAAAAGGACATTCATACAGTTTTGCATCGGAAGAAAATGAAAGGCTGCAGCATCCCTAGTGTTAGCTGAATCTCAGGGGTCTGCTCTTATTTACACTTGGTAAAGCAAGGCACTGAGGTGGCTAAGGAGAGACTTAGATGGGTACATTAGAAGCTTGTATACAGACAGATGAGACAGACCAAAGATGAAATGCCATCGCTAAACATTACATGTTTCATGCCTATATATTATCTGGGAAATAGAGAAAAATGGGAAGGGGACAGGGATGCCAGAAGCTTGATGCAAGTTTACCCCCGGGGCAGCAGAGACACGAGATGAGAAAGATAAGGGGTCACGAGGTGGCTGGGAGCGGCCGCTGTGGAGAGAAGACATCAGCAGCTATCCAGCCAGCGAGGGTCTCAGCGATCACCGTCTCGACTGAGAGACCACTCCAAAGGTTACGACGGTCACTGAAGGTGATAACGGGGGGTGGAGCAGAGAGGAGAAATGGAAACAAGTACTGCAGTCACCGAGTCTGGGGGTCCCTAACACCTACACTTACCAAAGGAGAGGCGTACAGCCATCAGCCCTACCCCACCAAGGGCTTTAAACAGGGACAACGCCCTTGGAATGGTCAGAGGAGTTCCAAAGCCCTGAAGGTGTTTGATTAGATTTACGTGAAAATCACACAGTCAGTTTTGCTGTAATTGTTGTTCTGAAGTGTGAATTTGTTCCAACATTATAGGTATATTAGGCATTTGGGCATAACGCAAATTTTGCTTTTGCTTACGTGCGATCTGGAGAAACAGAAGCGAGTTCTGAAAACAGCGCCCAGCCGAACCGAGCAACGCGGGAGCATGCAAAGTGCTCACAGGTGCACACGTGACATCTCTACTAGCAACCTCACTGCACCACGTGCCATGAGCCAAACTCATACCAATCTGCTATGGCCACCTTCCATTCGACTCCCGATCCTCTCCTCCCGTTACTTACCACCAACATAAGCTACGACCCTCCGGCTGGTAGTGCAGGCCCGCTTTCTCGAGCAAGACTAAGTCTTTTTCAGGGTCAAGACTTATGTATTTCTTATGTAATCGAACATGTCAAACTGCACTGCTGAGTGCACTGGCTTCCTACCTTTTTATAAGGTATCACACTAATAAAGATTTCGAGTGCCGTGTTCCTTAGTCCACTAATCTCATAAGCCCTGTGGTTTTTTGTTGTGCAGTTTTGTATAATGCAGTGATTTACAGAAACACATATGTCACATTATAGCAGAACCGAGTGCATTTGTTTTAAAAAAGCTGATTCTCATAATTTCTTCCAAGATTCTGATTCAATAGGTTTGGGATGGGACCAGTGTGGTGGTCAGCTTTTTCGTGGTTTTTTTTTTTCTTTCTATCCATTTCATTTAATTTTGGATGACTATGCTATTAGTCAAATTTAAGGGAAATTAAGACACGGGTATTTTGCCAATGGAGGGATGCCCTTACTTGAGACAGAAATTTGGAATAAGCCCAGAGTGGATCCGGAAACACACAAGGAGGCCGAGAAGTTGTTCCCAGAGATAGCAGAAGCTACGGCGTTAAGAACAGAGTGGAGGCAGTGACAGAAATCCAGGAGCCGCAGCCCCGCCTGTCACCAGAGCAGAGCTCTGCTGCCCAGGGACCATTAGCTTTTGCCGCTTCTCCAAGCCTCGGTTTCTGGCTCTATGTCAACCAACCAACTGCCGACTGATAAACTTCTTTTCCGTTTAGAAAAGCCACGCCTGCAGAAACAAACCCCGACATGAATCCATCTGCAGGTCTAACATTAAAACCACTCTTTTGATGATGCTGACAAAGGCATCCTGCAGAATTCAGTTATTGTGAAGTAGTCAACATTGCCCTATTTAAATTTGCCAACCATTTATTTCTTTTCCTTTTTCTGAAGTCTGTGTTACGAATCATTAGAACCTTTAAAAAGATGTTACCTTTGCCACATTCACGTAGAGGTAATTTTTTCTGAAGATATTCGCGCATTTTGGAAGTAGGGAGAATGGGAAGCAAACAATACTTTCTTCCCCCACTCTCCTCCACACTGACCATTTTCTCCAGACCAGAATACTAAAGTTACCAGTTGTCTAAACCATCACACTTTGCACTAACAGAAAAGGGCCCCGGTACCTACAAAAATCACAAAACAAACAGAAAACAACAACAATAACAAAACTGGTCAGCTTTAGTTTATAAGATTAGTCATATCCCCTGGAAAACATAATTTTTTGAGGAGTATAATCAAATTTTATTTTACAGTGAATCACAAGTCTCATATATTTCCCCCCCTAACTGAGTAACTCCCTCAAAATACTTCCACTTTTTAAAATTTAGATGCTTTGGAAGGTGAAAACCACACACAGTAAAGCTGGTTATGTTTTATTAGTCAATTTTAGTTCAAAATACTGATTTCGTTACCTGTAAAAAGAATTTAGTGCTTATCCTGTTATCTCTAATCATTCAGCAAGTAGCACAGTTAAACACTGTCTAATTGTTATACTTCACATATGAAAGTAAAATTGCAAATTGCTTCATTATTCCTATAATGCTCCGTAGTATGAACTAATGAGCTGGGTGACTGGGCTTCGGTTTTATCACCTGTGAAATGAAGGCGCTGCAATCAACAACTTCCCTGGTCCGTACCCCTAACATTCTATTGTCTAATACAAACACAAACAGAAGTTTACTGCATATATTATTTCTTATTCAAAATAATTAATAAATCTATTTATTGGTCATATGGTAAACAAGCTCCTAATTACCTTTTGAAATGCAAATCTTTATTTTCCATTTCCAAGTTGACTTAGAATTCAAAGACTTATTATAATTCCATGCCTTATAATCATTAATTTTACTGCCACTAAATATTCAAAGGGAATCTCTTCCCAAAAAGCAAGTTACAAGGCATGTTTAAAGCAATGGTGAGAAAACAAAATCACTCCACCATTACAGTGAAACCTCAATTATCTGGCAATGGTACTAAAATCGGTCATTTCGTATAATGGAATTCTTAGGTTAATAGGATGGGCACCTACATGGTAAACCCCTTAGCAGAAATGTCCCTATATTCAATTAATAGAAATCATTAGGAAGAACATACTAATTCACTCTCATAAAAAATTAGACGAAACTTGAAAATAATGCAAAAAAGTGGGAAACATCCCTTCTTAACAGAAATTATGTATTTATTTCGTTTTCTGTAGGGAGCGTATTTAGGTTCACGGCAAAATTGGGCAGGGAGGGCGGAGTGTTCTCACACGGCCCTGACTACCACACGCTCAGCCTCCCATTCCCGGTCTCCCCCACCGAAGGAGCTCGGTGATCATGACTGAGGACTCTGTGCAGACCCATCGTCACCACCCGAAGCAGTTTACATCAGGGATTGCTCTGGGCGTTGCACGTCCGGTGAGTTGGGCCAAACGCGTAATGACACGTATTCACCATCGTTGTGCTGAGTATTTTTCCTGCCCCAGAAATCCTCTGTGCTCTGCCTATTGCCCCTCCCTTCCCCCTGACCTCTGTCGACCACCAAAATGTTTACTGCACCCATAGCTTTGCCTTTTCTAGAATGTTATATAGTCGGAAGCACACAGTAAGTAGCTTCTCAGATTAATAGGAAGCCTAGACCACTATCCGGGCCTACTCGCTTGTTCCAGCACCTCCTTTACTGTCCAACGGCTTGGTCACGCTGGCCACCCGCCACAGTCAGTGGGCGACTATCCTGCAGCTTAGAGGAAGCACATCTTTTCAATAGCATTCTAGAGTGGAAGTCACCTACACATTATCCACGGTGATGTACTGAGACAGAATCACTATTTACTACTGATTAAGGCCCTTAGACAGAGTGATGATGTGTTAAATTACAGACTTTTGTCCAGAAAAGAAGCAAATAATTTCTGCTCCATGGAACAGGTATCTCAAAGATTACAGTTTATTACACTGTAAGACAGTCACCTGTTTCGTATCTAAGCCAGAACATTCCTAACTTTTCTGATTAAACTGTACACACACACACACACACACACACACACACACACACACACACACATCTAGCCTCTCAAAAGCTCTGAATTGGTTTTAATATCTTACTGATCTCTCATTAATTAATGAGCTGGATGAAATTTGCGACACATATTTATTTCTTAATTATATGAGAATAATCATATTGCCTTTTGAAAAATAGACTTTAAAACAATTTATTCCCTGCAAATGTCTTTAACATGTACTATGCTTCAGCCATAGTGCTGTAAGCCTAGTGGAACCAACGAACAGTCAATGCCAGCCACTGAAACCTCACAATCTAAGCAAGTACCTCACTAGAGAGCAAAGACATAAAAGCTCTGGTGGTTGATCAAATCACCAACAAACTTCAATGGAATCTTATCCTGAGTGGATTTTTTAAAAAGCAAAAAAAAAAAAAAAAAAAAAAAATTTTTTTTCAAGAAGGTAGTAACATTTGGGCCAATTATTAAACAGTATAATGAACTCCAGAATACAGGGGTTTCTAAGCTCACACATGATGAAAATTCATACACAAACAAAATCACTCTTGAAGAAATTTTTATCCTCACCAAGAGTACAGCATACAATTTGTGTATCGAATGCAAATAGTAATGTAGGGTAAATAATCTCAGAGAGAAACTACATTCAGAAATCTAAACACTCCAAGGTTTTGTGGCTAGGAAAATCTGAGTAAAATGATGGCTTTCTCTGTTCTTCGTTGTCATTCTTTTCTGTGGACTACTCTTTTAACTCTTTTTTATAGACTAGTTCTTTTAGTTCTTCATTAGGCATTATTTCTTGATAAATAATTCTGCAAATAAAAGCATCACCATTTCATATCCAGCTGAATAGTATATTTCATCTCCTCATTAATTTTCAGGAATATGTTGAAGTTTCTCTTATTTTCTCCATTGGTTTTGGCCAATTAACATTTTCTGCTTCACATTCGATTGCAACTATTACTTGGATCAAACACTCACCTTACCAAACAGAAGGAAAGGACACAAACTCCAAAGGTCTCTTACACTATCATCTGTGGTTTATGTGGTGCCTGTGTGGCCCACTCGGGAAGGAAGGATGTTTGCTTTTCTCTAAACATGTTTCTTTTAATTTAAGTAAATTAAATGTATTTATGTACCATGGAGCTCCACTGTGACAGAAAGAGTACTGAAATGTATGTAAGCAAGGGAAATAGTATAAGTCATACGGAGTGACGTCATCTAGGACACATTTGTGTAAACAGAAAAATCCTGGATTGGACGCGACCACCTTTTTTTCTTCCCCAGCTTTACTGAGATATAATTGATATTTAACATTGTGTAACTTGAAGGTGTATAGCCTGTTGACTTGATATACTTGTATACTGCAAAATGATTTTGTATGTCTTCTTTAGAAGAATGTCTATTTTCTCTCATTCACAGGTTGCCTTTTCATTGTGTCAATTATTTATTTTGTTTGTGCAGAAGCTTTTTAGTTTCATGTAGTACCACCTATTTATTTTTTCTTTTTATACTTGTGCTTTATTATAAATTGATATATGTGGTTTAATAAAAAATTTAATCTATTAATAGAGTCACTAAAGGAAGGAAAAGTAACACTTTATCAAATATGAAAATTATAGTAAATATAGAAAATTATCTTTTAAAGATACACACTGGATATTTCATCTATAATTGTTTGTTCAAAAAAATGAATATGTCATATCAAGATAGCACCAATATTAAAAATCTCATTAAAGGGTATTAATAAGTTGCTTCTAACTTGGATTTTGATTAATGGGGTAAAATCTACCCAAACCTAATATGTTATGTGCAAAACAGTTCCTACAGCTTAAAACCATTTTTATGTGGTTATTTATAATGAAACAGAACACTAACAAAAGATTACAAATAAAAGGTAGGTATAAACATAAGAACTTAAACTATAAACAGTCTAAAAAAATAAATTTAAAAATCTATGTTACCATAGGTTAGAAAAAGATTTCTTATTTTTAACCTACTAAAAATGAAAGAAGAAAAACATTGATAAGTGGGACTTCATCAAAATTAAAACATTTTTTGGAAGACACTACTAAGAAAATGAAAGACAAAACAGACTTGAAGAAAGAAATCATCTGTAAACATATATCTAATAAAGAAACTGTATCTTAAATATATAAAGTATGTTTATAACTCATTTATAAGTCTAATACCTAATAAGAAAGAGGGCAAAAGACTTAAATAAACACCAACATGGCAATGAGCACGTGAAATGATGCTTAAACTCACCTTGAAATATATATTACTGTATCTGTATATATTTATATGTATTTTATATTATTATTGTATTACATTAGAGTTTATTGTACATTTAAAATGGGAATATTTAGTAATATATAAATTATAATTCAATAAATCAATTTAGAAACATAAATCAGATTATCTTTTTAAGCACTCTGTTTATCAGGGTATTTTCTACTAGCCTATTGTTTATTTCACCAATCTTCTCTGCTGCTGCATGTAATTCACTACCTAATGTATCTACTGATTTAATTTCAGTATTGTATTTTTCAGATCTAAAATGTCCATTAGATTTGTTTTTGCAAATACGAGTTCTCTACTGAAACTCTCCATACTGTCATCAATTTTTGGAAACATATTCATCACAGTTACTTTACTATCCTTTTTTGATAACTCTAATAAGCTGATTATCAATGGGTCTGTTACTCAGGCATGACTTGCTTGTTTGTTTCTTGATCTGGTCCTGTCTCCTGGCATGTCTGTTCATTTTTATTGACTGCCAGAGACTGTAAATGAATAGTTCTGCAGGTATAGTGTAGTATTATCTTGCTCCAGATGGGATTTAATTTTCTTCTAGGAAACAACCAAAGCACAATAATATCACCTTGATCCAATCATGAATTAAAGTAATTTAAAGCTGAATTCCACTTTTATAGATATTTTTTGCTTGATCATATTTCTAGGATGTGGCCCTTCAGGGATCTCATTAAATATCTGGGATATTTACCAAGATTTCTCTTTATAAGTGAACTCTGAGCTCGATTTTTTTTTGTTTTTGTTTTGTTTTTTTGTTTTTGTCTTCCCAGCACTAGTAGATCGTCACATCTTCACGTACCTTTTGACCTCTTTAGCACTAGTTTCTTTGCTCTTATTTCCTATAATATGGCATAATTTGTGAAACTATAAATATTTTGAGTAAAAACTGCCAAAAAGCTAACTTCTCCATGGCTTCCTTTCCTCCCTAAACTTGGCCAGTAAAATCCTGAGTGCCTTGGTCACACTATACCGTCTCTCCAATCCCATGTCAAAAGCTCTAAGCCATGACTTTCTGACTGGGATTTTAGCCTGTGCTGTTTATGAATAGACAAAAGGCAGGGTGTCTGGCTCCTCCCCCAATGTTTCTGCTTTTCCCTATAACTTGGCCTCCTTGAAGTTCTGCCTACCAGAGGCTTTTTCAGCCTGCTCTTAGAGCTGTTTTGTTTTATTTTGTTTTGTTTTGTTTTGTTTTGCATTTTATCCAGGTTTCAAAGTTCTTAGCTGGAGAGATGATCTGATATGAGATGGTCTGATGATACGAAGCTATTCTTTCCTAATGAGAAGCTAAAATATACACATCACTCAATAGTTCATTGGTGATTATAGTGGGCTGAACAGTGGTCCTCAAAAATAAATAAATAAATAAATAAATGTCTACCTAGAACCTCAGAATGTAGCCTGATTTGAAATAAAGGTCTTTGCAGATGTAATTAAGACAATGATCTTGAAATCATTTAGGGAGGGCCCTAAACCCAACGACTAGTGTCCTTTTGAGAGGAGAAGGCCCTATAAAAACAGATGCAAACACGAGTCATGCATCCCGAGTCAAGGTCTTTGGAGCTACCAGACGCTGGGAGAGAAACGGCAGGAGTCTCCATTGGAGCCTTTGGAGGGAGTGCCTTCCTGTCAACAACTTGATTTTGAACTTTCGGTCGCTACAGCTGCGAGAGAATAAATTGTTATTTTAAGCCGCTAAGTTTCTGGTAATTTGATATGGCAACCATAAGAAACTAATATGGTGACAACTCACACTTTTTAATTTATAATTAATTAAATGTCAACAGTACAGTGTGTCATTTTTGTGCTCCAAAATAACAAGAGCACTAATTAGATCTACTAGTTTATATATTATTAACAAGATCATATTGTGTCAAAAATATTGGAAATACAGATTTAACTCACTTTTTTTTTTTTCTGAATGAGGAATCTGCGGTCCTCAGAAACGAAAGGTTTTCCATATACTGTCTTAATCTCCCATCCCGCCCCATGCAACATTTTGATAGCAGACTCTGTCCAACCTGTTCAGTGATTTAACGCTATCACTCAGTATTTCAAGTCTTTGTCTTCCCTCTAAACGACTGAATCAGGTGGTTTCTCAAGGCAGAGTCCCCACTTTGATGCACCGTAATGATAAGGGACCGACACACGAGTCACGTGGGCAACGCTCTTCTGTGTTTGAAAACTGAAATTTCCCTTCGGATAACCGTACAGCACTGCGGGAAGTGAAGCCACCACCGCTTCGCTTCTTCTAGGCAGGTGTTAGTGCATCCACCATTATCAGTCTAGTCCATTTATAGTTCTAATCAGTTATCGAAATACATCGAGTTCTAGTGGGCCCCCAACTATCCAGCTCCTTTATGCCCGTGGGCCTCTCTTTTGGGCCACTGACACTTCCTCTTGTTTGGCTTATGTGCACTCTTAAAGGCTGTAACTCATCTCCGCATCATTCTTGTCTGAGCCTTTCCAACACCCTCCCACCCAAAAAGACAGCGTTGGAGTTCCTCTTTCACGGTCCACGAATTTCTTTAAAATTGTATTGAAAGTACTAACCTTCTGTATTGTGACCTTTTATGTGAGTGCCTAATATACTAACAGATCATGTGCTCTTCGCCTTTGAAACTTTTACTATCTGGCGATAAATGTATATTGAACTAAATTGAACAGAAAGGGAGAAGTGCCACGGAACGGCAGGCTGCAGGGGTGCCGTACATGGTTGTGAAAGTAGCTAACCACACAACACCAGGCAGTTCATTCACATGTTTGTCAAGCGAAGGGAATACCGCAGATTCATTCAGTCCACAAACCGCATATGTACAAAGGGAAGTCTTAGCAGTTTCTCCCTCTCAAACCTGCCACCTAAATTGAGAAGATCATTCTTTCTGTTTTCTCTAGTTTGAAACCTACCTTCAAGTTGGCTAAAGGATCCTGTGTAACACCAATCTTCTACTGAGAAACAACACAGGCCTCACTGTACCGGGCCCTTTACATACATCGTTCCATTTATTCTTTAGTGTAATCTAGTTACTCATCCTACAAATAAGGAAACTGAAATTCAGAATGATTGAATACATCCAGGATTTTATACCATGAATTCCTGACATAAAGTCTATCTGACTTTCTGCTACACTGTGCTGTGACTGTCCATAATTTTCATGGAACATATCTGACGACTTCTGTTATTCTGAAATTAAATCTTCTAGTTTATACACTATGGTATAAAAATGTGATAAGAATCTTTTACTGAGGAATAAACATTTTCCTTAGCATTGTCAAAGGTATATACTCCTCAGAGTGAAACTGACTTGGCTAATGATCATTTTGCTAGTAGGAAATGTGGTAAACATCAATGTAATGAAAAGAAAAAAATACTGGGTTTTTTTTTTTTTTAACTTCTTTCTAAAATATTCAAATCGAAAGATCGATTTGGGATACAAAAGTTTATCTTCATTTTTCTCTAGAGTAAATTTAAATCCAAGACATAAAACACATTTTATTTTTCCTTTGCCTTTTTTTGCACTGGGCACATTCCATTAGAATGCACTTTCATTATGTGCCTGTCAGTACCCTTACTTTTGAAGCAGCGTTTTTATTTTTCCTTTGGCCTTGCAATACAATTTCTACTTTCTGTCTCTGCTGTTGATTATTTTCCAATACAGTGATCAGTTGTCAAGTATTTGCTCCCTGACTTCTATCTGGTTCGTGGATAAAGGAGATGTGTGTTGGCAATTCTTTGGAACATTCTTGGTTCTCTGTTGCAAAGCAAATTTTTAGTCCTTGGATATTTCTTTAGTTAGTGAAGTATAACTTTCTGACTTGAGGGAAAAAGGCTTAAGAAGGCTTATCCAAAAGACACACAAGATTCTCAAACATCAAAGAACTCTTAAAAAGCAATATGTTGATGAATAAAATACAATGAATCATAAGGTTTGCTTGAATCTTATTTGAAATGCATGTATGTTTTAAAAGGGCAAAGTGACTGAAAAAAAATGTATTTTTGATAGCTCCACATGAAAATACATTACAAATCTAGCATATTTAAATCATTTGAGTTCTCAAATAAATTCTTATTACCCAAATTACCTATATTCATTTGTTGCTTTGGGTAGTTTACAATCTACTCATGAGCCAGAAAAATTTAGCTGATACATTCAAAAGTACAACTTTTGAACTCATGGGGTTTTAAAATTATTTTGCAAAAATGATTAAAGAAACGGATTTGAAGTCAAGCCAGTCAATTAACACTATTCTTTATTCCTAAAGAACTTGCTGGCCTTTCTTTGTGCAGCACCTGGTCTAGATAAGTTTGCTTTTAAGAACTTCCTGCACAGCAACTGGATTATTCCTTCATTTGGACCAGGTTATCTCCACTGCATTTACATGGAGATATTTTTCTTTCAAGCCCTTTGGAATAGCCAAACCCAGTTTCCAGCCCTGTTATCTACATCCATGCATCTCTATGCTGATAACAATGGCTTCCGGTTTTCAGTGGAGCAATTTTCTCAGCAATTCTTCCCAAGCAGAATATAGGTGCTACTGAAAACTCTTAGGCAAGACTGACAAGCAGAGATGCTTGTACTCTTTTAACTGACTTTTTTCAGTGTTCCATGATCTTATTCTTTTGTGCTATTATAAAAGAAGTCAATAAATTCTCCAGTCTAGGCTTGCTGTATAATGATTTTTCTTCACTCTAAAAAATTTACTTTTCTTGGCCTCAGACATTTACATCTATTTTCCTTATCACTGTTTCATCATTTTAAATGTATTTTAATGGATTTACATTTGTGGATTACTCACATATAGATCTTCTCTTAGAATAGGGTTTTTAATTTATTATTATTTTTTTTAATTAGGAAATGGATATAAGTACTGCCGGTGAAAGTTCTCATTCTTGTGTATTCTAACTCTTCAGTTCCATCTGGTTTCTACAAATAAAAGACTTTCTGCTCGTTTCTTCATGTATCAGCTGAATCCTTCAAAAATCAAAGACGTTCAAAAGGTTTCAACTTTTTCATATTTTGTTATTTTTCATTCCTCACAGTTTTATATTGTTTATCTCATGTTGTTCACTTGACTATTTTCTAAATTATCTAACAAGGTATTTCTTCTAAGTTTAATCTTAAAGCAAAATGAACATGCTGACAAAACAATGTTTTTAGCACAACTTCAAACTCTTCTGAAAAAAACTTCTAGAGAGCTGATTTAAGAAAAGGTATTTGAAAACTGAACATGTTAGGCACATGTAATTTTAAAGTAGGGTATATGTGATAAATTCTTCATGAAATGAGTGTTACTACTATATTAATTCTGCTTCATATTCAGCTTATTCTTAACACTAGTCAGAGCCTGGATTGACATTTTTATAACTATGCTTATTTGGTTAATTTTGAGATTATTTATAAGTGTCTTCTTTGTATTCAATTTTATCAAGCACAAGGAAGAATTTTGGTAACCAACTCAGCTTATAAAGTATTACTCACAGCCTTTTATTTCTGATAATTGCTGATCATTAGAGGTGCTTAAATTAGTTGCAAGATTACTAACTTTCTATTTATATTTCCCATACTTAACATTAAATAAATTTAACTGAATTTCAGGTTTAAGTAAAGACAAATTTTGGTCCAGATAAAGTAAAAGAAATGATCATGGAAATAGAGATACAGACTTTCAGAAAAGCAAGCCTGAAGTACGTTTAAAGTTATTTAAAAGCTAGTGGTATGATAAAAACTACATAATCGTGAAGTTTAGAAGGTAAATTAATGATCATCAAATTCAATCCCTTCAATTAACCAGTAATGAAAACTATGCTCTCTGTTTTAACAACTGCTCATGATCACACGACTAGCTACTGATTAAATTAGGCTAAAACTCTGGTCTCTAGTTTCTGGCTGCTGGTGTTTTGGTTTTGCTATTTCCACTATGTGTTCTAGAAATTATCCCAGAAGATGAGAAATTTAACTGAACAGAGAGTGTAATATTATAATTTCTTTTGTTATGACCTTTGGCTAAGTTTCGGAGTAATAATGCTTAGAAAATCTTCAATGCATATCATACTATATTGACATGATGGTGATTTTAGGCGTAGGTATCTTTGTTCTGCTCATTAGTATATCATACATTCTTGGAGACACCCCCATTAATTTAAGAAGTTAACTCCTCAGTGGCACTGGACCACATTTAGCACTGGGGCTAGATTTAAATAGGGTTTCTACATTGGATCAAACAGAATCAGCCAGATTCATGATTCTAGTGTGAAGTTCAGCACCTAGATTACTTAGGTTGGCTGACATACTATCCCCATCCAGAACTGTGCGAGCTGTGTGACCTCTGACTGCCATTTAATGGACATTACCCAACAATGATAAGTAGCTGCCTCTAAACCACGAGTCTGATTTAGAGGGCTCCACGGTCCCTGGCACGTTTAGGGCTCTCTCACGATCTCCCACGCAGTAGCACCGCGCTGGCCACCGAATGCAGTGACGCACATCGCAGAGCACTGTAGCTGTATCAGGTACACAGCGAAGTATTTTGCATTTTCTCACCTGTGAAAAATTGAAATGTTAACTCCCAGTTGACGCTCAGATTAAAGGCTGTTAGAGGTTTTCAATGAAGTA
Source organism: Rousettus aegyptiacus (assembly GCF_014176215.1). Lineage (NCBI taxonomy): Eukaryota > Metazoa > Chordata > Mammalia > Chiroptera > Pteropodidae > Rousettus > Rousettus aegyptiacus. Next base: position 88,773,394 of record NW_023416286.1, read on the forward strand.
TAACATAGATACGGAAAAGTGCACATATTATAAATGTATTCCTCGATGGATTTTCCTAAACTCTGCAAAACTGTGTAACCAGTGCCCAGAATAAAACCATTATCCAAAATTCACCATTATTCACCTTGTGCCCTTTCCACTCACTGGCATCGCCTACTCCTAAAGCAGAATTACCTTCCTGACCCCGAACACCATAGATCAATGCTGCATCTTTTGTGCTTGATATAAATGAAATCGTGCATTCTTTTATTTCTTATTTCTAGGTTCTTTGTTTTAACATTATGTTTGTGAGATCTATCCATGTTTTTGCATGTTAAATGTAACTATTAATTCTCATTTCTGTATAGTATTCTACTGTGTGAATATATCACTATTTATTTATACTTGCTATTATTAATGGACTTTTGGTAATTTCTAATTATAGGATATTACTAATAGTGCTATTGTGAACTTATTTTTTTTTTTCCGATATAAATATTCAGTTAACTCAGCACCTTTTGTTGAAAAGATCATACCATTTCCATTACATTTCCATGAAGCATTATAAGTACACTCATTTCTGGTTTGGACAATCCAAAGCAAATTTTTACTAAGACATTTTCTAGGGAGAGGATTCAATAGTTGATTAAATGTTATAGCAATAATTTTCTCAGAAAGAAAAGTTTGAAAGAATTAGAAGAATCTAGATGTCTAGAAACAAACAACTTTTTTTGCTGTGCATTCAACTTGCATATAACTAGATATAGTAGTCTGATGATGTCTGGGCATTTAGATTTCTTTAGGAAAGTTCAACTTATCAAATAATTACCAATACCTTCAGATCATTAGCCCTTTCCAACTAATTATATTGCAGAAAATAGGTAAGTCTAATTTTCCCAACATTATCTCTTCTGATAATAATTTCACATTTGTTACCTATGTGCATTATGAGAAATTACTATTACACCAAATAAAATTCTCTTCTCCTTGGAATATTACTATAGAGGACACTTAGCAAGGATTTTATGTTTAGATCTGTTTCCACTATGAATTTGGAGGAAATAAAATACTTCCTGAGGCCGAGTTTTCTACTCTGTGATAATGAAAACAATAATAATGCCTATCTTGCAACAATACCGTGACAATCAAAGGAGATCGTTTGTAAAATATCTCACCACCTGAGAGATACTGAGGAAAGAATCTTTTTGAAAGAGCGAGAATAAGGGTAAATGCAAACTGCTTGAACTTGACAGTCAAAATGATCAATTCCAAAAGTTGCTCTGAATTTTTAATTTAACATAGCTTTCGCTATTTTCTGATAATGCATATTGCTCCTCCTCGCCATAAATATCTGTAAAAATCCTGAAAATGATGCAACTTGAAATAGTGACAAAAACTAAAATTACCAAATTACTGGAGTCATTGGAATTTGATTAAGAAAAGCAATAAAAATTTTGCTTATGTTTATATTATAAAAGAAAGTTAGGAAAGTACTTCTCTATCCCATACTCTTCCTCTGTCCAAGTCTCAGAAACCAAGAGTTAGTACCAGTCAGAAAACTAGACACTAGATACTCGTCCCTCAACTTCCTGGGTGTAGTGTGTGTGCTGAGTTGCTTCGCATTGTGTCCCATCACATTCCAACACAGCACATCACATCCTGTCCTCCATGACATCCCATGGTAGTGCACTGTCTGTAGCAAGTGGCCGGGATAATAACCTTGCCTCCGTGTGTCTTTATACATCATTTATTTTTGATCTCCCAGAACTCAATAGTGGGAAGACAGTAGAGTCAGAAAGGATGATTTAACACACTGCATTCTGAGAGGTACAATGCCCTTAAGCAAAATTCTGGAGGAAGACTGTGGTCAGTAATATTTGGGGACTTATTCTTTCATAAATTACATTAATTCTGGGTACCACAGAACTAGGCAATAAGTTTCCAAGTCAGTCTACCAGAAACATGCTAGAAAAATTATTTCTAGACACCAACTATTGAAATAACAGCTGTGAATTTCAGTCTCTCTTACACACCCAAACCAGAAAAGTCAGTTATTAAGTAAGTGGATATTCAATGAGCAAGGCCAATCAACAAATATGTGTTGGGTATAAATATATCCATTTTTTTTAAAGTAATTGTAACTGGGGAAAATATAATTCATCTTATACCAAAAGTAAACATCTTGCATACACAAAAGATAAAAAAAAAATGCATCTCAAAATCATAATGAAATTAGGCATAAGAAGTCCATAATATTATTTAGATGTAATCGATTTGACGTAATATGGTCATATGGAAAAAAGAACAGAAATCATAAGAACAGATCAGGATGATACGAAATGCTACTGAGATGAGATGGAAAACAGAATAATATCTAAGACTAAATACTACTGAAGTGAGATGAGGAAAAAGAATAATATGCAATGACAATGCTTCAAAGGCATACTTAAATCATCCACTGGAGGCAATCAAAGAACAGAAATATTACTGAATACAATTGAAACAAGATACACTGATTATATTTGCAAAGAATTCTTAGAATAAAGAGGAAGAGCACAAAAGAGTTTCAAGTGATCAAAAATATGTTGATAGATACAGAAGACAGAAGGAATACGTGGAGTATTAGATAATAATAAACCAATTCTAACTTTATTAGGTTGGTAACGATATTATATCGGAAGATTCCATTATTCTCATAAAATATCTCAAAGTATTTATGGGCAAAATACTATGATGTCTGCAACTTACTTCCAATTGATTAAGCTTATATATGCACACACAAGGATGCATCTATCCATCTACTGATTGATATATCTATTGATTGACATATATGTCATTAATGTAGAAACGGGCATATATGTGTGTGCCTATACATATATATGTATACATATGTATATATATGTATATGTATAGATACACACACACAGATGTCTCATTGTAGGGCCATTATATTAAAAGTTCGTTACATTGGTACATATTGTTAACATTTTTAAATATTTACTTTCTAAATCAATACAGAGGATAAAAAGCAAAGAAAACAAATTCCAAAGACAGAAGGAAAAATAGATTGAAAATGAATGCATTAAAAAAATAAAGATACAAGCCAAGACTACAGAATTAGGGCAAAATATAATAATGAATGTTCTACTGTAGAAAAGGAAGAGATGGAATATGACAGTCCACGTAGTAGGATCTTGAGATCCACGGAAGAGCAATATGTGGCTCAAAGAAAGGAAAGTGAAGTGAAAAAAGTCACCGTCTGAACTGGAAGTGGAAACTGACTTTCTCATATCCAGTACTCTACACAAACTCTACTTCTTTGGGTCTTCTTATCTCTATATTTCTCCATCCCTTTGAAATGTAATTTCATCCAAGCCTAGAAGCTCTATCTTCTTTTATGTATACCAACTTAATAAAAGCTATTCCTTTTAGCTAGTCATTTATCTTCCAGTTCTCAGACCAGATTTCGTTCTTCTCATTCTCTGAATATCTGCAAAGAGCAAGCATCAACTTCAAAGAGAGGAGTCTCTCCGTCACGTTCAGGCAGTTCACTGAGACTGAGCTCGGCTGCTGGTGAGCATTTTAAGCAAAGGTGCTTTCCAGTTTCCTCTATTTATGTTTTTATTTTAATTGTATCTTAAATCTTAACAAAGGCAACATAGAAACCACCACTAACTAAGGACAAAAGCATTCATACATAAACTTTCAAATTGTTTAAAAATAAAAATCAACCTTCTAAAAACATCTAGTATGTTCCTGTTCAAAATTACCCTATATACATACCAAATTTTAACTATATGAATCAAATTTTGCCCTCATATTTTTATTTAGAATCCCATACTTATGATTTCACAGCTTGACATTATCAATAATGCAGAATTTAGTGAGAACACAACTTTATTAAGATAAAAGATTGTTTTAGCCTTATGTTAAATTGTTATTGAAAACATTACATATGCATTTAAAAATGTTTTATGATCAGATATTGGGAACTTGTAACAGCCTAAACAATAAGTCTAGTTCAAAACTTAAAAAAAAATTCTACCAAAATAAAGATCTTTAAAATAATTTAATGCTTCATACAATTTTTAAATTGCTATTGAAGATCGAAATTTACATCATATTCTAAAATCCTACAGCTATGTGTACCATACTTTTGAAAAATTCCAATAAAAGATAAAATGCAAATATCCCCAAAATGATATAGAAATAGTTGAAATGCTGAAATTCTAATTATTTAGAATTCTAAAGTTATGCATCAATAATCAGTTCTATAATATGTGTATGAAAACTCATGATCTAATAATCATATTATTTTTCAAAAATGTATCATCATAGTTTAGTGACAGTCTGATCATTAGAAAATCAACTCAATGAATACTTTTACATGAATAATTCACATAAAATACATTCAAAAATCTCTAAAATACACTCTGCTGGATATTTGTGCCACTGTTCATCTAAGCTAAAACTGTTTTTATAATACAGTCATTGTTTTCAAACTTAAATATAAAATCTGTAATAGTAATAACTGAAAGAAAACTATGGTTCCAATTTATTACCTTGAGAAGTAGTACTGGCTTTATATATGAATTCTGCTTCAAATTATTTTATGCATGGCGTTCGTTTATTAATGCATTTATCTACCCTATTTTAATTAAATCATCATTGCATTTTTTTTTTTTTTGCTAATTTTGGGTGATGGATCCATCATTGTTTGTTTATACAAACTGATTGGAAACAAGGCATTCATTATGTCATCCCTAATAACCTGCTCACTTCATTATGGCAGGACAGTTGCTGCAGAAGCATCTTTATTATTACCAAGTTTTTATAAATACTGTATTCTTTCATCATCGATTTTCATTGGCAGCACAGTCTGTATACTTGCAGTCACCGAATTCTTCTCCTTTGTGCTATTTTACAAAATGCTCTCGTAACATACAGAAAATTATGTTTTCAAGAACACCCGCGTCTCAGTCATTTTTTTAATAAATCTTTGATCCACAGATATGCTATTTGGGTAAATTAATGAAAAGGCTGCCATTCCCAGAGTGTACAGCATTCACCACTGTAATCGACTTCCCTAATGAACTGTCCACATTTGTTGCCTTGTTGAAATCCAGTTATTCTGAAAACCTTCTTCATCCTTTACATCACTGCAAATTCTATTATGGGAAAAAAAATTTCTATACACAGTTCATGAACATTTAAAAGAGGAGAAATGTTAACTTTTAAAATAGATCTTTGAGTCGACTGTCATTCCAGAAAATGTACTGGAGAGGCAGGTGAAAGGAATAATTGAGCTGTGATTTTCTTAGTTCTCTCTTACAGTTATAACATTGAAATTGATATTGATTCTTTTGAGTGATAGAGAAGCAAAATAAGTCAAAATCTGGGGAGTTTATATAAGAGACGGGAAAGTAATAACTTGCCTTTCACTTTTAACCATGTGCACATATCAAAGATGAGCCTAGGGAAACGCAGCCAGAGACTTCCCAAATAACCATCATCATAAGAACCTGGACAGAGTCCTCTGCAGCACTAAAGGTCATCTATATTCTGAGCTACCAGCAAGGTGCCTGTGTCTCCACACTCTTGAAGCCAGCTCGTGCAACTCACACTCATTAGGAATTCGAAAGGTATCTGACTCAGACTTTATATCATTTTATTTGCGAACGGGTTATCTGTGGTCAAACCCTACACTGCCAAAGAAATAAATAATAATTTTGAATTATCAATCTGTATTACAATCAGGATCACCAAAATTATAATCTGAAATATTTGTAGAATATTAATTTGTGCAGGCACTGAATATTTTGGGCATCATATAAAGTAAATCATTAATGATTTAATTTAATGATGATTATGAATTACCTAATAACTGATTCTGATTCATTAGGATAACCAGGACCTTAGACATAGACAGTTTTAGAAAAAACAAAATCATAAAAAAATACAGTATGACTTCTTTTCTATACTTTAGAAACTGTCAAAACTATAATTCTTTTTTTCTGACCAAGGCTTTATAAAAATTTATAATTTTTAAAACAATATGAAATATTCCAAACATCCAAACAGGTTCTCATTATCTAACTGTAGATGTTAATATTTTATAATATTTCTTTCAGGTCAATATTTTGAGAATAAATAAAACTTTACAGTTTAAGACCTACTCTCTCATCCTTTGCCTCTCAAGTTCTTCTATAATCATTCATCCATAGTTAGTAGTTAAGATTTTAATGTACATTTTGATAATTTTACCAAATGTACATTTGTCTATAAACAACATAAACATCATGTTTAAATTTTTAGTTTAATAATATTGTGCATATTATTTATTCCCACCATGATAACTTGGATCTAATTCATTCTTTTATACATGCTATATATTATTCCACTGTATGACCGAACCAAATTTTTGAATATTCAACTCCTTTTTGAGGAACAAAGAAGTTGTCTTTACATTTTTGCTGTTGGAAAACTATTATTATAATACCATCTTTTTACATATTTGGAAGAGTTTCTCTACTCAGAGAGCTAGAAGTAGAATTTTTGAATTTTAGCATATAAGAACATACAACTCACTATCACCATATTTCTTTTTTTTATTTTTTCTTTTCTTTTCTTTTTTTTCAAATTTCTATATTCAACCTCTCTCAAGCTCCTATTTCCTCATATCATCACTAAATGTGGTATTATATATTTTTTAAACTTTTTCCAGTTCAGTGGGTGTGCAGTGACATATAACGATATTTACTTTAATTCGTGTTATCCTGATGATGAGTACGGCTAGACATTTTAGTGTGTCTATTAACCTTTACGCTTCCTTTCTTGTGGACTGTACTTTCCCGCTCATTGTCCAGTGTTCTGTTGGGTCATCGTTTTGGGTTGACTTGTAGTGGTCCCTTATGTATTCTCTGCAACAGTCTCATCATTTTTATATGATGAGGTTTTCTCCTCATCTGTAATATTCTCACATAGTGATTTGTCAGATAGATTATCTTCCACATATTATTTGGGGGATCTGGTAAAAAAAAAACCTGGAAATGCAAATATAGTTTCACCCCCCGATGGCTTAAGAATTCTACAGATTTTTTTTTCACACTTAGTATTCCCACACTTAGTATTCCATACTTAGTATCACACAATAAGTTACCACTTTTATGGGAGTCTTTCTTCAGGCTTTTTATTCTGTTCCGTTGGCTTATTTGTATCTGTCTAGACTAATACAGCACCGTTTTAATTACTACGTCTTTATAATTGTATAGCACCAGTCTTATCTTCTTCATATTCTTCAGTCTTGCCTACAGATTCACACACATTCCATGTTTAGTTAAGTCAAGCTTCACGGTAAATTATACATGAACATGGTATACCTCACAATTTAACAGTCAAATTTTATAGCATTAAATAAATTTTAAAATTTTCTCCACACAGTTTTGCATATATCTGTTGGACTTTTTTTCTCTATAATTGATAGTTTTTCTTTTTTATTTGTTTAAAAGTGGTTTTAGTTACTATCGTCTGACCGATTTTGAACAGTGTTTTCTAGCTGTTGTGTGTGTCTAGTAACACAACTGATTCAGAATGGTAATTGTATATTCAGCAAACTTGCTCAGTTTTTCTTTTTTATTAGTTTGGATATTTTGTAGATTCTCTTGGATTTTCCATGTAGGTAATCACATCATCTACAAATACCAAGAACTGTAATTCTGTCCACCCCTCATAGCCATTGTCAGTATTTCAGTATTATTGTGTGGACCAGGCTCACCACTAAAATGCTGAACTGGTAAGGACAGCAGACTCTCTTGCTTTATGCCTGATTTTAATATCAAAATGGCCCATTAAGTAATTTGTGGTATTATTATCTCTTTTATATCAATAAAGCAGTGGAGGCTGAAATTCAGTGGTTGGCTTAAGGCCATATGGCCAATGAATGGCAGATATAATACTTGAGCCAAGGTGGTACGGCTCCAGGTCTGTGTTTGCACTATGGATCATATAGCAATATAGTATATGTAGTATATACAGTACATATAGTATATGTATACTATATGTAGAACATAAGATACGCTTATATTATGCTATACTTTCAAAAGTGAGATGAGGAATTCCTTTTCTATTTAGTTAGCTTTAAGTATTTATCATAAATTATCTTGATCACTTTAAATTATCTATCCTCTACTCATGGGGATAATCTTATGGGTAGCTCTTTCAAATATGTTAATATGATTGACATCAATATATGTGTCTAATTTTCTAATATCAAAACATCTTTGCAATTATAGCATTGAGCCACCCTGGCCAAGATTTGTTTTTAGTATGTGTTGCTGGATTTAGTTAACTAATATTTTGATTAGTATTTTTGAATAAATTAGCTTGTAACTTTCCTTTTTATGTGATTTTTGCTTAGTTTTGGCATCGAGTTTGTACTAGCCCATATGGATGTGATGTTTTACCATGGGAAATTTTTCACTGTTGACTCAATGGCTTTGATTCATACAATCTATTTAGAAGATTTGTTTCTACCTGCTCCAGTTTTGTTTCATTACATAATTCTAAGATATTATCCAGTTTTTCCAAGTGGTCAACATAAATTTGATAGTATTTGGGTGGTTATTTGTAGTTAGATCTCCTTTTTCCTTCCTAAGATTGCTTGTTTAGACATCTCTCTGCTTCTCCTCAAACATCTGATTAGATGTGTCAATACGATTAGCTTTTTCTAAGATCCTCTTCAATAGAGTGCAATTGCACTCTATTTCAGTAACTTTAATACCTTATGTTATCAGATCCCTTTACTTGTTTTCCTTGGATTTATTTTGTTGTTGTGTTTTCATAACTACTCATCAATTTTCAGCTTTCATTTTCTAACTAAGCATTAAGGGCTGAAAATCACCTTCAAATACACTTTTAACCCTAAGTTATGTTTTGATATTTATCTCACAGTGTACACTGTAAACATTATACTCATAAACTTTCTTTTTTTATTATTAATTTTTATTGTGGTGACATTGGTTAACAAAACCCAGTAAGTTTCACGTGTACAATTTAAAGTAAAGCATACATATATATATATATATATATATGTATATATATAGCATCGTGTGTTCACTGCCCATAGTAAGAATTCTTTCTGACACCACCTATTTGACCCCTTTGACCTCACCTACCTTCCCCATTCCCCCTCCTCCCCACTCTCTAAATCATACTATATTCTCTCCTGTCTCTAAAGCTTTATTCAGTCAGTGTCGCCACCACTGCCATCTGGTTAGAGTTCTCTGTTTAGTGACTCCTGAGAAGTTCCTAAGTCTGAGGAAGAGTCTTCAGTCACATATCAATTCCTTCTGTCACAGCATTTTAGCACTAAGTTTTAGTTTCCTTCTTTGTGTGTGCCCTGAAGGTAAGGATAAAGGCCATTTGCTCACTGTTGTACCCCAGGACACAGCACAAAATCTGAGACATAGGCAATTCCACACACACACACACACACACACACACACACACACACACACACACATACACACACACACACACACACACAATGAATTAAATTGAAGCACTGGGATCAGCAGATAAACACAGAAATCCAGAAATATAATTTCTCATTTTTAAAATAACCATATGTTGTTTTATATATATATATTTTTTTTGACAAAAAAAAAACTTTTCTTGGAGGCCAAAAAAAAAAATTCTTTCTTAAAATATAGGATTTTAATTACAGTACTGCTTCTACGGAAACAGTAAGATGATAGCCACCAAATCTAGAAAGATATTACAGAAAGGATATTTTCACCTTTGAAACTGTGTCTCTCTTCAGTTTGACTGAGCTCTTTTACATTTTTAAGACTGTTACCCTTTCTGCTCATTAGAAAGAAAAGATAACTCTAAGGGTGTATTTTCTGCATTAAATCCTGAGGGATTTAAAACTCTTTTCTGTTGGTAATTTTCTTAAAGCTAATGGTCTCTTTTTGTACATATTAAAAATTGACAAATGCCTTTCTGTACAGTGTTTCATCTCCATAACAGGCTGAGCCTTGAGAAACCTGGCGCCCTAAATGTATAATAGTGGAACAGACAAAAAAAAAAAAAAAAAAAAAAAAAAAAAGACAACAAGAAATCTCATTCCTGACCTCAGCTGGTTAGCTTATTGCATATCATCTTCTTTTAACTCAGGAACTACTCAGATACTGTTTTCTATGTGTCTTATTTTGAGTCATTCTCGGTAATTTACTGCCATAATTTATAATCATATAGAGCCCCATAGGTTAATTACAGAATCTTCTGTGTAAAAAAATAAAAATAAAAGTATTTTCCTTTCATTCATTTCAATGATGCACCCTTTATTTCATTTAGGATTCTCTAATTTTTCTAATATAGAAATGGTAAGTGGACTGGCTCAGGGTGACCTCTCTGTAATTTTATAGGCTGATTTCTCAACACTTACTGAATTCCTTTCTGAACTTATGAAATTAGTTCTCATTGCTTTTGTATTACACTGCAGTTTCATTGACCCTAAATTATAATGCTGTGGAAGGAAAAAAAAATTAACATTTGCATTCACAAAAATCTTCTAACCTTTTGTATAAAGAACAAAGTTTCATAAAATTGAGTTTGGTGGGAAATGTGCATACTTTATAATTACTCCACTCAATACACACACATACATAACCATTGCTTTTCCATAAAATTATAATTACATTCTTATTAAATGGAATCTGGCTACAAAAATGTGCTCATTATCAGTATTAGATAAATAAATTCTTATAATAGCTGAAAATAAGTGCTTTATGGCAACTCTTCTCTGAAAAAAAATTCTTAATACAGGTGCTTCTTACATAGATCTAGTTTGAATAACATAAATTGTGATAATGTGATTATTTCTTAGACAGCATTGTTGACATAATGCAAACCACTTTTCTTTATATTTCAATATGAAACTAGAGATCAGTAATGGAATTGAGATCAGAAACTGATATCTCTTAAGTAGTTAAAAAAAAAAGCATAGTGAAATGAATTTTTTGAGTTGATATTTTATTTTAAATCATTATAGTTTTGACAATAGGAAAAGAGGGGCCATTACTTTCCAAATAAAGGTGGAATAGATGGAAACGCTGGATTTTCTTGGTGATATTTAGGTTTTATAACTTTCTTTTTAGACTATTAAAAATAAAAGTAAATTCCTTTGTTGTTAAAATTCTTCCAAGGTAAAATAATGTTTCTATTGTGAGTTTGAATCTAAAAATTTGCGCCACCATACTTTTTTTTCCCACTTAATACAACGAAAAAAAAAAACAAGAGATTGCTTAGAAAAACAACTCACATTACCAACAGCACTAGCTACATCTGCTGTAAGACTCAGCAGTCGGAAGCACGGTCTCCGGAATTAGACTGCCCTGGTTATAAATCCAAGCTTCATAACATACAAGCTCTCCAGTCTGGGGCAAATTATTTGACCTCCCTAAGCTCTACACCCATCTGGGAAGTAGGCATAATAATAATCTATGTATCACAGAGTTGTTGTGAATAGTAAAGGAGCTAAGTACTTAGTAGGGTATCTAACATATAAGTACACAACAAATCTCAGTTATTATATGTATTATGCAATTCAGAACTTGCAATTTTGAATAGTTTCTCATGTCAAAAATATCTAATCACCACTTACTGAACCACAGAATGTTAATGAGTCAACTGCAAATTCAGATAAAATTTGAAATAAGCACTTTATAATTATTTTAGCTGTTGCTTCTTTCTATCTTGCAATCATGTCTTTTTCTTCAATGATCTGTTTCCTTAAAGGTTTCCACTGATGCTATGTGAAATACGGTGTTAATAGAGAAAATGCCTTCCTCCCCAAAATCCAATGAAGCTTTCCGGGAAGAGCAGGGCAAACTTCCCAAGCAAGTCCAAAACTGTCTTGAGAGAGCAGGGAAAGGAGCCTGCCATGCTTTTATTGCAGTTGGTGGGTGGGGCTGGGTGAGGGCTCCCACATCTGAACTTCTTCCAGGCTCTGACTGAGGGGGCACCGCGCCTTCTTACCAGCTTTCCAAGATGAGAAACAAAGGCAAGAGAATAGCAGTAAGGCTTCAAACCTTCTGCCGTGAAACATTAAAGATGGAGTCAGGCTATTACATCAGTAAGCTACACTCTTTTGCAGGAAAGAAAAATCTAATGAATAAAATTTTCTCCATTTTATTTTTATGTGATAATTTTTAACACATGACTTCCTTTACTATATTAAAATCTGTATGGCCTATATTAAAATCCAATCTATTTTTTAAAATTTCAGGTAAAATTACATATGTAGATAATGTAAGTGTGATATGTCAGGATTTATGAGACTACAAGGTGTGCCATACTTCTCAAATGCTCTGCCTTTTAAATAAGAATGAGAAGCACTGAAGCAGGTAAACTGTTAAGCACACATCTCCTAATTTATTTATTCAGTCATTTGTGAACATTGAAAATAAAGCAAGAGTTGAGGAAGTACTGAGAAGAGAATGAAGCTCAGTTTGGATAAGAGTTGGAGTTTTGAAAAAACATTACCTCGATCCTCTTTTCTGCAATGACAAGATTTGGGGACCAGCGTGGGTGTGCTGAAGAAGGCAGGACAGAGAATTCTCTTTCCCTGTTGAAACACGGAAAGAATCTGGACCAGGGTAGAGGATCACATGCCCGCACATTGGATAGGATAACTAGGGAAATCCAAGTATACGCGCTAGTCTGCCCCAGCAAGGCAGAGGCCGCACGCAGAGATGGAAGTTGGCGCATTTCAGCACTCCGAGGACTTTTACTGACTATGAGGAAAGTGCTAAGCATAATGACACTGTGAAGAAAGCCAGCCCAACAGACCAGAATGCACTGAAATCTGAAGGATTTGGGTTTGCGATTTTACAGACATTCCTGAATGGATTCATAAGAAAATAAGGGAATATTATAAGGTTGCCGAGTCTTATATAAACTGGATATAATTCTATTTTGGTACTTGGAAAGATTGTCTTCCATTATTCTAATATTGCTCTTTTTAAAAGAGTTCTAGTAAGGTTTAAAAAATAAATCTATGTAGGAATGGCTCATGAATAAAAATTGGAGTCAGAGAAAATATTAATGATTGTATCGCCACACCTGAACTAATTCTTTTTCTCTTTGCCAGTGCTTTAACGTAAGCTATCTAGTTATTCTAAAAACAATGTGACATTATAATAACTATTTTAAAGCCAAGAACTGCTAAGGAGTGACCTCTATATTCATGCACTTCTCTTCTCCATTTGAGCCCGTAACCCTTGGCTAACCAAAGATGCAAGGTCTTGATATGAGAGCAGCCTTCATACATTTGAAGAAGGGATACTGGAGGATGTCTAAGGAAAGGAGCAGGAGATGGAATCATTTAAAGCCATTTCAACTAAAAGATATGCATCAGCACCAGGGAAGAATAATCTTCTGGACATAAAGAGCTCTATCTCATTTATCATGGAATTCCTACACACAGCATTCAATAAATATCATGGATCAAAGGAGAGGGGAAGAAGGGAGACCCAACACAAGCAGCAGTGAACCGGGAAGCAAGGCTCAATTTCTCTAACATCTCTTGGCCTCCGTGAAAGAGAAGAGTTTGAACAAGATTCTGTCTATATTCTGAAGCCAATATTTGTCTTTTTCCTTAGAATGTTACTGTCTGTATTGAAAATGATTATCTGTACCTTTTTAATTACATTTGCACTGTCCTATCTGTCTGATACTTTGCGTACACCATTATTTTCGAACCAAGTCCAGGAGTTTGAGCCCAAAAAGAAGAATGTAGCAACAAAACTATCTCCTTCCCTTTGGTAGGATATTTATTACACGTTGCACTCTGATTTGCATTTGAATTTCTGAATCATTTCTCTGAATCCCTGAATAGGTTGGTTGGTGATTAATGTGGTAGAAATGTATTGGTTTCACCGTAAAGAATATCTAGCACAATAAGGAAAGAAATTGGGGCTTAATGTATAAAACCCGACACATATTAGAATAAAAAGCACAGAGAGTTGAGGGGGAAAAGAAAAGAAACCCAGTCAAAACGCAAAAGAGAGAGAGAGAGCAATTACCAAGGCACAGTACGTCGGCACTAAAATTCATCAAGGGATAAAGAAAACCAACAGTTCTAAGTCAAATGTCTTGCGGAATTTTTCTGAGCTCTGGCGTGAAGGTATTCCAGAGAGAATTAAAGGCACGACATTGTGTGTATGTGTGGGAAGGGTGGGAAGAGAAGTTACTAACACAAAGATCAAGTGTGTTAATTAAAGAGAAAACAAGAAAAAAACATTTGTAAAAGCAGTTTAAAAATATAATACCTAGAATGGCCTAAAGAAGAAATGTCAGTTTAGTATTGTGTTTGTAAACCAAATGCATGACATTTTGCCATAAGTATTCGATGATTTTAAAATGCACATATTTCTGGAACCATTAATTCCATTGCTAGAAATTTTTCCTGTGGAAATTATAATATACAGCAAAAAAAAAAAAAGATTTATCTATCAGAATGATCCCTGTAGAACTATTTATAACAATGAAAAATTGAATACAACATAAAGGCTGAATGACAAGTGATTGGTTCAATAAATTATGAAACATAATTACGCATGATTATACCATATAATTTACTGGCATGTCCATAAAATAGGCTACTATAAAACAATTAAAAATCATATTGGGGAAACTTATTGAACCATATAAAATTATTCCAGATATCAAATGAAAGTGAATTATAATATGAAGTGAATAGAATTATCACATTTTTATTACAAAAAATGATTCTAATACATACTTAAAATAAATGGCCATAAAACAAAATTTTAGGCAATTATTTATGGAAGACTGGTTTATAGTTTTTTTTCATTTTCTTCTCTATGTGTTAGTATATTTTGTATACTCCTACAATAAATATGTGACTTTTACTACAACACATAAAAAATTTTTAATGAGTATTATTAACATGTTACAGAAACACAATATCACATGATTCCACTTACATGAGGTATATAAAACAGTCGATTGCACAGAAGTAGAAATGAGAATGGAGGTCACCAGGCTGAGGAGGAGAGGGGACGAGCAGGTGATGTTCACCTGGAATAAAGTTTCAATTACGCGAGATGAGTGAGCTCCAGAGGTCTGCTGTGAAACGCTGTGCCTACGGTCAGTGCTGTGCCTACGGTCAGTACTGTACCCCACGCCCAAAACTTTGTGAAGAGAGTAGAGCTCATGTTACCTGTCCTTATCACAAAAAAAAAAAAAAAAAAAAAAAGGTTATTGGAAGGATTTCTACTTCTAGCGAAGATAGAGTAAGAGTGAACAGACTGATTCCTCTGCCTACAACAACTTAAAGTAAATAAAAAAAAAAAACCAGGTAATATATAAAACAACAATCTCAGTATAGTAGATATCAGATAATAAAAAACAGTGATTCCTGAGAGAAGGGGTATAACGAGGTGAACCCCGTGATTGTTCGGGTTACAACTCAAAGAAAGTTTCTAGGCCCTGCTGCAGAGGGGCCACCCAGGCAGACGACAGCAGACTCCTGGAGTTGAGAGGCCAGTGTTAGGCGTCCGGAGCTCACGAGATGAACACTGGAAAGGAGAGAGCTGCTCGGAGCTGCTCGGAGCTCCTCAGCCCTTCAGGGCGCTCCCTCTGAGTATTCGGCTGAGCACGACTCAGTCAGTGCATGTGAAGATACTACAGTGGCCTGCAATAACCACACGAAGAATTAGAGGACAGAATCCCTGGTGCTCACACAGGAATGAAAATAGTGCCTGTCCCACAAGTAGAGTGGAAAACCTCTAAAATCATGGGGAACTGGCAAGAGTTTTCAGAAAAATATTGCCACATTGGTGGGCGAATTTCAGACGAGACTAAATGTTATTTTGGTCCTGTTTAATAAAGTTTAAAAGCAAGATCCAAAAGGATCAAACGGTTTCCTAGAAACTTAAATGTGTCCCAGAACGAAGCTCAAGGATGTTACAGAAACACAAAAATATTTGTCACCCAATTAGATAAAATTCATGTTAGGCACCAAATAAAAAATTGCCAGGCATGCAAACATATATGAAAATGTGATCAATAGTGAAGAGAAAAATAAATTAATCAAATTGACCCTAAAATGAGATGAGATAGAATTAGAGGGAAAAAGGTGATTATAATGGCTTTCTGTATATTCAAGAAGCTGGAGGAGCGAACATGATAAGTAAAGACATGACAGATATAAAAAGAACTAAACCAAACTTCCAGAGGTGAAATCTACAATATCTAGGATGAAAAATTAACTGGATAGGATTAATGTTAGCTTAGACATAGCAGAAGAATACATTTGGAAACTTTAAAACAAAATAAAATTATATAAAATAAAGCACCAGGAGAATAAAGACAGAAAATAAAAATAATTATAACATCAGCAAGCTACAGAACAGGAACAAGCAACCTAATGTAAGTTTAAATCCCCAAAAGAGTGTAAAGGGCAAACATATAAATATTTGAAGAAATAATAGCTTAAATGTCCTAAATTTGATTTAAAAATATATAAATCAATAATCAAAGAAGCTCAAATGCCAAACACAAGACAAATGAAGAAAACTATATGAAGAAACATCAAAATTAAGCTACTTAAAAGCAATGATGAAAAGAAAATCACAAAAGCATTCAGAGAAAAAATATACGTTATGTACACCTTAAAAAAATTTTTAACAATATATTATGGAACTTAAAACATGTATCACAGTAAAATTTATTACAACAATAGCATAAAGATCTGGAAGGGAGAAATGGAAGCATGTGGTTGAAAGGTTCTTATAATAGAGCTGGAACAGCTAAGACTACTTGTGGATAGACTGGTAAGTTAAAGAAAGCACTAAAATCACACAAGTGTGCACACACACACAGACGAGTTAAAGCTGTTCAGCCAAAACTGGTGATTCATGAGATCATAAAAAATACTAAGCTGTTCTGAAAGAAAACAGGAAAAGTGGGAAAAGGAACAAAATCAGATTGGACAAGTGGAAAGCACACATCAGTATGATTGTCTTCAACTCAACCATATCAAAAATCACGTTAGTGTTCTCAGCGCGCGCGCACACACACACACACACACACACACACGGTATGTGTGAAGTGAGAAATCTGTTCATTCGAGTGTTGTAACTATTTCACAATTTAAATGTATATTAAATCATCACATTTTATACCTTAAATACACATGGTTTTATTTGCCAATTATATCTCAATAAAGGTGGTCTGAACACACAGTTGTTAAACATGAAGTATCAAAATGGATGAAAAAGAAAGATCTAGCTATATGTTGTTGACAAGAAAAACACATTTTTAAATGTAAAGCTGAACAACATAAAAGAATAAAGATGTAAAAATATATGACATACTAATAATTTTTTAAAAGCTGGAGATATTCTATAATTATCAGGAAAAGTTGATCTTAGACAAAGAAATATTAACAGGGCTGCAGAAAGTCAGTTCATGATAAAAGGCCTAACTCAACTGCAGGACATACATACAACCTTCTCAGTAGTTGTGCATCTAATAACAGAACTTCGAAATACATGAAATTTGATAAAATTCCCTGGAGAAACAGACAAATCCATTATTATAGTCAAAGAGATTTAAATAGCATTCTCTCAACAACTGACCAAATAAAAAGATGTAAAAATCTTAAACAATAGACAGCTTGACCTAATTTATGGACATTTATGAAATGCCCAATAAAAGTATATCTTTTATCAAGTGCACAAGAACATTTACCAAGAAAGAATGTATTTTGAGCCACAGTGAGTTTAAAAGGATTTAACTCAGATACATAGCATGTTCTCTCATCACAACAAAGTTAAATTACCAATCGATAACAGAAAAATAACAATCTCAAATATTTGAAAATTATATAACACAAATAATATATAGATAAAAAAAGAAAGCAGGCAAAATTTTGATAGTGTTTTTGACTAAATGAAAAATAACAACAACACATATCTAAACTTCAGAAATACAGCCAGAGCAGTAGTTAAATGGCTACAGTAACTGCAAAGTTACCTATGAAGTTACATTAGCAAAGAAGACAAGACTTGATTGAAAGATCTTATCCTTCACAAAAAAAAATCTAGAAAAAATAAAGCAAAATAAGCCTAAATGAGGAAGAAAATATTAAAAATCGGAGCTGTAATCAGTCAAGTTGAAAAAAAAAGGATACCAAAAAATAATCAATGATACCAAAAGCTGATTCTCTCAGAAAATTAATGCAATTGAGAAAAATCTGCTATTCTGATCAGTAAAGAGAAAGCACACAAATTACCAATAGGAATAAATGAGGCAATGTGAGTACTGAGTCTATCAATATTAAAAGGATAACCAGAGAATACTCTGAACAACTTTATGACAGAAATTTGACAACGTAGAAGAAATTGACAAAATTCTATGAAAGACAGAAACAATCGAAGCTCAACGAAGAAGAGACAGACTATCTAAATAGTCCTGTATCTACTTAAGATAGTACATTTGTAATTAAAAACCTTCCCAAAAAGAAAACTGCAGGCTAATTTCCTTCAAGGATATTACAGGTAAAAGAAAGCTTAACAAACACTTTAGCAAAGTGACTTATGGAAAATAAAAGTATAATACATATGCAGTGGGATTTATTCCAGAAATACACAATTATTTGAAATTCAGAAAGCACTACTGATTTTCAACAAGAAAGAAAAGGCAATTGAATGAAGGAAGGATAACATTTTCAACAAATTGTATTGGAAAAACTGAATAACCAGGAAAAAAAAGAAAAAACTTTGATCCATACCTTGTGTCATATCCAAAAATTAACTTAAAATGGATCACAGATCAAAGTGCAAAACTTAAAACTATACAATCTCCAGAATAAAGCAAGCATAAGATATCTTTGTGATTTGGAGTTAGACAAATATTTATTAGATAGAAAACCAAAAGTATAACACATAAAAGAAAAAAAATTGATATATTAGACTTCAACAAAATTAAGGATTTCTGTCCTCTGAAAGACTTATTAGTAGAATGAAAAGACAATCTAGAGTCTGCTAATTGCAAATCAGATATCTGATAAGCACGGGTCCCTAGCCCCAGATCCGTGACCTGTTAGGAGCCGGGCCACACGGCAGGAAGTGAGCGGCAGGCCAGCAAGCGAAGATTCATCTGTATTTGTAGTTTCTCCCCCAACATTAGCATCACCCACTCAGCTTCCCCTCAGATCTTCAGGCATTGGATTCTCATAGGAGCACTGGTCCCTGGTGCCAAAAAGGTTCGGGACCACTAGGACTTGTATCCAGAATATATAAAGAAGTCTCAAAGCTCAATAATTAATAAGAAATGAAACAACTCGATTTAAAAAAAAAAATGAGCAAAATATTTAAACAACTACTTCATAAGCTGATGGTATATAAACACATTGAAAACGTGTTCAACATCATTAATCACTAGGGAAATGCAAATGAAAACGTGAATACAATAGATATTTCTACAGATCTATTAGAATGTCTAAGATTTAAAAACTGACCATGGTAAGAGTTAAGAAAGTAGAACCAGAATTCTCATAGACTGTTGGTAGGTATGTTAAATGATACAACCACTTGGGAAAAGTTTGATAATTTCTTAAAACATTAAACACATAGCCACTATCTGATCCACTCATTCTACTTCTAGGCATTTAATAAAGAAAAATGAAAGTATATGTTCACATAAAGACTTTTTCAAATCCACTTTCTTTGTAATAGCAAAAAACAAAAACAAAAACAAACAAACAAACAAACAAAAAACCCTATAAATAACCCAAATATCCAATAGGAGAATAAATAAATAAATTGTAGGATGCATGGAATATAATTTAGCAATAAAAAGGAAAAGGGAGAAAATGATGATACCAATTCACATATAACGAACATGAACGAACCTCAAAGTAATGATGTTCAATAGGGAAAAAAAGACCAAAAAATGTATATATATTGCATAATTCCATGTATATAAAATTCTATAAAACACAAATTAATCTAGAGTGACAATAATCATATTGGTGATCGCTTGGTGATGGCAGGACTTCAGAGGTGGGACAGGTGAATTACAAAGGGGCACAAGGACACTTTCGTGGGTGATGGATGCATTTGTATTGATTGTAGTGACTGCTGCATGGGTGTACACCTGTACCAAAACTTATGAAATGGCCCACTTTTCTCTATGTTAATTATTATATATTAAATATACATCAATAAAGCTGTTAAAAATGTCACGGGACACTAATTTCTCTTAAAATGACTGCATTCATCTAGCCAGCAACTCTCCACTAAAACTGTCCGGACAACTACCACATTTGTTGAACACAAGTTTCCTGAAGATTTGGTCAGTGCAAGATATGAATTTGTGAACACAAACAGGAATAAGTCCTTGCCCTCGGGTCATGTACCATCTCCTGGTAGAGGTCAAAGGTAGACACAATGTGATGTGGTCACTTCCTCAGAAGTCTGTAGGAACTGAGAGAGGAGAATGCGGGGGACACGAGCCAGCCAGACAAGGTTTCCATGAAGATGAGATGCTTGAACATCCAGACCTTTGAGAATCAGGCTGAATTGTCCAGAAAGATGAGGATCCCGTCTGGACCAAGGCACGGAATCGTAAATAAGCAATATGCAGTGAGAGAGAAGTCACAGAGAGAGGAAATTGGAGAGGCGCAAGTAGACAGATCAGAAAAAGCTTCTGTATGCTGGGCTAAGAAACTCGGTTTTTATCCTATCTAGTTATAGGGAGCCATTTAAAGATTTTAAGAGGAACAAAATGACATTTTTATTTCAGAAAAATCACCTTGGAAGCAGTGTGGAGAGCAGTTAGGTGGAAAGTAAGGCTGGATGCAGGTGAAGAGCTGCCCCAGTGTAAGCCAGGAACAGTGAATGCCTCAGCCGCATGAGAGCGCGGAGGAGACTGGATTCCGTCAGCACTCTGGGGGTAGACTCTATGGGCAATTGACGCTGTCAGCGAAGGAAATGGCGGATGCTTTGCTAAAACCAGGCACCTGATTTGGACAATCAGGTAAATGGCTGTGCCATTTATTTAATTAAAAAAGTAAGGGCAAATAGCAGGTCCTGAGGAAAAGAAAATGAGTTCAGTGTTGGAAATGGTGAGTGTGATGTGCCTTTGGGATCTCTTATACTAGACATAGTTCAGTAAGCAGATTCTAGATATATCTTTGAGTCCCAGAACTCAGTGTATCGCTGATGTTTACTCCTATGGATGGTATTGATATTCCAGTAAAAGAAATAACAGTCACCATTTATTGAGTACTCCATGGATAGCCTCCAATGGGTTGCTGAACAAAAGTGACCCTGAGGAAATACCCCTTATCTTCAGAAAATGTAGGGAAATGAAATGAGTAGTAATCATAAGATGAATCCAATAACTGACTTTATATCAATAAGAGGCAGTCACTTTTATCCAAGTCCTCTCAATCATCTGTATTTCTACCTTATGTTTTAAGATATAATTATTTTGTCTGATTGATCTCACATCCAAGTCCAACCTTTTTTCTACACTGAATTGTGGTCTCATGGAAAGTGATGATGTAGCAATTCAGCACTTTTCAAGAGAACTGATGTATGGGCAATAGCCAAGGTCTGCCTCTTAGAGGCTGTATGAACTTGGGAGAGTCACATCATGTCTCTGAGCATCAGTGCTCCCATAATTCTATGGAAATAATACAGTCGGCTATCTACTTCAGCATAATCTACTTATAAAATATATTAGGATACACTGAAAACGAAGAAGCACTATAGAATTGTAAGAAAGCACCATAAACTTTTATTCATTTGTTTCTCCTAGATAATCTTGGTGACTTTCTATGTTTAGTTTTCAAAGACAGAAACATGACTCAAAATTATCTGGTGCAATTTATTCCCTAAATTTTGCTTTTCCTTGAAAACACACTGATAAATTGCCTATACTTTACAAAACAAAGAAAATACTGTTTTCTTTTATCTTCTAAATTGCATAGCTTCCATCCTTCAAAGTATTGCTCAACATCCAGTCTATCTGTCTTCTAAGTTAAGATTCTTGCATAAAAATGAATATGAGACATTGCCCTAGAAACACAAACACTGGTATATTTCTCTATGTGCTTTATTACTATTTTGGTAATAAAATGTAATGCCAAGCTCTTGAGTTAGAGACCTGGTTCAAATACCAGCTGCATTTATTAGCAACGTATTGTGGGTGAAATGACATCACTTCCAAACCTCCATTCCCTTGTCTATAAAATGGAGCTAATAATACTTGACTCATAATGTCCTGAAGATTAAATGAGATACAAAACATAAAATAATTTTTGTGCCTGCTATATTCAATAAATAGATAGTATTATTGATATCACTGGTATACACTTTATATGTGTGTGTGTGTGTGTGTGTGTGTATATATATATATATATATATATATATATATATATATATATATATAGCAAAATGCCGATGCCGGCACAACTGCATGTTTCTATTCATTTTTTCTCTACTTTTTTCATTCTACTAATATCTTTCTTATATTCCATAACCCCATGTCATTGATCAATGATAACATCTTCTTGTTGGTGTCTAGATTTTTGTTAATAAATGAGTTTCCAACCAAAAGAATGCAAGGAAGCATTCTGTAATCAGTTCTGTTTTAAATGGAACTCATTCGTAACGTTGTGCATCACACCTCCATTAATATAGAGACACCATGTGTGTTTAGCCTTCCCAATCATTCTGAGACACCTGGGAACAGCATCTATATCTTCTAATTTTTAACCGATGTCCTCAACTGGCATTTAACAATAACTTAAAAATTGAATTGTAAAAGGAATCCACTTTGATCTGGGGGCCGTAAGCTCATTCAGGGGCTGTCTCTGCCCTTGACTCATTCTAGTCCTAGGGAACCGGCCTGTTTTGAGTGGTAATTTTTTAAAGAATAACTTCTCAAGCACAGTCGGGTTACTGCTGTCTTCCATCCTTTTGGGAGCAGCCTTGCCTTCGTGTCTAAGCCTCTGGTGCAGTGCTCTAGGAGTGTGGGGGTGGGGCCGTGCCTAATTCTGGGGTTCGGTGTTATCACACTTTGCTAACAGATTCAGAATCCCGCCCTCGAGGCTGGAAGCAGTGAACGCATTGTTAATCCTTATTTACTTCTCATTTTCAGTCTGTTCACAAACCGGATGGGAGGTGGGCATAGGATTTGCCAGCCCATCTTGGAAATCCCCAATCCAATGCATGCTAAATTATTAGTAATCTTAATCCACATGCCTATGAACTTCAGAGAACTCGGCAGCACCAATTATTACTCTTTAGCCTAAAGATGGTAAATTATTGGTTTAAAAATGTTTTACAGGCCAGTGCATGCATTTATTTTTTTAAATAGAGCAGTATAAAGCTCTCCATATGCCACGTATGGCACTGATATGCTTCTGAGACCACACAGCTCTGAAAAGATGTGCTTTCCCTTTCCAATGACATCCTTCAGCCAGACACCATAATTAATTCTTTGGGGGCAATGCAGTGAGGGGACACTCCTGAGACCACTTTCACTTACGACGCCGGCTTTTGTGTGAAAGGTGAGATGCGTTTAGCTCCCATCTCAATTACTCCTGCCTTTTCTCCAGCCGCCCACAGAAGGTCATGCTGCTGGTAACAAAATCTTTTTGGGGCCCTTATGCAACGGCGGATAAGAAGTACAACAGAATTCTCTTCTTTTTAATGAGAAAGCTTTTCCAAACTTGACAAAACAGTACTGTATGTCCACTTGATTTTACTCTTTATGAAGTAAATGTATTCGCAATCAATTCCCTCTGTTCACAGGTAGATTTAGCTTTTCATTAAGATTTGTTAGGATAGTGATATTCGGTATTTGCTGAGTCTCTCTGTAAGACACTGAATTTATTGGCTACCTTTTCATCTTCTTTCAAGACTGTTCAGCTTCAGCAAACAAATTTTAAAAAGTCATTTTTTCACTGGGAAAATGATGTTGACTCCTTGTTAGAATACTGATTACGCAGCACACCCTTTAAAGGCAAATTTCAGAAGGAGACACAGCTGCCAGAATCTCTCTCTGACTCTCTGATTTAATTTCCTTAAAGTGTGTTTTTTTTTTGTTTGTTTGTTTTTTTTAATGTGGATTCCTCCTCCTCAGTTCTCTGGCATTCAGAGAACTACCATACTGCTGG
The DNA here is from genome assembly GCF_014176215.1 of Rousettus aegyptiacus. Taxonomy (NCBI): domain Eukaryota; kingdom Metazoa; phylum Chordata; class Mammalia; order Chiroptera; family Pteropodidae; genus Rousettus; species Rousettus aegyptiacus. The sequence continues at coordinate 88,797,596 of NW_023416286.1, forward strand.
TCCAGTGGCGACTGAATGCTCTGAGTGGCCACCTCCTCAAAAGAACATAACCAGAAAAATAATCGCTCTTTCCCTTTGGCACATTCTGTAAAGTGTGGGAGGGATTTGGAAATTGAGTCAGACGCCTAGATTCCCGTTGTTTATTATTGGCCTCCATCAGGCATGTAAAAACCAATTTAACTTCCTAAAGTTAAATAAACTATTATTTTCCCCAAGTACTCAAGCATCCTTTACAACCCATTTTTTCCCCACCTTGGTCCCCAGCTATGAATGCAGCTGGCATGGGAGAAACGCGGTTTTAACGTGCTGTGCTGCGTGCATCCAGCATGTGTCCAGCACCACAGTCACTCACTGGGGCAGTCTCTGAGCCGAGCTCAGTCAGGAGTCTGCTTCCGAGGATAAAAACCAGAGCTCAGGAAGCTGCAGGTTGCTAGACTTCCACTTCGGGGTTCCAGACGCCCTCTAACTGTCATCAGTTAAAACTCTTCCCACGTTCTCCATGAGAGTAATGTGGGTAAAAAAAAAAAAAAAAAAAAAAAGTCTAAAAAGCACTAAGAAAGCAAGCTATCGTGTACAATATTGTTGCCACTTCAGACTGACCCTTATCACGTAACAATTAATTTATGTGTAGTGGTAAGGCTTCACAGTAAAAAAATAAAATAAAATAATAAAATAAATAAAATAAAATAAATAAAACAAAACAAAACAAAATAAAATAAATAAAATAAAATAAAATAAAAAATACATTTTAAAAAGTGAAGAAAACCGGTCAGGAAAGAGGGCAGCATGAAAGCCAGACGGAGGTGAAGTCGGCAGCGGGTGAGCTCTCCAAACGCTGCCCCTGCAGGCAGTGCTAACTCCGAATCACCTGGGCTGATCCTAAGACAGCTGTTTTTCAACTCAGGCGTCCACTTCCTTTGGCTCTTTGAAACCTATGAGACAGCGCTGTCAGCATCAGATGAGCTGGATGAAGATTTACAGCTGGTGTCAGGAGCATATTAATGCCTTTTCGGTCTGTTATGTCTTACGAGTTTCCACAGCGGTTCCACATCAATTTTGACTTAAAACACAAAAAGATGAAATGGTCTTTGGGGACGCCAGCGATGAGGCTGTTCAGTGAGATGGAGAAGGGAGGGCAAGGAGCACAGGGCCCCATTGTACTTATCATGGCCCCCGAGGGGTTAGGAGCCCAGAGCGGCTCACTCTGAAGGTGAACACTACATAGCATCGTCTAAAGCAGGGTCTCTCCACAGCTGTTAATGGACATTTTGGACTGGATAACTCTTTGTTGTGTCAGGTCGTCCTGTGCGCATGGGATTCGTACGATCATCCCTAGCCTCTACCGCTAGATGTTCATTGAATTTAGCCCTCCAGCTGTGATCACCAAAAATGTCTCCAAAGGTCCCTGAGAGGCAAAATCACGTCCAGGTGATGGACCAAGCACAAGTACATCCCAGTGAATTTTCCATCATTTTACCCAGTGAAATATATACATTCTACATCTGTGTAGCTACACTGCTTTTAAGTACTTTAATAATGTTTTTTAAAAAAACAGTATTCTACAGGATTAAAAGAATTCTCAAAGTGTAGGGGAAAAAACCACTTCTTTAAAATTTAATTTTCAGACTCAAAGAGTAGAGTCAGCCAGAGCAGCAAAACCTCTGTTTCTATGTTCTGATTCCAAAAATTTCTGGAAAGAAATTTCAGGCATTTTACAAAGTTTTGAATTACTTTTACAAAATTACAGGAAGAGTTAGTCGCATATTTAAAATATAGGACAATTTTAAAAGGACTCTGTTTACTTTATTTTGTTTAAATCTCACAATGACCATATGCCCTACACATTGTTTCTGTTGGGCAGAAGAAACCTGTCTACAATCATTAAAAGGATTCTGGAGGAGCCAGAAATGTCTTTCGACTTTTGGAAAACCAGGCATTTTCCAACACGATAAACCAATGAAGCTTTAAGCATCAAGCTAAGTGTTCTCATCATTGGGATGACAAAGCTCAAAGAGGGGGATTGGTGTATCTGAATGAATATGCCAGGTTGGGTATATTTGCTCGTTTCCTTTTAATTGTGGTAAAAAAATTTATTTAAAAAAAAACATAAAATAGATTTAACTATATGCACATCGTTGTCCAACTGATCTCTACAACTTTTTCATCTTGCAAAACTGAAGCTCTATATCAACTGAATGACAATGCTTCTCTCCCTCCCTCCCCTTGGCAAACACAGCTCTTCTTTCTGTTTCTAAGAGTTGGACTACTTTAATAACCTCATGTACCAGGTGAAATCATAAAGTATCTGTCTGTTTGTGACTGGCTTATTTCACTCAGCATAGTGTCCTTAGGTTTCCTCCATAATGTAGCATAAGACAGGATTTTCTCCTCTCTCATGGATGAATTATATTCCATTGTACATATAAACCATATCTTTATCCATTCATCCGTTGATGCACACAGACATTTCTGTCTTGGCTATCATGATTAATGTTGCAATGAACATGGGACTGCAAACATCTCTTCAAGATCTCATTCTCAATTCTTTTAGTTATATACACAGAAGTGAGATTGGTGGATCATAGGGTAATTTTAGTTGATTTTTTTTTTTTGAGGAACCTCCATACTATTTACCATAGCAGCTACAAGATTTTACATTCCCACCACAAGTGCACAAAGCTTACAATTTCTTCACATCCTTGCCCAAACTAGGGGTTTTATTCATTTTTGTCTTGATAGTTGCCATCCTACCAGGTATAAACTGATATCTCATGGTTTTCATTTCCATTTCCCTGATGGTTAATGATATTAAGCTTCTTTTCATACACTAGTTGGCACTTCTATATCTTCTTTGGAGACATGATTATTCAGTCCTTTTCTCATTTTTTAATGAAAATATCTGGACTTTTGTTGAGTTGTAGGAGTTCTTTATATATTCTAGAGATTACCCCCATATCAGATATATAGTTTACAAATATTTTGCTCCATTCTGTAGGTTGCCTTTGCATTCTGTTGATTTTGTATATTGTACACAAGTTTTTGAGTTTGGTATAGTCCCATTTGTCTATTATTTTTGTTATCTGTGTTTTTGTTGTCATATTCAAGAAATCAATGCCAAACCCAATGTCAAAAATTTTCCCTTACATTTTCTTCTATGAGTTTTATATTGGTAGGTCTTACATTTAGATCTTTAATACATTTTGAGTTAATTTTTCTATGAGGTTTAAGGTAAAGATGCAACTTCCTTCTTTTACATGCTGATATTTAGTTTTCTTAGTACTATTTAAGAGGCAATCCTTTCCCCACTGTGAAGACTTGACCTTGACATCTTGTCAAAAATCATTTGACCAGATATATGGGCTCATTATGGGCTATTATGTTTGATCACTATGTCTGTCTTCATGCCAGTATCATAATGTTTTGATTACTGTAGTTTTGTATTATGTCTTGAAATCAGGACATGTAAGGCCTTCAGTTTTCATTATCTTTCTCCAGATTACTTTGGCTATTTGGGGTCTTTTGAGATTCCATACAAATTTGAGATTTTTTTTCTATTTAAAAGAACTGAGATTTTGAAAAGGATTTCATTGACTCTTTAGATCACTTTGGGGAGTATGAACATTAATAATATTAAGTTTTCCAATCCATAATCATGGGCTATATTTCCACTTGTGTTTTTATTTCTTGTGGAAATGTGTTTTACATTGCACAACTCTTTTTCCCTCCTTAGTTTATTCTTTAAGTATTTCATTCATGTTAATGCTATTGTAAATGGCATTAACATGAATAAAATTGTTTTCTCAATTTCGTTTTTGAATTGTTCATTGTTGGTGTAAAAGAACACTATTGATTTTGTATGTTGATTTCCATCCTGCAACTTAGTTGAATTTGTTTAGCAGTTCTAGCAGGTTGTTTTGTGGAATCTTCAGGGTTTCCTACATACAATATCATGTCATCTGCTAACAGACATAATTTTACCTCTTACTTTCCAATATGGATTCCTTTTATGTCTTTTTCTTGCTCAACTGCTCTGGCTAGGATTTCCAGCATCATGCTGAATAGAAGTGGCAAGAGTGCATCTTTTGTCTTTTCCCTGACTTAGAGGGAAAGCTTTCAATTTTTCACTATCGAGTATGATGTTAGCTGTGGGCTTTCATGTATGGCTTTTATTTAGTTGTGATAATTTTCTTTTATTCCAGTTTCTTAACTATTTTTCTTATGAAAGGATATTTAGTCAAATGTTCTTTCTATATCAATTTAGAGATCAATTATCTTTTATTCTCTCAACATAGTGTATCACCTTGATTCAGTTTCATAGTTGAACCATCTTTGAATTCCAGGAAGAAACCCCACTTAGTCATAGAGTGTGACCCTCTATATGTGCTGTTGAGTTCGGTTTGCTAGCATTTGTTGAGGATTTTTGCACCTCAGGAACATTGATCTGTAGTTTTTTTGTAGTGTCACTGTCTGATTTTGGTATCAGGGTTATGGTTTGGAAAAGGTTCATAAGTATTCTCCCTCTTCAATTTTTTGGAAGAGCTTGAGAAGAATCAGTGTTAATTCCTCCTGAAATGTTTGGGAGAATTCTCCAGTGAAGCCGTCTGGTTCTGGATTTTCTTTGTTGGGAATTTTTGATTACTAATTTAATCCTTTTACAAGTTACATGTCTGTTCAGATTATTTCTTCTTGATTCATTCTTGGTTGACTACATGTTTCTAAAATTTATCTATTTCTTCTAGTTACACAATGTGTTGGCATACAAATTGTTCATAGTAGTCTCTTATGATCTTTTTTATTTCTATGGCATTAATTGTATTATATTTCTGATTTTACTTACTTAAATCTTTTTTCCCTTAGTCTAGGCTAAGGGTTTTTCAATTTTATTGGACTTAAAAAATTCCTATTTTCATTGATTTTTTTTTCTATCTATTCCATTTATTTCTGCACCAATAGCTACTCTAACTTTAGGTTTAATTTGTCCTTTTTCTAGTTCTTTAAAGTAAAGAGTTAGAGTGTTTTAAATGTATTTCAGTTCTTTTTTAATTTAGGTATTAACTGCTATAAACTTCCCTCTTAATATTGCTTTTGTTGCAATACATAGGTTTTGGTATGTGGTATTTTTGTTTTTGTCTCAAGATTTCATTTCGTTTGTAATTTTTTCTTTGACCTATTCAACAGTATGTTGTTTATTTTCCATATATTTGAGAATTTTTCCAGTTTACATTTTGCTATTGACTTCTAGTTTTATTGCACTGTGGTCAGAAAAGATAGTATGATTTCAATCTTCTTAAATTTGTTAAGACTTGTTTCATGGCCTACGTGATCTATCCGGGGAATGTTCCATGTGCACTTGAGAAAAATGTGTATTATGCTCTTGGGTGGAGTATTCTATATAATTCTGTAATGTCTAGTTGTTATAGCGTTGTTCTAGTTCTCTGTTACCTTACTGATCTTCTGTCTGGTTGATCTATTATTGAAAGGATAGTATTAAAATCTCTATCATTGTGACATTTTCTATTTGTCCCTTCAATTTTGTCAATATTTGTGTGCTCCATTGTCAGGTGCATATAATATTTTTATACATTCCAGGAGAACTGACCTTTTTATCATCGTTTAATGTTCTTTCTGTCTCCAATCACAGTTTTTGACTTAAAATTTATTTGCTCACATATAAGTATGGCCACTTCTGCTCTTTTGATTAACAACAGCATGAAATATAGTTGTCTATCTGTGTTCTCTTGTAGCTCACTGAGTTTTAGATAATTATTTTGAATTCTTTGTCAGACAGTTCATAGATCTTCATTCCTTTAAAGTTGGTTATTGGTGGTTCATTTCTTTAGTGATATCAAGTTTCTTTGATTATTTGTAAACTATGTGACCTTGAGTTGATGTTTACATATTTGAAGAAGTAGCATTCCTTACAGACTGGTTTCAGCAGAGAACTCATTTACTAGTCAGCCTGCCCAGAGATTCTAGGTGGGCCACCTGGTGGTGTCTACAGGTAGACTTGCTGCTGGAATTCTCTGGTAGGCCAGTCTGTTGCTTGGGTCGGCAGGTGGGCAGGCCTGGCACTGAGGTCCACAGTAGCTACCCTGGTACCTGGGCTTGCAGGGGCAGCCCTGGTCCTGGAGTGGGTCTTGAGCCTGAATCTTCAGAAGTTGGCTTTGCATTGGATGAGGCCACCACCTGGGTCCATGGAGATTGGCTTGGTCCAATGGGGCAAACTCGAACCCTGGTTCTGCTGAAGTGCGGGGCTTTGGGGGTAAGTCTAACACTGGGGTGGGCCTAGAGCCTGGGGCCCCAGGGGCTGGTCTAGAGTTGGAGTAGGCCTGGAGCTTGGGACTGGAGCAGCAGACCTGAAGCCAAAGTCCTAGGGGCCCGGCCTAGAGTCTGGGGTCACAGTGGCCACCTTGGCGCTGCAGGGGACTGGAAGCCTTTGTCCATAAGAGCTGGCCTAGGAACCTGCAGGTCAGGACTGGTATAGTGTAGACTTGGGGCCATAGTAGCCAGCCTGGAAAATGACTCCATGGCACTTGCCTGGGTTGTGACAAGCTAGGGACCTCAGGAAGTAGTCCCTTGCTGAGCCTGGAGGCTGTGTCCATGGATGCCTAGCCCCAGAGTTCACTGAAACAGGCCTGGTGCTGGGGTCTGCGGTGAAGTAGGGGGCACACTCCACTCTCCTTCCCCCACAGTGAGGATGTCTCTCCACACTGGGCTGTCCTGGCTTGTGGGAGGGATGACAGGAATAATGTGAAACTGTCCTTCTTACCCTCTTCAATGTACTTTTTCTTATTTTTATGTTCTACCTGGGTGTTGCAATCTCTAACCTGGAATTTTTGATCACTGTGAAGGTATTTTCATGTACAGATAGAGCACTGTCCAAATCGATGTCTCTGTGAGGAACCAGTGCTGAAAGCTTGTGTGCGGTCGTCTTGTGGACGTCGTCCTCCTGTGACCTCATGGGACGGTGAGTCCCTTGGGTTTCCTTCACTTTTCCTCATTCTTTTCCCCTGATTTTCCTCCAACTCAATCACTCCAAATGGGTTGTCTTTGAGTTTGCTAATTCTTTCTTCTACGTGATCAAGTCTGATATTGAACCTTTCTGGTGAATTTCTGAACACAGTTCTTGTATTCTTCAATGCCAGAACATATTTGGTTCTTTTTCATATTTTCTATCTGTTTGTTGACACTCATTTTTTTCACGCATATTTTCCCTCATTTCATTAATTTCGTTCTCTTGTATTGCATTGATTTTAAAGGTGATTATGTCAAATTATTTATCAATTCATAGATCTTTATTTATTTAGGATTTATTTCATTCCTTCGATTGGGCCATGATTCCTTGTTTCCTTGTATACTTTGTTACTGCTTTGTCGTAATTTGCGCATTTGAAAAATCAGCCACCCCTCCCAGTGACTGTACAGGGGAAGACTGTCACCAGTCATCCTGGCGGGGAAATTCCTGGAGCCTTTCAAACTAGTAAGAGGGATGTGTCTTTCTGAGCTTGTGGGTATAATATCTCTGTTTGAGAGGTTTGCTGTGTTTCCTTCTTAGGACCTTGCAATCTCTTGCTGTCTCTGATGACTGTCTGTGGTTCTACAGGTTCTCCGGTGCTGACAGGAGCCGCTGAGCTCTGTTTTGCTCTGTAACCCCTGGGAATCCAAAGTATGCCAGTTCCATCGGCACTCGGAGTCAGGCGAGACAGAAACCAGTCCTTCAAGAAGCCCCCTACAAATCTGGAATGTTGAGTGTACATTTCAGTCTTCTCTTTCCCTCCCAGGGTGATAGCCACAAACTGGCACTTTCTCCTGACCACTTCCAGCTGTGCTGGCTTCTGCACAAAGCGGTCTGAGGTTCTCTGCTGCTGCAGCCAAATGCCAAGCTCTCTTCCTGCCATCTGCCCCCAGCCACCCAAAGTATACTGGTTCCCTGTCAGTGCTCTGAGTCCCGTGGGGCAGAAACCAGCCCCTTGTGCAGATCCCTGAAAAGCCAGAACATGGGACGAGTGTTCCAAGCGCCTCTTTGCTTCCCAAGGGAGAAGCTGCAAGTTGTTTTTTTATCTTCCGATCTCCCTGAGTCGTGCCAGCTTGAGGGAAGTGCTGATGTGGTTGAAATGAAATCGCTTTTCTTACCAGCTTCAGTGCAGCTGTTCCTGGCTTTACGCTTGCTCGGGGGCTGCAACTTCTTAACTAGTTTCTGGGTTTCTAATACGGGCTCTTGAGATCATGTACTGTTGTTTAGTCAGTGTCTCATGGAGGAAGGATATCTGAGGCTCCTATTCCTCATCTTGCTAACATCACTTCCCAGCTTGCTGGTTTTTTAAAAGACCACATGGTTTTATTTAAAAGAATAATTTAATTTTTAAAACTCTGTCTTAAATGATGGATGTGATTCTTCATGGCATATACTCCCTGGTCTGAAAGCATATAGTTCTCAGTTTCTTTTATGGCATATCTAGGAGGAAATTAGATCAGCCTTTCAGATATAAAGATAAGATTGATCAATACAAATCTCATTCAATGGACTCATCTCACCTAGAATAGGACAAATGGTGGAAATGAAGAGAGGATTACAGACCTATTCTACATAATTACAGAAGATTCCAGCTACTATGAATTCAATCAACATGGCTTTCGTATACCCTGAGGGATCAGGAAAAACAGGTTTGGATGCTCGCTCTGTAACGCACTGTGTGGTCTTACACAAGTCACTTCACCTTTCCTAATTCCATTTCCTCATCTATAAAATTAACATAGTATCATCTGCCTCAAAAGTTTATTGTAAAGATTAAATGACAATGAATAGGAAGTAATAAATGTTCAAAAATATTATTATTGTGCTCTATAATTATACTGACTTCATTACCAGATTCCACCACTTATGTCACCATAATAGTAATAATTTTGAATAGTCCAATTCTCCTACTTTCGACTTGCTTACATAATTATATGCATACTATCTCAGGCTTACGCTAATTAACACATAAACATGTACACACAAATGACTCTCCTGGCAACTACTTGCCAAAACCTTTACCTTTGAAATTTTTTCTATTATGTGTTTAAATATTCAAACATATTTTATTCCAAAAAATTAATGGCAATTAACATCTTTTAACACCCCTTCAAATCCCCTTAGCTAGCTGACAATTTTTTTTCCTAAATAAACGAAGGAAAAAGAAAATGAGTCCTACAAAAAATATAGGGTGGCTGAATGGATAAAAATAATAAGACACACACATATGCTGCCCCCAAGAGACTCATTTCAAATCTAAAGATGCAGAGTCATAAAGTGAAGGAATGGAAAAAGATATTGCATCCAAATGAAATGAAAAGAAAGCTAGGGTAGCAATACTTAGACAAAATATAGACCTTAAAACAAAGACTGTTACAAGAGACAAGAGTATGACTCAGTGATTAAGGGATCAATCCAATAAGAGGATATAACACTTGTAACCATCTATATACCCAAAATAGGAGCATCTAAGTACATACAGCAAATATTAACATATATAAAGGGAGAGATTGAGAGTAACATAATAATAGCAGAGGACTTAAACACCCCACTTTCATCAATGGACAGATTATCCAGACAAAATCAACAAGGAAACACTGGCTTTAAGTGACAGACTAGGTGACAGATATATACAGAACATTCCATCCCAAAACACTAGAACACTCATTCTTTTCAAGTGCACATGAACATTCTCCAGGATGCGTCACATGTTAGGCCACAAAACAAGTCTCAATAAATGTAACAAGACTGAAATTATATTAAGCATCTTTTCCGACCACAATAGTTTGAAACTAAAAATCAATTATATGAGGAAAACCACACACACACACATACACACACACACACACGAGGCTAAACGACATGCTATTAAACAACCAATAGGTAAATGAAGAAATCGAAGAGGAAATAAAAAATACCTTGAAATGAATGAAAACAGAAATGTTACAAAAGCTACAGGACATAGCAAAAGCCATTCCAAAAAGGAAGTTCATAGCAATACAAGCCTACCTTAAGAAATAAGAAAAATCTCAAATAATGTAACCTTACACCTAAAGAAACTAGAGAAAGAATAACAAAGATGAAAGTTAGTAGAAGGAAGGAAATAATAAAGACCTGAGCAGAAGTAAATGAAGTAAGTTGGAGACCGCACTCTCCCTGATTTCAAAGCTATAGCAACCAACATAGTGCAGTACGGGCACGAAAGCACACACAGATCAATGCGACAGAACAGAGAGCCCAGAAATACACCTCCACTCGTACGATCAATTAATTTACAACAAAGGCAACAATTAATTTACAATGGGGGAAAGTCGTCAATAAACAGTGTTGGAAAACCTAGACAGCTACATGCAAAAAAAATGAAACTAGACCACTTTCTTAAACCACATACAAAATAAACTCAAAATGGATTAAAGACTTAAATGTAAGACCTGAAATCATAAAACTCCTAGAAGAAAACAGAGGCAGCAAAGTCTTTGATATTGGTCTTAGAAATATATTTTTATTTTTGTTTTTGCTTTTAGAAATATATTTTTGGATGTGCCTCCTCAGGCGAGAAAAACAAAACAGAAAATAAACAAACAGGACATTAGACCAAAAAGCTTTTGCACGGTGAAGGGAACCAGCAACAAAATGAAAAGGCAACCTACTGAATAGGGGAAGATATCTGCGAATAATATGTCTGATAAAGGATTAATATGTAAAATATATAAAGAACTTAGACAGCTCAACATTAAAAAAAACCACATAATCCAATTTAAAAATAGGCGGAAGACCTGAATAGACATTTCTCCAAAGAACACATGAAGATGGCAAACAGACACATAAGTAGCTGTTCAACTCTACTATTCACGGAAATGCAGGTAAAAACCACAGTGAGGTATCGCCTCCCACCTGTTAGAATGGCTATTATCGAAAAGACAAGTCTGTGGAGACTAGGGAACCCTTGTGCCCTGTGGGGGGGATTGTAAACTGGTACAGCTATGCTGTGGAAAAACGGTTTGGAGTCTCCTCAAAAAATTAAAAATAGAACTACCATATGATCCAGCATTCGAGTTCAGAACATTTATCCTAAGAAAATAAAAATAAATAAAAATAAATTTAAAAAAAATTCCAAAAGATATATGCACCCACATGCTCACTGCAGCATTATTTACAATAGCCATGATGTGGAAGCAACCTAGGTGTCCATCAATGGATGACTGGATAAAGATGTGGTGAGTGTATGTGCATACATACACGCACAATGGAATATTACTCGGCCACAAAAAAATGAATGACATCTTGCCATTTGTGACAACATCGATGGACCAAGGGCATTATGCTAAGTGAAATAAGTCAGAGAAAGGCAAATACATTTCACTTATACGTGGAATCTAAAAAACTAAATAAATGAACAAACAAAACAAAAAGGCTAAGGTACAGAACTGATAGTTGCCGGAGGGTTGGGCAGTGGATGGAATGGGCCGAAAAGGTGAAAATCTAAGAGTTCCATAAGAGGCACAAACTTATTAGTTATGACATAAATAAGTCATGGGGATGTCATGTATGGCATAGAGAACACAGTCGATAACATCGCAATAACTTTGTACAGTGACAGACGGTTACTAGACTTGTTGTGGTGACCACTCTGTAAGGTATATGTCAAATCACTGTGTTTTACACCTGAAACTAATATAATACTGTTTGTAAACTATACTTTAATTAAAAAGAGCTTTATATTTCAGAAAAACAGGCAGGAGAAGGAAAGAAAGAAAATGGGTCCTAAATTACATAGCCTCTGTTCTTAAGCCATAAGAAAGGAAAGCAGGGTATTTGGCACTCATCAAATTCACTTAATCAATGAAGACTGTGAAACCCAAATTCAGCAGCTTAAACAACAAATATTCGTTATCTCAGTTCCTGTTGGTCAGGAGTTCAGGCAGACCTTACCGGGTCCTCTGGCTCAGGGTATCTCGCAAGGCTACAATCTCAGTGTTGGCTGAACCACAGTCATCTCAGGGGTTGATGGTGGACAGGATGCATTCTCAATCTCACTCATGATACCGTTAACAGGATCAAGTCTTTGCAGGCTGTTGGCCAGAGATATTAGTCCCTTGCTATATCCACCTCTTCACAATATAGCCACTGAACCACTAACAGAAGAGAGGGTGCCTCGGGTAGAAACCACAGCCCTTTTGTCACCTTTTCTTGGAAATGACATCTCATCGCTTCTGCCACATGCTTTTCACTGGAAAAGGCTCACGAGGTAGAGTCTGCGCACAAGGACAGGGAATTACCCACGGGTGTTTATAGCAGCTGAGAGGACACAGGTGACCACCCAAGGGGCCCTACCACACCGAGCCATAGAAAATGAGTAAGAAAGAACGATTAAAACATGGGGTAATTAAGGTAAATTGGTTCTGTGCTTTTCGTATCCTTTACTCGTAATGCCGGTCAGAGAGTAAGAGAATATAAATTGTTTTCGAGCGAAGAGCTTCCACTGCCTTTTTGATACCAAGTTTAGCAGGGCAGAATTTTAAGAGGGATGCTTCATGAGGCACAGCTCAGCACCAGCCAAGGCTAATGAGCGAACACCACGATACTATTTCTAGAAGTGTCACCTTTCTGGTGATCTTTTTCTTTAAAATTCCCTCGGAGGTCTGCATTTATGTCCTCTGACAAGGGAATGCACACTAGCTCACTGCAGAGAGACGGAGTCCCGCAGGAGGAACGCTTCTGTGAGACATTACTTATTCTCTTCCTTCCTACTTATTCTAAAAGGAAGGGAAATTGAAATAGAGGAAGTGTTTGAACACGGCATGAATGCAGAGCTTGTACCTGTCTTGTTACTTTTAGCTTAAACTGAAGCCCCTCTTATTGTTCCAGCAGACTATTCGAAACTGCTGCTGCTAAGGCAGGGAAGACCAAGTTCTTTCCGAGTAACTACTTTTCAAGCAAACCCGGCATCTAAGTTAATTAAAATGCCTCTGTTGTTTTCCTTCTCAAACCGTAACAGCTCTAAGGAAAAAAGCAGACAACTCAAGTGCCAGGGGGAAAAAGGAAAGTCAAACAAATTGACAAAAAATCATGGGCCGAATGTAATCATCGCCACATCTTTCAAGTGTACATTTCTGTCATTGTTTTCAACTTGTCCCTTCTATACTTGTAGCATGCTGATGACCTACTATCCATTTATGTCTGGGTTTTAATGACCACTCATTATAAGCTACAATGCTCTGGGCTCATTTCCCTCCCACGAGGCCGCTGGTCTGCTGTTAGAGCCTCACGGGGTCTCGAGGGGAGATGCATGCGCCCTACCAGCCCAGCCCCACGTGTAGGCAGAGTAAATGGGCACCTGCTGAGCAGTAAGCAGTGCAGCCTATGATTAAAATGTTAAATCCACAATTCCTCCTTGTTCTCTGCTGGTCTCCTACTTCGCAAGCACTCCTGAGAGGGAGAGTAACTCATGCAGGCACAAGTCATTTCACGTGAATTCACTAACCAGGTTGCATTGCTTCGGGACTGTGATCACAAAGCAAAAGATCACGGCCCATTCATGGGGCCTGAAATTTCAATCCCAGTCCTATCTCCCTCTCCCCTCACCCCTCAGGACAACTAAATACAAATCTATTGGAAATGATGATATGATAACTTTACCCCAAGTGGCTCAAATCTGTGCTGAAAGCTGGCAAACTAGGCTCACTTGTGATGATTAGTTTTATGTGTCAAGTTGCCTGGGCTATAATACCAAGCTACTTAATCAGACAATGATCTAGGTGTTTCTGTGAAGGTAGTTTGCTGATGTAATTAACATCTATAATCAGCTGACCTTCCATAAAGGAGATTATATTCCATAATGTAGGTGAGCCTCATCCAATCAGTTGGAAGGTTTAAGAGTAAACAATGACATTTCCTAGAACATAAATTCTGCCTCAAGACTGCAGCATCAACGCAGAATGTGTGTGTGTGTGTATGTGTGTGTATGTTTATGAAAATCATTTTGGAAATCTTCCTTTGCATTCCCTTATCTAACATAATCAGCTCTATTTCATATGTGTTTCTGAATCTAGGGTAAGAGGAAGAGTAGAAAGAAACGAGTCTGAGTTTATAAGATTTGGTCGCCAATTAGAAATGCTGACTGAGGGAAGAGGAGCATGGGATGAATCCCAGGTTTTTGTATCAGATAACTGAGTTTACAGAAATGTCTCTGATTTGATACACAGAATGAAAGGAGGATAAGTTTTTCAGAAAAATGGGTTTAAATTTGAAATTTTGACTCTGAGATATCTAAGACTGCAAAGAGAAAATGTACAGTAATTGTTTGACTTAAAAGCTTAGTATTGGAGCACGCTTAGTTACAAATAGACACATGGGAGCTATCAGCCTATAGGAAATTGCGTAGGCAAGAAGGATGGTGAGATGCCATGAAACACGGTGTCGAGACGATGCAAAGACATCAAAGAAGTCAAGGAGGAGCAGTTGAGGCGACCTAAAAAGTATTTTCTTCTCTTTTTTTCTTTTTTCTCACGGAAAGGTCCAATGCTGAAGGAAAAAAAAAAAAGTAACATAAAAATTTAAAGAGGGCCCATTAGTGTCAAAAACTAGGAAGTTATTTGGTGACCTGATGAAGAGCAATTTCAATGGAACAGAAGCCAGAAGGCAGCAGACTGAAGAGCAGATGACGTGTGAGAAACTGGAGAAGCGATTATGCTGTAGAAGGCGAAAAGAAATAGAGTAGTAGCTATAAGACAGTGAATATTCAAAGAGGAACGTGTATTTTCACTACGGGAGAGTCTAAAATTTTCACATTAAGAGATACATCTGTGTTATTTGTTTTAACTGGGGAGATTCAAATTACATATTAAAGATATATCTAGAATATATTTCCATGCTAAGATGAAAGAAATAGAACACAAACACGAATCTCAGAAATTGTACAAAAAGACTATGTATATACTATTGTGTACAAGCTATTTTTTCTGGGGAAATTATTAAAATTAGTTGAATTAATTAGTTGAATGAATGAATTAATCAAATAATAAAGGAGATCTGTGACCCAAAAATGATCAATAGAATCTTTAAAGATAAAATCAAGAGAGAAGCTAGTAACTATTTCGTACTTGGTAAAATAATATTTATAACATAATATAAAATATTAATTCTTAAGGAGCTTTGAAAGACCCTAAAGTACACTGCAATGAATACATCCAGACAATTCTCAGTTCTGAGATTGCTAAGCTACAGTGGGGTATGGCCAAAGCAAATCTAATTTTCTGGTTTATTTTCCAGCACCTAAAGTACAGACCAACTACACACGCCTTGAAGGCAGCTCTTTATTCTGGACAAATAGAACTTTATTATTTATTTCTAACCCTCTCTTTTTTTTACATATGACTTTGTGTCCCAACTAAAAGTGTTTTTAAATACAAACAATAACTTTTCTTGCTCTGGGAATGGTTGGAGAGAGGGAAGCTCAGCTTAGCTCAGTGGTAGGTCTCATTTTCTAAGAAGGTCGTGAGGAGAGGAGACGAGCTGCATTACTTTCCAGGAGATACTCACAGGCATTTCTTTTCATGAGAGTCTGGAAAAACAGCTGAGAAGAAACCTAAATGGGAGTTGCCCCATCTTGAGAGGTTAAAAGAGAAACAAGTGTAAACCAAAAACAAAAACAAAAACAAACAAAAAACCCACCAATATTTAAGCTGCAAAGTGAAAGAAAACAAAAAAATATATTCTAAATCTGTATTAAAAGTCATGCCATGCAGCTGTATGAAAAACTCTGGTGAGAACTGCGGAATGATACTTTAACGGCGCCCTTCACGTTTGTCCCAATGCACTGTGTTCATAGTAAGAAGGGCGTACGAACCCTGATGTGCCATTTAATCGATGGGAAACTGGCCACCTTCTCACAGAACGATAATTATGCATTAGAAATATATTCTGTTTGGTTTGAGTTCAACACATTTGGAAATTTATGGAGTTACGTTAAAGCACAGAGAAGCGTATCTGAGACGGTTGTGGCTTTCTGGTCTTGGAATTGAGAGACGGGGGACCCGGGGCCGCTGACAGAGCAGCTGCTGTCGGGAGACTCAGCTCCCCATCCTTGCACCCAGCTGGTAATGATCCCCACACTGCCCTCTCTCCCACACTGCCTCCCTGCACCCTTGCCAGGGGCCTAACAGGACTTCCTCAATGACCATAAAACCTTCTAAATCCTGCGAGACTGTAACTTACACTGCATGAGCACCTTATTACAGGTAGACAAGACCTTATTACAGGTATAATCCACGTCATGGCACTTTCAGGCATTAGAAACTGCTGAATCCAAGTTTTCATGACAAAGTTTATTTGTACAAAAACCTACTGCTTTTTATATCCTGTTTTATCAAAGTGTTAAAATTTTTGAACTTTTTTTTAATTAGTAAAACAGGAGATTCCTCTTTCCCTAGCTCCATTTTGCTGAGACTACTGCTGTCAGTCCCAAATTAAATATTAATAAAAACCTTGAAGAATGAGCTTAACTGTCATTTAGTCTTTTGAATAGTTTTTGGGTTAATATTATTTTATATCAAAACCAAATAGCAAATCTAGCCATTCGATTTCCAGATGTATAATGATCATAGGAACCAAGTTTCCAAAGACAGAACATCAGGTAGTTAGAGATGATAACTACAGTTTGTTTTTACAAAATTAAATATAAATTATATTTGAAAGATATAACTCGATTTAAAGACGCAAAACCTTAGTTTCTTCTAATAATAAAACAGTTTCAAATAAATAATTAGAACATTGAAGAAAACAGAGAACTTATTAGCAATGAAAAGAATGCTGAATAATTCAAAGGTAGGATTGGAAGCATAAAAAGTAAATTTTAACAGATAATTACAGGGATCTGAAAGAATTCATTTCTTCATATAGCCTCTACTGATTTGAGAATGTGTGAGAAATGATACAGAAAATATAAGCTGACTGATAATTAGAGATATGCTAATAGTTTCTTCTGCTATGTAGAAAAAACAGGTACGCATGCTAAATGCAAGTAACAGAACCAAAACATGCCTGGCCATAAGGCAACCTTATCGAAACAAAGAAGAATTACTTATGAAACACATCTCAGGAGGAAGCTGCTTGTAGTTATCAAATGGAACATTTTTGACTATAATAAAAATAGCATGTGGAACATAAAATATTCTTGAAATCTAAGACTGAAGATTTCCACTACCAGAATTCTAGTAAAGATGTTTGAACAAAACTGCAGACATGTTTTAGATGTTATACTAAATAATGCCTCACAAAGCAAGTCTCACTTGTGATGTGGTGTAAACACTCTAGTCCTACTGTATTATACTAATTACGCTTTTGAAGGATGATCCATCTTCAAAATACACGATTTTTGACTGTCAAACATTTATTGTCTATTCTTTCAGAATTACTATAGTCACTTAGTTTCTTATGTAGAAGTACAAAGAATACTTATTTTTGAGTAATTTTATTCTAAATTTAGAATAAATTTAAGAATAGAAAAGGCAGGAAATCTCTTTTCCAGGGATTTAATAAACAGGAAGGAAAAGGGAAAATTGATTGGAAGGGGTTATTAAATGAAGTTAGCTGACAAACAAAATTTTCCATTATTTTACTGAATATATTTTGAAATACCAAATGCTAAAAATTATAGTTTATTTTGAATAAAACTTTGAGAAATAATAATAAACTTGATTTTTTTCTACTAATAAAACCCCATTTAACACCGTTTTAAGAAAAATTATGGAGTTTTTTTTGTTGTTAATTGTACTTGGCAAAAATGGCTCATATATCTAAAATTAATTTGAATTAAATAATCTACTTCCCAAAGTCTTCAATTAGTTTTAGTAAACAAAATAAAGAACCATTAATTTTTTGGTAATGTTGAAAAAATAATCTATTAGAATATAAAATCAAAATATATTGATGCTTTAAAATGTATTATATACGCTCTGTGGTAGACAGTTTCTAAGATGGCCTGGGTCATCCTTTTCCTTTGCATGTGGCGTGAGCCTAGTGACTCCCTTCTAATACACAGAATATAGCAAAAGTGATAGACACCTCTGAGATTTGATTTCAAAGTCTCTGGCTTCTGCGTTGTTTGCCTTCCCTCATTGTCTTGCTGCCTTATTCTGAGGGAAGCCGGCTGCCATGCTGTAACTGCCTTATGAAGAGGTCCACATGGTAAAGAACTGGCCAACTGAGTGATCTTTCCCCAGCTGAGTCTTGGGATGACTACAGCTCAGCCAACGCCTGTTAGAACCTCTCATTCACCAGCACTCAGAAAAGATGCACCTAGATTCTTGACCCACAGAAACTCTGACCTAATAAATGTTTATCATTTTAAGCCACTAAGCTTTGGGATAATTTGTTATGCAGCAACAGAAAACTAATACAATTTCTAAAAATGGTTATCCAACTCCGGCTCATTCCTACGAAGTTCTGGATTCTGGCCTAAACTATATTTTGTGTCTTCGGTGGAAACATATCTTGTGCACAAGTAACATTGGGTGCACATATTTGTGCACAAGTAACACTGGATGAAAGTCACAATCAACAATATTCTGAAGGAAAGCAGATACAGTCAGAAAGCAACTTAAAATGTCAGTGATAACAAAAACAGCAGGAAAGGGGAAATTTCCTTGTTTCGCTTTGATCATGGAGTCACAGAGGTGGAAGCCAATGGCAAGCCCGCATTTAGGAGTCTCCCCGGGGATCCACACTGGCACTTATCACATTTATTTATGAGTCTCTCACTATCTACCTTGTTTCTGAATCTGTAGAAATTTCCTCAAATTATGAATACTTTATCTATGCTCTTGGATAGGCTCTAATCCTAGCACTTAGAAGTTCACCATTTTGCTGTCTTTATAGTGATTTTAAAAGCAGATGCTTCCAAACTACTGTTCTCATCTTTTTAAAAAAATAAACCATTTTAAAAATTGTTAACGTAGTTTGGCAATGATTTTATTTCTACCTTTTTAACCACTCATACCTTTTTTCTAATGAAGTGATATTTAAATATTACCTGAGAAATTTCAAAGGAAAAAGTGATGCTGATGACTTAAATCAATAAAGCAAATTAAAATTTCTAAAAAAAAATATAAAGAAACTCATGTGCTCCAGGTCAGGAGTCCCCAGACTCCAAGCTGCAGACTGGTATGTTTCCAACTCCCAAGCCACAGACAGGTACTGGTACCAGTCCGTGGCCTGTTAGGAACCAGGCTGCACAGCAGGAGGTGAGCAGCAGGTGAGCCAGCGACGTTTCATCTGTATTTGCGGCCGCTCCCCAGCACTAACATCACCGCCTCAGCTCCGCCTCAGATCATCGGGCATCAGATTCTCACAAGGGCTCCGGTCCCTGGTGCCACAAAGGTTGAGGACTGCTGCTCCAGGTAATCCTCAACTGGAACATCCTCCCTCCAAAGGCCCTTCCAGATGACTCTAACTCATGTTTCCTTTCTAGCCTTTCCTCTTCTCCAACAGAGATTTAACAGGAAAAGCGGAGGGGAAAGCGGTGAGATCAGAGGGATGACTGGGTGGGCGCATCTCGCAGCCAAAGGGCTCCACGGTCCTTGCAACGCACACTGCCTCTGAGACGCTGTGTTGCAGGCGCCTCCAATGAACACTTCTATATAGTCATAATGCTTTCTCTTTCTTACACGACTTTGCGACTATGACCTTTCCATTGGAAACATGCAATGGCAGATGTGTTTTAACTCATATGCCAAGTCTCATTACTGGTGGTGTTTGTGTTAGGGAGTCTGAAACTCAACAGGAAAGAAAGTTGAGACCTTATTAATGAGGCCTGCCATTCCCCCAGGAGAGGACAGTGGGCATGACGCATTTTCATCCATTTTTCATGTCTACTGCATGCCATCCACCTTAAAATTATATATGATTTAAGCACAGTTAGTGCTGCATTTTCATTTGCTAATGTCCGGGTGACAAGAACAAAAAATTACAATAAATATTTATAGCTAAAATGCTTCTACCTTTTCTTGCCTGGATGGATGCTTTTTTCCTTGACCTTAGTAAAGTGTACCTAATCCTCTAACCCAGATATTTAACAAGCATATTACACTAAAAACTTCTTTCATGAATCACTAATGAGAGGTCCACATGCAAGGAAAAAAACTTGAAACTTAAAATGTAGGTAATACACAATTGTGAGATGAAGTAAAATTTTGTTTCTAGATAACTTTTTCCATTTTCCATTTTCACCTTGCCGTACCCTTAATATGTAAGTTTAACATGAAACTCTCTAGACATAAAGTAAAAAAGATAACGTAAAAAGGACAGTGGGCACTTCAAAATTCCCAGTACCTAACTGAAAAACACTTGTCCTAATTAGCTATCTGCTATTTAACTGCAAAGATTCACCGGATATAATAAGGACCTTTGCATTTTTCATTCCTTATGCCCTAGTCCACTATCGTCCCATTAGAGAGAGACAGAGGCTGGTTAAGGCAGGGGTTCCCTAGCCCCAGGCCACTGACCGGTAGCCAGTCTGTTAGGAACCTGGCTGCACAGCAGGAGGTGAACAGCAGGCGAGGAGCAATACTTCATCGGTATTTGCAGCCGCTCCCCAGCACGAGCATCACCGCCTCAGCTCCACCTCAGCTCATCGGACATTAGATTCTCACAGGAGCTCCGGTCCCTGGTGCCACAAAGGTTGGGGACTGCTGGTTTAAGGGATCTTAACACTCAAATCTGCCAAATCTGGAGAAGCAGCTATTAATTCCAATGTCTTCTGTGTTAACACCTCAAGTTAAAGGAATCTGATATCTGAACTAACAGATCCTATACCCTCTCTTTCCCCAGATTACGTCAATACATTCTGCATTTCCAAAATAATCTTCAAAAATTTTTAACTCATATTGCATATAGGAAGCTTAAGTTCTCAGTTACAGTACACAATGCTCACAAAGATCATAGCATCTCTGTTGTTTTAAATTTCAAGTTAAAAATCTGCTACTGCAGAGCCTAATTTTACTTTCTTCCAATATTGCAAAGCTCAAGAAATTCCCTCCCACTATGATTTCCTGGTTGTTCATTTATTTACTTATGCAGAGGATTATTTACCGAAGACCTCTGTTGACTCTTAGTCTCAATGCGTCTTCAGCAATTTAGAGTAACATGGGTGTTTTATAAGCAAAGCTCTGACAATCTTCCGTAACGTTTACAATGCAACACTAGCGAAGGACAGAACACTGTGACCCTCAGAAACACTTCTCCAGCCCCACGTCCAGTCCCATGGTTTAGGGCTTCAGATCCGCTCCTCAGTGTTCCATGACAAGCACCAGAACACAGCAGTTCACAGTGACCTTCGACAAGCCACCCCATAGCGATAGTGCCCTGCCTCCCGATTCCAAAGACAGGTGAGCATTTTCGTTCACTGCAACAATGTGGAGGTAGTGATTAAGACCAAAATCTTGAAAGTCCAAAGGAAAAGATTCTAAAAAAAAAAAAAAAAAAAAAAAAAAAAAAAAACCTCAAGAGAACTGTGAAGATTGTCGTATGCTGTATCTTTCTCTTAAGATGTGTCTCTAGATGGCACAGACATATTTATATGATTATAAAGAATACTTAACAACTCTTGCAAACCTATAAATCAGAAGGTAGACTTATTTAGAATACAAAATAATTACTCATTTTATAAAAAAATAAAATTATAAGTCATTTTAAGTATTTGTTTATTAAGAATGCCATGCAGTGAGACACTGTATGAAATGTTTCAAGATACTCTTAATTATCAGAAATTATAAGAAAAATTAAAAATTATAATAATAAAACAACCTTTACACATTCATTTTATTTTTAGTTTGATATTTCCTAGACAATTTTTTAAAAACTGCTTGGTCATAATGCTGAATTATCTCTCTTTTCCCTTCCATGGCCTTGCCCTTTATCATCATGACAACCATTTCCTCTTGATGGATGGATGGATGGATGGATGGATGGATAGATGGACAGATAACCAGACAGATAGGGATAGATAGAAATGGATGGATGGATGCTAGATCTCCATACATCTTACTTCCATCTCTGTGCTACTTATTTAGTCCGAGGTCTACTATGACCTCCTGCCACGGCTTTCGGACACACCCATCTCCGACCCGTTCTCACATCTCCCAGCCGCACACCGTAACACGCGCATCGCTTCCCTTGCTCTCCGCGCGTCACCCGCGCCCTCGGCTCCTCATTCCCACCGGCCACCAATGGTCACGCCCAACACTGAGCCTCTGCAGTCCCCCTCCCACTACGTCTCACGCTTTTTTCCAATTGCTTTTGCTATTTAGTACCAAGTCTTGCCTTAACTTGCCAATCCCCCCCCCAAATTTTTATATTACCCACATCAGTAAAATTTTTGTACTTGTGGCCTAATAAAAGTATGCGTGTACACACACACACTCAAGAACTCACACATTATATACAGTTACAAATGCTGTGTACATCACAAAATATACATAAAAATAGAAAATTTAAAGAATATTCTAAGGATAAAATTTAAAATATCGTATTTTTAGTTGTATTTATTAATGATTAAGAAGATTCTTTCTTCACTAAAAAGTTTTCAATTTTTTAAAAATATCAAACCAAATATGCAGTAATTTGAAAGCCAGTTGATTCTAAATTGTTAAAGCTTTTAAAGGATACCTCACCACCCCACAACGGCACCTAGACAGGGAGGCAGCAGAGTTCGGCAACCAGCTTCAGAGCCGGAATGACCAGATAGGTTTACTAATTTGCTGGGCCTTGGTTTTCTCACCTGAAAAAATAATATAATTGTAACACCTTCCACAGATTTTTGATGACTAAATGGGTGGATATGTGCAAGTCGCTAAGGACAGAGCTCGGCATAGAAGAAGTGCTTTATTAATGTCAGCTAATATTGTTGTATCTATAAATGCACAGATATACCACAGCACTTTGCATACTTCTGGCCTCAACTTCTCCACTTTGTTATTAATTATCATGGGATGATAATATGTTCAGTATGATGCTAACTCTGTATCACTGCCTCATAGTCACTCCTATTTCAGCCAAGCTGTCACTATACAAGAGTTTACAGCAACATAATTAGTCTATAAAATGTTTTAATTAAAGTCAAAAATTCCAGTACATCTTCTCTTTAGTCAACTGGCTCACAAAAATAATTATTTTTATATTTCATTATTAAAACAGAATCTTGCAAATGCCATAAGCTGAGGCACGTTAGACACATCTGTTCCTTCATCCACCTGTGTAGCAAACCTTCCACGTTGTGAATTTGTTCTGACACTTGTTTGTTCAATTATTAAACAGTATTTTCTCTGTTCCAGCATTAACTTCCAGAAGAATGTATATTTGTTTGTATCATGCTGTGCTCTGTCTGGTTTCAGCCATTTTTATTGTATCATGCAAATCAGCAGCATTTTGAAGTCTGTTAATAAACAAGAATCTCAAGAGAGGTTTTTAAACATGTGTCCTTACATTTAGTGAAGACAAAGAGTACTGGGTCAGGTAGTGCACAATGTCAAGCATAACTGAAAACATTACAGAACTTTGTTCTCTCGTTCCGGGTTCTTAGGCTTACTAACGTCATCAGCTAATTTCTCAAGGCATTCTGTACACTCTATGAGTGAATCATAACTGAAGCAATCTCTTTACTTGGTGAGGATTAATTTAATTGACAATACAATCCTACATGATACGACCTCGGTAAAAGTATATTGTGATTTACTTCAATATACCACGAGCAAACAGAAGAACAAGCCCACCATTATCAGCCTCTCAGTAGAGAACAGCCATTTCTCTTCAGGACACCTCAGGCCTGAATGTAGCTCAGGTCTCACCTAGAGATAAAACTGGGGTGCCAATGTGCATCTGCATATTATTAAATAATGGTCAAGTGTGATTTCTTCCTGATTTGTAGATAAACATATGAAATTCTGTCACTGTCTTGGTGTCCTGCCAACAGATGCTTTGTGCATGTTCTAGGTTATGTCATCTCCCTCTGGAGGCCACATCGTCAGCTCTTT
Source organism: Rousettus aegyptiacus (assembly GCF_014176215.1). Lineage (NCBI taxonomy): Eukaryota > Metazoa > Chordata > Mammalia > Chiroptera > Pteropodidae > Rousettus > Rousettus aegyptiacus. The sequence goes on from NW_023416286.1 coordinate 88,821,637, forward strand.
TCTCAACCATCACTTCTTCAGGTGTCTGTCAGGGCCATGTGTGACTGAGGAGAAGGGACAGTAGTACCTATTGACTCTAAAGAAGTGTATCTTTTTAAGGGGTCATCATGATGCTTTTCTACTCTTCACAAAAACAAAGTCACCATGAGAACTGTGTAGCCTGCTCTACCGATGTACATTCCTACATAAGGTAGAGGGACAAAATGTAAGTTGGTTTTACTATGTCGGTCTGGCCACTCATAAGCCAAAATATTCTCTGATTTTGACTCAGTGTCAACATACATTACTTTTTTATTTTTTAATTGGTTTTGATGTTTTCCAGATTATTATTCATTCTGAGTCCCTCTTATTCTAAAATTCACAACTTTCTCTCAAATTCAATTGTAAAACACCAGAAAACTGGGTTTGAAAAGAGACAATCACATAATATAAAACCTAGAAATGAAAGTTAAAAAAATTCAATACAGAAAAAAAAACTACACAAAAAGTTTCATGTATGAATCCAACTTATAAAAGTTACACACACGCATGCACACACACGCACGCACACACAGTAGCTAAGCAGTGATTAAGGTAGACAGACATGATAACTATAAATGTTGTAAGGTGTACGCATTAAGGAGTGAGAAAATTTTTCAAGTAGAATTTAAAGTATGAAGTTCAGAGATGGTAAAATACGTGCTATGCTTCTGAAAATACCTTTGAGAATAGAGACTAGGAGAATAAGAAAAAAAGATTCCTCCAGGGAAAGGATAAAGAAATAAGAATCACCTGTTGATCCTGGTTACATTGGGCAAAACATTCTTGAGTGTGTGTTGCGAAGCACAGTCCTGAACACCCAAAACGATCTACTGGACTGGTTAAATTACTTGATTTTTTCCAGATCTTATTTTTCAAATTCAATCAATTTCCAACCAGCTTTTCTACTTTGCCATCTGTTTCTAAAGCAAAACTTAACACAAGTCTGTGGAGGATGAGATTTGTTTTGTTTCTTTTCAATCTAAGTTTTAGTGAATCACATCTAGGATAAATTCCAGGTTGAATGGATCATCAAATCCCACATAACACCCACATGTTTTCTTAACTTCTGAGTAGAGCGTGTTCTTCCTTGTTACCTTACATCCGAACCATAGAAATAGATTTATTTACTATACTGAAAAGCATCCAATAGCACACAGTAGAGGCAGTAAACAAGCATTTCAATACTGTTGATCTCTACTGAGTACCAAGTTCTCTGCTGTGTTAACCTTAATGCATTTCAAAACCATTTATTCTGGATCTGATAGTTCATACACAAATACATTTTACACATGTTGGCACATAGGAATACACAACCTTGATACATTTAGCATTCTGATTATGTTATGGGGTGATCATGAGTTCAGATATATCCCACTGTGGTACAAGAATTCATTACTATTATTTACTTTGAGAGGAACCTTTTATTATTTGTCAAGATATTATATATACAAATATTTTTTTATTCATAAAGAATTCTGTTTCAGCTTATTTTTCCAGTTTGAAGCTTCTTCTGCATTAAGATTTTTCCAATTCTAAGGACATCATGAGACTTTGAAATATTTTCCATGAATCAATATTTAACAAAGAAATGTGATTTTGGAGCTCCTTCCTATGAATGCTCCTTCCTAAAAAAATGGTTAGTGTTCACTAAAAATATTAAAACGATTTCACTGTTTTTAATAGAATTCATTACTCCATCACAATAAATTTCTATACAACACTAATTCTCTCCTTTTTATGAATAAAAAACATATTTGCCCTTGAAATTTGGAATAAAATGAGTAGAAGACACTGTGCATAGACAACAAAATCTATATCAATATAACATTCCCTAACAACTGAGATAAAATATAAAATGAGACTCAATTGAGAAATAATACATGAGAAATCGTTGGCATATACAAAGCACTCAATAAATATTAGTTATTATTAGACTTAAACTAAAAATTTCTGATTTTTAGCTTTTAAAGGAATACATGAGCTAATGAAATGCTGTCCTTTTGTACATTAAAGCTATGACTCATTTAAGAAAAATAACATCCATTTTAAACAGAGACCATCCTTCATACTCGTAAATCTAATACAAAGACTTATGCAGAAGTTCGCATGGGGAATGGCAGGTGTGCACTGCAGTGCAGAAGATCCTTGGGTGAAAAATTCAAAGTATGTACTGAGCTCCTACTCGAGTGCTGCAACAAGTTACTTACTAGGTGCGCTGTACTTAGTTGAGACTTGCGAGTCTGCAGGTAACAAAGAAGTTTTGCTAAAAGAGGAAAACTCACTCTTAGAAGCCTCCTCAGAAAAACCTGAACTCAGCTGATGACCACTAAATCTGCATTCCTTCAGGTACTGAATTTGTTCCACATCATATTATTTGTCTATGATTAAACAGTTGTTGATTTCTAGAAATTCATTCCAAAATTTTAAATGTAAGTGGATGTTTTTAATAGATTGTAAATTTCTTAAGAGCAGAGGTTATTCCCTCAGCCCCCTTCGTTTAATAGAAATGATATATTACCTTAGAGATTTTACTTTTCATAACTATAATGATAATATTCAAATAATATGATCTGATATCATTTCAGATCATATTATTTGAATATTATTTTAAAAATAATTTTTGTCTGTAACAGCTTTATCTGTTACAGAGTTGACATATAATACACATATTGAAAGTGAACAATTTTATAAATTTTAAACATGTGTACATCCATGAAACCATAACGACAATTAAGAAAATTAACGTATCCATCATCCCCAAATGTCCCCTCAGGTCCCTTCCTCTGGCCGCTTTGCACTGCCCTTTCTCTAGCCCAGTCAACGAATCTTTGTTCTGCCATTATTAATTTGCATGTAAAAGAATTTTACATAACTGGATTTATACATCAAGTACTCTTTTATCTTCTTTCATATAACATATCGATCCTGAGAGTTATCTTTGCTGTATCGTGTATCAACGGTTCATTCCTTTTTATGCCTGAGTAGTATTTCATAAAATTGATACATCACAATTTGATAATCCATTCACTTGTTGATGGGTAGTGGAGCTGTCTTTAGTTTTTAGCTATTACAAATAAAGCCACTTTTTTATGTGAACATTTATGTGAATATCTTTGTATGGACATATGCCATCATCTCTTTTCAGTAAATATGTAAGAGTGAAGTACGTGGGTCAAATGGTAGATGAATGCTCATTTTAAAGAAACTACTGAACTCTGTTCAAAAGTTCCTTTTATACTCCCAGCGGCAGTGTATGGGAGTTCAGTTGCTTCTCATCCTCACCAACACTATATGGTCAGAGTGTTTGTTTTTATTTTTTATTTTTAGCTATTCTAACAGACACAGAATGCTATTTCACTATTGTATTAACTTTCATTTTCCTAATTACTAGCAATGTTGAAAATATTCTCATTTTATTAATTTACCATCTGTATCCTCGATGAAGTTGCCAATAAAATCTTTTGCTCACTGTTATTGAACTGTTCTTCTTCTTATTATTATTATTGGGTTGTGGGAGTTATTTACGTATTTTACATAAAAGTCATCTATCAGACAGATGATTTTTAAATACTTTCCCATGGCCTATAGCTTGTCTTTTTGTTCTCTTTTAACACCGTCTTTTGAAAAGCAGACCTTTTTTATTTTGATGAAGTCCAATTTATCAATTCATTCTTCACCGTACCATGTTTTGGGTTTATATCTAAGAAATCTCACTAATCCAAGGTTACAAAATTTTCTTACGTTTCCTTGGGAGTTGTATAGTTGTAGATTTACATTTAGGTCTATAATCAATTTGAGTACATTTTATACACAGAGTGAGTTCTATGTAGAGATTAATTTTTGCATACAGATGTTAAATTCTTTTAGCTCCATTTTTTGAAAAGAATATTTTTCTCCATTAATTATCTTTGGCCTCTGTCAAAAATCAATGACCATAGATATATGCGACTGTATTTCAGCACTCTCCTTTTTGTTACATCAATCTTTTTGTCTTTGTTGAAATGAAGAACAGACTTTATAGATTATTATATCTTTATAGAAAGTCATAAAATCATGTACCATTAGTTCTTAGTGTTCCTTTTCTATGTTGTTTTGGTTACTCTAGGCCCTGTGCATTTAAATATGAATTTTAGAATCAGTTTGTAAATTTCTATCCAAAAAATCTGCTGAGATTTTGGTAAGATTTCTTTCGATCTACAGGTCAATTTGAGGAGAACTGACATCTTAACAGTATTGAAGATTCTGACCAATAAATACAATATATGTCTCTCTATATTTATGTCTTTAATTTTTCTGAACATTGTATTGCAGGTTTCAGAGCACAGGTCTTTCACATCTATAAATTTATTTCTGCTTTCCTCCTGCTTCATAAGTGGCACATTTTTCACTTATGATCATTTGTTGCTTATACATGGAAAGCTATCAATTATATTACATAAATCTTATATTCTATGAAATTACTAAATTAGTTACAATAGTATTTTTTTTTTTTTTTTTTAGATTCCATCGGATATTCTACATAGAGGATCATGTAGAATAGGAATAAAGATAGTTTTACTTCTTCCTTTCTGTTCTGGGTGCCTTTTATTTCTTTTTCTTACCTTATTACATGACCAGAATTTATAGTACAGTGATGAACAGAAGTGATGGAAGTGGACAAACTTGGTTTTTTTCCCCTAGTTTTAGGGGGAAATTATTCAGTCTTTCAGCACCTGTACATTTTTTGTAGATGTCTTTCAACAACTGGGTGTTGAATTTTGAATTTAATGATATTTATGCAACTATTGAGATGATCATGTTTTCTCCTCTTTTACTGTTAATATGATAAATTGTTTTGATTACTTGTTTAAATGTTAATCCAAACTTAAATCTAAATAGAGTCCAGAGATAGATATACATATGTACAAATCTGTTGATTGTGCCAAGATAATTCATTTAGTAAAGCACAATCTTTTAAACAAATGAAGATAGAACAACTGGTTATCTACATTTCATGTGGAAAAAAAAATCCTTCCCCTTACCTCATGCCATAGATAAAAATCAACCCAAAAGAGTAACAGGTTTAAATGTAAATGGCAAAGCCATCCATCTATTTGAAGAATATATAGGAAAAAAATTTTTCATGATTTTGAAATTTCTTAGATATAAAACAAAGAGCACGAACCATTTTAAAATACTTTATATTTGGGACGCTATCAAAATAAAAAATGTAGCTCTTTTAAGGACACTGTTAAGGTAATTCATAGGTAGACCACAGATTGGGAAAATATATTCAAAATATATCTTTCAAAAGCTCTGTATCCAAAATAAACTGAAATTTTCACAGCACAATAATATAAAAAAATCACTAATTAAAAACAGGAAAAATTTGAACAGACACTTTAGAAAAGAAGATATATGAATGAGCAAAAACCACATTAAAAGATGTCCGACGTCATTAGCCATTAAGGAAAAGTAAATTAAAGCCACATTGAGATTTCGTTAAATCCAAATTATTCAACAGTTTTAATATCATTATAATGAAAACCGCAGAGATTTTTCAGTAGCAACCGGCATGCTAATTCTAAAATTTATAGGTAAACACAAATGATTTAGAATAATCTAAATAATTTTTTAAAAGAACAAGTTGAAAGGCTTACAATACCTGATTTTAAGATTTACTATAAAGCTACAGTAACTGGGTCCATATGATTAGAATAACGATAAATATAAAAACCAACGGAACAAAACTGAGCCCAGAGACAGACCCACACTTCTTAGATCAACAATCTTCAACAAAAATGCCAAGGTAAAGTCAATGGAGAAAGAATATTCTTTTTAAAAAATTGTGCTAGAAAAATTAAATATCCATATAGAAAAAAAAAGGAACCTTGATTAAAGTACATACCTTTTATCATTTCCAAAACTTAATTTAAAATGGATCAAAAATCTTTATTCTAAAAATAAAACCCAGAATTATAAAATTTTTGGATAAAAACAGGAAATCTTTATAACATTAGGTTAGGCATAGATTTAGATAAGACACCAAAAGCACAAGTCATAAAAGAAAATAAGTGATAAGATGAACTTCACCAAAAAAAAAAAAAAAAAAAAAAAAAAAAAAGGTCACTTTTGAAAAATTGAAGATATAAACGGACTGGAAGCAAAAAAAATTTTTTTTAAATCATATCTGATAAAGCACTTGTACTGAAAAAAAATATATACGTATGAGAAAAATAAACATTACGTAATGTATACGTAAAAGATTAAACTATAATAAGACACCAAGATAACAGCCCCCTAACTTGGCTTGTTTTAAGCCAATATCAGATCCCTGTTTACTCAGTTACTCCTTGAAGCAACAACCACTGACATCACCTTGGAGCTTATCACAACTGCAGCATCTTGGGCCACACATTGGAGAATCGAAATCAGAACCTGCACTTAAAAAAAATCTACAGGCGACTGAAATTGCCATTAACCTTTGAAAAACCTGGAATCCTTTTCTCAGCTGGAGTCTTCCTAGGCTGCTCGGAGCTTGTCTTGAGATCTCTAGTCTATTTTACAAGATGCTGGGATCCCTGAAGTCTTTACTTTCCAAATAGAGTACCTTATCCATGAATATTTTTAATTCTAGGAGGAGCTTAATGGCCTTCCCTGAATCTTTTCCTAGTTGTGGGTGTTTTCAGGAGTCTAAGTCTCTCTTATTTTTAAACCATGGCAAAAGCAAAAACCTATCCAAATTTACTTGCCCTTTAGATGCCATTATAACCCCTATGACTGTCCCTTCTCCTAATCAGAAGGAAATTGCTTTGTTACCTGCCCACTTTTACCTACAGCCTTTGTCCTTCGAAGCTATAGTTTTCATGTGTATAATTTACAATGAATTATTACTGCTCACGCCTTAAATACTCCCTTTAGTAGCCCAGCAAGGTTTACACACTTTTTGAAACTGCTTTCATTTTTAGAGCAATTCTGTTCTAGTTCCTGAAAACACAATTTGAAAAATCATTTAGCTATCCCATAAACATGTTTCGATTTTAACTTGCAAAGTGGTTTATTCAATATGTACTAATTTGGTGATCATTTAACAGCACTGCAAAAAAAAAAAAAAGCACTTTAAAAATTAAAGGATATAAAACTGTTTTTAATTGTCAGTATGGTGTCTGCATGCCATACAACTGGAAGATAAAAGAAGTAAAAATAAAGGAATTATTGTTCTTTTTTCTCTTGCTTTGAAGTCATGTGGGGTTAAAAGGAGGAGGAGTTAGGGGAACAACAAAACTGGAAATAATATACCTTTCACTTCGGTTAACATCACAGTTAAAAGTGGATGAGAATGTCAGTGCCTCTTCTCCCTACCCATGAAAACACTACACTGTGTGCAACAGCTACATAAAGACCAGCCTAGGGTCAGCTCACTCGGGATGGAGAAGCGGTGAGTGACTGAAGACCGCTTATTCACACCCAGGTGCAAACCACCGGGGCCTGCACCGGAGCGGTCGTCATTATCACGGTCAGACAGGCTTTTCATTCCTGAACGTCTTATCAGGTCCTCACGAACTACATTTTCTCCACTTATTAATCTATTTTGAAAGTGAAAATATAAATTTGTGTATATTTTTCAAAATCAATCTCAATATTTTTACATTACAACTATGCCTTTTAATACATTTCAAATTAGACGCTAAAGGTTTCTAGCTATACAGAGCTTTACACTCTTTTGTAGGGATTATCAAATCCCAAGTAAAATATGGTTACTTAAATTTAACTGGTCATCCTAAGACTTCTTTTCCTTATTTCAAGTCAACATGTGACATTGCTCAAATATAATAAGCTCTTGTGCCAAACCCTGCATTTAAAATGAACATATTTCTCATTTAAAACATAAATTATCGTGCCAAAGTCTGCATTGAAGAGGAATATATTTCACATTTGAAACAGCAGTATGATGTAAAGTTTGCCGAAATAATAAAACTAAGTTTCTAGGTGAAAACCAAATGATTAAGAAATAGTGAGAAATGCTTCACAAATAGAAATGGAATAAAGGTACATTAGTGGCTCACTTCTGGTTTCTTAGAAACATCATATCCTGACCTTTTCTCTACTTGATTCTCTGACTTTCTTTCTAAGTACATTTTGCACTGATACAACTCGGTTCTCTTCTAACCCACTGGTGCCGTTCCAGGTTAGCGCCTCCTCTTATTCTTGCTTGACTTTCTTCTACAGATTTCTGAAACAGCCACGAATAAGCAGGGCTTGGAAAACAAGAAGAAGGAGATCAAATTGGTTCAGCAACAAGCGTTTTGCTTCTCTGTTGCTCATAGAGAATTCAGCTAGTTTTGTAATCTTCCCTCTAACCACAGACCATGGAAACAAAACCTTTAAAGTTCAAATGCACAAATTTGCTCAGAGAAACAACGAATTGACTAGTCTCAACAATACAATGTTCATTGGCATCTTAGAGATTCAGATTCTATCAGAGGGCCCCGTAGCACTGATTTTTTTTCCAGAAAAAAAAAAATTATCAAGACATTAGCTAAAAGGGAGAGAGGCTACTAAGTACGTGGATTGGATAGGGCAAAGTTCAAGTCTTTTCAGTTCCCAGCCAGGTGACTCCCTGGGCTTTCCATGTTGACAGGGAAATCCTTAAGGGTCCCTCACATGTCTGCACGTCGCGAGCAAGCAGATGCGCTGTCAAGGTCTGTACTGGACTATCTTTTCAAGGATATTTTATAGAGAACAGCCATGGGAAACTGAGACCTGTCTTCCTCCAGAGCAGAAGGTGGATTGGTTTGCTGTCCATTTTAATAACTATAATGTGTCTTTCTGAGGCAAAGGCTAAACAGGTTTGCCTGTGGCTCATTATAAAAGACCGGGGTTTCCTTAGCTTGGGGTTTCCCCGTGAGACATGTCTGCACAGTATTCATCTACCTGGCTGGCCTGTGGGAATTGGGGAGCCTGGAGAATCAGTGAGAACGTGAAGCTAACGTGGCCTATTGCACTATGAATAATGAAGCCCTTTGTCTCTGACCCAGGAGTCTCGTGTTTTCTGCCAGCATTTAGGAAGCTGCGGCGCGCTACCTTGTTAATTTGCATGTGGGGTAGAATCTCAGACCCTTCACACTTCTTGATGCCATACTCCTGTCATTTCTGAACATCCATTATACCGACCTTCCTCAAGATTCACCGATATTTAAAACTTATCCATAAGGAGGTGCTGACCCAAATGTTTGAGTTAAAATGTTGATTAATTTTTTAGTTGTTCAATATTTTTAATCCACGTAACACCAATAAGCCATTTTTAAAGGCAATAAACCCTTTAATTATAGTAAAAACAGTTGCAGACCTTTATGGTGAATGTGTTTTACATACATAGTGATCTCTTCTGCTTCTGTTGAAATTTTGGTTCCTAGCAGAAGAGACTTGAACTGCCACATAAAGGTAGCGAGCAGGTCCTCCTAGGGAAAGCATCTGAGTAGGGTTCGCCACAGTTGTTAATGAGTTCTTCCCATTCATAAATAGGCCAGAGGGAAGGCAAAGAGGGACCTGGCCACCGGGCTGCCCCTCGGACATGTGACCATGCCAGCTGTGCGTGACTGCCGTTACTACGTTACTGGCCTCAACTATCATGGCTGGCGCCTCCTCCGGCCGGCCCTGCACCCAAATCGTCTTTTATCTCTGCGATCACAGTACATTTCCTCATTCTGGGTAGGACAGTCAGGGAAAGGTATGCATAATGCTGTGGTTGCTTGCAACAATATTTTATCCAGACAAACTCTCTCACTGTATTGAGAAACAAGGAGGTATCAAAACAAAACAAAACAACAACAAAAGCAAACAAACAAACAAACAGAACCCAACTAGATCCCAGGTAGAATGGGCGATCGAGAATAATCAGAAGAGTTTCTGTTAAAGGGAAATTATTACTTACTATAAAATTGAGGTTATACTTAGTAGATGTGAAGGAATTAGAAGTTGCTCAATTATACTAAAAATGGATTTATCTTTTGACCCAGCAATTGCACTTCTGGGTATTTATCCAAAGAAAACCAAAACAATAATTTGTAAAGATCTATACACCCCTATGTTCATGGCAGCACTATTTACAATAGCCAAGATATGGAAGCAACCTAAGTGCCCACCAACGGACAATTGGATAAAGAAGTTATGGTTGGTATATACAATGGAAAATTACTCAGCCATAAAAAAAAAAAATCCTACCATTCGCAACGACATGGATGGACCTAGAGATTATTATGCTGAGTGAAATAAATCAGACAGAAAAAGACAAATACCATATGGTTTCACTTATATGAGGAATCTAAGGAACAAAATGAACAAACTAATCAAAAACAGACTTACAAATATAGTGGGCCATTTGGTGATGGACCGTTTTTAGGGGGCTGGGAGAATGGAGTGAAGGGTTAAAGAAGTAGAAATTAATAGCTGATGGAGGGTCACGGGGATGGGGGCCCAGCCTAGGGAATGCAGACAGCAGTCCTGTAATGGCTGGGTTAGAGCCAAGGAAGAGAAATTGTTAGAGGAATTGTTTCATAAAATATATAAATGTCTAACCAATGTACTATATAATCGAAACAAAATAAAATAAAATAAAATAAAATAAAATAAAATAAAATAAAATAAAATAAAATAAAATAAAATAAAGAAGGATGGATATATAGAAAAACATAAGAATAAGAGACTAGCAGAATAAAAAATAGTATTTCTTTTCCTTTTCTTTTCCATACTGATAAATTATTTTGAGTATTTGTTGATTCAAAGAATAAAATAATCTTAAGCACAGAAATAACTAATGGGTGCGAACTACATGCTAGGTGAAGATTAATGTGATTCACAGGCATTCTCTCAGAAAGTTATTAACCCACATTTGCAGATGTAGACTGACTAAGGGCAAAAGGTTAACAAGAGGCAAAGCACAAGTCCGAACTCATCCTTCTAATTCCGCAGCCTCATTAGTTTGACCATTTCTAGTCCAAACAGCCATAGAGTCGTGAGAATTACAGAGGTAGCAAAGTGCCCAGCACGGTGTCAGACACATAATAAATCACACAAATGCTATTATTGTTGGCAGTTTTAATAAGCTAGAACTATGTCAGCAGGATGTATGAGTCAGATGTTATCACAAGCAGCCTGGCTCATTAATCCGATGAACACTTTTCACAGGCTTCCTCCCATTCACACCCAGACTGCCCTGTCCTGGGGGCACAACGCTGAGTCCTCCTCCTCGGGGAGCTTACGGCGCAGTTGAAGCCTAGGAAGTGCACTCGTAATTTCGAGGCCACATTTTAAGGGAAGTTTGGGGAAGGTTAGGACGGGTGTTGTAGATGGACACAGAAAACACACCGTCCAGGGAGAGGGGATTTCGCGACATCTTGCCTGGTGGTTTCATTTTAGTTAGACACACTCACTTAAGAAGAGTTAGTTGGTTTCTCTGCGTGGCAGCTTGTTCCACAGAAGTCTCTGCTTACTGGGGCACACTAGTCTCTGTTTTTGCAGACTTAACAGTGAGGAACAGCAGCGTCCAGAGAAACCAGCAACGTTAGTGCATGCTTGGAGTCCTGCTATCTGGCTCTACTAACGTCAAAAGTAACTTCTGCAGCTGATCTGGGTGCCTCTGTACAATCTCCAGCAATGAACCAAATGTGATGTTTTCTTCCTTAAGTTTGTCAAAGGAATAAAAAGACAAGCTATACAATTATCCCTAAATTATTATCTATACATCCAAAATGAACTAAAAAAGAATAACTTCAAGTACTGTACTTCCTATGCAATCAAATTTGAAATAAAGCAACTTTTGACTTCAAAAACTTCGTAGATCCTTTAGGACTAATAGGATAGTTTAAGCTACTTACTATGCTCTGAAGACACATCCCAGAGTCCCCTGAGCTCCTCTGCCTGTAATACCTGCATGTAGTTTGCAGCCAACCCAAACATAAAACAAACCCCCCGGAGACCAAGGAATTTGAAGAAAATGCTAATTATCACAGGGAAGGAAAGGTTCGAACGTCATACTTCATCCTTTCTGAGTCCCTACTGTCTCTCTGAAAAGGGGGATTTGGAAATGAGCACTGCCCTGTCCTTTGTCCACATTTTAAACTGGAACAACTGTCAGTCATTTCCTAAGGATCGAAATAGCAAGAAACAGAGAAGGGATAAGCAGACCATTAAGTCCTTTATTGCCACAGAAGCACTCTGGGAAACCCCCTCCTTCATCCCCGTAGTGTACAACTGCAAGCTCAGGAATAAAACGGGACCAGTATACTAAACCTGAGCCACGGTGCACACACGACACCAGGCCGTCCTTCTGTAAACGAGTACCCAATTCTGTAAACACATCACAGTCCTGGAGCTAGGGTGGACATTCACTTTGCTTCTGAGGATACCTGTAATTTCTAACACCAGAGATAACCAAGGAAGGTAGGCTCAGGAATGTTCACATAGCCAGCGGGAATACTTTATAACCTCAGAAGTAATTTCTTACAATTCCAGAATATCAATGAATGGGTTTGTAGAAGCAGCAAAGCTGGATATCCAGATAATGAAATGCTATCTGCTATTTCACACCTCTGATACCTTTTTTCTATCTTAAAAAAAAAAGAAAAAAGAAAGAAACAAAATCAAGATTTGTTCCATCTGTTTACGGGCAGCAAAGATGCTACATGTGCGCTCATCGGGCCTGATATCTTGCAGTACTGCATCTGCTCTCATGGGCAAGAGAGGCTGAAGGGAACTCTGTCCGTTTCGACAGAGAAGAAGAATATGGCTGAAATCAGCGCACATCCTTCCCGGCCAATGATTTATCCCCGAACGTTTGCCTCTTCCACACAGGTGAGTAGATGAATGTGTGTTGTTTACCTCGGAGGCTTATGCCGCAGCATTCCTGAAGGGACATGGGGCAGTGGAAAGGAAGCCTGATTAATTCTGATGCGAGAGGCATTCTACGCCATGGAAATTCAATCTCCGAGCCTTGGGCTTTGTCAGTCTCTTTAGCTCTGGAATAAAATTGGAGGTTGCATCAGATTCTGTGAAGTACAGCTTTTAACTTTCCAGGAAAAAGGTTAAACACTTTGTTTCTTTTATCTTCAATGATTGTTCTTTTAATAATCTTAGACTTTTCACAGGAAATTTCTTGAAAAACTTTCACTTTCTTGATAGTTATGGAAATTTGCTCTTTAAAGTAATAAAATGTTCTTTCTACGCTTGTCTCTGAAGAAAAACACAGCCTTTCAGAGAAGAGCAGGGTTTTGCAGCGAAGACACCGGGTGTCCCAGGTACTCACATTAACATCGTGTCTTGGGTACATAAATGAACCTTGACAACCTCAACAATTTAATATTGATAATGTAAATTCTGACGCGGTAGAATATACCGGCTTGGGAATTTCAAGGGATCATGCTACTAAGAACCGGTCTGGCTGTCATTATTTTTATTACTGCTGTCGCGAGTGGGAGCAGGAGCAGCAGTGATGACAGGAGCCCTGCAGGACAGGCACCTTATATGAATGACTTCCGATCCTCACGGTGACCCTGAAATACACCATTTTCCTCCTTTATACCTGAGGATACTGCGTTTAACGAAGCGTTTGAGATCCTCTTAAAAATCTTAACTTGAGGGATCCAGCTTCGCGAAGAGAAAAAGTCAGGAAGGAGCGGCATTGGGAGAACTGGGGTAAGGCTGCCTCCCACGACGGGGAGGGCTCTGCGGGCCACGCCCACCGTGCTGGGTGAACGCGAAATTCCTTCCTTGGGCCCCTCCCATGATGCAGAGATTCCCTGAGGCCCTCCTAGGCATTCCTCCACAGCTCCCGCCTACCTCCCTTCTTCCGAGCTCTACAGTGGGAATAAACTTAAGATTCTCAGCTTCTCCGGACAGTGTGGTCAAGGAAAACCAGTATCATAATGGGTGTGGCCACTGGACTAGCCTCACCCTCTGTGAGCCTGATGCAGGTGCAACACCTCCCCGCCCCAAAAGAAAATCTCCGCACTGGCTAGAGCTAAGACAGAATCGAATGAGAATAAGAATGCAGGCATAACGCCGCACACTGGACTGTTCTAGAAACTGAGGAAAGAGCATAAAGAGGCTTTGAGGCAAACAGGCCTGGTGAATATTCTAACACATGCCAGCTTCAAGGTCAGAGTCAAGACCAAATTCTGTATCCAATTCTTTCTAGTTGGTCTGCCTATGAAAAGTTTCTTACCCTCTTGATAATTCAGTGTCTTCATTTGCAAAGGGGAATAACAGCAACTTCATTACAAGATTTTTGTGAATATTTACTAGAAAGTAAACCTAAAGGTTTTTATAAAGTTTCATATGTCAGGCACTAGGCTGCGGGGCTTTATGCATATTAATTATTAAACTCTCACTCCAACACCACGTGAATTGATGTTATTACCATCCACGCTCCTCAGTAACCACAGTACAGAGCTATGAGGCATCTGTCTAAGGTCACATGACTGTAAGGGGCAGAGCTGGGAGTTTTCCCCCAGAATGTTTTAGGCTACAGTCTGTATTTCTAGCCTCTCCACTATAGCCCCTCTCCAGGAAGACTGGAAGTGGGCTGCCATATAATTAACTGTTCAAATCAGGATCCTTTTGAGTAACAGTGGCATTAAAATAATGACACTGGGACAGGGTGTGTAAATAAAAATTCTTCCAAGGAAAGCAGAACATAAGAGCAACTTAATAACAATGTGTGTCTCAATACGTCACAGGGGGCCTCGATCTCCAAAACAGGAAAAAATTATCTAACATGACCCAGAACATAAATTATACTTGTATTTGTTCCTCTGAAACTGAACCATGGCAAAGCTTTCGTCAGGAGAATAATAAAAATGAGTAATAAAACTGAATTAAACCCTATCTTTGTGTGAACTGTATCTAACCACCACCTCGAATGCCTCTTTCAGTGCCAACCTGCGATCGTCACCCCGCGACAACTCTGTTCTCACTCACCACCATCCTACTGAGTCCATCTCAGCATCTCTGCAAATCACACCACACGTCTACTTACAGAAAATCAACCAGGTGCTCACTTGAAACCAAGAGCAACTGGTCACGCTCTACTGCCAAAGGCCTTCTTCCCATCTAAGACCTTTCTCCCCTGAAGCATTACTCATCTTCCGGCTGGGGAGCTCCTGCCTCTCAGGGATCAGACGTCTGTGGCTGGTGGGACCAGGAAATCTGCCCGGTGAGAGGCTCAGTGGCTCTTTTCGGTCCTCACTGCTGAAGTGCTGTTTTCCCAGGCACGACTCACATTAATTTAAGCTGTATTACAACACTGATGACTCACAGCTGGCATTCGGAATAAATCAACATCAATCAACGTTTATGTATTGAACACTTCTTTTGAGTGTCCAAGGAGCTTGACCTTCATTTTTACAAAGCCAATCATTCCTCATAGTGCTGATGAAGGGTTTACATCCCACCAAGGCCCACTACTCTGTCCTTACCCTCACCGACCCTCATTTGTGTTGTCTTGACATCCTGCCCAGATCAACAAGGCACTTCAAATTTTGATTCTGGCTTATAGGATATTGGCCATTCTCCTGTATCTTGGTGCATATAGAAAATGGAATGAATATTTTCCTTACGAACCCTTTGTTTCTACCAGTAACCATTCACAAACCTAGTCCAGGAATGGAGGCTCCAAGGCAATGCATACTCAATGCAGGTATATTGATTACCTATTGCTATAAAACAAAGTACCCTAAAACATAGTGGCTGAGAAAATTTAAACATTTGTTACCTCATGCAGTTTCTGTGGCCGAGGATATGAGTTCAGCTTAGCTGCATGATTCTGGCTCTGGATCTTCCATGTAACTTCAATGAGGATGTTGACCAGAGCTTCAGGCTTCTGAAGGCTTAATGAGAACCAGAGAGTCTCCTTCCAAGATGGCCCATGAGGCTGGTGGCTAGAGGACTCAGTTCCTCATCATGTGAGCTTCCTTATGGGGCTGCCTGAATGTTCTCAGGGCATGGCAGTTGCTTTGCCTAGAGAGAGAGGTGTAACAGAGGAAATAAGAGGGAAGCTACAGTGCCTTTTACCTCCCGGTCACACACTGTCATTCCCACTGTATTCCATTCATCAGAATCAAGTCACTCAGTCTGACCCGCATTCAAGGGAGAGGGGAACTAGGTTGGAGGGAAGAGAGTCAAGGAATTGTGACGATCACCTCAGTGTGCGTACTAGCCGGGGTTCTCCAGAACGACACATATCTATCTACCTACCCACCTATGTATGTATCTATCTATCTACCTATGCATCTAAAATAAAGATTTGGCTCGCATAACTACGGAGACTGGTGAGTTCAAAAATCAGAAATGCCATTGTCCCAGTTCAAGGCCAAAGGCCAGAAGCTGCTGGAGAACCAGAAAAAGCTGATGTCCCAGTCTGAAGACTATCAGGCAGGAGAATTCTCATTTACTCTGGGGAAGGCCAGCCTTTGTTCCATTAAGGCCTGCATCTGATTGGATGAGGCCTACCCACATTATGGAGCATGATCAGATCAAGTCCACAGATTCAAATGTTAATGTCATCCAAAAAAATCCCCACAGAAGCAACAGAAAAATGTTTGACCAACTATTTGGTGTCCTGTGGCCCAGTCTGATTAACACATAAAATTAACCATCACAGCAGGCATTCAAAAAAGTTTATCGGTAACGACATAAATTGTCGTTCCTCTAGAATTTCATTAATGCACTGTCCCATTCTTTGGAAAAACAATTGTAACCCTTGTTTGAATAGAATATTCCAATTTTCAAACTGCTTCTCAAAAGCTTTAGTAATTTTAAATTTCACGGCATCCATAATGAGAAAACTGAGGTGCAGAGAAGTAGCTTGTTCAAGGCCTCACAGCTAATTGGAAGAAAACTCGAACATCAAAGGAGAGGTTCTCTAAGTCTGGATCCATGGAATCTTCCTCGCGCAGCCTTTTAAGCAATTGTATATTCTCCTATTATTCGTGGAGAATAGAGCAGCGGTTTTTCATGTTTAGAGCAAATTCACTTCATAAATGCCATTTTATAGAGAATGCAATGTAGTTTTAAACTGAGTGGATCCGCTGAGGGGACGGGGGGGGGGGGGGGCTGGAGCAGGACGGGCTCGGCACGCTCTCGCTCCCTCATCCTCCCCTCGGTGGACCCTTAGGCAGCATCAGGAATCTCGGGAACCTGGTTTGAAATCTACTAGCCTCGGTCACATTGGTCTCTGTCTTGAGAACAAGGCTTATGGGAGGAACAGAGAGCCCATCTCCAAGTCAGAAAGGACCACTGGGTTATCACTGTTAGTTTACTTTCAACCAGACAGACATCTAATTTTGGTGTTTTAGAGGGTTTTCCAGGAGAAAAAAAAAATGAGTTTGGATTTAAGAGACAGAGTATTAGACTGTGATTTATCTTGGACCACTTGTATTCACACCTATAAATTTGTTCTAAGTTATTGTTTCTGTAGTTAGACTCTCTTCAGCTTTCTATGTTGTAAAAAGAGAACTTCAATAATGATAGTAATGATAAAAGTAGGATGCATGAGAAAAAATATTTTAGAAGGTACTTGGCACAGTGAATGAGAACATAATTTAGAATGTCTGATACATTACTTTTTATAATTAGAACATTTTGTGATTATAAACGGTTGATTATCAAACCTCAGCCAGCCTGTCAGCCAGAAACCTTCAGAAGCTCTAAAAAGAATACTTTTTAATCTTGAGAAAAGCTCCACCTCCACAATAAAGAGAAAATTACACTCCCACGTCCCCGGCGAGAAGAGGGCAGCGCTCCTGGGGCTCCCGGCTGCCGGGGACTCGGGCTGCGGTCCGCACGCTCTCGCACCGGAGCCGCCTGCAGCGCAGACTCACTAGGCCACGTGTCTCTGTGAGCCTCCCAAAGCGCCAGGGACTCCTCGTCAGCTGGTCACCTGCGGGATAATGTTTCAATTCCTCATCCAGCAAGGCAGACCGGTCAGAATACACCACAGTGCTGCGTCTCTGCATATCTCATTTCAATTAGAAAAAATCTGACAAACATTAGTTGAGAATTAATAGGATCTGAGCTTGCTGATAGGGTATTAAAAAAAAGAAGAAGAAAAGAAAAAAAAAAAGGCATATGGCTTTGAGAAGCTCTCAACTTACAAAGATAGACAAATAAGCACCCGGGTAACAGACATAGCGTCGGACGTGCAGTAACAGACCATAAGGGACAGAGAAGGGAATGAGGAGGTCGGAGGCGCCCAGCACCAGCTGCTGAAAAGCAAGCTGATTGTGTCAGAGATAGAAACGTTAACCAAGTGTGTGTGTGGGGGGCAGGACAGTGGGGTGACAGCTGGAGGGAGGGAAAGTGGCTTCCAGGTTCAAGCAACAGCCTGTCTAACCCTTTCTAGAGAGACTGCCAGGGGTCTTCACCCACGGAAACCTCGGGTGCGTGTTCAGCAGCACTGGTAGGCGAGGTGGCACCTGGCTTCCTGCTCAGGGGCAGCAGAGAGTGACAGCCAAGCAGAGCCACTGTCCAGGACCTCCCCAGCTTGCTGACCTCTGAGCTCCCAGCCTTCAGTCCAAGGGGGCAGCAGCTCCCAATTCTGAGTAACCACTTGCTCTTCCCTTTGGCTATTTTCATCTTTCCAATGGTTTTTCTCCCTCTCCCCATTTTATTAAAATATAATTGACATATCGCATTTTACTAGTCCAAAATATACCTGATTTGATAATGTATATACTGAAAAATGATTACCACAATAAATTTAGTTAACAATCACCTAATATAGTTATATATTTTTTTTCCTATGATGAGAACTTTTAAGATCTACTTTCTTAGGAATTTGCAAATCTACAATAGAGTACCATTAACTAGGCACCATGCTGTCTGTCACATCCTAGAACTTACTTAGAGCTGAAAATCTGCACTTTTGACCTCTTTTGCCCCACCTGCCCCCTCCTCACACCTCTGGCAAGCACCGATCTATTCTCTGTATCTATGATTTCAGTTTTTTAAGATTCCACATGGAAGTGAGATCACACAGTATTTGTCTTTCTGTTTCGACTTCTTTTTAGCATAATGCCCTCAAGCTCCACCCATGTTGTTGCAAACGCAGGATTTTCTTCTTTTTTATAGATGAATAATATTCCATTGTATGTATATGTATACACACAGACAGACACACACACCATACTTTATCCATTCATCCAATGAAAAATACTTAGGCTGTTTTGATGTCTTGCCTACTGTAAATGATGCCACAATGAACGATGAACATCCAACATGTTTTTAACTTATTTCCTATGGTGAATTCTCTCTGCTTGAAAGGCCCAGAATAATTCATTTTATCCTGATTAAACACTGACTAATACAAGCTCTCAGCACAGTGTTAGTGCTGAATAATGAAAGAATTTGGAGATGAAATAATGAATAGAGAGTTTAATGGTGAATTAATGAGGATGTACTTATTTTAAAATTAAGACCTAGTTTTGGCAAAGAAATCATGCATTTACCATGACATCGTGGGGTTGTAAAACAGTGTCATCAAGGTACAGAGAATTTCCACAGGTTCTTAAAAGGAAAAGGGAATGACCACAACTTCATTGTCAGAAATTTAAACTGTGCTGGAGATTTTATAATCTGCCATCATCATTCTCCAACAAATTAGAGGAGAGAAAAATCAGTATCAGTTTGTATTAGATTTTATAAATTACAAAGTATGCCCTATTTTCTGTTGCAAAATGTGCCATTGTAAAGGCTTTATACCTTTCTGTATAAGCTTCCTTAAGCTCCCGGTTTACTTTAGTTGTATTTTCATACAGCCTTTGGAGGTCAGATCAGAGTTATCTGCAAACTGTTTTCATTTTCAATGAGGCCATAAAGTTTAAAATGTACAGAAAATCATGTATTGACTATCCAGCATTTGAGAATATTAGGGCTAAAGCGATCAGACCACACTTTTCTTTTGCAAGGGGGCAATTTTGTCAGTAAGCTCTGGCAAACGAAGATCAGACAGGGGAATGAGAACCACGGTTTGATTTCTTAAGGAGATCAATGAATATGACAGGTCAATAGATGGCACACAGCTGTGTCAGGTTCAGAAGAAGTGATGACGAGGGACAGAGATGAGGACAAGATGAGCATTTATAGAACGAGAGTGCAGTTCTGTGTGGAAAACCAGAATGCCCTGGGGAAGTCAGGAGTTAGTGGTTATCTTCCCTGGGCTAAGCAGAGCAATCCAAACACCTCAGACTCCCAGAGCACCCCCAGGAACCCAGCTCCTTCCTCCTCCGGGAGGGACTTCAAACAGCAGTCTGGGCAGCGTGAACATCGGCCATGGATTCTGGATTAGCCTGCCCCACTGTCCGAATGCTCCCCAAGGGAAGACAGGAGGGTGCTCCCACCTGACGAAGGTCCAAAGCAGGGAAACATTTCTTCTTGTGGCTATTCCCACCTATGGGACATAGTGTAGCTCAGCAGGAAGAAAATGGTCTTAGAAATTAAATATACTTGTGTTGAAATTATACCAAGCAAGGAAGTCAGCCTTAATGAACCTCAATTTCTTTAGCCATAAAATGAGAATGATATCTACATCCAATGATCATTGAAGGCTTAACGTGAGATGTTGGTGATGAAAGCGATAAAAGCAAACATTTGTTTACATTTTAGTGGCAGACGCTTTTCTTTATACTCAAGTCAAATACTACACTGAAGACACACGATGTCATAAAGCACCTGCGCGAGCACCTTGCACGCTGGGCGCGCCTGATCAATGGGAGCTGTCCTGCCGCCGCCGGCTGGCGGGTCATGGTGTCACTACTATTCCTTCTCCTTGGGGCTCACCCACTAAGGCCGTGAGAGATGCCTGCTGAAGCTGACGCTTACAGCCCTTCATCGAAAGGAATTCTTATCTGAGGACAGTGTGATCTAAGCTGAATTCAGACCACCTGTAAAAAAAAGCAGCACGACTTCATGCTATTTTCATGATACTCATTCTCACGCATGTTATGTAAAACATAATAGTACCATCAGGATCGTCATTTGAGGCATGGTGAATATTGAACTATGGAATACAAATACTTAAAAACCATTAGGCCAAGTCTTTTCTCAGATACTGGTAAGAAAGTGCACATTACAAATAAAAGTGCATAAGGAGATGCCAATTGAAGGAGGAAAAGGTAAATATAATAGGATGCAAATATATTTAAGAGAGATCATTGAAGTGACAATTTAATAGTAATGGTGGGTGTTGAATGGAATCAGGAAGAGTCACAGGTTCATACTATATATCAAAATGCTGCAAATTCATAGAACATCAAGACAAAAGCAGAGTATTTGTATCTAGAAAATATATGCTATGATCATTTTCGTAATTCATTTTTTAATCACATACACTATTACTTCCAGAAGTAGTGAAAGGATAATGGCGGGTGCGCCGGCATTAGAGTCAGGCTCTCCATCTGGCAAGTTGTCTAACATGTCTCAAGTTTCTTGCCCTTGTCTGCTAAGCGGAAATACTAGTACTTGCCTCACAGAACTAGGTCCGTTTAACAAAGTAATGTTATGTGAAGTGCATAACATGCTTGTCTCTGCTTAGTAGTCGTTCAATAAATGTTAGCTTTTTCCCCAACTGAAAATCTGTAAGTTCTCGGTTCACTGGATTAAGAATACTAACGTGTTGACCCTTCCTGGTACCAGGCAAGATCCACTTTACAGTACTTGAGAGGAGGGGAAATGTTTGGAATCCTGTATTATATGCAGAATGAATATTATATTAGACAAATCATAAGAATCATAAGAATCTATGATCAGCTTTCTTCATCGGTTCTTTATATAACTCAGAATATTTTTAAATGATCATCTTTAATAGTCCTTGAGGAAGATGAACAGAAAATAAAAATGAAAGAACTAGACCACAATATTTTGAGAACCACTCTCTTAGGAATACCAAAGGGAAAGAAAGACTTTAGATTGTACATAGGTAATAAATGTGGCACTTTGTCACACGCAAAAAAAAAAAAATATATATATATATATATATATAATAGGCATGAATTATAGAAATAAACTTTAGTAAAAATAAAATTGCAAATGAGAACTATATGAATGGATTTTATCAACATTTTCATTAGGTAAGGAACTGTGTATTATCCAAAGAGCATTTCAGATGTCTGCTGAAATTCAGTAGGAGTGATGGTTCACTCTGGCCTAAGAGATGCGGTATAAAACAGTGAACCGGTGGACCTCCATTCAACTTCCAGCCATCGCTTAGCTTCACCTGGGACCATTCACTTGTATCTACGCTAGACATTTCAAATAGAGTGCTCAGGCGAAAGCAGAGAGGCTGGCTGTGGAGGATCCGCTATGCTAGTGACAGAAGAGCTTTTCGAAGACTTCTTTCCAATTGGTTGTGGTGGCTGCACAACCAAAGAACCTGCGATTTGCTCCTCCCTCTCCCTCAGTACCCTCATTAGCAGTGATGCAGGCTGTAGCACAATGTCTCAGGTGAAATGGGTTTGTTTCGAGGCCAAGTATTCTTTCTGAGTTGCCTGATTTGAAATTGCTCAAAGTTATACAAGTATCTACATACACTCACTGACTTTATAAGGCCAAAGTTTCATTCCACTGAAGGGTTGCTTTGTGTGTGTGTGTGTGTGTGTGTGTGTGTGTGTGTGTGTGTGTGTGTGTGTTTGTGTGTGTGTGTGTGCACGGGCACATGTGCGTGTGCATACGTGTGTGTTTTAACAAAAACACTGTTTGCCATAAATCATTTTAAATTGCAAATACTTTCTCTAGATCCTTTCCATGCTGCAAAGACTTATATTAAATATGACTTTATACTGTTTGCATTTTGAATAAAGAGAAAAGAGAAGGATTGAACCCACCTCTAGCTATTTATACCACATAAGTCTAGCTATAAAGTCAAAATTCCTCTGTAATTCCCTTCTCTTCTCCCCATGTGAAATATTTATTGAGCAGTTACTATGTGCTCAGACTGCCAAGAATTAAATGATTGAAATAATTAAAATCTACCCCATTTCCAAATCTCAATAAACAGCAAATGAAAATATGTACAAGCTGTAGGAAAATGATTAAGTGACAAATATGACTTTTTGATCATAAATTAAGCCAAAATTTATTGTTCACTTCTTATATCAGGCAACACGGTATATTTATTAGAAAGTAAGTTAAAATAATTATCTATCACAACCCTACACACACACACACACACACACACACACACACACACACACACACAAAATCCAAGGTCAAAGAGACAGAGATTTAAATTCAGGCTCTGCCAATACACTAGCTACAAAGTTGAACAATTTAATTTATATCAGCTTTAATCTCCTTATTTATACAGTGAGGATAATCATATCATGAGATATTATATATAAGGTTATATATATACATATGAATGTGGTAATGCACCAGTCCCTAACAACGGCTGTGGAAATACCTGTCCCTTTCTCTACGTGCAGAGTCCGTCTTAACAGCAAAGTTAGGGTGTGACAACTGAAGAGAACTACAAAGTATAATATGTTATATTTTTCCCCTCAAGAAACTACCACTTTAGGGAAGCATGAAATATATTCATTCATGAAAAGTTAATTCATAATTTTTAGTATATAAAGGTTTAGAGTGAGATGACCACAGAATTTAAAGGCAGATTTTATATCTGAAATTAAACTAGTAAAATTGTACCCCTAATAGATGAGACATGTCATCTCTCTAGGGGGTTCAGCACTAACAAGCAATAGCAAATGCAAACTTTAGGAGGCTTTGGAAAAACCCAAATTAAATCAAGCACACCAGGCAGAATTTGTGATTGTTGAGAGAGACGTATCTAGGAAACCCTGAGTAGGAGATACTCTTCTTCAGGTCGGACCACTCAACAGGTATGACAACTGATTGACATAACTTTCTTGGTGCTGGTATGAGGCCAATGAAACAACCTTTTGATAACAATGACTTTCGATGAAGGCTTTCACCCCAGGAAAAGGTTTATCGATTCACGGACACACAAATTCCCTTCTGCTTGGAAGTTCTGTTTTCATTTTAAACTTTACTGTGAACTAATTAGTACACTAAATTTCCATCCGTTTAAACACCAGAATCATTCCTTTGAGCCTGGTCATCTCTGGGCACAAAGCAAGAACAAAACGAGGCTCTGGACGACCGGACTGTGACCAGACCCTGGGTCCTGTAAGGCAACATGCCTTTTTCAGTCTCAACAAATATTAAGCAGCACAGTGCATGTTCCGTATTAGTGCTTCAAATTTAAAATACAGACAGAACTAGGAATAGCTAATTTAATGTTTAGGCCACTGAAAATGTAACAAATCCTTGAGCATTTATAAATCCTTGACCATATTACAAATGTGATGCATGAAATGCTTTCAATACAGACTAGACCAGTCTTCTTTTTCATCTTTACTCAGGAAAAAAAATATGCAGTGACTCCAGCAAGTACCCAAGGGCTGTAATTAGCGGTCAAATCCAAATCCGTTAATTGCAATATCAAAAATCAATCTGTCTCCCTCTCCTCTTCTCTCTTCTCCCTTCCCCTCTCCTTCTCCCTTCTTTCCTGCCTGCCTCTCTCACTCTCTCTCTTTTTCTCTCTCAAAAACTAGAATCCACCCAATCTTGGAAACGGCATGTTTTATGTAAAAACAACCTGTAGAGAAACTGAACTGAAGGGAATAATTTAAGACTAACAGTGAATAACCATGGAAAGGCTAGAATATCGACCATGAGAGATTTTTAATTACACTGATATCGATTGGGATGATGGCAATTTAATTACAGAAAAGAGTTAAAGTTCAATCCTCAAGTCACGTTGTTTTGTTTGTTTGTTTGTTTGTTTATTTCTAAGAGTTTCCTTGGCTCTTATTTATGGAGAGAAGTTTTTGTTTGTATTTTTGTTTTTGCCTTAATTTATTTATATATATATATATATTTTTGCTTGAATCTTTCCTAAAAATTAAGCCAAGCATGATAAATCAGACTGAAGCAAAGGCACATCTTAAATCTAGTTAGCAACTTATTTGATTTGAAATGCCCAAGAGGGTATGCTGCTTATGAAGAGAAACAATGCAAGTATTTCTGAGTTTGGGAAAGAAGACTGATAATGCAGAGTGCCCTGAGGAGCGCTGACTGGAATTGTATAAGGTCCGAGAAATCTACTGCACGCAAGAATGGGATCGAGCATTTAGTAAACAACTAGAAAGGCCAGCATTGAAATTCAACTGAGGTAAGTAGCAATCACAGCACTGAATTTACAATGAATGACTTGAATATGACATAAAATACAAGAACGTTCACTAAAAGACCATTAAAGTCAGTGTTTGTAGTTCAGAGGTCTTAATTCTTTTACTTGGCCATTACACTGTTTATCTTAAAATACCTAAAACATCACATACTTCAAATTTGCAATGAGGTAAGTCTACTAAACTGTAGTGTTAAAGAAGATAAATACATAGCCTCTGATTAAACATCACTTTTTGTGAAATTTATTTACTCAAGGAAAATAGATGTAGAACACTGGATCTTTAAAAAGATTGACTTTTTAAAGAAACTTTTCATAACTACAAATAACAGCTTTCATTATGACAAGTTTTTTAAATAGTAGTTTATCAACTGGCAATCACTGGAAGGAATTGAAAATTTTTTGCTCCTATGGGCTTGGCTTTGATGGCCTTTGTTAAGATGGACTCAACCCCATATGAGACTATATATACAGTTATTATATATTTATATATCATAATGTAAGTAATTATTGTTATAGTAAACTATATTAAGTAATTCTATAGTTATAATACAAACAGAGATACATAGCAGGATATGACAAAACGTGAAGAGCATAAAACATTTTAATACATGAGGGCTCTGAAACTTCCTTCCCTTTTAGTCCTTTCTTCCTTTTAAGTCTCACTGTATTCTGTTCTTTTGATTTATAATTCCTTCTTTATCCCTTAAGTCATTTTAAGCATATGTATTTTATAATATCTTTCTGATTTTTAACCCAAGTTCTCAGTAGGTAACTTCTGTCTCTCCATAGTGAAATTCTTCCTCCTACGGTCTATAATTTTTTCTAGGGATTGTTTTAACTCTGGGAGCTCTGTAGAGCCTGAAGTGCAGAGAAGTCCCTACAGAGTGGTGGCACATTTGCTGCTTACAGAGTGCTCCATGGGTTTTATCAGCATGAGACTAATTTTTATAATTAATTTCCTGGTTTGGGGATTTCCGCCTCGTGCCAAAGTATAAATCTGGCTGCATAATCCAAACATGGCATGACTTGTGGCTTTGGTTGCTCGTGGGAGACCTCACGCCACCTCCAGAGCTTCAGGCAGGGTACAGAGAATCTCAGTGAGCAGGCAGAACTGCCAGGGTCTGGTTTTCTGTAAGAGTCTTAATTCAAACTAAGGCTACAACCTCCTGTCTCTTCATGGATGCTGGAAACTCAGCCTCTGCGGTTGGCTCCTGTAACCAGGCGTGCTGGGTCCCAGGCTGCTGTGGCATCAGCCAGGACGCTCACTGCTTCGGCTTTAATCTCCGGTGTGGGCAGATGGGCTTTGTTTTCTCTGCAAGCTCAGTGTTCACGTATTTAAATTTTTGATATATTTGATGTTGTTAATATGCATGTAGATTTTATTTATACTAGGAGGAGGCCACTGTTAAATCGGTCTTCCATGCGGCTAAAATGACAAGTCTCCTTCCCTACTCTCTGATGATGGGGAGGACAGATTTTCATGAAGAAGCTGTCAAGAAGGAAAGAGAAACTCCTAAGGATTTTATGTGAGTCGTCGTGACATAAGTATTTAAACCCCTTTAAAATTATAAGAAAATGTGAGCATAAGAAAATTTTATCTAGACTCAGTTAGTTCAGCGTGTTCCCAGAGGGCAGCGTTGTTGTATAACTTCAGTATACCAGTGAAGAACTCATCGTAACCCACGTAATCCTCAGCTGCTACTCCTTGATCAACATAAAATCCTTAATAATTATTACTATTATTACTAATATTATTATTCTAGTTTTTTCCCTTTATTCTTGACCTCCATCCTATTTCTCTCCTCTATACAGGAATTCATTCCAATTGAACAATATATGACCTTGAATATGTAAATTTTCTTTGCCCACTACGTGTGTGTTTAAGTGTCTATAAATGCATTTTTAATTTCCCTAAATGGTATAGATATAGTTCTAATTCTTACTATTCTTGAAATTTACATTTTAAGAACTGAGCATGGCGCTGCATATACATCCAATTCAATGCTTCTAACCACTGCATAATATTACTTAGTAAACATCTACTACATTTTATAACCTGGTTATAAAACACAAGATCTTAGAGCTATTGATTACTTTTCTATTAATGGCTTGTTTTCTCTGAAATTCGATCACTACAATCCACAATTGGATTCTATGGCCTGATAGGACATCTTTCCTTGTGATGTATAAGGTAGATGTCTTACGGGCTTCCTGTTTATAACTCATGGAATCTTTTGCTTGACATTTCTTAAATACACAACTAATAGCTAAGAACATGGAAAAAATATTAATGGTTACAGGAATTTTGGCTATGTACACATCCTATCCAAGGGGTGTAGAGTTTTGATTTTATATAAGATTAGAAAGATGCTTTGGAGTAAATTCATTTGTGACAATTAGCACTAAATTTATTGGTTCATAACAGAATATAGCTTTATAATGTGTGAGAATATTATTTCCCAATTAAAATTCTAAAAATATAAGTCAATTATTCCCTTGATAACATTAGTCACAATTAAATAATGAGAAAGTATTCACAGTACAATGTGTGGGAGCAACTATTCAAAGTAAATAGCAAACCACCGATCCAGTATTCAAAAG
Source organism: Rousettus aegyptiacus (assembly GCF_014176215.1). Lineage (NCBI taxonomy): Eukaryota > Metazoa > Chordata > Mammalia > Chiroptera > Pteropodidae > Rousettus > Rousettus aegyptiacus. The sequence goes on from NW_023416286.1 coordinate 88,849,502, forward strand.
ATTAAATATTGCTAAATACAATCACAGACCCCCAACATGAAAAGAAAAAAGTTTGATTCTACTAGTTAGAATACTTATTCAAATATAATCATGCAGTCTGTTTAATATGCATATGGAATTTTTTACTTATAATTTTATACTGGAAATTAAGGAAGGAATGATAGGACACCAGGCATGCAAGAGATTGAGATGAATGAAGACTCTGGACAAGCAGCACAGCATGACAGGCTGAGAACTGTGTCATACATATTTAAGAGCCACATTAAAATGCAGCATGAACCCCAGGCAGCGACTCTCAGCAAAGCTGACTTCTAAAAGGAGCACCTTGTTTAATTGATGTGCGACTCTGGGTTAGTCATCCAACCTCTCAAGAACATCCTGTTCCGCTATTAAAAGAGAGGAAACATGTCCCAGTTCACGTTAATGTGTTGTGGTCATATAACCCAGGGACATGAAAGCACTTAGCTAAAAATGAACTAGGGAGTTTTAATGCTCACACGGAATGATTCCTAACTGAAGCTAATGTTCTGACCATCGAGAAGGAAACATGAATAATATGGAAACTGGTGTTACAGGCTTTCGAGAACTTTCTCTCACAACTAAATTTCTTTTTACTGAAGAGTTACAGATTGAGAATAACTTGACAGAAGAGTACTTAAAAGACCGAAAAAAAAATATTTAACAAAATTATTAGGCTAATACGCACTGGGTCTACAAACAAAAAATGGGTACCACTGGAATGTAGGGTGCTGTGTACACAGTCACAGGCATGGGAGATATCTTCTGCTGAAGTTTTAAAAAGGGAAAAAGCAAGCTGAGGCTGTCTACAAAAAAAACCCTGTATCTCTCTACCACCAACCCTTCAAAGAATGTGTATGTACACACACTCACAGACAGACAGACACACACACACACACACACACACACATGAATAAATATGCTAAAGATAGAATACTCATTTCTAGATCTCTTGGCAAAACTTTGGAATTCTAGGGTTTTAAAAAATAAAATGCCAATAACCATAAAAATGAAAAAACTAAACCAATTTACCTATAAAAAAAAGCTAAGTGGCCAGCCATAAAAAATGAGAAAAAAAGAAACTGTTAGAATTTCTCATCTTACACTGAGTACACAAAGTAGCAATTTTACTATTGATAATTAGGGAGACACAAGTTCAGAAATTTTTTTCACTTCAGGTAACAATAAATAGATTAAAAAGAGAGTGCATGCCTTACAAATAAACTAGAGGCAAAAAGAGGAAACAAGTGAGGTCTGAAAAAAATGAAAGTATGTAAGTAAAAAAAACTGGAAGAGAGGGCACGAAGATATCAAAATGGCTCCCCTACAATACTGGAACATAGAAAAAACGTGGACTAGCAGATACAAAGTAAGAAAAGAGATCTCAACTGAAGTCTCCTCTATCAAACCCAGCTATCATTCACCTGTCGGAATGAAAGAAAGCTATGCAACAATAGATGATGGAGCAACGGAAAGGTTAAGATGTTGATACAGGGATGTATCGGGTATATTCATGTGTATGTGAGGCTGTAGGGAAAGGAAAAAAAAACAGCATCTCTTTTAGATGCATGTATACAATTATACTTACTAATGTAAATCATATCTGTGTGTAGATGCATAAATTCACATACAGAATCCTTAATCGAAGAATATTTTTCTGGAAAACAATTTCTAAAATTCCCTCAATTATCATCCCTCTTCCTCCTGACATTGTCATGCCTGGATGCAATGCCTAGAATTGCTGCAGCCCTTACGCCATCTTGAAATCCTGAAGCCACTGTGTAGTTATTTGCACCTAACAACAGCCTAATGACAATGTTATCAGAAGACCTCTTTACAAATAAACTGGCACTAAGATGTCAAGACTGCCTGGGGTAATACAGTAAGTAAGTGATAAAATCAGGATAAGTCTCTGGATCTGCCTCATTCTGAAATTAATGTTCTCCAGCACTCCTTACCACATCTAGTCCATTGCTTGTTTTACTACATCATGGTGTAAAATATTCCGTGGTTTCATTTGGGTAAGGGCAGGATTAATTTGCAGCTGCTTTTTTTTTCCCCGATGACCCATCTCTTAACATTCTCTCTGTATATCTGCAACCCTCAGGTTGAATGCTTTCTCTGGCAAATCTTTCTTGACCTCTGCAGTCTGTCCTAAACTTTTTCTCCTTTGTGCTCCTTACTTCAAATACATGTCTGCCCCTATGAACTGCCATTCAGGTCTTCTTTCATTCCAGCATATAATGCCATGCCTGGCGCATCACAGATGATTAATGAGAATGGAGAAGTCCTTGACTGCACTGTGGAGGGATGGTGGGAGGGAGGGAAAGAGGGAGCAAGGATCACCCTATAGTCTAACTCTACTGAAATTACAAAAGGACTATTGTTATGCCCTCGTCCTCTGAATCTCAAAGACATTCTATTCCTCTCTAGTTGCACTCATGTTCTGCCTTGTTTTAAATTAATTGTGTATACTTACTTTCCTCCTAATCCACAAATTCCTTGAGTTTGGGAATCTGTCATCTCCACTGGTAACACACAGCACCTATCATAGTGTCTTTCACTTAATGAAAGCATGTCAAATGCATGAGACCTTTTAGCAGGGTCTTTCCAGTAATGAGAGAGAGATGGAATAATCTGTTTTTTAAGGAAGGCATCTTTGAAACCTGGTGGGGTTTTCTGAGCTCTTTTCATGATAGAACAGGGCCCCTGTACGTGTCAAGCTGGCATCTCCATAACCTTTCCAAACTGCTGTAGAACCCGCACTTCAATGTTAATACTTGCTTACAACAGCTTTATATTGTTTACTGTTTAGCAACTACAAGGCGAGCCTCCCTGAAGATCCCAAGTCCAAGTCTGAAACACAGGGGTCTGTGGCCTGTGCTCTCCAGGACAGTCCATTTCTGTTTCTATTTAAGAGCTAACACATGTGTATTTTTAATTATCAACCCTGCCAGGGTGGCTGACACAGTAAATATCTGCCAACTTGAAAATCTGAAAGTGAAAGTAATGTTTGCATTATTACATATTAACATTTTTAATCCTTCAGAAAAGTCATTCTGGAGTGACGGGAATTATGAAAGAGTAATGAGGATGATGATTTGTCCAGTTTGGTTTACTGTATTAGTGTGAAAGAGATAAAAGAATATATATGTATTAAGATACAAATTCATGCATAACCCTCCAAAACCACCCAGAAAATAGCAATATTAAAAGCAGTATTATCAGAATAAATTTGACAAAAGAACATAATTTAGGTAGACTACGTGAAAGTGACGTTTTATCCAGATCGCCAAGATACAGAAAATGGAAAATGGAGCTCAAAATACTGTGCCTCGCAGGCCAGCTACATATTTTTGTAAATAAAGATTTATTGAGACACAGACATGCCCAGTTGTTTACACACCATCTATGGCTGCCTTTAAGCTACACTGCTGCCAGACATGAGTAGTTGCAACAGAGACCGAACGGCTCGCAAGTCTAAATACTTACTATCTGGCCCTTTAAGAAAAGGTTGTAGATCCCTAGTCTAAACTTATAGTGGTGGTGGTCTGTCACAATTAGGACACATTCTAGATGTGCAAGAGTTATGTCTGATGTGCTTAGGATTAATCAAAAACTGATCACTAGCTTTGAGGGACAATCCTAAGGGCAAGGAGAGAGTAGGCAAAGCATAAGCATTTATTGAATTACCCAAAATGGAAATCTGTCTTTAAAACACCAAGCAGTCTGTTTTTCTTCATTAGAAAGCAGTCACTGACACATGTACAGTATGGATTCATCGCAGCAGCAACATTCTAATTGCAGGCTGTGAAGATTTCTAATTGAAATGAGATTAATGAAGGGCCATGCCAGCCTCCTACAGTATCACAATCTGTATGAACGCTTAGCTTCCGTGAGTCATTTTCCTCCCCAAAATAACTCAGATTAAACAGCAACTTCCAAACCGATGGCACTGTTTCCGTCCAAAATTTTATGTCTTGCTTCATGTTCCAGGATACAGCACAGAGTGCAGGACTCATCCTCTGCCATCAGCTAATATTGGTAAATGTCAGGCATTTAATAAAGTTAAAGGGCAAAAAAGTTTTAAAGAATTTATTCTGCCTCGCGACCAGCCCTTGAGAAGGCTCAGGAAAACTCACTGCTTTATTGACTGGATCAGAATGAGCAATTTTCATATGTTTCTGAAAACACAGCCCAATGTCCTTAGGAATTTGAAATCTCTATGAAGGATATTCATCTATGTATATGTATATGCATTTGTGGTTGATCATATATATATATATTCAAAAATATTTATGAACTATAATGGTAAGTGTACTGTTATATGTGCCAAAGTGTGGACTTTGCATAATAACACAGTGGGTTAAATTCTGGTGTTTGGGAGCCAGGGCACAAATCCTTTAAAAACAGCCATTGGAATGTCCCACTTGCCCAAGTGCTTTCTGTGCTGGCCAAGGGGGCGGGGGACACCACAGCCCCATTCGCAAAGGGGTCAGCCAGTGCTGTTCCAGTCGTTCAGGAAGGGATCCCCTCAGTCCGCCTTCTCTAGTCCACCACTGGACCCAGAGATGAAAAGTAGAGATTTGTCTCCTATTTGTCTCCTTTTATTGCCTCAATTTCCTCTTGAAGAGGTGTGGCATGAGGGGGAAGAAATGTTTATCAGAAATTGAGGAGAAAAAATCAGCAATCTGAAAATGTCATCTTAGAGCATAAAACATCAAATTTGCTAAGAGAAAGTGGTCGAAGTGCTGGCCACGTGGAGTCCCCGCCCTTACTGAGTTCCCGTTCTCAGACGTGGGCGCACTCCTGACTGGCACGTAAGGGTAAACTTTAAAACATGTGGGCTCCTCCTCGTTTTCAGTCCATAGGACTGATAGCTCTGTTCACTCTCTTAACATGGAAGTTCCACAAGGAAAGGCCTTACTTTAATGAAGCCGTGACTACCCTTCCACTATAGCCGCAAACTGAAAAGGAAAAAAAAAATACATATTGACCTGGAGCTCTTTTTACAACCTCGAGGGCCTGAGAGACTGTGTCCTCTGGTCTTTTGGGTTTTAATGACTAGCTGGCAGCACTCAGTTACTACCTGGTCATTAATGAGAAATATAATTGTTATTAGCAGACAGGTGAACAACTCATATGCCATCATAAAGTGCATAGACGGCCATTTTACAGTGTCAAGTGAAATGAAAGGTTCCTTAAGAAAAAAAAAAATACCACTCTATTATAAGGAGGTATTGCCGCTCTTCTTCACGGACACAGGAATACAAAAATAGCTATCGACGAAAGTGACGAACTATGCCACCTTATTTTTTTTTTAAGTACAGTGCAAGTAAAGCTGCTATATAAGCCACAAATCCCACTCTGTAAGAATTAAATCCCAACCATCATTTAGGGTTTCATAATTTAAGCCGCTATCCATCTTTTGACCAAAGGTGATCTATAGGAAAGGTTTTACTTATGATTATGTCACGTAAAATATAAATATACATATATTTATTAAATTATCTTTGTTAAATATGTATTTACATATCATAAAACTTTATAAAACCACCAAAAGGAAAGCATAAAAAAATGTATAAAGAAAATATAAGTTTAAGATAACAAATGATTCTATGCTTTATTTCAACACAGTTTCAAAATCTTTCCGTCACCTAAAAGACCTATGTTGGTTACTTCAACCAGAGTACAAAAATTACACTTTACCTATGTGGAGTCACCCAAGGTAATTCTGCATCACTTTACAGTTCACCAGTTAGAGCTTAAGAACACACATACGCCCCTACAAAATCATCAAACACGTTCCAGAATCTTTTCTTCTCTAGGTAGAAGAGTTACCGCCGTGAGTTCCAACTTGCAAAAAGAACTGTCTACATCTATACTAACCCCGTATCATTGATGGCCGGGTGACAGGACGGACATAGCAGGACGTCTACCGATCACCTGAGACTCTCGGGGCATTCTGCTGTAATCACGAATGCTCCAAACCGAGTCCTGGTGAGGAAAAGGGTAAGTATCAAATCCTGTTATCAATGTCATGACCAGGTTTGGAAAAACTAATTTTTACCTGGAATCATTTTTTTTAAAAGGCTTTTAAATATTAAAGGGGCTCTGAAAGGAACCACAGAAATAATGAAGTGTCAACGTCACCTCAAAAGCGTCCCTATTAATTGCGTATTCACTGCCCTATATCTAGGGCCCACAGGGGAAGGAACAGACTAGATGACATTCCCCCTAAACTTCAGTTTAGAAAATCCACAACCCACCCCTGCAAAAACACACGTTGCCTCTTTCAGCATTTTATAGTCCCTGTGGTGAAGAAAACATGTAATAATCATGTTCTTTCTTATCTCCAGTCTAAGTCCTTGCTACTTTGCAAATTCATTTTCTCTTGTTTTCCTCTTTGGAGACAGAGAACAGCTGGTTGGCATCCTCCGAACACTGTAGCGATCCCTCATATACTTGCAGACAGTGATTAAGTCCTCCCCTCAGCCTTCGCTCTTGAAAAACTCCAATTCCTTTTTAACACAAATTATCAAAAAATTGCCACAGCCTTGGACATGAAAATTGTTATCTCGCAGACTCTCCCTGTGAACCCCACTCGTTCCTGTAAACACTCCTTCCCCAGAAGCAAGTGGAAGCAGCACACTGTCTTGACAAATCTGAGCTCCCACCATCTGGCCTTGATCTTTGTACCACACAACGTGAATTTGGGTTCTCCATTAACTTCCCAAGAACGCTGGCGGTTTTCAGGTAACCGTGTCTGAGTCTCACTTCCCAGTCACCTTTCACTGCCTGCCTCCGCCCCTCACATCCTGAAACAGGGCCACGCCAGGAAGAGCGAGCTCTTTAGCAGCCACAGGAGTGCAGCTCCGCGTAACGGCTACTGCTTGAGCCAAATGCCTCACTCAGGAGGGTGAGCTTTTTCCGTAAGGTATCAATATCGGATGTTAAAACAAAGCTTTCCTTTTTAGTCACATCTATGCAAAAATAGCACTCATTACAGGGAGATATGAAAAAAGATTTGCTGACTGCATGATCTTAAGCAAATTACTGAATCTCCCATTTTCTTCATCTGTAAAATGGGAATAATAATAACCCAAACGGTTGAGAAATGAATGAAATAGTATGTCACCAGCACACGGCCTGACGAAAGTCTTTCTCTGGCCCTTGCACGGCCTTTTCATTCTTTAGTGCAGTGTCTTTATGAGCACACAGTGGATTAATGAATCCAAAATTCTCCTGGGTCACATATTTGTATTTAAAGAAGGGCTTTCTGGAGTTTTAACAACAAAAGCGACTCTACTGATAAGCACTCCAAGTAGCAAGTCAGACTTGCGAGGGCGTTGTTTTGTACCAGGAATAACCCCTGAATAAGGCAAGCCAACTCACGGACGTATGATTTCGTCCATATGCGATGCATAAATATGTTTATCCATAGACAAATATTCTCAATCTCAATGATCCTGAGTTGCTTATGACAAGCTTTTCTCCGAAATACCCAACGATTTATTTCGCTTTGAATTATTTCACTAGTAAAAAGGATGACCCCAAACTCAGACAGCTCAGACACGCCAATTCATCCCCAATATAAAGCTAGAATGTTAATGTGCCAACCTTTTACTTCATTTTGCTTGGAAACAAGTAGACAATTGGTCTGCTAGAGGACAAAATATTTCAAGTCTGAAAAATTGAAAATATTTTTATTTTTATTATGTGACCACAACTTAGCTGTTCATATCCATTTTCTCTCCTTGCTCTGTCTGAAAGTTAATTGAGCAGGGAGAATAAAGATATACCCTCCACGAATATTTTGGTAAATAATCATTTGTGAAAGGTCTGACTATCTAACTACCTGGAGTTAACGAATGACTTTTAGAGGTTCATAATTTTGTGATTTACCTGTTTCTTAGTATTCACAAATAATGACTGATGGTCTGTCCAGTAATAAATTACACTTAAATCTAAGAATTGTAGAAAAGAGGTGGGAGGCAAAGTATCTCATGTAGGAAACAGTTATTTCTTCTGGAAAAAAAAAATTAATTTCCTAAGAAGCCAAGTCAAATGGCTCAATCAGCCACCTGACAAAATACTTCCTTACCTAATACGTGTTTGTTAAATGGCAGTCAATAACAGTCATCATGTACCTGGACAGTTTATCTTTTCTGTTTAGAAGAAAGCAATATGACTATTTATATATCCAGAAATGTGGATGTGTGTGGATGCGTGTGCATGTATGCGTAACGTTTATGAGGTGAGTGTGTGTAGAGGGATTATACTCACTAAGAGCTATTTCTGCTCTTCTCTAAATGACACTGTTAACCTAATAGGTGACTCATTTTTAAGGTTATTCATTCTCACCAACAGACATTTCTATTTTGGGGGGAAAAAATGCCAATATACCAGTAGTGTTTAAACAAGCTGTGTTCTGTTCATGAAATATTCTGCCCCCAAATGGTCACTGTGGGCCATTAACTTAACAGTAAATGCACCAAATGAACAATGAAAGGTACAAAAATTTCAATATGAATGAGTGAAGTATGAGCATTTCCCCTATGTATTTCAGGAGCATTTTACCATTCTCCATGGTAATTCCTATTCCATTGCAAAAAAAAACAGGGGTGATATGTTATTTAAGTAAAATTTAATCTTTGTTCGACAGAGTCCTGCCTATGAAGGGTTGTGAACTGTTCCTTTAGGAAAATGTGAGTCCCTCACGTCCATCACCTCCTTGGCACCCCCAGAACCGTGTGGAGAAAGCACAGCTGGGCACCCATTTGACACCCAGCCCGCATGGCTGGACGGAGAAAGCTCAGGGTTTCAGAAGGTCAGACGCGGGAGCCAGCAAACGCGGGTACAGAGCAGCAGCGTAAGGCAGCGTAAGGCAGCGTAAGGCAGCGCTGGGGTAACCCCGCCCCCGACACCCCTGCAGGTGGCCCGGTGACTGCTTCTTTCGCTGGGCGCTTGTTCCACTAGTATCCTCTGCAGGCTCTATTCTGCGTCCGCTCCACAGTTCCCGCTCCCATTCGCGTCCTCCGCTGTCAGGTTTACACTATTCATTGATTTTTAAATATTACATACGATTTAGCTGATATTTCAAAGGCTACAGTAGCATGAAAACTCTCTCCGGGACTTTCAATGTGATCTTCTAGGACTTATTTTAAAAATTCATTTTTCTGCTATCCTCAGTCAGTTCGTATGCCTTTCTTCCTAGTCTTCTACACTCTCAGGTTTTATTTTCCTCCATAAGAATTTTTCTTGTTCATATGACTCCTCAATTTTTACTTTTTATCCCACCATTTTTCCTTGCTAAATATAGTCATTGGGATATTAGTAAAACACTTATTTTATATCTCAACTATATCATTCAGAATCACGCATCTACATTTCATCCATAATTTCCTTCATTCCACAAACCATTAACACATACCAGAGCCATATTGGCCATTAGGAGGCAAGCCACAGGTTTATTTATCAAGAAAGTCATGAATCATTTCTAGCCATGCACATCGGCCCCAACTCACACAGCCCTACTCCCTGTGCACAGAGCAGCCTCCCCACAAAGTCCACGGAAATGTTATAATAGCAGGTCCCCAATGCCTTTCCCAAGAGGAAAGGAGGAAGATGGACGGTAGAAAAGAATCAGTCACAGTGCGCCAGCGTAGCTGTGGAGCAAAATGTCAGTGCTGGACACAGGCCGCGAAGAGGGGCAATCACGAATGCGGTAATCAAGTGCTCATCGCTTAGGGGAGGAAAGTAATTAACACGGGCCTCGCGTTCAGCTGCAGGGGAGGGATGTGTAAAATGCCGAGTTCCTTGAAGAATTGGAACATATGCCCAAAAGTCAAGAGAACAAACCCAAGCAGGAGTACAGAGAATTAGTCAGCAATTTGCTCTGGAAATCGCTGGTATAGAGGCAAACATAAACAGGGCTCTTCCTAAGCTAGCAAAAGAGAAAGAACAGAATAAAAAGGAAAGTTCAGTCAGAAAATGGTAAAAGTGGACACGTATGATAAATTTTAAAGGACATATGGTCTTAATGAGAAGGAAATTAAAAATCCAGAACCATTTTACCAGTATAATTATCATGTACAAACATATACATGTGTGTGGAAATGTGAAAGGGAGATGGGAATATAGAAATTTCTTCACCATCGTATACACAATGTCGGTTACTATTTCAATAAATTTGGTGGAATTTATACATTCAGACTGTAAGTAAATTCATAATCATAGCTTGATGGAATGGTGGACTACTGCCAATATGTGATATAGAACTGCTTTTAAATTCTTTTCATATTCAGATAATTTGGCAAAAACACATGAACACATAAGTAAAAGCAATAAATTAGTGCATGTGAATAAATTCATCATGACCTTATTATGGTGTACAGGCAAATACCTCATTTCACGAAGCGTATGTCCAATTCAGTAGAGCCCTTTCAAATTCACAATCCTGAATTGTTCTGAGCAACATTTCTCAACATTTCTTACAAACGGCTTTAATTTCTGCAAGAGTTAAATCAACCAAAATGCTAAACTTGGAAGGGAATGGTGTACAATTACAAAAATAAAGGCATAATTAGGTATAATATTCTAGAATACTTAGAACTGTTTGCTTCTTGCAGGCAATGGTTTTTCCAAATAAAAGCTCAGGGTGAATTAATTGTTGTAAAATAAATACACAATCAAGCAGCTAACATGTTACAGTTCTGAAACAAGCATATAATAGAAACTGTTTCAAAGATGCCCAATCCAAGGAAGCTGGCAAATGGAAGTAGATTTGTGAATTAGCAAACGTGATGATCCGGCAGTTAACATCTCCGGTTGCCGGTGTTTAAATGCACACTTATAGAATGAGACAGAAGCACACAGGAAATTAAATATATGCAGTGTATGAAAAATTAAGCTGCTGGAGGAACAAAGAAGGGGAGTGAGTGTACTAGTCTAGAGGGGAATAGAAAAGCAGGGAAATGGGAGAAGGAAGAAGAGAGAGAAATGAAAAATATTTGACTATTTGGAAAATCTATTTATCTTCTTTGTTCAACATCCTCTATTGATCACCATCAGTGTTGGCAAGTAGCTTGAGGCTGTGATCCTGAATTGATATTTAATTAAAATCCAGTTCTATTTTAATAATGTGGTAAACACATCACAATTCTGTATGTAAATAACATCAGCAGATGAAGGATAAAAGAAGAATCGAAACTAAGTACTAGGAAGTTTACAAAGAAGGCAAAGAGCGAATCACGCAGAGAAAAAAACAATAATTAAACTCTGCTTCCAATTTATTGTTATTGTGACTTATTAAGATTCCGCTTTAGTCCAAAAGTTCTTTTCTGTCTTATTGTCTTGCCAAGGAGGAAAATATGCACAAACTGCATTTTATTCCTTATCCGTAGAATGAGAGCCAAGTTCTGCCCTCAACAACTCATTCCCAGCTCTCTATGGGTTAGATTATTTTCTTCATCATCATCTTTAACTTCCTCTGAGTAAAATTCTTCCCCAAAATTCTTACCCTTGGTTATACTAAAACACCAGAAAATGGGAGTTATATGTGTTTATCTAGGGGAAGATTTGGCATTTGAGGTAAATTCTACTAGTCAACCCAGCCGACTTCTTTGAAAACCACTCAGATTTCCGAGCATCCTAAGACACTTTAAAGTATGCTGTGTCCCCCTGGGGAGCCACTGCCGTGCGTATATGTTCATACTTATGTGTTTGTATAAATGTACATATAAGACAATGTTTATGAGATTTCTCTGAATTTGGAAAAAGCTCTCCAAATTCAAAAGTGATTTTTTAATTATAATGGTTAGTCAGTGTCGTAAATCTTCAAGTTTCACCCAGCAAGTGGGTTAAATTATGATTCCTCGGTGGCTTAGGATCGTTACAAATATAATGAAACTTTGGGCTTCCCAAGTAGGGAAGTGCCTTGATTCACTGGGGCTGCTCTAACAGAAACTACCGGACGCCGGCTCACTAAAACAACAAACGTTTATTTCTTGCAGTTCTGGAGGCTGAGAAGTCGAAGATCAAGTTGCTGTCAGATTCAGGCACATTCCATGCCTGCAAAGGGCCCACTTCCTAGAGAGCTGTCTTTCCACTGTGTCCTCCCAAGGCGAAAGGCACAAGGGCTCTCTCTCTCTCTCTCTCTCTCAGGCCTTTCTACGAATGGGGCACTAACCCCATTCACGAGGGCTCTGCCCACATGCCCTAATCACCCTCTGGAGGCCCCACATCCAAACACCATCATGTTAGGGTTCAACACGGGAAACTTGGGAGACACACACATCTAGTCCATAGTGGGAAGACTTACTAACGACCCAACAATTAGAAGACGTTCTGAGCTCACGAAACACAACCACTGAAACCTTTCCTTCACTCCTCGTCCCACTGATCCCCTGCGCCTCTGCTTCTGAGTAAGAAAATGGTGAGCTGATGTCGGAGAGCCTCCTGCAGAATCGGAGGAGAAAGGACAGGTGAAGTGTCTCCCAATCAGGCCAGCAGACAAAGTGCGTGTTTCTCAGGAGAGCACAGCCAAATCCCTCCGTCCCTGCGTGTCCACGCACCTGAGCAACCCCTCAGGCAGGGCACACACTTCACAGGAGCCTCTGCAAGCTTGCAGAGCGGGAAGGACAGCAGCCAGCCCTCCCCTCTTCAAATTCCCACTCCTTCCAGAAACACAGGGTCTAGTGCACTTGTGTGCACCATTATTCTGTCCCAAAATAAACGAGTCCCAGAAACTAAACATTATCCAGATGATGCTCAGGATGAGATGAATCAACTCTATGCCATTTGCATACATCTCAGAGACGTGTGTAACAAGCTTCCGCACAGGCAGGAGCAAGAGGAAAAGCTCGCTGGGCTTAGTTATCCTATTCTTGAAGCAGCAAAAAAGTCAGAAAGAATATCAAAGGGGCCAAAAGGGAGGATTTCTTTTCTCCAAGACTAGCAGAAGGAAAGTAAAGCCAAGCTTACCGCCCCTCGGCAGTGAGGCACACTCGATAATTATTTGAATAGAAAGAAATGGACCGATTCCAGAAACATAAAACAGACAGAATAAATTCAAAGATTTGAGAAAAGGATGTGATTTGGCTAAGATATTGTTTCTGCCTTTCTCTGCTTCCAACCCACTTTAACTCAAGCAGCTCGCATCTGGCGTCTTATGTGAAGTCAAGAGGAAAAGCCCAAGAAGCTGACGCTGAGCAGCTCCAGGCTGGGCACGAGGCCCGGGTGCTCACGGAGGTGGGGAAGATCACGGAGAAGACCCCCGCCAGCAGCCAGCTTTCGGAGCCCAGGATTTGTGCGAGCACCTCCATTTCAGTTAGTGGGAACAGATAAAGAAGAGGTAAAATGCTTCGGATACAGTCAAGTGGAAAGAGACATCATTTAGAACCACAAATCAGAGTGCGATGTCCTCACTGCTCTGTTATGATGTATAGCTTATGATGTACAGCAAATTAGGATGCTACTTTCTCATTCTTTTAGCGTATTCCTTACTTTCAAGTTTAAAATTATTGCATGGTTAAAGAAATTAATTTTTAAGTCATAACTTGCAAGGTTTTAACTGCAAAGTCAGAGTTGAGACAGTCCACCTATTGCATAAGCCTGTAGGTCGAAACAAAGAAAAAACCCTGGAGAAGGCTGGACCACTGTACTTATCCCATGTGCTGGGACAAAATGAGCTCTTGGACTGTACCCTGATCTCACCTCCATGATGGAGATGAGGAGCTCCAGAAACATACTCGCTTCTTCCGAACCGCATTCACACAGTGGGAATAACGGCCCCCTTGTAGGGTTCTTATGAAGACTATGATAATGGAAGGATCTGGATAGGAACTAGCCTCGTGCTGGCACCTCACAGATGCTAGCGAGCAAACACCACTGTCCTTTACTTCCTTTTGGCACTACGGGTCTCCATAATAATCAAAGCTGTCGGGCCAGCAAAATAACTGAGGAAAAAGACTGTATTCCCAATAGCATTTTTTAAAAAATTCTGGGTGCATAATTTAAAAAACTAGACTGATGCATGGTCATTCTTCAGGATCTAAAAGACTTTCTCCCCCAGGAAAGCCCATCTGTACAAATCTTTCTCAGAAGACTTCCTGCCAACCTCTTATATTTCTCTGTCCAAATTTTCTTCCCATTTATAAATGAATATTTCAAGGTGATTTATCAGAAGCTCCTTAATTCTGATCTGATAAGATAGGCACCATAAATTTGTGTGAGACTCCCGGGGTGTTCCCCATCCGGCTCGGCTCGAGATCCTTTTGTGAGCTGGCTCTCATTATTTCGTTCCATTCTCAGGGATCAGTCAGAGCTTCGGTTCTTACTGCCTGAATTCCCTTTAGAGGAGCTCTGGGGTATGTCAGATTGCTTTCTGTTTACCCGAATTTAAAAAAAAAAAAAACTACCACAGAATTTTTACTTTCTGCAGACGTCAGTGTTGCATCCACAGTGCTCGCCTATAAGCGTCTGCTCTCGGCTCCTCCCACGAGTCGGGATAGTGCGCAGCGCTGCTGTCTGAATGAACAGAAGATTCTGTGCTCGGAAGGGTCGAGGCACTGAATGGGAGAGCAGAAAACGGATCAAACTTCAAGCACGGCAGGAAGGGTGAAAAGCAGTGGGACTACCTTCCGCATGTACGCTGGGGATGCGAGGCAGGGGTGCCGAACATTGCAGTAGCCGCAGGGCCTGGGGGCGGGCTGCAGACGGAGCAGGCAGGCCCAAAGAGTAACGTACCAACCAGTAACTTGCATAATGCACTGCCAAGTGAATTCACACAGGTAGGACCACGAGCAAAGGGTATGTGTTGTGGTATTTCTTAATGAAAAGCAAGTGACCGGTTAAACACATCTTCCCAAAATACCATCAATAGCTCTACGATCTACAAAATTACAGACGAAAATACAAAAATGCATGACTCCTATTAATCAATTCAGTCCTACAACCTTATCATTATTCTCTACCTCTGCTTTCCACCTAAAGCTTTGCTCTTTAAGAGTTTTCAATTCTTAGAATCTGAACATTATTTATTCTTTGAAACATAATGAGAGCACAAAAATATTCACTTTAGCAATTCTCTCTCATCCTATTTACTAATGAGAGAAAAGCAGACAGATATTACTGGAAATATGACCATGAGTCTAACTGAATTAAATCAGCATAATTCAACAACATAGAACATACCCTGTGGTTACAAATGTATGCATCTTTCTTTACAGCTTCATTAGTTTGGATCTGAACTTCAGCCCTTTGAAAATGTCAGTATTACGCAGGTTGTAGAATCAGCCAAATTCTTACCCTTGATTCAGTAATATGGCTGCACTCATTGAATTAGTTTAAATTCACATCCAAGGGCACTACAAATGAGCACATTTTCCAAGGACAGAGACAGAAATAGAGATGAGATGGACACAGAGATAGAAACTGGAGATACGATTAATATAAATACAATATAAATCTTATGTTATCTCATATATCTATCGTAGCAAAGAACTTTTTAAAAGATCATGACTATCCCATCAGTGAAATATTTTTGGTACTCTCCTAAAAAAGAGATTCCTGAGACCATTGTTAATTGCTTTGTAATCTAAATAGTGCATATGGTTGATTCTATTCTAGAACTGATATTTGTTTGGAGTTACCTTTTGATAACAGAATTGCCACAAGCGGATTGTTGGGCCCTAAAATCAAGTGTGATCAAACTCTGAGGGCTTGAAAGAGCAGGCACAGATTTTCATTCTGTTCGCGGATGCGAAAACTGCAGAGTGCCACACATGGCTTTGCTCAAGTGTTAATTGAATAGAACAGAAATGGGAGGAGGGAAACGTCTGAACGGGCTGGAAGAAGAGAAAAATGTCAACTCAGAAGGAGAAAAGGATATTAGATACTTCAAAAAGATATATGTGATAGAAAGTTTAGAAATTGAAACTAAAATGTACAAGAAGGCAGATCATTTTTCCTGTCATTTTTCACACTTCCTTGTTCTGACATGTCTACAGTGCTATAAAAGCTATCTTACTGTATTTAAGCTTTTCAAGTACACAGAAGCTTGAGAGTTGATTGTTTAAAAATGAAACAAAGTTAAGCAAAACTTTACCAAACACTGAAAAAGGATTCCAGTTCATTTTTGAGACGTACTTAATTCATCCCTGCTAATTTATCCATTCATGTTGGCCAAGTTAATTTGTGTCTTGTATTATTTCACTCTCTTTACTCACAACTGTTGCAGTAAAATAAAAATAAATTCAGTCTCATCTTTGAAGAGAGATAATTATGTTTCTATCACTTATATGAAAGATTTTAGTAGCTCCTTCATCCCTGAAGCTTTTGAGTTATGGGTCTTCAACCTTCACAGCAAAAACATAGTAACCGTACATCACAGGTAAGGCATTCTGCAATTGTGAATGGGAAGATGGAGTTTCAGTTCCTCTTGGCAAAACATTCTCCTCTGGACATTGGACAAATCAGCTCTGAATTACTCAAGGTGCTGATTCCTCAGGGAGATATCCTTTTTCCTACATAGCAATTTGGGGATTAAGAATCACAAGTATGTTCTGGCATGAAACACACACACATGCATGCACATATGTATGTATGCCTATATACATAAACGTGAATATATAACATATACTCTATATAATGTATACATGTATACATAAATACATATATATGTGCCCTCACATGCATGTGTGTTTCAATCATGATGCTATAGAAACTGATTATACCTGGCCTTATACCGGGCCACATATAACCAGTATAATCTTTTTCTTCACGATAGACCTCTGAAGAGTTGAAGATAGCTTATTATGTTTATAATGGCTCACATGAGTATAATTGTTTCTTAAGGATATCTGAGTTATCTCTTGCTATATTCTTTTAGCAATTTAAGTGAAATACAACTGTCACTCATCTTTTTAATCTGGTTCTGCTTTTTCCCCCCTGAATCCACTTGCCAGAAGTTGATGAAAAGAACAAATTCATTTTAGTAGTAACAAAGAAAACCTACAGAATGGGCTCCAATAGCAGTTGGACTTGGCATGAGGTCCCAAAAATAGCTCTGCCAATTTTTTTACCTATTTGTCCATGTATTTAATTATTCACATCACTACATTTAAGTGTCATCATTTTAAAAACTGGGATTAAAAAAAAAAATTGGGTTTCTGTAAAGATTAAATTATTTACATATTAGCAACCTGGCACTAATGACGCAACATTGTCCATTACCGTATTATTTCGTAAGATGGGGATGACCCTGTTCCATCCCAACAGTCTCGTGAAATGAGACTTTTAGTTACATTTAAAAAGTGGTAGGCAAGTCACTTATTAGGTCCAAGATGTGCATTGGATAGCATGGGACAAGTCTGAAAATTTATGATATAAAAGAAGTCTGAAAAGTCATTTCTATGTATTAAACCATAACAAATCTGGGAGTGTTTTTACCTCTAACTTTGGGTTAAATTAGTTGTAGAAAAATCCAGTTATTCCTTACCAAATATACCATGTACACTCTTACGCCCATATTTCCCAGCTCTCCTCATTTTGGACCATGTAATTACTTCTGGCCAGTGATTACTAACCATACACGCCATTTCTGGTCCAAGAGTTTTAAAGGCAGCCTGAGTTACCTAAATTCTCCTCCCCAGGCCTAGAATAAGGAATTGCTATATGGAAATAACAGAGCCATCAGAAACAGTCTGGATTCCTAAATTAGGATCAGAGAATTCAACACCTCTCTCTCAATAATTGAGAGGAACAGTAGACAGAAAATCATTACGTGTAAAGAATGCTTGAAAAACACTATCAATCAGCTTGACCTGATAACTCCAGAATATACATCCCTTTAATACACATGTAATATTTACCAAGCTAGCTTGCCCTCTGGTTCATAAAAGAAGTTTAAGTAATTTGAAAAGTGTGCAAACCAAATATGTTCTTTAATGACAATATGATCAAATTTGAAATCAGTAATAAACTAATATGTGGACAATCTTTAAATATTCAGAAACCAAATAATATGTTTCTAAATAACGAATAGGTAAAAAATAAAATGAAATTATAAAGCATTTTGAAGTGACTGCAAATGAAAACACCACATATCAAAATTTGGGGATGTAACCAAAGTAGTATTTAAATAGCAATAATAACACTTACTATCATTAAATGTCTATATTACAATAGAAGGCCTCAAATAAATGACCTTAATTTTCACCTTAAAAACTCAAATAAAGAGCAAATTAAAACTGAAGAAAAAAGAGAGCAAATATTAAAGATTAGGGCAGAAATCAATGAAATGGAAAACAGAAAAAAAGTAAAGAGGTAAAGAGAAAAAAGGCAAAAGGTGTTATTTGAAGAGAACCATAAAATTGATATATGCTTAAACAGACTTATCAGAAATAAAAGAGAGAAGATATAGATTACCAGTGTGAAAAATGAAGAGAAGTGGCAATGATATATATGTATGTGTGCATGTGTGTGTGTGTGTATGTATGTATGTGTGTGTGTGTATATATATATATATATTCCAAAGGCATTCAAGAAAAATAATGAAATATTGTGAACAAATATCTGTCAATAATTTTAACATCGTATATGAAAGGTAAAAACTTCTTGAAAGACATAAATTACCAAAGCTCACTAAAGAAGAAATAGATAACCCAAATAGCCCAATATTTGAAGATTGAATTTGAAGTTTAAAAGCTCCCCATAAAGAAAACTCTGGACCTATATGGCTTTCCTGGTGAATTCTAACTAACTTATAATAAATATAATATCAATTTTATATAAACTTCTAGAAAAAATAGAAGAGGAAACAATTCTCAATTCATTCTCTGAGGCTAGGATATTCTGGTACCAAAATTGGACAAAGACGTTAAAATTGGATGTTAAAAGAAGTATATGAATCCATTAACTTTTATTAATACGGATGCAAAAACTATTCTAAAATTTTAGGAAATAAGATCTAAAAATATATAGAAAAGATAATATATCAGAACCCAGTGGAGTTCATCCTAGGAATGAAAGAGTGGTTGAATATTCTAAAATCAATCAATGTAACTGACTATTAACAAACAAAAAATGAACAAGTATATGATCTCAATACAAAAAAAAATTGACAAAATCCAATATGCATTTTAAATTAAAAACTCTTAGAAAACTAGAAAAAGATGGAAACAGAAGGAATCTCCCCCAAACCTTCGGCTAACTGCATACCTCATATTGAAAGCATAAATAATTTCTGTCTCAGAAGATTAATAAAACAAAGATGTTCACTCTCACCAGATCTATTCAACATTATACCGAAGGATCTAGCCAGTACAATGAAGCAAGTAAAAGAAATGAAAAAACATACGTATTGGAAGACATCAAGTGTTCTTCATTTGAAGACAACATAGCCATCAATGGAAAAAATTCTATGGACTCTATCCAAAAGGTACTATAATAAATAAAGTTAGCAAGATTACAAGGATACAGGATCCATATATAAGAATAAAGAACTAGTGATAAAAAACTAGTATTCTCAAACTCAATAAAAAAACAACAACAACAATCTAAAAAAAAATGAGCAAAAGATTGGAATACATACTTCATAAGGAGAATATACAGATAGTAAATAAGTACATGAAAAACATTTCTAACGTCAGTACAGTGGCAAACTATATTGGAAACTGAAGCAAATGGAAAAATCAGTAATAGTAATACTGTCTTTACTTAAAATTTGGATACTCAGTTCATTGTGGGTATTTTCTAGTAGTTTTAACTTTTTAATGCACTAAAATATTTATCTTGATTACTGAGTTTCTTGGTACCCCCTCAAATTTTGTGCCCAAGTGAGCATCTCACTCATTTTATCCTATTATTGACTTGCTTCTATCATTAGTAATTAGGTAAAAAGAAATTAAAATCACGATTAAGTACATCTGCACACCTATTGGAATGTCTAAGGTTAAAATAAGATCGATCATTCCTAGTGCCGGTGAGGTTGCAGAACCACTGAATGCTCACACTCATACTCTGGAGGTGAGAATGTAAAAGAACACACCCACTTTGAAAAGCAATTTGGCAGTTTCTTTAAAAAAAAATTTAACATATTACTACCATGTGACCAAATCATTCCACTCTTAGATATTTACACAAGAAAAATGGAAGTTTCTTTCCATAGAAAGACTTGTACGCAAATGTTAATGGCTTTCTTTGCAATGGCCCCAAACTAAAAAACAACCCAAATATTCATCAACAGGTAAATAAGTTAACAAACTACAATGTATCCATACAATGAAATACTAATCAGCAATAAAAAGGAATACATTGATAACATACAAAAACATGACTGAGTCTCAAAATAATTATGCTCTGTGAAAAAGACCAGGAAAAAAAAAAAAAAAAGAAAGTACATATTGTATGATTCCATTTATTTGAAATTCTAGAAAATGCCAACTAATTTATAATGATAGAAAGTCAGAGACTGCCTGGGGGCAGGCAGGGAGAGTTACAAGAAGCAGCAGCAGGAAGGATGGGGTTACAAGGCGGCACAAAGAAATTTGGGGTAGTAATTATACAAGCTCTACCTTGATTGTGGTGATCGTTTTACACATCAGTGCATCTGCCAAAACTTATGGAATTGAACATTGAAAATTTCTAGTTTATTGTAGGTCAACAATACCTCAATAAGGAATATATGGTTGTACAAGAAACAAGTCATGTCTTACTCCATCGCTTGATAGATATCATTTAGAAATGCCAATAAAATGGCTGGAAGAATTCAGTGTTTGTCTCTAGGGAGTACAACTGGAGGAGTTCAGAGTAAAGGAAAAGAGACTGATATTTTACAATATAAGCCCTTTCTGTCTCTTGATTTCAAAACTACCCATACTTAGTGCATGGTTTAGATTTTAAAAATAATAACTGATAAAAAGGAATAATGCCCAAGAAATTCCGATGTACTGAAAAGTTTAAAAACCATGGGAATGTCTATAATAATACTAAGAAATACTAGATAGTGGTGTGGAAAAGAGGTTAAACTACATCATGTATTCTCAGGGGCACTGATTATGGCCTTTGTTGTTTATCTAGAATCCTCTAGATGTTAAGAAACATTATCCTTTTTTCCCCAGAAATAACAGTTCCTAAAATATTAAGAAATCACCACCATCCACAAAGAACTTACAATATATTGTTAGAAAAGCCATTTTTTTATGCCTTCTGGGAGGTTCCCAAATACAAGAAATATTTTATCACTTTACTTTGTTAGATCATACAGCATTGTTATATACTTAGAAGAAAGAAATAACTCTACTGTGTGGACGAAATAATAGAATGTAATTAAAACTAAATAAGCCTAGTTTGCAACAGTCGTCAGTGCTGACCTCTAAAACTTGGCTTGTCATCCACATATAGCAGAGAGTTGTGTCATCATAGGCAATTCGTTCCATTTCTTTGAGCCTCACTTTGTCAAATATGACAATGGAGAACCTAGACTAGTTCCCCAAATCCTTTGGCTTTATTCTTACTTCTATGATATGATGACTAAATGCCATATTTTATTGAACCTAGAGTGCCATTGATGTAAGATGCACTGTAATTTAAAAGGAAAGAAAAATATTGTCAATTAAACTATATTTTCCTGACTTTTAGGATTTTTATTTTAAATTTACTGAAGCTTTTTAAAACTTTAGATATGGTTTTTTTTTTTTCTTTTTTATGTAGTACTCCTGTTCATACATTAGAAAGGAAAGTGTAAATGAAATAAATTGGTTTAGGTATTTGCAAAACTTGTGTGCAGAAACTGACTCTTCTAAGCTGCTTTTTTACTCAAACAAGAAGATTTTATGCCTTATTCTTAAAAGAGTTCTTTGTAGCTATCTCCAGGATTTTCTTCCAAGGTACTGGTACTGATTTTTCAAGATACCGTATTGGTGCTTTCTTGGGAGGGCTTCAGACTAACAACCTTATATGCCTGTCTCAATCAATCCTTAAATGAGATGTTAGCTATGTTAGCTAAGGGCTGGCTGCACTTTTCCCGTCATGCCACTTAGTTCCAGCGGGCACGGGAGATGACAGCCACGGCAAAACCGCCCCCATGTGCCATCTGCTAGACGACACTCTCGATTTCACAGTAAAACGTCGGGGGGGAGAAAACACATTCATCTTAAAAGTGATGAAATACAATCGGAACAATGAGGACTCGGTGAAGCGCCCGAGTTACTAACCTGGCGCTTTACAGCAACTGTAACCAAAGGCGTGGCCTTACGGTAATAGCTGACCCCGCCTCCGCCTCGCTGTCAAGCCACGGCGCCGGCACGCACGCACGCATGCACGCACGCACGCACGTACGCACACACGCTGGCACGCACGCACGCACACACGCCGGCACGCACGCACGCGCACACGTGCTGGAGCGCACCTTAAATGGACCTGGAATACTCTTAATGGTCACAGAACACTTTTCCCAGTGAAGACGGGTTATTTCGTCAGGGTCTTAATGCTTGTAACGAAAATTAAGTTATTCAACTGTGAGTCTGTTCTGTGCAAGGAAAACCATAGGACATCATATACACCGTCATTTTAATCATGTAACAATTTCTGGCGTGCACACCTCTGTATACACGAGGCCTTGCCTATCATACTTATGTTGTACGTTATCTGAAGAATGAGCTACCGCTAATGGAAAAAATTGTCTCGTAATTTCTGCTCCCCAGTGGTCGGTCTCTCTTCTGCCCGACCAACTAGATTGAATCAAACCTCATTGCCTGAACGGGTGTTGGGTCCTCTCAGTAGGCAGTAAGGCCTGTTTCCTCTAAGAATTAGATAAGCAAAGCATTGCAGCATCGTTAGTGGTAGTATTGGGGGAGGAGGAGGCTGTAAATAGGAAGTAAATAAACATGAGTCCTCATCGCTTTTAGTGAAAATGAACAGGCAGGAAAAAATACCCTACTGATCAGTAAGAAAATATGTATTTACTTTTGCTTGCTCAAGCTTGGGAATGAGTACAGAAGCAAGCTAGCTGTGGGACCAATTTCTCTCTGCCCTTGTTGCCCTGCAAATGACATTCTTACCAGACCATTAAGAAAACTGTTATAACTTCTAGTGAGACCACCTGCTAGGTCTCAGTGCTGGGACGATTACATCTATTGGAAATAATGACCCATAACTAGAATAAAACACATTAATAACATTACATTTACCCAGGATAATGCATTTCACCATTTTATATTGCAGAGACCAAGTTAATCAGTAAAAGCTTTCCCCCAAAAAATGAGAGGAACTAACAGGCACAGAGCAGATAATGAATATAAAAGCAGAATGTTCAGACTTTTTTCCTCTCTCTTTAGAACTGAAGAGATATGCAATGGGCAATAATAGACGGAGCACTTGGTTGGGAATGGGTAATCCTACTTTCTGTCCATGAACTCGTATGCTAAGGGAAGACCTGGAAGTGCCTTCCTCTGAACCTAAGAGAAAACATGAAGTTGTGAGGTTTAACGGAAAGAGCTCTAGATTAGGAGTTAGAAGTCCACAAGTCTCACTCCAGCTGTGCTGTTAATGAGCTGTGTGACCTTGGGCAATTCACTTCGCCTCCTGAGCCTCAATTTCTTATCTGCAAAATGAACAGCTTAGACTAGGTGATCTCTAAAATGCCCTCCAATTCTCGAGTATGTTGTGATTTGAAGCAGAATGTCAACCTGACATGGGAATGCTGTGAAATATAATAAAAGGCCTATAAAACTCTGGAGCTCCACGATCCCTAGAACTGCAGGCAGACCACAACAGCATTTAGGAGACTGCTCTGACATAAGCCACGGAGGCCCTGGTGAAATGAGGGCACTTTAGAGAAGTGCTGCATCAGGACCAGCACAAGGCAAGCCTGTGGTTCTTCCATTACTTACTTCCTTAGGCGAGTGCTTGGATTGACTAGTTTATTTCAAGAATTTCAGCATCTATAACAGCAGGGAAAACTAGTCATAAATAAGACAGATTAAATAAAGACAAGCTAAATAAACCCCAACTATTAAGGTACATAACACACCTAAAAGTTCAACCTTACAATTCGATATTTTTAGCAGTTAACAGAACACAAGAGTAGGAAATTAGTTAAACACCTTAAAGGTTTTAATCTCTCTCATAATTTTCTGCTTTGTTTCTATGACTGAACACTTTCATTTGAGAAAACACGTTTTCTAATTCACCATAACAGCGTTTCCTCTGAGCCATAAAATGACTAGAAACAATTGTGGGAAAATACACATGACAAAACCTAAAGTTCTAAAGGTCTCGGGGACCAATGCCTAGTATGCGTCCTGTGCCCTAGGTCTGCAGATGCTCCATTCTTATGACTGCTGTATTTTGTAAGGGGAAAAGAAAAGCCAGAGTGACCTTTTCATTTTAATCAAGACTCGAAATGTTGAGTAGATTTTAGGGAAAAGGCAGAAGTGGGTACAGCTCGTGTTGGCATTTTGCATGCAGAGTCCCCACTGACACGTGCACACTAAACCCTCTGGGACACAAAAACTCTAATTTTGCCATATAATGCTGTTCCATTTTAGTATTACATTATTACTTGAATCGAATTTTAAATTAGTCTACTTACAGAACAAATTACCAAAAGTTTAATTTTCTATTCCCAACAAATCCCACTGCAAGCACCGGCTACCTGAAGCCAAAAGAGTGGTATATTTTTGTTCAAATGCAAGGGAAATAAAATATCAAAATCAATGAATTCTCTCTTGAAACAAATATGTACCTCATTTATAATAACAATCTCTGGTCGAGCCACATGTTAGCCAAATACGATCAGAAATGGTCTTTAAGTCAACCATCCCCTTTGTTATCCCTAAATAAAATATAGAAGATAATATAGAAAGGCCAACGGCTTTTTGTAATGAAAGTAAAAGTGATTGGAAAAAGATGTAAAAATTAATGCTATCTGGCTGACATTATTTAAATAGACAATGGCTCTATCAATAAAAAGAAACCCTAACAAATGTGTTTCATGACAGAAATATATTAACCACTTTTCATCATTTGGAACCTTCATAAATCAATGAGATAATATTTACTCTATCCTGCTGGGGTGGCGTTTTGTATTTCTAATAGAATTCATTTAATTCTGGTTGCCATAGTTACAACAGAGTTCTAGAATGAGTTTTGTTTCATCATAATTGCCGCATGTTAGTGTGTAAACAACTGAACTCCACCTTCAACCAGCCACACTCATTTATGAATAAAGAAAATCCCTTATCATAAAGTAATTGGACTGGAATTCATAATACACTACTCAGCCCTTGCTCTCCTCAGAGAGTTGGCAAATATTTCTCAACTTCTTTTAGCATACTTATCTCTGAAAGGCATGTCAATAGTATAAGAAGAATTTAGAAGATTTAAAATGTTTAGAGTGATGCGGAGATTTACAGAATTTAAAATAATTCATTCTTTGTCTGTACCACAAAACATAAGGAAAATTTTGATCTTCAGGCTATTGACCTATCTTTTTACTGAATACCTGTCAGTTCATACAAATATTAAATTTGAAATGTGTTATTTCTAGCCAATTCAGTGCCAATTGGTTCAATATCAGTTTATCCACTACAAAAACATAAACAAGCCAAGGCATTATTTTTAAGCCTGATATATTTTTAACATTAATTTCAAAGACCACAAAGTAAAAGCGGAGGAAAGCATGTATCTTCTTGTTACTTCTTTAAGGCAGCAAATAATACAAAATATATAAAATCAAAAAGAATGGGATCTCACAACTTGAGAAACAAGGTATTCAGAAATCACAGGGAATGATATTTGTGCCCCAAGGAAAAGTCAAACAAAATTTTCAGATGAAAGTCCCAATGATCAACACCAGTAGCAATTAAAATGTCACTTGAGTTAAAGTCATAATTTTTTAAAATTTGAAAAACAAAATATCTCTGTTTACCACTAAATCTTTTAAAATATGTATTTGTCTAGTGAAGTTCTACAACGCTGCCTGTGGAATTCGAAAGAAGAACATGCCATAAGAATATGGAAGGACAAGAAACTTCAACTAAAATAGTCTTTCCCATATGGCAGTTTAAGACAAATAGTCTTAAGCATGATATTTTGAGAGAGACACAATTTTTAAATTACTGAAGATACCTCAAGTTATTCTAAAAACAAAAGTCAAAAGAATTATCTTTGCTTATTCACCTCATACTTTTTCTATTTAGTTAGAGATTGCCACTCAGTATATTCCATTTGAAACTCTTTTGATTCTACATTCATAGTATTTATTGCTTTCAGGGGGAACTACTTTCTTATATTTGTTAGAGTTGAATCATAACCATTCTCACGAAATTTTATTAAAACGCATGATTTTGAATATGAACAAAATAATGTGTTAATAGTTCAAGAGAAACAAAGATAAGACAGTTCTTATCAAAAGGAACCTGTTCTAGAAGAACTTAATAGAAGAATATGGAGAAATGTTAAGGTAAATAATATTAGGTAGTTACACAATATAGGCTGTGTATGAATGCGATAAAGCCGGAGCAGAGCACTGTGACAGTCAACACAGCAAAGAGATCCACCCTTCGCAAGATTAGAAAACACTTCCAGAAGGTGATAGCATTTGAGTTGGGTTTCCTGTTACAGACGGTTCGACAGGCTGACATCAGGGAGTCATAGTCTGAGACTCTTAAAGAAAGAAAAGCACTTGCAAAAATGAAGATGCTGATTAGGACACGATGTGTGGAAGTTCTACCCACGACCGTGACACATTTTTGAAAGATGTTGGTATAGGCAAATTTGGAGCCCAGGAAGAGGCATCGTATTGTTTGAGTAATACGGGGCAGCGGCTAACAGGGTGGAAAATGGGCTTCAGATACAGCCAGTTTCAGTGCAAATACCTGCTCACACACTAACTGCGAGCAACTGAAAACGTTACTTAACATCTCTGTGGCTATTTCCTTATCTAAAGTAGGAATACTCATAGTACTTACTCCCTAGGTTGTCATGAGTACTAAATGAATTAATATGCATAAAACACTTAAAATAATACCTGGGGAAGAGTAATCACTCAGTGTCTATTAGCTCTTTTTTTTTTTTTTTTTTTTTTTTTTTTTTATGTAGAACAGGGCTGAACATACTCTAATTAAGATATAGATTTTTTTTTAAATGTTTCTTTTCTTTAAATTATCTTAACCTACTCTGGATCATCTAAAATTTTCAGTAATGGGGGCGGGGAGACTAAAGTAAACTAATCTTGAAAATTAAAGATAACTTTACAATTTAAAAATCTTACGGTTTAGTTTTCTTCATCCCTGCAGGTCTAGAATCTAGCTGCACTTTTTAATCATATGAGGATTTCTTAAAATTACTAATGCTGGGATCCCACCTCTTGAGATTCTAATTTGACAGAGATTGGCCGAAAAGTGTTTCAAAAGCATACCAGGTGATTCCATTGTGCAGCCAAGGCTGAGAACCACCAATCCAATGGGTAGATAGATTATCTGCTGATTTGAAGTTCAAAATCCCTGTAAGAGCTGGTTCATCCCTTCTCACCTGGATTTTCCCTTCCTCCTCTCTATGCTTCTTACGCTGGTGCAGGGGGAGACTGACTTGGTGCCAGGCTTCTGAGTTTAGAACGTGGGTCTTCCCTGTCACGGAGTGGGTCTTTAATTCCTAGGAGGCCTGTAGTGCGGCCCACTGGAGGCGCGCATCTGGGAGGAGCCCTGACTGCCCCGCCCAGCTGTCGGCCCGGGTAACTACATCCTGCCTGGCCTTTAAAACCACCCTGCTGAGGGTGCTGCTGGAGCCCACAGCCTCACACATGCTCCTCTGGCTTTGAGGATCTGTCCTCTATAGCCTCTTCATCCTGACACCTACACTATCTGTTGGTCACTGGTCCTCTTGACACCTCCCTAAATGTCTGCTTCAGCCTCAACGTCAGGCATGTGGGGACACATAGGTCTCTTGCAAACCCCGTGTAGGATTTGGGGCCCTTTCGCAGGTAAATCTATGTAGACATTTCTTTCCTTCTGCTTTGACTCATCTACCTGTCCTGGACCGCTGAATGCAAAGGAGACAATGGCCTGGAACTTTGGTTACCTCTTTGTCACCTTGTGCTGGAGACCTAGGAATGAGGATCCTCATTTCATACAAAGGACCCAAAGAGCACCCCACCCTATGTCTCCTCCTCTGGTGCACCTCTTCCCCCAGGACAGAAATCTGCTTCCTCGTCACCCTGTTCTGGTTCTCTCTCCTCCCATTGCATCCTTTCTCCTTCCTACGCTATAGAAATGGAGGGAAATTCTGGAATCCAGGTCTCCTAGGTTTGGCTGTGGACACGGGAAGGATGGATTTAGAAATTCAAAAATATACTTCTCTTTCAGTGAGTCCTAGCACATTATATCACAGTGGACTCAAAACAAAACAAAACAAACAAACAAAACAAAACAAAAACACCTTCATTTTTAGTCAAACTCTGAATAGTAAACTTCTTCTGTGCCTGCCTTAACATTCCTGCCCATATCCTTCCATAGACAGTGGATATAGCCAGCTAAATTAGGAGACAAGCCCCATACAAGGAAGTATAAAAATAAATGCACATTAATGTATTTTAAGCTATGTTATTCCCATAACACCTGTAATTGAAAATAATTCCAGCATGAACCTTCCACTCATCTCGAAGTCTTGAAACATTTAGCCTAGTGGAAAAGGATACATCTGTTTTCAAGCCCATAGTTTCGATACCAGCAATTCTTTCCTTGCATCTCTCTCAATCCAAATCTTAGTATGGTATGTGAGTGTGTGTGTGTGTGTGTGCGTGTGTGTGTGTGTGAGATCCCCCCCTTTTTTTTTGCTCACTAGATACTTTAAGTCACAACCTGCCAATATATTCTAGGAATTTAAAGGTAGTAGTCATGTCTTGATGATTTAACTGCCCCCAAGCCTGAGAAGGGAGAGCACACAAAAGAATCTAAAAATATTCCTTTGGTATTCAGAATCTATCCTGATAACCTGTTTGGAGACTTTGAAAGATGCATTTTCCTTCCCCTTTGGCTTCAATCCTTTGTGGAAAATAAATGCACTAAAGTTCTGTCTTCTCTCTCATTAAGACTGAATCAATAATATTCAGAGATCCAAATATCGTACAGTGGGCCTCCACCTACAGAAACCCAGACGAAGTTAACTTTACCACACTTAGAGAGACTCCCCATCTCAGCTACAGGTCCTTATTCCACAAACCCTACTCCAAATGCTACAGTGATGTCTGAGTTTTCACCTTATTCCCTCATTAAAAACACTTGGAGTTTTTTAAAAAGAGAAAGGAACATTTCCATTTAAGAAAATCAGAAAACTGTGAAAATGATAAAGAAATACAAATAAATATCCAGCAATTACCAATGATATCATTTTGGTATATTTCCTTGCATGAGTAAGGTATAAATTATGATCAAATAGATGCCTTTTTCATTTTAGACTATATTATTAAGATTTACTCACGATGTTAGCCTTTCGAAATGTTTGCTCCCACTATTTTTATTCATAAATAAAACTGTGATGAGAATAGCAACACTTTGAATAAAAAATAATATTACTTAACTATGTAATTGTCATGTACTAGCCTAACTCTTTAATGTGCATTATGTCATATTATCCTCACAGAAACTTAGTCTATCAGTATTAGTATCATTGCCATTTTATAGATGAAAAAACTAACACAATGATTAAATAATTTGGCCAGTAACACACAACACTGGATTCTGCAATAAAAATGGATTCTATATCAAAATTTAGTTCTCTGACACCCATTCTGTACATAATTATATTTCCAAAGAGAAAAAAAATCTCTAGAAGTAGAGTTTGCAATTCAAAACATCTCAGCTCTTTGATGATTTGATGCTCATATCTAAGTTTTTTTTTCAAAAATGCTTTTTGAAAAATACATAAGCCAATAAGCAGTATAAGAAAATGCCCATTTCACAGCATCTTTTCTCAGAATGTTGCCAATCTCAAGGTGAAAAATTGTAACTCATCGTGTTTAAATATATTTTCACCCTTACCACCCATCTGTATTTCTTTTTTGAATGGACTTATATTTCGTAATTTTTTTTTTCTGAGATCTTCCTATTGCTGATTTTTAACAGCACTGAACATGGTAAGGTTTACAACCTTTAGTCTGTCGTGCATGTTTCAAATATTTTTTCGCAGTTTGCCACATTTGCTTTTAATTTGAAATTACAGATTTCAGATTTCATTTTGTTTGATTTTACATCGTCAATCTTTTCTTTGGTTGTTTCATCGGTGACTTCATGCTTACAAAAATCTTTTCCAATCACAGGTGGATCAATATCTGATAGTTATTCTATGCTTCGTTTTGGGAAGTCCACGGTGGTGTGTACCGTGTTTGCTCTTCACTGAGAAGGGTGTGTGTGGAATCCTATGCCTGTGCCCCTTAGTCACTCAGTGACCTTGGAAGGCCATCTCTTCCTGAGACATCCCATTTCTTAGGTGGAGATGATACCTACCTCTAAAAATTGTTGTCAATATTCATCAAATAATATATTTAAAGCACATGATGCAGAGTAAGCACTCGCTAGTAGATATCGTTTAATTCACATGAAATTAATTTTTGGTTTAGTATATAACATAATTTAGTTTTTTTGCCCCCAAATTTGATCAATTTTCCCAGCATCAGATATTTTTTAAAAATTTTTCCATCTGTGGTGTCTGTTGCTACAATTTGCATCCACTAAATCTCTATTTATGCTTAAGTTGGACGTGGGAAAAAGCACTCTTGTTATAAAATGGTGTGTGAGTGTGTATTCTCCCTCACGCCGGGCTCAGTATGCACTACTCTTTGAAGTGACGGCCTGAGTTTTTCTGCCCAGCATTTCACATAAAACAACCTGGCCATCCCACCTAAGGAAAGGGCCACTGGAATCGAGGGCCACGCACATACCTTATTTATTGGCATCGCCAGAATTGAATATCCTTCTCTTCACCCCAACTCACACAGATGGCAAGACTCACCTGAACCAGCAGACACACCAGGTGGTCCACTCATAGGACTGCAACGTAAGCCACGTCCACCTATTCTGCCCACTACACTGTAGGTAACACTTCTGGCCACTTTTCATCAGTGATGTTCTGATGAAGCTTGAGAGGAATGAAAGTAAAATAGTAGGTCTGAGGAAGCTTCCTATTCTCCTTGACAGGGCACTGCACTTCCCAGCATGCCATCCTACAGGGGATCTGGAGTAATTTGCCCTGATAGGTGTGTGCCTACCTGAGATGGTCCTTTTAAGTTGCCTTTTTCCCTGAAACCTAACTTTTGGAGTTTTGAAAATGTTTTCCTCTGGCTATTTAATTTAGCTCTCATCCCACAAAAAGGAAAAAAAAAAGAAAGAAAACCACTAATAAGTATTATGAACACCTATATAGAGACTTTTCACACTGGCTTTCAAATTTGAGAAAATAAGATTTTTAAACCCATTTACAGTGATGTAATAATCCATCTGCAGAATAAGACCTGGATCCACATAAGCTTTCACAATTAGCGCAGCCATGGATGGTGGTTGAATTAGGTGAGGTCACGTCCAGCAATCTCTGCTTCCATTTCTCTTCACCAACAATCACCATAAATTTTTGGTTCTCTCCAAGAATTCCACTGCTAGTGTCTCCGCCCTGGCCTCTAACTTAGCCTGCCACTGCAAAGTTTGTCCTGGTTCATTAATTCCTATGTAGGTTTCGGATTCGCCTCCAAATCACAGAGTGGATTTGTGGTTCTGTAAGACTTATGGAGGCCCCTCTGTGAGTATCATTAGCTGTGCAGGAGTCACCACCACTCCCCACCCCCACCTCAACTTCGTTTTTCTCCTGGGTCTCAGGGCCAAGCATTGCACAAGACCCCAAACCTGAAAGCCGCGTAACAAACTGAACTGGTCAGGAATGAAAGAAAGCCTTTAAGCTTTTTACCTGATTGCCCAGCTCTTTTCTTTGGAGTAGGGAGAGCTACAGCAAACAAAGCCCCATTATCTCTCCTCCCAGTGGGGTTTCTCAACTAATATTAAAGCTGCCTCAAACATGCCCGCTCTCCTATCAATCCTGTTCCCGAAGCTGTCATCTGTGGCTGTGCTTTCCCACTACTCATGACAGAACTGTCCACACCACCAGCACATCTCAGTTCCTTCATTCTTAAATCCCACCTGCCAGCGGAGTCAAGGATTTCTCTAAAAAGTCACCCAGATTTCTTGTAATTCGCTTGCTTGTCACATGGCCTAATTTGTTGAAAAGAAAACTCGCTGAACATTTGAAATAAATATAAAAGAAAAAAAAACCGTAACAAGACAGTAGAAATTTCTTTGTCATTTTCATCATCATCATCATTACGATCATCATGACTAACAATTATATAATGCTTACTATGTGTGAAACACTAATATAGCTGTTTTACACATATTGATGTATTTAATCCTTACAACAACCTAATAAGGGAGGTAATAGTATTATCCTCATCTTATAGGTGAAGAATCTGAGGCAGAGAGAGATTAAATAACTTGCACAAGGTCACAGAGATGGCAAATAGCAGGACAGCTTCAAAGTTAGTTCCAGAGGCCCAACCCCAACCCTTCCACCATGCCACCTTCCCACAATGACAATCCCCCAGTAGCCTCCACAAGCCACTGTTACCTAGTGTGACCAAACAGCCTTGCCTTCTAGGTTGGCGATTTACTTCTTAGTGTACTATTATGGATTTATCTCTAAAGAGATAGTCACTGAGAAATTCTGCAAAGTGAGGATGGCTTTAAAAGCAGGCAAGTATAAAAGCTGAGCTTGAAATTTCTACAACAAACTAGTAATTCTGACATGTGGATATTCAATATCTGAATTCTATCAAAAACTTTTAAGCAATACCATGGAAAGCATTGCCCCTGTTTTATGGAAGAGCAAGCCAGGCCTAGAGAAGTCAAATATTTTGACCGTATCACACGGGTAGAGCCTGAGCTGTTTGCCTACAGCGTGTTCTCTCCACGTTAACATACTCTTCGTTAAAGAAAAGTATTATAATAAGTTGTATAATATCCATAACGTACTCTGACAAATTACTCCTAAACCTGATTCTAGGAGATTGAAGTTTAATCCTGGAGGAAATTCCCTTCAACTATCAACATCCTGTGGTTCTAGGAAAGCAGACCCACCATTTCTATGTTCTTTTCATTGCATTCAGTCCATCCTACATTCAGTTGAGAGAAGTGACCCAAAGTGGACATGAGCTGCATGAGAGGGGACTCTAAGGCAGAGAGCCCAGTTTGCTCAGCTCCTTTTGCAAGATTTACCAATAAGAGAAGTCGGTCTTATCAGTGAGGAGTCAGTGAGGATTCAAAAACAAGTTGGAAGAATCCTTCCCCTATTTTCCTTCTATGGAGTGGAAATGCTCTCCTCTTTATAGATTTATGAATAACAAGGAAACAGTGTTCCCCCTGATACTCAGCACCAGGAGTGATGTTTTTAGCTAAGAATTCTTCTTATGCACACCCAACTGCATGTAAAGTAGTTTAGGTACTTTGTATATAAGTACCCAAAGTTCAAAAGCCTGAAACTAAATTAATAATCGTATTTTATTTCTTAATATATTCCTCCTCCAGTGTGCACTATCTCAATAAAAGCTACCACCATCCATTCAGAGACATAAGCCAGAAATCTAGACGTTATCCTTGATGCTTCCTTCTCTATCTGACATTCTTTATTAAACCGGTCATGAATTTTATTCAATTCTATCTCCTAAATACCTTTTAAACTTATACCAATTCTCCCTTCCCACAATCATCACTTTTCCCAGCACCATTATTATACTTACTTCCTAATTGTCTTCCTTCAATTCTTGCCCTCCACCCCACCATTCATTCGAACAATTAATATGCAAACTAAATTTTACTTATCTGACTCCAACTCCTGCACTTGCTTCAAGGTTCCTTTTAAATCTCATTTTCTGAGGAAATTCTCCCTGATCTCCTCTAGAGTTGTTTATGTGAGGAAATTCTATTATTTACTTCCATAGCATCCTGTAATTTCTCTTATGACACTCACCACATGTTATTTTAACTGGTTTTGATCTCTACCTTCTCCACTAGCTTCTAAGTTCCATCAGAGAAGGGACCAGGGTCAAACATTCGTAATTATATATAGCACGCCTAGCAACATAGCTGAAACACAGTAGAGGCATAAAAGTATTTAATGAATGAGTGAGCCATAAATTATCAATCTGTAAAATCAATAAAAATCTCCAATATGAACTATGAATGAGTTGGTCAAAAAGCTATGACTAACTCCGGTTTGCAGAGATGTGGTCTAAGGACCTACCAGGTTATTCTCCTTCAGAGAGAACTCTAAAGCCTGGACATGAACATAATACAAAAAGCAACTAAACAAAGGCACTGAAGGTCGAACAAAATCAGACAGATTTTGGCAAGAGTATACACTCAGAGGAAGGAAGGGGGAATGACATACAAAAAAGTCCCCAACTCAATTGTTTTTAGTCTAGGGAAGTGAAGTTGGTGTACCAGGGTGCTGGTGAAAAATATATACATATATATATTCTTTCTTGCCTAGGTAACCAAAAAACTGGATCAAGGTGAAATACAGCTGTTGAAAACAATGATGAAATCCAAGAATAAAAAGAAAAAAAGATAAATCTCCCATTTTTGTCTACCCACATCTCTGATAATGACCTGGGCCATAAATATTTAGAACAGACTCAATGTAGTTCAGTTAAAGGTAAAAAATCGGAACTGAGATCAGAGCTCCCACCCAAGAAGCAGGGTTTTCATTTTGCAATTCTACATTTACATACCTATGATAAACTTTATTACGTAAATTAAGCACAGTAACAGATGAACAACAATAACTAATAATAAAATAAAAACAATTATAATAACATACTGTAATAAAAGTTATGTGAATGTGGTTTCTCTCTCTCTATCTCTGGTAACCAATTGGATAACCAAGACATCTAGCATGGACACTCTGGACAAAGGGACATCCCTCCCAGGATGTCCCTCACATCCTGGGGGGGACAAAGCAGGAGGGCCGGGGACTTTATCACACTACTCGGAATGGCATGAAACTTAAAACTGACGAATTGTTTATTTCTGGAATTGTCCATTTAATATCTTCAGATCACAGTTGACCGCAGGTAACTGAAACCATGGAATATGAAACTGCAGATAAAGGAGGGACAGCCGTGCATGAGACAATGGATGTTAACTAAACTTATCACTGTAATCGTTTCACAATATATCTAAGTCAAGTCACTACACCGTATGCCTTACACAGTGCTGCATGTCAATTACATATCAATAAAACTAGGGGGAAAAAAACATTAATGAAAAGAATTCTCTAACCAGTGAAAATATTCTTCATAAATGACAGAAAAATAAAGATGTAATTGGGTGAAAGAAAACCAATAGAATTTGTTGTCGACAAAACTGTGCTAAAATCATTAAAAAAGGATCTTTAAGCTTAAGGAAAAATAATTCCAGATTAAAACTTGGGTCCTTAAAATAGAAGGAATAAGGTCAAAAATGGTAGATATCTGGTCAAAGCCAAAGTTTATTTTTTTCTCAGCTGTTTAGAGCCAAAATTATAACATTATTCTATGGAATCCATACTATATTTACATGGAATTCGCATTATGGTATGTATTATTTTCTATTGCTGCCATAATATATTATCAACACTTACTGGATTTAACAACAAAAATGTATTATCTTATAGTTCACTAGGTCAGAAATCTGACATGGATCTGGGTTAAAATCAGGGGGTCAATTTATGTTCCTTTTTGGAGGCTCCGTGGGAGTTCATGCTTCCTTGCTCATACACATACATACCTATGATAAAGCTAAGTGTCATTCCTAGCTTTTAGAGGACACCCTCATTCTTTGTCTCATAAACTTCTCTTTCTGGCTTCAAAGAAATAGCAAGTTAAGACTCTTTTTAAAGTAAGTCTTTCCTCTTTCTTCTGCTATCCCATTTTTACCGCCCATTTGAGAAAGGCTCTCCTCTTTTAAGAATTTCATGTGATTAGATTTGGCCACCCATATAATCAAAGCTCTAGTGTCAAATACAATAGTAAGGTATCTTAGGCCATATATGATAGCACATACACAGGCTCTGGAGACTAGGGAATGGGCATGCCCGTGAGGCTATAATTCTGCCTCCCACACACACAAGAGTAGCCTACCACATGGGAGAAGAAAATATATAAGGCTGAAAATTTTTTAATTTTGTATAGAAAGGGATACAATATTTGTTGTAGGCAAAATATGAAAAGTTGTGTGTGTGTGTGTGTGTGTATATATATATACACTATATATGTGTGTGTGTATATATATACACACACATATGTACACACACACACACACACACACAGAGTAATACCCAGGACACCAGTTTTTAAAATTACAAAGAACTACGAATATACAAGATATCAAAATTTGTGGGATGCAGCTAAAGCAGTGTTTAGAGAGACATTTCTACTTGTAGATGCCTATGTTAGAAATAAAGATCTAAATACTAATTATCTGAGTTTTCATCTTTAAAAAAATTAGAAAAAGAAAAATGAACCTGAATTAAGTGTAAGGAAGGAAATAATAAAGATAAAGTAGTAAATCAATGAAATGGGAAAAAAATAATACACAAAAATTAATGAAACCAAAAACGAGTTATCACAGTCATATATAAAATAAGTATCTACCTGTACTAATCAAGGAAATAGAGAGACACCCATCGAGATATTAATACTGAAAGAGGGTATATCACTGCAGATCCTAAATACACCGAAAAGATAATAAAGAAATTTAATGAACAACTTAATATAACAATACATTTAATTACCTAGATGAAATTAATTAATTTCTTATGATAAAGTACAAAATTTGACCCAAAAAGAAATAGAAAACTTAAATATCCTATATCATTTAAGTAACTGCATTTGTAATGCAATAACCTTAACATAAAGAAAACTCCAGGCCCAAATGGCTCCGCTGGTGAACTCCATCACGCGTTTAAGAAAACCATAATACTAATTCTACGAAAACTCTTTCAGGAAATAGCGGAGGAGAGAACACTTCCAAAATCCCTTTAACAGCCACTATTACTCAAATACCAAAACCAGACAAAAACACCATAAGAACAGAGAACGATAAAACATCATCCATTATAAATATGAAAGCAAAAATCATGAACAAAATTTAACAAATAAAATCCAACAATATGAAAAAAACATATAACATATCATTGTCAAGTAGGACTTAATCTAGGAACGGCAGGTTGGCTTAACATCTAAAAATCAAGTAATGTAATTCACCATATGAATAGCATAAAAATAGAAAAACTATATAATAGTATTAATACGTGCAGAAAATGTAGTCTTTACAAGTTATGATAAAAACTTCAAAAACTAGGAACAGGAGGCAAGTTTCTAAGCTTATTTAAAACATCTATGAAAACTTGTAGCTAACATTGTACTCAGCTGTGAAAGGCTCAGTGCTGTTTAGCCACGACCAGGGACAGAGTGAGGAGGTCTGCTCCTCCCAATTCTCATAAATATTGCCATGAAAGGCTCGCCAGTTAAAGAAGGCAAGAAAAAGTAACAACAAGCATAAAGACTGAAAAGAATAAAATGAACCATATTATAGAAGAGACGATTGTACTCATAGGAAATCCTAAAGAATAGACCAAAAAAATCTACTAGAACTAATAAGTGACTTAAGCAATGTCTCAAGATGTAATCAACTTAGGTTTAGGCACTAGAAATGGGAGATTAGAAAGTAAACTTTAAAAGCTCCTTAAATCACCATATGTTTACAGGTGTCCTATTATAAAGTTGTACACCTGAAATTTGCATAATGTTATTAGCCAGTTATCCTAATAAATTTAACTCAAAAATTAACTCTACTGCAATAGCATTAAAAAAGACGTTTCAATAAATTTAATAAAAGATGTACGAGAACTAACCACTGAAAACTCCAAACACTGCAGAAGAAAATTAAGGAAGACCTAAATGAAGTGAGAATTATATCATCCTCATGGTTCAGGTACTAATATAAGTAAGATGGCAATTCTCCATAAAATGGATATATAGACTTAACGTAATCTCAATAATATTCTGAGAATTTGTTGAAGAGATTGACGCACACATTTTAAAATTTCGATGAATAGAGAAAAGAACCTAGAATATCCAAAAACAATCAAAAAATCAAGAATAAAGTTGGAATATTTGTATTACCTGCTTTTGAGCCTTACAACAAAGTTACAGTAAACTTGACAGTGTGGCATTGGCATGACTAGAGAGTCCAAACATAAACCCAACATTTGTGGCCAATTGATTTTAAACAAAGATATCAAGGAAAAGATAGTCTTTTCTACAAATGACTATGGAACAATGGATATCAGTAGGGAAAAATATAAATCTCAATCCTTACCTCAAAACATATACAAAGATTAACTACAAAAGGACAACAGGCCTAAACATAAGACCTAGAACTATCGAACTTTTAGAATAAGACATTTTAAATATTTGTGATCTTGGGTTATGCAAAGATTTCTTACACAGGACACACACACACACACACACACACCACAAAATAATTAAAAATAATGATAGATGAGACGATAAAAATTAAGAACTTTTACTCTTCGAAAGAGAGGTAAAAATCATACAACTGGTAAATGGCAAATCAGAATCCTACTTTAGGTGTGTCAGGCCCTAAAACCCAAAACCTTTTCCACTACTCCGTGTGGTCTCTGGTACTTGCCCTTGGGTAAGGTAGTCTGATTGGAAACACAGCACGTATCAGCATATATATCTAAAGAAGCAACAGATCAAAGGCTAGCGATAGAAATCAACATGAGAATCACATGAGACTAAGTACTAAGCAGAAAGTTTTCAAAAAGCAGATTCCTTTTACCTCAGCAAATTCCATAGATAACCAGTAAAATACATCACCTAATAACAGGAGGAATGCACCCAAAATTGAAAAAAGCACTGACCAGGATCCTGGGTCTCATCTTAACTCCTCACCAACTGGTAGTATGATCTTACATTTCTGTGCCTTAGACACTCTCTCTCTCTAAAATTCAAGGTTGACTTAGAAGGACGATCCAGCCCCCTTCAGATTTATAACATTGGCAGTAAAAGATTCTCCAGTCCTTTAGTCAGTAACTTTAGTTGCCAAGTTCCAACTGGGAGAAGTTCCTGAGAGGGAGTGAGAGGTGGTTAGAACAAACAGAAGCTGAGCCCCAGACCTAAAGTAGGGGCCATCATGATAGCACTCCCCCTCAGCAGATGAGCTGCGTAGACCCTGCTGGGACACCGTCTGTCACAGCTGTGTGAAGTCAGAGGGAACACGACGGGAAATGTTCACCAGCTTCAGTGGGTCATTTTTTACCAATTGCAGATGGCTCTGGGGAGGCCAGGGAGGTTCAGTGACTGGCAAACTATGCCCGACATCCTGAGATGAATAAGCTGTGCATCTAAATTGGGAGCTGAGCCTGCAGATTCGCTTTGGGGAGAGTCCAGCCTCCCCTATGTTTTCTAACCATCTCCGTCCAAACTCCCACAGGCCTGTGGTGTCTACTACTGCATGTTCTCCCAGGCCCCGGGTAATCCAGGAACAATAATGAGTGGAGCGGAATAGTGATTCGGACTCACCCATCCATTCCAAAGTTCCTTAGAAAGTACCACTGAGTACCTAGCCCACAGCAGGTGCTTGACAAATACTTATCAAAATATATTGCATTGAAGAGCTACTCCCTGACAGCATGGAAAAATACAGATGGGAGCTTGTTCTTTCACTTCTATATGGTATTTTCTGAAAAACAAGACTTTTGGATATAAAAGTCTGAGTCTGCTGCAGCCCGATGGTCTCCGTTGTCTCAAGTCCCCTTCCGTTGCATAAATTCCAGATCTAATTCTGAGCTAACTGACATTGACCTCTTACGCTTTCAACACAGTTGGGGTTAAAGGGCATTAAAAAATTAACAATAACAAAGTTAGGCCTTAGTACGATCATGAAATGGTCACATTTGTTAGGAGCATGCAAAATATTTCCTTTCAGCTTCGGTCACAAATACCATTAGATGCCCCCTCTCATCTCTCAACAAAACCTTGCTTTCAGAAAAGGGTCTGACAACCCTTATCTATAGACCAGCGTACGTTTGTCAGTGTGTTGGGATTCTGAGGCAATTTATATCCTAAGGCATAACTCTAATTGTTTCATGAAAAGATTAGCCACCTGGACAAGCAGTTCTGTAACTGGAGGAATTCGGGAGGGGAGCTGCTGTGTTACATCAGAGGCTACCGTTACCTAAAAGTAGCATTGGCCTTGACTTTCTTGGACTCTCCTTCACTATTTCTTTTGACCTTTTAGCTATCTACACACCTGATTTACTGTTACTGCTTTTGTTGTTAAAATGTGAAAGGAATGGTTAATGACTCAAAAGAGCTACTGCAAAAGAATGATAAGCCTGGGGAGAGGTGCGCTGAAGGTAACACAAGTACACCTGTGCATGCAATGAGTTAATGCATTTCCAAACCTCTCCGCCCCCTTAGGAGGATAGTCCTCACTTTGAAGTAAAAAAAAAAAAAAAAATGCAAGCATGCCTGAAGAGGAATGCTGAAAGAAAAGAGGCTGCTTTTAGGAGATATCGAACTCCAGACCTTAAGTGATTTAAATGCAATCCCCACACACGCGGCTGCTAAACCAAAGCACCTCACCCCAGGGAAGAGATGAGAAATTTTGAGGGCGACTGAACACTGAGAATTCTCATCTCGGCTTAGCAAAAAGTGACTTAACACATGTGTTTCGGTGATTATGAAGCGCAGGGGTGCTCACTGGCTCTGAAAGGCGTCGTTGCCGGTGTGAGAACCGCGGTGCTGGGGTAAGAGGCAATCAGATAAGGCGGGGATGAACATCTTTAGCCTCTGCGATCTGCTGCTAATGCTCAGGGCAACTTCTCCTCCGGGAATGCGTGTCTGTGTTGTGCGCATCCGCCAAGATGGTTCATTGCTTCGTGAGGTGGGGCGCACAGAGCTGAGCCGAGGAAGAAGAGATACAGAACGCTTACTAAGTAGCCACTGCGTATGCAGGGCTTATTCGGTGCCTGCAATTTTACCTATATTCCTTGGAAAAAAAAAAAAAGAAAATTAAAAAAAAAACTTTCCTGGTGAAATGCCACATCCTTACAGAAAGGTATAGAAACAGGATGTTCCTTTATAACTCTGCACAGGTTAAAAAAAAAATTATAAGATAAAGAAAAAGAAAAGATAGAAGACTGCCAGGACCTCAGAGGGGCACAGCATAGTCCTGCCTCAGAGCCACCTGTCCTTGCCCTAAAGGTTAGCATCCCTTATAGTGATCCCTTCCTTCCTTTGCTTTGTAGATTTTCCACATAAGCATGCATTCCTAAATGTTATTGTTTAGTTCTACCCGTTTCTAAACTAGACATAAATGGACCCGTGCAATATGGATCCTTTTATGTCCGGCTTCTTTCATTCAATACAAAGTTTATGATGTTTTCATCTGCGACTGTAGTTCGTGGATTTCGTTGCCATCATATTACATTACATGGCTATATCACCATTTACCCGTTCTGCTGTTACGGGCTTTGGATTAGAGCTATCATGAATAGTCCGCGATGAGCACTTTTACGCCCGTCTTCTGAGGCAGAAGGGCATGTGTCTCTGTCAGTTATATACCTAGAGGTAGAATCGAGACTCATCATGATGTACGGTGAAGAGTAGAAACTTGTTCTCCAAAACACTGTACCAATTTATATACATAGGGTCGGAGAGGTCCTGTTGCTTC
The DNA here is from genome assembly GCF_014176215.1 of Rousettus aegyptiacus. Classification (NCBI taxonomy): domain Eukaryota; kingdom Metazoa; phylum Chordata; class Mammalia; order Chiroptera; family Pteropodidae; genus Rousettus; species Rousettus aegyptiacus. The sequence continues at coordinate 88,891,366 of NW_023416286.1, forward strand.
ACATTCTTAATAAACTTAATATCGTAAGTCTTTTTCATTTTAGTCCTTCGGGTAGATATACTGTAGCATGTCATTTATCATTTTCCTGTTTACTAAAGAGGTTGACATCTTTTCAGATGTGCACTAGGTATTAAGATGTCATTTTTTGAAATGGCTGTCCAAGCCTCCTGTCCATTTTTATAACTCTATATTCATTTATATGTTACTACATCATAAATATAATTACAAATGTGTTCTTACCCTCTTTAAACTTACTTTTTAACTTTTTTAATTATGGCTTCTTCTAAAGAATAGAAGTACTTATAGTAGTCAAATCTATCAATCTTTTTGCATCTGGTAATCCTGTTTAAAAACTATTACTCTATCTTGATGCAATGAAGATATTTTCCTACGCTATCTTCTAAAAGCTTTATTTTTTTGCCTTTTGCACTGAAGTCTACATACTACCTGAAGTGATTTTCTTTTTATTGTCAAATAAAGGTCAGGTACAATTTTTTTCCAATGTGAATATCCAATGGGCCCAGACCATGAGCTCAGGCCATTCTTTCCCACTTATCTTCACATTTGTCATAAATGAAGGGTCTGTAGGAAGTGTATGGCTCTTTCTCCGCCTCTCTTTCTTCCAGTGGCCTATGTATCTTTTGCCAAAATCTACACATCCACACTGTTCTTAATTGTTATATCTTTAAAGCAAATGTTGATTTTGGAAGGCAAGGCCTTTGCTACTTTGTTCTGCTTCCAGAGTGTCTTGACTACACTTGGTCCTTTGTATTTCATAAATATTTTAAATTTAGAAACATCTTGTTCGTCTTCTCTCTCCTTTTCTCTCTCTCTCTCTACCCCCTCCCTCCCTCTCTCTCTCACTCATTTACACACACACACACACACACACACACACACACACAGTCAAATCTGCCTAGATTTTACTGGAATTACATTAAATCTAGATATCATTTTGGAAAGAACTGATATCTTTACAGTAATGAATCTTCTCATCCATGAACATAATATATAGACCTAGTTATTTAGAGCTTCTTTAATTTTTCCCTTACTGTTTATTTCACTGAGATCTTACACATCCTTTGTTAAATCGTTCTTAGTGATTTGCTATTTTAATACTATTTTAAATGGTATTTTTATTACTTAATCACTTATTGCTGATATACAATAATAGATTTTAGATATTAGCTTATATTAAGCAAACTTGTAAACTTTCCAAAGATTCTTTGGATACTTCTAAAAAATATAAGCATGTCATCTGTAAATAATGGTATTACCATTTTTTTTCTTTGCAATCCTTATATAATTTATATTTTTCTTGCCTAACTGCATTGGCTAGGAAGCCTAGTATAATGTCAAATGGAACTGGTGGTAATGGCATCCTTATCTTGTTTCTAGTATCAAAGGAAAGGATTTTTTTTTTAACACTTCACAATTAATTTATGATGTTTACTATTGGGTATTTTTAGGTATATTTTATTAGATTAAGGAAGTCCCCTCCAAATCCTACTTTGTTAATTTTTTTATACAATGTGTGATGACTTTTATCAAGCACTTTTCCTATATCTATCGAAATAATCATATGAATTTTCTCTTGTATTCTCTTAATGAGGTACATTACACATATTGTCTTGTATCTCAGTTTTACATGCAGCAAGAATCTTAGTTTAGACCAGGGCAATACTTCCCACTACCAATCAGGCAAGTTGACTGTGCTTGTTAGATAAGTGAAGTGGGCTTTTCAGGACTACTGCATGAGAAATATCCCAGCAGAATCCATGAGAAGGAGAGACTAGATGGTTACAAAGCTCCAGCGTCAGAAACAAGGGGCAACTTTACTTACTACAGGAGTCTGTCGTTCAACTTTTGTCTTTCGACCAATCCTGCAGATACATATCTGGGTTCTAAGGAAAGAGGAGGAAGAATAAAAAGCCACTTCACTAAAACGCCGCTTCTTGGAGAGGCCTGTATCAAAGAGGTACACAAAACAGGGGGGAAAACATTCCTCTTAAAGCTTGTTTTTGGCTTCAGACAACATGGTGCAGCTTGGATTTGCCCAGACTTCTAGAATGCCAGCAATGACTGGAAAGTGTCCATGTCCAGCCATAACTCTGATAACGAGGCCCAGGGACTGGGCCGATACGAGCAGCAGTCAGAGCTCTACCTCGTCACTCAGTAGTGACCAAGGGAAGTGTTATGAACTGAACTGTGTGCCCCCAAAAGATGCTGAAGTTCTAACCCCAACTACCAGTGAATGTGACTTTATTTGGAAACAGTCTTTGGTGGTGTTCAAGTTAGTAGGAAGTCATCAAAGTGGGCCCTGACCCGACACGACCATGTCCTCATGAAAAGGGGAAATGCACGAAAGAGTAAACAGCGTACCAGGACTGGCGGTATACTGCCTCAGTCCAAGGGGCTATCAGAAGCTAAGGCGGAAACCTAGAACAGGTCTTTCCTTAGCCCCTTTAGAAGGAGCGTGGCCCAGCCTACACCTCGATCTCAAACATCTAGCCTCCGGAACTGTGAGACAATAAGTTTCTGTTGTTTATGCCACTTAATTTGTGGCACTTTGTTAAGGCAGCCTTAGAAAACTAATACAGGATGTAGCAGGCGTTGTCATCAGACCAGGTAATACCCAACAGAAACAGGAGTGATATACAAGAGAGAAGGCAATCCATGACAGATGCCATATGGTAGCGGATGGAATTGTTCAAAAGCACATGAGACATCCCTGAAACCTCCAGAAATAACTGAGGAGGAATCTGCAGGGTATTAAAGGACCAAATTTAGCAAGAGGAAAATAGAGCCAGGATAATGAAATAAGACTCTTGACATAGTCCATTTAAAACCACGGAGTAAGGCAGACTGGTGGAAACAATGAAAATTTAGGATGAGTAATGTGAAAGCAGTTGGATTATATACTCTGCACAAGGTCCCCCATCTAGCTGATGGCATCATGCTTGAGCTCAGTTCACTTTGCCATGCTGTCTCTGTCACTTTTCTTGGCGGCCCCTTTCAACCTTTATGGTTCCCAGTTTGAACTAGCACACGAAAAATTGCTTGGAACTTATAACACGATAAAATAGGAGCCTATATGGCCGAGGTCAAGTAGTTATCACTGCCCACAGACATTTCTGAAAACTACACACAATTAATTTGGAATCAAGAATCATTTAATCAACAATTACTCCTCATCCGTCTTATGGGACTCAACCTGCAGATGGGACTTGCAAAAGATGATTAAATCCCAGGAAAAAATGTCATTCATTCGTTCATCATTCAACCCTTGTTTCTCCTTGAATAACCATGTTCTACCCACAGTGGTAGGAACCTGCCTTGTCCTCTGTGGAGCAGAATATTCTAACAAGAAATCAGAATCACAGAATCACCACAATATATAACCGAATAAGGATAAAGTTGAAGCCATTTGTTAAATAAATAAAAAAGCATAACCACAGAGAAGTAAAACAGTTCGATTCAATTTCTACAAAGAGGCATAGAATCGAGGTCTCCTGATTCTCAGATCTAGAGAAATCTTATCTGAGTTAAAGAGTAGAGTCCAAGAAGGGAAAGTCGTGTGCGCATATATTTAAACACAGCTGCTTCTGAAACCTATGTTCCCTTCTCTTCCTTTCCAAAGCTACCCAAAGGCAAAATTAGGAAGCAAAATACTGACCAAGGCACAAAGTGTGTTTCTTTTCTCAGTCTTCAAAGACTTTGCCTCTTACATTTTCTACATCTTCCTTCCCCAGGTACCTATCCTAGTAACCCTGAGATGCCGAAGAAACTCAATCCAACGCTTCTAAAACACACATGGATTTTGTTAACTCTCCAAAAAGTGCTGCCTCCTTCAGCCTCACCCACCACGTTGCCACAGCAGCTGTGGCATGAAAGAACCAGGGCTACAGGAGAAGTAACATACCTTTCTCAGATCAGACACAGTAGTTCTGGCAAATGAGGTTTGCAGTCACGTTAGCCTCATTAAAGCTAGCTCAGTCTGCACCTTTTCTGTGCCTTTCTCAAAAACCTTTGAATGGTTACAATTCAGTGATTTTAGAAGATTCGTTTTGACCTATTACTCTTTTCTTTTTTAAAAAAATTAGGACGGTACTATTTTCTTCCAAGACACCATTAGTATTTTTGGGTTTCCTCATGCTAAGAATTGAGGAGTTCAGTAGCAATGGTAGAAAGAGAATGGGATTCACAGGCAGAATGTGGGATGTTTTTCCAGGCTATCGGGCCATACGACCGCCTCTGTCTCAAGCTCGTTAATGATTATACATGGCCCATTTGAGAAATTGTTTAATAGATGTTAGAAAATGTTACCCCACCCACATCCTCCTTTTTTTTTTTTTTTTTTTTTTTCTTGAATTGAGCTCTGGAAAAAGCACTAATTCAAGTCTTTAAAATAAACTGGCTTCCAGGTCGGGTCTAGCTCTGTGTAATTCTGCAGAAACAGTGCTGTGCTTCGTTCCAACGGCAGGTACAGTCCTCAGATGAAATGCACCGACGTATGAAAAGGAGCATAATTATCTCTGGGAAGACCAAGCCAAGTTCAGCGTTTCCTGGGGACCAATTGCCACTTCCACAATTTACTTCTTGGCACAACTGTCCTTGTGATGTTTATATCTTCCTCTACCTCCCCAACACATCTAAAAAATGATAATAATACGCGCTCTCAGAAAAGGCAGTCATTTTTAAATTCTCGTGTCAGAGTGTGATGACCCAGCGCCTCCAGTCGCATAGATTTGTACCCAAGGTAGAAGGCAATCAAAGACCACAAAATGTGATGTTTAGAGAGGATCTTTAGCTCTGAGCTAAGACTCGGTGTTGGAAATGGCTGGAACACGGCTCGTCTTGCTGTGAAAGAGCTCAGTGAGGGCTCAGCCCACAGCAGAGCCAAGCTCGCAGGATGGTTGTCATTCAAAGTATTCAATTGGGAGTGCTCAAATGTTGTTGCATTAGAGCTGGGTACTAATTAGCAACTAGCTGACTGCTAAATGGACTGTCACCTTTCCTTTCGACAATTTACTGAAAATTAGGCCCCGGATGTTATATGAACACAAGGGAAATGGGCTGGGAGGGCTGGATCTAAAATGGGATTTCTTTCGGTAGAGAGTTTATGGGAGAGTTTTTAGTGTGCTGCTGATATTTTAAGGACTTCAGACTTCAGTAAATGCAAACGAGGGGAAAAGGTTGGGAATAACAGTGAGTTATACTCAGCAGGTTTTGACTCTATGGTCAAGGTATAAGTGGATCTAGCTCTTTCCAAATGTTAATAAGATTTTTCACTGGAAGGGGTTTCACGTGTAGTCACTGTACTATCAGGCACTGGCCTATTCTCTTGTTGCCTCAGTGGACTGTGTGTTTGAATTATAGCCAATATTGAGTGAAAACGAATTCAAAAGAGGTATTTAAATGTTAATACAAAAAAAAATTACATGTAAAAAGTATCTTTTAAAAAATGAGTATTTATTTCCCTTGCACGGCTCCAAATTATTATTATTTTGATGTGGAATAGGATTTCAATTTATCATGACAATAGTTATCATGATAGAAAATGCACGAAAGGCAAGCATGACCATGAACTGGGTTAAATAGGAACTTTATTTTCCAGTGCGTAGAGAAAAAAAATTTACCTAAGTACATAACTGTGATTGTCCAGGGTTTGAATCTCAAACCTTCACACTACTTTCCCTGACTTCTTGTATAACAAATGGCATAGTAATGACATGACATGAGATGAGACGCAGAGATATTAATTTGGACTTAAGAAAAATTACGTTTTATCCTTGGCTTCTAGAGAATCAAAGCTATCCTAAGGAGAGTTTAAAACTGGAATTAAACACCATAAAGTTAACCCAATATACCTTTACTCTATGTGTATTGAAGTCTAGATGCCAAGGTCACCCAGGGCAAAAATGGTCCCCATCCAGTGATCTGGGGGAAAAAAAAATGAAACAAATAGCCATTGAAGAGAAACCGATTGCACCAGTTCGACCCCCGAAGTCCAATAAAACAGAGGGGTCGGAGTTCATCAGTGCTGGGCAGCAGCATTGATCATTTATCATAAGACCTTTTTAAGAGCGTAATCTTCAGTCTCAGGCTGTCAGACTTATAATTTGGGACTTAGAAAACAATTTACGGCATAGACAATTTTCTAATTGTCCAAACAGAAGAAAGATCTATTGTGTGGGACAAAAATGGGAAAGTCAGAAAAAATAAATTACAGGATTATAATAAATATATAAATTTGGTGAAATAGAAGTAATAATGGGTTTTGAAAACAAAATAACATACTAAAGTTTATCTTAAACCATATATGATGCCATGGTTTAAAAGAAACATCGAGAAAAAAAGGGGACTTGTCCTGATGGATGTTGAAACAAATAACTCCGAAAATTAAAACAATTTAGTACAGGCGTGGGAATACACAGAAAAAGAAGATACTCATATCTATGTGAATTTTTATTTCATGTTCCAGGGAAACTCAGAACAAGCTTGAGCTTGTTCACAGCTGAATCCAGACCAAGTTATAACAGCATATGACCTACATATCTCCTGTTATTTAAGGCCGAATATATGAGGACCCTCTAAAGTTGGATAGTTTTTTTTTTTTCCTCCCTGTAAGGTCATTCATTTGCAATCTTAGAGCCAAAGGACTCATTCATACTTCATAGTGGGAGGACAGTAGACATTCCCACATCCCATTGCCTGAGGAAGAGGCGCATCCTGGAATTAGTAATGAAAACTGAAAAGCTAGTTATCAGCCTGAAGGTGGCGGATTACCTTTCTTTGAACCTGTGGCAGGTGGGCATGGATCTCCACTGGACACAGGACAACACAGACAAACACAGAAACGTTCCAGAAGGCAGGTCCAGAGGTGGGACCATGTTCATTAGGGCTTCCCTGTAAGGGAGCCGTGTCACCTGGGCTTTGAGCCTGGGGTTCTGAGAGGATCACATGGAGCGTGTTTTACATGTTCTCTGTGTCACACCTCCTTTTGTTTTGATCAAACAGTAAAGGAAAAAAAAAAAACTATGACAATAAAAGTTATAGCCTGAGACTATTTACAAGCATGTACAAAATAGTTTTCTATAATAGTAAAGGATAAAAACAATTGAAATGTCCATCAACGGGAAAACAAATGAACAAATTGCGGTATAGTCCTTCAATGCAATGCCATACGTTTTAAAAAAAAATTATCTATCATGTTAGAGGATACATGTACGAGAGGCGAAAGTGTCAAAAAAAAAAAGCTAAGGAATGATACACTCAGAATTTTATAAAGAGATTAGCTCTTGGAGCAAAGAAAAAGGTTATGATAAGGACAGACACAGAGCGAACTTTAACATGACTGATAACGTTCTGGGTGGTGGGTGACTTTGTATTATTGTCCTTGATACTAGGGATCAGCTAACTACGCCCATGCATCCAATCTGGCCAGTGGGATACTTAGATATGGCCCAGGAACTGAGAATGGTGTTTACATTTTTGCAGCTTTGTTATAAAAGAGGAGAAAGGGGAGGGAGGGAGGAAGAGGAAACTATGAACAGAGGCGTATGTGCCCTGCAAAGTCCAAAACATTTGTTATCTGGACTTTTACAAGCCTGTTTTTAAATGCACTTACATTTTATTTATTATACATATTTTTAAAAGATATAAAGAGCTCGTGGCCCTGGGTGACACAATGGCCACCTGGGGGTGGAGTCCTGGTGCCCCCACATACCAGCAATGTGACCTGGGCAGGTCTCCGTCACCTGTACAGAAAGAACAGTGGCATTCCCCACCTCACAGAGTTATTGTGTGATCAGCCCGTCGCCAGCCCTCAACACAGCCTGCTTGGATCCATTTGGGGGTTTGCATATGGTTATCTGCTTCAAAATAAGAAGCAACATCCTAATATTAACTAACTGTTAATAATAAAGAATCCCATTGGGAAAATTAGGTAAACATGACTACAGGTAAGAGACTGACTGCTATGATGCCCTCTCCTCAACAGGCCAGCTCCTTCTTCACATATCAGTTATTATTTAGAGTGACCATAAAATTTATTTGGGAAGAAAGAACGTGCTGTTAAGCATTTTGCCAAAACCAGGTATACACACGTTCTGTTTAGTGCAACCCGACGGACATGGTTAGCCTCGTCATGCCTGAGTCCTTCCCACTTCAAGCCGGAAAGGCCTTTGTAAGAATAAAGCCACCACGCAGGAACACCTACACTGCCACACGCTTTACCTACACCATGCCATTTAAGCCTCACGACCACCCTCTAAATTAGGTATTATTTTTGCAGTGTTACAGAGGAGAAATCAAAACTCAGAAAGTTTAAGTGACTTGCCTAAGATCAAACAGTTAACAAGGGAAGCGTTCATCAAACGAGAGAAGCTTTTATCAGCCTTTCATGTGTGTTAAGTCTTTTGCCAGTTTCCACATTTGATGTGTCTCGTTAGTTCTTAACCTTTGAAAAAGGGATAAGAATATCTTTTTTTTTTTTTTTTTGGCGAGGAATAGCATTTCAGAGGAGTTATGATGTTATTCAAATTCAACCAATTCAGGAAGTACGTAAGTTCAACTTAAAGCCAGAGCTCTCTGAATATAATACAGAGGGGTTTCTGCGTCCCATGCTCTCCTTCCAGGGGCTGAGAGGGGACGTTCTGTGTCCCTGGTGACCGTGGCAAGTTTGGTGAAAACAAAGTGAAGGTTTGGCCAATGCTGATTTCACCTGCTTCATTACTTTTATTACTGGAGCATCGCATTACCATTAGATATATTTTTAAGGCTCCTAGAAAAAAAACCTCTATTGAATTATCAAAACCCATGAGAGAAGCATAAACCTATATATAGCTCTCAGCACTGGGGTAAATCTCACTAAGATGCTACCGGTATTAGAGAGCGTTTGTGGTTTGTATACCACGTTCCCGGATGGCCTCCTGCAAGACACACAGCAAACAGGATGTGCTCATCTAGTGACACGAAACTAAGCCTCTCCAATGACTTATGCGAGACCGGGGAAACTACACACCCATCTCTTCGGCTTTGGTCATGTGACCACATCCTCTTCAAACACTGAGTAGGTGAATTGTGTGTATTCATGCCGTGTAAATTTGTGTGTTGCCAGGCGGACTGGAAGTGGCCAGTGAGTTGCGCAGAAACTGGCTTCGGCCGGCCTCGGGAGGTGACCTGAGGGAAAGTTTAATAGAGTTTGCTATATACCTCCTTGCTTTGCGCAATAAGGTCCAATCAAGCACACCGTAAAAGCCCGATGCCACGGCTGAGGCAGTCCTAAAGGAAGGGCCAGAAAGGATCTAGCAGCGAGTCGCCTACAGGAGAAAAGAGACTCCCAGGACAGCCTCGGAATGTAGGACTCCCTCTAAAAATCAGCTTGTCCTCAATGTACCAAATTAACCTCTTAAATATGAGACAGGAGTAGGAATGTGGGCTTCCCTATCAGGCAAAGTTAGGTTCAAAGCCTACTTCTGCCATTGACCAGCCTCCTTCGCCTTAGGTTAGTCTATCCCTCTTCTCTGAAACTGCAAAATATGGCCTGATACTAACTTCCAGATATCATACGTGCATGGACCAGGAGCGGAAGACAACATGGAACCACACAGAAGGGGTTCGGTGAACGTTCACTTCCCTCACGTGACTCTAAATGTGTGACTTTCCGTGAGTCACTTCGTTTTTCAAGGTTTCCGTTTCTTCACTTGCGAAATGTGGACAAATAAAACCTATCGTGAGTATAAAATAGGAAAATACTTTGTGTAAAGCGCAGATCACAGTTCTTGGCACAAGTGAAGCCCTCAGTAAATATTATTTCACATCCCCAAAGCGCTGTTTCTCAACGCGGATTTTATTTCTCTTCAGCTGCACCATTCGCTGTTACATAGGAGTTAAAATCATGCTGCTCTTCCCTCAACAACCGAAGAACTTACTGGTGTCTGCCTGGTTCCGGCCATCCTGCCATTGTGACCATTTCAGGATACGTGGCCCTTTCACCGATCCTGGACCACCCACTTTCCTTCTGCTACCTGGACCGAGGCCTGATGACCCACCAGCCGCGGAGGAGGCTCATGACCGCAGAGATGGCTCATGACCGCAGAGATACCGACGTGCCATGCCGGGCCTTGCCAGCTGCTCTGTAGCCACTCACTTCATGCTTCTCGTGGCAAATTATACTTGACTGTTAACTTAAAATCCAAGGTCCTCTGAAGAGAAAACTCAGTGTGATAAAACAGCAGCACATTCACTTTTGACAGGATGGATTTTTCTTGAGTGTCATGAAGAGTCTCCCCCTGCGCATATCCGTGCCCAAACCCCGCTGCCCCCACCGCCGCCCTCACACCCAGACCAGAGAATGACGGGTCTACCCATTGCCGCTGTCTTAAGCTCACAGGGAGCTCACAGCGCTAGCAGGGCTTGTTCAGAAGCAGAGGGTTACTGTCCTGCTGCAAGTCATGGAAGTCTTAGTTAGGCTTGGTTCAGTAAGCATGAAATGAAGTTAGAAATGGGAAGAAAAGCCACATCTCGGCAATCAAGTTTTCATCTTATTTAATCAAACACATATTTGCATACTTCTTTGGCACAGACGTCAGGTTCTCCAGTTGATGAGCTAAAGCAAAATCTGCCAAGAGAAACTGTTTTGGTTCTCTCTATTGAATAAGAAACACTTACCCCCACATTTTCAGCATAAGCCTTGGGTGGCTATTAGAGGCATTTTAAAATCCATTTGGGTGTCTTTTTGGTTATTTAATTCCAGAAACACAATCTGGTTTTCAGAGTATTTAGAGGAGGGACACTTAATTTTAATAGTATTATCAATCTTACAAAAGTTTAAAAAGTTTGGTCAACTCTGTTTGAGTGGGCAATCCAAAAGTATTTATATTTGGTCCAAGAATGCAATTGTGAGCTTATACTTGAATGAGGATGTTGGACCCATAGCATAGAAAGTACTTGATGTTTATAGCATCTTGGAATTAGAAGCATAAAATCAGCCTACAAATAAGGGAATTATTTAAGCCTAACTCCTTTCAAGCATTCTTCATAATACTTCTTCACATACAATGTTGTCATACTGATTAATACATAATCTCCTCCTTTAATACCTTCCAGTTAAAAAACAAACTGATAGTTGAACAAACCAAATTAAATTCTGAGGCTGGGAACTTCAGAAGTGCTAAAAATACATAACCCTAAAATAATTCAACTTACTCTTGAAGACACGTAAATTATATATGAAAAGTTCCAGTCTATCAAATATATGTAGAAGGTTTCAGTTGCATAGAAAATAGGCATTTATCAATAGTTGACAAATTTCCCCATGCCATGCATCTCAAGAAGAGCAGAGGAAACACTGTTTGCCCCCAGTGAAACTGTAACCAACGAAAGAAGCGGTGTGATTTATCCTCAGAAGACGGGCAGGGCGTTCTCCAGCTATATCTTTTGCAATCTCCCTGTTGGTCACTGACTTCAGCGGTTCCTCTTTTCCTCACACCGATTTGTACTCCTGGGCTGTGATCATTTTTATGGCTTGGAAAAAAGAAACACCGACTCAACACGTAAGAGGTTTCTAACTTTAGATCTTGAGAGCCAATCCCAGGAAAGGAAAGAAACTGGAGATAAAGACATAAATCCAGAGACCAGCCAAATGTGAACACCCCCAAACTCCCCGTGCCTGGGGCATATCTATTTCGTGTACCACAAAGGCCATACTGTACTCAGCTTATACGCCCATCTCAAGACTTTATGGTCTTTATTCACGACTGAACTAACCCAACAGGTTATTGTCTTAACAATGAAATTGTTATCCCTGGAATTCCTCTTCCAAGCTCTGCATTTTCCTCAAGGTCCTCTTTTGACTAAAAGTCCACAGTCACTATGTACTGAGTATTTAGCTTATATGAGCTACTTTCACAAGTGCTTTGCATATTTTAACTCAAAACAACCTATTTTCTTGTCCATTGTACTCACACGGAAATACAGAGAGAGGTAGAAGAATTTAATATGAACCTTGAAGACTGACTTCAAGGCTTAGTATCTAAACTATTAACCTTATCATCCTCTTGTACATCACATTTTACCGGAGTGTTTCCTTGGCTTGATGTTAATCATCTGATTCCTACCACTTGCCTCGATAGGAACATATACTGAGTTCTAATTATATAATAGGCACTGGAAGTAATTACTTCAAGATATATGAATCCAACAAAAAGTCCATCTCTAACTACTATCATTTGCTTTTCATTTGCATCTTTCACCAGCTGATTATGGATCCTGATTTCTGCTGACCAAAGGCAAGGAAGTTTTAATTCAGTAAATACTGTCCCCTTCCTAGAACCCAAAAGTCACTTATGGAAGTGAATGATATCTTGGTGTGAGTTCATCTAATCTATCTCAGCATAGAGGATAGAGAGGGTACACAGTAATAAGGATTTTAAAAGGCACAGTAACATGACCTGGAAGTTAGAAAACACTAGAAGTCCAAGAACTCCTAATAATAAACACAACACTTACTTTTAAAATATCTGCTATATGCCAGCAATATGACAGTGATTGTAATAACAACGATAGTAATAATGAATCTTTACGTAACGTAAAATTTCTTCTCGAGTAGCTGCAACATATATTTCAAAAAACAGAAGGAAACTAACTTTATGAAAGAAAGCCAAAATAGTCACCAAATGAAAGAATTCATGTCTATGTAAGTGAAAATATTAGAGAAACTTGTAACATACATATTTTTAAGAACCTGGCAGGGACAGAAAGCAGAGGATCAAGAACAAGAGGTGAAAAAGTAAGAAGGAATTGTGAATCAAATACAGGTAGATATGAAAAATATGTGAATTTAAAAATCAGAAAATTAAAAGTATAGCCATTGGAAAAATTGTAATAGATATAATATAAAGTACAGAATTGATACAATTGAAAGAAAATTATTAAATAGGAAGATAGTCCTATTGAATTTATCTAAAATGCAGTACAAAGTAAAAATAAACTAAAAAACTACAAAAGAAAACTCTAACATACTATAGATTTAAGAATAAGCAGAAGCAGTATTGGAGGAAATAGTGGCTAGAACATTTTTAGAAAAAAAATAAAAACATGAATCCACGGATTGAAGGAACATAATGCAAACTTAGAATATTTTTTAAAAAAATCAAACCACAAAATAGGCATTTATTAGTTGACCCAGCAATTCCACTAGGAATTTATCCTAAGGATATATCTCAGTAAGCCAACGGTATATATAAAAGCTTATTCATGGTGAACTTTCGTAATATCAAAATATTAGAAACAACATTATTGCCCATCTATAGAGGACTAGTTGAATAAATAGAGGTTCTTCCACAAAATAGAATACTCTGTAGATATTTTAAAAATCAACAAATTTCTCTACAAACTAATAAGAGAGTGAATTACAGGATGCTAAGTGAAAAAGCAGAGAAGAGTATATACCATGTTTTATGCTAGATACACAAGAAAATATGTACGCGAACACACTTACTTTTGCAAAAAGTAAAACAGGACAGATTAAAACAGAAGCAAACAACAATAACTGCAGAAAAAGCCACAGGGGATGGATAGGAACAAGCTGACAGGGTTAGGACAGGGACTAAGACTCCTCAGAACATATAGTGAGGGGGGAAACGAATATAGAAAGACTTGGATGAAAGAAGCAGTGAAGAATAAATAAATTAGTTTGAAAATGTCGGCAAATCTATTAACAACTTTCATTTTAAAAAGCTATTATTGTTATGCGGTGTCGATTGTTAAATATTGGAAATAAAATTCTGTGATGTCAAAAGATTAAAATGGTAAGTTCTTTGATTCTGCAGGAGGAAAAAGATGCTGAGTACCTGTAGCATAGTTTAGAAAAAAAATTGAAAACGTATGTTAGAAATATAACATGAATCACTAAGTAATTAAAAAGAGAATCTATATACCTCAAACCAACAAAGGAAACAAGGAAAACATCAAGGAAACATCTGCTCATCAAAGATATGAAAAGAATAAAAAGCTAAGTGAAACAGAACCAATATGAGATGTCTAAGATACATCAGAAATTTGAAAATGTAAGTAAATTAAAATCAGGTTTACAAGGTTAACCAAAGAAAGAAAATTTGAAAATAAAGGAAAACAAGGAAGTAACTAAAATTATGTCTACAGATCATCATTAATACCAGATTAGGTAGACTTTAAGGAGAATATACATGTAATTTACAGTTGAAATCCCTCTTTCATCCTTCCCTGATTCTCTATCCACTTCCTTTCCTCAAAAGAAATGAAACTCAACAAGCGATGTTTCTTAATGGTTAGTTGCGACTTGGTATATGAAACCAAACCAGTGAAACTTTTATCCTGTTGCATTAAAATCTATTGTTCTCTCCTGCAATCTGGGTGGACCTTTTATGAGTTCATGACTTTGTAATATCATGTCCTAGTTACCTGGAAAATTTTGACAATATTTAAAAAGTACATCCATTAATACAACTACCATCTCATCAGAAATTCTTACATACTAGAAAAACTTGCCATGGTAGATGCACATTTTCCAAAATTCTAATTTTCATTAAAAAGCTCTATTTTCATCATTAACAACAAATATTGTCATTTTGTTGTTCAAGAGACAGGCACATTTGTTCAATTCTGAGAAAGTAAGAGCCAAACATAAGTCTGAATAACCATTGTCTGCCAATAGTTTTTTCAAGTAAAAATAGCATTCTAGGCATTCTAGGAAAGAAAAACTACGAGATCCTGTAGCATCTCAAACAATGCCACCAGGAGTTATCCTTTCGATAACCACTATATTTCAGTGCGCAACAGTGCTTTATGCAAACTTGCCATTTTGTCACCCAGCATACTAAAAAGATATGTACTCAAGGGTCAATATTTGATCAATTTAATAATTTTTTACTGCTTCTGCAAAGGCATTCTTAAGCACAGCGGGTACTTTTTGTGAAGAGTATAATGCCCACCGCCATGATACGTGCTAAAATGCCGTTGGTTTCACACCGCCAGTGCAAATGTCAACACGTATAATAACGAATATTAATATAATACCAAATAACAACCAAGTATTTGTATAAAGATAGTTGGGAACTCATGGACTCACTGAAACAATTTCAGGAATGTCCAGGGGTCCACAGGCTATATACTGAAAACCACTGCACTGTGCCATTCCATGTCTCACAAGTATGGGTTTAAGCAAACCCATGGGCCAGTGATAGGAAATAAAAGCCATTCCCCCCCCCCAACCACTGTGAAACACACACACACGCACGCACACGCGCACACACACACACACACACACACACACACACACACAATTGGTTCCTCTTAAATAAGTCAAATTTAGCTTTTAAATAACAATCCTTTGATGTTTTGCAACCTTAGCTATAGACTATCACAACCTCGTCCCCTCCCTTTGACCATGTTGAGTCTTCCTCTCCTGAGCCATCTGCTTCCTAAGATAAAGCCCGTCTCCTCATCCATGGACACCTATCATGAATCCCTGCATTTTCCCCAATAACCACATCGACTTTGTCTCTGTATCCTGCTGTTGCCTTTTTAAAATCAGGTTCCTTTAAGTATGGGCTTGGAGGTAAACAACTTTCTTTCAAAAATAATGCTTATTAAGTAGTCCCCAACTGCTAAACAGTGAACATAGAAATGACTCACAAACAAAAATGGCTGCCGATGCCAGCTTTCCCATCCTCAGACACACGAACACTTTTCTTGCTTCGGGAAACCACTGTAAAAAAAAAGAGAAAAACATGGAGTGTTCAGGGAATTTGTAGTTTCAGAATTTGAAAAAGAAAGGTAAATACTTTGAACAAGCATTACGTGAGCACTCAAGTGTTTGTTAAATTAAATTAGTAATGAAAATGGAATGTTAAAAATTCAGAAATAACTTAAGAAAAATGATTTTTTTTTGGTCGATATTCTAGGCAGGGCTGGCTTGACTACATCTTGAATCCTTCTGCCACATATAAACATACACACCACCAGCCCCTACACACAATTTCCACTTGATCTCATGGCTTAAAATTCCACCAACCAGAGACTCTTCTGAGATAAGAATCTCAATGTGCAAGCACATTTTGGTTGATTCGAGGTATCCGTTATTTAAGGATGGGAGTGGGGTCAGAAGGTTGATAATTTTGGAGTATGAAAGAGGGAAATAAATATACAGAGAAAGTAATGGGGACTTGGGCAAACTAGGTACAGTAAGCAAAGGAGAAAATGCCAAAGACATTACATGAACTCAAAAATCTGGCCTTAAGGTCAGATCAGATGCTAAAAAAGATAAGAAAATAATAGTCATTTTCTTAATTTCTTCTTCTGACTGCTGAACTGCATGGTTCCTGAGAGCAGATAACAGGACTTACTCCTCTGCCGTCAGCCAGTCGTTCAGGTAGAGATACATCGGGTGCCAGATACAGAACCAAATTAATGTACACCAGTGTTTTCTCATGCTATCATGTTATAGAAGAAGCCACACATATTTTCAAAACCTATAGTTATAGGAATAGTTAAAGTTATGAGAATTCAAAGGATTAGTGTGCAGAATGGTACGATTTTGAACAACCGGTTTACAAACATAGATTTTACACAGAATTCCTTTGTTGGTTGAGCTTTTTGTCTTTAGGATTACTATGATTTTTTTTTCCTGTTCTTTTTCCTCTCTTCTTTGAGGATCCAATGCGTCCCGGGTACCTTAGCAGATGGCGGCTGTAAATGGGCAAGTGAAAGTCGGCCCTGCCCTCAGAAAGCCCTCGCAAGGTAGCAAAGGGATTCTTTGCCGAGGCAAAAACGAGATGAAAGAGAGATGAAAATGTGAAATATGTTTAAGAACAAGAATTCAGTTGGATGTGTTTTCTTTCAAATAGTTTTTCTCACTACTTTCTGCTAACATTCTGCTTCTTACAGTCTGAACGTTTGTGTCACTCCAAAATTCATATTCTGAAGTCCTAACTACTGATGTGATGGCATCAGGAGGTGGGGACTTTAGGAGGTGATTAGGTCACAAAGGTAGAGTCCTCATGAACAGAATTACCACCCTCCTCAGAAAAGACAGGAGAGCTTGCTCCCTCGCTCTGCTCTGTCCGCCACATGAGGATGCTAGACGGTTCTCACCAGAACCTGACCGTGATGGCCCCTGATCTCAGACTTCCGGCCTCCAGAACTGTGAAAAATATATTACGTTGTTTATAAGCCACCTAGTCCATGGTGATCAATTTGTTATCACAGCCAGAAATAAGACAATAATTTCATTAAGAAAGTCCTCAAAAATTTTTTAAATCAATCAGTTACAAAAGTAATTTTTCAAAGACAGGTACTTAATGTATTCCCCCCTCCCTCGACTCCTTCATACTGCATAGCAGACAACCAGAATGAGCTGACTTGTTCATACTTATGTATTTGCAGGGTTGAACCTCTTCACTGCACCGACAAACCAGGCACAACCATCCAAGTGTCACCGTTCTGCCCACAATCCATACTCTCCTCAGAGATGACACTGTTGGCAGCTATTTAAATGGTTGATATTATATAATAGGCACTACACAGAAATGTCAGTCCCCGATGCAGCCTGTCTGCCATACTCCAGAAGTTACACTTGGCGAAGTTCTTGCCAGAACGTTCTCTTCCGCTGAGTGCTTAAATGCTCTTAGCAGGAAGAGTGAATAGATTCTGTTCCCCATTGAGAATCTGAAAATAAGTAAGTTTGTAAGAAGCGAAACCTCTCCCGCCAGCAATCTGTGCTTAGGAATGAGCTCTTGACCCATAGGAATTTGTAAAATTTACTTCCAGACACTCTGCTTTTTAAAGTTTTCTCTTGTGCTCTCAGAGAGTTGTCTCATTTGATGCATAGCCAGCCTTATCCCCTGCTTTTTCTTTTATCAGTGGCTGTGTGTTGTACTTTGTCTTCCAAATAAAAACTGTCATTGCTACAGCCTTTACCGAGAACCCTCCCCCTACCCCCCAGTAGGGCAGGAACCTTCTGATGAACTTGACCGAGCCCGTTTGCCATCAGCTTCTCAGTTCTGAGTTTGGCTCCTCAATTAAAGGAAAGGACAACTTTTTGCAGCCGGGGTCTAACCTAGCTTCTTCCCTTGTATAGTTTCAGCACAGATGTTGGAGAATATCTCTTTGGATTCATTTCTAGGCTTCTCAGATATGATTCCCTTCCTTCCTGCTTCCTCCCTGGCCCCTTGGAACAACTGGCATTTATACAATAGCAGCTTTTAAGGCAAAGTACTTTCACACACAATAGGAGACAAAATAAACTAATCACTTGTCACAAGCCAGGAACTGGGCAAGACGCTTAACAAGTGCTACTATATCTAATCTTCAAAAATCTCTGTTGGATTTTACTATTCTCATTTTATACATGCAGAAAATGAAATATGTACTTCTGAATGGAATTTTGCCATGTGGTTTTTGCATAAGCTACACCAAAATATATGAGTCCATCATTCCACTTTCTATTTTTTAAGGAGATTTGCGATGGTCAGAGGCCATCCTGATACTCATGATTATATTTCCATATTTTACAATCATTTTGCTCATAACTGATTCGATAACTTTTTTAGTCACTTGGATTTTATTGAGTCTTTTCAAAGCATTCAACTTAAGGTTTACGGAAACAACACTCTTTATTGTTGTTGAGCTCACATAGAAAAGACCAACTTGCGAGCTTGTTTGGAGATTCTAGCAGGGGAGCACAGCTACTTGTATGCACTTGACCAAATAATGATTCCCTCCTCTATCAGGGAAAGTCATCAACCAAGCATGCAGCTTTAGGAGGGATGCACATGGAGCGTGAGGGAGGAAGAGGACACCCATCTAGCCAGATGGATCAGCCAAATCAACTCTGGCAGTCAATGGGGTGACAAATGTCACAGTCTGATCTCCCTCACATCCTACAAAGTGACAACAATCAAAACAGCATGGTATTGGCAGAAAAACAGACACACAGATCAATGGAACAGATCTGAGAGCCCAGAAATAAATCCACATGTATGTACAAGTAATTTTTGAAAAAAGAGCCAAAAACAGACAATGAAGAAAAGAAAGCCTCTTCAATAAATGCTGTTGGGACAATCGGAAAGCCACATGCAAAAGAATAAAACTAGACTTTTATGTATTGTCCTGTACCAAAAGTAACTCAAAACAGATTAAAGATCTAAATGGAAGACGTAGAGTGATAAAATACATAAAACACAGATACCAAACTCGTGGACCTTAGGCTTGGAGAGGATTTTGTGAATTTGACCTCGAAGACAAGGGAAATAAAAGCAAAAATAAATGAATGGGACTATGGCAAACTAAAACATTTCTGCACAGCAAAAGAAACTGTCAACAAGACAAAGAGGCAACCAACTAAATGAAAGAAGATATTTTCAAACAACGCCTCCAATAGGGACCCAATATCTAAAATATATAAAGAACTCATACAACACAACAAGAAAAAACAAATGATCCAATTTAAAAAATGGGCCGATAGTTCTCCCAAGAAGACATACAAACAGCCAACAGATATATGAAAAGATGCTTCACTCACTATTAGGGAAATGCAGATTGAAACCACAGTGAAATACCACCTCGCCCCTGTTAGAATGGCATCATCAATAAGACCGGTAATAACAAATGTCGGAGAGGTTATGGGGGGAATGAGACCTTTATACACTGCTGGTGGGAACGTAAATTGGCGCAGCCACTTTGGAAAACAGTATGGAGGTTTCTCAAAAATTAAGAATAGAATTACCATATTACCCAGCAATCCCTCTTCTGGGTACTACCCAAAAAATTTGAAAACATTTATCCGTAAAAATGTATGGACCCTGATGTTCCTCACAACATTATTCATGGTGCTAAGATATGGAAATAACCAAAACGTCCTTCCATAGATGACTGAATAAAGAAGGTGTGGTACGTATATACAATGAAATATTATTCAGCCATAGGAAAAGATGAAATACTGCCAGCGGGACAATAGACGGTTCTCAAGATTATTATGCTGAGCAAAATGGGTCAGATGGTAAAAGTTGAGAATCCTATAATTTCATTCATATGTAAGATGTAAAACTGAAAGCAACAAATGAACAACACAAACAAACAAAAACTTATAAACACAGATGACAGTGTAGTGGGTACCAGAGGGAAAGGGGGAGGGGAGGCGGATAAGGTTAAAGGAGTCAAATACATGGTGATAGGAGGAGATTTGACTCTGGGTGCTGAACACACAATGCAATATGCAGATGACGTATTATAGAACTGTACACTTGAAACCTATATAACCCTAATAAGAAAGAAAGGAAGAGAGAGAGAGAGAGATGAGAGTTGCGAGAGATGAGAGTCGAGGAAGGAGGAGGCGATTGAGACGAGAGAATGTGAGACGGAGAGAGAGAGAAAGAGAGAGAGAAAAGGAAGGAAGGAAGGAAGGAAGGAAGGAAGGAAGGAAGGGAGGGAATGGAAGGGAAAAGGAAAGAAAAGAAAAGAAAAGAAAAGAAAAGAAAAGAAAAGAAAAGAAAAGAAAAGAAAAGAAAAGAAAAGAAAGGTAGAAAGGTTCTGGGTCTAAAAAGATACAAATAAATAAAATAAAAGCCCAACTGACTTTGGCTGAGACAAAATTTCAGCCAGTCCATGCGGGAGTGCAGGGACATACCAGAGAGTGACTCTGCAGGCTCAAGCCCCACTATGAGCATTGTAGAAAACGGAGGTTAGCAGTCTTACCGCGAGTTGATGTGTATGGTACAATACTACTTGTTCCTTATGTACCTGTCTCTATTACTATGAGCAGAGCAACTGAAATAGGCAGAGTACCCTTCCAAATGCTAACAGATTCACTTGGGTTTGTTGCCTAATTAGCCCAATGTGTCCTGGGGTAATTTGGGGGCATTACGAGGATATATCAGCACGGTGGCAGGGTGCAGTCCCAGGATAAGGTTGCAAACAGTTTTTAAACTCTTAGGCATAAGCTGTGGCCAAGAGTTAAATTTGTACTAAAGCAGAATTCAAGGTTATTTCTTAACAGATAAAGTACAAAACATTAGATACACCCTGGGTGCCTTATGACGGAAACACATCCATCCATCCATCCATTTATTCAACTATATTTACTAAGCACCTTTTATGTTTCGGGTGAGGAGGATACAATCATAAACCAAAACTGGCATGGTCACTCTCCTGGCAGAGTTTTCAGGCTTTGATGGAGCCCTCAGAGAGCCAAAAGTTAAATTGTAACTACAGAGTGCTGTAAAGAAGAGGCATTTGGTACTTCAATTTCATGTGGTCAGGAGGTCAGGGATGGCTTTCTGAGAAATGACACTTAAAATCAGAAAAAGGCATAGGAATCAGCTCAGTAACAGAAGAAAGAACCTTCAAAAAGAGGAAATGACATAAAATGACCTTGTTATTGGGGCAAATGAAGCAATTTCATGGGAATAAAATTATCAACAAGGATAACAAAATATCTTTAGCCAGAAGAGATGTCCCAGAAGGAAATACTAGACTTGCTAACAGAAGTGTGACACGTTGAAAGTTTCAGATTTCCCCTTGGTGATTTTCAGGGCATCCAAACAAAGCAGTATAATCGAATGCCTTGGAGAAGGACAAGCAAGAACCAGCTCAGTGATCAAACTCCCGGGGCACAGAGTTAGAGGTGGAGGAGTGTCCAGAATGAGAATGGCCAGAAGCAGCTATGGAAAGGCCACGAGGCTGCATGGCAGGAGACTTGAGTCCAAGGGGACCTCTGTCAAATAGCAGCTGTGTGACATTTGGGAAGTCATTACTTTCTCAAGAGACCAGGACCCCATCCTTGGGCCTAAATCTTGACTGCATTCCTTATTAGTACATATCCTTGGACAAATAACACAACTACTCTGGACCTCAGTATTTTCTCCTTGAACAAATAAAACTAATAAGGGCTTCTTCTAGAATTATAAGCATCAAAGAGATAAACGTAAAATGCTTATTTGTCATAGATGTTGTTGGTGCTCCGCCCATGTCCTGCATAGCTGACGGCGTTCCCTGACAGATTTCCAGATGAGGGACCTACATTTCCTGCCTGAGGACTTGCTTTCTGAATTCTCGGAAAGTCACTTTTTCTATGCAAAAGTCACTCCTCCCTGCATTTCCCAAAGGCATTAATTCAGAGGACAGTCCAGAGGTGAGCATAAATATTCCGGCTTCTTCACCCTTTAATTAAAATACATCTGAGGTTTGAGTTGTACTCCTTTTCCCAGATTTTCTCAGAGGATTAAATTCCACCCACCTCGTGCTTCTAGAATGAACCACTTGTGCTCAAATTTATCTCAGGGTCTGCTTCTGGGAGAATCCCATTTAGGACATTGTGGAGTATCTATCACATAATAAACACTTACTGAGTATTTGTTGAATTCATGATTTATGATGAAAACTCTTATACTTACTAAAGAAAATACATTTTCTAGGATAACCCTAAAGATTGTTCCAGCATAAAACTTAAAATAGACGGGGTTCTTATTTTTTTTCTGGTACGCAAAATGAGGAGTAGCTATATGGGCGAAACAAAAGGAAGCGAAGTCAAAGCAGAAGTCACCCGGACTTGTAAGAATGCCAAACAAAGACCTGAAGGTAGCAGCGGATGTTATTAATAAATTATTTGAAGAAGCCTCAAGAAACTACAAAAAGCCAAACGCTAGTGCTTTCCCTAGAACACAAGCCCAGACTCCTTGGTACTCCAGATTTAAGAACTAGCCTCTCCTTCTCTCCTTCAATATTTCAGAATGGTCCACTGCGTAAAGATGCAATATGTTACATAGTTTTACATATAGAATTCAGGGATGCTCACAGCAACGAGCAGGCCCATGTGTGGCTTGCTAATCAGTCAGAAGACAGCTGCATGGTTGTAAGAGTTCTTCAAGCATAAAAGAAGTTGATTATGTTCACAACCAGCTCCCTCAGCAATGTCGAGCCTACCTTTTGGAGATAAACATGAAGGTTAATGATAGTAGCAAACCCCAGACAATAGGGACACCATACAAAAGGGGAGTGACCATCAGCCATGAGCTGCGTGAGTCATTTCACTCCGGAGCAACTCTTGTGGGCTTCAAGCTAAGGATCACACAATTATACTATTCTCATCATTCAATAATACTACCTTAATAATAAAAATCTCTTAGGAAAACTGTGGTCAGCAGGCTTTCGGATCGAGAACACTGAACTATCTAGTAGGGTATTTTTCTCAGGGTATTTGTGTGTGTGTGTGTGTGTGCGTGTGTGTGTGTGTGCGTGTGTGTGTGTGTACATTCAAGCCAAGAGAAGAAAACTAACTCTCAGTCTTTACCTTGATCTTTAAAAATAATAATTTTCATGGTTTACTAGGTAGAATATTTTGTGTGCATTATTTTATTTATTCTCATAACCATCCTCTAGTTAGCTGTCTGTGACTGCATAACCCATTTTAAAGTTTAGTGTCTTAACACAATAACCATTTATGATTTCCCATGAGTCCAGGCCAACTGTTCCAGGCCAGCCGAGCTCAGCTGGGCTCACTCATATGCCTGAGGCCTTGGCTGGGACAACTAGGCTGACCTGGCTCTGCTCTGCATGGTCTCTCACTCTCCAGGAGGCTAGTCCAGGCGTGACCTCATGATGGAGGGAGGGTTCTAAAAAAATGGAAGCCTGAGCTTTGAGCTAGCATATCTTTCCTTCCACCACGATATGCTGCCTACTCAAGTTAGCCCTGATTCCGAAAGCAGAGGGAAAGAACTCCATCTCCTGATGGGAAGTGCTTCGAAGTCACCCTGCAAAGGTCATGACTATTGAAAAGAGTGAAGAATTGTGGCCATTATTTCTATCAGTGCAGGACACCTGGTAATCTGTATAACAGACTCACTGATACTGTGAAGATAAAATATAGCAGACAGCTGGAGATCACAAGGTCTGCAGGCCTTTATAAATACAGTTAAAGCAAGGAGGGATGGGGTTTTAGTACTCCTTAGAATACTCTCTCACTCTATTCTTCATGTTACGAATTAGACGCCTCTCCTGGTGCTCTGGGAAGCTTCCCCCACTTAAACCCTAGAGGCCCTTAGACATTCCTACAGCACACTCAAATCCTTCTGTCATAACCCTCATCATGTTGTATTGTGTTTCCTTGTTTAAGACTCCCTTTAAAAGGTAGCTTTCTGAGGGCATGCACACGTCGACTGGCAGAGAGTGTGGCGAAGAACTGCCGCACGATAAATATTGTATTGGTTGTTGAATGAATGAACATTCAGAAAAAAAATATGAATGAAATAATAAGGAAATTCACCGTGTGATTGAGAGCATACGGACTCATGGTAACTTTCATTATTTTTTAAGTAAAGAGACAGGAATTCCTTGTGATCTAGAAATCCTGGCACTGCGTGCTGGGTAGCACGCAGCCAGCTCCCTCCTTGCTCTTCAGAGGTTGTATGTTAGAGGACCACAGCATTTTAACACCACAAGGAAGGGCAGTCAGCCATTTGTCTGCAGGCTCTTGTGCAATTGAAAGCTAAAAGTCTATCATAGGGTTCTAAATAAGGGTGCATTTCTTGATTGGATTTCTGTCTACTGCAGAGCTTGGAAATAAATTGTTCCCAATTTTTGGTGCGGTATACAGATCTGTTAGACCATTCTCTGTTCAGCCATGTTTCCACTCGCTAATTATTTTTTCCAATTTGTACCTAATAAAAATTTATTTCGATCGAAATTGAGTAGTCTTGGTTATATGGAACTAGATCTAGAAAATATTGGGTGGTAGAGAATGTATTACAAAATAACAGGGTTGCTGTGTTAGACATGATTAAATTACACAATTTCAGCTTCAACTATATCGAAATTTAAGGTAATTTTCTTTTAAAAAAAAAAGAACAAAAAATAAATGAAGTTACTTTTTTCTGTAATTGTTTTTCTTATAGTATTTAAGGTTGAACAAAAAAATATTAGAGTCTATGTGATTTGCTAAAATTTTTGAGTAACCTCAGTAAAAGAGACTTCCTGGTTACGAATTTAGGACATAAAATTTGATACAAGTTTAATCATGGTCAGAACATTAGCAAATTTATCAAGCAATTCAACTCTGAGAAACTAAATTCTCCACAGAAATAGAATGAATAAACACACATAACATTTGACCCAACAATTGAACCTATAGAAATTAATTTTACAGGTATCCTACAATATGTTCACAAAAATGCACATTCAGGAATATTATTGCAGCATTTAATATTAAAAAATTAGGAACAATCCCATATATGCACATATGTACACATATATGTGTGTGTATACATACACACACACAACTAATGAGGTGTCATGCAGCAGTTAAAATGAACAGGGCCACATATCTATACACCGGTATGAAATCTTCTCTAAGACATATTGTTAAGTGTAAAAGAAAAGCAAATTGATAAACAAAGTGTATGCATATCAAAATTTGCATTTAATATTTTTAAAAACAGTACAAATGTATTCTCTGGAAGGCTATATTAAATCCAAGTAAGAGTGACTGTCTCCTAGGTGAGAAACAGAGGTCAGCAGAACAGGGAGAGAAGGAGTTACCTTTCTCTTTATTTGTTTCATAGTTTAAAATTTTTTTATCTTATACATTCATTATGTAATCAACAGCGTTAATAGCAATGCTGAAAACAACAAATAAAGCAAAACTTGCATCTATGGAGTAGAACATTAATGAAAAGGTTAATAACAATATTTCAAACAGGAACAAACCTGGAGGTGGAAAGAATGAACTGTGGTCCAATGTCCAAATACAAGTTCCAAGGACAAATGCAAGCATATTTAAGGTATCTGGTTAGGACTCAAGAATAAGTTTCAATGAAAAATTACACTTGCTCTTACATGAATTATATAGTTGATGTCTTACCCCCCAAAAAAGCTTCCATCCTAACCAAGAACATAAAAAAAGAACACAGTTGTGTTTGTACACACATGCGTGCACATACAACGGTGAGCCATCCTAAGCAGTGTCATTTAATAAAATGGATGTATTTCTCATCTACTTTGGAGAACTGAGACATCCAAGATTCTCAAATAAGGATAACGTGGTTTGAAGAACAGAGACCAAAAAAAATAAGCACCATGTCTGTTTTGAAATGAAAATATGAAAATATTAGTTCACACTTCCAAACAGATGAAATGGATAAACAGGAAAACCCAAAAGGACAGGACTTCCACGTCTGTGACCTATCCGACCAATTCTTCTACTGAAAACAACTATCAAAATTGAATAAGACACAAAACAAAAACTAAACAGCTCTTTCGAGGGCACCAGTGAGCAGTTAGGCAAGACAAACTGTGCTGAGATCGCCAAAGAAGGAAAATGTCTTGAGCCAAACCCAAATCCTCAGCCACTTTTGCTCCTTTATGCTGATTTCTTATTAGCTTCTAAGCAGAGGGCAGTGTCCTCGAAATAACCAAGAATGGAGGCGCCAAGACCTGAGAGAAAAGACAGCCACCAGGAAGCAGAAGGGGAGATATTCTTTTTCAAATTCCTAACCTGTGACAATGAGGAGCCTCTAAACCACGTAGCTAGGATCAGCTCGTGGCTAAAAAGCTACCCTAGAACGTTCTCAGGAGTCTCGTGGTGACAGGGAGACGGAAATTTAAAGTCAGAACTCACCATGACTAAAAGGCCCTTGTACCCACCCCGGGTTTTTATTAAAAGCAGTGAGGACAAGGCCCCGAAAAGAGGGTGAATAGGAAAGGGACAAGCTCACAAAGGATGGATCTCTGCCTCCAATTATTGCAATCCCTTACAATCCCTGATTAGAACAAGGTGATCTGTCTCAGCTCTGATAGTTGTTTAATTTAAAAACATTTTTTTTCGATTAAGTTTATTGGAGTAACATTGGTTAATACAATTATATAATATTCTCTGGAGAAAAAAAATTCTTGTTCACTAGGTTCATTATTTGATTAAAAATACACACACACACACACACACACACACACACACACACACACACACACACCAGAAATATCAAGAGGCAAGACTAAGTGGCTAAAAATGTTTAAGATGCAGACAAGAGAAAATAGAAAAAGTATATAATCCTCTATCTATTAAATAATTTGAATGTGCAATATTATAGTTTCTTACCAAAAAAGAAAAAAATATACATCAGTACCAGATGGCTTAACTGTCAACTTCCTGTGACCTTTAACATCCCTATGTAGCATCCTCATGTTTGGTCAGTCACAGAAGGCGAGGAGATTGTGCTTCTGCTTGCGAACCATGCAACTGTCCACGGAGAATTTCCAGGAAATGTCCACTTGTTGGAGTTACCTGGGCTACCGCCTTACCTTCCCAGGCAACCGACCATTTCACTGCCATCCCAGAGCACGTTTTCTTAGAATTGTTACACTTGAGCAGGGTTCTCATTGCTTTGTGCAGTTTTGAGCTGTACTCATACTCTCTAAAACGGCTTAACATTTAAGAGATAGACAATACCAATGGCTGACGAGGATCACAAGACTGTGAAAGCACCCGAATGCTCATCGCTGTTGGTGGGAGTAGAAATCGATACGAGTTGTTGGGCAAAGGCTGGGCAGGATGGCCGAAAGCTGGACTTACAAATCTACTCCAATTGGCCGTCGTACTTCTTGGTACGTCCCCAAGGTAAACGAGAGCTCGGGTCCACCAAAAGACACAGAATCATTGTTTTTAACAACAGCACAAACTGGAAACAACCCCAATATCTATCAATAGTAAAGTAAATAAATACATAAATAACTTTTTTAAGTACATTCATATACTGGAATTACTAAAAAGAATACAGAACAAATTACCGCTACACCAAACATAGACTAAGAATGTTATTTTTTAAAAGCCATATGATAGAAAGCACACACGTTGTATGAGTCCACTACATCAAGTCTAAAAATCAATCCAAAGGTATTCGGAGTTGTAATCAGCTAGGCAAACTGCACAGGTAAAGGGCACAGTGGCCACGAGACTGTCCTCACCTTGAGCATCAGCCACAAGTCCAAGGTCCCCAGGGCCATGCCGACTTCAGGCCAGCTGGCTACAAATTCAGGGTCTCCAACAACTACCCTCAGGTTCCATAATTTGCTAGAAAGACTCAACTCAGAACTCAGACAGCACTATACTTAGAATTACAGTTTTATTATAGAAAAAGGATATATATTAGAACCAGCAAAGAAGAAAAGCTAGGGATGAATGGGGGTTGAGGGGTTCCAAACGTGAAGCCTCCTACCTACAGGGGTGCCTTCCTCTCCCGGAACAGACCTGTCACAATACACACGGACTACTGCTGCTGACCAGGGCAGCTCACTGAAGACCGTGGTGTCCAGAGGGTTTTTTCTAAGGCTTGATTGAATGTTTCCCGCATAGATGACCTTAAGCCTCAGCCACCCCCACCCCCCGCTGTAGGTTCAGGCTAATACCTTTAGTCTAGTTCTTTCAGGATCGGATATGATGGTGCATCTCAAAGGCTCCACCATAAACCACACGGTTACACTTTCTAGTGGTCTAAACCCCCAGGCAAACGAAGACATCACTCGCAGGCTGGACATTCACGGGCCTCGAGATCACCTCCCAGCCGCTGAGGACAACGTCCAGGTCTCTGTTTGGGTACGATTCATTCCACACTGCACAGTCTTGATGGCAGAGTGGCAGTTATGTTTCAGGGCATGAGACAGGCAGGCAGGGGATGGTTCTGACTGTTAGGACACAGGCAATGTTCTGTTTCTTGACCTGGTGGCAGTTACACAGGGCTGTTTGCTTTGTAATATTCACGGAGCTGTATTTTTTTTTATATGATTTGTGTGCTTTTCTGTATGTGTGTTATATTTTAATAAAAATGTACACTTAGGGAAAAAAATTTAAAAGCCAGAGACATTGCTCCGTCAGAGCAGATAGTTAACAGTGTGAAATGGGGAAGGTTCTAGAATCCAAGGCTTCTACCTAGTAGGGAAGCACTTTTCAGGTCGAACTCAACACAGAAGCTGGACTCCTCCTGCCTGAGAAACAGCTGCAGAGAAACCCTTCCTGCTGTTAAGGTGCGGAGACCATTCTCACCCAGCATGGCACAGGTTCGCGGATGGTGTGTGGTCCAGAAAAACGCTGAGAAGGGATAACACGTCAGCGTGAAGAAGCTAGGGAAATGGGGAGAAGGGAACGGAGGAGGGGAAGATGCTTAAAAAAGAGAGAGAGAGAGAAAGAAGAGCGAATCAAAATATTTCTTTGGCTGAATATCCACTCCGGTTTCAGAGTTTCCTAGATCATCAGCCTGTGAGGTGAGCGAGGATTTGCGTGCAAGTGATTCATTGAGAAAAGGCTCCTTGGAGAGACAGTAAAGGGGAAGCAGGGCAGTGAAGTGCACCACGCCAAGCACGGCGGTGATTTCAGGCCAAGTCCCAGCCTCAGCCTGGCCCGATGCGGGAGCTCTGGGGTGGAGCGGATGCCTTCGAGTCTGCATCCTCTCAGGGCGAGGCAGATGGGTATCTGAGGACGAGGCAGATGGGTATCTGCGCTCCTATCACAGTCATCCGCTAGGGGACCCCATCGAGGGGGCGTAAGTGCCCAAGTATGTCCACCTCTCTGCAGGTGTGGGAGAATCAGCTCTAGGATTTTGAAGACAGTTCTCCAAAGAGAGCTGTCTACGTACCATGTTTGTTAGTAGAAGCTAATGTGTACAAGAGTCAAGAGAAGGCCCTCGAATATTCTAAGGAATCCAAGGGGATCACGGTAGAGAAGTATCCGTGTTCACTATACCCGGTCAGGAAGGGTTGGAAATCAATGTAAAAATATGCTGTATGGTTTGTCACTTTGTCACACATATTCTTACGTTAAACATTTAGCAGACCACATTCAGATGCCCTTCCTGGTACGAGAAGAGTCATTCTCCATCAACTTTTCATAACGTCTCAAGTTAGATCGTTTTGTAAATCACTGTTTAGACATTTGCTCGTACTGCTGTACTGCTTGACTTTTAGCCAGTAGCTGCAGTCACTATTTTAGAACTCAGAGAAGGAAGACAGGGATAGAAAATGCCCCTTAACTTATGGTGCCTGGAAAAAATCACGGGCCCGTGAAGGTGGGCTATGAGCTACGTGACTGTTCATTTAGAAGGTGGCGAGTGAGGAAAACATTGTGCAAGGTTCTAGTGATACAAAGAGAAACGTAGGTAGACCTTGCCCTTGAGGAACGCATATTCTAAAGAAGTCGGCCAAATTATAAGACATTGTGGCAAATGATATCATAAAACATGAGAAACAACTATCGCAGAGAAGTAACACATCTGAGCAAAACCTTGCAAAGCGACTTAAACAAGCATTTTCGACCTTTGACACACTTTCATGCACTACACTGTTCTGCGTCCTGCGGCCGTATTATCACATTCGAAATAGGTAAAGAGCAGTTCTGTTTACTATTTACGAGGGGTGAAACTGAAGTTGTGGCAAAGGCAAGAATCCGACCCCTTAGGAACGGTTAACGGTTTTTTAATCTGCATGACCTAGCAGAAAGGACAGGGAGCGAGGTTTCATTATTTTCAGTTCTAAGTAGGACATATTATACCTCAGGGGTCGGCAAACTACTGCCCTTGGGGCACGTCCAACCCAAGGCCTGTTTTTTTTTTTATTTATTTATAAAGTTCTACTGGAACACAGCCAAGCTCGTTTATTTACATATTGTCATTGGCTGCTTTCCCGCTACTGGGCAGAGATGAGAGGCGACAGAGATCATAAGGCTGGCAAAGCCTAAAATATTTATTACCTAGCCCTTTTAGGGAAATGTTTGCTGACCACCATTATACCGTATTAGCCACATATTAAGAAAATGGAGACTGTCTGTTCATAATTTACTTGTAGCCTTACAAGAATTCGACAATGCCTCTAGGCGCCCCCCTCCCCTTAGGAGATGGGTATTTGTGTCATTTCCCGTCAAATGTGGTAAAATCCCAGGGGCAGAGGAAATGCCCATTTCCATTCTTTTAACTTACTACTTTTAACATAGATATTCAAAATCAAGTACTTAAAAATAAATATTTGTGATGGTCTTTCCTCAGCCTTTCTGATGGCAGTAAATGCACCTGCTCTTGGGGTAAACTGCCACCCTGGTCTTCTGTGGACCTGCTGGTTTTTAAAAAAAGTTTTAAAAGAAATGTTTAGACAAACATGTGTGATCGTCCATTTAAAAGGTGGTGAGTGAGGAAGTACAGGGTTCTAGTGAGACACCAAGTTCAATGTTCAGATGGAAAGGAACTCCTGCTGCCTTTATCAGGAGCTCGAGTTTTGTGGGTCATCCAAAGGCAGTGAGAAAATTAAATAAATCACCAGCCCATAAAATGGATGAGAGACTTAATATTCAAGAATGATATATAGAGTTATAAAAAATATATAAGATAGTTTTGGTGAGGTCAATATTCTAATTGAGTGTGAACTTATAAAGGATGAAGTTAGAAGAAAATATGATTAGCAGCCTTCCTCAAAAGACTCCATGAAAAAAATGACAGTAAGTTTAATGTATTAATAGCCCACCTAAAATTAAGGAAGTTGTAAAATTCTCACATATTTTACAAACATGCAAACAAACTTAAGGGTATAGGTTATTATATAAACTTCATAGACAAGGGATTTAAAAATTAAAGTGAATAAGGTTCTTAAAGCAGGAAGAAATATATATATATACTATTTCCATGGCAATTAATGGCCAGACTGATAAAGCTTTGGCTTTATTTATATAATTCTAAACTCATTCCAAAAATTCCAGAATCATCTTTGTCTTAAAAAACAAAAACAGAACTTGTTTTTCACTTTGATATTTATATTTACATTTCTGAAGGGCTTTATGGTTCATGAGGCATGCCAGTCATATCTAGTTCTGTAATTTTTCTTGAATTCTACTATAATTTTTTTTCCAAGTGGAATTGTCTATAACCTATTGTAGTCCAGCCTTGTGGCTGTCCCCCATTAAGAATTGATCTGTACAAAGGGCTTCGGCTTCCTGCTGTCAGTGAAGAGAACATATAAGCTCCAAGAATGATTAAGGTAAAGGCTCAAGTAAATTTCTTCCCTTAGAAAAATATCAAAACTCTTCGAGATTGTGCTTCCTGAAATCTAGCTACTGGGACTCTATCACCTAATGGCTAGTAATTAAAACACATGCAAAGGTTCCAATTTAGTCAAGGTTCAATTGTTATATCCTGACTCCCAAGATAAGATCATGGTCTCGCCTTTCCATGAGTATGCTTCCCGAATTTCCTTTCTCGCTTTCTGTTTATTCGGATACAGAATTCCGTATTAAGAAACCAAACTTTTCCATTAAGTTCTGCATTATTTAGTTTGTTTTGAGCCTAATGAATAGCCTTTGGCGTGGACCATAGTAAACTTCAGGTCTTTATGAGAAGCCCAACCACCAGTCTCGTAAAGTACTGTTCCCAGGATTTAGTAAGGAAAGCAAATCCTTGAGAGCCCCAGCCCTATTTATTAGCATAAATCCACCCCACCCCCCTGCAAGTAGCCACAGGGCCAGCTCTAAGCTGACTCCCTTTTCGGTCAATATCTAAATTAGAAAGAGGTCTGTACTTACCGAATTTGAATTATTACAGCAGGGAGCTGAGTTCAAGCCATAAATAAAACAAATAGCTTGCACCCTGTAAAGTTGATCCTAGGTAGGAAATCAATTTCTCTCTGCAGAAAGGACCAGTCTCCCGCCACCTGGGAGGTTTGAAACAGTGCCAGTCGCTTAATGGGTGCTTGATAAATACATCTGGTGTTATTCCTGTCAAATCCATTATAGCCTTTTCAGGACAAGTCAAAATATCAGCATGATTTTTTTTTTTAATTGACATATAATGGATGTACAATATCCTATTAGTTTCAGGTATACGTGATAGTGATCTGACACTCATATACATTATGAAATGATTAAGAGGTACAAATGACCAGCATGACCTTCGACATTATTTTCTTGGGGTCTTTCTTGCTCCTACAGAGCATGGAGTATAGCTGTAATTACTTTAAACTTTTGCTTAGTGCTTTCTTCTGACTTGGCAGTTCATCTGGAAAATTCTTTCAATAAAACAGGTCTCGCTTGGGAGACCTTTTGTAACTGGACAGGTGGCCCCATCTGACCAAAACACTTAAGTGCTATCTTTACTGCAGGTCAGACACCCAAAGTAAATATATGTTTATTGCCCTCACTTATACCCATATAAGCTTCTGATTTAAAATCTAGACGCAAAGTTAATGTTCTACAAATAATTTTTTTCTGAATGGGTCCTTGAGCAGGCCAGTTATAATCACTCCATACAGAGATTCTGGTGTGTGGATTAAGAGATATCATTCTGCAAAAATGAAATGAAATAAATAACGTAAATTTCTCCATTTAACGTCATTTTGTTTTCCTTTGTAACTGATATCAGAAATCTAAAATCTTTTGAAGCAACAAAACAAAACGTCCTCCTTTCTCAGTTTCTATAAACGGAATAACTCAACCTCTGCATTATTGTCCATCACTCATGACTTTTCGTATTCCTCTTCCCACGCCTGACCTCGCGAGTCTTGCAGTCCAATGCTAACGTTACAGGTAAGGGTTTTAGGTCCTTTGAGGCTATGGGCCAGGTTTGATGGACAGTGCTTTACGCATTTTTATTCTCTCCATCTCTGTCTTTTTCTCTCTTTCGATTTGCCTTATTTACAAATGCTTTTACTAATTATCCCATTTTCTTTTTGGAAGAACTCCATGATTCATTATCATCACCTCCAAAGATGAGAAAGCTGACATTCGTGGGCTTATCCAAGGTTAACACAACAATCCACTCATTCATTTGGAAAACACTGAGCTGAAATGAGAGTCTAGTCCTTCTTCTAGTAAAATCCGTCAATGTCTTCTAGCTGCTCTTAGAACAAAGTCCGAAATCCTTGACTTGATGGACAAGGCCATGAGTAACTGGCCCTGCCTCAGCCTCCCTCCTGTTTCTCCGATATTCACACCGTGGAGCTGTCAGTCTCTCACAGTTCCAAGTCTTCGCTCGCTCACGGCACTGTACATATGTGGTTCTCTCTTCCTGGCTTATCCTTTTCCATCTCCTAAGAGATGCCTTATTCTTTATTTTCAGTTTAAATTTCAGTTCCTTTGTGAAGCTTTCTGTGATAACCATGTGTGTTATTATGAGGCGGTCGCAGGCTACAGAGGTCCCTCTCACAAACTTTCTCGTAACATCTTGCATTTCTCCGTGTACATTAATTAGAATTGTTATCTAACAATTAAAAGCTCCCCGAAGTAATAAATGGAGGATCTACCTTGGGGATAAAAAATATTAGCAAGACAGGAGATCCGTACTCTAGTTCTCCAACAAATCATAATGTGTGAATAAAGTTATTATCTGAGGCATCCATTTGGCTTTTATGCTTCTTTATATAATTACCTTTTACACATGCCATCTATATTTTCTTACCTAGACTTGACTTTCTTGAAGACAGGACTCACATTCTATGGTGGTGCTTTTGCATCCCATACATCGTCTTGAGAAGACGTGGCAAAATGTTTAATTAACATTTATTTATCCTCTGGATAGAAACAATGAGGCCATGTTGTTAAGGCTTTTAAAGATTACAACAAAGTGATTCAGCTTAACCTCAGTAGCAAGGAGAAATCTCCGCATACTTTTGAGAAGAGGGAATTTCTCATGACGTTAGTGTTTTAAATAAGGTTCAATTGAGGACAGTGAGAGAATGGAGAAGGGAAAGAAGGACCGGATTGATTGAAAACTTCAGTAATAACTTGGAGTGGGTCGCAGTGGAAGCGGAAGGATAAAGAAAGGGGAGAAACATTTTCCGGAAGCACTAGAAAGACTTAGTGACTGATTTGTGACATGGAGCCAAAGACAAGTCATCAAAGACAACTTTGAGTTTCCGAAGAACACAATGGCTTGGCCATTTCTGGGGACAGGAAATAAAAAGAGGATGTCAATTTGGGAGGTCAAAAAGACAATGAGTTGTACTCAATAAAACAGCCATGAAACCATGTAGTAATAATTGGAACATGAACCTGAATCTTGAAAGAAAAATCAGATTAGAGAGAGAGATTTGGTATTAAGCCACATGCAATTAATAACCAAAGCCATGAATCAGAAGAAAAGATTAGCAAACTCTGCATAAACGCAATACGTGTTTCCTTTCAAGTAACTATTTCTAATTTCTTAATAATTTACTATTCTGTTACATATATATTTACAAATTTTTCAAATCTTATTGTCCTTCCATGTTTTTGCAAGTTCCTGTGCTTTCAAATAAATTCAAAACCTTAAAATACTGAATTTTGTAGCATTTTTAAGATTTCTTCTATATATTTACAGTATTTTTTCTTTTATGTTATACTCTAGAAACCCTAAATGCTACGCTGTGCTAATTGGAATTTTGTTTCATTTCTGTTATGTGTTTTCCCTCAACATTACTAATATGATAAATGAATCAGACAGAAAACCCGGAGTGCTGTTGTTTTTTGTTTGTTTGTTTGTTTTTTTCCCTACCTCCTATGAATGCGAATGCAAAAGGTGCTTTAAAAAACGTTCTCTATATCCTTCCTTCCACCTTCTGGAGAAAATGTACATTTCTGTTTCTAAATTACACATCCTTCCTAGCATCAGACTTATCCCCAAAGGATTTTCGACTCAAAAACCAATGTGTTTTCTGTGCAAATCACATAACCAATCTAAAATCTAAGAGCATCAACATCGTGCCTCTGACCATGTCTAATGCAATACAGAAATGCAAGGGTGACCTTTAGAGATGTCCCCTTTTTCAGGAATTCACCTTTCATTCACTGAGAAAAACTGTGACCCTTAGTCAGGTATGTCCAAGTGATTCTCCATGTCCCCCGCTTTCTTTTGCGATAGCTTCTGGGGTTGTTCTGATGAGCAAATGTCATTTATCAAGCACTGGCTACTCAGCTGTTACCATTTTAAACCAATTTTAACAGAATATTCTTTTCTATGAAAATCAAGAAATACTATTAATGGGAGTAATTAAAAGAGAACAGGAAGAAGGGCAAATGTGTGATCTCAGGATACACACGTTAATGTTATGTTTAAAAGATAAACTTTGGCTATGGTACACATGTGCTCTGTCCTTTGAAAAAATGTTCTGTTTCCTTGTGATGAGAGTAATACACATCTCTCTCTGATGAGAGATTTTTGGACAGGCAGATGTGAAGGGTATCACGAATTAGCCATAACTGAGTAAAAGCCAAAATATATTTAGAGAGCGTCTTTTGAGGGCCTAAATGAGCTACCCAGATGTAGTGGTGACGTATGGCAACCATCCTACCCAAATAAGAGTGACTATGATGATCTGGCTGAGTATGCATAAGGGTACAGAAGAGACTCATCAGGGTATCTGTGTGTACGTTTTATTTCCTAAACTATATCCAAGAAATAGTGCGCTATAAAAGAATTATGACAAGAGGGTTAGACTAGGATGGGATCATTTACGTGTATTAAAACAGCATTCGACATACACACAAGCAATCACACACACTCAAACACAGACAAGAAACTGACTTTGGGTCGATTTCCTTGTTGGAGATGAAAAAAAACTTCTCTATCGTAGCCAAGTTCACCTGTCAGGTATTAATTCTGACAATATGTCTGACCTGAGTTCCAGGTCTTCTGCTAATTCTGTGTGATTCCCAGAGATAATGGCCTATCATTATGTGAGGATTAGTAATATTGATGACATCAAGGAATTCTAGAAATTAAGTGTAACCTTTCAATAAGAGATATTCTTGACAAAAAAAAAAAAAAAAAAAAAAAGGTTACGGGTTGTTTTCTGTGTGTATGGGGTGTGTTTCTTTCCCTTAGCCATAATTCCTGAGAAGAGCTCCTGGAATCACCTGTCCATTAACAAATCTCTTAATTTGGAATCTACCCTCAAACTTGGATCTTATTTGTTAAATGTAATAAAAACAAAAGGTAGCAAAACACAGGATAATTTAGTGACCATTGTTCTGTTACAATAAGATATAGGAGCCTAAAACCCAAGTGTTCCATGAAGGGTCTACATGCCTGGATCAGGAATGCTTCTGGAACGGAGGCCATTCTGCAAAAGTCTCCTAGGATATTCCGCAATACATCCTATTTTTGTGCCATCTGCTGAAGGCACCTACACACGGCATATCTAATGTCACCATCCCTCACCAGCGTGAAGGAGGGTGGTCCTCATCTCATGCCTGTGCGGTCCACTATCTTCCTGCCTGTGTCTTTTCCTAGACATTCAGTGACTGCCAGCTCTCCATCCATACATGCACTAAATATAGTAGCAAAAGAATTCCAGAAGATTCCGCCTCGATCTGCCAGTGTATTGCTCTCCTAAGCAGTGGTCACAGTTCTAGCAGTAAAGATGCCAGGTCAGGGATTCATTCATTCTTCGAGACATACATGCACGTCCTCAAAGTTTTGCATAATTTAATGCAGCACACAGAGTGTCACCCAGAGGGAGGGCTGTCATCATGGCTGTTCCCAAAGCAGACCCATCACTGCTTCGCCTCTCCTCTCAGCTACAGACAAGCCCTGATTCTTCTCCAGTAAGATGCACAGTCTCATCCTAGTCATCATGCATTTCTGCATTTCCGGCAAAGGAGATACCGCACTCTATGTCTTTTCTTCCTGCTGGTCAGGGAGCTGGTGAGGCTGTAATTTCCAAATTATCGAAACGTCAATTCAAGTAAACTGTCATCCAATGTAAAAATCTAAGAACGAAGGCCCTACGGGCCTCCTTCCTCCTCTATGAACTATCTCCTGCGGGTGATACATTTTGAAAATCGATAGCAAATACAAAAGATATAAAGAATTTTCAAAAATTACAAGAGGTTATCGTAAACGCCAAATTAATGTTGTAGGAGGAGCGCCTGTATTGGTCAGCTTTCACTACTACAAGCTGCAGGAACAAACGACTCTCAAACTTCAGTGTTTCACAAAACCACTCAGATGACGGTTCCATTCTGGGGTCCAGGATGAAGGCGCACGATCTACCTAACACACGCCCTTCTGTGGCAGAAGGAAATGAACAGCAGCCGAACCAGGAACCAGGTGATGTCCGAAGCTTTCGTCGATCAAACAAATTCGCAAGGGCGGGACCGATGCCAGCAGAGCAGAGAAGCGTAATTCTCTTACAGAAGTGGAAAAGGAAATAACGGGGACCAATAGCACAATCTGCCGCAGTGCCCCATGGTGGGAAGTAGCCTTAGGCGACTCTATCCACTTTGTACACGGTTTGCAATCTCGCGTGCCCACACGAGCCTAACTGCTACGTGAGTGAGTTTGCAAGAGAGATGTAAGGACAGGGATACAGCAGCCAGCCCCGCCCACTACTTCTGCTCCCGGCCCCAAGCATCCCTTACGGGTTAGGGAAAACTTTCTGGCAAGACTCCGATCCAAACTTGGTTTTGCAAGCACGCAAAACTCGACACTTTTCTTTTCACTTGAGAAAGAGCGGATTTTGTTAATTGACCCACATGATTCGTTTCCACAAAAGAATTACTGATAAATAATGATATTAACCTGAAGCGTATTGATCGACAGGATATAAATATAAAATGGACTTAACACAATTAAGCCTTAAATCCAGCTACCCCAAAACAGTATCAAAGACTGGAAAGCCGGATTGGTAATCTGAAGGTTTTTCATTAAACCAAGAATCAAAACAAAAGGAGTTAAATAGTAGTAACAGGATATATAATTTGTATTATATTTAAGCTTTTAAACAGAGTTTGACTATCTAATTTTTTTCTGGTAAATAATGGCTCCCTCGTTTTTGAATAATTTGGGGTTATTTTTGTATGATTTCACCCTCTAGTTTTTATTATAATATACATTACTAAAATAGGTGACTCTTCTCTGCATTTGTCACTGAGTCACTACCCTTCAT
This sequence comes from Rousettus aegyptiacus, assembly GCF_014176215.1. Classification (NCBI taxonomy): domain Eukaryota; kingdom Metazoa; phylum Chordata; class Mammalia; order Chiroptera; family Pteropodidae; genus Rousettus; species Rousettus aegyptiacus. The sequence continues at coordinate 88,930,285 of NW_023416286.1, forward strand.
TTCTCACAATATATTATAATTCCAAGTTTGTAGATAATGAGAAACTGATTATATTTTAGGTTACTTGCTTTCTGTTTACAAAGATAAGAGAGTTTCTAATTTATCAGGGAAATATTTCTGTTCTACATTTTGTAACAGATGATTTCTGATGATTTGCTGAGAACTTGTTCATCCATCTTGTCTTGTAAGGTGAGGCAACTTTGCTTATCAGACCATCCACACATGATGGCTGCTTCATCTTGCTTTTCCCTGATAATTTTAAGCTCTATCCACTTATTACAACTCACGCAACATACCTGATTTAAAGATTAGCTCCTCAAAGTACTAATGACCCAACTCAAAAGCAGAAAACCAGTGGGACCACCAGAGGCTGCCCGTCAACCAGTCCGCGTATATTGGTCGATAGCTCATCGACATGCCCCCAACATGGAGAAGAAACAGGCCCTACCCCTAGAGAACTTACGAAAGCATGTGTGAGAAGAATACACAAAGAGCTAATATACAAGGCCCTGTTTTAGAGGAAATCTCCAAAAAAAGCACAAAATACTGTAGAGGACTGGCAATATCAGGGAGGCTTCTTTCAAGACGCGGACTTTGAAGAATGAGCATGACTCTGACAGGCAGAATTGGGGAAAAGCACATTTCAAATATAATTGCTTTTTCTTCCGGCTTCGGGCAGGAAACAGTTCTATGTCTCTTCCTCTTATCAAAGTCCGGTTCTCAAATGTCTTACCGATATTTTTACGAGTTTTTATTCATTCTATTTACTTCATTGATCACAACTACTAGTGATAGTTGCATATTTATCATTTATTAATGACTCTCAAAGTAAAGTGACCCAAATGATGATACTATGACTTTCAAGGACAAAAATTTCAATTATTTTATTCTAAATTTGGTCCATGCTTACCTGCAAATTATCAGTTTTCTGAATATGAGATATAACACACAGAACACCGTCTTAGAGCAAATGGAATAACTCTGAGAATAGTGACTCGGGGTCCTATCGAGAAAGCAAAAAGCAAAATATTTTATGTTAAGACTCACTGGTTGTGCAACTGATTTAGATATTGTGGGCTATCGACGGGTTACCAGCTCCTCTGTAAAGCCCTTCTCACTTCGTGAGGATGAATAGATAAGACCAAGCTTCAGAAATGAAACTAAAGCTAGAGCTCTGTGTTTAAATTCCAGCTTCTGTACCTACCAGACCTGTAACCTTTGCCAAGTCACTTAACCTTTCTTAGTAATAGTAGCCACATCACAGTGTTATGCAAATTAAATGAGTTAATACAGGTAGAATGCTTGTAACAGCACCTGGAATACCACGCGTCACCAATAAATGACATTAAAAACTAAATTCAGCAAGGAATAAGCACCATGAAAATGTTTGCTCTTATAATTACTGTGGCTATAAATGTTACATACTTTTAAGAAAGGAGAACGCAAATTGACGGCCAAAATTGACTGGGTTAAGGGGATGGAAGAATGCCAAGTATTTATTAACAGCTTTCAGGTAAAGACATTTCCAGGAGAATAAAACTAAATGTGGTTGATTCTGTAAGTCAGAAATTAACAAGCGGACGGGGCTCGTTAACAATGCACTGAACTGGACAATCGGCGTTAACGAGAATTGCACAGTAAGTCAGTGCGCCTCAAGCTGAGACTCAGGACTCAGTGCAAAATCACACACTTCAGCAATTCAATTCCAAGCCTTCTTTGTGTCATCCTTCAGACTAGATAGATGGGTAGGTGGGTTATCTCTTCTTTGTACAGAGCATTTGGTTTTTGTTTATTAATTATATCTTTCCTCCTTCGAAGAAAAAATTACAATAAAAACTAGGACAGTTAAAATAGTTGAAAAAAAATATGAAGCTATGGCACAGAGACAGAATACAATTTATCAGAGAATTAGATTGCTATACTTATTCTGACTGAATACAAAACTGAGTTCCAAACTTTCTGGTCGTCAAGGATAAGGGAAAGTGTTTAAATTATAAGTAACTATCTCAGCAAAAATCTCTCTCTCTTATATGCCCGACATGCTTTCTCTATTAAATATGTAGGAAACTCTCTGAATGCTCCACATTCATTCCTGCACTGCTTTAGAGTTTTGTTTTCCCTTCGTTTAATATGAGGGATCAGCCATTTGTTATAGAGGCTTCTTTATCATGTCTCCTAGGAAACCTATCAAGTCCTCAAGCAAATAAGCCTATTTGTATGATGGCCTTAACTCCCAGAGTCCCCTCAAGAGATGAAGGTAAGAACGTGCAAACTACCCACCCTTGCGGAACTAACCTTTTGCTTGTGTGATTAGGCATCTGAAATACATCTCACTTTCCTTTTATAGCTTGTATTTCCTGGACAGATGATTGACATGACACCTCGCAGTTTAGCATCGTGGAGCAGTTAAATCCGACTCCATTACCTGTCGAATTTAGTCTCTTAATCCCAAACACAATATGCACACAACTTAGCCTTATCCAGTTTTTATTTAAAGCTCATGTCATGGTGCTTTATGCAGAGTCAAGCCGTTATTAAACAGTGTGGAGTGAAGCAAATGGAAAGATTAATTTTGCAATGCGACACTAAAGGGAATGCTTCAAAACAGGGATTAGGGGCTGGGTCTGCTCAGAGAAAATATTGAAACGTATCCATTGGAAGCACCAACACATCTATCCACTGCTAAGAGAAAACCCAGCTTTATAAGCATAAACTCTATATTCTCAGAGATAGCAACACCTAAAATGGAATAAAAAGATCAATGCTTCTACCTAGAAGTAACCTGCCACCTTTCTGATTTATCGACGCCTCCGCCCTTTCATCAAAAATTTGTTAGCGGAAAACTAAAACCTAAATTTCTACAAAAAAAAATTAATATAACTTAAAAAAAATTTTAAAAAGGTCATGAAGCCATGCAACAAAACCACTACCCTCAAAAGTAATCATTACAATCATTTCGGAGAACACCAGTTACGTCATGACTTTTCCATAAGGAAAAATACAAGAGGACCAGAAAAATAACTTAGTTTTAATTTTGTTTAGTTTTTTTATGTTTCCTCCAATGTAAATTCTTTTGAACATAATTAAAAGGAAAACATCTATGTGTTTTCAAGACCAAAATCTAAAACGATCATTTGGAGGCCCAACATTTTGTCTTGAGGAACAGCTGAAAGGAGACATGAAATAAATTTTGAAGTGTATGAGGGGCCACCACGGAGCATGTTCAAAAGAGATAGTGAAGAGGGGAAATGGAATGAAGTATCCAGCTAAGCACGAAGGGCAAATTTTCTGACAGTTAATGCTGATAGACCCGGGGATATGTCACCCAAGGGAGGCAGAAGAATCTCGATTTTCAGAAGTATCTAAAAACATGACAGATTCTCATCTCATTGAACAACAACACTGACTAGGCTTCTGTTCTACGTAGAGCACTGTGCCAGATACTCCTGGGAGTATTCAGAAGCAATAGGAGCCATTATCTAACTCTGAAGAACTTTGAGTGGGAGGAGGAAAACACAACTATAAAATTATCCAAAACTACTAAACCAACGTAAAGCAGGCAAACTATTTAAGCTGGAGGGTAGACAGCCACTTCTTCAGTAGCCAGTATAAAAAGCCTCACAGATTGACAGAGAGGGAAGAGGCCTTCAATCTCATGGGAGTTACAGAGAGGATTTTATGACCATGAAAGTACTGAATTCAAAGAAAGTAATTTTGATGTATTCTGTTTCCTTCTCTAGAAAAAGAAAATATTGTCAATTTTTTCACATGTGGAAAAAATACATAAGGCACTATTGTCAGAATAAGAATGCAGCAGACGGAAATAACTGCTGATAACTACCACCATCATTAGCATCGGCATTATCGATGCCTTTGGCCATTTCTCTTCGTTCTATCCCCACCACCGGGGACAGAGCTGAAGTTAACAGGCAGCAGTTTCTGGTGTTTCACTTCTACTGGAAGTTGTATTGAAGCTGTTCCTCTAAGGAGGTCACGTTGACACTGGTTAAAATGTCTAAAGTTTGTTGACTCCTGTGGCATTACGCGGCACCTGATGAACTTGAAGTAAGAGCATCTCTCGTTTTCCTCTGGCTTCAGTAGAAGTCACCCTTGTCTGAGCACAGGAAAGCTAAGGCCTCAAACCCAAACTCAAGAGCAGACAAGTCAACCAGATGAAGCCACATTAGAGTTCAAGACTGATTTTTATCTAGCGTTTCTTCAAAGAAAGATCTAAACTCATATAAAATATATGTATTTTTTTTTGGATTTTTAGATTCATATTTATCATTTTTTCATGGTGGGGGATGAATGATTTTATTAGTAGTTTCACTCGGCCCTATGATTTGGCAACTTTCAGCAGATACACTCACTAATTTATCATTGTGAATTCTATCTTCAATCAGAAGCAAAAAATTCATTACTGTTTTCAGAATAATTCTTAATGAATATGCTAACTGGGAGCACATTAGCACATTTAATTTGCTTCTGTGTTTATTTCTAAAGAAAATTCGTAAATTTGCATTCTTGTGTATGTTTAATGTTCATTTCTACTGTAAGGAAACCATTTCCATTTTCCACACCTAAGCAGCAAACACCTTGAAAGATAAGAAAGATTCACCATCGTGATATTTTTTAAGTGATATTGTTCAAAGGGAAATCATTATGACTCTTAATAGACATGGCTGAGGACATTGCAGGTGGCTGCTGTCTTCTGACACAGAGGCGTCATTCATGACAATGACCAACATGAGCCTACTGAGCCCCTGACGCCCAGCGAAATCCCACCCAGTTTCAAAACGCCTATCAGAAATCCATGGATTCAGTGCATTAATGTTTACTTAGACGTTCACTGAAGAACATGTCCACAAGGTGAAAAAAAAAAAAAATTCGTTTTCTAGAAGAATAATTCATTTACAACGGTCCTAATTATGCACAGTTCTCAAACAATTCCCGTTTATGGTTCACAAACACTGCTCGTTTGTGCACGTATCTGATAAAATACCTTGCATTACGGGAAAAAAAAAAAATCCCGTTTCATTCCTTGTTCCCACGGTGTTCAAGTCATGGCCTCCTCTTATGGAATGAACTTGATAAGCAAGAAACAGGACACTGCTCCTGAGGAGGAATCGCAGACTCTATCTCCACCTTCCTTCAAGACCCATTAATTATTCCATTCGATAGGCTTGGAGTTTCATTATAATTCAAGTAAATCAGGGTGAGAAAAAAAAAAAAACTGAAATGAGAAAACGATGGCCCTGAATTGTAAAGGGAAGCTTTGGTCTAGGGTAGAGAGCCTGGTTTCTTGTTAAAGGGCATGAGTTTGAATCTCAGTCTGTCTTTTTCTAGCCTTCAAAACCATGGGCAAATCTCGCCCTCTCCAGACAGCAGGTTTTTTGTATTTGTATAAATGCAGAAAATAATAATCTACCTTGGAGCGTTATTGGAAGAATCATCAGGTAATGTATAAAAACACTGGAAAACTGTAATAGGGGAGGAACATGAGAGTTGCTGTAGTTTTTAATACTATCAACAAAAAAATGATGTCTTCCTTACCACTTCGACAAAGATGCTCACACCTATTTGGATGGCTCATTAGGGAAAACAGCTGAAGGCGATAAATAGTAGATATTCGGAAGTTCTGTTCTACCATTTGCAAGGGGTTCAGAATACTCTGGTCCTGCTCTACCCCCTCCTTCTCTGTTTATCCAAATGCACCAGTCCATCAAGGTCTAACTCTTGTTCCTATCTCTCCTTAAAGCAGCCCCCAAATGGCCAGGAATAAAAGAAAGTGTACTAGGTGGCCGTTTTACGTGATACAATTTGAGAGGGAATCAGGTCGGTTTCCACCAAAATTCTCAAACACCATCCTCACCACCCAGGCATCTATCTTAAAATCAACACACCAAACACCACACCTAAAACATATGAACAGCTAATATTATATATATATATAATATATATTTAATAGATATTATATAAATTATGTGTTATATGTTGTATATTATACATATACATATACACACACACATATTTGATTTGTGTGTTTTGTTTTCACCCCTGAGTGTACCTCAATTCAATTCTAACACTAACTCCCCAGAATTGTGCAGACCCTACTTGCTAAAGACTTAGTCTTCCACAAGAATACCCTTCTTCAGAGGACAGTCACATTTTGGAGGTCCCCACACTTCCGATTGACTGACTATAAATTCACGAGTTCCCGCCACCCCTTCAGGTTCAATAGCTTGCTAGAATAACTCGTGGAACTCTGGAAAATTGTATGCTTATGGTTACAGTTTTGTCATAAAGGATGCGGGCAGGTGACGTCTAGGGGAGCACAGAGCTCCCACCCCCACGCTCGTGGAGCCAGGCACGTCACCCTCCCCTGTGCATCGACATGTTCACCACCAGGAAGCAGCGCTGAGCCTCCGTGTCCAGAGTTTCTGTTGTGACTTCACTATGTAGTTAAGCTTGATTAAATCATTGGCCAAAAGATCAAACTCACTGTCCCTTCCTCGTCCCTTCCCCGAAGGTCAGGCTGATCCCAAGTTCCAATCACATCGTTAGTTTTTCAGGTGACCCCAACCTGAAGCTACCTAGTCACCTCATTAGTATAACAAATATATTCCTACAAGGAAATCTTAAGCATTTTGAAGCTCTGTGGTAAGAACTGGGGACAAAGGCCAGCTATATTCCTTATTATGTCACAATATTTTACATAACCATTTATTATTTGTTCCCCACATTAAAATACAAGTTTCATGAGATCGAAACCTCATCTGTCCCTTTTACCTCTCTATCCCTGGCAAGCAGCTAATCACGTGGTAGATGTTCAATATTTATTAACTGAACGAATAGAATAAATGCATGGACGAATCAATTCTATCATTACATCTTATTTAAATTAGAATCTTGAAAGAATTAGTAGTCTCCTAATCTCTAACCAATAGACATTAAAACACGATATCTATGATACTGATCCCTCGTAAACCATGAACGAGTAACACCTGAGTTAGGACAGACTTGAGGCTGTTAAACATTCAACTCAATTAAATAAATATTTATTGAGTGCCAACTGTGTGCCAGGCACTGCTCTAGGTACTGCAAATTTGACAACTGGCCCAGGTGATTTTAACCTCGGCATGTTTGGAAGCTTGTAAGACTGCGATCTCACAGTCCGCTGACGTCACCTGTCACCACCCCAGGCACTGCTTGCAGCCTAATCAGCCTAAACACCATTTCTATTATGTATTTTTCTAGATCCGATATTTGGAATTTTATCCATCGCCTAGTGGATCAAGTTTACGATCTAGTGCATCCTGACATATTTAATTGTTCCCATTATTATCCCCTAGGATGAATGATTTATTTTCATGGATATTGGACCACACCTTAGGCATCCCCACCTTCAAGCTCTCGCTCTTTCGTTGCACCCTCCAGAATGACATTCTCTGTCGTGTCCATTAATCTATATCTGATTCTTCTCTCTATTGCATTCTAGCAGAAAGTCCCACGATTGTGGCTTCCCTAATCTTTCTACCCACAAAGACTCTCAATTCCTATAGTACATGTACCTTTAGGACTCGTTTGGCACTTGTCCTACTCATTATAATAACTCTGGGAATGTATTTTGAAAGATTATTACCAAGACCTTTCAAATCTGACTGAGTCAAATGTTAACTAATTCTTTTAAACTAAATTCTCCACATCTAGAAGAGAGCTTGAGAATGTTGGATTCCTGTTTTATGTTTTCTTGAAGTCATTGTAAAGCAGTTAGAAACCTAAAATTTATTGCCCTACCCAAACGTTTTACAAGTTTGCAAAACTGACTAAACAAACAAAAAATAACAACAAAATAATCTTGGACACAATCTGCTTGTAACCATTAATAGGGATTTTTTTGTAATTCATTCCTGCAGAACTTAATAAAGCAAACGCTATTATTTTCTAATCTTCAATACCTCCACATAGATATAGGCACCTCTTTGTGGTCTGAAGTTTCATGGTATATACATCTAAATCTAGATGTAGATTTCTTCGGAGGTCCCCCCAAAGTAAGTAGAGTTATAATATAACTGTGTATTTGTCATTTACAACAGAAAATTATGTGGGCAGTTTCCATTATAGCTGGGTAAATTTAGATAAATGAAGTGTGTCAACTCTGAAATTACTTAATGTTATATGTGAAGCAATTAAAGTATGAATGCTTTTAGACACTGTTGTAGCTACAAGCTGTTTTTTTTTTAATGAATTGTGATTCAAAATAATAAAAACTGCCTTTTTTTCAGAACGTTGGAGTTCACTCTTTGCTAATCAAGGGTAAAAAAAATGAGATGAATTTTTATAACAACTTCTTCCATTGTGCTTAAAAATGAACAATGCTTTTAATGTTCCAAAGAGTGTAACTGAGGCAGGGATACTGTATTGTTTTATACAAAATTAAACTATGATTCATCAACTAAGGCAAGACAAGAACCCAGAACTCATATACTACGTATTAAAACATATCTTCTTGGCACCCCTAATATTAAACCATTTCTCAAAACCACCAAAGTCTGAATTCCCTTACAAGGAACAAAATATAGAATGCATAAACTTTTGGGCAATAAGGCTATTTCAAACAATAGTAATTTATAGGTGGTGTCCTAAAGCGAGTTGATCAATACACTTTTCTCTCTAAATATGTTGCAGTAAAATCAAGCCATGCATTCATTTTGTTAAGCTCTGTGAATTCTCATCAGTTCTGGGAACTACCAATTTTATCTATATTGATATTTGGCTCCAACTTAAAATGAAAAATCAATATTTTAGAGGAAGAAATGTGCCTTGCTCTTTAAATATCCCTCCCTCCCACCACCCCTCCTTAAAATGACCAAAATCTCGAACCCAAGGTGACAGTTTCAAATGCAAAGGACTGGTGAAGTTCTGACCAAAACATAGTGGCAGGGAGTAACAGTGTTCCGACTCATCTAAGACTGCTCACTGGGTGCTCCCATGTCTCAAAGATGGGTCAGTTTTGCTCACCATTTGGTTGTTCCTTGTCAGTTGTGTCTCTGCTGGACAATATAGTGTCAGAATTAAGGTTATTTGAAACATGGTAGAAGAGACTATACATTCCCCCCCAATCTGTGATTTTAACCTGGGCACAGGACTCCCCAGAATAAAGCAACACTTCTCCGGCCTACATTCTATTAAGTGGAATGTAAGAGGAAGTAAAAGGCAAGGTTCCAGGAGCGCTCTTAAAATGGAATGCCCTTCCCCACTTCCTCTCCACACACTCTGAAATGAGAACGTTGCCGTGCGTCTTGAGCAGCCATCCTGGATTGTGAGGTAGAGGCACGTGGAGCAGATAACGAAACAAGAGATGGAAAAAAAAACTGGATCTTTGACGCACCGATTGGGATTCCTCAATGGACCAATTGGGGTGCCACATCGGCCCTTGGCTGCTTATTTCTGCTTTCTCCTTTTGTGTGAGAGAAAAACCAATCTCTACATTAATTCAACTATTCTCATTTGAGGGTTTCTGTCATATGCAGCCAATTTTATCCTAACTTTTGTACAGATATAAAAGTTCAGTGGCTACCTTTCTTTTGTCTGGATACGGAATTTCTAATATCCAAATAAGTCCTCTTCAGAACACATATTCTATTGCAACGTGTCATTTGATTAAATTGATCCTTTCCGGTCACCTCTTCTGAACTCTGTTTAATACACAAAAATGTTTCTAAAATAATTGAAAGAAAAACGGTTCTTATTTTTTTTTTAAAGGAAAAAATCTGTCTGATGGTGACAGTACTAAAGCTATGCGCTCACGCTCCTCAGGGCTACACGGAACCATCCTGGTGTTACGGCATTCTGAACAATCCAGTACGTATACACAGTCACACATACCTACTCCATCTATGCATAACCCAGCTCTCTCCCACCCCTGAATGTCTTCGGGAACTCGAGGCGTCCTGGTGCCCTTTTCCTTTAATGTGTAAATAAAACAGCCCCAGTCCCACGCAGCCCACTGACCCAGCGGCAAGTCCAAGGGGGCCGTGGGGAGCTTACAGTCTTCTCCACTGAACTCGCCAGTGTCTCGCTTCTGCTGACCCCCAGCTCCCACGCTGGTCTTGTTTAGTTTGCCCTCTCTCTCCTTTCCGTCTATGCTTTTGCTCCACACAGGACATCAAACCTATTCTTTCACTTAAGAACCATCCGGACAAGACTGTTGTGTGCGTTGTGGGTCCACCTTTGGATCGCAGTCACCGCAGGAATTTCTCACCGCCCACCTTTTCCGTTCCGCCCTCCGCTGTCTGCGGATTTCCCTCACCACCATCCTTCCCTTTTCCTCATCTTCCTGGTTCCTGAGATGGCACCTTCTTTTAGAGTTCTCAAGAGACCACCCTCTAATTCCCATGACTCTGCTTGCAAATGGTTGGAGTCTTGTTCGATGTGATCACCGATTACAATCCAGGTTAGAAAGGGGACAGGCAGGGGGGACAGATTGGCTCTTTCACAATCGAGCTTTGTTAAGGGAAAGGACAACAGATACAGACATCAGAGATATATAACCCCATGAATAGGGATCAAACAATTCGAAGTATCAATTTTTCTTACCTTTAGGCCAGAATAAATTTTAAATATTTAGGGAAGACTTTCTCCTAAATGAGAAAAATCACAATGAATGAAAGGGGCGGCTGTTCTCCTGACCTTCAGATCCCATTTTTCCAGGATTTTGAATTTTTTTTCGCCCCGTTACATAAATAAGCCCAAGCAAGCCCTTCTCCCAACACCACCACCAAGGTCTTTTGACTTTTAGGGCGTCATTCTCTCTACTATTTCACGTCACTTTCCAAACTACGTTATAGTTTTTTTTTTCTAAATCCATTTTCATCTCTTGTACCAAAGGAACAGGACTACTTTTGAACACTTTGTCTTTTGAATTAATTACTGATAAGGCTGTCTCATTCTTTTTAGCGCATGACCAGATTGCATTTGCTTTGTCATGAGTAAAGAGACTGCTCTCTCATCGTAAGCCCCACTCACAATCCTCAGACACTGAACTAAATCTCTTTCCTAAACAAAATCACAGGCGTGAATTCCTACAGGAGGCACAGTCCTAGAATTTGGAGAATTATTTTAGTTTTTTTTTTTTGAATACTTTTTTATCTATTTCCATCACACTGGTCACTAGAGCTATTCAAAGATAATAAGATTTGATGTTATACTCTGAAGAATAGAGTGAAGAGAGATGAGATAAAGGTATGATAATGAACTACATGAGTACAAGTCCTTATCCCAATCATAGAGGTATCACTTAAAGCTTCCTAAGCAGGTATAATCTGAGCTGAATCTTGAAAGACAAAAGGAAAAATAACAGCTAGAAAAAGGAGGTCCCAAAGGATATTTCACGCAAAGCAAACAACTTGAACAAAGACTGGGAGGAATCGAAATTTATGTGCGAAGAGTTTAGAATTGCTGTAGCCTTAACTGCAAAGTGAGAAATGGAAGAAGCGATTCCTTACTTATATACATATTTACTTATTTGTGGTTTGTCTGTCTTCCCCATTAGCTCCGTGAGAGTAGGATTTTGTCGGGGGTATTTTCTCAGCGCCTAGTACAGCGTCAGTGCTCAGTAAATGTTTGCTGAATAATGGTGTGGCTCTAAGTGTAGCTGGGGCAGTGCAGCAGAGGGATGAAGAACGTAGCACTGTCCAGACACGGCCTGTGTACATGTGCACTGGGAAACATGGATTACGGGGTTCAGGGCAGCAACATTCACGACGACGAAATCCTGACAACCCAACGCCGATCACCTGAAGAGCAGATCAATAAGATGGTGTGCAGTCACAAAATAGTTTATCAGATCATAATATAGATCAATCTTCATAATAATACGTCCTGAAAGATGACATGTATTATAATAGCTTTTTTTGAGTGAAAATCATCTTCAGTAAAAATATACGCTTTTTAGGAATACATATGATAGCAGTAAGTGTATATGAAAAGAAAAGTAGATTCAGAATTATGGGAACTTCAGGGAATCTAGGGAAGGGGAATGAAATGAATGCGTCATATTTTTAGGTTCCAATTATTGTCAGGGGGTTAACCTATGTTTTGGTGGCACTTTGGGGTGTTATTAAATTATTAAAAATGACACATTAACCATGATGACAATGTCGAGAATGTGTCTATAAAACAAACACTAAGTTGACTCGGTGGAAATGAGGCCCAAAGAAGAAAAATGAGGGACGAATATGTTTCTGAGCACCTGCTCTCTTCTGGAAGTGGGTCAGGGGGCCAAGGTCCTTTGTGGTCTGAAATCAGGCCATCTGGGTTCAGATTCCAAACATGCCACTTTCTAGCTGTGCGATCTTGGATAGATTCCTTAAAGGCTTTGTGCCTGAGTGTCCTCGACTATAAATGAAGGGGTAAAAACAAAACCTTCCTTTTAGGTTGGTTTTGTAATAAATCCAAAAAAGGATAAATGTTCACTGTGAGTAGTACAGGGCCAGAAAGTGGAGCATCCTGTGTGTGTGTGCCGAATCGTCGCTGCTTTCCCTGGAAAGACTTTGAGAACTCCACGTAAAGCTTAAGTCAGGAAATAACGTGAGCAGATTTTCACTTTCGCCTGGGGCTTCTAACTGCAACGTCGTGAAGGAATACGCTACTCTAAACAGCGGAACCAACTGATATATTATTGCAATCGTTAAGAAGAAAGACGATGAAAACCTAAACCAAGGCAACCGTGGTAGAGAAGGAAACGGCGAAACAGCCAGGAAAGCGCATCTCAGTGCGGAGCTGTGTGTGGAACGAGGGGCTGGGCCTGACTCATAGCAGTCGGGCTTGCAAGCTGGCACTGTTGCATGATGGGAAATGCAGGTGAAAGGGAAGGTTCTCGATCTGGGCACTGCTGACATTCTGACATGAGTAAGCCCTATAGAGAAAAAGCAGATTTACAGGGGAAGATAATGAGTCCGGCTTGGGGTATGTTTGATATGCCGACTTTGAGATACTTCTGGGGCACACAGGCGGTGCTATAGAATCAAGGGTTTGATGGTAAGAGTGTGATTCAGAGGAAAAGTATAAATTTCCAAAACAGATTTGGACTCAGTTTCTATGCTATCAGTAAAGCAACGCCACGAGAAACGACGCATTTACCTGGAGAGAGCATGTGAGGTAAGATGTTAAAGCTTCGAGCACAGGAACCTGGACAGCGTACCGATTCAGGGATCGGCAAGAGGAGATAAGCCAGAAAACGCACTGATTTTTTTCTTGTCCTACTGCATTTGCGAGGAAGCCCGCCAGAGTGTTATGCAGCAGTCACAGCAAGTCGTTCCCAAATGCGACGAGAATGCTTCCAATGTTTTCACCACTTAACATGATGGTTTCTGAAGAATTTTGGTGGGTCTGAAACAGAGTTAAAGACCTTATTTCCAAGAAAATAAAAATCGAAATGACGATGCAAGTGGAGGAATAAGCTTTTTTTAAAAAAAAAAAAAGATATAAAAAGAAGTATACAAAGGAAAATTACCTCTTTCTCCAACAATAGTGAGAAGAAAGTGAAAAGGGCTTTGATTGTTTTCTTATAATTACTTCCCTTTTTCGCATATAAAATACATAAGCTATTTAACTTAGACTAACTCTCATAACCACTCTGCCAGTAAAATAAGACCAATATTTCACTTGCCAGTTTATAGGTTTAGGGAAGAGAGAGGACTTTATGCCCAGTAGTCTCAGCCATGACCTGGATGCAGACATCTTACTGGATTCCAAATCGACCCCAATGGCTAAAACCCCAAAACCTTGCCTGGCAGAGCTGGACAGGACCAAGTCTATGTGGGGAAAATGACCTGTTAGTATGATTTTGCCCCCATGATTAACTTAAATCTTGCTGTTGTTAAAAAATTCAAAAACATTTAGAAATTCTCTTTAGACTGAGACTCAATAATCCTTTCCAAGGAAAATGAAGATGGTAAAACACAAGATCCAGAAGGATAGAGGCCAGGGATTGACACGCTACAGCCCGAGAGCCAAATGCCCCTGCTTCTATACAGCCAGAGGGACCACGTAAGCCTGCCAGCTCTACAGGCATGGGGACACCGAGCCTGGCATGCAGCCTGTGCCCCACGCTCCACCCTCAGCACCTGCCTCCCAGCCACCAGCTGAGCCTGGCCACTGCCCAGGGCCAGCGTCGATGCCAACTGAATGTTGGGGACATGGCTGTTAGCATGGAAGGATGGAATATCAGTCCAGGAATCACCTCGCCACCAGGCCGCATCCCTCGAGCCATTGCTTTTTTCCCCTGGGAACGGCAGCTGGATTGGTAGCTTGCCCATCACTCTGGACAGCCCCAGTCAAGCATAACCGGGAACAGCAGGGTTTTCGCCCATGCGCTATAAGCATCTTCAGTTTTGCCTCTTGGCCCCATAAATCCTAAAACATTTACTCTCTGGCCCTGAAAGAGTTTGCTGTTCCCCGGTATAGGTCATTTCTTGGAAACTGAGTCAGGGGAGGAGCAAAGAAAAAAAATTAAAATTACACCCATTTATCTAGCTAAGAAAAGTATCTCTCTCGCTCTCTCTCTCGCTCGCTCTCTCGCTCTCTCTCTCTCTCTCTCTTCCGGGCAAATGAAATTACTGAATGTAAACAAAATGACTTGGTCACAATGAGGGTAAGTCAGAGTTTCTCATCGGGGCACAGCTGACATTTCGGGCTTGACAAAGACTGTGCATTGGAGGACTTTAAGGGACATCTCTGGCCTCCACCTTCCTAGTTCAGGTAGCAACACTCCGCCTCCCCACAACTGCAGCCGTGACCACTGAAAACGTGTCAGACATTGCTAAATGTTCCCCAAGGAGGGGGAACCCCCCCCCCAGGCTGAGGACTGCGGGAGTAATTAAAAGGTAGTGAAATCACCTCGACCGGCCCCTTCCTGTTCTATCAGTATTTTAACTTTCTTGAAAAAAAAAAAATTACTTCATCACTTCTGGGAAATGATTTTAACAGGATTCTCCTCTCATTCAGTGAGAATTTTAATCACTGGGATGTCTGTGTCAGAACCTCACCTGGGGATGTCTGTGGGGAGGGGCGGGGAGGGGCGCGTGGATCAGGGGGTAGAAGGTGAGGGCAGGGCAGGGGCGCCCGCCTCTGCCGGGAAATACCCTGCCGGCGCGGGCACCAGGAAGAAGAAAGGCGCTGGGAACCAGGGAGCCGCCGTCATCCAAGACCCTGAAGGCGCCCAAAGGTTTGCCAATGACAAAAAGGCCAGGAGCGCAGATTAAAGGTCAGCGGAGCCAGGACCACGAGGGCAAGCACAGCACACATACACGGGGAGCCGGCCGGGACAGCGGTTTTGAAAGACTCCGTTGCCTGTGGCTTTTGTTTGTAGCTGCCAGGTGGCATCTGAACTGCTCCGCGCAGTTGAAAGAGCCGGAGAGGATATTGGACATACTGAGCGCTTAAGGGCGCTCACGTTAGCAAAGCGAAGTGAAATTCCGCACTCTGATGTCAGCTCAGAAGGTGGAGGTCGCGCTCGCCTGCCTTCCATGGAGGCCACCTTTGTTTCCTAAAGCGTCAAGGTTCCTCGGCACTTCCAAACCAGAAAGGCCGCAGCTAGCTGGGGTGGACCAGGTAGAGGAAAGGGTTGGGACCCGAGAGGGACAGGGACAAGGCAGCTGCACACGTGGGACCTCCCTCCCTGCCGCCGGCCCCGCGCACACATCAGTGCTTGGTCTCTCTTGTGCCAGAGGAAGTCCTCTTGGTATTCAAAAGCCATCTGTCCCCCAGCCCCGGGAGGCCTCACCACCCAATTTCCTCCGGGCCCTGGTAGCTTCTGTCACTGCAGCCACATTCTTAGCACTCAGGTAGCGACGTCCTGGATTACCTGTTTCTGAGAGTAAGCTTGCTTTCTCTGTATTTTCAGTACGTTTTTGTTCCATCTCTCTTATTTTTATTAGAGTGCCTTGCTCCCACATAATTCCCTGCTGTGGCTCGGACAGCTGTCTGCCACGCTGCAGGTACTCGGTAAACGCTGCCCACCCGCCTGCCCACCCAGACAAGGACTCCCATCCCCGGCATATTAATGACGATTTCTTTTGAGATGACATGGTTGTTGTGCTATAATCTATGCTGGAGATTCTTTGAGTCTCTCTCTGTTGGTCTCTGCCTCATTATCTCTTTTTCTAAAGGCTTTATCAGTCACAGACACAAGAATTCTAGCCATGCCTTTTCCCCTAGGAACGAAAATATGAGCAAGAATAGCAAAATGAGATTCAAGTGAGAAAAGTGCACAGAATTTTCCCCAAGAGAGTCGAAGAAACAGGAGGGAAAAATTCAATGAATTGGCGAGGAGTACATGTAAAAGAAAGGGAAGGAGACAAATAGAACAATAGCACTTCTTTTAATGGTTCGCCCTTGAACATCCTGGATCAATTTGTACCTGCCTTAATGAGTGGCCACAGTCTCCTCGTCTCCTTGACAGCGGTGGCCGTTGGTGTGTGTCGTACGTACGGTGTCTCTGTGCGTCCATATCCTAACCAGCAGTGATCACTCTCACCATTTACTCCTTAGTGCGCCCCCTCCCCTGAATAACTATAGACGCGTGCCTCACGTTAGCTTGTTTGTCATAAACGGCATGCCCCCGCCTTGTGTCTGTTGACCCTGAAACCCTTCCACACGCTCGCTCGTTTCTAGTCCATTGCCGTGCTGAGGAACACAGCCTGGCGTCGCAGGGTGAGGCTGGAGAAGAACCTGCAGCTGCAGCCAGAGGCCACGGTCCAAAATGCGTCTCCACTCTCTGCCCGTAGTCTTACGAGGGAACGGGAGACACCAGATGGGCCGCAAAGCCGAAAGCATCCATTAGCAGACGCAGCTAGGAACAGAGGATGAAATGCACTCACTTGCTCCCCCGTGACTTTCGGAAGATTCCAGAAGGCAGCCTGAGGCCAGCAGCAGGGCCGTCCATGCCCAGTACTGACCTAGACAGGTGCCTCCTGGGATGTGGACGGTACCTGGCAGCCAAGAGGCTGTGTCAGGTAAAGAGAGAATCTTGAGAGAGAAGTGGGGAGTGAGCAACCCTGGTTCACTGTCCGTTCTAATGAAAACAATGACTGCGGCAAACCAGCGTGGCCTCCCAGGCCAGGCGACTCACTGGGCTTCCTTCTGGCACTTTTCATTCTGTTTGGAAGCCTGTGAGTGACAGTTGCAGGATTAAAAAAAAAAAAAAAAAAAAAGACAAGTCATAACACCTGTTCTTCTTCCTTCTGTAATATAAGCTTCAAATTCCCGAGGAGAGGCCAGAAGTTATACTATGAGTCTGCACTGTCTGCTGTTAATGAGGCCTCTGGTGACATTTCCCCTGCTAGACAGTGCACCAGGTAACGATGTCGGTTCTGAGAAAGGAGAGGTGGGTCACACCTGGGGCATTCCTGATTGTTTCCAGCAGCTGACCCCTACATTGGGGGCACCCTGGTCCTGGCAGGGATGCTGACCATGGCGGAGTAGCTGGGATAAAAGGTCCGGGACTGTCGGTGTGCTGGCCATGGCACCCTGCAGAGCAGAGCCGTTCACAGGTACTCATCCGAGGGACCAGGCGAGAGGTGCAGGCTCACCGGGAGCCTCTGCATTCTACCTGCAGGGCTGGAGGTACTGCTAAGGCTTGTCCCAAGCATTCATTGACACTTGGTCATACCAACTGTAGCTGTGCTAGGCCTGGCTTCACCTAGAATCTAACATGCATGCAAAACACAATAGCCTTATTACCAAGCCTGATTTGTATACATCCCCAAAGCTGCCACCAAATAAAAGACTCTGAGAAGGGTACACTCAGAAAACGCCCCCTAAGATGACCATGTTCCGGGCTGCTTCCGGGGCCTGTCGGTTCGTTTTTGTAAATAGTGTGAAATGTTTATCCTGCTCCGCATATCATCAGATATCCGCTCTAGGGGGTAACACGTACACCTCTGCCCCAGCACAAACGTCGCCCATTCATGACACCCATGTCACCCGTGAACCGGTTCTTTCATGCACTCCAGGTCCCGGCCTCCTACTTTTTCCTTTAGCTCGGCGTGTCATTACATTCAGAGCAGACACTACGTCCCCTGACTAAGATTGATCCCCACTTATTTCATCCTGAATGCAAAGTACGTGATTTCGAGTGTGGTTCACTCTGCTTGGTGAACTCATTATAAAGTCGAGCTGAACGCCTCACCGATGTGAAGCACCTTGTCTCTGAGGCTCAGCAACCTAATCCGGAATCTCATTACAGACTTTCCACTGGTGGGGGCACAAGGGCAGCTACCTGGCCGGGCTCTCCCTGCCCATGTCCTGTCCCATAAAGGAACTGTCATCTCCATACTGGCACGCCGGAATATTCCCCATTTTGGAAAATAGCTTATTTATCTCTGCACAAAAGCCTCTGGGCACTGATGAGAGAGTATTACTTTGTAGGTGATTTTATTAAGCATCTCAGGAGGTCAGGTGCTGAAAGCGACGGCTCGCAGCTGCTCGCCTCCCATCTATTCAGAAGGCTTCTCTATGCATTGCATGTTTCATTTCCTAAAGTTCGCGGCGTGGTCGTCCTTCTGCTAATAATCTATACACCGAGAATCTTTGCTTGGCACTGTAATGTAGCTTAGCTCAGGAAGGATCTTATTTCTGGTGTTTCTATGGTGGGTAAAGGGAGAAATGGGGTTGAAATGGAAAGTTAGCTTTATTTGCAGAGAGATGCATTGATTCTGAAAGATTGATGCATTCATTTTTTTCACCTATTTGGTGCTTTCAAAACCAATGAGCATCCAAGACTCAGTACTGGTTGCTAATGAAGTTTTTATTTCTCCACTTTCTATTTGAAAACTTTGCTAAGAAAGAATATCTGCTTTCCAATTGCAATTGTTTCCATTCCCCGACAGAACAGGCCCAGTCTTAGAGAACTGCAACTTTGTTTCTTTGCTATAGAATAGTAATAGAGTTCTAAAATCCCATAGAAGGAAAAGTGAGATGATTATGTTTACTTATATTAATAAATAGAGATAGGGTAACGTAGCTATGTTCAGCCATATATACAGACATCTGTCTTGCATTGTATGTTCAGTAAGAACACAGATTTTCCTGGCATCACACCCTATCTCTGATTTCTGTCTGATCCCCTGCCTGCCTTTATAAATAAAGTTGTTTGGAACATAGTCACACTTATTCATTTATGTCCAGTGTTGCTTTTGAGCTGCCAAGGCAGTTCAGTAACTTTGAGCTCACGACCATAGAGCTCACGAAGTCTGAAGCATTCACTCTCTGGCCTGTACAGGAAGAGTTTTGTGACCTCTCATACAGGAAAAGGACTCTGATTGCTCCTATTTGATTCATGTTTACCAAAGCATGTGTTTTGAAAATAATTTTCAGTGTGGTAACTGGAATAAGGATGACAGTGAGCATAAAATAAGAATATGACTGCTGGCCTTTCAAGGATGCTTTGTGAATCTTAAAACTCTGCTATTTCCATCCAAAAGAGATCTTTGAGGGGAACGGTCAATTAATAGCAAGATTCTGATATAATTTATTTATATTTTGAGTGCTTTTTTGACTTAGAAAAGTCCACTGACTTCTGATTTCCACTTATGGATTGGGAAATTAATCATTTCATTTTATTTTTATTGTATTACATTTGAGTCAGACACATTGTTCACGAAAAACGGAATTAGGAACAAGCGATGTAAAAAAATCTTACAGCACTCTCCGCTCTATAAAACTGCCTCGTGACCTGCATGTCTACCCTTTGGGTCCTCCCGCTGGATCCCCTTTGGTTGTTATGACCCTTTAGAAAGGACTGACAGCTTCGGTGGTGGCAGACCACGGGGTCGGCGCATGTCACACAGCGCTATGCAGCTAGGAGGGTGGCCACCGTAACTACTGCTTCCTACGACCTGCTCTCGAACCGTGAGTTACAGGCTCCCATCCAAGCATGGGAGTGGATGGAGGCATGGTTGGATGAGTGGAGATGATAGATAGATGATAGATAGATGATAGATGATAGATGATAGATAGATAGATAGATAGATAGATAGATAGATAGATAGATAGTACATACATACATACATTCATAATAGATAGATGATGGATGGATGGATGGATGGATGGATGGATGGATGGATGGATGGATGGACGGACAGATAGACAGACAGATGAATAGATGAGCAGGGGACAGGCAGAGGCACAGACCTGAAAGTTTAAAGACCCAGATTCAAGTGCTGCTTCTGCATTTATCTCAGCCAAGTCAGGTACCCACCTCTTGAGAGTCTCAGCCTCCTAAAAAGTGTATTGTATTATGAGACTATCATTTAAAAAAAAATAGTAAATGTGATAACATATCTGAAAGTATGTTTAAAATATAAGTTTTAAAGCTATTATTGTGACAGATCTAAGGAATTACTTTCTACTCGAAAGTTTGCAACCTTGCCCTTAGCCCGAGGAAGAAGATTCTGGCATGGACCAGGCCGACCTTTTCCCTCCCCCTTGCTTTTAAACAGAAGGGAGTGTGTGTGGCTGGAGTTAGAAGAGGTCGAAGTGCATCGCGAAGGAGTGGAGCGGGGGTGGCAGAGCGGGGAGAGGAAGGACGCCCAGGTGGAGCCGGCTTACCTGTAGGAGATGCACAGTGGTCTCTGGCATGTGAGGAAACATAGGAGCCACCTCAGGGTTTTCACAGTGCTGCTCGGGACCAGGTATCTGACTCTCTCTCCCAGTCTGAAAGGTACAATTTTAAAAAATTGTAATTTCAGAATTCGCTGGTTGCTGGAATGTGTTTCTTTCAAATATTCTGGAAAATAACAACTGGAACTAAACTTCATACTGCACAGGCTTTTCAAGGTGTATTGTGCATTGCTGTTATGAGTCCCTGGATGGCTTATCCAGTATTCCTCTCACGCAGGCCTTAATTTGTGCAAGTGGGTGATCCTGGGTGCTTGCTTTTCAGGCGTTTACTGAAGACTCATTTAAAAAGCCCTCCTCCAGAATCAGTGAGAGGCGCCAGTCATTGGCATTTGTCAGACACCGGCAGAACATCATCTCAGGCGAGTCACAGAAGCTCAGTTCAGAGGTTTTCATAGTCGGAGGGAGTGGAGGGGAGGCATGCATGTGTGGGGTGTGGTGAGAGTATAGACGGAAACAAAAACTTACATTCGACCTGTTCTCTTAAAACAAATAAAGAGAATTAAACTCACTACTTATCTGTTGGTGGTAGGGCTAGAAAGGCCATAAAAGGATAAAAATAAAATTGAAAAGGAAATTTTTAAAAAAGAGAGATTGAAAAACCTACTTGTCAGTCACTAGAAAGGAGCCCAGGATTGAAATAACATGATGATGAAATGGAGGAAGAAAACCCATTGTTGGGCACCTTTGTGCCAAAAATAGGTTTGACATATATATTGCCATTTAACCCACCCGATAACCCTCTACAGTGAGAGTAATGATCATTATTGCATAGAAAAAAAGTTGAGGGTTGGCACCCAAATGACGAGAGCTGCACCCGGCGTGTCTGTCTCCAAGCCTTGCTTCTGCCAAGCCATCTTCCACGGTGGGGTGAGGGACAGAGCCGAGCTCGCAGACCCCAACGCGAGAGCGTGAATCGGCCGGCTTTACATCTGGCCGGGGGCCTCACTGCTGTGCTCCTGCAGATGAGGCTCCAAGGGACTTTCCCAGAGTCACATAATTACTTAATGGTTGTTCCAGCATCGCCATCCCTGAATCACACTCACACCTGCTTCTGAAACTGCAGTTGAGGGAAGACAGGCAAATCGCAACCGGAGAGCTGGCCCCTGGGAGCCCTGGGGAGGGCTCGTTGGCTTCCACTGATGGGTTTGCTTCTTAATTTTTTTTTTTTTCTGTTGGCATCTTCTGGTGATCTTGCCATTTTTTTGTGTGTGTGCTTTCTGTATCAAACAAATGTAGCCAAACTTATGACAGCTTTATACTATTTTACTATGGTTTGTAGAAGAGACCCAGCTGTTTCCGTTTCCTACGGCTGCCATGAAAAAAAAAAAATCACTGCAAACTCGGCGGCTTAAAACAACAACAATGTATGTGCTCTTGGAGCTCGGGAGCACAGATGTACAAAAACCCAGGCGCTGGCATGGTGGCCGCCTTCCACCAGCTCTCAGAGAGAGCCCATTCCCTGTCTCTCGCCTAGTTTCCAGAGGCTGCCAGCAAGCCTTGGTGTTCCCGGGCCTGTGGCTGCATGACTCTTTGTCTTCATCTTTACCTGGACTCTGTCTCTCTGTCTTCGTTCGTGTCTCCTATAAGGACTCATCATTGCATTTAGGGCCTAACCTAAGTCCAGGATGATTTCCTTCTTCACTGAATTACATCTGCAAAGACTCCCTATTTCTGAAAAAGGTTCCCATTCAGAAGTCCTAGTGGTTAGGATCTGCACTATCTTTGGGGTGGGGGAACATAATTCAACTTACTACACCAGCAAAGGTACCGTGACCCCCGAGATGATGGACTAACCCCCTGGGAACAACGCGCCGTGTAAACCTGGTTCCGAACAAAACGAGAAATGCCGTCCTCGTCTCTCAGAAGCATGGGTGTGTGCGCTGTCAGTGTGGCTGTCCAAGGATTCGGTAAAAGAGACTGTGGGATGAGCCGCAGTGGCTTTGTCACCGTAACCTTGAGTAAGCCGCGAGATGTCCCTACCTTTAGTTTCCTGATCTATATCGACATCCAATGTTGATTATTACATATAAAAGCTATTTTCCTATTACACAATAATTTTATTATTAATGAGTTCGAAGTCCAAGTAAATAAATTCCATATTCTTTCTTTTTCATTTGGCATAGCTTCGCCTTCTTCCTTTCTTCCAGGATTCGTTAATTAGTCCCACAGTATTTTTTGATAACTTTCACGTCAGACCCTTGGCATGATCTAAAATGGCTTTCTGTATTTCATATTTATACTGAAATGATTATATGGAGGTATGTACAGGCAAGCAGAGGTGACATTAACAACAGTTAATTTACGAAATCAAATATTTCAGAAGTAGGAGATATATCTAAATATTTCGCTACATTCATAACTCACAATATGGCTTATCCTAATAGCAGACAAACAAGAAAGAAGGGAAAAGTTAAATGTCTTTGGCAAATATCACGTAAACGTGTCCTTCTCAAAACATTTTCATGATCATTTAAAAAGAAATGAATAATTCAAAAATATAAATAGATGATCATATTGGACTGCAATGAGAGCAGATGTTTTAAGTTATGTAAAATCTTACCCCATCTGGTAAACAGTAAAAATGTCTCAACAACAACCCACAGATGAAATGTTGCCAATAGTGGGGATTGGGTAGAAGTCAATTTTACTGGATATGAACTTCATAAAATGCATGAAGGCTATTAATATACATAGAATAATTTCACCTCTTACAGTGATTATCATTCCGAAAGTTATTTTCAAAAGTTTTAGAAACTACAGCTGACCAATTGCATGAAAAGTATACTATCAATCACAGTTGTTAAATTAAACTGTTCATTTTCTCCCAGAGGACCTGGAACCTAGAAATCCATCCTGAAGTAGCTGTATGTTTTTAAGTTAATTGAAACACTTATTCCATCTTTAATCTAGCGAAATAAGAGAATGAGCTTAGAGATGGGCCAGACTCCCACGGTCGCAGACCCCGCTCTGTTTGTAAAGAGTAGTCAGATCTATCGAGAACATTTACTTTACGTCGCTTTGCCCTATAGCTGGTTTTCATTGTGTGAACTATTTCCAGTCTTTTCAGCTACAAATCGGTGGCTACCAAAATTATTCCAAGTTGAGTTATTACCAGCAACGTCTTCTAAGAGCAATAGAATCTCTCCAAACATGAAATCTGTTCTTCGGCCTCCCCACCACTTGCATCTAAAAGTGATGATTCCCATGCATTTCTTCTCCTCTCTTTTTACCTGCTCTTACCAGTTCACTTACTCACTCTAACTGGAAGAAAAGCCAGCAAAGATCCCTGTACCACAAAGAAGTCCTGAAAAGTTCATGAAGCACCCCCAAGTATGTGCAGATTTCTGCTTAGAACAATAAAAAGGTTTCTTAGAGCAGCAAAAGGATGTCTTTTATTAGGGGTAATCCTAGATGCAGAGAGAAATAAAGCAATGGGAGGAGATTTTAATTATAAAGACAGTTTTTGTGCTCATGTTTAAATATTTGTTCTGAGAAGTCAATAAAAGGGGTACCACACTCACACAAACACCCTCCACCCCATTCCCCAATGTTCTATTTATCCTAGAAGTTTGTCTAGCAAAACGTTTTTCAGAGATTAGTAGAAACGAGACAATTAAAATCAACTGGCCAAGACAATAAACATGAAAAATTTAAGTATCCTTTTATTTTTAATGGTTTTCTAGTCTTACTCACTGAATGTGTGAAGATTCTGCAAGTGCCTCAAGTGAAAAAACAGAGATCATTAATATTCGGAGTATATAAGCCCCGGTCTTAGAAGAGATAATTTAATTCAAAAATATATTATCTCTGAAAAATATAAGCCAAAGAATATCATGTTCCTGCATAAATCCCTTCCATGGCTTCCCACGCCATTTACAATAGAGCCTGAGTGATGTGGCCTCTGCCCCCACCTGCCCAGTTCCATCTCCCACCTCTTAGTACAAGGTGACTTCAGACCATCCTTGAATATCCCAAGTCTTTTGCTGCCTGAGGATTTTGTTGATCCTACTCTCTAGAATGCACTACTTTTTTATCCCTTAGGTCAACAATCCCCAATCTTTTTGGCACCAGGGACCTGTGCTCCTATGAGACTCTAATGCCTGATGATCCGAGGTGGAGCTGAGGCGGTGATGCTGGCGCTGGGGAGCGGCTGCAAATACAGATGAAGCTTTGCTCGCCGGCCTGCCACGCACCTCCTGCTCTGCGGCCCGGTTCCCAAAAGGCCACAGACTGGTATTGGTGTGTGGCCCCGAGTTTGAGGACCCCCGACCTAGGTCACCACTACAAAGAGGCCTGCTCTTACACCCTCTCTAATGAGCTACCTTCCTTCCACACAGACTCTTTATAGCATGAATCGCAATTTGTAATTATTTTGTTTGTCTGTGTTTCCTGCTTACGGTTATTCTCCCACTGCTGGAATAGAAATTCCATTTGAACAGGGACTGTATGTGTTTTGTTCCATTTGTTTCCTTGGCCCCCAGAACAATACAATTAAAATATTATATAATAAGAAGAAATAAAAATATTGTAAAATAAATGCCCTTTGGAAGTTTTCAAAGAACTTAACAGCCTTACGGGAAGGGAGGTCAGAAACGAAACTAAAATAAGGATGGAATCCGAAAATGCTAAAACTGGGCACGAAAGCAAAATGCAAGAACTCGGGGTAGAAAACAGAACATAGGTAATAATGGTCCTAACAGTCATGGAGAAGATTTAAAGGGGCGAGGTGGGGGGGGGGGGCGGAGGAGAAATTTGAAAGGGATCAATAATCATGATAAGAACATCAGGAAAAAATGCACAGCATGAGGTAAGTACAAGAGGGTGAGCAGAACCACCGAGGGTCTGGGGTGCATGCGACACTGGGTGTACGTAAGGGACCTGAAGGGAATGACGCTGGCACGCGGCTTGCGGGCTGAGCGCAGAGAGCGTCCGCGGTATTCACACCACACCCGGATGGATGCCCGGCGCCCAGGGGACCGCCCCTTCAGCAGAAGGAACGGCTGGTGCCCGTGCGGGAGGGGGCGCCCATCCGGGGCCGGCGTGGCGGGGACCCGACGGAGAACCCGGCCGGCAGAGAGTGCTTCAAGCCTCAACGAGACGCTTCCAATCTGTCACTGTGCTGGCTTCGGCATCGCCGACTCTCGACTGAACAAGCCCTCCAGCCCTCCAGAGATAACAGTTCTATCCCCCATGCGTGAAAAATGAAGTCTTACATTTTCCCCTCTTTGAGCGCATTTTATTACAAGTAAGCCTTATTTTATTTTATTTTATTTTATTATTTTATTTTATTATTTTATTTTATTTATTTTATTATTATTTTATTTTATTTTATTTATTTTATTTTATTTTATTTATTTTATTTTATTATTTTATTTTATTTTATTTTATTTTACCCCCAATTTTCAAAGACTGGCGAGTGAAGCAAGAAGAGAAGTAAGGATTTAGGTATTTGAGGTTTATGTTTCTACGGGGTTTTTTTTGTTGTCTTTTGTTTTGTTTTTTAAACTCATGTCTAGTCTTATCAGGAGAAGAAATCGGGCAATTTTTCACCGGGTGAAGATAATGGCTTCCGCCTGTGGCAGTTAATATCTCCCGAGCCCCTCGCTCCTCTCCTGGCTTTTGTGCTGACTGCAGCAGCGCCACACCTCGGACAGACAAAGGCTGATACAGTCCGCAGGCTGTTTTACCAAGATAAGAATAAAGGTGAAAACAAGTCCTCAAACCCTTGGCGCATGTGTTTTACCGCGTGATAGCGGGAAACCCATCGATGAGCCTTTTAGAAAGCTGTTTTCTGGTTGACGTAACAGAAAGAGATTTCAAGTCATCACAAATAACCTGAGAAATCCCCCTAGGTGAGAAGTGCGTTCTTCCCAGTGCCCCTTTCAAAATCTGCTATGAGTTTCGCTCTTTAATGCTACATAGTTGAACATTTTTAATTCGGATGCTTTTGATTCCCCTGCATCTCCCTACTGGTCAGGATGGTCTCATTTCTGTGATATTCATAAACATTATTGACAAAGTCGAGTAGTAGTTCGTTACAAAGATTCTCATAACTTGATCGAGCTGCAATGCCAAGGCTGGCCCTTCACATAATTATCTGAAATTTGTCACTCAGAGCCGGCCTGCCTTTCACCACACACGTAAAAAGCAAAATACATAACTTCTGCATTATTTACCTGGGGCTTTTGTACTCATGCATTCAAAGCACTTAAGTATTAAAATATGCTACCTGAGCTAGAATCCTGTGAGGGCAGTGGGAACGGAGTAGAGTGACTGCCCAGGGAGTCTCTGGGGACCCTCCGCCACCAACCAAGTTCAAAGACTTGCTTCTCTTTGAACTCCTGAACTTCAGGCTGGGCAGGATGCATCGCGTGCGTGAAGATTTTCGATTTTTAGGTGGTCTTCCACCCTAGAGAGTAACCTTCTGTCTTCTCTGTGTGTCCATATTTACCATGTCGCACATGGTTGACAATTAATAAGTATATAACGAACGGTAGGAGAGGGAGAAAATCTTGACATTTGTAAACTTAGAATAAAGAGTATTGGTTTTGTCCAGACGTTAAGTTATATCGATAAGCCAAGTATATTTAGAAATGCAGAGAACATACTCATACTTTCCAAAAACACAAGTCCGAGTGAATCTCCTGCTACTAAAAGACTCTCGGTGACTTTGCACTGCATTTGGAATAAACCCAAAAGTCCTTCCAAAAAGACCCCGCCTGATCAAAGCCTCTTGTCCATCATCTGTCACTCTTCCCTTCTGCACATTCTGCATTTCCTGGTACGTTTCAGTTCTTGCGATACATCGAGCTGCTGCCTTTGCAAAAAAGGGTCTCATCTTGCCCACTCCAACATGTTCATGACTCAGTCCTTTCGTTTCAGATGTGAACACAGAGGCACTCCTTCGGAGACCTGTCCTCACTACCTAAATGAGGCTGAACAGTTTTTATTTGATTATCTGCCTGATTTATAATCTCGGCCTCTTTTTTGTTTGCTCCAGGGGCCTCAAACGCGACTTTCCCACCAGTTTACTCACGAAGGCCATCACTCTATGTGTGTGCTTGTGTGTACTTTCGGTCTCCCATCTGAGCAGGTCTGTGCCATGAAGGCGGGACCCCCGTCTCGTTCACCACTGCACCCCTGGCATCTAGCACGGTGCCTGGAAAATGGCGGAAGTTCAATAAATGTCTGTTGGTTTTTCCATTGAAGAACAGGTATCAGGCAACTGGAACTCTACTATTTCCTCCATGAACTCCATCTCTGGGAAACTTTCTTCTATTTTTTTTTTTTTTTTTTTTAGTCAATCTGTTTAAAGGCATCTCAGACCCATGTTTTTCAGAATAGTCTTGGAGTGATTGGTCATTCGCATTTCTAGCACGTGGCTCAAGAGACTGGCTACTTGGACAGTTGAGTCATTTAAATATAATCCCTTTGTAAGTATGACTTCGGGTCATTTTGGTGAGTTTAAGTTGCGTGTACCCAAAGGGAACACTTCCTTTTGGAAATACGGTGCATTAGCTGCCCTGAGGCGGAAAGGAGCCCAGCCCAGCACTGGCGCTTTCCTCTCAGGGGGCTGCACCTTGGAGCCGCCATCTAATCTCAACTTGCTAGCACCAGAGTCCCCTCTCATCAGCCCCGGGAAACCCTGTCTGAGGCCAACAGCCCTGTGCCTTGAACCTGGCCTGCCTTGTTTTACAGAATTACAGGCTGTTCCCTCCGATTCTGAGGCACATCGTGGCTTGCTTAGATAATAAGAGCAAGCTAGGTATCAATCACATGGCATGTTCAGCGCCGGATGCACCCTCCACAAAACCAAAGATCACTTTATTATCAACGGGTCTCCCCCATTATACAGTCATGTCCCGGTTTCGTGTAAGTCGGAAAGTTTGGTTAGGGTTCTTTCTCACTTCCCAGCAGTTGCTTTGCTTGTTTTAAATGGAGATGAAATGTGCAAAGTCCATGGGAAATGCACGTGGACAGGCGATGGCAGTGTCTGCCAGGTTTATCAGAAATCTCAGTCCCTCTTCCTAGCTCTGCACAACTTGCTTCGAGACGGGGACAAAAGGTCAGCCGGAATTCAAGCCTCATCGAGTTTCTTCTGATCGTGAGGCAGCCACACTTTAGATCTTGAACAGCTCACAAGTATGTGGGCACTTGTCAAGTCGCTTGCAGGGTGAGTCATGTTTGTAGACAGTGCAATAACCACGTAAAGGTACTTCAGCTGTCCAATTGAAACTTTACCGGACTGATGTGGGGTTTTTTAGAGTGTACTCAGTACTCTCAGAAGTCTGACATTACTGAAAACTAGAATAAAGTGTTAGCATAATTACAGGGTATCCACACGGGTTTTGCAAGTACGTTAGCAACAATAAACAGTTCCAGGAACTAGAAAGAGCAGATACTCTAGCTAAGGGCAACAAACAAACAAACTTGTATATGGAAAGCCAAAAAAAAGAAAGGAGTCAGGTATGGCTCTAGGATGCAAGCCTTAGTGGCTGTCAGGTTGGTGAAAAAGTTAACTGATTCCAGAGGAAGAAAATGATCTTTCCCCTTCCGACAATGAAAACCAGCGTGTGCGAAGCTCCCCGAACGAAGGCTCTGCGCTCGGCACTGGAAACACAAAGACGAGTGAGACGCCATGTCTCGTTCCAAGAAATTCACAGTCTATGGGGCAGAGGGCACATCCGCAAGGACACACTCCCAGTGGACGCCTAAAACCACAGGGGGCACCAAACCTTAGATACACTAGGTTTTCCCCTACACGCGCACACCCAGAAGAAAGTTAATTTATAAATCAGGCACAGTAAGAGATTAACAATAGTAAAATAGAACCATTATACAGCTTCTCTGTGGCATATCCGAATTGCCGGCACCACTAATCTTGCACTTTCAGGCCATTATTAAGTAAAATAAGAGTGACTTGAACACAAGCACCGGGATCCCACTGAAGAGGCATTTTTCACTCAAATGGCTAACCTTACAGTCAGCTCTTCATTCTGCTTCTGTAGACATGCTTTCCTCATCGGCCGAAGGCCAGGGTAACCTTGAAATTAACTAAAGACTCATCCTTCCTTTTGCTTGTTCTGTCTAGATAACAGATGCATTGCCTGAGATCCTGTCTGAAAATCTCGTGCTTTGTAACTCTTTGTAACTGCCTGCAACCCACAGCGGCTCCTGTGTTGTGTAACTGTAACTGCCTAAGGACAAATTATCCAAATGGCCTGTGCTAACTGGCCAAATGTAACTGGACGGATAAGCCCTATGAAAGCAAAGTTGCATCTGAGCTCGGGGCCCAAATCTTCAGAGCACTAGTTTTTCTGGGACCACCTGCATAATAAACCTGAGTTCTCCGACTCTCCGAGTGGTACTTGGTTTCTCGCTGATCTGACTATGCAACATTTCTGCAACACCACGACAGTCCATCTGGTCACCGAGATGCCTCCTATGTGACTAACAGGCAGGGGATACCTAGAACGCAGGGATACTGGACACAGGGATGACTCACGGTCCAGAGCAGGACGGCACTAGATTTCATCACCATGCAACTCAGAACGGCGTGCATTTTAAAACGTATGGATGGTTTATTTCTAGAATTTTCCATTTAATATTTTCAGATCACAGTTGACCATGGCTAACTGAAACCACAGAAAGCAAACCTGTAGATAAGAGGGGACTACTGTAATGACAATTCGATAAGGGCTGTAAATTCACATGACCAAGAGCCTATGGGAGGAATCCAGGGGTCGACAGTGGGTTCCTTTGGAGTAGTTCGGAAGAAGTGACTTCAGGCTTAGGCATTCAGGGCGCTTAGACGCAGGGGAAACCCCACCTATCGACGTCTTGGAGAACGGAGGTGAATCAGAGGTGGGACCAGCATTCAGTCCTGGTGCAGACAGGACCCCGATGCAGGGCTGCATTCTTGCTCCTGCTTATCACAGCACTGGTGTGTGCATGCATCGGGGAAGGCACCCAGGGCCAGGTCACCGTCTTCTCTCTATCTAAATGATTCATTCCTTTTATAAGTTAAGTGCTTTTGGTTTCGTCTTTCCCAGGTTCTGTTCTTTCTGATACCTTTCCACTAAATATCCAATATAAGGTAGAAACTTCTTGAATTTTTGTTAAGAAACAAACATCATCGAGCTTAAAGACACTTCAGGGATTATCTGGTCCAAGTCATCATCACCGCCAGTCCTCAGGTTGGGATGCTTGATGTAAAAACAGGTCACATTAAAATCAGAAATGAGTACCCATTAAAGCTCAGCTAGGCCCTGTCCAGGGTGGTTTTTGCATCATTTCAGGTCTATCTGTAAGTTGTCAAGCAGAGACCACACGTGCTTCCTGATCTAAGCAAAGATGCGGCAGCTGCAGAGAGCAGGGGAGGAGCATCTCTACACGTTTTCTCCCTTGCCCTTCGGTTCCTCATGGGAAGAGCTGGTGCTGGTCTCTGCGGGTGTCCCTCCGCTGGAACCGAGCAAGGTGACACTTGCTACTCCGCAGCTCTTTTCTACTTGGCTGGCTGACGTCTTCCTTCCAGGAGAACTCACAGGATTGACAGGAATTTCTGATTGCATCCATGTCCTATTGCTGCTGTCATAAATATCCACAAACCCCTTGGTTGATAACACCACAAATGCGTCATCGTCCAGTTCTACATGTTAGAAATATGACACAGGTCACACTGGGCTAAAATCAAGGTGTCCGCAGGGCTGCTGCATTCCTTGGCTTGCGGTCCCCTCCTTCATCTTCAAAGTGGAAGTCCTGCTTCCACTGTGACACCTTTACTGATTCTGACCCTCACGCTTTCCTGTTATGAGGATCCTTGTGATAACACTGAGCTCACCCAGAGAACCACGATAATCGTTCCATTTCAAGGTCCCTAACTTGGTCATATCTGCAAAGTCCTTTTGCCATGCCCTGTTCACAGGGGATGGGGATTAGGACCTGGGCATCTTTGAGACAGGAGAGGGGCCACTACTCCTCTACCATTTTACAAGTGCTTGGCTCTCTTGATTCTAGGACAAAACCCTGCTTTACAAAGAGTACATCTCCAGCTGTTAGCCAGCTCTGACCGACTCCGCGGACCCCAGTTTGCATGGGCTTCAGAAAGCCGGACTCCTAACCTCCAAATGTATGTTTCAGCTAAGATACCCATTTCTTTAAAGAAGGGAAGCAGACATGATGGATAACTAACTGAAATTAAGCATATCTCTGCACATAAGTTCCATGCATCTCCAGCAAAGCCTAGTATGTTTTATTATATAATAGGTATACTGTAAGGGTGAACTACCTTGTTATAAAAATAGACATAATTTTACTTGTCAATACATTTTGCATGTCAGCATCAAAATTAATTTAAAAAAAAAAAAAAAGGATTTCAATCAGGCAGCAGGAACACCAAGAACACTCATTACTGGAAAAACAGAAATTTCAACTTGGTCCTCTAAACAGTTTAGAAAACAAAATAAAAACTAACAAATGAAATCATCTACATACAACAAACTCCTAACTCTTTAAAGTATATGTTACATTTGTTGTATGTGTTATGTACATTTTTACCTAAATGCTTGATAATAACAAGTAAAGGTGAAATACTTAAGGCAAATCGACCCACTTTCCTGGCACAGTGAACGCAGTTGGTGATATGAGATATATTAACTCAGTGTTATTCAAATACCGTGTTTTATCTTTCGTTTGCTACCTCATCCCACTCTCCCCTAAAATAAACTTGGCAACTGCACATTGCTCATTTTGTTTCATTTTCTATGAAAATAAAATCCCATTCATAAACTCTACATTGTACGAATCAGTTGTAACTCTGACGTGGGTAGGAACAAACTAATTTCCAGTCATATACTTTAGGGTCCCCCCCCCAACAAATCAATAATAATAATAATAATAATAACAGCAATAACAGCAACTAATAGATAAATACTCAAAGTTTTCCCTAACCCCTCCATCTCATACTCGATAAGAAAGCAGGAGCCCTAACTCCCACCGGCAAACATTTCTGGATCTAAAAATCTCTTCTGTAATTTCAAAGAAAAATTCCTTTTCTTATGTACTTTTTAAATTAATAGTCTGTAATACATTCTCTTTATGAGTGTGAGCAAATAGAATAGGAAAACAAATGCTTATTTGTTCTCTCTGCTGAAAATGTCTAATGTTAGAAGGAGAAACTTTGGTTTCCACAGAAAATATTGGCTTCCCCATTAGCCATCTGCTAGACGGCGGGAATGTTTCTGTGTGGCTTTCTCAGCTGGAACATTCGGAAAATGAATATATCGTTGCAAGAACTCACATTGTTGGCCACAATGTTTGTGATCACGTCGCTGCCTTACCAGATGTCCTGGAAATTCCTGGGGCGGAAGTCTTTCCAGCCGTTCCAAACCCCTTCGTTATGCTGCAGAATGGCGTTTGGTATACATGTCTCCAGCTGTTTCTCATGCTTTGCCATGGAACTTTTCATTGAGCCAGTCATTCTGTAAACTAAAGCAAGCTGGAAACAGGTACTGTGGAACTGCTCGGTTATTCCAAACTCTACCTTGACACCTGGCGCATAACGGATCTATTATTTGCCATTTTTCGAAATAATTTCTTCTCCAACCCCAACTAGATACATCTATTCATAGGTAAGATTAAACAGTATGACCTTCATTGTATTCGTCTCTAGCTGGTAGAAAAGCTACAAAGTCTAACAGTTGAATGCTTTGCTCACTCATTATGCCTAAGGCGTTTGTTTGAAATGTGAATAACCTCTGTTTTCAGAGCAGGTCTTCCTTTTTGAAATTAGATTAATGAAGAGATGAATAAAGTGAAAAGTCCTTTACACTTTGGCATGAAAATAGATTAGACTTCTTCTCTTGCAAATGGAATTATCTCTTACAGGTCCGCTTCCTACCTGTTTGCCTTTCATTTAAAGCCACAGAATTCTCTGAGCAGAGCGAGGTCTGCTCTACACGGGGATCCATTTTCATCCTCCATAGGATTCTGACCACGGCACTAATCATGCACGGCTAGGTTTATTTCTGAGACTCCACTACCTGGTTCGTTTTTATCTTTTAAGTCTCTCCAAAGGAGAGCCCATAAGGGTCTACATCTCCAAAGAGTTTTAAAGAATGACTTAACTTATGCTCGAGTACCCTCTTCCATCCCACAATTCCATTTCACGTGCTCCTTGGAGCTTACGCGCTGTCAAGGCGAAGGGGTGGCCTCTCCGGTCTCACGTCACTCGTCTTTCTGAGCATCCACTGACCATTCACCCTCCGTCTTGACGCTCGGCCATCAGCCTACACAATCACCGCAGAGATGACCCTGTCACAGGGCCCCCTTCGGTTCCGCTGGTCCTTTTCGTGGCCTGCAGGCGTGGGACTATCCGACGAGCCGTCTGCGACACGTCCTCCTAGACAGGCCCGACAGCCATCCCTTCACTGGGCTTCTCCGTTTTGGGGGTCTCCATGGAGAAGGTGGGCTTACCCACCTGTGCCCTTAGGTCTCATGCACTCTTCTCGCGACACCCCGTCTCATCCGCCCTCCTTCTGCAAACAAATTCGGGTCCCTGCATCCCGGGCACCCCGAGATCTTCGTTCTGACTTCTGCTTCCTTCCACTCCGATCCCCTTCATCCCACATCGCAGAATTCCATAACCCGGAGGGCTTCTTCTCTCCCAGAGCAGTCTCCCCAAAGACGCTGGTTTTGAGGAAACTAAACCTGGACGTGGCATTTCGGTGACTGTTATTTTTGTTCCAGCCTTGCCGCCGGCCAGCTATCTGCTTGAGGGTGGTCCCGGAGAAGGAAAGAAGGAAACACCGGGAGGAGAAATTTAAAAGCATCTGTTGACATTTCAAAAATAAATGCCAGCACCTAACTAGAACCAGGACTGAGGAATAAACAGAAGAGGAGGCCAAAATGTAGGAGGGAGGAGCAATTTTCTGATATTCGAAGAACTCTGCCCCGATGGCCTTTTGCAGATATGATATCTACAGGACGCGCCTCCACGTTCAGCGTCCCGACTGTGCCCTACGCAAGTAACCTGGGCCTCGGATCCTCGACTTTGAATTAGCTGAAGAATTGCCAAAGAGTTACTCGTCCTCTGATTAAATGACTGGGCAAATACGAATTGGCGGCAGAAAGGACAGGGGCCACCATGCCATTGTCCTTCAACATCGAATGTTATTTTGATGGAAAGTGGTGCTCATTTGTTTTTATTAATAAGTTTGGGGCTATCCCCGTAAGTTAGAAAAAGTCGCCCCGTCAGTAAGCAAATGGGAGGCCGGAGAAACACAAAGGTTACCTAATTCAGTGGTTTTCCATGGTTATGGGGAGATTTCACAAATATAGCTGTGCCCCACCCCGCCCCAGACTAACTGGATTACTGCTGTAGTTTTAAAAGCTCATCACTGCTGTGTTCGAAAGCTCCTCAGAGGATTCTCACACACGCCGGAGGAGGAGAACCAACCTTGCTGCCTCCCTCTCTCCTTTACACAAGCAGGTTGTGATTTATCCGAGGCGCATCATCGGTGAAAAAGCAAACGCTTAAAACTACTTCTCCTGACCCTTTGTTATATATTCTTTCTACCACACCCACCCTAAATCTCAACGTTAAAAAACAAAAAAAGGAAAGTGTCCAGAAAGGATTCTGCTCCAGTTTATTTCAATGTTGAAGAGAGTATATTATAATAGTATCAAATTGTATTCTCATGGTTTTCTTCCTTCAGAAGCTGTAACATTTGTCCCTGTTTCCCCCAAAGAATGACTCTAGAGCCATCCCCCCCGCCCCCGCCCCCAAACCCACACCGTCCACATGTTTGATAAATGTTAAACAACACCTTTATGAGACGGCGTTCCATTCTGGAATGACATTTAAAAGAAGCTCTGAAGTTTAATTGCTGTGGATAACCATCAATCATCGCCGGGGTGCCCCTGAGACAGCGGATTTTGAGGTATGTCATCCATCTCATGGCGACGCCGTGGCTGGCTGGCTGCCTGCCCCACTTCATGACTGGCGGACGGGGCCGTCGGAGATGGCCGCCGTACTTTCAAAGTGACTCCCGTCCCCCTCACCTGCTCCGCGTGGCTACGGCACGGAGCCCTGTTGTGACAGTCTGCCTGCTCTTCCTCTTTCAGATTAATGAATGCAGAGTTAGCTGTTAATTCAAAGCTAGTCAAGCTTGTACTCGACAATTAGAGACTGGTTTTCATATTCAGCTCAAGAGTGTGTGTGTGGAAGGGTGTGAGTAAGGAGTACGATCCCGTGTGATTCTTTATATCCAGGGGGAGCATGAAGAAGGAAGAAGAAGGGGTCCCGGAGAAAGCACCCGAAACTCTCTCTGGGTCTGGCTACAATAAAATGTTTCAAGCCTCAACATCTTTGCAAACTGCAAGGATGGGACCCTGGGGGTTTGAGCTTTCTGCCCTGCAGCGAGACTGCAATCCATCAAAAATAACAAGCGCTTGGCAGGCCCCGGGTACCTCTGCTTTCCAGGGGGGTCGGCAGCTAAGCCGGCATTTGAAGGGGCTTTAGAATCAGAGGCCCGAAGCTCCCGCTTCTCTTTTCTTCCCTCCACAATAAAGAATGAAATGTTTACTCGCACATAGAATTATGTAAGTGACCTCACCGGCCCGCTTTTGGGATTGTCACGGACAATGGAAATGGAATACTTAATTCTGAAACCTGAAATGTCCCCCCTGATAAAGGGAAGGTTACAGATGCCCTGTCTTGCTTGGAAAAGCTGTGCATGGACCACGACTGCCAAAGACCATCGAGATGCACTCTTGCTGGAAATTCAATTTACAGAAAAGTGAAAAGAAGCCCAGTCAGAGCTTCCCTGACCCTGGTTACTGATGACAGAGGTGGTTCGGAGGGACACATGCCCATCCAAGGCACGCTACAGCTATGCCTGGGAATGAAAACCTCTCCCTAGTCATTACGACTGATCTTATTTTTAAAGCATGGAGCCCAGGGTTGGGATATAATACACAGCAGCTTGCAGAAGTCGTGGTAATGTTGGTAAATTTTTGTTCCTTTCCTCATTGAATTTTAGTTCTGTCCTAGTTATCTGGCCATTGTCTTTGGTGTCAGACTAGCACAGCTGTACAAGCAAAGATCAAGGAAAGGAATCGTTGTCCCCTTTTGGGCAGTGTATCTGTGGGACTCTGTGGAGATGGTCGAGGTCATCCTGCGTGAACACCTCTACCTGGCAGGTGAAACGCAGGGAGACAGTCAGAGGCAGCACATGCAATCACCTTTTTCTGGATCTCCATTCTGTTCAGATGTTGGAAGTCTCTGTTTGACGTTTTGAAAGGGTATCTATTATCTTGTCTGTAAACAAGCGATTAAAAAGACAACTTATAGAATTGATGCTAGGAATGTAAGAGATAAATGTAAAGCATTTAGTACAGTGTCTAGCATGGGTAGAACTTAATAAATGATGCCGTGGAAAACATATCAATAATGGTTCCTGTCTTCCTGGAAGTTTATAGCTAACTGGAGATGCATATAGTAAACAATGGAACAAATAAATAAATGGTGGTAGATCGAGTAAGGTACCTTTTGATGGAAGAAAGAGTTGCTCTAAAAGAGAATAACTGGAAACAACAGGGCTGCTTTGGATAGAGTGGTCAGGGGAAGCCATTCTGAGGAAGTGACATTTAAGCTAAGAGCAGAGAAGAAGCCGGAAGAGGTGGGCAGGTGGCACTCCGTGCACAGGGACCGGAAACTGTAATGCCGGAGGCAGCAAAGAGTTGGGAGTGGCTGGAAGGTGGACACACAGGGACAGGACTAGGCGAAGGGAAGCGGGACAATTTCGATCATACGTCAAGGTCTTGCTCCTCAAAGTGTGGTGTAGGCATCACTTTAATTAATTTTTCCTTCAACACTCACCGTAAGCTATAAGCATTTATATATTTGTTCCATCGTTTATCATTTATTTCTGCTTGTTGGAAATGCAGAAAGTCAGATACCACCCCAGACCTCCAAATGAGCATCTTCATTTTAATAAGATCCATGGATGATCCCTTCGCACTTTCAAGATTAAGAGTCACCGGTAGAGGAAGCCACTAAAAAATCTAGGCAGTGGCACACAAGTTTAGGCAGACACGGAAAATGTGGGATCCGCTTTACATGTTTTAAAGGATCACTCCAGATACTATGGGAAGGAAAAAATGGATTAGAAGGGAGGTGTTTTAACTGCTATTTTCTTACGGCTTTAGAAGTCATCTGCTAGTTGACTACTCCTTTTCCTTCTAAGACTGGGTCCTGCTGTAATCTGGCCATTTCCCACCAGAAGTCCAGCCCAGGGGCTACTGCCCTGCTTTCCGCATAGGCGCTGCTCAGTGCCACCACCCGCCTGCTTGACATTTTCAAGTGTCACCTGGTCTCGTATCCCCTAGATCACAGTGCTGCCCATCACATCAGGAAACGCACCACTCACATCCTGGTTGACCCGCTGGAGCTGGGGATGGGCCTGGCTTTGTCCTCCCCCGCCCCCACTCCTTCACTGGCTCTCGGCTCTCTTCCTCACCCTGCCTCTGTCCTGGGGTGGCTCCATGCCGCATCCATCTGTTCCCACTGGACGCCCCTTCCACGCCCCAGGAATTCAGAGGCCAAAGGAAAAGTGAGCTTTTCCTAGCAACTACAATTAGCTTCCAAAGAGGAGACGCCAGATCGCAAGTGCCAACCTCTTCTTACAAAAAAAATAATAATAAATAAATAAATAAAACTTTTGATTCAATCGTTGGGAGGGAGCTGTTAACGAGCTAACCACTTTTAATTCGATATTTGACAGTAATTGCAACAGAACTCTATTTAAACGAGACAAGAACCCCTATGGGTTTTTACCAGTCGGATGAGGTAACAAAATGGTTCTTCTTAAGAGATTAAAATATTGTCAAAGGAGACTTCTTGCCGAGTTTGAGTGACAAGACTGACTACCAACAGCAACCCCCACAGGTGGGCAACACTGGTCGCCTGGCATCAGAAACACAAGACAAAATCCCTCCGTGTGAGGTGCAGCAGAGTCCGACGTTGGTTGTTGAGGAGGGTTCGCGATCTTGCCCCGGTGAGGCTATCAAGGGGGCCGGGAGCCAAGGGTGAAACGGGTACTACTTAACGAGTTCTAATGGGCGTTCGGACCTAGCTTGTGCAGCGAAGCTGCAAGTAGCGATGATCCCTCCCAATTATGTGGCATCGGTCAAGTATTTTTCTCATCCTGTGCTCTGAGGAGAAGGAACAGTTCCCATTAGAGCTTCTTCTCTCTGAATGGAGATGTAAAGCAGCCCCTATAGCAGAGTTCAGTCGGACCCACGAAACGAGGGCAGCATTTTTAAAAGAGGGGTGTTTATCCAGGAGGCAGAGGTGGGATGGCGAGACTAGCATAAGGGTTTAATCATGCCACTTTGCCTTTCATCCCTGGGAGATCTGAGTCAGGCTGCTGGGAGTACCGCAGAGGCCTGGCTCCGAGATTGTTTTCATTAGGCACTTTCTTGAAACCCTCTGAAGCAGCTCACCTCGCTCACCTCGAATGGCTATGTCATCACCTTTATTTCTGCTCTAACTCTGGCTTTAATGGATTTTCTGAGCTCCGAGCTTTGAAGTCATATAGAGAGACAGCCTGGCCCAAGCACCACAGCCGCTACTCAGATCAAATGTCACCCGTCCTCGGGGACGGTTTTAACTTCAGAATAATGTCCAAATGTGGGGGTTTCAAAGCCAAGCAAATAGATTCTCTATATTTTCGACGATGTCTAAAAAGAAGCTTCAGGAAGAAGACTCTTATTTTCTCTCTACTGGACACTATCTCTGTTATAGAACAAATAAAGGAAGTCAAAATGCCATTTTATACAGTATCTTTGAGGAGGAAATAATGTGAGAAGACAGAAAAATAGCTAACAAAATATTCGCATTGCTATAGAAGGAAAAGGAACCTTTGGACACAAAGTTCATATTTGACAGGTAATGTGACAATAAAAAGGGGGAAACATGAATTAAAATGCAATGAAAAGTTCAAACTCTCCGTGCCCAGAAAAATAAGTGAACATCCTGAGGCCGATCAGCGCTCCAGCTGGGAGAAGGACTTCAAATGATGGACGGATGCACGACGGTTTTTCTTCTAGATGGATGTTGGACTATAGAGGAGATTAATTGGAGTCGCCTCGTTTAAAAGACTGTATAAATGCAATTGCAATGTACCGTGTTTTGCATACAGTAGGAAGTCAAACGCGCTTTTAAGATGCATTCAAAACCAAGGAATAGGTTGATGAAGGGGGATTTTACATATTTTCTGTGAAGGAAAAAATGCTCCAAATTTTGGAATTCACAAGGAAGCTAAACCTAAAGATCGTGTCAGACTAAGGATAGTTTGGCAGGAGCCAGGAATGGGGTCATCACAGCCTCAAACCACCAGGCGAGTTCTCAAGTTCTGGCCGAGAAAACCCAGGAAACACATCGCCTATCCTGCACCAACAAGATAAAGGCTGAAAAGGTGTCGAAACAGAATTAGAGGATGAAATAGAGGATGAAATAGAATTAGCACTGACTGCTCGAGAAAATCCCATGGGAAGCTTCTGAGAGACGAGGCTGCAGGACTCCCCGAAACCAAATCAGAACCGCGGAGCGGACCCCAGGCTGATTCCTAGCATTCAGAGCCTCTGCTTGTTTTTCAGGCTGAACCCGCATGTTTTTGGGCCAATAATTATGAGATCCTGATTTTAAGGCCAAACCATTTGGAGGAGCACCATGTTAACAGTGTGGCGTCTGCTACCTCTGCCGGACGAGAGACTTAGCGAGCACATGTGCACCATGCCTCTGAGGTAAGTCGTTGGGCATCCCTGATACCAAACAGAAGTGTCAGGAAGGCAGGTACGGTCTTCCCCGACATTCTTTCTCCAGACCCTAACACGGCACCCGATACATAACAGGTGATCACAGGACATTCGCTGAACTAATCAGGAAAATGCGGGCCTCCGAAGTATCCTCTCCCTCTCTCAGGTAAGGTTGAAGGGTTAGGAACGCTAGTTCCAGTGGTGCTGCAGAGGAGATCAGCGTGGAGAACCCTTCATACCCAAGTTTTATAATGTCTCAGAACGACTGGATCGGGTTTCTTGCCCACCTTGACCTTTGAGACCCTGTGGCCTTTACCCCCCTTGTGTCCTTCCCTGTGCTTATCACGGTGGCAGGCTCGCGGGAAGTGTACGACAGATGAAATTCATTTCACAAATCCACGCATCCGTTTTTAGGGCTATTAGGATAATTCGGATTTATCAGTTATCGGGAAAAAAATTCTCTGGTGGGCATCTTCTGATCCTTTCCAAAGTAAACAGACACTAAAAAGAACCTGTAACGATAAGCTTTGTGAATGTCACATTAATTCGCATGGTCTGTAGATCAAGAGAAAGCTATTTTAAAGTTCTTAAACGGCTTAACTTTTCAAAATTTTATCAATTCTTTATTAAATCAATAGAAATGAAGGTGTCCAAAAGCTGAACGAGTTTCCTCATATTCACTTTGGTTCACCCATTTGTGTGGGTTTGCCTGCCAGCCAGGGGACAGGTAGAATCCTATCTCGGAATGGCCGGTGGCCTTCTGTACCTACGACACTTTCCTAGGGACGTGTCACAGTTGCAACTAAAGCGATGTAACAAGAAGTGTATGGCCAGTTTCTACATTACCATCTTAAAAATGAAACTGCCTGTCCTTGCCTCTCTCTTCCCTTTCCACGGACTGGAACGTGGGCCTGGCAGCCATCCAAACATAGACAAAACCCTGGAAGACGACGGAGCCACAGATGGAACCTAGGCCCCAAATGACTGTCCGGAGCAGAGCCTCCCCCACAAGCCTGAACTGCTCACCTCTGGACTGTCATGTGAAAATAGCCTTCTGCCTCGTTCAAGGCCCTGTTTTTGTGATATTTTTTTCTGCCGGTAGCTTAGCTCATGCCTAAATATTATACTTCTTGTTCTAAAATTCTGCGATTTCATATATTCCCAATAGGCAAAACATCTAATGTCTTGTCTACAAGGAGTAAGTATACTGGTTGTAAGTTTTCCTGCAGAGGAGATTATAAGGGTTAAAGCAAGTGTTCTATGTTCTCCTACGCAGATGACAACCACCAGTAGAAAACGTTCTCAGGACAACTGTGCCAAATAGTGACAAAAACGTAAGCCCACAAAGCTAAAAATATTATGATAAGCAGTATTTTCTGATCTGGATATATCATCTGAAGGTGTGTTTTGTTTGGTGTATTTTAAACACACCTCTCAGTGACAAGAGACAATATTTGTGAGTCTATTTCTAGTCGTGCGCACAGAGTTAATTAGCAAACTCCCAACTTATTGTGAATGCAAATTTCAAAGTTCAAGAAGTGGCAATTTGCCCATGTAAACCTTATGCAGTTTCATTGTT
Organism: Rousettus aegyptiacus; assembly: GCF_014176215.1. NCBI lineage: Eukaryota > Metazoa > Chordata > Mammalia > Chiroptera > Pteropodidae > Rousettus > Rousettus aegyptiacus. Next base: position 88,972,367 of record NW_023416286.1, read on the forward strand.
TTGTCAGATCTGCGCACTTAAACGCATAAATTAAGTACTGTGTGTTGCGCCCACTTAAAGATATGGCAGGGTTCCTTGGGAGAAGTGAAAATTAAAATGTCAGAAAGAAAAGAGCTTTGCCGTCTCACCCTCAAAGGTGTGCCTTGGGATGAAAGTCAGTTTTGGAGATGTGTTAGCTGCCAGGCCAAACGTGGCAACAAAATCTGGGGCTTCCCCTAGCCCACCACTCCACACAAACCCACCCTCGGCACAAGGCAAGGCTAGACATGTTGCGTGTTGAGAACACACGAGCTTCAAGAAAACAATCGAACATCGAGTTCATCTCTCCTTTCCCAAGTATCTCATTGAACATTTTCAGGACCAAAAACTGGTCCAAGATTTTTGGGTTAAGATTATTTTTGTTCTACGTAGAGCAGACCTCTTCATTCTTATTTTTGTCTAAATTGTCTACACATTCCTGATGGAAGGCTAGTTTTTCCTTTACCCTGCTTCCTTCATGACAGAAACTATTCCCTATTTTAAAAGATAGAAAGTATCCCACTGTACTCCGTGAAAGCACTTTCTACAGTAATTATTCTTTTAACATTTTTAAATGCTTTGCTTGACACCACTTTGAAATGGATTACTTATTTCTATATTAATTGAAATTGTTCAATAGTTTCCAATATGGATTTTAAGTGACTTAGATATTCCTGAAGGTGACAAAGGGGCTTTTCCAACAACATTTGGTATTTTAAAATGACACAAACATGCACGTGCACACGCACACACGCGCACACACATCCACTCTGCATAGGTTTACATTGCTTTAGGCTGGGATTATTTTAACTCGGCATGGCAAAACTGCGGTTACCTTGTATAAACTGGTCTAAAGTTTAACCAACCAGAAACTATGTTCTGACCAAGTTTCTATTAGTGGAAATCTGAAAGAGAATAAATTATGACTGGGTAAAGTTTACTTTTGGTAGATATATATGTATTTTTTTTTTTTCAAAATAACAGGCCTACTGGACAGTGGGAAATAATAAAATTCCTTGTTGCTTCAAATTTAGGATAAATCTATTATTTTCTCTGACAATTTAAAGTTTCTCTCTCCCAACACAATTGAAACAGTTTCTTGATAATAATTTCAAACTATCAAATGGGATCATCATGGAAAATTCTTCCATCTCTACTTAATTACACCAATAGAGCAGGTGATACCACGTTATTGTCAGCAGTCAAAGAGCAAAGAAATCTCTCCGATTTCCTAATTATCTACTACTCAGAAAAACAAAAATAGAGCCTATTTTGTTCTCCTGAGCATTATCTACATATATACAATCTTATTATTTCTCATTTGACTATCCCTTAGTGCCTGATTTAATTTTAAAAGTACAGTGCATGTTTCTGGCTGAATAGTTCCCACCTTATCCACACTTCTGCGGGCAGTTTTGAGTAACATGAGAGAGAGGACGCAGCATCATGCTCCGCTGTCTCCGTGGCCCTGTGCACCAGCCCAGCGATCTCAGAGACCCGCATCTCCGGGTCTCACGTAGAGTGTTTACTTTTTATCATTTCAAAGTGTTTCTCTCCGAGAGCCCTCCTGTCAAATTTATGAATAAGTCTGAGAATTTTCAAGATAAGCTGAAATCGGTCTTATTTGTTGACTCCTGACTCAAATTCCCTCTGCCTCTTCAGGGAAGAAGCTACTGATTTGAGAATCCAGCTGCTGCGTGTTTCTTTGCTCTAACTCTAGCTGTAAATCACACTTGGTTTCACAGATTTGATAAAGCCTGTGAGCTTATAATGTCCCTGCCAGAACTACCCAAGAGTTACTTCCTGGAGAACGAGGCCAGTCGGCAGCCCTCGGAGCCACATAAATATGACCCTATTAGGGAGGAGTCATCAGGCCTGTCTAGCGGTGGGGATTTGCCCAAACAGCTCCACAAAGTAGTACGATCAAAGCGATAAACGAAATTTTTTAAAATAACAGGATGGAGGGACACAGCAGAAGGCTCGGTGCTGATTTTTGTCATGTGCCCTCTAGCTCGGCTCAGATTCTGCAGCCAAAGGATTTCCTGACGATGCGTGAGCTATTTCTATATAAAAACACGAGCTTATTCGCTCATACAGACCATCCCTCACACCTCAGATCCCACAGCCCATCGCCAGCCGCTGTTCTGAAGAGGGAAAGCACAGACTCGGGTAGGTTTTGGCAGCAGTAAGGAGAGGAGCAGTGAGTTACAGAATGTCAGATATCAAGTGTACACAGTTCATGGCTTTCCAACTTTAAAATACGCTCGGTGTCCACTGGCGAAGACCAATGGTAATGGCAAAAATGAATAATGCTGTCGCATTGACATCTATTTTATCCATGAATAAAAAAGGTGTGTGTGGGTGTGCACGTGTATATATATATATATGTGTGTATATATGTGTGTGTGCGTATACATACAATTACATATATATACAGAATGATATATACATATATGTGTATATATATATATTATATATATATATATAACTGATAATAGTTTATTATCACAAGTACCGCCTTGCTCAGTTGGTTCGTATCTGACGCTATCAAAACCATCTGCTAATGTGGAAATATGTTGTTTGAATATTTACTCATTATTGAATTCACTCAGCATATACCAAGCATCTACTACACACACACACACACACACACACACACACACACACACACACGCTATATGCATTTGCTTCTGATATTATCAACTCAAAGAATGTGCATGCATGGTTTTGGGGAGGATAGGGAGTCAAGCATTTACAATCTAAAAAGATAAGTTTGGATTTTTTCTCCCCCAACAGAGATGCACATTATTCTAGTTTATCCCCAAATAAGGGGTTTTATATTTCCCTATATGTGCGAGTTAGTGTCTCTAAGTCCTCAGTAATAAAGTCTGAGAACGAAGAAATCTAATCTTTAAGTACCGAACTTAAGACAACAATGTGAGGGAGACAGACTTGACTAAATGATACGTATCACTGTTTTTATTACCTAATATTGTCTTTAATAAAATAAAATTTAAAAAAAATAACTATTAAAAAACCCGACAGGAATCTTAATGATAAAATCATACACTATCCTATTATTGATAGGCAAACTGAGAGCCACACAGGTCAAGCTTCGTAGTGTTGCCCAAGCAATTGCTGTGGGACGCAGAGATGATGAATCTGCATCCGGTATGACTTGTCGCTGTGTGAAGTAAGCACTGTGCTCCGACTCATGCCTGCGCTATGGGTATCTTTGTTCAGGAGCTTGGCGAAAAGTGAATACGTGATTAAGACAGATTTTTCACCTGGGCCCTGAAAAGGTTTTCATGACAGAGAAAACCTGCTTTCAAGTTTCTCTCTCAGTTTAGTCTTGACAAATTAATGGATGAGACTGAGATTAAAATATCTCAACTTAGACATGAAATTCTGTGAATTGTTTTCACTATATAATTAGAACAAAAATCAAAATTGGGAACCTGCCAGTTTCCTAGAGCTTTTCAGATCTTCACAAAGGGGGAAACACTGTCTCCTCGTCTTTTCATTAGGGTCAAAACACACCAGATGAGCACTGCCCACCTTGGACACGCAGTAACGGGCTGCATCTCACCAAGGGCAGGGCCCCTACGAAGAATCCCATCACCTAGCCACTGTAAGAAGACATTGCAAAAAAAAAAAAAAAAAAAAAAAAATTAAGCAGGCCTTAGTGGGCTGAAGGCTACTTATCTCATCCTCAGTTAGCTGACAGATGTGACTGTGTCACTTGACGGCCGGCTTTGTACTGAGTTGCTTGACACAGAAAAGTCCACGCTCTGAAGCTGTCACTTAAGACACATCCGCCCTGGCAGAACCTCATACGAGGCATCATCCCCTCCATAAAGAGACCTCACTAGTGGATACTATAAACCTCCTGCAAGGGAAAACCACCACGCCGATCCAAGAAGATACGCAGGAGGGGTGACACAGTGCGTCCCAGTTTTTCTTGCCAGACCCAAAGCACCCTGAGGAAGCCCCAGCAGAGATCCCCACTTTCTAGCAGCGGTGTTTAACATGGGTCAATGTGTCCCCAAATACATCATCTTATTTCTACGCTGTACCCTGTTCCAAATGTTTACTCTCGTGGCTCCAATGAAGAGCATAGTGATGCTTCTCCAGCTGCCTTCCATGAATAACTGGTAAAGGTAGGAAAGAAATTCTTCTTCCGGTCAGCATGCAAAACCAATCAGAACGCGCCAACTAGTCAGATTGGCCCTGACATCTCACATTCAGAGACATCTGAGGGCATGCAACAAAATTCTCAAATGGCCAATTGGACCTACCATTTTCAGACCTTGTGAATTTCTCAGTGGATGGTATTCTAAGAGATTATAGAAATTGTATTTGATCTTACAACGTGATGAACTCTCAACATCAAAGAAGAAACTGAGGCTCAAGAAAGTTTAAGTGGCTTGCCTAAAATCAACAGCTGGGAAACAAGAGACAGTTGAACACAGGTGCAATGGACTGCCATTATAGTTCGCTCACGAGCATTCACCATCCCTAAATGGGGGTGGGAGTGGGGGACTACTGTGTTTTCCTTGATAAAAGACATGGCTCCAACTCCCACTTTCATGCGACGTAGTGGAGTCACTAGGCATTTGACGTGTGAATGCCCCATAAGTAGCAATGCCTTTTGCAAAGTTTATGAGAATTCTTTACCCAGTCGGCCATCTAATTATTGTCACCTTCCTCCTGCACTCAGCTCTGCCTGGTTAAAGCAGGTCCACCATAGTTTAAGTAAATGTCTGTAGGCTGAGACATCAAGGAAGCAGAAGGGAGTGGATCTCCTCCTCCCAGTCCTCCGGGATTAGGGTGCAGGCCCAGGATACAGACTGAGCCAGTCAGAAGCTCCTCCTCTGGTTCTAAAACTTGAAGTGGTAACGAGAGCCACGGGAGCTCCACCTAGTACTCAGAGCAATGATGGAGAGCTCAGCGTCCAGCACTGTCGTCATGTTAGGTGGGGTCCCTCCAAGCACAGGGATTATACTACCCAGCTCCTTGGAGCCCAGGTTCCCTTGACTACTGTCCATCTCAGTGAGCCACCTGGTAGCCCTTCTATAATTCCTTCACTGCTAAGCTATCCATGGTCAGTTTCTGTTGTTTGCAATTAAGAACCATCCATGACACATCCAATTTTCCAAGTTTAATATTGGTGGGTTTTCCAACAATCTCAGCCTCTTGTATAGATTAAATATTCAACAAGCTTCTAAATACCTAATATACCCTTTCCTGAAAAGAAGAAAAACCACAGTGTCTTATAATCAGAAGTCTAACCTGAAGTGTGTATGCATTAATTTTTTTGTCCTTTAGCATTAAGTGACAAGACTTAATCTGAGGTTAGGCCATAAGGACCAGCTGCATTTTTTACTAGAACTGTTCATGAGAAACTCCCAGGGACTCATAACACCTGATGTGTGTAGCATCATTTGGCGAGCATCACCTATTACAACAATTCTTGCATTACTGTAATATCTTAAATATGGCCTTAAATTTGGGACTTACATTTTTTGTACACTATCATCCAATTTTCCTAATTAGAATTATGGCAAACTAGAAGGCAGGGACTAGATACTGAATTTCTTTGCATTTCTCACCAACTACCTAGAGATCAAAGGTCTGTGCCTATAAAAGGTACCTACTCTTCTGTATATTTGGTGCAAAAATGTTTCTTATAATTTGAGACTAACCAATTAGTCTATATTTGCTTATACCTTGCAGCTAACTTTTCGTAGTTTCCTATCTACTAGTCTAGTGACCTACGCGTAGCACATGAGTAATAAACATTTGAAATAATGGTTGGTTCAGAAAGGCTGTTTGACATCAATGACTGCTCAATATCATTGAAGTGGCAGTTGACATAAAATGACCAGAGATGAGTATAGAAAAAGGATGGCAATAATTACAGGTGATGTAGGGATTCTTATAATAGGACTCTGTTAATTAAGAACATACATACAGTAAATCTATACATCTGAAATACTCAATAACGTCGCATTTTGTATAAAGAGGTCTCCTTCTTCCTTGCCTCCCTACACCTGCCTAAAAGAACCACCCTCATCCCAAAGAAGCTCTTAGTAATTGTCATTTTTTTTTGCCAGAGACTCAATCTTTTCTGGTCATAATTAGATATAACAAAACAAAACCAAAAGCTGCTGGTAAATGCAGACAGTACAAGATAGGGAGAATTGCTAGTGGGAAATTGGTGACGAGACATGCATATTTTAAGAATATTTCTTTCAACTGCCAGTCGCCTTGTCTAATCAGGGCACCTCTATTCTGAAGAAGCAAATATCAAAGTCAAGATGGAATATAAATGTAACATTATAATATATGGCATGTCAAATGAAGATATGGCAAAGGTTGACATTGATGATGATTAAACCGTTTGGGATTTGGTCTTCGAGATGTGAGGATGGAATCCGTAATCACCAGCCTGCCTCTCCTCTTTATACAGTATCTGCTAATATCCACCAGCTTCGTAATTACCTACTAAAAGATAGGTGGGAAGTTCATTAACCGTGCTAATTACGAGAACAATTTATGCTAAATCATCAGCAGGAATGTTAAAAACACTCCACAAAAACCAAAACAATGTAAACCGACCTTAGCGGATACAGAACATCTGTTCTCTAGGGCAGAATAAAAGAGGAAATCGCAAGAAAACAGAGGAGATGAGAGTGGAAAAAATATTTTCCTCGTCACTCCCAATGGAATGACAGGTGCAAGTCTATTACGTGAAGGAAAGTGTGTCTATTAGGGACAGTGTCCTCCCAGATAAAGGGGATCCCTGGCAGCTGCTGGCTCCTCAAGGCCTCACCACTTGTCACCTAGTAGCCCAATTTGTTATTGCTCAGAGGGATTTCCACCTCCTGCCTCCTCCTCTCTGCAAATGTGAGTCAGACGGAGAAGAACGATAGCCCAAATGTTTTATGCGATGCGTTTTAAACGGCGTGTCCGGTTTCATGTGACTCCGCCAGATGCTCCGAAACGAGGGAAGATGCGATGGCTGACTAACAACTCGATGGTGCACGACAGAGAAGTTTAATTGTGAAATTAAAGAAAAAATTATTGCAAAAGACTCTTTAAAACATCATTCAGTAAGGACATCCAACCATGAGAAGCTAAATTTTACTGAAGGGTTACTTTGAACCTGAGAGTTTTAGGGTTGTTATTATTTCATGACTATAAAATAATTCCTTGTGATTAGTAGCAACGAAGGATTTTTTTTTTCCAAAAGCCGTCCATATCTAAATGCATATAATTACCTTTTTTTTTCCCCCCTCCGAGGACAGAATTTTTAAAGGTGGAGCCGATTCAGATAACGTTTTAAGATCTCTTTAAGATGGAAATGCTTCTTTGGAAATTTCCCACGCATTTGTCATTAGAAGTCTCCTCTGCTCGAGTCGCACTAATCAGAGGCATGCGCACAGAGGTCGCAGCGCGAGGTGATGCGAGAAGAACGTGAACGACCCGGGCTGTGATGTCGCTTGTGAGAACTTCTTTCCACCGATCTGGCACCCATTGAAGTCTAGCACTCAATTCCACCTTTGAAACCCACATCAAGCAGTGTCGTGGACACGCATCTTTTGTGTTAAACACTCACGTTTTTGCCTAAATTGCTATGGACTTCCCATGAAAGAAGGCATCTGTCCCAAAGCTAGCAGTGGACACTGTTTCAAACTAGTTTTTTTTTTTTTTTCATCTGGCATAATGTCTACTGTGGTGGCAATTTTTATGGTACAAGACCATGTCACAAGAGGAAAATACCACCATGGATGTGATAAACAATAATTACAAAATTCATTTCTACCAAACTCTCCTTTCTTTCTCCAATTCATGGTCTGCTTTGAAACTGACCAACAGGTGGGCTCAAGATTGACAGACTCTGCTAGGTCCGATTCCAATGCAGCAGGTCATTAGAAAATCTCTTCGGGCATTACGTTATTGCTATTCCTTTCACGGCAGAAAAAAAAATATCGGTCAGGTGTGGAAATATAAAATTGTTAGTGACTGGCGACGCACTACCTTCTCGGTTGGCATCACTTCCCTCCATTTCAATATCCACCTGATGTCCAGATGCTTCTCTGCCTGTCTCTGCTTATTTCAGTACTGACTTTCAGTGTAGAGCAGACATTCCCAAACCCCACAGATGGGAGCTTCTTCAAATACCATTGCCTGGGCATCAACCTCTTTAAAATATGACTTATGGGTATTCTTATGTCCAAGGAAATTTTAAGAACCACTGAAACCTTGCTACTCAAAGTATAGCACCCAGACTGAAACACTAATGGTAGGGCTTGTTAGAAATGCAGAAAATCAGACACCTCCCCAGCCCGCTGAACCTGAGTCTTCATTTTCACAAGAAGTACTGCATTGCAGTGAAGATATTATACTTAGTTATATGTAAGACTTCAAAGAAACCCATGATCGGAATAGTACATGTTTGTGCTCTTGCACTTTTTTTTCTGGGAAAGTGTACCGAAAGTTTTCATGATGTTCTTCTAAGGCTTTGAGACCCAAATAAGGTGTAGAGGAGGATAAACCAGAGCTCATGAACTTTAAACCTTATAGGAGACAGCCAAATGAAGTAAAGGAGAGAAGCAGGTGGGAAACTGTCAAATAAATAGGTAGAAATATTCTTCGCAAAAGCACTAGACTCTTTCTTATTTTTTTTAAAACACATCACCCGTTCTCTCCTCCTTCAATTTTACCATTTTGGGTAGAAAAATTAGTTCGAAACAATAACTCTCTACTATTCAAAGTACCTGTGTGATGCTACATGGCAGGTGACACAGGATAGAATGGGAGCGAACTCACCTGATGAGAGTAAGGAGGCCTGCAAGGGCTCCAGCCAAGGGCTGGCATGGGCAGATACAGGCTCAGCGGTCTCGGGTCTTCTGAGATTCAGAGACCATCCAGACCTCCAGATTTTTATATAAAACAAAATCTTTAAATGTTGCATCCTTTTTTATTATTATTATTATTACTGAGACCGTGTAGGCAAAAAAAAAACAAAAAACAAACAAACAAAAAAAAAAAACAACTCACTTATAGGCAAGTCTGGACAGTTAAGATCCACTAACATAGACCTATCGCTCATCTGTTTCTGCCAAGGAAACATCTTGCAAGAGCACATTCCAGCTAGAATCTAAATTCTATAAATAAGACCACGCGACCCCATCTTCTCATTTTAAGAGTGAGAAATGAGACAGCTGTGGCGTGCTGACAAAGGTCCGAGTGAACGAAGCCTGGTTAATTTCAGTGCAGCAGTGAGAATTTGGTCAGGAAAGCTGAAAAATAATTTACGCTTTTCAAGAAAGAAGAGATGTAATAAAGGGAAATGAGCAATGAATAGAATAAAAGAGTGAGTGTCTGCAGAAACCGCTTCTAGTTCTTAGGCGACTCACTAGCTTTCAGAGTTAGGAAATCAGGAAACCAGCTGCCTGAAGCAATAAGGTAAGTGAATCACAGGGAAACGCCCAGAGGCATTTTGTGAATCCTACCTACCAGTGCTCTGCTACCTGAGGAGTCACAGGATGCTTTTTGCCTTTCTCCCACTGTTCAATATCTTTCACTCGTGCCTTTGATTGGCAAAACCTAACCTAGATCCCGACTGGCAAGGGATTCTGAAAATAAGTAGTTAACAGGCTTCCAACCTCTGCCAAAAGAGCAGAGCACAGAAGAGGAGCAGAGAGAACACAGAGCTGATGGATCAAAGGCACAGCTAAGTGACCTGATATTTAATCTATGCTGATGTCTAATCTGATATAAATCCACTGTAACATAGGTCTTCTTGAGCTAACAGCTCCAGGCTCATTCACGGGAGGACTAACGAATCTATTATCTAGAACAAAATTTATTCTACTAGGAGGATGGTGCAGGCAGCAAAGAAGAACTTTGTTCTATTGGAAGGTTATTTGGAGAATGATACATCAATGAGAAATAGCAAAAATCAATATATCTATATGAAAAAAAAAGCTAAGCACGTGTAACCATTTCCACTTTAATTTTAACCTTTTTACTAACCTGTACCTTATTGACAACATGTATTTTATGTCAAGGGGAATAAATAAAAACAGATGCATATTAGTGTCAGGGAGATGCAAGCAAGAATACAGGTGTTTGGATCCATGGTAGATAAAAACCAAGTTCAAGACAGTCAAAACACAGAGCAGAATTTGTGTTTCTTGTGTTATCTTTTTCTTTATAATTTATATACCTTACGTAGGGAGACCACCCTTTCCTTTACTGCATCCTTAAACAAAAAAGAAAACATAGTTTGGATGGATTAATAGATTGATTTAAATGGATATATTACTAACTCACCTAAAAGATGTTCAGCCTGATCATTCTGAAAGGCCCCAGAAAGAAAGGAAGAGAGGAAGATGGAGACTGACATTCCTTTAGGGTCAACATACTGAAGAGACGTCTCGGTCAAAGTTATTTCCCCAATTCTGGCACTAATCCACTTTGTTCATTGAACTGCAGTTTCCCTTGAGTGAAATGGGGACTTGCAGCTTGGTTATGAAATTATTTAAAAAAGATGCCTGTGTAATGAAGAAATAATAGGAATAGAAATATTCACGAGCCCCAGTGGGCGTAAGCCATAGTAAGACAACAGAAATCAATGCTGCCGAGAGAGGCGCCCTTCGGCTTATGCCAAATAGCTCTGCCGAGCTGTATGCCTTTGGGAGAAGGAACGTAGTGGCTGCTTCAGAAACACAGGGCGGCACATAAGTGACGTCTCGGTTTTCTGGTCGAGGTAGCCCTTTTCCACCGAATAAAAAGATGGAGAGTGATAAAGGGCAATCTGGCCTAATGCCAAGCAGACACAGACTAGCTGGGCCACTGGATAGTCATCACTGACATTTTCCTTCAGTCTCTCATGTTCCTGCCATGTTCCAAGCATTGCCCACTCACAGTCTAATTCATTTAATTCACAGCAACCTCGCGAAGGAGAGTCTTCCTGTGACCTCCATTTTACAGGGGAAGAAACCGAGTCACCAAGCGATGAAACAAACCGCCCAAGTCACACAGCAAGGCACTGACAGAGCCAGATTTTGAACCACGTCTGTCCTTTTTGTAATCACTCAGCCATTCTGTCACCGAATACGGTTTTCAAGAGATTTGGATTAGTTTGGTCGGTAGTGGGATTTTCCCTACGGTTTTGGCAATTGTGAGTCTTTGTTAATTTTATTGTGGATTTCACCTTTTCCCTTGTCTGGATAGCTATTTTAATAGAAATTTTGGAGAAATTACTAGCCTGGAACCATTTTAAACAGGAAATCGACGTTTAAACTTCATGCCTTACTCCACCCAGGGATTTTGAGCCACCTTAAGAGCCATGAATATTTTACAAGGAATAACAGCTACAGACTCAATCGGACACAGAATGAAATATGTAAAAGATATGTCTCAGGGATTTTACTAGGTCCCCACTCTCCAGATGCAAATGTCCCTTTGTTTTCAGAAACACATAATGAGTTGTCATACAAATCCCAACAGGACATAATGAACAATTTGGGAGCATAAGTTCTATTATCGGCATGGAAGACAAAAGAACGTAGAGAAAACACAAAAACATGCGTATGATTGGAAACCACGAGAATGTCAATTCTAGGTTCTCAGATCAACTGAACCACAAACGTGTTCAAGGTGGAAAGACAAGGGCTCTTAACTAATCTCTTTCTAAACGAACGCCACCCTGATTTTCAGACTGTGTTACAAACGTGAAAATGCTTTAAATCGAAGTTGTTCATCGGAGATACTTGACCGCTTGCTCATTCAAAATTAATTTTTAAAATAATAAATAAATACATATATATTAAGGGTATATTTGGAATATATTTAGAAGGCACTTTAAAGAAAGTACATTTATTCACTCATGTTCACGAGAAAAATCCTGAGTATGCCTTGCTTTCGAAGTTTAGAAGGCTGTTGCTTTCACCCAGCACTTTCAAGCATTGCATGTGTTTTCTGAAAGTTTTCGCTGAGATTTTTTTAGGAATCTGGTTTCTCTCAGAAAACAGCTTTTTTGGTCCACAAAATGGAAGTCTTTTAAATCAGGCGTAAATACAAGATAAGAAGTGGAATTTCTACCTGTACATCATCTATTCCCCAGAAAACTCTTTACAGAACCAACTGTTATATGCATGGCCCGTTTCATCAGCACCAAATCCACATACTGGGGAAGAAAGAGCTCTGTGTTTGGAAGACACCCCCAACCACACGAGTAAAAGCCACTTCAGTCTATTCACTTGCTTTCAAATCCTTCTGTCGAAAATCATTAGGGAAGGCTCAGAGATAGCATACATAAAACCAATGTTGTAGTTGAAAGAGCCTTGCTTTTAAGAACATTTTTTGCTCCAAGCCTCCAAAATCAGTAATCCAAAGAACAGAGAAATTGGTTCTGAGTGAAAAAGATTGGCTTTAAATTATAAAGTTCGAAATTTACTAAATTCTGTGGATACCAGTCCTGATAGTGCTGGGAGCAAACAGAAAAGCAGTTATAGAAAGACTATTTTGGTAATAATGCTGCCCCAAAAGTCGCTGTTTGTTTTACAGGTTGAAGTAAAAGCTTTCTTTTGTTTAGCAAAAAACAGGTATAAAATACTTCGAACTAGTATAAATGAATGAGTAACAAATAACCATAAAACCATAATTTCAAAAGAAAGCTTTTTCTAATAATTTAATTCTAAGAGAAACATATTTTAAAGAAAGAATGAATAAGCATTTATAAAAGGACCTCAAAACAAAGAATAAATGCTAAAAAAAAAAAGAGTGTGCATTCCCCAGTATCTTGATTTCAAATAATTTTCTTGAAACATTTTAAGACTTCAGTACATATTTTCGACCCATCAGTGTAATCCAGATGACCTTTTAAAAAAGAAAGAAAAGAGGGAGATCTTATTCCCCTTAGAGTTTCTGAATAAATGAAAAGCAAACAAAAATCTGTTTGAAGGCCTGAACTATCCTATATCATCCCATATAACACTGCATTCATGCAGTATAGAGAATAAGAAAGTTTGTTAGCCATGTAATTTATTTAAACTAGGTTAACATCCCAACCAAATATTTCAATTACAAAATTAAAAAGCTCTCAAAATTTATTTGGAGTGGAATTATTTAGATTAGCTATTTAGAATTAAATGACAAAACCCCATCATCACATTCTATTTGCAAAATGTGCTAGAGAAAAGGAATTAATTGGGAAAAAAAAAATCTGAGAATCTTAGTTTGACACACACAAAATTAAAACTCTGCTTCTTTGTATGCACGAACACGGAGCCATAAGCATTATATTCTCCGGAACCAGAGCCAGCTCGACAGACATGAAGAGAATCTTCAATCAGCCCACTGTCCAAGGCAGTCCCGATGATATAATTTTGCTTTACATAACCAAGTTTTGGAGGAGATAAGAATTTTTTTGCTTCATTTTTTTGGATTAGTGCCTCAAATTGCCATTCTGGTTTGCCTTTGCAGATCTCAGCTACTACGGGGTGAGGAGGCAGCCTTAAAATTAAGGTGTATGTCCCAGACCATTCTGCTGAGATGTACTTTCTCTGAAGGTGGCTTAACTTGTACACAGTGGGTTTTATTCTTCTGAAGAGTTAGAAGAGGTTTACTTTCCTTCATTCTTATGTTTCAACTCTAGTTGCAGAAATAGGAAAAACAGTTTATTGATCAGTCGTTAATGAATATTCATCATTAGGCTGTGCAGAATGATTAAAATCCAACTCACCTCTATTTGGCTCTGACGCCTTTGTTTAGAGCTACTCCTTTGATTAGATCTACTGGTTTTCTCACTGAAAGCAGAGTCATTTTTAATTTTTTTCTCTTTTTTTTTTCCTCTTGAGAGATAAATGTCCTGGATTCTTTTGGGGGAATTTACATATGTACATATTGGTCTTTTCTATTCCTCACAATGACATGTCTTAAATGTATTACCAAAGCATCCATTTATTTCTAAGCTGTAGCCACTCACTGACACACAATTCCAAGTCTGATTGCCTATTAACATTATTTGAATGATTTATATCGCTCCCAAGCAACACAAATTTAATTCCACGAAAAAATATTTTACAAATAATGAAAAATTGACTTCTCCATTGCCTTAGCCTCAAAGCAGGTGCCTATCTATATCTACAAAAAGAATCCCCAGCTGCCCAAGCAAACTCAAGAAAACTCCCCTTATAGCCGGTTACCTGGGGACACATTTTGTCCTCACTGGTCTCCAGGAGGAGGAATTTCTCCTAGAGCATTTGCCCTTTTCACTCTCTCTGCTAACTGAGGAGATGGAGGCACCTGGTTATTAGATCTAAGAAAAACAGTAACGGGCTTGCTCAGCTTGGTTCCACCAACATGCTTCCTCTTGGGAGCTTCAAACTCCAGGCAGCAGACTCCCACAGCTCCCCCAGCTGCTCCCTCCTCTAGGACGGGGTACCCGCCCTGGCCCAGTGTGCTGCGATTGAGTGGCTGAGTCTGCCTAGTTCCATTAGCTAAGCACCCCGACGCCATGTCCTCCAACTTCTATCAATAATAAAGGGATATTTTAATCCCCACTTGCCATTCCTAGATTCTCATTCCCTTTTGTTCGGTGTCAGATGAGGATTCTCCTTTGTAAGGCCCCTTCAAAAGATGCCCCCAATACTCCCGACACCCAGTAATCACTTCTCCGTGGGGGACCACCCACAGGACATGTCCGCCTCTCACATGAGGCACTCCCTGTCTTCTGCGTCACGTCACAAGAACCCAGCCTGCGGCTCTCGTCTGCTCCCATGCAAATTTGGACATGTTTTGATGTACATTCATTCGTTTCCTTCTCCATCAAATAAGGAATATAATCTCATACTCAGCAGTTTGGTGTAGGTTAAATAAATATATACAAAGCACTTAAAATCAGGCCCAATACATAGGAAGTTCCACAGAAATATTTATTATCATTGTTATGATCTGAATTCTGGCTCCTGTCGAATAAATTTGTATATTGAAGCCCTAACCCGAAATGTGACTGTATTTGGAGATAAGGCCTGGAAAGGGGTAATTAAGGTTAACTCAGGTCACAGGGTGGGGTCCTAGTTCAGCAGGACTGGCGCGCTTCTAGAAAGAGTAGGAAAGAACAGGCCATACGATGACAGGGAAAAGGCAGCCAGCTACAAGCCGGGGAGGGAGGCCTCAGGAAAAACCAAACCTGCCTCCACTTTGATCCTGGACTTCCAACTCCCAGAACTGTGAGAAATGTATCTTTGTTGTTGAAGCCACCCAGCCTATGGTATTTTGTTACGGCAGCCATATCAGACTAGGATGATCACCATTGCCGTTGATACTATCATAACCCTCCATTCGCTGTGAAAACGACTAGGCAAAACAGTTACTCTAATTCTTTCATTCAAATCGAATCATCCGTGATTACTTTTATGAACAAGGTCAATATCTAAACTTTTGTGAAGATGATCACCCCTACCAAAGGAACATGGCATAATAATTTCAGGGTCCTTTAGTAGTTAATATAATTCTAGTCTACTTAATTCTATCCTTTCTTTCATTCACTTACAGAGAAACGGAACCCTGATCGACCAAGAACTTACAATGCTGAGGTGATTAGTTTCCAATATCCCATTCTTCCTCTCATTTCTAGTAGAAGAACCACCATTTTTAGCTAGACATTCGGCCACCTACAATCAAAGCTGTATTTTGCAGAATATCTTATGGCAGGATGTAGCCATATAACTAAGTTCCAGCTAATGAGATATAGATAGAAATATTTTATTGCAATTCCAAAATAGCTCTTGAAATGCAAGGACAGTTCTTCTTTGTCCCATCCTAAATTTTACTACCTGGGATGTAGATATGATTACTAGAGATTTAGCAGTCATTTTGGATTTCGAAGATGAATCCACCTTAGATACAACGAAACAGTAGACTGGGAAGAACCTGGCCATCTGAGGATTGTGAAGAATCCAAAATAAGTCGTGGACTGTCTACTTCTGAATTTCTTTTATGGGGAAAAAAGCAGCCCTCTACTCTTCCAAAGCACTGACATTTTTGAGTTTACCATTTGTAGCAGACACTTTTGGCACCCCTTCCCAAATTCTCATCTCGCCTCTGAGTTCACCTGCAGCCTCGATTGATAATTTCCCACCCAGGAGCCTATGTCTCTCTGCTTCTCTGGTTGAGACTTTTCTTTGGCCCTGTGGAAATGTGAACAGACCACAGGCTCAGAACTATGAATCCCTGGCAACTTTGTGGATAATCTTCCACTAATGAGGAACAGTCTCTACCCTTCCGGGACATGACTCTGAGACTGTTTCTCTTGGTTTCTTGGAGAACTCCAGTGGACGTGAGCCCCAGTACCCAAAGAGGTAACCTGCTCATTATTGGATCTTCTCCCTTCCCTGTCTTATTTTCCTTACCACTTCATTTATGCCTCCCAGAATCACTAAAGTCCTGGTCTCCGGGTCTACTGTTGGAGGAATGCAGTTAATATGCTATGACTTGCAGCCTCACCCAATTCAGCTGATTACAGCTTAGCCAAGAATAGCTCAGATATAGCTGTACAAATACCGGACCCAGCTTGGCTGAATATAAGAATCCCAGCTAAGGAATAACTAGAAATGGATTCAAAGAAATTTGCGAATGGATACGAATGTTTAGTTATTAGACTCAACCTAAGAGTCAGAGGGAAGAGATGATGTGTGTGGAAAACGAACATCATTCTTGATCAAGTCTGATCTGAGTCCCTGACCAATTCTTGACAATGTAGAACCAAGGCAGAACAGAGAAAAGTCTAAATTACCCTCTCCCTCTGCTCCTGGAGGAAGTATCACATCTCTTCAAATGGGTTCAATGCATTTTCACCCAGACATCTTGGGCAGTAATAGCTGAAATGGGACTATGACTCTCAGCATGACCCAAAGGGACATTCTACAAAATTGCAATTTTCAGATAGAAACTGAAGACAATTATCCAGGTTTTCCAAAAAAAATGAAACTTTAATTCAATGCTATTATGGTGAAACATTGTAATGCATTTCAGTAGTCAAACTCTCTTTCTCATGATAAGTTTTCCTTAACATTAAGAGTCACTTATTTATATCCTGGCTGATAGTTTTGACATAGGCTAAAGATTTTCAAAGAAAAATGCTGTTATGAATCCTGCAATTCATTGGAACATTGTTCTCATCATTCTAAGAATTAGTTCTTTCAAAATTGGCTCTTTCAAGAAATGTATATTTTCAAAATATGTGTCCTTGGATCGCTACATCCGGGTATGTACCATCCTCCCTGCCACAAGGCTAAAAGATTGTAATGTTGTGGAAGGAACTGGCGACAGTGGTAAAGTTCATAGGGACCTACTTAAGAAATAACTGGACATTTCTCTTGTCTTATGAAGCGATCATTTCACCCCCTAGTGAATGAAGACTGGAAAAAGTTGGATCACTGCCGAAGATGTAACCTACACTGTACCAAACAGTGCCATTACATTTCTCTTAACTGCCTCCCGGAAGTCATCTGGCTGCTTACATGGGAAGCTTTTCTGATACCTTTCTCCGAAAAGTCATATTAAACAAACACTAGCCTAACAATGCAAAAATATAGTGCTCAGTCTTCTATCAATGACTTACAGCGCTGACTTTCCAGCTTCCGAAATTCATTGCCCTCATTATTACCATACTGTATCATTGCCTCTTATGTCAATAATCAGGGAAACATAAGTCGTTTATATCATTTTTTGTCAACACCAATACAAGAAATCTCAGGAGAGTCTCGGAATCCTTGGCCTGAAGAGGGAAACACCACTATTGAGAAGTAGGGGGTTATTGTGCATGTGTTCATTGTTGCTGAAAATAAATAAGCATTAAAAAAAAAAAGTATTTCAAAAGGCAATGAATCAAGTGTATTAGCAAATATATTTCCTACCCAAATGCAAATCCTAAGAATTCTCCTTGAAAAGCAGCTATCATATTTGTTTACCTGACTTAAAACAGTTAACCTTTCTACATAAAAATAAATATATATATGTATGCGTATATATGTGTGTATATATATATATATATATATATATATATATATATCCTCATGACACCCAAAACATGCCTTTCAAAAAGTACGCAATAATTTGGCATGGTCTAATAAAACCAGTGGCCAAGTAAATCCCCTAGAAGAGCAGTCTTTTTCTTTCTCCCTTAACAAGTTGCACCTAGGAGACCTCCCATGTTACTCTCAAGTTTTCTAATTTAATTTGTTGACCTTGACCTAAGAAAGATTGGTACCAACTTCCTAAAGTAGCAGAACGTTCCATCACTAAAGGAAGTTTACCTTGCATGCAGGCAGTCCATCATAATCAGAATAGAGAAATCAACTCATTTGAACCAGGCTAAATGTGGGATTTAAATAACTGCTAAAAAATTTCAATATGCATTAATTTTGCCCACAAGGATATTCTACGGATAATCATGAGTTTCTAATTATAGTGCTGTGCTTTTAATTTGCTGATTGACACAAATTTAAAATCATATCACAGTTTTAACTCATGTGCCCTCCTAAATAGGTTGGGGGTTGATATTATTATCCTCCTACACGTCTAAATACTTAGTGCAGCTGGAAGGTTAAGTGACTTCACCACCGACCTATGATGAACTCTTTTGTTTCATTCAAGGCTGTTCTTCTCCTGAACCTCGAGAATGAATTTTACTCTTTTCTGTAATGACTTTGCCCACCCTCCACCTGGACTTGAAGAGGACCCCGGTTCATGTCTGTACCCGCTGTGTTGAAGAATCTAGGCATTTCCTGGGAATTCATAGATGACACCTGCAGAGAATCCAGGAGGCCTTACTTTGCTCAGTCTGTGACATGCCCCATTTTGTGGTGGGGACGTCCCCTAACATTGGGCATTGAGGGGCCCGTCCTTTTTCTTCTCTCCCTTCTTTCACTCCAGATCCATTACTACTGTAGCATCAGAGTGACATGCAGAACTAGCCCAGCCCAGGAAACGGTAGCATCATCTTTAGACGCTCTTCTCTCTCCTTCTCCTGCCCTCACAAATCCTTCTTTTCTTTCTCTTACTTGTGTGTGTGTGTGTGTGTGTGTGTGTGTGTGTGTGTCTTATTGGTTCTCTTTCTCTAGAGAACTCTGATAGATACAGAAGACAACTAACATCTTTAGCGCATCTACTGTGCATCAGGAATAGTGTTGATTGATTTACATAAATTCGTAGAGGTAAACTTTCCATAACCAACCACGCTTAAAGAGTCTGATTATATTTTTCAGTTGTCACTCACAATAGATTATTCCAAACAACCCTAGGTCATCTCCCAGCCTTCCTCATAATGCCGCATGGTGTGTTGACCAGTCAAAAATGCTACTGTTGTCCTAGGAGCATTTAAACAAGCAGCAGTCAAATGAATGAACACGAGTCCCCTCAAATTTGAGGCCTACTATAAAAATAAAAACTCCCAGATAGCCTTCTATAAAACATGGTATTCAAGAGTGAAACATAAAAAGTAAACACTGTGTACTGCTAAATATTTAAAAAGATAAAAAATCACTACACAGATTCCATTTTAGGACATGTAATTTTATCCTTTCTTGAAGGGAAAACAGGAATAATGTAAAATGCTATAGAAAAATGGAGGTATTTTGCAATTTATATATTCTCTGAGGTCGATTCCTATAATTTCCAAGAAAAAAAAAAAAGACTCTCAGTGCCTAGCTGTGGAAGAAACCGAAGTAGTGGAGTGGTTTGCATGTCATTGTATATGTCGCTGAGGCATAAAGCATGGTTTACTTTATTCCAGGGAAAACAGAGCCCAGGTAGAGGATGCAGATGAAATATTGTAAAAGCAACAGCATAATGGGATATGTTTGGGGGAACTTCTCCCAATGAAATAGAGATACATTTTGCCTAACATAGGCTGTGGAACTCCAGGCAGTACCCTCTTCGTAGTTTCTTCTTAAGTACAAGACAATATCTAGCAACAGACACAATGACACCAACAACCACAACAAAACAATGACAATTATCAGGAAGAGCAATAATACCTACCATTTATTGGAGGCCTATTTTAAGAAATAGCCAATAGCTTCTGGCACTTTCAGCTCTAAATCACATCTATGATTACTCTGAATACTCTACCTATAGATGACGCTGATTCTAATTGTGCCAATTTCACTCCAGGTGACAGCCAGTTTGAACAGGTGGTAACAGGCAGCGCCATCTTTGGAGCTACACCATGAAGGCAATTTAAGATTCTCTTCCAAAAGGTTGGTTCTGTTTCACAAATGGTGCTGACATTCCCATTTAAGCTCAGCTATTAGTCGGTCTCACCACCACGCAAACAACGGGAAGGGAGCTGTATCAGGCGGGGTTCTGCAGACACACTGGAGTTGTAGGGGACGCGAGTCTAAAACCTGTGAGCTGCCCAGCAGGCTGGGAAGTCCAGGGCAGCAGCTGAATGTCTCCCTCCTCCGGAAAACACCGTGTTTGTTCTTACAGGCTTTTCAAGTCGACTAAGTGTACATGATAGCCACACCTACCAAACACCGTCTCAGTAACCCCGAGATTAATGCTGTTTGAAATAACTGGGTGCTGCAGCCCAGCCAAGTTAACATCTAAACATAGCCATTACACAGCTGATATGAGTATTTGCCTCCTGACATCAGGCTACAATTTTCCTTAAAAATAAATAAATAAAATAAAATAGAAATTTTGTTTGGACTTGCTAGTAAGAAAAGATGAGAGATAAGGAGAAAGAGGAACAATTTTGAAATAGAAGAACACAATGGTTTTAGGCTTCAGCACAGATTTGGACCCAGATTCCCAAGCGGTCTCATCAGAAATCTCTCTCCATTTCTCGCCTCTGATGTCTTCATGTAAGCTTTATTTGCAGGCAGTTTGCTCGTAGGTGGAGACATATTAGTAAAATCACTATGCACGGAGGCAGAGGAGGGAGACCAGTGCAGAGAGCAGATTAGCACATGGTAACTGGAGCCTTTTCTTGGCTCGTGTCTGTGGCCATTTTGCAGGGCCTAGAGGCTGTTTCCCACTCTGTTTCTATTACAAATAATGGGCCTTTGGTTGTGGCACATTAAGCTCTACGACTGTGCCGGCCTTTCCTCGTTTCACTGAATCCACATTTGCAAGAGCAAATGTGTTTATTTCAGGAAGCCGTAAGAGAGAGACGCTCATAGTTTAAAATGCAGGTTAGAACAACGGGGACGGTCTGAATTCTTGGAAACACGTCGTACTAAGACAACTGCTGTCACTTATTTCTAGTTGTTCTAATTCGACTGATGGGAGGTTATTTCACTTTCAGAAATCTCATGTTGTGGTTTGGCTACCTGACACCAGGTGAAAGATATTCGTAACAATCATGATCACACTGCCAAACCATGAAACACAGCCCTCATGTTTTATGCTGACATCTCCAAAAGGGACTCAACTTGAACTTTGAGGTTAATCGCTAAATGTCTAGCCTTAAAAAAAAAACAAAAACAAAAAACAAAAAAACTATGTGTGGATGGATAGATGGATGGATGGATGGTGAAAGAGAGAGAGAGACAGAGAGACAGAGACAGAGAGATGAAATGGCTTACCTTAGTACTCACTAAATAACTAATACATTAAAAAATAAGGTCAGAGGATCCTAGATTTGATCGATTCCTCACTATTTCTTACCTGTCTCTGAACCCTTGGATTGGAGGCTCAGGGCTACCTCAGCAGTTTATCCTTAATCTCTGTCTTGGTTCGGGGCCAGCGCCCCCAGCTGCTCTCCCTCCATTGCTGGCTTACGTCTCTACGGCCTTATACAGACTGTGTCGCCTGCCCGGTCAGTGCGAGGTAATCACAGGAGAAGAACTTATTTTGCCTTTAAATGAAGTAGTAAAATTTTTCCTTTAGCAGGTCTCTCAAAGATCTCCTATTCCAACTACTTATTTTATGGTTGAAGAAACAAAGCTTGGCGAGGTCAGGGAATGCACCTATCAGCAGCGAGGGGCGGGACAGAAACTAGGACCATCCACGCTGGGAAGCGAAGCTACGCGAAGCTCACACTAAAAGTAGTAATCAGCCGATGGGAGGGGAAACTGATCACAGGGCCCAGGAAAGTGACATTACACCGATTAAAGGAAACCAGCGCCAGCAGCTCCGTGACTGTCGCCAGATTGCTTGGCACTTTCCATTTCTCCTTTCTTTCCAGGCACTCGCACGGTTGTGCTTCTTGCTTTCCCTATGGTTGGGTGGGACCACGTGACTGGTTCTTCCCACTGAGTTTTCACTGAGTTGGAAGTGACATGTCCCCCACCGACCTGAGTCCCTGAGGAGAACTATGAAGTCATGGAATGAAAGTCTCAGTTGACCCATGTCGTATCCATAGGGTAAATAATATTGTTTATCATTGTTTTTAATATCGCTTTTTAGGGAATTTCTGTTCATCGCACCACAACCTAGCCTATCCTGACAACACGATCACCACATTGCTGCACAGTCACTTTACTCCATTTCTTACCTGGCATCTGTAAAGGAAGTAGGAGCAGTAAGAATAGAGAATTAGGGTCAATGCGACATTCTGCATCTGAATTATGGTCCCATCATTCACTATATGCGTGGACTTACAAAAGTATTTTAACCTCTGGGGCCTCAGTTTCCTATAAAGTAGGGATAATGGCATGATTTGAAAGGATCACTATTTAGATTAAATGAGCTAAGATAGAGCAAGCATGCTATAGAATGTTGAAATTTTTGAGGTACTCAATTAACTGTTATTTCCCACTATGACCATTAGAAATTGGTTCTTTGGGGACCCAGGTCATTTCTCTCTCCTTAACACCATCTTTCCTCACATTCCCTATCTTTACAGTTCCTTTTTTTTATTTCCTTAATGTGTAACAGATAGAGAAGAAACAGCATCATATTGCTGAGACAGTTAACCCATTAAAACACCAGTTCTCATGCTGGGAAAATCTTTGAACAATCTGTAAATTTGGCTCTTCCATTTTCCTCTTCCTTCTGCTACTTACATTTTAAAGCTAGGACTTATATAATTCCAGTTGCATAGAAGAATTATGAGGTTGGAAAATATTAAATGCTATTACTAATGGCTTGAGGTAGGCTAGTAGGGTAACTAAGATAATATCATTAGAAAATGTTTGTTCAATAAGTGATTTTTCCTTTATTTAGAAGAATACAACTTGGTCACATGGGAGGCTCCTGAGTGTCCTGCCTCTGAGATCAGGAAGAAGACAAGGATGGCCAGCCTCACCACTTTTATTTAACATAGTGCTGCAAGTCCTTGCCTTAGCAATTAGACAAGATAAAGATATAGAAGATATCCAAATCAGAAAGGAAGAAGTAAAAGTTTCTCTATTCGCAGATGACATGCTATCATATACATAAAACTCTAAAGACTCCTCACACACAAAAAATTGTTAGAATAAACAATTTCAGTGAACTTGTAGAATATTAAATTAATATTCAAAAATCAGTTGCAATTCTACATACTAACAACAAACTGTCAGAAAAATAAATTAAGAAAAACATTCCGTTCATAATAGTACCAAAAAGAGTAAAATACTTAGGAATTAACCAAGGACGTGAAAGATCTGTATACTTAACACTATGAGACATTAATATAAGAAATTGAAGAGTACACAAATAAATCTTCTCTGTTCGTGGATTCAAAGAATATTGTTAAAATGTCCATACTACCAAAAACAATATATAGACTCAACATAATACTTGTTGAAATTCCAATGCATTTTTACAAAAAAAGAAGAATGGGGAGGGGAAGGGGGAGGGGGAGGGGAAGGAGGAGAGGGAGGAGAGGGAGGGGAGGGTGGGGGAGGGGAAGGAGGGGGGAGGAGGAGGAGGAGGAGAAGAAAACTGGCAGCATCACACTTTATGATTTTAAACTGTATTATAAAGCTCTAGCAATCAAAACAGTATGGTATTGGCATAAAATCAGACACACAGATCAATAGAACAGAATACTGAGACCAGAAATAAACCCATGTATATATGATCAACTAATTTTTGATGATGGGACCAAGAATATACAATTGGGTAAGAATAGGATTTTCAATAAATGGTGCTAGTAAAACCAGATAGCCACATACTAAAGCAAAAATCTGGACCACTATCTTACATCATACACAAAAATCAACTCGAAAACAGATAAAGACTTGGACATATGACTTAAAATGTAAAATCCTCAGAAGAAATCATAGGGGGTAAGCAACTTGACACTGGTCTTAGCAATTCTTTTTGTATTTGACACCAAAAGCAAAGGCAACAATAAAAGCAAAAATAAACACATGAGAATATAACTTAAAATCTTCTGCATAGCAATAACAACCACCAACAAAGGCATGAAATATCAACCTATGGAATAGCAGAAAATACTAGTAAATCACATTGCCCATAAGGAGTTTATATCCAAAATACACAAGGAACTCATACAGCTTAACAGCACAAAAACAAGTGATCCAGTGAAAAATGGGCAGAGGACTTATAGACATTTTCCCAAGACACACAAATTAGACAACGGGTACATGAAAAGGCTCTCAACATCACTTATCATCAGGGAAATACAAATCAAAACCACGATGCGATATCACTTCATACCTGTTAGGCAAGCCATTATCAAAAAGATACCAGAGAACAAATGCTGGAAAGAATGCGGAAAAAAGGGAACCCCTCCGCACCATTTGTGGGGATACACACTGGTGTGGCCACTATGGAAAACAGTATGGAAATTCCCTATGACCCAGCAATCCTACTTCTGGGTATATATACAAAGAAAATGGTATCAGTATCTCAAAGAAGTATCTGCAGTTTCAAGTTCATAGCAACATTATTCACAATAGCCAAGGTATGAAAACAACCTGAGTGTCCTTCAATAGATGAATGAACAAAGAAAATGTGATGGTGTATATATACATATGTATGTATGTATATGTGTGTATGTATCTATGTATATATATGTGTGTGTATATATATGCATACACATGTATATTTTAAAAATTGTGTCTTTTGCAAGGACATGGACGAACTTGTAGGGCATTATGCTAAGTGAAATAAGCCACAAGGTCAAAGACCAATACTACATGGTTATCACTTACACATTTATACATAGAATCTAAAAAAAAAAAAATACAAGTTTAACTCAGAAACGGAGATTAGAAAAGTGAAAAAAGTGTCAGATTCTGGGAGGCAGGAGAAATTAGGGAGAGGTTGGTAAAAGGGTACAAATTTTCAGTTATAATATGAAAAATTCTGAATATCTAATGTATAACATGATACATTATAGTTAACAAAACACTGTTTTATACATCTGAACTTTGCTAAGCAAGTAGAACTTAAATATTTCTACCCAAAAATGAGAAAAAAAAAACACAGACATAAAAATACTTTGTTTGATCTACCTAAATATTATGTTAAATCTCTACACTTCCAAAATCATGAGAGAAAAGTACCACAATACTTTAAACTACACAGGTAACATTTGAAATACAAGTTAGAAGAAAATATAAGAATGTGTAAAATGAGAAAAATTTGTTTCTTGTGTAAGTGTACCATAAATTTCCCAAAAACTATAGCAGAATTTATGAATAAAAAACCCAAAACTGTTTGTTATAAAGAATTCCATACATAATAAAAGCAAAGGTAGATGTTCACATTTAAAAAATACAATTTGGATGAGATTTCACCAGAAATTTAATTTAAACAGAGATAAGCTGATAAAGAGATATCAAAAGAACTATATTTTTTCAACTAGAAATAAAAGATTGACAGAAGATTCCCAGTTAATAAACATGGCCACCCAGAAAGGAAACTGAGCTTATGTGATCCACTCAATGATGAAACAGAAATCATGGAGTTAACACTCCTGGGATGCTCAAAGACTAAGATGCCTTGCAAGTGATTATTAAAACTGTTTCAGGGCACTCTCTTTTTGGGCCACAGAATTTGCGTTGACCAGTCTCGCTCTCACAGACATAACAAGATTTTGGCACCTTCTTACAATAATCATAGGCCCTCCCATGAACTGTGTCCTACGCACAGGCTGTATTAGATCTCCCAAGTTCACGCCCATCTCTCTTAAGGTCCACCCTAAACGGTTCAGGTGCTGGACTCAGTGTTTATTTCCATGGATAATTTAGGTTACATCTTCGCACATTAGGGGTTTCCAAACTAAATTGTATTAAATTGGTTTCTCTTTCATTTTTGTTCATTCGAAGCTCTCGGTAACGTTTAGCATGACTTCAAGTAGACTATGAGTTGGAATGACTAAGTGACCAATTATTAAGGATGTCACATAAAACATTTCCTTCAACACAGTAAAATTTCCCTAGAATAAAATTATTTCTCACTGTTCCCCCTGGCAACACAGATAGAAACAGTGCAGTAGTGTGGACGCATGAAACATTTAATTTATTCACGCTCTGAAGAAGGTGTCAGGAGGAACGACACATCTGTGAAACCTAGGCAGGTCCCACCCCTCATACCTCCATGAATTCTTCCCTTCATGATTCCACCCCCCGAAACATTAGCACACCCATATTTCTTCTCAGACTCACACACACACACATTCTCCTACCACTGCTGGAGGTTGCTCCATTTCAAATAACTACTTTTTGTGCATCACATCTTAGTGCAGCGCTACGTGCACCTGGAAGACAGAACCACTGTTCAGATGAGCCAAGATCTCAGCTTTGCTTGGGTGTACTTCAAATGCGGGCTTTTACTGCTTGTTCTTTCTACAGCTGCAAGAATACAGATACCCTACAGTCTTTTTCTTCCCCTTATTATATCCGTTTCTTCACGAGTGCCAAGGACACTTTCCCTAAAGTTTGCTTACTTAGCTAAATTTATTTCACCAGTTCTGCCTTCCTGACCATTTCTCCTCAGCAATACAATGGCTTCCCTTATTTCATCCATATTGACTTTCAACAATTGCAAACATAGCAATCACACAGTATTTCCCAAATAAAATACTGTTCTGGAACTATTAACCTGTTCTGGGGGACAAGAGGGAGTGTTTGGATTTTTAAAAGTTTGAAGTGTGTTGGGTTAAAAATTTTTAAATGCCTTTATTGCAGGTCTTTTCAGAGTCTTTAAGCTGTAAAGTATACTATAAAACCCATAAAGTGGGATGCAGAATTATACAATTCCATACGCTATATGACCATGGTTCTTTTTCCTAACTTGGCTCACTGTCATAGCAGGATTGCACATGGAAGATAGAGTACTAAGTTCAGCTGCAATTTAAGTACACTAAGTAATACTTCCTAAACTAACTCCATTAATGACCTACACGACAGTCTTTTAGCTACAGTTATTATATTTATTTACATTATGCCTTATACTAAAAGTGATTTATGATGACTTCGAAAATATTTTTAAATACCATAAAGTATAAATTAAAGGAAAGGACAAACATCAGACTGAAAGGGCTATGGGAAGGATGCAAAAATGAAGCCAGGATAAAAAATAGAGAGATTATGAAAACATAGCCTTGAAAATTCTATGAAAACATAGCCTTGAAAATTGATTTTAACTGTTAAACTTACAGGTCAAAATTGCCTGTAAGTTTAACAGTTAAAATCAAAAAGTGAAAAACAATCATTCACAAGATTCGTAATATCCATAAGATCAAAACATAGCAGATGCTTTGGAGAAGCACAGCACTTCCTGTATCCTAAGGATCAGAAATTTTCTCTTCTGGATCTTCAAGGAGGAGATGATGTATGACTTAGTGGGTCCCAAACCCAGCTACATATTAAAAACCACCTGAGAACGTTTGTAAAATACATCTTTCCAGTCCCCACCACAGTTAAGAAATTAATATTTTTAATAAGGTCCCCAGACAATTCTTTAGCCAATCTGCAAGATCAGAAAATGGGAGTCTCTTTGATAGACAATATACGTAACAAAATCCTTGGTAAAGCTGGGCAGCTCCCTTACCCAAGATTTCACTTTCATGAGGAAATACATAATTAGTCAATTACTTGAAGACATTCTTTTAATATATTTTCAATTGTCTCCCCGTTCAACAGCAGAGAATATGCTATAAATAAAAATTATATTTGAGGCCCGCTTCTCTGAAAGCCTGTGATTTCGTTACCCAATTGAAGTGTTCAATAAAGTCAGTGAATATTTATTTGGAAAACACTTAGCTACAATAAGACACAACTGAAAAACAAAAACTTTCATTTACAAGCACACTCTTCTCTCTAACTCAAAACCATCAACATTAATTGGCGACAGAATTCTCCACTTCTGAAAGCTGTATAAACAAACACAGATGTCAAACAAGAAACAAATTGATAGGATACACAAAATTATCTCAGTTGCCTTACAAGGTGACACTGAATATATTAAGCAAAAGTTGGAAAGAAAATTTAATTTACAAATCTCACAAGAATATCGGTTTCATATTATAATAGTTAGTTCTTATACTATGAATTTTCCCTTAAGAAGGAAACGCCAGTGGAGAACAATCGCTAGAAATGTTCACGCTGTGATACAAAACAATAAAACAGATCAGAAATCATCCAATCAATGTTAGAAGAAATGTCAAAATAAAAGCACAGGCTTGTCGTCTTTCTGGGGCTCTGACAGTTGCCGAATTTCGAAAGAGGAGCTGATATTTAGTAAAAATGTGCCCAACGGACAAGGACAGCTTCAGAGAGTGACAAGAGCTCTATCTGCTTGAGGTCAGGACGGCCTGTCACCACAAATTGCTGCTATTTGTTGAAAATTCTACGGACCACAAGGACATTGTTTTTCTTAGTTATTTCAGGTCTAAAAATAGCAAAGAAAGGAGCGCCGACAATGGCGAAAGTGACGGGAAAATAAAACATGGCTCAATGAAAGGAAGGGGTCTCTAATGATTAGAAGCAGAAGCGAGTTACCTGACACTAGACAAGTTCAGAAGAAGTCACCGGACCTCCTGACTGGCCTGACACAGAGCAGCAGTTCTCAGAGTCGCAGAGGAAGCTTGATCAGACAGTTTGCTGGGCTCCAGTTGCAGAGTTTCTGATTCGGCAGATCTGCAGTGGGGCGCTAGAATTTATAGTTCCAACAGATTTCCAGGTGACACAAATTCTGTTGGTCCTGGGCCACGCTCTGAGAATCTCTGTTGCAGAGCATAGGTGAATGCCTACAGGGTCTGACAAGGTTCCTCAGCCGGAGCTGACTGTCGCCCTGGCATGGAGGTGAAGAGTTCTAAATCAATTCCAAATCTTATAAGAAATCTCTTGATTTTCAGGTATTGGCGACTAATTTAAAATATGTATATTTAAATACAGAGTGAGTTAAAGAACACATATCCTTGGGCCCGATTAGGCCGGTGTACTTGGGGTCTGAAGTCTTTCTTGTAGAAGATTCCTATATCAGGTAAGGAATTTTGTTTAAAATATAAATAGATTCAGAATGACACTCTAAAACTAAAGGTCAAGTTCAGAGACCCAAGTTGTGAAAAACAATAACAAAATGTCAAACAGAAAAAAAAAAACGGTATCTGACATTTTTTTCAGTTTACTAAATAATTTCATGTACTATCTCATTTTATCCTTAAAGTCATAAAAAAAGTGAGGATTTTACTGGCATCTCCATTTTCCAGATTAAGACACTGAGACACAGGACGAATGTCCAGAATATTAAAACCCTGGTATGAAACATTTGTATTATATCCCCAAAGCGACAGCTTGATGTTTCTAAAAGTTATTCACAGACATGTCTACTGATAACATTGGGGAAAACAACGTCTTTAAAAGCCTGACGAATGGAGCCTCGGCTCGGGGTCCAGGCTGGCCAGAGAGCGGCTGGGTCAGGCAACCACCGAGGTAACCGTGACCAACAAGACGTAATTATGAAGCACTAAATTCGAAGTACCGTGCTTACTAAAATAAAACCTCCCGCGGAACTCATAGCAAACATAGGTGCCCAGGCTCGACTCCTGAGTCCTCTGTTTTAGGAGGTCAGAAGTCAGTGGGAAAGAATAACTTCCTACTGTCACTTGTCATTTATGCTTAATTGTGCCCCAAGAGGCTGAATTGTGAGGAAAATTTTTTTACCCCATTCTCTTTTTTTGATTAAAAATGTGACCATAATGAGAAAAAAAGAAAAAGAAAACAAAAACAAAAACAATTCTTTATAGGGATATTCAAAGAAGAAAGGGCTAAACTATTCCAATGAATGAAAGTCTATTTTCTTCTTCAAGACAGCCAGAGAAAAAGATGATCCAGTTCTTTCGATAAGACAATTTATGTCCAATAACTTTGAGCTGTGGAATTCATTCTCTCTGGCCTTTAATCTGGAGTTTCTGTTGTGTATGTGTTCTTAATTCACGACCAACGGCACGCTGTCATTTGCCTGGACACTTTACCTAACATCACACATCACAGCCCAAGGACTGGTGATCAGTGAAGGTTCTTAAGTATTATTTAAAAAAAACAAACAAACAAAAAACAGGAACGACCACATTTCTCCAAACAAAACATCAGGATACAATTAAAAGTCCTCCCAGGACTTAAAGTTATAACCACGCTAGAAATGCACGGTCGTTTGCTTCTCTGATACACACATGAGCATCCACAATTATGAACAACTATGTCTGTTTACCGGCAGTTTCATGAGGGGTATGTGAAAGTCGATATACATGAATGGAGCTATGGGGCCTGCACTATTTCCTAATTTACGTTTATTTCCTAATTTACTTTTATTTTCTTCCTGCCTTCTCCTCTACGTCACACACCTCCATCATTTGCTACTGAGTCTGGTGAGTGTAAATCTGGTTCCTCCACCTCAGCACTACGGACGTCACGACCAGTCTGTACGTGGTGGGAGCTGCACTGTCCCCTGCAGGATGTTTAGTAGCGTCTCCATTCTCTGCCAGCGATTCCAGTAGCAGCCACTCCTCCAAAACCCCCATCATACAAGCCAAAAATGTCTCCAGACATGACCCAATATCCCTCGAGCATGGGAGGGAGTCGTCCCCAGATGAGAAGCCCTGGTGTAAATGCGGCGGCAGCTGTTAAGAAATGGACTCGACTTCTGCTTGCACTTTTGACCTCTCCTCTGGGAGGAAAGGAAGAATCGTGCAGTCTTAAATCTATCTGTCTCTTAGTCTTAGCGTTAGAGGATATAAAGTATAATGGATGCTTCCTTCACTGGAGTAGTATGTATCTGAGAAAGACAAAGGCAAAAACTAAAGAGCAAATCACATCTCTGAAACGCTTCCATCTTCAAGCATCCATTTAGCTTATAATCCCATTAAAAAAGTAATCTCTTCCCTCCCTCTCTCCCTCTCTCCTCTCACTCTCTCTCCCACTCTCTCTCTCTCCTTCCCTCCCTCCCTTCCTCCTCCCCTGTCTCCCTGTCCCTCCCAGCCTCAGGTACACTTTCGGCATCAATAAATTAGTGTAATAAAAGCTATATTAAAATATATGCTGTTATTAAGGACATTTCCAGGGCATCGTACTGGAGAGGCCATATTTTGAATAAATAGTTTGTTGTTTTAAACTGAATTCATGATACTATTAAGTTTTTTTTCTTTTTTTTAGTCTAGAGAGGAACATTTCAGAGATAAACTATCTTGATATTTTCATTTCAAAGACAGGTAATAAGTGGAATACAACCGTTTCCAGGCTACTCCAGGCAGACATAATCTACTTTGTGGTCAGAGCAGTCACCACTCAGAGGCTTCTCGAAGGGGTTTGCTTTACAGTCAGTCTGAGAAGCCGCAGGATTTGTGGTGATGGCATTGCAGACATGGAAAAGATACATGACTCGATTAATTAACTCAGGGAGAAGGCGAGAAGGGAGGAAGACGAGATGAGGTGCAGAGCTAAAATGAAAAGATAAAAAAAAAAGGTAAGGAAAAATACAGTCAAGCGAGGAGGGAAGAGGGGAAAAAGCAGGCATAACGCCACCTTTTCACGCGCTGAATATTTAGATATGCTTATTTCTGAGGAATGTGATTGTGAAACTATGAAATATTTGCTTCTACACAGAATATATTCCTCCTCCCTCTGATATCTTATTTTATAGGTAACAAATGTCCCCAGAGATATACGACGCTGATCTCTTCTCACTACCATTTATGAGACTCATGTCTTTTCGGAGACGGAAGCAGAAGTGCCTCCTGCGCCAAGGGAACCCAGTGTAATAGGAAGGGAGCAGGGTGCTCCCATCACTCTTGTATGAACGAGAAAATTGAAGATTAAACAGGGTACGGCTTGTGCTCTGAAACCCGTGGTTAATTTAATCAGACACCCTTGTGGATCACTGTCTTAATAAGAAAAAAGCAAGTTCCCTTGATAACTGATCTTACTTTTTTTTTTCCTTCTAAGTTAGAGAATTGCAGGCCTGGAAAATGCAGAAGAAAATGCACCTTGTAGGGGGTGGGGTGGAAATATAGTGTGAAAAGGTAGCAGCAGCATTTCAAGAATATTTAATGGCATGTGAGTTGGTGAGGATGGTGTGGCAGCATCTTGCATTAGAAAATACGTGTGTGATGCTCTAACATGAAAGTCTGCGGGGCCAAGAAGGACGGGTGTTTCCTCCCAGCACGGGCCTTAGAGATAGAGGAGATTTCTGTACACCCAGGGCTGAGCAGTGTTCCAGAAAAAGAGCAGTAAATCCGCAAGCGTGTTGACTCACAGGCCCTGAGGTCTAGGGCTTGAACGTAGAGATGAGGGGAGTGAGCGAGGAGAGCGAGCTGCCAGCCCCAGGACCACCGCGGCCTGCGCGGCGGCTCCTCCGGGCAGTGCAGCCTCGCTGCCCACCCAGGCTTGGGCCTCTGCCCTGTCAATCAAGCCCTTGCCACACTGACCTCGCACCTCCCGTCATGTATATGAGCAATAGCATTTGAGTTAAAGAATAATTCGAGGTGCAAAGAGCAAACGCCTCAGTCACAGCCGTGCCACAGAATCTGCAAAACCCAGATCCCTCCCGACCATCTCTCAACTCGGGACTCTTGGCCTCTCACCTCCCATCAAGCCTCATGGAGTCCCACGCCGTAAACATCGTGAGCAGCCTAGCTCACCAGCGCAAAAGCTTCTACAGCGAGAAAAACAAATGGTTTGACGTTCAAAACAAATAAGGGCACCTAGCCAAGTCTCCCGGGTCAGAGTCCTTTGCTTGGCTTCCCGATCTCTCTCCTTCTTGGGTGAGGAATAAAATGCAGATTCTAACGGCCACGATGCTTCTCATTCAAGCCGGGATGGGCAGAACTGCCTTGATTTGCTGTCTGCCGAAATAGAGGCCATGCCGAACACAGATTTCCCTTAAAGCACTAACTAAGCATATTACGGAGATTGAAATCGTCCTCTGTGTCTTCAACAATGGGACTGTCTTTCAAAGTGATGGTTTCTCAAAGTTCTTCTGAGGTATTTACCGTTTACTTACTGCCTTAGAAACAAAGGCATAAGGTATCGGGACAGAAGAGAATGACGTGTGAAGGACCAAGGAGAAGCAGCCGAAGGTGCCGACTGGCATCAAGTGTCTCGAACACCCACCCCGGTGGGGTTCTGCTGAGCAAGGGAGGGAGGCATTGCCCCTAAAACCATGGGACACAGCCCTTCAGACTCTCTAGGGCCTTAACAGTAATCTGACCTCCCTCAAATCTGTTCACTTACACAATATATAGAATAACGAACCCCTTGGCCAACATCACCCTCGTTGTATTACCATTACTTTCTCATCGTCCAAGAATTTTGAAGAAATGGAGATGTGTGCCCTCCTTGCGAGTGCACAGGTTAGCCCGCCACGGTCTTATGGAATCTGGCAGAAGAAGGTAGACTCCTGGCTCGGAGACAAAGGTGTTGATCACTCACAGCGGTAACCGTAGCCAGAGTCTCGGTATTTTCCTGTGCCAGTCCCTTGAGCCCGTTTCCGCAGGCAGCTTTGAAGATGGCAAGATGACACCGGCATGTGCGGTGGGCTGAGATACTGGAGAGCCACCCCGGGCTCAGGAAGTCCGATTCTCTCGTAATGGACAGTCAGCGGGACTGCCCTGTGTCCCACAAGGTATTCATAATAGGCAGGGAACTTCGGTCACAGGTGCCCCTTCAGCAGGTTCTGTAGAAATGTCAGAGACTCACAGAGAACTGACTTCCAACTGTGCCCACCTCTCCTTTCTACCTCACCGTGGCTCTTGCCAAATTCTTTTGAGTACATCACTCAGTCACTGATGAATCTTACCAGCTAAGGCTGGATTAAATCTGTCCATCTGCCTCATTCGACATTTAACCGGGCAACCACCAGCAGGACTCCAAGCGATGTGGATGAGGCTGACCTGCAGCACTGACCTCAGCCATGCCTCCTGCCTCCAGGTCCCATAGCCCGCTAGCCGAGCAAACCCTACAAATCATCAGGTCTACCTTAGGAAACAAGATTAATTTGTCCTTCTGTTTTGCTTTGAATCTCCACTTTGTACTGTTAATCCAGGGACAATACGACGTCTCTGGGACTGCACAGACTCCGCCTTGGCTCACGAGGAGGAAATCGAAGGCATTGTTATCACCCATAATAACCCGAGCCAGAGTGCGGAGGCTGACTTGAAGGTTCTCCAGGGTAAGGAGCTGAAGACTATGAGTGACTTCCGCCATAAGGACAGCTGCCGGAGAGTGGCATAAACAGCGAATTAGTTAGCCCTCTGAGAATAGCAGAGGTTTTCTGTGCCAATTCCAGCCTAGAGCTTTTAAGAGGGGGAATGTGCCCGGTCCACTTCCTCCAGCCACATGGAGGCCATGAAGGGCCCAGGGGAAGTTGGAGACACAGTAGGAAAGGGGCTGAGTCCCCGAGGCCCCTCCTTGAGGAGGACCACCTGCTGACATGAGCACCTGCTCTGGGTCATTACGGGAGCAGGAAATAAACTTTTGTCTTAGATCCATCACAAATTTTCTGGCTTTTGGCAGTGGAGCCAACACTAAATCATGACCTGGCAGTTCCACATGCAGGTGTGCTCCCCGAAGAATCACACACGTGCATGAAAGCAGCTTCAGTGATGAGAAAAAAAAAAAAAGGAAAGAGCCTAAATAAACCATGATTGACCCAGACAACGAAAAACTATACGACAGTTAAAGTGAGTCTACCAGATGTACATGCATCAAGAGAATAGTCTCAAAAACATAATCGTTGACTGCAAAAAGCAAGGTTCAGTAATACATACACTCTGACGGCATTTATGTAAGACCATTAAATACAAATTACAGTACTTGTTTGTTGATATCTACATAGACATTAAAAATGGAAGTATTCACAGAAGTGACACTCACTGTCCAACTTCAGAATAGCAACTACTTCTGGAGACAGGAAGGAAGAAATGATACATTAACTGTATTGATAATTATTCTATTTCTTTTAAGCAAAAAAAATATATATATATCTATGGCAAATGTTAACATTTATTAAATCTAGGTAAAAGATGCATGATCTTTAATTTCTATGCTATTCTGCATATTTGAAACATTCCATAATTAAAAATAATCTTCAAAGCAATAGAGGGACATCGCTCTATTCCCAGAGGCCTGTCACTATGAAGTCCTACAGTTATATGATCTATTTGCATGTGAAAATCTTTGGGGAGAAAGAGACATAATTTGACTAAAAGCAGGATGCTATAGAATTCTGGTTCTCTAGGGAAATAAACAATGTACGGTAGTGGCACAGTCAACAGGGAGTCATCCAATTTTACTAATCTTCGGCAAATTCGGGGATTCAAATGCCAGATTTAACACTCAGAGCTGCGATGTGAAGCCATGGTGTTCCCCAGAGGACTTCAGGTACATGAACTAATTAATGGACTACGCTCACCCATAACTAATTTTCTCATCTCGAAAAGAACTTATGAGAAATTGTCTTCACTTAATAACTAATCAGGGTATAACTCAATAGAAATTAAAATAGTTCTTATAATTTTTAACCATCTCAGACCACTGTTCAAACAATAGTTTCCGTAGACTGGAGTCGTTTACGACCGAAAAGACGTGGGAGCAAAGTGGTACCTGCCACGTCAACACTGGCCAAGTCCTACCGCCTCCTCCTGCGAAACCAGGTCAAAGAAAGCTCCCTTCTTGCAGCCTCATATATTTTATCACTCTCAGTTTCCACCAACGTGATTAATATTTTCTGAACATTTACTGAATTTTTTTTTCATTCAATTGTATATGCCTTGTTTGATATATTTTTATATCCTCCACAGCACCTAGGACTTCACTTTCCGCAGATTAGATATGGGGCGGGGGGGGGGGGGAGGACTTGTCTGTTGATTGGCTGATATCTGCAATTGTACATCCCTTGGATTGAACTTCATAATCTCACCTCGCCTTTCCTTTCATTGGCATATGGCATATGGCCAAAGCTTTTTGATAAATCAACCAAGCAAATGAATCAATAAATAAAGCCAAACGTCTTACACCATCCAGAGTAAGGAAACAAATCCCTTCTAATTTCAGATGATGAGATTAGAGGTAGAAAACAACCATGTTTACATTCGGTCTCCTCTTTCTTTTTTCTCTGTTACTTCTACGATGCAACAAATCAACCATTTATAACTATACTCCAGAACGAACTGGTTTATCTGTATACTTAAAATGACAGAAGTTTCTGAAAGGTCTTGCCCATAAGAGAAAACTGAGTTAACAAGATGCGTTCCATCCTTTACTTGAAGAAGAAAATATTGTCAAAGGCCAGATCTTGGTAACAAACCTAGGCTTCACGGGAAAGGTGAATATCACCTCAAAAACATGTTGTGATATTCTACAGCAGGTAAACATTTCTCAGGCAGCTGAGACATATTTATTCTGACACATGCATTATTACCTAATGACAAAGTAACAAAACACTTATAAAAGGAACTGAAGAACAAACACCTCTGGACTAATGAGCACTGAGTCGACAAAAGACATCAAAACAGACAGAAAAGTCAGGATCTCTACTCCACCCCAGCCTCACAGCCCCAGTCAACTTTCTCTTGCCTACGTTAATCAAGCACATGAATAATATTGACAATAGACTCAAATATACAATTATAATGGTGAATTTTAACCAAAACTTTACATTTCTTTTAGTCTTCCTAGAGATTACATACCGATGTTACCAAATGTCGATTTCAGGTTGGATAATCACACGCCCCGTGTTAGAAGTCACTGGTAAACACAGCGTCTGTAGCATATGGATCCAGATAGTTTCCTATTACCTAGGAATAATGTTTATACTCCTTAGCGAGACCTTAACAGTTCTTCATGTTTAGTTCTCGATTCACATTTAGAAGCCTGTATCCTACGACATCCGTCCAATCACTCTGGGATTTGACGTGCTGATCCATTTTCCAGTCCAGCACTAGCCCATATTCTTCCTCCCTTTGGTGTTTCTATTTAGACAGTACCCTAAGGTTGAAAGGCTACTCAAAACCTTACTCCCACATTTAAAGTTCTACACATCTTCTAAGACCCAACGCAGATGTCGCCTCTCCTGTGAATTCTTCCCTGACCTTCCAGGCAAATTAAATGTTCCTCTGTGGAACCACAATGTGGCTCAGATTCCTTGCCCATTGATTTAACTCTACCAACAAGGTATCTTGTGTAAGTGAAGGTTATTTAAATGTCTCTCTTCCTTCCTATAGTATACATCCCCTATGGTTGTACAATGTCCTAGAGCCATATGCTACAGACACTGTGTTTAGTGCACTCCTTGGCACTCAATAGGCCAATGAAAGTGTATAGCTGTTTAGTTTACAGCTATAAGCTATAAAACCATTGCAACCAAAGGGAGTTAGGAGTAATCTACAAAGTATACTTTATATAGGGCTGAAGAGGAGAATCAAGACTTTAGAGCCAAAATTTAGTGTAAAATTCATGCTACAGCGAGGTATAAGGGGAAGAAACCTCATTTGGGGGCCATCAGACCTGAACTCACATTCTTATTCAACCGCTTAACTCATCTGCATCAGTTTCCTCACGTATATCATGGAAGCAGAAATCTCTACCTGTGCATGATGTTGTAAGGATCGAATGAGATAATGTGGGGGTGGGGGAAACATAGCGGGAGGAGGCGTTTGTGCAATGTTAACCCGTGGCTTTTCCCCACATGACTGAAACTCTCATCCACTAGGTGTCCACCGTCTCAAGGAGGCAGCAAAGCCAGAGTAAGCGGGCCCCAACTCTCGCATGTGGAGTTTCGGGAGTCTAACATTCAGCGAGGAAGGGAACGAAGTCACGTGTGTGTATCAGCAATTTGGAAAAACGTGTGATGAGTAGGCGCAAACTTTCCTTCTTCCCACCCCCAAGGCCTCGATTTTGATGAGACAGAAATCTCCAGGGTGGACGATGAAGGTATGCTAGACGGAAATGCAGGTTGACTAGAGGTGGCGGTGCTGGGAAAGCAGAGTTTCCCATGGGGACCCACCCAAGGCTGAGCTCTGGGAGGAACGGCGATAATCGCTGGGTGGGTTTGTGGGATTTGAGACCAAAGGAGGCCTGTGCCTCGTTCCTCAGGCAGCCATAGGACCACGTGGAGAAAGGGCTGGGAAGTGTTCGTGGGGCAGAGCAGGTTTATCTAGCCTCCCTAAGTCCCTGTGACCCACTGTGGCCAAGGAACTGTAGACGCATTGCATCGACCTGCAGTGGCCTGGAAAGAGATGAGGTCCCCGACATCGTCTCAGAGGGCCTGTAACCCCAGCACCAAGTAAGAGACATTCCGCGTTTCCCATGAACCCCTAAGTGTTGGAGACGATGTGGAGAGAGGTGTACACAAAGGGGCCTTCAGAATAGGGATGAGAAACAATTGTAACAAGACCTTAATGACTGCGCATTACCTGGTGGGACTGAGGTCGATGGCAGTGGCCAGGCGCAGCACAGCCTGTCTAATGTCTTGGCACTACCCACTTCTCACCCAGCGCAGCAGTTAAAATCCCAGGGCAGGAAGAGAGGGGAAGACTAATTATCTGAGATTAAGTTTCCAACAGCCAAAGAACGCAAATTCATAACAGACATTAAATGAAGTTTCAGAAAAAAAATAAGGGAAATTGCATTTCTTACTCCTACTTTTCAGACTGGGGTTTTACTTATGCAAAGTGCCCGCCCGATATTTGCATGCTCAACAAACAGCAGTTCCTTTCTCTCCTCCTCTTGCCTCCCAGATGGACATGATCAGAATTTTGAATGGATTTAGCATCTTCTACTGGACGTAAGAGTTGGCAAACTTTTTCTGTAAAGGGCAGATAGTGAATATTTTAGGTTTTGCAGGCCAGAAGTTCTGTTGACACTACTCCACTCTTGAAACATAAAATCAGCTCTAGACAATCAATATATAAATAAACGTGACTGGCCATGTTCTGACAAAACTCTATTTTCAAAAACAGGCCATTGGACTGGATTTGACCCGCAGGTCACAGTTTGCCAACTCTGGGCTGGAGGAAGGGAAAGCGACTTAAAGAGCTGTTAAAATAACTACGAGGTAATATGGGCCTGAGCTAAGACGGCAGCCGTAGGAATGGAAAGCAGCCACAAGCACATTAGGGAAGTGGAGGCAAGAAGCCGCAGAGAGCAGAATGAGTGGACAATTCGAATCTGACTTTGAGCCTGGGAGATGGAAAGAAGAAGTAATGCTGATAAAGACGGAGCAGCTGGAGAAAGTTTAAATCCAAAAAGAGAAGAGAATAGAAATACCTCCCTCATCACGAAGGGTCTTGATGCCCCCACATGTGTGTAGAACTGAAAGTCAGAAAGAGCATAGACAACTCAGTTCCCGAAGGTTCCAGCTCCAACACTTCCGTCATGACGGTGTAACAGAATTAATATTTCACAAGCGCTGCCTTGACTCAGGGTTAAAGTCATGGGTGAAAACTGTTCCTTTTCTTTTCTTTCTTTTTTCTTAGCAATTTGCCAAGCCCCACTCCAACCACTTCCCTGACCAAATCCCCACTCTGCAGGACTGCCAGGCACACACCCCAACCTCTCCAGGGCCAGTGGTACCAAGTGCTTAGGGACAGACACAAGGAATATTCAGAGTAGCCGATCCCCCAGGAAGCCTGGGGCGCGCTGTACATAAGCCACCTCCCACACTCCCACCTTGCTAGTATCCTGTCCCCAGGTGCAACCGGTGGCACTGTGTGGTGGCCTTTTCACCTCTGGAGCTATAAATGACCGTTCTGCCTTTCACCTGAATGTCATCGTGCTATGTTCCACCATCAAAAGGATCTTTAAATCATATAAAGGAGACAGTTACGCTAAAATGTTGATGTGAACAGTAGTGAGAAGAGAAAACTTTCCCGAATCTGACATCCCTCCAATTTCTTTTTCAGTCAAATAGTGGGTACCCAACGCGGCATGCGAGACACAGTGCTTGTTCAAATATTTCCAAACGGTTTCCCAAAGCAGACACAAACATTTGGAGAGAAAATTGAGGAAAGGAATTTGCCATGAGATTATCACAGTGCATCTGTTTTTGAAAAGTCACTGCCGCACTGTTCTCATTAGAAGACTCATGGGCGTCCTCTAAAATGCAGTCGACAAATCACACCAAATGGGTTAAAAGAACCCCACCACCACCACCACCACCTTGCTGGAAATGAGAGGGGACTCTGTTAGCAAGTACTTTCTTCCCATGACTGTCACGCGTAAAGCACCGATGAGGGTTGTGAAGTCCCCTGGAACCGAATTTGAGCGCTGTGCCTGCGGGATGTCCATGCCACAGGCACTTGTGATTTGCTCTCTATAAAACTTGCTTCTTGCCCTCTGTTCTGGATTCGTCACCCTTGGCTTACATGACCTAAAACTGTAAACTAGAGTGACGTGAAGCATGCAATGTAAGCGTTTACTTCCATTAATACATCCCCCCATGACCACCGATTTAGACTTGCTGTAGCTCCTCCCTGCTTTCTACCACTGGTCTCCCCAGACAGCACGGGCTGCGCCTCACTTCGGTTTCAGAAGCGTGCCTTGAACGCTCGTCCACACTCTGTCCTGTCCAGTCTCGTGAACATGCTGCTGTCCTGTTTACCTGTTCCTACTTCCGGTGCATTTTCCTACCCCCTCCTTTACTGCGGACATCGTGACATTTTCTTCATTTCATATTTAGTATATTCAAAGATATTTCCCTTGCATACCTCTTCTTTAAAATAACTCCCCAAATGCCAGTATCTGGGGCTTCCTCAAGTCCATCTTGTTCTCTAAAAATGGAAGATTTTATCTCAAGAACTAATAGAGTTTGAACTTGAGAATTCTGGCCAAGTCGCCTAAACTCCCTAGGTCTCAGTTTTTTCATCTATAAAAATGAAGCAAAGAAAAGTCATCCACAGCACAAGATTAATGAAAAGATTCAGTGAGAGGTAAAGCATCTTATGAATGTCAGGTGCATAGCTCGTACCCATCAATGGTATTTTTTGTTTCTAATAATTGTTCATAATCTAATCCATGTTCTTACTGAGTTTAAATTATAGCTTATTTAGTATATACAGAAAGGATTCTCCATCTTATTATTTTTCCCAAAGAATGATTTTCTTGCTCCATGACATTATTTCACATCCACGTGTATGTTTTGAATATATGTTGGAAATCACTGTAATTACAAGGCCAGGGGAATGGGAAACAGCTTCTTTAAAATGAACAGATAATACACAAGTGGGGACACTCACTAAGGTTACTTCATTTTAACAATCGCCAGCTGAAAGCTAATTTTGAAAATCCTGATAAATTACATTGCATGTTGACATTCCTTAGGACAACCTCAATCTGACTCGGAAGCTTCTGATTCACCTGCAGGGAGGGTTAGTTTACACCCAGTTTGGAGGGGAAAAGACACTGCCTTCTTGGGGACCGTATTATATTAAATAATCTGAGGCAAATAGCATTTAACCTGAACTGGTTTATTCATTGTGTCCTTTCCCTATGGTGTGTCTTCAGGCACCATTCCAAACGATGACAGCCAAACCGAGGACCCAAAGTGCGCAGAGCCAAGGCGGCCTGCCCATGGCCTGTGAACCTAAAACTGCTCTAAAAAGTAAAGGCATCGGAGTCATAAATATTCAAAGTAAAAGAAAAATTAGAAAATATTACTAAAAATAAGCAAAGCATACAAAAAGATGATTAAAAATATCCCACTTCTTAAATATAATTAATCATTGTTAATTAAGTGGTTTAACACACACACATACACGGGCATGTTTTGAATTGAATCATTAACACATTTAACTTGTGCACAGATTTTAGGACTTAACTATCTATCTTCATTTA
The DNA here is from genome assembly GCF_014176215.1 of Rousettus aegyptiacus. NCBI lineage: Eukaryota > Metazoa > Chordata > Mammalia > Chiroptera > Pteropodidae > Rousettus > Rousettus aegyptiacus. The sequence continues at coordinate 89,014,639 of NW_023416286.1, forward strand.
ATTCTCAAACAGCAAACTGTTCTCTTTCACGGAATTAATGTTTAGAGGCTTAATAAAAAGAGGGGAGTCGTGCTTAAAGATAAAACACTTTATTATACTCAACCCACTCATCTCCCACTGAGTTCTAGGAACTGATTGCTATTTTAAAGACAGAATTGTTCAAATTCCCAAATACCTACATAGAGGCCTTTACTTTAGTTCTTAATCTAACCCAATGGTTCTCCATTCTCAAGATGTGTAAGAATTAACTGAGTGGTTTGTATATACATAAAACCATGTATATTACTCTTTATAGGTGAATTTAAAGTACTTCTAAGCAAAATTTTGACTATAAGCAATCCCTTAATTAACAAATCACTTAATTTCGTGTAACTTCACTGCATAAACATGTATTTTTATATAATGTATATTAAGTCAACTACTGATTTCATTTATTGTAACATAGATATCTTTCCATGCTAGTGAATGTTTATGTACAATATTCATTTTAATGACTGCATTGCATTCTCACTTAGGTATCATAATTTAATCAATATACTTTATTTTTGAACAGCTTAAGTTGTCTTTAAGCAATAACCTCCCCTTTTAGTAAATGCGCCAAAATGTGAGCTCAGCTCAGGGATAGAGCGAAAACACCCTGGAATCATTCTGAAAGCACCAGCTCAGCTCCACAGGCCCCTGCCCCATCCTGTAAGCAGTCTCAAACAGAGACTCAACCCCAGGAAAACACAGGAAAATTAATCGAGTTTGAAGTTTTTTCATCTTCTCTAGAATATACAAAAATATATATATATATTTATATTTATATATATATATAAATATAATCTCTCTTTATTGGGGGAAACAGAGGGATGCATGCCATTGGCCTTATTATCATTTTTAAGAACTACAGAGGCCATGATAAAATAAAGGCTCCGAGCCCGTCTTAGTCCATCGGGGCTGCTGTAACAAATACCATTGGCTGGGCAGCTTAACCAACAAACATCTATTCCTCATGGTTCTGGAATTCTGAAATCAAGGTGCCAGCATTGTTGGGTCCTCGGTGAGGGCCCTCCTCCTGGTATGTCCTCACATGGCCTTTCCTTGGTGCCTGCATGCAGACATCTCTGCCTCTTCCTCTTTTTAGGAGGATGTTAATCGCATCATGGGGACTCCAACCTCATGACTGAAGTATCTCCCAAGGGCCCTACCTCCGAATGCCATTACATTGGGGATTAGGGATTTAGCATATGAATTTAGAGGCCACACGAACATTCAGTCCACGGCAGAGCCCTCACGTAATAAATCAATTCGGGTAAGGAAAGTCAACAAATGTCAGCACCAGTGAATGAAAGGTTGCTTAGAAGGGATATTCACACAATCTCAAAATATCACCAGACAGATGACTTAACATCCACAAAACAGAAAATACCTCTTCATGATGGAGAAACATGTTGGTTATTTCCCACATCAAACTCGGCACCACCAACAGTGAGAAACCTACTATCAAGTTATATTTAAAAAAAAAGTAATCGGAAAGGAGCGACCGCAGCAAGATGGCAGAAGAGGAAGCCTCGGATCCTCTTTTCCCCACACAGAGGCAGATTCAGCAACAACGCATGGACCAATTTCCTTTGTGAAAAATCCTATTATATGCTATGACATGGGCAAACTCTGAGGAAATTATTCTGACTGAAATAAGCCAGTTACCGAAGCACAAATACTCCATGATTCCACTTAATGTGAAATATCCAAAGTAGTCAGCCTCACAGAAGCAGGTAACAGAATGGTGCTCACCAGGGGCTGAGGGGAGGGGGCAATAAAAAGCCATTGTTCAATGGGTACAAAGTCTCAGTTCCACAAGATGAAAAAGTTTTACATCTCTGCTATACAACAACGTGGATATAGTTAATAGTTAACAGTATAGCACTGGACACTTAAACATTTAAGGAGGTGGCTGTCATGCATTTTTTACCACAATAAAAAATAGACACAATTGCTGTCTCATTCAGGAATTTTGTGTAACATTTAGCCATAAAATCTCAGTGGCAGGCAACAAATGAACTTTCTGCTTTCGTATCCACAGATTGGCTGAGGTCTGCTGATCTAGGCAAATCTGAGGCAGACTGTGGTTTCAGTTCGGGTTAGACCTATTCATTGTCCAATTTTCTGAGAGCCAGGAGATGTTTTTCTCATGTGAATACAGAAGCACAAGAGGACAAGTCCAATTGCCATGACATACCTGCCAACATCCCATTGGCAAATCACATGGCCAAACTCTAAAACTTGGGTAGAAAACATGCTCCTTTAGCTAACAGATGCTGGGAAGGGGGAGAAGAGTAGTGAATTTTTGAGGGGGACAATAAGTTAATTTACTACAGCCATCTTTGTAACATTCCTGCTATACAAAGGTCTAACTTGATTCTAATCATAAATAAATAGTCAGACAATCCGGAATAAATAACATCCTATAAGATATCTAGCCTGAAAACCTGTAGGTTGGCAAAGAAAAAAAAATCTTGGACACAGAAGTAAATAAATACATAAATAAATGAGGGAAATTTTTCTGAAGTAAAATGACAAAATGCAAAACCTGAAACTAGATTAGATCCTAGAATTAAAAACAAACAACGAATGGCATTTTTAGGGCAACTAAGCAATTTGGACTATATATTAAATAATAGCATAATTCTTATAATATTCCTTGGGTGTGATAATAACATAGTGGTTAATAGAGAAATACCTTTATTCTTAGGAAATCAATGCTAAATATTTATGAGTGAAATGTCATAATATCTGCAATTATTTTCAAGTAGTTCAACAAAAAATATGTATTTGTATAAACAATGGCATGTTAGCAATTGATTAATATTAACAATTGATTAATCCAGGCAAAAGATGTAGATAATCATGGTATTATTTTCTCCTTTGTTGTTGTTGTGTGTGTATGTGTGTGTGTGTGTGTGTGTGTGTGTGTGTGTATACATACATAGACATACATAGAATGTTAAAGGCAAAGAAAGAGTTGAATTAATTACCTGGAAAATTCATGGCAAATTTAAGTCACCTTGAATAAAAACCAGGGTCATGACACTGAATTTAAGATTGAGGCTGTAAGGATTATTCTCTATACACACCATCAGTTGGCCCTGCACTGGTGCAAGGTGCTCAATAACCCTAGGGGCAGTGAGGCTTGGCACAGAACTTGACCAATTGAAATATTTATTTAGTGATGGAATTAACTTGATCTGGAGGAATAATTAGTAATGAAAACGATGACTAAATATTAGAGATATCTGTAGTGAGAAATATGCGTAGTAACAAGAGACAAAAATAACCTCCAGGCCACAGAAGACAGAGCTGAGGAACTCTCAGTATGTCCCAGAAATTCTGACGCTGGTGTTTCCTGAACCGATGATTTATACAGTCATACCTCTACCCCAAGTTACCCTTTCTGGACATGAAATCTCCTCTGGTTTCCATGGGTTACTTCTCTCAGTAAACGCACCCTTAAGCCAGCTCAGAGTTCTTCACCAAGTCCCCGAGAAACACGGCTTATGTTTCTTGTAAGTAAATTTGATAAGGCGCATTAAGAATTTGATCCTTTTCAAGCATCGAATTCTCATGGTGCTTCTGGATCCCAGAAGAGTTCATCTTGTGGCCCTAGGTCCCTGCTCAGAGAGGACCAGGCACAAGGAAGGCAAACTTGGCCATCAGTATGCATATCCCCTGAGCAGCCACTTTCTAATCTACCTACGATAAATTCGGCAAGCATTTTGTTCTGCATCCTCTCTTGGGAACTGCAGTCTGTCCTGCTCATTAACTGGAAGGAGAGTTTAAAGATTTTGTATTGTTTCACTCCCATTTTTCTACTACAAAAAAAAAAAAGAGAAAGAAAGAAAGAAAGAAAGAAAGAAAGAAAGAAAGAAAGAAAGAAAGAAAGAAAGAAAGAAAGAAAGAAAGAGAAAGAGAAGAAAAGAAAGCCAGTCTCCTAAATAGAAACAGTACCAAGTAGAGAAGCAATTTTACCACAAGGAGTCTGTTGGTTCAAACTTCAGCATTTTCCTGGGTAAAATCTAACCCTGGACCCATACACAGAGGGCAAGGAGAGGGAGGAAGAGGAAGGCTCGGGATAGGGAGGCAACAAGCGGAAGAAGCAATGGCACGTACCGCAGCAGGCTCGCCTGGGGTGGCTGCAAGGCAGGCAGACCTCTCCGCTCGCCCGCCAGCATCTTTAGCGTTCATACGGAGGCCTCGCCTGGGTTCAGGCCGGTACTCAGTCCACAGGGTCTCCTAACATCTTCTCTCTCAACTCTGAGTCCTTGCTAATGGCTTCCTTCCGCTGTGGGAAGGGTGGGAGGAAGGAGCGCTGGGTGGAACACACATTCCAAGCAGAGGGGAGGGGAGGAGCCTCCAATTGCCCGGATCCAGGTCGCAGGTTCACCTGCGGTCAAGTACTCGTGATGATCTACTCTAACAGCACCCCATCATGACCAGCTCTTACAATCCCATATGCCCCCTTCTTCCGCCTCGAGCCAGAGGTGTCAGTGTGAGTTTCGCTAACACGGAGGCGGCTGGTTTGGTGGCTCTCTAGATGCGTCGGATGGAGATGCTGAGGCAATAATATAGGAATATACGAGAGAAACCACAGAGTGAGATGATGATTTCCAAAATCAGTAAGAATTTTTTGCACCAAGATCCCTGTGATCCCAGCACTTGATTTATTAAGTCACCTAGACTTGACTTGGGGGTCGGATCCCTCAGGGGTGTTTGCCTGTGCCCTTTTGTGACTTAATAAAGATGATACGTTAGCAGACTCCTCAGCTGTGAGCACAGCATTCTGTCTGGATAATGGCAAAGGTGCCATTACTTTGGAGTAAGAATGCCCAGGGCCATCCTATTTGAAGGACGGTTTTCTCATGAGAGACACTTCAGCATGCAGTAAAGACAGGCTTTGCTGGCTCACGTTGAAGGCTTGCTGCATGAATACGGTCAGGGCTTCTGTGTGTGCTGCGACGTCCCCCAGGCCACTGCAGGGGACAAAGGCAGCGGTCAGATGATCATACCAAGAGAAAACAGAGGCGCCTATCTGACCTCAAGGAGAGGGAAGTTGGCCCCATTGTCACCATGGTGTAGATCCTCCCATGTGCCCAGAAAAGCCCAGCGTGGAGAGGCTCAACCACCCAGGCAGAAGCCATGTCCCGAGGCTCGTGCCACACACTGGGTCTCATTCAGGGCTGCCCAATAAATACCTCGGCACATGACAGTCCGCGTCAAACCGGCCCTCATCTTTTACTGTCCCAGAATGATGACACGTTTCCAGCGACATCCGTCCTATATTTCTGGCGTGCCTGGGCTCGCAAATGCCCATAACCCTGGGTGGGCCACCTGTACCCTGAGGCCACCTGCTCCTATTCGGGGCTGGATGGCTCCCATGCCCCAGGTGTAGAAGGACGCAGGCTGAGACTGCCTCCAGGTGAGGGCTGTCGAGAGGACCAGCGGCCTCATGTTGAGCTCATTGCACGCTGGTTCCCCAGAAACCGACGAAAGGTGGTGGTTCTGGTCGACACTAAAGCTGAAGGTAATCCAGTGCGTGGTGATCCTCCGAAGTTTTATGGCTCCATCGGCGCCATCCGTGACCTTCTCCAACGGAGTCACCATACTCGGTCTATTTAAGCTCTGATAGTGCAACTGCTTTCAAGTCATTCCCTAGTACTTACTTAACATAACCCTTGGTTTCAAAGGCACGTGAATTGTACAACCAACTTACAAGATAAAGCCATGTGGTCAGAGAGGGCTTTATCTATAAAGTGAAGTTGGACTGTTTTGGGTTTTATTATTTTAGTCCCTCTTTAATCCTAAATGTTTTTCTTACTTTCAGATGGTATCTGATGGTGATTCTAAAAACCATAGGTTTCAGGGAAAAAAAAACATGTTTCTTTCTTAAATAGAGTCAAAAACCAACAAAATCTATCTCCCCCAATCTCCCCAACCATCCCCCCCCCCCCACACACACACACATACACACACTTTCTAAGGGCTTCCTCGATTGACAGGCCAGCCACGTTTCTCCATACAGGTACTCCTGGGGCAAACATCATGTTCTTCCAGACCAATGCCAAACCTGACCCCAAGTTGCAGGGTTTCAGAACCTTCACCACTACTTGTGGGCCAAGGAAACAGAACTGGGAAATCTCACTTGGTATTGTAGACATTTAACTTTGCAATATTTAACTTCAGCTGAGAAATCCAAAGTTCCCTATGGAAGGCCCAAATGTTACTCTACACTTTAGAAAACTGTTTTGCGCCTGTTTAATTCATGAGCAAAATAAGTCTTATTTCTCAAGACCAAGAACAGACATACCAAATCTTGGGGACCCAGAAGGCACATAGAAATACAAACAGACTTGCCTCCGCCTTGCTACCTTCAAGGACCCTCCTATATCCATTAAGAAGAAAACTATAGCCAAAGGGATCTGCGTAAAAGAACAGTGTATCAAATAGCCTAAAGAAAACTATCTTTGGGTTCATTCATTCTTAAGTTATGGAAAAGAAAGGCCATGAGGTTTAGGTTCACAAAATTATTAAATAGCAAAATTAAGATTAGCATGGACAGCTCATCTTTCTAGTCCATTATTCCATACTCTCTATTCCTCTTACTTTTTCGGAACTGTTTCAGATACAGTTCTCCCTGTAACAACATGGGTTTGAACTGCACAAGCCCACTGATATGCAGATTTTTAAAAATATATACCTGCACACTTTTCCATCAGCAGCGGGGACTCTGCAGATGTCGAGGGCTGATTGTTGCATTGTTCTTTGTCACTTTATGTAGGGGACTTGCGTATCTGCAGATTTTGGTATCTACTGGGGATCCTGGAACCAATCCCCCACAGATACTGAGGGACAGCTAAGTTTTAGGGGGGTCAAAAGTTATACGTGGAGTTTCGACCACAAGGGGCTGGACACCCCTAACCCCAGTTGTTCAAGGGTCAACTGTATATCTCTGGTAAAATTTAAAAAAAAAAAAAAACCTAGCCTCAATCGATGTCGGAGAGTTTGGCCTTTTGCCCCTATCTGTTCCTTTTCATTCTTTTACAGTTATTTCTTTAAATCGTGAACCTTGTCTTAAAAACCTATAAATAAAGGCTTGACTTAGACTGTTCTGATTTCTGTAGTAAACCTGTATTATCATCTGCCTCTAAATCAAACACTCTACAGACCAAATATTGATATTCTGCCCCTTATTTAAGACCATCAACACTGTTAATCACTTTTTCAATAAACAAAGGAGATAGGCAAAAACATATTTTCCTTAGCTTTTTAATTTTAGGTGTATCATAGATTTCACATGATCGAACTGCCTTCCTGTTGTAATATTATTTCTAATTCTGTTTTAGTAAACATAATAAAAGAGAAGGAACTCTCTGTAAATATCTGTTGAGTGTGAGAGCTGCTTATAGGTACTATGGATGCATACATACACATATACACACATACATGAAAAAATGCATTTTATAAGACCTGTGGTTAAAAATAAGCATAACGAAAGCAAAAAGAATATTATCACATCACTGCTTTCTTACGGTTTTCATCATTCAGGACACTAACTAAATAAACATTGGATGCAATTATTAAGAGTTTTAAGTTTGGCTAATGACTAGATAGTACCACATATTTTTAAAATATCTGTGTATATCAGAAACCAGTCTTAACATGCCAAATATACTATGATTCATAAACTCAGCCTATCAAGAAAATATTATTTTGAGATCCTGGGTTTTCTGATTAAAAGCTATAGGTAGTTGAAGCCATGGCTGCTTTGAAATTCCTAAAAGACAACTACATAGGTAAAAGAGGACAAAGGGGTGTTTGCAAAACAGAAGAACCTCTGAAAAACAACTCTAAAAATATATGAAAAGCATTTCAGCCTTAAGCACAGACAATGGAATGCGGATTTAAAACATGTAAGTGTAAGAAAGGACAGTGACAGATTAAAACTCATTAAAATTAAATAAGCTCCTTGCGTAGCCTTAGCTAAAAGGAAAATGATTCTTCCATAAAAATATGTATGCTCTATTATTCCCCTTTATATACAATAGTCCAGCAAGATGCTTTCAGGTAGGTATATTAATGCCTGTTCCTGTTCCTACAGGTGTTATTCTACAAAAGTAATAATAATTAATAATAATAATAAAATAAATTTCAAGGCATCCAGACATTCAGGACATACGAGAAACTTTGAAAGAAATTTTCTTTGACCATCAGCCACCAGGCCAAAACAAAAAGCAAACAATGTTGTCGTCAATGTCTCTGCAGGAGCTTTGTCTGGAATTCTAATTAACCAGCCCTGTTTCTTTTCAGATATTGGAAAAAATAATCTGACTACGGTTCCTAAGGAATTTGGAAGGAAAATATGAATGTATATGTGGCATGCATTAGAAGGGGCTCCCTGCAGAGTCTTCAGGAGACCATGCAAGCATCTGCTTAACACGCTTCTTTCAGTCATGAAATTGAAATACCACTCGTCAGAAGTCGAACTCTCTGGAAAATACCGACTTACAAACAGAAAACTGTAGCATTTCAGCGTCTTGGGGTTGATAAGAATAAAGTCTAGATGATAAATCTTTGAAGCACAAATCCCCTTTGTAAATCCCCTATTTAATGGCTGTCCCCACGCGAACCGAATGCTCCAGGAAGGACGTGACAGTGTTGGCTGGCCCGTCGCCTTTTCCCAAGGGTTGGCACAGAGGCTGGCACACAGCAGCCAGTCAGCAAACACTGTTACGTTTTTTTCTAATACAGTAACTTCTTTCTAGGCGTAGGGAGAAGTGGAGCAAATGGAGATCAGCAAACCTCAGCGGAGAACTGGGAGGCTTTTGACGGGAGCAGGACGAGAACTCAGAGACGTAAATTCTCATCTCTCCATCACTGCTGCTCAGATTCTCTCCTTTCTTTTTTTGCAAGAGAAGCTAATGATAATAACGGTAGTGACAGTGGCGTAAGATGACATGCAGACAAATTTTCAAGGTTTCCTTGATGAAGCATTACATTTGTGTGGTTTGGCCCGGGAATCAATAATCGAATGGGAAACCTGTGGATCACTCACATGTGTATTTTTGACAAATTTTTAAACAATCCCTCAACACAATGACAGGCGTCAGAACGCAGAGCTCAGCTTTTGGGCAAAACTGCCGTCTTCCAGTAATTCACTAAAATGACCAACATGAAGGGAAAGAGGATGGGCACCTGCTCTACGTTCTCTCGGCCTTTTAGACAACACGGAGTTGTTCCTTTGGCCATATACATGTGCATCTGCAAGATGTAGTTGGCAGTAAAAAAGCAAGCAAGTTAAGGGCAAGATTCTTGCCAAGAGAAGTGATGTACATATTGAGCGTATTAAGCTCTCTAAGAGCCAAGACAGCTTCCTGAAACGTGTGGAGGAAAACGATAAAAAAAGAAGAAGAACGAAGCCCATGAGAACGGTACCTGTGTTCCACTGAAGCGTCAGCCTGCTCCACCCAGAGATGCTCACTGTGAGGACCAGTGGAAAGGGCCTGAGCCGCTGGAACCCATTGTCTATGAATTCATGCAGTGAAACGTGTGGGGTGGTGGGGGAAGAAAAAAAAAAAAGACCTCAATTGAGTAGGTGTCTCCTCCCCCAAAGACATATTTAAAGAAAACTAATTCGTTGGATGATGTCTTAGCTATTCAGATATAGCATTTTTTCTTGCTGAAAAAATGTGAAGAGTGTAGTCCGTTGGTTAGGAAACTCAGGGAAAGTTGATTACTCATAATCGCATCATAAATATCTGTATTTTAAGAATCAGGAACTTGCCTTGGAAGCCTGCTACTTAAAAATAGAGTGTTTAAACTTCTCTCCCCCCTGCAAATAAATGCAGTCTTTATTGTTGAATTGTCAGTACTCTTGCTTAAAAAACCTATAGAGGCTGCTTAAAAATCTGAAGCCAGCACTGATGTCCACACCCGTGAGAACTGTATAGTGTAAAACCCAGCACAGCCTAGGTGACATCAGGTGAATCTGGAAAACATCTGTGGCATGTTCGACAACCAACATGGGTGAAACGTGAAGACTTCCAGACGGGCTGGAGCCTGTCTCGTCCATGGATTACTCTGAGCCAGCATCTCGATGTTAACGCGCTTTCCCTGGCTTTGGCGATTACTCCACTAGGCTGTGTACAACCTGTTTTCACACGAGACACAATTATCACAGGTAATTACGTGTGAGCAAATATCTGCCCCTTCACTGGGGGGTAATAGCACTGTAGCTCTTGTTCCAGAGCACCAAACTCCCTTTACGGGGACACACTCGGCATGTCGTCGTTGAAGAAATTAGCATGCTTAGGGTTTCTTAAAAATGTATGAATGCATCAAACTTTCACAAGAGACTTTTGTTCTTGTCAAAAGCTCTACGATAACCTGAGAATTACAACAGGAGGAGGTAACAGAGACACAGCGTTCCGTTCTGTAGGACTTGTTGAAACACGGAGTTACCTCTCTACAGCATTACCTTGGGAGACAGGTGAAGGCTCCCGGGCTCTCCAGGCTGTGTTCCCGGCTCTCTATTCACACTGCACCTGAAGCAACTCAAAGGCCTGCGTCTGAACTAGTCACACCGAATGATGGTACGAACGCATTAAAAGCAAGGGGTGTTCTGCATAGTGTGGCTGAAGCAATTCAAAGCACAGTATGGAATTCAGAGACTTTCAGTGCTCACTTGTCTGTGCTAAAAGCAGCAACGGCAATATCGATTTTATTTATGTATTTGCATCTCAATTCAAAAGCCGTAAGTGCACCATACGAAATACAAATAATACAGTGGGTCTTTTAAAAAGCAACTTCAGAACTCCAGGAGAAAGAGAAGAAAAATAAAATGAAGTCACAGGTGAAATTAGCACACAAAATGCAAGCCACAAAGTCTAAATATGGCACCGAGCTTACCAGTAACACAAAGACAAATGGGACCCAATTCGTGATGCCATTGTTTAGGAGAAGCACAATAATTCCTGGTAAGTGGACCGATCGGTCCCAAATTCATTCTGTTTGGCTTAGAAGGGAACTTGTGATTTATATTCTCCACTGGATTCACTTTGCTAAATAGTCTAGACAAGTGTTATTCAAATTTTGAATTACCCCATAGTAAGTTCTAAAACAATTTTTTTTGGTCATGATCAACAACTTTTTAAAAATATCGAAATTATTAAAATGCATTACATAGAGGATAATTAGTTTCACAAATTTTCATATTAATTTATGTATTTACATGTAATATGCATATACTGGCTTGTAAAAATTCTAACTTATTTTTCATTATGTTTATGGTCAAAAAAATGTTGAAAGTCCCTGAGCTAGTCTGATGAAGTCTCTACTTATTTTACTGGGCGACAACAGGAAAGCAGACATGAAAAATGCATAGACTTGAGGTAAGAGAAAGCAGCCCGGGCTTCTGTGCCCCGCTCAGTGAGGAAGGCAGCCACCTACACGAGGTTGAGGTGGGTTCTCTGGAGGGTTCTGAACGAGGCTTTACAGCTGCAGCAACTCTCCAAAGACAATTATCTTCAGCTGCTCTGTTGCTGCTACTTGTGATGAATTTTAATTAGTAATGTTAAGAAGAGAAGATAATAATAGATAGTAAAGGTATCTTTAAGTCACAAGTCAAACAATAATACTGGCACCTACTTCAGCATCCTGCTCCAGAGATCCTGGGAGGGAGTGACTCCTTGGCCCAACCATCCCAGGCACAATCAATCGCTCCCCCGTCCATCCTATAAGCCTCTCTCTGTTTGAGTCTTGACGACATTCTCATATGCACATCCATCTCTCTCGTCAGACTAAGAACATTCAAAGATAGAAATTGCGCCTTTCCAATCACGCTACCGGGCACTTCGTGGACCCTCAAAGCGTATTTGTGGGAAAAAACGAATGCACGAATGAGTAACTGAATACTCAGTTACTCTGGTATTTCTCTGATGTAATCAAAATTTGTTTTCGCAGTGAGGACTACCTGACTGTCCAAGATTCTACAATGCTTTCAGAATTAAGAGAGAAAGGTGGGCTTTAATGTTAATTTTATTCATTCTAATTTTTAAAATTAGTCAATTATACTTAATCAAAGATGGCAGATCAGTTTCAGCTCATGTGGTGACACTGAATGTCGGGCGGATTCCCAGGCCGGCTCTGGGCCAAGCTGGCAGAAGTGAACACTTGAACCGTCAAGCCATGTGCTTGAGGTGACAATGGCCCGCATGCCACATGTCTGTCATCACCAAGTACCTAGTCAGAGGACCTGCATACTCATCTGCAACAGGTACTGAAAACTGCCCACATCCCCTGGACAACAGCCAACGACAAAGAGTTAGGGAATGAGCAAGGTAACGATCATGATTATTTTAATCCAGGTTCCTGGTTGACCCTAATAGATAGTACAGCCATTAGTGCCCAAGTGGCAGAGATGACAATGGAATTTACTGTCCACAATCTCTTCTCCCTGGAATGGGCAGAAGAAGAGAAAGTAGCCACATTAAACTCCAACTCCTAAAACAGGTATTTACTAATGGCTACTTAACAGCAGTTTTAAAAACAAAGTTAGCAGTTGCAGTAATTATAGTCAACTTGTCAAAACTGTTCAGCGTTTGTTATTTTTTGATAGGTGGCCATACCTCCATTTCCTCCAGGACCTGCAGGGTTGAAAAAGGGTAAGCAGATAGCTTAAATGCTATACGAGATATGCATTTCAAAGAAGGTCTTTTGTTTTGCTTTGTTTTTTCTCAGATCCATGTTTATATCCCAAGATCTCTGTAAAGTAGAAAGCAATGCACTCTAGAGGAAATTGTTTGCAACCCAAAGAGAGAATTTTAAATTATGGGTCAGAGCCATTTGCTTGCAATTATAATGAAAATTCAGGGTTCGATTTCAGAGCACTGCTTGATCATTAAAGCACTGTCTGATAAGCCTTACCTGAGAAATTAAATAATGAACTCTTAATCTCACTCATACTGCCAAGCAGTGCTGAAGAAAGGTAAGTTGGTAATGTTTGCAAGAGTCTTGCCCATGTCCTCCCTTCAAGGTAGGTAGAAGCTTCCTGAAAGAAAGGCATCAGCAGAAGCTGCTGTGCCCAGCACTGGGACTCACCAAAGTCAGGGAGAGGATTATTCCAGAAGAGGTGTGCCGAGTAGGAGGAAACATGTCAAAGCCCACAGGATGGGAAGCGCCCTGCTCTGGACAGTGGGCCTTCCTGCAGAACGTTTAATGAAATCTAACATAAAAAAAATAATAATAAAAAAATTAAAAAAAAAAACACACTGAGCACATTCAGGGCCTTATTTAGCAACTTGTAGGCATCAAACCGTACCTGAGAGAAGGAAGTTTAACTGGTTCTGGGAAGGATAATGAATAAATAAAACTCTGGGGGAGCTTTTCAGGTTGAACATGGGGAGGGTGGAAAGGAACGGCATGGGAACCACACCAACACACTACGATCAGAAAGGAAGAGAAGAGGGAGAGACAGAGATCACAGGACACAAGGACAAAGGAAGCACCGAGACCGGCGGTCTGGAAGGAAAAAATAGCACTAAAAACGGGCGCCGTCAAAAATGCATTATTAAAAAAAAGAGTAAGAACACAACGTTTGGTAGAACGGAAGCCCAAACTAAAATGATAAACAGCAACAACAAAATGAAATGAAAAGGACCGTAACAAGTAAATTCAAAACAGGGAAGAAGAAACCGTACATGATTAAAGATCAAATGAATTGCTTAGAACAGGTGACCTCAAACTTTTCTGTTAAGGTTCCAATAGTAAGTCTGTTAAGTTTTCAGGCCACACAGTCTCTGTCATAGCTATTCATCTCTGCAGAAATGGATCATACGTGTAATATATTAATATTCATGAGGTGTTTAAAATAGGGCCCAGACATAATAATTGGTTATTATTATCATCAATATCAAGACACATCTAAATTAAGTTACGGAACTTCAGAGATAAAGAGAAGACAAAATCATTCAGGCATGTAGGCAGAAAAAGCTACCCTCGGTGGGGAAACCGGGCTGGCCTCCAGCTTTTTCACGGCGATATTTAATTCCAGAAGTCAACACGCACTGTTTATAACATATTAAAGAGCGGCGTGTGGAACCAGGAGTAGTACCCCCAGCCACACTGCTCAAGTATAATAACGGCGTTAGGCAGTTTTCTCAGCTATGTAAGAACTCCGAGAATGAAGAACTTATAATTCATTTGCTAAAAAATTAAGTAAAAATTTTCAAGCTACGTGACAATCAAATCCAACCAACCAAGTGATAAATTGAAAATCGAAGTCAGTGATGGAAAAGTCAGGGTAATAGAACTAGTGCTGAGCATGGCATCCATTTAAACAGAGGACTCACGATGAGTCGCAGGGAATTATGTTTGTAAAACAAAACGCAATGCTACGATGCTGACAAAGAAAAAGTAATTTGAAACAAAAAGCAGGAGGTGGAGGCGGGGAAGGAAACGTGAAAGGAAGTGGAAGGGGTCCTTATCGCCTCATGTTTCCTCTCAGGTTGCCTATCAAATACTATTTAAAGATGAAACATGAAAAGTTTTTTAAAATTACATCTTCACCTTTGTAAAGTTGTTATGCCATAAGTCTACTTCTTCTTGATTAAGAAACATTGGTAATTCCTGGTTTCACACCAGCTTCTTTTTTCCCTAAAATTTAAATAAAATTGAGTGTAGTGTTTAACCGAGGATGAGTGCATTATTTCAAAATTATTTTCACTTATCGATTCAACCATTTGTCCATCAGCACTATGTATGTCAGAACAAGATGTTCCGAATGATATTCACCAAATTGTTTTTAGGTGGAAGAATTTTTTTTTTCAGTTTATTGGGGTAACATTGGTGAATACAATTATATAATTTTGGGGTGTACATTATAATTTAACATCTATAAATACTATTGTGTGATTACCACTGAGCAGGTGGAAGAATTTAGGACGATTCTTACTTTTTACTTTGTGCTATACTTCATTGTGTTTTTTGACAAGCAGTGTGTGGGATTCCTAGCTGCCCATCAAAACCCTTCCTCGTTGCATATCTGTACCCAGGGCTAAGCCATGTTCCCCAACCTCTTTTACATCTACATGTGATCATGGGACTAATTCCTCTTGAGCAGAAGGAAGTTTCAACTTCCACCGATCTGATGTTTGACTTCTTTCTTTCTCCTTCCTGCCCAGTGACCAGAGACAACTCACAAAGCCTGTATTGGAGATGGCAGGTGTGTCAGGCCACATGTCTGAAAGCGTGTGGGACTGAGCCACCGAACCACCAGAAACGCTCACCCCAGTTGTGCTACGTGAAAGAAGAACAAAGGCTGTGTTCTTTTAGCCACATTATTGTGAGTGCCTCTGTAGGGCATCCTATTCCTTTAGGAATAATTAAAATAAGCATGTATTATTTTATTTTTTAAAAAGCCAATAATCTAAAAAGAGAAATCAATCTAGTCTAAAAAACAAACAGTCTAGGCCAAACCCCCAGCACGTAAGTCACAGATTCCAATTATTCTGCCAATAGTGTAAGAATATATGTGGCCGCGCTAGCATGACTGACGACTTTTGAGGACGGATTCCACCAGCCGGAAGACCTAGTGGGAATGGCACTTCGTGGCATCACAGATTTTCTGCATTGATTTCGTCTTTGAGACTTGTCGTGTTTGTTTTTTAGAGATAGTCTAGCTTATAATATTTCAGATTATTCAAAAGACTGTGTTCCCTCTGAATTCAGAAGGACATTGGTCTCTAAGATCAATATCCTTGCTATTCAACCAGATATTTCACTTGTTTCTAAGTAAATCAGTTGGATCTAGACAAATCTATGTTCTCTCGGCCCTGTTGCATAGCATTTTGAAAATTAATTTCGACATAAAACTTTTTATATAAATTATTTAACTCCAGTGTCTGGGAAACGTCACCAATACACCATTCGCTGTTTGTGATGTGTGATAAGAGATTATAACTCTATATCAGTGTATAAGGCTAGTGAAGGCCAGTGAAAGTATTGGGATCGTTTGGATACTGATCCCGGAATTGAAGTATTTATAGAAAAAAAAATCATCTGAAAATTGGAAGGAGCCTCAAGAGGCCAATTGGTCTTGGCTCTTCCAAATAAGGCATCGAATATTTTTCTTAAAGTTTTTAATTAAGCTGCAAGATGACAGGTTTCCAGATTTTATTTATCACCACACAGATAAATGGTTTTCAAATAATCACTGAGGAGAGGAACGTGGGAGGTTAAAACAAAAACTTTCATTTAGTTCTCTTCACACATCTGCCCCTGGAAAATCTTTTTTTGTCTCCAATATTTTCTTAATTTTATGAAAGAACAAATTGGAATATGAAAGGCATGAAAATCCTAAATGTCTGGCTCATTTCCTCTCAAGAAATAAAAATCTTTTCACAACATGTTTATAAGTTACAAGCCAGGCACAAATACTGATTTTGCAGTCCAGAGATATCGAATTTCCATTATAATGCGTTTAAATCTCTGCAAACTAGAGTGTTTTTAGAAACCATGCCAGTCAGAGATGTCTAAAACATGTTCCTAATTCTTTTCTGAAGTTAGCTTTATACCAATTAGCTATTATTTCTAGTGAGTACTCAGCCCCCTCAAAGATAACCATTCCACTCCTTTATTCTTGACTATCTTATTAATTTTGACATTTTTCCCTTTTATACATTAAGGTAGCAATAGCAGCACTATCAAATTCATCAAGTAGAGAAGGATACTTCCAACTTGAAATCTAATTAATTTTTCATGTTCATTATCTTTTAAGAGTGTCTCTTGCAAAAGGACATTATCTGCTCCTCTTTTCATGATAATTGATGCAGTTCTTCCCCTATCGTTTTATTTTTTTCTAAGAAGTGAGGAAAGACTTTTAATATTTATACCTACAATCTTGCCAATAACTTTTTAAAAGATAAGTATTAAATATGTCATTCAAGATGCATAATGCGTTAACAAAAATCAGATCCATTAGAATAAGGAACTCATTAAGGGGTAAGTTTAAAGAGTTTACAGAAGTACACCATGACTTTATGAAGCGCTGAATTATTCATATGAAACACGATGGCGTGCATTACCTTTATATTTTTAAGAAACCACATAAAGAAGAAAATTATTTTAGGAAAAATGTAACAAAAAAAAATACTGAATAGTGTTAAGCACTGGCTCTCAATTACATATAATAAACCAGCTTAAAGGAAAAATGAATGTTAGGAGAAAAAGGTGAGAGAGAAGGGAAGAGGAAGAGAGGGAGGAGACAGAGGGAGAAAATGCACTTTAGGAAAGGAAAGAAAATACAGTCAAAGCTAATTCATGTATCTAAAGAACTAGCTGTGCGTCAAAAATAAATAAATAATAAAGAAACAGCTTATAAAAAAATTTTAATAAATTTTAACGTTGGCATTAAAAAAAGTAGAAGTGAGCGAAAGCTTGCCATTTGATATTGAAAAATGATTTCTTATCATATACTTACCTGCTAAGTATGTCTGCTAGAGCTATGTCTGAGACTGTGAAAAGTCTCTGCATCCACGCAGTCTCAACTGATCTACCCTGAGGAGCCAGAAAGCTCCTGGTCACTGAAAACCAGGGGATAGTCATAACTTGTCAATTAAAAGCAAAGAGACTACTTTACATCCAGAGAGAAGGGAGAAAAGTAGGCATAAACCAGCTGAAGTGGACAGAATCCAAATATCGGGCTAGCAAATCGCTTTAAAAAATGCCTGGGCAAAACAAAACAAAAGAAAACAAAACAGAACGGAAAAGAGGTGGTGGGTATGGGGGCAGGGGGAGCACATGCCAGAGGAGGAGACTGCTTTTCAGACATAAACTCGTCACAAGTCATTTTCCTCTTTAGGGTTATGGATACATTGGGTCCCAGAGAAATTACCAGTCCAGGTTGATCCGGGTTGTCTAGTGATATGTATTATACATAAAATCAACTATATATAATATCATCAAAGATATTCTTTAATATACATCAACTCTTACATTGTAGATGCCGATCCTTTCCTTCCTTCAGGAGACTTTGTTACCGTGAGTTGTCTTCTCAGCAGAGGGGACACACTCCCTCACCCTTGGGGATCAGCAGAACACATTAACAAATTGAAACCACAGCTTTTGCCTAATGAGTGGAATTTTCTCTGTGAAAATCTAGCTAGTTCATTAACTAGGATCGAACCCATATACTTAGCTTCATTAGGTACATGTCTACTCAACTGAAATGCCCAGCCCCAAAAGACTTTGAAATGCATGTAATATGAACAGAATAATTCTGAGGATTCACACAAGCATATACCCTGGCTTCTTTACTCAGGTATAGATTTTAAAATATTAGAGAATATTTAATGGAACAAGAAAACTGCTCACCGTAAGAAAAAGAAAAAAGGGCAAAGAAAATAGGGGAATTTTAAAATTTTACCTGAAATAATCCAAGTCTAACCATTGGAGGAGAAAATGGTGTTGGCAGTTTTCTGGAGAATTTACATGGCAAAACCCTTGCTGGATAATCCATAGTCTTTTGCCTAAAAAGGCACATCCAAAACAAAACGGGCTCTCGGCAGGCATTTTAAAGCTCATTTAGAATATAATTTCAGTGCTTTCTGAAATTATAGATTTTGGATGCAGTTGTCCTAACTTTAGCTACTTACATCTCAGTTCTTTTTCTCTATCAGAGAAAAAAATATATACCTGGGTAAAATTTGAAGAAAGAGGCTGAAAGGTGAGCTGTTTTGCAGAGATGAATGAGAGACACTCCCCTGCTCATGACTTCCTGTGCTGCACAGCCGGAGAGAGGAGAAAATGAGCCTCATCTTCAGCAAATGAGTCTTCAGTCGCAATCTGAGCAAACCCAATCCTGGCACCATGGTCTCCTCCATTTAGCCTTCAATTAGAAACTCAAGTGTAAACGATCGCCTTTCTTTAGGAAGATGTATACTCTCTACTTGTAAGAAATACTATTTCCTGACTCCGGTTTGCTAATGCGTGCTTCAGGGGGGCTCACTCCTGTGTCCTACAAAACTGGCTCTGCTTGCCTGAGCATTATCGTGATTAAGCATCTACTTACCACTTTAGACTTACTTACTAGAGCTCATGACATCCTTAAACAGTAGTCCCCGATTTTTTTCTTTTTTGGCACCAGGGATCGGTGCTCTTATGAGAATCTAATGCCTGATGATCTGAGGCGGAGCTGAGGCGGTGATGCTGGCGCTGGGGAGCGGCTGCGAATACAGATGAAGCTTCACTGGCTCGCCTGCTACTCTCCTCCTACTGTACGGCCCAGGTCCTTATAGGTTTCTAATGGTACCAGTTTGTGGTCCAGAGGTTGGAGACCCCTGCTTATCAGATAGTTCAATATAAAAGTCGTCTTATAAATGAGAAAATAGAGGTTAAGTAACTTAGACAAGGTCACGCAGGTAATTTGGATAAAAGACTCAAAGTAGTACCTAAGACCAAAATCTTAAGTGGTTACTTGTTTCAAAAGATTACTTGTTTCAAAACTTTATACCTCAGCTGTTACGGAATATAAGTAACAAGAGAGATTGTTTTTTTTCCTCTAACCCTGTAGCTGACGGCATTGTTTTGGTGGATCTGTGAGGCCAGGGCCAGCATCTCTGTAGTTCTCTTGGTCTTTCCTTCTTGGTCTCAAGATTACAGCTTCTGGTCATGTCTGTGTCTGAGACCGTAGGAAGAGGAGAAAGTGTTTTACCTCCACTATCTCTTCCCATCAGGAAAGCAAAAACTTCCTCAGAAAATTCCCAGCACAGTTTCACTTTGTCAAGGGAGGTGGATAATATGAACATCTAATGCTCTATCTTTTTTAATGAAAAACAATTTAAAAAGGGGAGGGAGGGGATTGAGAGGGAACATTGTGCCAGCCAACCAATGATGTCTGCCACAGTTGTTTACAGAATCTTATTTTGAATATTCACTTGCTAAGCATCGTTTGGTTGCATTTCATGCCAGTGTTTGTTAACAGAGCCGTGGCAGCCAGCCCCTGAGTTGTTTGTTTTTTAATGGGATAAAAACTTGTAAGTTGAGAAGGTTTTATCCATTGTCTTAATTTGGTGAAAGGAAGAGAATTTTACAGAGATGGCCAAAAATCGATTTTGGTGGTTTAAATCCACGGTCCAATTGTGTCTAAAAAGATATCGTTTGGAGATTGCTGTTTTCATATGAGCGGCCTCACATTTTCCAGAGTCCAGGCCTCTTTCTTTATGTCAATTGCCCACAGATATAGCTGCCTTGTTCTCTTCTCTGTTTATCCAGCTCCTATCACTTAACTCACGGCTCAGTTGCATCTTTGGCATACTGCACAACTTCATTTTGCTGGGACATTCAACACCTGATGATACTGGGAGCCTTTTCTATGAAGATTCATGATGTAATTTTTCATTTACGTTTATCTCGTATCCATATGCTTTTACCAGAGATAACATCACTGTATAAATGTGGTCTCTTGCACCTGCTCTGAAAGTATATCAGTAGTAGAAGAGACACAAGATTTGAAATGCATGGGACCGAAAGCTGGTCCATAGAAAATTCTTCCAAGCATCAGATGTGTAAAATTGTAAGCAAGGAATTTGTTCAACGTCTAGTCAGATAGAAATTCTCTCCTCCCAGGAATATTTTAGCTAATGCAGAATATGCCATTACAAAGCACCTTATATTTATTTTCTTTTGGATGGGAATTGTACCAAATAGAATTTATCAGCTTCTTTGCACTTTTAAGGCACAATCCTACAGTAATACTACAGAGAGAAAATACAGCTGTGAGAAATTTCACATCGTATGTGTGGTTTAATGTGCCTGCCTCAGGATGGCACTACCGATAACCAAAAGGGTGACGAAAAGAAACTGCTGGAGACTGCATGCTTTCGCATCTGCCCTCCCAAATTCACATGTCGAAACCTGAACCCCAATGTGATGGTGTTGGGAGGTGGGGCCTTTGAGAGGTGATTAGAACATGAGGGCGGAGCCTCTTGAGTGGCATCAGGACCTTTATAAAAGAGACCCCAGGAGCTCTCTCTTCCTTTCCAGCATGTGAGGACCCAGGGAGGAGATGGCCTCTGTGAACCAGGCAGTGGGTTCTCACCAGAAACCAGATCGGCTGGCACCTTTTTCTTGGACTTCCTAGCCACCCAGTCTGTGCTAGTTGGCTACAGCAGCCCGAATAAACTGAGACAGAAGCTTTTCTACACTGTCAATAAAGAGATACAAATTTCCGTCAGGTATTCTAGAAGAAAGGATCTGTTTTATCTCTTGTCTACATAGAACACCACCACAAAGTCTTTGTAATATAAAGAGGCATGTAAACAAAAACGTAGGGAAAAAATGTTACAGAGGTGTGTCAAGGGAGAAATTAATAAAGAGATACGTTATTTTTTCTGAATTGCATGATGACTGTGGGCTTTTTCTGCTTTTAAAAATCGGAACTTGATAGAATTTGTTTTTTTTTAATTTTTGATAAATATTAATTTTGCATTCACGATTTCATGTTCTTTTTTCTTAAAGAGGTTAGAAAAATTACGAAAGCTTCAGAACTCTTCATGACATGGCTCTGTCCCTGAAGGAAGAAAGGAAGGTAGCACTATCTAATTAACATCTCTTTAAACCGTGAGCCACGCAATGTGTAGACTTATACAGAAGACTACAGGTGTGAGCGGTGAGTGTACCAGTCAGGATGAGAAAATCACGCCTCCCCCCCGAGTGATAACTGTGGAAACTTCTGTCTAAAGCCTCCATGGAATCCAGATCTATTATGGGAAATCTGGGTAAGAAAGAGTGGGAACAGAGTATTTATTCACTGAACTTTTGCAGAGAATCGATATTTGTCTATCTGCAACTTTTCATGCAGAATCGAATATAGCAATATTAGTACAGTCATGACAATATGCTGAATAAAAAAAAAAAAACAGAAGTGTTAAACCATCTAATGAAAAGGTCAGCTTCGTAAGGAGAGATGATGGGGAGGATGCTCTCAGCAAGACCAAGTGGCGTCAGTGATCAGAGCAGAGAACAACGTGTGAACATCAGAAACCAAAGGACACATGACAACTACAAGAGGGTGAGCAAAGGGCTCAGAAAAACTACGGAGGAGCGAGAGCCTAACACCGATGTAGCACAGCCCAGCTCAGCATTGTTCTATCCACATCTCCCATGCGAGGGTTTGCGGCGCTAGAAAAACGAATGATGAGGTCACAGGGTCGACAGCCCAGCTGGGCTGAGCTCACTGTCCCTCTAGCAGTTCAAGATCTAACTAGAAAAAAAAAAATTGATAAAGAAAAAGAATTAAATATGGGGGAATGGTAGGAAAAGAGATATACGAGAATAGAATGACAGAAAGCAAGTCACACCTATTATGGAGAAGGGAGGAGGTCATCGTAGAGACCCGTGGTGTGTTCCAGCTCCACGCCGGTCTGTCCCCTGCCTCTGTCCCATTCCATAATGCTCTGTTCTCTGTTTTTATCAGGGGACAATGGCTGGGTGGAGAAGAGTATTCATGAAGGAGGACTCCTGGATGAGCCAGAGCCCGGAGGCCGCGAGTGAGTTTGTAGTAGAAAGTAGAGCAAAAAGAACCAAGAAAAACTGGAACGAAATGTCAGCTGCATTTTACTAGATTTACCCAAACTATAAAAGAAAATGGCAATTGCTTGTGTTAATTGGGTTTGTGTCATGGACCAGATGTTAGGCTAAGCACCTGACAAACATTATTGCATTTAATGATCACGGCACTTTGAAGTGGGTATAAATATTATTTTCATTGTACAGGTTGAAAGCGTTCAGGCCTAGAGAAGTTAAGAAAGATGCCCAAGGACACGGAGAGAGTACGCGGTGGAATCTTCAGGGCGGTCTTTCTGCAGGCGGAATTCAGGTTCTTTAAAACGACATCGCAGTACCGACGGTTAAAAAAATAAATACTCGGCCGTGACTCAGATTGGAAGCAAACAGCCTCCATTTGTGGTTTTGCTCAGAGAGCTGCAGAGAGGAGGTCGCTCCATCTCTTTTCATTTCTCTGCCTCTTTTTTTTTTTATTCACCCACATCCATCTGCGTCTGCAGAGGAGGCATTTCGCCGCCTCCCTTTCTGAGGTGGAAAACATTGTGGTAGTCTATTCTGAATCTTTCTTTCTTACAGGTTTCTTGTTAGAAAGGAGCGTCCAGATCTCGGCACCCATCTCCTGAATGCGTGCTCTGGCCAAAAAAAAAGCCGGCGTCAGCTTGTTGACCATTATTTTGTATCGCTTCCTCAGAGCTTGGGTTCCATCTACGAACACCCAGGCAGTGACTGCCAGCATTCCCTGAGCATCCGTGAAGCAAGTCATTATGCACCATAGACGGCTCCTCTGAATGCAGACTGGAGAACACCGTGCTGTTTAAATCTCAGTATCTTGCGAATTTAGTACATTTAAACGCTTCTAAAAGATAACTGAGGCACTAATTCCCACTAGGAATTAGCAGCAGATAAAATTACTTGTCTTGGCTTGAAACTCTGTGTGAGAGAAGCCGCTAGATTCCTCTTTTCCCTTCTAACTTAAATTATACAATGCTGACGTTATATCATTTTTACAACACAATATGTAGATTACCTCCTTAGCAGAAAATAATAACGAATTTCAAACTTTAAAAGAAATTTAAATTTCTGTAATGAACATATATGACATACCATTTTTAAAGGCTATCATAAAAAAATAGGTATAGATTCATCCAATAAATAGCTCTTTTAAAAATAGTTTTAAAAAATGTTAAAAAAAAATAAAAAACAAAAAAATAAATAAATAAATAAATTTAGTAAACTTAGCCAAATTATAAACCCTAGAAGCAGAGTGTTCTTCTCCGGGATTCTGGTGAATTCTAACCTAGACATTATGGCCATTTACAATATATTTAATATTGTGCCAGACAGTGAATGTGCTTCCTAATATGACGGACAAGAAGCAATTCTAGGGTCCCATGTCATTTCGAACATTAACACAGGGGTGGGGGTGGGGGGCTCACGGTGAGGGTCTGATGTGTAGACGCTCCGGACCTGGGAGGAAGCAAGTCCAAAGTGGGGACTTTGTACGTCGTGAGTGAAGAACAGGGGTGCCCGGGCTGCGTTTGTCTTAGATCGGTGACGAAGTGCCCGGAACCATTTGGGGTTTGTAATAAAATAGGTCCAGTGTTGACCTTGAGTGAGCTACTTAGCCTCTGCGAATTTCAGTGCCTCGTCTGCAAAATGGGGATCCTAACGCTTGCTTCCGTGACTGGTTGAGCACTGGACACTCTGTGTGTAAGACACAGAGCCACGAATCTTTCTACAGGGCATGCCACGAGTGTCCCTCGGGCACTCCAAACCCCAACAAGAACTGATCGACTCCCCTCCCCCCACTGCCTCCGCTGCTCCATTCCAAGCACTAAAATCGAAAAAGTAGGAACCATCACTGACTCCTCCTCCTCCCTCAACTTCTGTACTTACTGGGACCTGCACATGCTGTCGGAACGATCTCACACCCAGAGGGAGCAGAGTTTTCCATGATGCCAAGGGATTCCTGGGCGTCAAAAAAAAAAAAAAAATGTAACATCGGCTGCATCGCTTGGCCCCTTTTTCTCACCCTGGGAAAGCTCAGCAGCCTCACATAGTCCAGGGTCTGCCACGTCCCTTCCTAACCCACTACAAAACTTCACGGAGCGAGTTATTCCCGTGAAGTGCCCCCCCTAGTGGCGGCGTACAAAATGATAAGACGACTTCCAATCCCAAGGAAAGCCACCAAACAGTAGCATCTGCGGAGCCCTCCCTCCGTTTTAGCACACGGATTTAATGCAGTGGGGAAAAAAGGGATGTTCTGAAACACTTGCCAACGCATTTTCCCTCTTCGGTGATCGTTTCAGTTTGTTTTGGTCCCCGCACCCCAAATTCGTACGTTGACATCCTAATCCCCAGGACCTTTGAAAGCGGCCTTATTTGGACATGGGGTCTTTAGAGAAGTGATCAAGTTAAAATGGGGTCATTGGGGTGAGCCCTAATCCAATATGACCGGTATCTTTGCAGAAGGGACGTTCAGACACCAACGCGCCCGAAGGGAGATGACGTGAGGAGGACGCGGGGACAAGACGGCCACCCACAAGCCCAGGGGAGAGACTCAGAGCGATTCTCCCCTACAGCCTTCAAAAAATCCAACCCTGCCGATGCCTTGATTTCAGGCTTCCGGCCTCTAGAACTGAGACAGTAAATTGCCGTTGTTTAAGCCTCCCAGTTTGTGGGGCTTCGTTGCAGCACCCCTAGAAAATTAACGTGGTAATCCAGATTCCTCCCTGAAGCCAGGGAATGGGCTGGTGACGTTTCCTCCACAGAAGCAGGTTTCCGAGTGACCCGCGTCAGGCTGAAACGGAGTAGAAAGCTCACCAAGAGTCACAGGAAAGAGCTGAGCTGGGGAAGAGAAGGAGGGAGATAGAAAAAGAAAAAAGAGAGAGAAACAAAAATAAGAAGGAAGAGAAAAATCAGAAACATCTTAAATTTCTACCATCCCTAATATCAGAGCTGAACTCCTGTGGAGGGATGCAGAAGGGACACCTTTTCCAAGTGTTGCTCCTCACTTCTCTGGAAATTTGCAAGTCCCCTAGAGAAGCTCTGAGCTGTGCATGAGGCCAGAGCTCTGTAGTAGTAACAGAAGTGGCTGGGGGAGCTGTCCAGATGGGTAGGCGGAGCTGGTACCCCTGATTCTCTAGAGTCTAGGAGCCAGAAGCCCCTCTGCTCAAGTAGGGTACATATGAGTGAGTGGAGAGCAAAATCATGGACTAGGGGGGACCTGGATCAGGACAGAGCTCACAGAACGGGGAAACTCAAGGCCAGAAGTGATCGCCCCCGACTTGAGCAGCAGCTGCCCACGTGAGGCCCAAACACAAGGCAGGACCAGCCACACACATCAGCAGACACCCACGCATTGGCTCAGCGATCAGATGGAATGAGACATCTCAGAGGATGCAGACAAAATCCAAGAGGACAGGTCCCTCCCCTGCTCCCATGTGGATACTGAAGCATCTGCTCGTATGCGTGTGGCATCTTGCAGAGAACAGAGGCAGGAGAGGCCCTCTGTGCCAAGAGAAGCAGAGAGGATGCTTAAACTTTGGACAAGTTTACCACAATATAAACCTTATTTTATAGCAGAAGATACTGAGCTACATGTAACTGAGAAGCTGAAATTTTTGCACCAGGTAAGGCAAGTTGGTTGTAAGATAGTTACTTATTTGCATCTTGCACAACTGAATTGTGGTGAGTAGACTTTCACCCCTATCCTGCCCCATTAAATAATGAGCCTGGCTTGAGAGTCAAGTGGCTTAAATTTAAAAAAAAAAAAAAAATTAACACTAGAATGTAACTAACTCTACTCATTCATTCATTCATTCATTCATCTCCTGTGACATGCAAGGAGACGCTGCACTAGACTCTACAGAACATCAAAAGAGGCCCAAAAAATTTGCCCTGAAAGGCCAGCCAGCCCGCAGCCGTGGCTGTTCAGCGGGTACCCAGGGCAGAGGTACCCCTGCACTGGGTGACGCCTTTCTTCCTCCTCCATCTGGTCCCTCTGGGGTAGAGTGCTGCTTTTCAGTGTGATGAGTCCCTCTCGAAAGCTTACAAAGAGGCTGGAAAGAGAAGCATCATGTCCTGGGGGCGTGTGATCATCACACATGGGCTAATCCCCACTTTCGGAATCCGTGGAGCCTACAGTTACAACTGTTCGTGCTCTCTGTGCGGCCGGTCCGCGCCTCGCGATCTATATATATTCAGGCGATGATTTTGAGCATTGTAGAGCTCAAAAGCTTGAAGTGAATTTTCTGGTTGGTTAATAAGCTATCTGTATGGGTATTAATGAACGCTGACCTTGCACGGAAACAAGTCAAATGCTCCCCCAGTGTTTGTCTCTTCATTACTCCTCTAATATCACAGCGCTGTGCCTCCTTGGCGTCCTAGCTGATTATTTCTAGCCAGTGTCCCTGCCTTTCAAAATCAGACGTGCCAAGTAGGTCCATCGGATGGGCACCCGCGTACCCTTCACGAGCTACACGTGAAGGACGTGAACAAACCTCTGAGATGTTTTATTTAACTTTCATTGCTGCCCAATAAGCACTCATATGGTCTGGAATGTTTATAGCGAGGTGGAAATTTCAGGTAGATGAATCTCATTGTTCTATTGAGTGGTCAATAAGAGGCATGCGGTGTCCCCAATGCAAACAAAATAAAAAATGATGGAGAACTACCCCTAAAAATGATATGCAGAAAATTCTGAATATTCTACATTTATGACATTGACATTTAATTTAAAAAAAAAACATTTTGAATATGCCATGTAAATGTATAGTACAAACACAAATATCCATGCATTATTAATAGCAATGGCTAACTTTTATCAAGTGCCATATTCCCTGATGTGATTGTGCTGCATTGGTTTTTAGCAATTAATCCCCACAGCAATCCTATTCAGCAGGTAGCAGTATTAACTCTGTCTTACAGATGAGGCTTTAAGAAAATTGCCTAAAGTCATGTTGCAGTTGAAATGTAGTGAATCTGCTATTCAAATCCAGGACTACCTAACCAACAACAAAAAAAAAACACTATTATCCCCTAGAAGTTTCTGTTTTTGAAAATACCACCCGAGACCCAGTAACATAGTATGACACACACTTTAAACCAGCTAATTATCTGAGAGGCTTTATAAAAACATACACTCCTTGAGATTCTAACTAGATAGACCTGGCAGGGCTTGCAAATCCATATTTTTATAAAGCTATCCACTTGATTCTTTATTTATAAAATTTATTGGGGTGACATTGGTTAATAAAATTATATAGGTTTCAAGTATTCAATTCAATATTACGTCATCTGTATAATACATTGTGTGTTCACCACCCAAAGTCAAATCTCCTTCTGTCACCATATATTTGACCCCTTTACTCTTACCTACCTTCCCAGACCTGTCCCTCTGGTAATCACTAAACTGTCGTCTTTGTCGATGAGTTTTTGTTTATTTGTCTTGTTCCTTTTCTGCTCTCAGTTTAATATCCCACATCTGAGTGAAATCACGTGGCTCTCGACCCTTTCCACCTGACTCATTTCACTTAGCACAGTCATCTCAAGATCTCAGTTCTAATGACCATTGGAGCTCAGAAGTCATTGCTATAAGATCTGCAGAGACAAGATCCACACAGGCCCAATGCGTGGAAGGGCTGGAAAACACCCACGTTGTTTAGGATGGTTGAAAGTATTAATTCAGAAGCCCACACTCCTGTACAGAAATGCCTAGAATCCTACAATGTGTTTATGAGATCAAATTCGTGGGGGAGGGGGAAAAATCTCCATTTGCTAAACGTTAACCAGTGTCCCTGAAAACTCTTTGTCTCTTGGGCTGTGAAAATAGCTGGGCTCTTGTACCTTGAACACGAAAAGGCATAGGCTCACCAGATGGGTTTTTTCCCTGAATTGGTTTCCCCTGAGATTCTCCTGCTGCGTTTGAGTGTCCACAGACTGAAACGAACCTTAAGCCAAGTCAATAAGGGCAAGACCCTGCCTTGAGCCATAGTAACACAGGCCCCTGTGCAATCTGCGCAAACCCACGAGAACAAGAACTGCCTTTTACAAGCTTTTGCTCCCCTCCCGGTGCCTCCAGCCGTGCCTCGGGTAGGGTGAGTATCAAAAATACTTGTGCATTTCATGTTTCGCCCTCTCTTGCTTCTCTTGGAATTAATCCATCCTCCTGAATCCAAAACTTCTCCCATCACAGACTGGAGTTACACTTAATGAAGAAGAATAATTGATTATTTAAGAGTAAAGACAACGTGACTTCTTTAGTCATAACTTGGCCCGGGTCTCTGGTTTGGTAAGTGCCCGGTCCCCGCCCACAATCTTGCCTTTAAATCCCAGGATAACTCAGGATGGGCTTAAATCAGTTCCAGAGTAGGAGGCCTTCTCAAATTGCTTAGTTATGTATATAGAAAAGACATCCCAAGTTTCTCAGTGATGTCTACCAAGTGAATAAAAGTAAGAAAGTGAAATGAGTTTGTTGTCACAGACGCTGCCACTAAGAACAAATTTCTCCTAATCTGTCCCTAGAAGACAAGACAAAAACAAAAAGATATAAAAGGCATGTTGAGCCTTTAGTTGAACTTAACTTGAATGCTATTGTTTCTCTGCTCAAACACCTCATGAACTATAAAGCACCATAAACTTCGAACAACTTCGAAAACTCTTATACGAGCAGCGGTCATCATTGTTTAAACTACCTCTGCTTGTCAAGCTCAGAAACTCTCACTCACTCACTCGTTATTTTCTCTCTACTTCATTTATAATTTCTTGGCTCAGGTAGACAAGCGGCTATGATGATGTCAGTCCCCAAGTGTCAGACGGAGACTAGAAAGAAAGCTCACACACACACACACACACACACACACAAATCATTTTACGCAGTGCAACTTGTCACAGTAAAGGACCTCGCTTCCACTGATAGAATGCCTCTGTCCCTCGCTTACATGGATTTTCAGTTCTGCCCCGTCTCCCCTTCCCAGGAAGATGTCGGAGGTCAGGGTGAGAAGACACAAAGAGCCTCCTATAACAGAAGGTGAATTTCTGAGATTAAATAACTTGGAAGACAGGTAAAGACTTTGAAGAAGCAGCCGCCTCTAGGTCATCAGACCTGTTCAGGCAGAGTGGATGTGACTATCCAACTTCCTAACTGTCCAACATGAGCGCCTTGAGTCCCTAATGACCTCTCTCTCCTTCACCCACCAGGACCCGCTCAGATGGCGTTTGCTTTGATTCTCTTCCTGTGATGCCCCTCACATCTGTTCCTGACTCTATTCTAGGTAATTTACTACCTGTTTGCACAATTCCCATCACACCCCCTTGGTCCAACTGATGTGGGGAGTGGCCAGGTAAGGGGCCTATCTGGCGGCTCGTGCGGGGACCCTGCGAGGCTCAAGGATGTCAAGGTGGCACGTGCTGTTGCATCTCAGCCCTTACGCCACAATCAACCCTTTCGTACCTTGACATCATTTGAAACCGAGGTGACGACTGACCCTTTCAGGGAGAAGTGCCTCCCTCAGAAGCGTCAGAGGCACTTAGCCAAGCGGGAGAGGACCACACGGTGAGATGGTTGTCAGAAGTATGAACTTGAGAGATACCCTCTTCCGTAGCCAAGAAAGGCAACTGAGGGACCTATGTGGCGTGAGTGGTGGCGGGGGGGAAGGGGGACATGGCCTTAGTGGGGGGCGGGGTTGTGAATTTAGAATATCCCATGGCAATAGTGACACCCAGTGGAGGATTCACTTACTACTTTATAACGTAAATAGTCATTTTCTGAGGCCTCCGTCCAGCCTCTGAATTACACTGGCTGCTTGAATCCCTTGGGGGGGGGGGGGGGGAATGGACATTCCACTGAAAGCCTTCCTCAAGAGCGCAGCGTCGTTTATTCTGAGAAGTGAACTTGAGGCTTTGGTCGCGCTCCATAGTGTCTGGAATGACTTCTAAGAGGGAAAGGAGTGTCCTGGAGAAGACTTGTGTAGTGGCCTTAGTATAAGCCCAGACGCCAGTTGCCTTCCTTGACTTATATTCCGGGTGTCAACCAGGCAAGAAATTCCCAGAGGTCTTTACCCCAAATGGGATAACACTTAGGCGATGGCCCCAAGAGTTTGTCAAAGCAGCAGAGGGGGTCGTTTGTCAGCCAGGGCATCCAGTGTTAAGGTGACTGCCACCTGGACACCGGCCAGTTGTGCCGACCCTCGAACCCCATCCTTTATTGGGGGCATCCAGACCAAGACGCGGGAAGGGCAGCATCCCTCTGAGCTCCACCACGTACGCTGGCCGTGACGTCATCTGCAAAGTCCGTAAAACCGCATTGCCATTAACTCCATCAATCCCAAGTGGCTCCCCAGGCCGCTAAGGGGTCTGGGAAACGGGTGTCTTCTTCCAGCACCATGGGACAGGGCACAGAATTGAGGACAGGGAAAGCCGCTCGTCCTGCAGGGGAACCATGCCTAAGGGCCCACGTTCGGCTCCAGCCGGCAATGAGGAGGACTTGGTGGCTGTGCCTAGGTGCTGGGGCGTTGTTTTTATGACCCAAGGCACAACGGGCCACTGGGGTGGAGGGTCGCAGGCTCAAGGTCTGTTAGAGCCTCTACTATCAAGAGAGCCCAGTAAGTGACCAGCAATTTCCACTCTGATGGCGCACAGTGCAAGGCCGGGAGAGGGAGTTTCTAGCACCAGAAGGCCGTGGACAACTCATGAGCATCGCAGGCAATCCAGAGACTCCACGACGGGAAGCTGCTAAAGCCTCAAAGTGAAGGGTGCTAAGAGCATTGTAGGAATTCCTGTCGCATTCAGTCTGGACACCTTCGACAGCCTTTCATTGGAGGGTGCCGCCTTCAGGGTGGGCTGATTTGCAAGTAGCAGCATAAACGGGGTAGGTGAAAATTTCAGCTATGGGCTACCTTCCCTGCAGAGCCTCCCAACGACTAAAAGATGTCGGACTTGCGGTAATGTTTGGCTGCTAAAAAGGTCGATGGCTGTTTCTTGATAGTCTCAGAAACGGAACATCTCTTGATTTACCAAATAATTTTCAGAAATTATCCAAGGTGACAGGGATTCACACCATACGTACGGCAATCGCCCACCCCCTTTCTCAGCCATCTTGTGTTTGCATGTCCTTGATGAATGAGTGTGTCAAAGGAATATCTTCGGAGAAGAATGTCATCAACGCCATGTCTCACTTGTGCTCCTGAGAAAGGTGAGTGCGGCAAAGAGCTTCAAGGACTGCTGAAGTGCCCAACAGGGTACCTCGTCTAGGTGCCCATGGTCCCTGCTCCTTCGGAGAGAAAAGCAAACTGCAGCTCAGAGCTCAGATGCTGTCGAAATAGGCCTGAACAGGACATGGAATCGAGACCAGCAAGAGCAAACATTTACTGATGACCGACGGGATGGAGTCAGTAATTTCAGTGATATCGGGTGTTGGGTACGGAGGCCTGAGTGTGTCGAGACCCAGCGTTAAGATTAAGGTTACAGCGATTGAGATATAGTCATTTAAACATGTATATATAATTTCAGTTTTATGTACATACATATACATCATGTTTATTTAAGAAGTGAAAAAATGTTAAAAAGCTTTTTAAAAAATCCCAACTTCCCATCTTCCCAAAGTGGCTCCCTGTGCAATCTCAGCCTGAGAAGACGTGAGCCAGACCACTGTCCCCAGGCCGCACCCCGGCCCGACCTGCTCGAGGCTGCTGGCAGGACCAGGGGCTGCAGACGGACCCTCTCTGCCCTTTCTCTGCGGGGTTGGGGGTCTCCCTAGTGTCCAGAACCTCGGGCTTGAGTCGAATTTCCATTCACCCGTTTTCTGTGCCACGGGGATGCCACGGATGTGTTTCTGTTCCCATTTTCGTTTTCTGTCTCTGAGAATTAGCCTCTCTGCGGTGACCGAGCCACGGGCGGCGGCGTGGAGCGCGGTGCAGCAGAGAAGGCGGCCGGGCTGACGACCGGACGCTGGTGGGCAGAAGCCGTGTCTGCTGCAGCCTCGCTTCCCAGGGCGCCCCCTCCCTGGACACGCTCCCTCGGAGGGTTTCTAGCTGTGTAAGTTTCAGCTTTCAGTTTCCATCAGTCTCCGTCCAATCACTCACAGCGCTAGCCTCCTGGCTGCATCAGGTACCAGAGAGCCAGCAAAGAGCAGTTGATGAAAGCTGACCGGAGGCCCTTCGTTGTGGGTGGGACACCTTGTTTTTTAACGCCGATTATTCTGATCACCCCCTGGCCCCATTCATTTCATTGGCGAGGGAGGGATCCCTTAAGTAGTACGAAAGAGCCAAACACACACTATCCAGCGCTGGGCAGATGAAACTGGTAGTGGTTCGCTAGTCATACATATTCGACAGGGCAGGACGATGCATGCCATGGGGGCCATGAGGGGGTTGCACCCAGGGACGGGGGAACCTGCGGGGCTGAGGGACGGGCTTTGTAGTAACGAGAGGGCGTAGTGGGCCCTGGTTCCAGTGGGGGGATGTGACGGGCTTGTCTGAATAATTTCCCAGGCTGATGGGGAACATAACCTGTTAG
Source organism: Rousettus aegyptiacus (assembly GCF_014176215.1). Taxonomy (NCBI): domain Eukaryota; kingdom Metazoa; phylum Chordata; class Mammalia; order Chiroptera; family Pteropodidae; genus Rousettus; species Rousettus aegyptiacus. The sequence continues at coordinate 89,047,747 of NW_023416286.1, forward strand.
GTTGAGCACCGGGTGGGGTACAGTTGGTCCAACCGATGCAGGGTCCAGCCAGGTGGGGAACCTCGGCTGTTGGGTGGGGACCACATCTGGCAAGAGCAGGGGGGCGCACACTTAGGCCAAGAGATGTCAAGGCAGCAACCGCGTCTTAATTTCAGATGCGAAGTTAGCCCACATCTCTGTCCCCAGACCCATCCCGAATGTGACCCTCATCTCATCTCCTGCGTCTCTCCCACCCGAGTGCGTGCTGGGATGGCGTTCTGATTCAATTTCCTTGGGAGCACGCCTCTGCCCCCTGAGGGATGGAGCGCTTCTTAATGCCAAGCACCTCACCTTCCTTGTTCTCGTTCTCCCGCAGCTCCCAGAAGTGAAGCAAAAATGGGTGCCTGATAATCAAGGAGAGAACGCACTGTGTGCCGTCCCCGGTCCAAGAAACGTACACTTGTTATCTCCCAATCCTCACCACAGCTTGTGCGATGGGCACTATTGGTGTCCTTATATTATAGACGAAGAAACCAAGGTGCAGAGCATTCAGGGTACTTTCTCAAGGTCAGCCCAGTTACTAGGCATATCTACCAGAGTAAAAAACAATACGACACACACACACACACACACACACACACACACACACACACACACATACTAGTTCATATATAAACCTACTAGTTTATATATATAGTCATATGCTCCATAATGATGCTTCAGCCAACGATGGACCCCATGGATGACAGTGGTCCCAGAAGATCATAATGGAGCTGAATTTCCTGTAAGAAATGGTTCAGAAGGATTTTGTAGGATCTGGGTGAGCAAATCTGAAATCTGTAAGACAGGCCAGAGGCAGGCTGAGAGCTCTCGAGCCAAGAGCTAACGCTGTAGTCCAAAGGTGAAATTTCTTCTCAGCTTTGCTCTTAATGCCTTTCACTGATTAGAGGAGGCCCGCCCAGATTATTAATGACAATCCCCTTTATGTAAAGCCAACTGACTACAGATGTCAACCCCTTGTCTACAGAACGCCCTCATGGCAACACCTAGATTCATGTGTGGTTGAATAACTTGGTCCAGCCAAGTTGACACATAAAACTCACCATCACAATAGGTAACTCAACCTGGCTTTGAACCAGGCCTTCTGACTCCAAGCCTAAATTCTAAAGCACGGTGATACATTGCTTTGCCACGAACATTTGTTAAATGAATAAAAACGAGAGAACGCCCGTGGATGGCTCTTGTTCTTCCTGAATAACCACCTGCCTTCCCGCTCACCTGCCCCAGCCTTGCTGAGCGCCTTAATTTGTAACTTGTTTCCAGGATTCCTTGAGAGGAGCTGTTTAAAATATATTTGAAAAGAGATTCGAGGTGTGAAGCTTACTCATTTTCTAGCCAGAGGTCTGTCTATATGTTAGGGGTTTGTGGCAGAACACCCCCAAATGGAATTTCGGCATATCTGAATTCAAACGTCCTGGTCGCCTGTCTGACACCAGGATTGGCAGGCTAACAGCTTCCTAGCTGACATGTCTTACTTTCCTGGGGAGAGTGACTAAAAGCAATTTGCACATTACAGAGGGTTGAGAGTGTCTTTTCTTTACCTGTTATGGAGAGTATAGTAACCAATATCGCTGTAGAGATTTAGAAAGTGTTTATATATATATACATAATCCTCCTTAGCCTGACTCAAAAGTTGAATTGTGAACATATCATTCCTTTTCCCTGCTGTTCCTTTCACCCCAACACCTCCGACCGATGCCCTTGCCTACACAGGGTTGGAGCCTGTGACACATTGAAGGCACAGATTAAACCTCTGGGGACATGAGCTTTGCTCATCGATTGTCGGGTTCTGCTACCTTTCCTTCTGAACCAATCGACTGTTCGTTTCTGCACTGCTCTGGAATAGGGAAACCTGGAAGCATCGCCTACCCGAGAGTGAATACCTGAGAACGACCCCACCGAGCGGTAACTGAGGCCGTCTCTGATTGCTCCTACTTCTCTCGGGTGCGACAGAGTACTTCTAAAATTTGTTCATCGACTCCCTTTCATGATGGGAAGAGCATAATTGAATTCGGTCAATAGATAATGGAGTGTCTACCCCACGAAAAGTACTTTGGAGGATAAAGAGTTGAGTAGAGCACAGGCCCCTGAAAAGCTTCAACTCTGACAGGAGAAAGGGGTGTACAGATGCAGGGTAGGTGCCAGAAGACGGGCTGAGACTACGGGCATTTGTGAAGGAAGTGAGATTCCAGACCTCTCCAGTGAGTGGTTAACAGATAAAATAATATCCGCCTTGGAGGGGGATGGGGAGCTAGGTAATAAACAAATGATTATAAATAAGAATGTCAGTGAGAACATAACAAACTAATAGGACATAGAGTGATGTGGACGTGTGATTATTTTATGCCTGGCGATGGAGGGCACCCTTTCTGATGAGGTGATATCTTGGACTTGAATTTTAGGAAGCAGAGATTTGGGGCTAAGTGGATTCCACACAGGTAGTACAACACGTGCAGAGTCTCAGAGGACGATATGCTCTGGAGTTTCCAGGGAGAGACAGGAGGCCTGAGAAGCAGGAATGTAATGAGCAAAGAAGGGAGCAGGAGGCGAAGCTGAGGAGGCTCAGGAGACCACAGTCCTCGAGCCACAGGGAGCCACCGTGGGCTTTAAGCAGCGGTGATGTGATCCGATTTATACTTTTAAAAAGATCGCACTGGCTGCTGATCGTGGGTCACATGGGGAAATAGGGAGACCAGTTAGAGGTCTGCTTTGGTCGTCCAGAACAGGTAGGTGGTGGCTTGGGTGAGAATGGTCACCAGGGAGATGGGGGACGTACTTGTGAGAACTGTACCTGGTAATAGACTTGAGAGGAGCTGCTGATGGGTAGACGGACGGTGAAGGGAGGGAGAAGAAGGGATCCAGGACAGCCCGTGAGTTTCCCTGGGCAACGGGGTAGATGCTAATGCCATCCACTGGGTTGGGAAGCCTCGCGGGATGTCCTGATTATCCCAGGCTCAGCGGAAGCTAGAGCGCTTCCCGGACAACAGGAGGGGTGCGGGCAAGGCCTGGAGTCGAGGGAGGGAGCAAAACTCTCAGGAAATATTCGGCCGGAAGGCAATGTCAATGCGCAAATATTTGGCTAGGAGGCACTGAGGCTGAAAAGGTCAAGGCCGTATACCGAGGCCATACGATATCAAGGGCTATGGATGCCATGGGAGAGGGATGAAGTATTAGACAAGGGAGCCATAAATAATGCCCAAAAATTCTTTTTTAAATAAAACCTCTTATTTTAGGTTAACTGTAGATTTGCATGTAATTGTAAGAAATGCAAATATATATATTTGTCTTTAAGGAAGACTAAAAAAGTCTCAGACTTAGTGGCTGCCTTGGTAAGCCCAGAAACTGAGGGGGCCCAGGTGAGCATCTTGTAAGCCACGTAGGCCAGGTACAGAGAGTGCCATCCAAACTCCGTCGAGAACAACAGAAGCCTTGTCGGAACCCTTGGAGGTATGTTACATGTTCCCATGTCTCCACTGCGCCGCTCCGCGCAGCAGAAAAGCGGGAGCCTACTTATTTAAGATTGGCAGAGTAAAGTGACCCTGCCCGAGAATCTTATTCGTGATCCAGAACTTTAGCTCACAGCCTCGATGACAGAGATGGCTGTGAAGAATAAAGGTGTCACGCAAGTGGAGATGTAAGGAGAGTAGGTGGTGAACGCACAGCGGGGTACACGGAGGACACATTATTGCATCGTACACTTGAACCCTATGTAATTGTCTTACCCAATGTCATCCCAGTAAATGCAATTAAGAAAATAATAAATGAAAAACAAAAGCAGGGATCTTGAGCAACGAGAACGAACAAGAAACGAAACATCTCCTGAGATCATCTCAGCCCTGATCAGACTTCCTCGCTCAGAGGAAAAATCTTTGGTGCTAATTTAATTTCTTGGCTGTCCCATGGAAAATGTACTCATTTTTTTCCTTTTAATTCTCAGATACTAATATGCTTAATAAAAGAAATGTGTGCTTTGCAAGAAAAAAAGAAAAAAAAATATGTTATTTGAAACTTGCAACAACTTTATGAAATGCACCTAACCTGTTTCAGTGTAAAGAGAATGCAGGAGTTATCTAATGCCCTCCCCAAAATGACACATTTTCTCCGTCACAATTACACCTGCTCTTCACCACCAGGCTGCATCCAAATGACCTGAGAAGCCATTCAAACCACACCTCTACCTTCCAGAGATGCTGAAACGCTGCCCTGCCCTAGTACCCACGAATCGTGTGTGACCCCACCCCCCACCCTTAGACACATCCACATGGAAAAAATAGAAGACTGGAACCTCTGAGCTGGGGTTCCTACAGGCACTTGCGTTTTGTCCGTTTGAGTCACTAGATGCAATTTCGTGTCAGTTGGCAGAGTCTACAGAAAAGAAAAAAGGATCAGACAGGTTTTTGAAACCAAATTATTGCCTTTCTGACAGTTACGCCTGCACTGCTTACAAGTGTTTTTCCTATTAAGTTTTAGCGAGTGCAAAGGCTATAGTAAATAACCTTTCATCTGCAGACGCTTTTCAAGGAAAAAATAAGTAGCAATGCAAAGTAATCCTGGGAGAAGTTTAAAGAGAGATTGTATCACCTAAATTCAAAGTAATAGACTAGAAGGAAAGGTAAAAAAAAAAAAATATATATATATATATATATATGTGTGTGTGTGTACACACACACACACGCACACACACACAAATTTTGTTATTGTAAATAATAAAGCCTACCTGAGTTGAAAAAAGATATATGTGATTACATCTGAGGCAGCAAAAAATAAAAAAAAAAAAAAAACTCTAAGACTAAGCAATCATATGTCGAGACATTTATGAAGCTTTTAACATCAAATAGTTAATGGATAATTCAGTTTTCAGTTTTTTATTTTGCATTTGTTTTTTCCTAGGCTAGTTAAGAGAGAGAATTCCTCTGGCATACGACAGTAAGTTGTGGTATTTATATTTTTTTAAGGTTTGGCTAAGTTTTTTATGCAATAACAACTACACTTTCAGGAGAAGTTAGGAAACTTTATGATAGTGCCCATGAAAAAGAAACATGAAGACCAGAATGCCGGAGTTTGCACCAGTTTGAAACAAGGCGTGCATAACTCATCACTCAGAAAACCCTGGATTACAACCAAACTGTTACAGACGAATATAAATGAACACAGGGCGTGTGAGTGATTCTTGCTGGAAAAAAAAAAAATTTTTGAATTATCAAATAGTTTTCTGAAAATTGAAAAATAGAAGACACTCGATTATCGGCAGTATGCATTCAGCATTAGGAAAATCTGTATGCCAGTCAACCAGAATGTACAATGAAATAACTCCGGTTCATTCTCTCGCAATCTACAAACGTAATCATTTTCATGCGGGAGCTCAGCAATGTCACACCTCATTCCTCAGCTGACTTACGAACAGCGTGCCGTCTTGAGGAGTTTTGGATCACCTTTCCAAAATGAATCCCAGTACATTTCTACTCTCCTTACAAATTGTTAGCACGTACAATTAAAGCTAAACTGCTCTTGTCAAAACAAGGTAACGAATCGCACTTGCTGGTGCAGCAGCCCTAGATTTCTTTCTTATCATCCTTTGTCACCTACGGACCGAGATTGCCACTTGAACCATTAGCAATACAATCCTGATCCTAACCCTTATTAGTGTGTTAGAGTTACTGACACAATTATAACTTTAAAGCTTTAAGAAATAATTAGTACTGAAGAGCTTTATACGATGTTTAATGAAGTAGTAACAATTCACTGGAAATAAAAATTCAGAAATGTTATAGTTTTTTGACTTTCTGTTTTGGAAACTTTAATGAGAATAAAATAAAACTAGTACCTAATTTGGAGTTGCCAATGTCTGGGGGAAGGCTATAGATGCACATATGCGCCCACAGACTTTGTTCTTCTCCAATATACCTACCAGTCGGGGTACGCGAGGCTCACGAATCTCAGTGGCTTATCACACAAAGTTTATTCCTCACTCATCATGATGCCTGATGTAAGGTAACGGTGCTGTCACAGACTCAAGGGAGCAGAGGTGCCGTCGCAAACAAAACCCTCTTCGAACACGGGAAAAGGGGAGCCCCATGTATCACTTCTGCTCACATTTCATTGGCAAGAGAAAGTCGCAGAGCAAAGCCAGTCTACGAAGGGAGAGTGGGAAGTGCAATCCTATCACATGCTTGGAAGGTGAAGAACCACACTGCTCTTGTCGGTTGTCGTGACTACCAAATCCAAGGATGCCGAGGAATGGTTCAGTGGCCAGCGAAGGGCAGGTTTGTTGATAATCTCAGGAGGAAACATGAAGTTAGCAGGATGAATTTTGATTTCGTATCTTCTCTCTCCCCAAGGGCTACCTATTTCCACTACTGGGGTGAATAGCTTTATAGAATGTCCAGCAGTCCACATAGGGAAAAACCGAAATCATCGATAACAATGTCAACAAATGAATCGCAAAAGAAAACCTTAATTTCAAGAAGGATCGTGAATAGCCGTTTTTCCCTTTGGCTTTCTTACCTAAACATTGATCAGTGAACAAGCAAATCAGTGACCGAGGTGGATTCTCACCCCATCGTTCCGTGTGGGGGCTGCCGGTACCCAGACATGCAGTCTGGGGTCCCAAAATCGAGAAACACAGGGAGCTTCGCCAGGATCTTCATAAGCAGGAAGCTCTGTCTCTGACCATTTGAAACAGCCGTTCCGATGTAAGTGTTTTGTCCAGAGAGACACGGGCAGTTATTTTAACACAACCGCTTTGACACGGTCTTGTCAAAACTACGAAGGCAAAATGTAATAACATTCTTCTGTTGTCAACAAGTGTGTAACAGACCCTCCCAGCCTTCCCGAGCTCGATCTCATCACCAACCTACACTCTGGAGAGTCGCATCAAAATGAAAACACTCTTCGCTTGGGTATTATTTTTATCCTGTAATGATTTATACAATATTACCATTGACCTTCATCCTGGTCCTGAATATCTCCGCATGCTCTAATGTCAACTCCTCTTGAGTGTTCGCGCTGCCACACTAAACGTCACCTCCCCCCGTCATTACACCCTTGGGCCCACGCCGTCCTGTGGTCTTGGGCACTGATGTTGCCTAGACTCAGCATTTGCAGTCATTAAAAATCATCTGTAATAAATTTTTATGATCTATACATCCCTGTTTTTCCTCCATAGGAAATTCGGTAAATTAATAATAATTGGCACTCATTAAGAACTGGACCAAAGAGCGATACAATAATTTCTCCATTAATCCACAGGAAATTGAAAGCTACTCTTCTCACATATTTGAGAGTTTATTTTTGTATTCTGTTACCACGTTCAAGGTTTTTCCCTTGCTTTCAACAGACTTCTTTGTCCTGTCCAGATTAGACTTTGTAGATTTCATCAACAAGTTTCCAAGTGTTTGCACAATTGATAGATGCTTTCAGCTAGAAGATGGTTTGTTATCATTAATCATTAACTTATTATGAAATGACTTAAGATGACGTGGAAATAATGGAGCTTAACAGTGTCCTTGATCTTTTATGTACGTGTGTCTGAAAAGTATGTATGTAGGCATGTAATAGATAGACAGGTATATATAGAATCTTCAACCAATTTTAAATTGGATGCAGTTGCTTGATTTCGTTGTCATCTGAGACTTTAAATGTATACTGTACTTGATAATAAAAAATAGCAGTTTTATTTCTTTTAAAGACTCGAAGAAGATAGTGCATATAGGGTAATGCTCAGAGGTATCACAGATACACATTTCAAAACATTACCTAGTAATAAAACAGAAGTTAAAAATAAGAGAGAAAAAAAAAACTTAGCAGTGGGAGAAAGGCCAGGAATGGAACATATACCGCCTTTGTGTACATTATCCATTAAGTATGCAAATGAGTTCAATGGTTTTGTTCTTTCTCGTACATTAGAATATCTCCAGGTCAAAATTTCTGCTTCAAAATGTGGTTTCTATTTCCTGTCTAGGGTCCTATATCTGAAAGAATTCTTCAGTTATCTGTGGTCTAGCCCCAGTGTGTTTAAGTTTTTTGAAAGATATTAGAAAATGACACACAACCCGACCTAAGATCTCATCAGTGAAGAGGGAGACAAGCTCCACGCCAGGCGGGAAGTCCCGAGGCCAGCACAGTAATTCTCGGGCTTCAAAGAGGAAAGCTCATAACAGACCTGTACCAGCGATCCAAGGTCTGCAAACTCAGAAAGAAGCCTGTGTCTTTGCTTATACATGATGTTCTCTGGCGAGGGGACTTGGTTCATCAGAGAAAGCTGAATCAACCAGGCAAGTGTAGGCGTGAATTCCTGCAAGTTCATTTTCTGAGAGCGTGGCATTTGATCTTCAAAATATCAAATTTATGCAGCACACAATCTGGGCCGAGCGGCACGCATGTGTTGAAGTGCGGACGGGTCTGGCCAGAGGAGGGACGGCTGCCCGGGACGGCGGGCGCTGACGGGTTGGCGACATCTCCGCCGCCAAGGCTGGTTGCCTTGGAACACGGTTGGCGAGAAGAAAACTCGGATCCTTGTCCTGTGCCTTCAGCAGCTATGTTCTGTTTCCTAAGCCGTCAGTGGGCAGCCTGCCAACCAAGAGCCTGTGCCTCAGAGAGTACGAACGGCGAGTGTGCCAAGTAACTGCCTCATTGCGCAGGCCTCGCCAGAGCGCTCTGCTCTGCTAAGCAGGTACCTGGGAGTGAACGATCCAGTTGCATGGCCAGATACGTTGCTCGTTGCTAGTATTCTCTGGTTTGGCACTGTCTGAAATATACATTTAATCAACACATGGTGCGTAAGCTAAGGGCGAGCTCTGGGGAAGGGGGAGTGTCGAGAAAGTTCCATAAGCAGCTTCTCTACCTACAGCTATAAAAATGTACCGCACAGTAAAGATTGTGTGGTCTTGACCTGTGAAGGGCTCAGTGTAATACTGACGTGTGTTGAAATCCAGCACCTGTATCACGCAAGCGCCTCCTCGAAACGTGTGTAAAGTTGTCCTAAACGTGTGGATTCTGAGAAAAACGGTAAAGTAGGCTCCTGCTTTATCTTCAATGATCTCTTCTTCCCTAAATCCTCTTTCCTAGTTTCTAATTTTCTGATATTCCTGCTGCAGTGAGATAACTGGTACCCCCTGATGCTCCATCCCTCCGGTCACAGAAGAAAGCGGCTCTGCTACAATCGAACGGGCTTATTTGGGATGTCTAGTTCGTCCTAAGCAATGGGAACACAAAGAGTCACTGCTTTCTAGTTGCCTATAGTATAGTGATGGTGACAGAAATGTGAAGGACATCCACCCTCTACAGTTACAACCCATAATAATCGGCCTTCTAATGGAAGGGAGGCATGGGAGGCACCAGTGACCCATGCCACGTGGAGGGCTTTCTGGCCCTAGAGACAACTGGGCTTTGTCTTGAAGGGAACAAAAGATGCTATAAAAACAATAATGGGACGTGTGCATGTGCAGTCACAGAGATGAAAAGGGCGATCCCATCAAGGGTGTAACCTGCCCCCAAGATAAGGGGGCTCGCCCAAAGCCAGGCAGAGCCAGATGCAGTCCAGGATTCTGGGCTCCACACACTCCAGGGAGACTGGATGCCACGGCCTGACCTCAGTCACCCTAACGTCCCAGTAGGTTATCCGTCCTATTGGAGAAGTCCCAATCTCTTTAAGCTTCACTTCACTGACTAAGTTAAAATTAAGTCCCCTCGGTTGAGTCATTTGAATTTTTGAATGAGCGACTTATCGGAAACAGAAAAATGTAATAATGATAAAATAATAAACACTCCTAGTACTGGGCCCATTTCATCGTGCACAGAGAGATGGCGCGAGTGAGAGGTACGACCAGCATTCCGAGTCGGGGGTCAGTAAAGAGGCCACTGCAGTGAGCGAGGTGAGAGGTGACAGTGGCCGGGATGGGCGGTAGTGGTGACGAGGAGAGAAGAGCTCTTTAGGAGACGGAATCCTCAGTTCGTCCCCCACGCAGCAACCGGATGTGACAGCACATCAGACTTGTAACTCTTCGAAGGCTTCCCAGGGCCATTGGGATGAAATCCAGAACCTCTTCCGACGAGACGGGCTCCTGGGGCTTCTCCTGGATCAACAAACATACCACACTAACAGAGAAATTCACGCGGGCATCCGGGGAAGCTCCAAGTAGAGGTAGGCCGGTGGGGGCGACCTTCTCTGAGGACCAGATGGTGTGAAAGGTCATCATAGTTGAAATGCCGAATCTGCGTGTCACAGCCTCATCTTCATTTCTCCTTTCTTCCTGCATCATTTTCCTGAGAGGCCTCCCAGAAGGGAACAAGTTCAGAGCCATCGGCCCACAGACTCCCAGGTAATGCGTATAGTTCGCCGAATTGTCTTTTTCCGGTGTCATTTGCTATACTCATGTTTTGCTTCTATTTTGTGAAAGTTGCCAGGGCAATGAAAAGACCAGCACGTGACTGAAAGAGTAGACAGTCAAATTCATCTGCATTTTTATTATGGAGGAGATTTTCAGGTTACTAAGGAATAAGACCCTCTTTTAATACATACGGTTTTAATTAGCATCATTTCCTTTCACATCCTGGAGCACTTTCTATTTGCAACCTCACTTCCAATGAGTAATCTTTATCCTTCTCCACAGAAGCCAAGGCTTAGAAAATTATAATCCCTATAATTCTAACTCAGGAAATTGAAGCAAAGAGAGATTACCTTTGCCAACAGAGAGAATGGTTTTATGGCTGAGTCGGTTTCAAATTCCGAGTGTATCCCAGGCTCTCAACACTCTACTAATGAACTGTGTACTATTTTCATTTCTGTTTGCTTACATGCATATTTACCAAGCCACCAGCAACACATAAGATCAGTATCCAAGCTACAAAGCCTTTTCAAATTGCTAACACCAGACATAGCTCAGACTTTCAGTACCAGGAAGCAAGTGGGAACAGCTGCTTTTGAATCAGACATAAATCTAAGCAATGCTCCAATATAGCAAGAGGGGAAAACGACCTTGTCTCATTAAATAGCTAACAGGAGAGTGCATCTGATAGTAAAATCTTGGCAGAACATAAAATACCTGTTTACTGCCAAATTCTAGTCACACAACATTAAGGTGACCCATTTAAGCACAGAGCACAGGCTTCTCGTCATATATAAGGAGTCTCCCTTGTGAATCCCAGTTGCCTTTAAAGTGAGTAGAAACGGTATTGCCAAGATAACCAGGGTCCTGCCTTACAGGGATTTGTAGATAAAAATTAATCCCTCAAATAGTGCCCAGAAGCAAATCAGGGACTAATGGAGACTAGCAAGCAAAGCATAACTAACCTCTTGGCGCCCGCAGCAGCCAAAGCTTCTGAATAATTTTCCAGGGTAGCTCCTTAGTAGAGCACATAGACAAAATCCCATCCGAGCATTAGAAAAGAGACCTATACAAGCATGGTCTGTTTACTTTTCCTTTATCCTTTGTGATGGCCTTCCTCCAATTACTGAGTGTGAGTCTCTCGAGTTTGTTACAGGGTGATCAACTCCTGCTCAGTGAAAAGGTAATTTATTGTTTTTACTTTTATACAGCCAAAAGGTAATTCTAAGAAACATATTGAGGAAAAATATCCTGTGGGATATTTTTAATCAAGAAGCGCAACATTTCCTATATAAATGTTGCATAGGGACTGCCGTGAAAATCACCCATTAAGTAAAATATTCCAAAATCGAATCTCATAAAGCTGGATAGAAAAATCCATTCTTCTACTTTGGACTAGAATGTATAATAAAACTAGGGAGACGTTTGCACGGCATTAAACTCTACGGGCCTAGTGTAATCTAGAGCGTTAACAGAAAAACAGAGCATAAGAAATGGGAAAATAAAAGGGTGATAGCATTTTAACACAGCCACAATTAATAGATCTACCTTCAAAGAAAAGAAAAAGAAAATCAATTCAGTTAGAGAGATGTCGGCGTGGAACAATTATTCATGGCTAATTACTTTTTAAAAGATGATGACAATGGGTTAGTTTTTCCTGATATTGAGGAAGGAAAACCTTCGGGGAAATCATTTGCAAAGGTTAACAAGAATACGAATTATTCTTTGGTATGTTGGAAGGCAGAGAAGAGAGAAGAAGAAGTAAAATACTGGTATAGTCTAGCTAAGGTCATCAGGACAACAGAGTTGATGTTATAAATGATCGTTTTCCAAAATCCAAACTTGTCATCAATATGCCTCACAGTGACTTATTTCCTAGAAAAGATGATTTGTTATGTAATGTTCAGTAACTCACCAGACAAATGACTTTAGTTTTATTCACTAGTACAGTGTGAAAGATGAGATTACATGTAGTTGTTCTACCTATAAATTAAAAATCCTTTTAAAACAATTCCTGTAGTACTATTTCAATGTATGCTCTTGGCTTTGACCTTAGAAAAGTTGGTGGTGTGTAGTGATACCTGCTCACAGAGTTTACCTGGAGAAACAAAAAACCTTGGTAGCTTTCACAGGCAGTGTTTGAATATAGGTTAATTATAGATTAAAGCCTAGTTGTGATCAAAGACCATGCACATTCGTAAGAAATGAACAGACTGTGGCCTGGTTGGTCCCTTCGTTTTCATCATCAGAAATACCTACAAACAACAGGAGGAGATACATATCAAAGAAACCCATCCCCCAGTAGAGGGAGGCAATGGGGTATTTACTATACACCAGAATTTCCAGAATCCCTACCTAAACTTTGTCTGAAGTACACATATATGTACATAAAGGATCTGTGGGTGTGGATGTCGGTACCTATGGCTCATATGTAAGGCTACATGCTTCCCTTACACAACGGAGCTCTTCTGAGAACCATTAACATTGGCTGATATGTAGACACACTTTCTACAGGAAATACGCAATAATTTTCTCTTTTCAAAGCGTGGTGAATAAAATAGAGACCATTCACTAATATTGTTTAGTCATCCGGTCTTCGATACGGAAACTTGACTCAATTATTGAAACAGGAATTTATCCTGACTTGCTCAAGTCACAGCTGAAAATCCTAGTTTAAATGGCCCATTCACTGCCCTTCCATTCAACCCCAACAGTCTCTGCAACTTTCGGCTGATGGATTTTTAATTGTACAAATTCCTCTGCCTTCAGCGCATTCCCTCTCTCTTCTCTCCTTTATATGTCTTACGGACCTATGCGTACCCCTACCCCATAGGTATCATCACTTATTCATACCTCATCAAGCACAACCCAGAAAAGCCTTCTCTGAATGCAGCAGCCTACAGTGAGCTCACCACCGTCTGGCAGTTCATACTGTCACACCTGACATTCTCCTACTGCCTAACGTGATTATTTGTCTTTAATAATTATGTCAGCTGTAAACTGCTTGAAAGCAGGCCAGTGCATTACACATCTTCTTGTCCTTAAAAATAATAGCATCATATCTTCTTTATAGTAGGTGCTTAAACAATGTTTGGGTTCATAAATGGATTGAATTTAAATGGCCCTAAATATTTCTCACGATTTTATGTAGGCAAATTAGCCTATAAGCAGATAGCATTCATATAAACAAACTAGAAGAATTTCTGTTAACCATAACGTGTATACTAGAATTCTGCATCATAATGTCACCAGATAACAGAATCTTATTTAAGTGAACAATGTAAAAAACAAAATGTAGACAACAACTTTCATTATTTTAGTTAAAATTTTTCTTCATTAGGGAATTGTTTTCTGTTTGGAAAAGTGGTGATGAAGAAAATGGTAACTACAAGTGAATTTTCCATTTTTTGTTCGTATTTAAGGATTTTCATTCATTAGTTTCAAGGAAAGCTGTTGAGAAAGAGAAGTTGAAGACAGATGCTGAATTAAGTCTTCGAATGAAAGATAACTGTAATGAAACAACTGTTGCTTTCTTTTTACAAACATATCTGGAAGTGAGAAGAAAACAAATGAAGAAACAAAAGGAGGAGGTGTCAGATTCTAACATTTCCAAACATGGATATAGAGTGTTAGTGAAACAACTAACTCCAATCGCTAAGTTTCAGCAAACATTTACGGGAACATCCATTAGCCTCTTCTCTCCTTGAATGTATGACCATTATCATCTTTTTTACCACCCTAATAGAATCGAGGCATTCATGAGATTAGATTGTTATAGTCCAGAGAGATTCCAAAAACTGATATTCTGTTGTCAACTCAACAAGAGAATTCACCATGTCTATTTGTTAATGTGTCTTATAAACATTTGCAACACCTTTTGTGAAAATTCCATGTAAGCTAAAGGCAATGGTTTTTCAAACCTTTGGAAATATTGAGAAGAGCTTGGGTAGCCTCTCTTCTGAACAAAGAAATGATTACTCCGATTATTCTTCCTAAGGAATATTTTAAGATTATGAATGCATCGTAGCGTGTGTATTTTAACTCAACTTGACGTTCTCTATGGGGATCTCGAGGCCTCTTAAAAATACAATAAACCCTGAACTAAATTCCACAAAAACCCAGGGAAGAGAAAATTACCTATCTCTGAATCCTCTTTGGAGGGCGTTTTAGAGAGATCGGAAAAGGACATTGATGGATTCCTACAGACGAAAGTTTAAGAAGTAATATCTAAACTGAAGGGGGAAAAAAAAAAAAAAGCTGCTAAAGTGTTTCCAGTGTTTTCTGCTGATGCTTTAAGTTCTACATTGTAGTAATTGGAATGGGATTTCATTACGAGAAGTTTTTAACCAATCACACCACCTGCATCCTTATGAGCGATGGGGACTAAGTGTACCTGTTATGGCCATTACCATCATGGTCTCCAGGGAAACAGCCCAAAGAAGTTATTGAAACTGTAAAAATACAGGAGGAAAGCATGAGGCACTTCCGACAAGCTCCACACTCCAAAATACTTGACGCTTTAAAGTAAATAAATAACAAACTCACACAATTTCACTTAAACAATCATAAGGAGGAAAAAAGCTCTATTTCATTTTTATTTCAAGTGTTTTTAGCACTAAACACCAGCCCACTTCGCTTGAAAAATATTATCCATATTTTTTATTTCTTCAAAAAATATAAAGCCTCACTAGGGTTGTCAAGTACAATACGTTTTAAGGTGTAGGTAAAGTTAAAATTATCCATGAACGCAAATAATTCATCTATCCTAAGTTCTTTAAACACAATAATTATTTATGCCTCTTTTATGGTTCCATTTTAGCTTCCAAAGTTATGTGGCTAAAATATTTTTATAGAAATCCATTATATATGATGGCAAAATTCCCATCCCCAATCTCTGTATCTGGGACGCACGCTTTTCCTTCTTGTCCAGGCTGTCTTTGAAATTCATGGGCTCTCATTACAATGTGAGAAGTAGAGCTGGTGAATTTTTTTCTAGCTTCTTAGTCCTCAATCTTACAATCCGAGAGAGTCAGTGTCCTGCCTTATAGGCTCTGTTTAGTGAGGAAGGAGCGCTCCCTACACCTCTGCTGCTGAAGTCAAGTTGATGCCCAGGGAAGTACAGCAGACCCAAGCGGACATCCTTCAGATCCAACATTTTCCAACATCTGCTGTGCCGTTCTCGGGGCTTCACGGATCTGTGCTTCCTGATTTGACTTTCTAAGCGAGGTAAGAAAACCAAGCTTAACGAACAGTTGCAGAGCCACAGGACGGAGGGGGGAATATGTTTCCCAAACTCCCAAGCCTCTCAGGTGGTTCTGAGTATGTATCACATAACCTGTACAAACTGAGGCACATGATACAGTGGACTCCGCCCAGCCCCCATCTGAACCAGGCAGGCTGAGGCTCGGGTCGTCTATGAGAGGAGGGGCAGGCACAGGTCCTCTTGCCTCCTGGAAGGTAGAGGAGTCCCCTGCCCCCAAATGAGAGAGTGAGGGAGATGAGGCCAGGTCTCCACATCCCTAGAACTCTCTGAGCCCAGCGCTCATTTCTCTCCATTTTTACAGGGTATCCTTCCGCTGTAGACACCCATGATTGGGTGCCCACTAAGGTTCCTCCATGAAAGTCTAGAACTTGCTTGGCCTCCAACTATGAGGAAGGACTCAGGTTTCATGAGGGCAGAAATTGATACAGTTAAGAGAAAGAATGCAAAATTGCAAATACAAAATGAGGTATGAAAGTGAATGCTTATTAAAAAGAAGAAGAAATCATAGCATAGTGATGGATAGGTCACAGCGGGTCCCAGGTGTCACCCACCGTCACAGGACGTGGATCTACCACTGTCACTGGGAACAAACAGAGAGTCCACCCTTCCTCCCACTCGGTCAATTTTATTTTTTCACATGCTTTGGAAAACTGTCTCTTTCACAAACAAGGTGTTTGGTTAGTTGAGAGATTTCACTGATGCTTATGAGTTCTTCGTGTAATACTTCAAGTTTTGCAAATTCTGGCTGATAACTAAGGGAGTAAATGACGAATTAGATCTGGTATCACCACTGAAAAAATTATTTTAAAAAGTAAAAATCCTTTAAACAAATATTTAGTTTTTCTTTTCCCTAGGGTTTGTTTGTTTTACATACATTTCTTAACCACAACCATATATAAAGAAATAAATTTACTTTAATAGCCCACTACTACTCTTTAAAACGTATACAGATTTGCAAGATAAACAAAATATAGATTAGAAATTACTCTAGTGGTTAAAATTTAATTGCATTGATGAAATTATGAGAAAGGGTTCATTTTCTGGTGCTGTCTTTTTGTTTTTGTTTTTGTTGTTTTTTTTTTTTTTTTGAAATCCTGGTTGCTGGCTTACTCTCTAATTTGGTAATTTGCAGTAGGTTTTCCAGTCATTAGTGCAAATTAGCAAGGTTTAGCTATAATGTGAATATTAATATCTTCATTTAGAACCATTCCACATGTCTTCTTCTAGTTCCTAAGGACAAGTTTTATTATTTTTAAACCTTGGAGAAAGGATATATAAAATTCATGAATACGATGTTAATGAAAAGGCATTTCATAACCAATGCATTATGCTTTATCTTCTATGAAGAAAATATCATCAACTTTGGTGATATTGTATTGCAAAAGCCCCCCAAAACTGCAGACATTCCCATGCACATAGCACACTGTATTAAAAGAATATGGGTTCTTAGCTGGAAAGGGTTTTCTAGCCCAGTCGGACCCATAACCACCTGAACACACACCTCACCTGCATCTAAGCTGCAGATGGCGGAACATGTGCCTCCCGTTTGCTGCCTCCAAGCCCTTCGCTCAGCATCCCGCGCAGTCACCAGGGCTGTGTGCCTTCAGCTACACGACCTCTGGGGCGCACTAGAGAAACGTTACCTCTGTCTGTGCCCCTTTAAAGACCCTTTTATGTCTTCAGAAGGTGTCGCCATGGCGCTCGCTCACTTTCGTAATTCTCCCTGACAACCACTCCTCCTCAATGCCGGCTTTCGCCATGGCGCTCTAATTCAAAGCACACTAGGGACGGTCGCTGTCAGTGGCCTTTTTCCTAAAAGAAAGAATATTGGGCTTTTTCCTGTGAGTACACCAAAGCCACCGCCTCTCTAGTTCCTTAGGATAACCTGCTCAGCCCTGGTACCTAGTCCTCTGCCTCGTCTGACTCAGGCTTCAGAAAATTCCAAAACTTTCTTCCTCTCTCTCCTAATCTTGGCATTATTTAAATTTAACACTTCTCATCAATTAGCTCGGAGACAAGAATGATCACAGGATACAATATCCTCATGAAAAAGGAAGATACATTTACTAGCCGAGACCAAAACAAGACAAAAAGATGGATAGTGGGAGGAAAAATCAGAGAACCTTATTTTCTGAATTGGATCACCTCCTACTTATGGCTCTAAAATTCCTGAAAGAATCTTGAGCTTTGGATTTCAATCTGTGCTCTGACACATCTCAGAGATTCTGTTCCCTTTTTTATAAAATGTGGATACTACCTCGTAAAGCTATGGTAAGCACTGAAGAATAAAATACATAAAATACCTACGCCACAGCTTGGTACATAGTCAGGCCTGAATAGATAGTGATGTTATTATCATAATTGAAATCATTATTAAAATGGCATGTGTCTGAACATCCACCCAGATCCTCGCGCAGGCCCTAGGGTTAATTGCCAGTGAAATAGCCATTGACACAGTTTGGGCTCCAAATCCAAGAGGGATTCCGACTGGAAGCAGCCCGGTCTACAATTAGCCAGATGGACAAGCCAACTCTGACTTGTTCTAGAGAAGGCGAGACTCAAAAGCCAAGATGATCATCTGCTACAGAATTCAATGAGCCAGGCACAGGAGATTTTAGGGCTAAGATTTCAGAGTTGAGATGGAGTTGGGGTCAGAGCAAGGACAGGTGGGGAGCAGGTGGCAGCCATCCTGGACCTCAAACACAGGTGAGTATTTCCAGCTCACCTCTCTGAGGCAGAGGACACGTGATGCTTGGGAAGAGGAAGGAGGCGTGAAGGGTCTGAAACAGGACGGAGAACCTAGGAGGTAAGAGATGAGAATGTTTTCGGCCCATCTGAGCTATTTTTAAAATGCTGCATAAATACTGTTCTAACGCCGCCTGTGGAAAACACCTGTGTTCAAAGCCAGTCTACCTGAAAAAAAAAAAAAAAGCACATGCTCTGAGCAGCAGTTCTATTTCCTGAAAATCAGGCACCTGCTACCTGAAGTCACATCCCCTGCTGTGCAGAGGCAGCCATCAGATCCAACAGCTGAGTCCACTTGAACCATGAGACAAAATGACCCTGTGGGCGCGGCAGGGCTCCACGGAGCACCCCTCCGAATCGCGTTGGCGGCTCTCTCTTGCTGCAGTCAATCTGTCGGCAGCATTTATTGGGCCCTTGTCCTCAGGGCTGTGGGCAGTCCTGGGAACAAGGTGTCACCTCCTCTGCACGAATGCATACGGGCCACCCCCTCACAGATGTAAAGGCCTTCTCCCCACACGATCTCTTTCTGTGACACTTGACAACTCCCCTGCAGCTAACGTCCCGGCGCATCTGTAAATTTTTAATACTTCAGTATAACATGCCTTCTCTTCAGACTCCTCGCGCCTGTTCGTAGAATTTATGGAACCCTTTCCCCTCAAGTTAACGCACACTTTCTGCTGGTCAATGTGCACCCACTTCGGAAATTCATCTCCAGTGCAGTGTTTAAGAGCATAGTCAAGGGGAAAAACAAAAACAAAAAAAAAAACAGGGAGGAAGGAGAAGAAAAAGTATGAGGCTCATGAAAAGGGAGAGTCAGAACAGACTGCAGTGAAGCTAAACTGTCTATTCACTTGAATCAAATGCTATAAATTTCTAAGCATAATATTTGACAGTAAACTGTCATCAAAGCAACAGACTCATTATAAAAATGCTAAGTGTGTATAAATCTCATTGACTGCTTATCATTAACTGTGCAGGGTGCTGATAGGAAATGCCTGGTTATAATTTATATTTCACTAATAAGGTCCATTCCAGAGTAGAGCTGTCAAATCTATTACTCACCTTTCTCCAGTTTTATAGTTGTTCTGGACAGCACTGAAATTGAATGTTAGAAGTGTGGTTTCAAGCATTATCTTTTCCTTCATATCTCATCCCTGCATATTGAAGCATGCCTCACCTCTCCTCAGAACTCAGCAGCCAGACGTTTACTCAGAAAGCAACCCTGTCCCCCATCCCCCAAAAAGAGAGAAAACATTCTTTTAAAAAGGAAAGATGCAACAGAGTATTATTTGCCCACTTGCAAACTCAAAAGGGAAAATGCAATTTGAATATTGGCAGTTCTGATTATCCTGTTTTTCTAGCATGTTATCAGCATTAGTAATTAAGGATGCTCCATGTGCGTGTGCGTGAGAGTGTGCATGTGCGTGTGTGTGTGTGTGTGTGTGTGTGTGTGTGTGTTTTGTCTTTTTGGCTGTGATAAAGAAACCTGCCAATAAGCCACTACAACATGGTAGGTGCGAGACAAGGCATATTTTAGGTTGTTCCCTTTACCTATAGGCTGGTATTTAAGGGTCTCAAAAAAGTTTACCCAAGTATTAGGCCACATCCTCATGATCTCATAAATCAGGGAAAAGATGCTGGTCCTGACAGATGCTGCCTAAGGCATAGGACATGTCAAAGAAAATATTTGTACAAACACCAAAACAAAGCAGCACACGGTTTAACCTCCACCACACTTTAGGGCCCATACTCTTGAAATGCCAAACTCTAAAAAAGTCTCAGTGGACTCTGAGGGAATGTTTTCATATTTTTGGCATATGATAAATGGAGCGACCAGTTCTTGCTTCACCGAAGGTTTCCAGGGTATAGAGGAATAGAAAGGAGCTCCTGGAATGTGTCGAGGTGATGTGATAGGCAAGAATGGAAACTGAAGGTCATGGTGAGAGCCGAGCTTTTCCAAAACATTAAAGCAACAGAATCATAGTAACCAAATCGCAGACCTCCTGGGTCAGAACCAGTTCTGAATTAAAAAGCTTATATTTGAAAGGTCTAAGATAAAAGTCCACAGGGCAATGAGTTGCTATTTGCCACCAGTTTTGACCATGAAATACTCCCTCTTCTGTGGCCACGTGCTCCGTGTATTTTAAAGCAGCATCACTTACGAGCTATCGGTGACACAGAGGGCTGGGCTTGAATAAGCGGGATCACGGAATTGTTGCATGACGACCCTGCAGCCCTGTTCTCTTAGTCTGTGCTCCTGGGACTCCGTCTTGTGTTCCTAATGACTAAGGCCATCGTTCGGAGGACATGCCGAAGTGTTCCACCGAACTCTGCTACCGTGGGTCTGGGGTCCCGGTCTCCCAACTAGATGGTTCGATTCAAAATTAACATGCTAGATTATGGGTCAGTTAGTCGTTCATGTCGCTGGTGCATAATGTTAGCCTCCTACCACCACTGCCTTCTGAACTTTGTTGTAACTCCCCAGAGACTTTCCCTACAGAAGGCTACAGGTCTTCAGCCAGAAACGTGAGGACTTCTGCCGATAGGCAAGAATGGAAACCAAAGGTCACGGTGAGAGCTGAGCTATTATTTTATCTCATGTTTTGAGGGCGCTTCTCTTCCCTTCAAATCTGGCCCAACCTTTCTCTTTTCCCTCTATGCAACCAGCCAGCAGTCAGCCATCACTCCTCTCCATGTGCTATTAAGTCCTTATCTACCCCGTCCCTCTAAGTCTCCTCTTCAGCCTTTCAGAGAGAAGGAAACAACGCTCGTGCATTTAGTCAACTTGAATAAAACCCTGCCTCAAACATCACTAGATCTTTAACCTGGGAGGCAGTCCCCTAAAATCACTCAGCCTGTCGCCTCGTTAGTAAAATGAGCGTGTCAATCTGATTCGGCACACCCCTTCCCAAGAACGTTGAATAGTTCACAGCTACTGAATCATCTCAGCTCTTTACCACTCACTCACAGGTGACATCCTCTCAAGGGCACACCTAGCTTTTTCAGTCACTCGGGGGAGGTTGCAGCTGGACTGTTGGAGATGTATGATTGCTACTCTCCCCACTGCCATTCGGCACAAACTCTGCCTTGATTTCTAATAAAGCTCTTGAACAGTATAAGAGCTACGTCCCTTTGCTTGACACCCAAGGCCCCTTGTGATCAGCCTGACCCTGACTCCCGGTGTCCCACCCCGTCCACGGCCTCCTCCAACGCGTCCCCCGGCACACGAACACTCTTGACTCCCCAGTGGTACTGAACAACCCAGTGTGCTTTCGCCTGCAGATCTTGCTTCAATTTCCCTTCCCGCTGTGCTCTGCTTGTTTGTGTAACTTCTACCCGCCCTTCAAGTGACAACTCAAATCCTATTCCCATCAGGAGAACTTTCCTGACACCTCCAGGCAAACTGTAGTTTCTCTAGCCCTTGCTCCCCACAGTCTAAACACTCCGTTTCAGCAGTTGTCATTGCTAAGTGTTTGTTTGCAAGTCCGGCAGCCCCTTAGATGTTCACTGCCTCCAGGAACTGTGTCACTCGATCTCATCTCCAGGGGACGCCACAGCGCCCAGTGCACTGTAGCTGCTCAATAAATGCTAGAAGAATAAATGGATGTGACCAGTCTCTTCTACAAAACCTCTCCAAAAACCACAGACAGAATCAGTTACTGTTCAATTCTATGGCTATGTCGATAGGACATCGGTCTCACATATTCTTCTGGCCCTGTGTCTATAAGGAGGGCTGGGAAACAATTTGCTCACATCACCCTAGGCCAAAAGTAACTTCATCAAGAAACTTATCAAAATTGGCCACGTTTGTGAAGTTCGCATAACGCTTACAGGGCTGTAGAGAATCGACCCTCTAATTCACATTCAGCGGAGTAACTAACTCCACAAGTAGGGGATGGAGGCGAAAAGATCCAGATAGCAACTCAGAGGCCCTTGGAATTAATGAGCTTTACACGTGGGAAAAAAAAACTCTGCCGTTTGATGTCTGGTCACATTCCTAATTTGAACCAAGTATTTCGCGAAGGTGGGAAAGCACGTGCCGAAAATGCATCTGCGTGGCCGGAAAAAGAATTCCGTGCATACGCCTCAAGGATGGAGGAGCGACGGTATGGTTTTGTTAACAGAAGTAAATGCATACATAAACCGTGCAGTTAAATGCCTGTAGAGGATCTAACGTAGCTAACAGCAGAGTCGGAATCAAACCCAGATGTGACAAGCCGCGCAAGCAGAATAAATATGACCGTCTTCCTCCTAATTTAAGCTCACTGCCATATTGTCATTGTCCAAGAGCCTCATGCAGTCCTACGACGAATGCTGAGATCACAATAGCCTCGCGAGGTACCCCTGCATCAACACACACGCTAAGCAAAAAAAAAAAAAAAAAAAAAGCAGCAATTTTTATTTTTTGCTGATAAATGGTTTAATCAAACCTAACGGATGAGGCAATATATTGTGAGATCATTCTGTTGTTCGGATCACAGGGTCATTGATTTTCCTCGGTGTAGATACATCACGGTGCGTCTGAGCGTGCGCCGGCAGACGAGGCGATGAGGAGGCGTGACACAGATTTCCTGTGAAAGGCAGTATATTACGTTCTAGCTAGGAAATATTTTATATTTTTATGTTTTAAAAATGTTAAAGGAGGAGGAAGGCATCAGAACTGGTCGTTTTCTGGTGATTGTGTGGAAGGAGCATAACATGGCAAGGTAACGTCGCGCTTCTCGAAAAAACAAACAAAAAAACCACACACAGAAAAAGCATTAAGGTGAGAAAGAGGTGCATGCTAAATTTCAACACAGCTTTCAAAACTCAGCTCATGTGCTCTGAGGCTGGCTTGGGCAAATGTCACTAAAATAATAAACAGGGTCAGATTACTGTTGTGTAATTTGGACAATTCGATTCTTTAAAAGAGGACCCCGGGCCACGTCTCTGGAAGACACTGCTTACTGCTTTGTGGCCGGCCAGCAGCAGCCCAGAGCTTCCGACGTCCGCAGCTGTGTATCACGCGCGGGCAGGTCTGCTTCGTGTTTCTGCACAGGTCTGTTTTACGTGCCCGAGAGCCGACACTTCTACAATTACACCGACTACAATTTTCAATGGAAAAAAACAGCTCGCGTTCACGTAACATTGCTACGGGATGAGGGTAGTCACATTGGCAGAACACGCGTGGTTTCCAAAGGATCCTCGCAAACGCTTTCCTTTCGAATCTCCAGCACCCCTGGGATGCGTACAGGAAAGGCACTATCTAATTTTAGAGGTGAAGACACTGATGCTCAGAGAGGCTAAACGGCTGGCCACGCAAGGTCAGCTAGCTCTGAGGACTCCCTAAGAGGCGCCAGGCCTTCCAAGTCCCAGTTCAGGACCCATGCCATACTCCACGGCTGCCAGGAGAGGGAGCTGTGCAGATTTTGGGTTCCGGGGCTTGAATTTCTCCTCCGCCAGTTAGTTATCTCGTAGGGCTACTGCGACGCTGTTGTTAAGTTCTCTGGCTCTTCATCTGACAGACGCTGGTCTGATCGCAGAGATCCTCGGCTCACACTTAGTTTTCGTAATTTTCCCATGTGGCTGCATCTGGAACTAAGTAGGACAGACGTCCTAGAGACATGAGCTCCAAGGCATGAGACTTCTAAGGCACACCACTGTCACACCACTGTGTGAGCCCCGTTGGCTCGGGGATGGAGGGCCATTTCCCAGCATGTGAAAATTTCCGGGATGAAAGCAGGAATGACGGCTCCCCCAGGAAGTGGCACTTGAAGCACAAAAACCAGGACAGTCCCAGGCACGCCAGAGCAGCTGGTTATCCTAGTTTTCAAAACTCTAGTGAAGTATCAGAAACAGCTTAGCTCGCCCAAGTTCTGCACCGCTATTCCCAATCTGCCCATCAGTAAAAATTTACCAAGGAATCACATGAAATGAGTCCAATTATGAAAGACCCGGTGTGGACAAAACTTGGAACAGACGGAGCCTTTATTTTACTTTCAGTCATTTACTTCTTACATGTTTCATGCTTGAGAATGAGCTACGCATTAGAGGGTAAATTGTTAAGTAAGCGAGATTTAGCATTTGCCACCAAACAACTAGAAAGAGAGAGACACGCAGAGAAGCATTTATACTTTGGTGTGAAAAGGACACAGGAGGCTATGGGAAGACAAGGAAAGGACTCGTAGCCCATGGGTGGTTTGGGAGGGGAAAGGAGGAAGTGGACGTACAGAGAAGAAATTCTGAATGAAGGCGTGTGCACGCTGACAGAACTCAGCTGCGTGTGCAGAGGGAAGGGCTGGGGCCCGAGCGGGGCTGGCACAGGACGCTCTGGCCAGAGAACAAGAGGCACAGAGGGCAGGAAGCAAGATGCAGCATGTGCAGAGAAGCCTCAGGAGAGGACGCTGCAGAGGGGATCGTGACAGACTTCTCATCCCAGGCGGACGAGTGAAGGCTTCATCCTGTGCAACCAGGAGCCAGGGAAGGGTCTTAAGCAAGGCAAAGACACAATCGGATGCACTTTAGAAAGACGTTGTGGCTTCGATGTGGAACATAGATTTGGGGGGAGGAAGAGACAAGACTGGAATCTAGTAAGACTGGAACAGTTGCTGTAAACTGAACGGGGGTGGCCTGTGCTAAGATAGTAGCAGTGAGCAAGGAGAAGAGGAGACAGATTGTTAAAGATAAGAAGGTCGTAGAATAAACAAGATGTAGAGATTGATTGAATACAGCTTGTAAGGTAACGGAAGCCATCTAGGATGCCACTGTACACAGCATATCTGTGTATATATACATGTGTATTCATGATGAATTCGTATTCTCATCCTAAAAGCAGTCGCGTGCTACCCACACAAATTTAAAATGTTTCCTAAGCCACAAATAGGACAGCTTGGGATTCCATGGTCATGCCCAGCTACACCCTCTTAAAACTAGCTAAGCAGTGTGTGGTTATATGTGTAGATCAGAGCCAGGCCTGGTAGAGCTAGATTCACAGGCAAAAAAAAGGACCCTCATCCATTCACCCATTAACCAACATATATTGGGCCTCCTCAGTGCGAGTGGCTGCTCTAGACACCGAGAGGAAAAGATGCCTGAAATGGGGTCCCTGCCCTCAAGGAATCCATAGCATAGGGGAAGAGACGGACAGTAAAAAATCAGGTGCGGTGCAATGTGACCAGTGCTAGAATGCAGGGAAACAGAGTCACATGGGAGTACAAAAAGGGAGCAACTTATGCAGCCTGCGGGAGAAGGTCGGTCCATGACATCTTCTGGAAGAGGTGAAGCCCATGGCGTGCCTATAGATATGTCTGTGCATGTATTGCAGATTTCTAGCTCATCCTGTCTCTCCTTTCCAGTGAGTTCTTTATGGAAAAAGACTGTTTTATCTATTACAGAACATTGCACAGCAGATGCTCAATAAGATAGTTGGATGGATGGATGGATGGATGGATGGATGGATGGATAGATGGATGGTAGATGAAACGAGTGAAGGGAATGAATGAATACCAAGCTGACCTCAAAGGACTAAGGAAGAATGGCCATCGATTCAAGGCAATCTCCAGGCAAATAGCACTGTGTGGTGAAAGGTGACTTATTGAGAAGGTCCTGAATTAAATGGGCCATCTGTTCAATTTGTCGTGTGGAGTCTGACCCTCATCCGTTGATTCTTGTTGCTTAGTATTTATTGAGCCAGATTTTCTCTGTACTTAAGCTACTCCCTGGGAGAAGGTTAGACACTTCTAGAAACTGCATTAACTTCGTCAAGCCACTAGGGTACTATTCAGTGAATTACTTTTCGGTAATTAAAGATGCTGCAATACAAAAACACAATGTGCCGAGAAATGGAGAGCTAATCTTTCTGCCTGCCTTCTCCAGCTGCCTACTTCTGATTCCTGAAGAGATAGGGTGCAAATATGTGGGGATTATACAATGGCACTCAGTCCTGGTTTCATCTGAGAACCTACAGCATTCTCTTCCTAAAGCCCATGAATTTTTCACATTAGAGAACAAAGATTAGCAGGATCAAGTGACTCAAGTACTTAATGTGTCTAATCCTCATTCCTGCACAAATTCACTCCGTGGTTTTGTACTTATCTTCAAACTCTTTACCTTCTTCGCCCCTCTCTGTGCCTCTGTAGGATAATAAGAGCCATTGTGGGCTCTGGACAACCTATATCTCGCATCTTTTTTCTTCTAATGTTAAAGGAAGAAACAGCGCTGGGTTTGAATGGCTTGTCTTTTCATGCCCATATGCATCCCAGAATCTATTTATTAAAGAGAAAATGGTCTGCCCGGTCCCCCCACCACCTTGCCCCTGGAAAGCCAGTGATACTCGTTTTCTATTTTCAAACATCTTCTGCTTCTACTTTGCATCTTTAATTACCCAGGGCACTGGTCCTGTGTCATGTGACTCACACCACGCGGTTTTGCCCTTAGTTCATTTAAGCAAAATCATTCCCGGTTTGAGCCAAGACATATTCAATGTACAATTACCTGGTGGGTCGGGGCTCTGCCGTTTTGTCATTTTTACTGGCATTTTCTCCATTATTGCTAAGTACTGAGCAGTATAAGCTGTCAGAGCCACACGGCTGGCCTGAAACTTAATTTTCCTAAATTGCACAATTCTTCAGAAACAGCTCAGCCCCCCAAAGAACAGTCTCCTTGACAAGGGGCAAATAGGGTTAAACTTCAAACTGAGTTATGGAGAGCTTACCAAGAGCAATCGTAGGAGGAAGCAATTAAGCAGAAGTTGGGTTTTGCGGGCTGCGTGAGACTTTTAGAGACAATACAGAATTCTGCATCAAAGCGGCTGCTCAAAAGCCTTTGCGTAGTAAGAGGTCTCAGAACGCGACGTGCAGGAGTAAAGGAAGAGGCGGGCAAGCGCGAGAAACGCTTCCTGAACACCCACTGTGTGGGAGACGGTGTGCTCCGCGTTTTTACAGGCGTTAATTCTGACAATCATCTCTTAAGACAGATATTTTATGCCCTTTTTACAGAGGTAGAAAGGCAGTGGATTGGTCAGGGATACACAGCTAGTCAGTGAGGCAGTCTCGTTCAAACCTAGCTCTTCTGAATCCATATGTGATGCTCGTTGCACCAAAGCCTCCCTGGAGGTGGCAGAAAGCTGTTTCTTGGCGACCGGCAACGGGTAAGCTGGTCCAGCTGACCCTGGAACACGGGTTTGAACTGCGCAGGCCCACTTACGCATGAGTTTTTTGGTTTTTTTTTTTTTCCAATAAGCGCTGCATTTTGTCTTCCTCGTGATTTTCTTAATAACATTTTCTTTTCTCTAGCTTACTTTATTGTAAGAATATAGTATATAATCCATATGATGTATAAAACGTGTGTTAATTGACTGTGTACATCATTGCAAGGCTCCCAGTTAACAGTGGGCTCTACAGAGGTAAGTTTTGGGGGAGTCAAAAGTTGTAGATCTTTGACTGCTTGAGGGGGTCGGTGCCCCTCACTCGAGTTGCTCAAGAGTCAACTGTGTTACAGCCCCCTGACTAAAGGTGCTGAGAAGTCACACGAGAACACAAAATGCTCTGAGCTGATAGTCCCTTCTCCTCACCCTCCTACCCTCGGGACGACCCATTGGCTTCCTACGGTGCCTCGAGAGAAGCAGCCCCTCGGGCTTCTCCTGTCCTGTGTACTCTCAACCCCCTGCACTTCCCACTCATGAAGAGAAGCCCCTCGAAGTCAAGTAAGTCACCCTATCACCCAGAGTTCGAAAAACCATGAATCAGCTTAGCCTCAAACACCAATGGCCAATGGACCCCACATCTGTAGCCATCAGGTCTGAAAGCAGGCAGTGGCAGTAAAGACATTAGAGAAACCATATTGCAAGAGCAAGATATTCAGTTTTTTCTCTCTTGTTTTACAACGTTTCTTTTTGTTTTATAACCATCTTAGTTCCCTCATTTTTGTACGGGAGGTTAATTCAACATCTTGTGCTGAGAACTGAAAAACTGAAGTGAGCGTGGCCCAGGAACCTCCAAACCGACGGCCAGTGTCAGAGTCTCAGGCAGACTTGGCAGTGCTGAGGCCCTTCTCGAGTTTGGCTGACTCCAGGACGAACCCATTTTCCGAAAGCAGTTACTTAAATCTAGTTCCCCTTCCTTCCTCTGTGGGCCCTGAATCACACCTCACATCTCCTCACTTTTCAACTCGGCCTCCTCATAGCACTCTATTTAGAATCCTGAGGTGTGTCTTTCTTGGGCTCACCCGAAAAAGTCAAAGATAAAAACCTTTTATTTATGACGACTACTCCCTCCGCAAAAAGAAAACTGTTTCAAAGAGACTAATGGTTTTATTCATCCGGAGCACATCAGGAGGCAGCTGAAAACCAGGGAATCCGAGAGGAGGAGAAGCAGGACGGGCGTGTCCCAGGGTAAGGAGAGGGAGGGGTGCGTGTCCCAGTGGACTCGCTCGGGCAGCAGGTTTCATCTTTATGGTCTCTGAAACTCACAACTGGAACTTCGCTCAGGATGGGCTGGTGCGGTCCCCTCCCAATAACTGTCCAAGCAGTTAATTATCTCAAGAGATGTTTTTGCTTGCCCTGCAGTCTTTAGGTTCATTAAGGCTTGGGGGTAGGAAAGGTAGCAAAAAGGAAAAAAGGGATAAAAAGAAAGGGGACAAGGGACAGAGGCAAGAGAAATGGCGGCACAGCTATCATGTCCGGTCGAGTCTTTTTAAACTTCCTCCTTGTAGGCCCCCAACATCTGGACGTTTAGAAGTAAGGTCATCCATCCTCCCAGCATCCTTGACAACTCCTGCCCCCTCCGTACAGGCACAAACGCGTTGGTGTCACCACGTGGGGTGGAAGTTACCCCCGTGAGACTGAAGCCACGGTCCCCGCGGATCTATGTGGGACACAAAGAGACGCATGGGCTGTCTTCTGGGACCCCGGACATGACACACGGTATCTCATTAGCATTTTCCTTGGAGCCACAGAAGTGAGGCTTGTTGGCTGCCAGCCTCTCTGAGCTTTGGGGATGATGATTCCAACTTTGATGCTTTCTGGAAAAATAGACCTATCACAATGCCAAGAAGACCGTCCGCTCTCTCCCTCACTGGAACACCGCCCCTCCTCTGGTGCCCAGCCCTCCGAACACAGCATCTTCCCTTCTCGTCCTCTCCCTCGGCGACCGAGGCAGGCATGTTTACCGAGCCGTCGCAAGCCCGGAGCGCTAAGGACCCTGGAATGTCCCTAAGTACTTGTGCTACTTGCTTTCCACTGTTTATTTTGTAGAAAACAGTTCATCAGTTCTCTGCACAAGATGTCAGATTAGCCTACCATGTAAGAAAATGAGAGAACTGGGAATGTTAAAAAAAAAAAAAAAAAACCTTTGTAAAACAAGAGAGAAAATACTTAAAGGAAAGTCTTGCTATTGTCAAATGCAACCCGGACTCTTACGCCTCTATGGCCACTGGCCCTTCTCAAGCCTGACGGGGGCGGAAAGGCTCGGGCACAGCAGTGCAAAGACCTCGAGCTCAGGTCCAGCGCTTCCCTAACGAGCTGTTTGACCTTAAGCGGGTTGTGTGGCCTCTCCGGGCCTCGGCTTCCTCATCTGTCAAACTTGAACATAATCTTAAACCACCGAGACCCCTTTCGGCACCTGGTCTTTATGATGAAGAACAGGCAGAGGAGCACACGCCCCCTCCAGGGAGGTGGGGTGAGGACCGGAAGTGAGTGAGGGGAAGGAGGCCCTTTGACACTCAGGGACAGTCAGAGTCCCCACTATTTTACCTAAGGGACTCTTGCCTAGAGGGACCCTGAACACCTCAGCCCTGAGGAATATAAGTATCTGGGAACTTCTATTATTCTAAGTGATGAAATGAACCCCTGAAGTGAATGGAGATTCCACAGAAACCAACCAGATTGGTTATGGGGTCTTTGATAGCCGGCATTTAGCAACAGCCTGAGTGGGCAAGATGGGCCCTAAGAAAGAAAGAGATCATCTTTATTTAACAACGAAATAAACCAGCTGTACTCAACCTTTTGGGGCACCAGGGACCGAGGCTCCTGTGAGAATCTAATGCTGATGAGCCGAGGCGGAGCTGAGGCGGTGATCCTGGCGCTGGGGAGCGGCTGCAAATATAAATGAAGCTTCGTTCACTCGCCCAGCACTCACCTCCTGCTGTGTGACTCAGATCCTAACAGGCCACCAACTGGTACCGGTCCATGGCCCGGGGATTGGGGGCCCCTGAACTAAAGTGCTATAAACCTAGAGAGGTCATTTCAATAGTGGGAGAGTGGGTAATCTGTGATGGTTCTATTAAAATTAACTCCCTTCAATTACATGTCAAAGAACAGTCATCAGATATTCCCCTGAAATATGTAATTTGATATGCCAGCTGCAATTATCCCTCAAGTACTGAAAAATCTAAAACATGGTTGGAGGTTTCTTTTGTAGTCCTGGTTGTAGTTAAGGCCTACTGTAACTTTCATGGCTGAAAAGCAAAGAGAATGTCAGATCTTCAAAATATAAAGAATGAGGCAAAATAAAAGCAATCAGTACCTTATGCCAAAGATGCTAAAAAGTTTTAAGCTTAAAAGGATCCTTGAGATGCATCCAACACCCTCATTTACAGGTGAGAAATCAGACGTGGGGAAAAACTTACGTCGTGGAAGCGTCCATCTCTTTCTCATTAGAGTGTGCAGTAAAGTTTCGCTTTACTTTTCTAAGAAAATAAATACTATTACCAAATTCCTTCCTACCTGAGCATCATACAGAGTCAGTTCTCAGCTCTGCGTTCACATTAGTAAATATTATAGATTCGCAATTTTGCCAGATTCGCCAGATTTTAATCCTCGGCCCTGAGATGGCAGGGGTATATATTTAACAAACAAAACCAGACTCTACGCTATGTGCCAGACTCTACACTAGATACAGGGAAGGAAGCAGAGGTGGTGAGAATTCCTGCCCCAGACGGAAAGACAAACATGCAAATAAATAACAGAGGAATGTTGAAAGGGCAGCAGGCGTACAGCGAGAGAAATGACTAATTCTCCTTAAAGGAACAGAAGGGTCTTCCACAGACTCTGTATGTTAATATGTGCAGAACACACCCTGCATTCAGTTCCTAACCACTGCAGACATACAGGTGTGGAAAACCCTCTTAAAAAACGCGCTGTCTATATATATGTTGCACAAAGCTCTTGGGACCTCTGAGAATGGGTAAGCTGAAAAATTGGGAGAAACTCTCATTCCGAGAGGTGGTCCACAGGTGAAAGGCCACAAGAGCACATGGTGCATTACAGGAGGCCGAGTGTGACACTTTATGTACTACGTACCTACCAATCTTTCTGCCAATTAATATCTCACACAATAGTACAACACACCGAGAACCTCCATTTTGAAAACGCATTTCTCCCCGCCTCCCAGTAGTGAAAGGTGTCAGGCATCAATGGCCCTGTCTGCCTCCTTTGCCTGTCCTGCCAATAACAGGCACAGTAGACCCAAAAGAAAAAAAAACAAAGGGTACGAATAAAACATGATGTTTCTGTCAGCCAGACAGCACAGATTTCCCAAGAATCCAGACAACTGCAGAGAGGTACTGGAGAACTTTAAAAAACAGGTTGTCACTTGCTATTTAGGATTGAAATAGAAAGCTCATTATATTAGTTGTTAATGTTCTGAATAATACTTAAAAACAGTAATCTATTTATAATTTACCTTCTAATATAGCACCATTATTTCTAGAAAGCTTGCAGCAAGACTAAAATGGCCTTATTCCAACCACCAAAATCAATTCTTTGTACAAATGTGATAAAGGCAGCCTGCGTACCATCTGAAAAAGCTTACTGACCTGTGAAGCCTGGCATTTGCACCATAAAATTTAGACCTTATTTGATGAACTTATTGAATGCTGAACTTACCTCATCTAAGGTTTGAAAGCAATCGTAAGTACATTCACTTTTCTCTTTAGCAGGAAGTTTTGGATAAATGGCAAATCATGTTATTTGTTTGGATTTGGGTAAAGACACAGACAGTCTAGACTGTACTTAATGAAAACTATAAGTTAATTTTGAGAGTGATGCTAGAAGTTCACTGCCAAGTAGAAATACTGGAGATTATCTTTAAAAGGCAATAAAGTGGGAGGAGGAGGGGAGGAGACAATGTGATATCTGAAGAAGAGTCTATTTTAGATTGCTAATTATAAGTTCACTTTCCAGTTTCTGGTCAAGATGGCAAAGTAGGGAAATGCTGTGCTTGCCTCCTCTATGACTACATCAAAATCACAACTAAATAATTGAGAACGGCCTCAAGGCCGTCTGAACAGAAGCCCTATAACTAAGGACATACTGAAGAAGCCACATCGAAACTGGTAGGAGGGGTGGAGACACAAAAGGGCTGGTCACACACCCACATGTGGCAGGTAAAAATTTAGAGGGATATCTTGGTTGTGGAGGTCCCCCCTGAGAAGCGGGGGGGGCGGGGGGGGAGGGGGGTCCTATCCTCACACCAGGCTCCCCAGCCTAGGGTTTCAGTGCCAGAAAAAGAAGTTCCCATAACTTCTAGCTGTTAAAACCAGTCAAAATTGTGGCTGAGTGACAGAGAGTGGCCAGAGTCCCAGGCACTCTTCTTAAAGGGCCTGCACAAGGATTTACTTGCTGATGGACTAACTTGTTCTGAGCTCCAGGGCTGTGGCAGCTGCTCAAAAAGCAGCAGG
This sequence comes from Rousettus aegyptiacus, assembly GCF_014176215.1. Lineage (NCBI taxonomy): Eukaryota > Metazoa > Chordata > Mammalia > Chiroptera > Pteropodidae > Rousettus > Rousettus aegyptiacus. The sequence continues at coordinate 89,080,774 of NW_023416286.1, forward strand.
GTCCTAGGGGGAGGCACTGAATTGTCTGGCTTCAGGACAAGGGCTGGAGAGGCAGCTTTCTCCCAGACGGAAGTGCTGGCAGAGGCCATTGTTCTTTTGCTGAGTCCTCTCTCCACCCAGTCAGTGCACTAAGGTGGGCACTATATCTGGGTCTCCATCGGCCTGGCTAACACTATTTGTAAATGAGTCAAATGATCCCATCAAAGACATAGGGTGGCTGAATGGATAAGAAAACAAACCTTTGCACATGCTGCCTACAAGATACTCACTTCAGATTGAAAGACGCACAGAGACTGAAAGTTAAGGGATGAAAAAAGATATTTCATCAAAATGAAAACAAAACAAGAGAAAAAGCTGAGGTAGCCATATTTACAGAAGACAAAACAGACTTTAAAACAAAGGCTATAACAAGAGACAAAAAAGGACCCACTAATCTCACTTTTGGATATTTGTCTGAAGAAACCCAAAACAGTACTTCGAGGGGATGTGTGCATTCATATGTTCACTGCAGCATTGTTTACAGTAGCCAAGATATGGAGACCTCATGGTTGTTGGTCAATGGATGAATGGATAAAGAAGAGGTGGTACATATACACAATGGAATATTACTCAGCCAGAAAAAAGAATGAAATCTTACCATCTGCAGTGACATGGATGGAACTAGAGGATATTTTGTTGGGTGGAGTGAGTCAGACAGAGAAAGATAAATCCCATATGATTTCACTTATATGTGGAATCTAAAAAACAAGATAAACAAACAAAACAGAAACAAACTTGTAGATACAGAGAACATTTCTATGGTTTCCAGAAGAGAGGGGTTTGGGAGGATTTGTGGAAAAGGGGAAGGGGTTATGAAATACAAACTGGTAGTTACAAAATCGTCATGGAAATGTAAAGTAAATCATAAGGGATACAGTCAATAATATTGTAATAACTATGTACGATGTCAGACGGGTGCTGAATCTATTACAATGATCACTTCATGAGTTCTGTGAATGTTTGATCACTGTGTTACACACCTGAAACTAATACAATATCGTATGTCAACAGTAATTGAAAAATTAAGAATATTTTTAAAAACTTTATTTTCATTTATTTTAATCTTAGAATCCCCGGGTAAATGAATGATGCACAAAAACTGTCTGCCGTGTTAAATGGAGATAATAAAAAAGAAAAATATCCAACTTTCATATTTGTCTCTACAATGATCCATGCAAGAATGAATCTCTTGATCTTTCACTGCTAAATTGCAGCCAATCACAGATATCGACTTTTAATAGTCAAACTAAGGCAGTCCCAAACAACTCATAAAAAGAGTAAGCTCAGTTTTAGCCATTCAAAATTATTTATCATGATTGTAAAAATACTGGTACTTAACAGGCTGAACTATGGTTGAGAATTGTCATGCACAAGTCTAATGTCACCACAGGGTCATAACTTATGACGGCTCCTACAAAAGAAAGATGTTCTATAGTCACAAGTCCAGAAGGGCCTAAACACAATGGCTTGAGCCACACTTTTCGGGATTGTTCTAAGATTCTTTGTTTGGTGGGAATGATTTTCTTTAAGCTCCATCCATTCTTTAGAAATTTGACCAAATCAATAAAGCAGACACTTGGTACTTTGGATAAATCCTAAGGCTTCAATTCAATACGCAACTGCAGAAATTTAATGGCACTCAATAAAATTCATAAATCATTTCTGAAATTGTGGCTTTGTTTTCTACAAATCTTCAAAATGAGCAATTCTTTTAAGTATATGTTGTTTGCTAATAGAAGAATTCTCCGTCTTGCTGTTAGATTCACCTTGAGTCTGGACACATGTACATCTCATACGACGTAAGAATGTGGTGGGGAAACCGTAAGATGCCTTTTGTGATCATAGAAGTAAGATTGTCCTCTTAGAGCTGCACTCTAAAATTAACAAGTAGCAGGGTCAAACTCTGGGCATACATAGAGTCGCCATGAAGATGTAGAATATCTCTCAAGGCAGCAACTCTAGTCCATAACCTACTGGAAGCTGTTAGCCAGCTGCATCCATGAACGTGACAGGGGCAGTCTCTCCTTCTCGATGCTAAGGGCGCTGAACTGGATGCGCCATGTGCTCATAGTTGAGTGCTATAAAGCATGCAAACAGCAGAAACTCCCTCCAGTGCCATGATCACTAAGCAGCTGCTGGTAATTTGGCTTCCTCTGTAGCTTGCCCACAAGGCGAGATCAGCTAATCAAGCCAATTTGAATATATAGTCCACTTGACATTGCATTTATCAATGTAAATTATAACAGCTAACTATTAGTCATTGCTCAGTGCACGTCAGACAACATTCTAAGCGCTTTATGTCTATTATCTTGTTCAGTCCCCTCAACAGGACTGGGAGCTCAGTCATTTATCCAAGGTCATACAACTAGTTAGTGGAGAAGCCGGGGCTGGAATCTAGAAAATCTACATCTGGAATGTGTGCTCTTCACCACTGCTCCCCCAAATATCTGATTTTACTCTTCAGGGTTGTTGTGAGCTTTATCGCTAAGTAGCATCCTGTCACCTGTCACCTGTGAAGCACTAAGAAGATTACATTCCCAATGCAGAAGGGCTACGGCTAACCCCAGGCCACTGAGAAGTCCCCAAGGAAACATCACCCGTCAGGTGAGTCGCCACCCCATGGTCCCCAGGAAACATCTCCACACACTGCCATCCCTGTGCACCTTAACTTTTAAATTCCTCACTTGAAGAAATTAACTGTGTTTTTGTCTTCTTTGTTGCAAGGTTTCAATTCAACCGTGTTCCGATTATTTGTCACTTGAGGAAGACAGTGTGATCCCCTATGTCACTGGGAATGCAAGAAGTTAAATTTCATGTTTGAATTAACTCAGAACGTCAGTGATCAGCCTCTTGTTTGTGTTAACCAAATCTCCAGACTCTGCCTGGAAGTTTGCCAGCTTCTAGACAGTTAAAGACGTGGGCGTGAGCGCGGTGGGAATTCACACCGCCATTGCTGGCTGCAACATGTCATGCATGGAAACCGGGCTCAGTGTCCTTCTATTTTTGACATTAATAAACGGTCCAAATCTTCCTCCCTCATCATTTTTATTTCTTTCTTATTCCTTATCTAAGTAAAATTAGTTCATCCTTACATGAATTAATTCTTTCAGATACCTTAGAAGTATGTGGATAGGTACTACCAGTTTTCATGTGCCAGTCAAACAGCTAAAACACACATTTCTGAACATATAAAACAGTATCACATTAGTGTGTGGTATTTGCCTACAGATCCCACTTTTAGTATATTTTTGATAATACACTTCTGTGCTTTTAAAAATACAAAATGCTTTACACACATCATTTGTCATAATGCGACATTCCCCAAAATATGTTCTGTAAAACATTAATTACATAAAATATTAATAGAGTAATCCAAAAAAAAAAATCTAAAGTTTAGTAAGTATTGAAAACACTGAGTTAAATGGGTCTCTTTACTGCATGACTTCTCAGAGCCTTTAATTTACTACACATTATGTATTGTGAACCTCTAAGGGAGGACAAATTTTTACATCAGTGTTTCTCTACCTACCTGTGGTGAAAAATTGGTTTTGGGTTTTTCCCTCCAATTCCTAGAAGAGCATTACTTTACTAAAATATAACAAAAATAATTTATTAGAAAACCGAGGTATAAATAAATATGTACAAATGCGAAATTATATTAAATTTCTACTCAGGTCTCTAAATGTACATCCTCAGTTTGTGTGTGTGTCACAGCACAGACAGGAAGCGGGGTGTGGACCGGCATCAGTTCACAGACCTCACTTAGAGGAGCGCTAGATGTAGGATTACCACACATATTTGATCACAAATATTGATTCGAATAATATGTCTAGTGCTCAAAAAAATGTAGTAAGGAATACTGCTCAATTTCCTAAATCTGCTTCAGTGCCAATTCCAGTTGAATTGTTGTAAAAGGAAAACCATCTGAATCAACTGTCAAAATGTAAGGTCGAATTCTGTTCTTTTAAACATAAGTGGTAAACGTGGTCAAAGTGGTCTGGCTTGGCATGCAAAGGTCTAGAAGATGGGGCAGGATAGGAAAAAATAACTGTCCTCTGCTAATATCTGCAAAGTCCAATGAAAGCAAAAGCTAGGTAGAAGAAGAGAGAAAATGTGCAGCACCTGTATTCATTAGAGTTTCTTTAAATAAATTTCCACGACGAGGAGATAAATTCTCCATCCTAGAGGCAACGACATTCTGTGCAAACCCATGGGGTCATGGGCATTTCGACTAACTGATTCTAAGTACCCCACTAATTATTTTGGATCAATCAATCACATTTTGAATTGACAATTTTGTACCTAGCAATGTGTTGGATTCTATAATGTGCAGATTTAAAGCTTATCTTGTAATATAAAAGTCAAACGTTTTTAAGAGCTGTTGGTCTTTTGCCTAAGGTTTTGTTCCTCATTGGAAATGTTAAAGTATAAAATCATAAAACACAGTTTTAGGAAACGTGCCCTTGTCTAGAAAAAAATATTGCGAAATTCTACTCAAAGTTCAAGCCAGTGGTAGAGTCCTAAAAAACAAAAGCAAATAAATTCTGTTGATGTACTTTTGACACTGTTGTTGAAACCCAAACCCAATTGTACTTTAATGTAGTTTCAGGTCATAAAAATGAACTCTTCCTACAGCAAAATGCTTTCAACAGAACTTAAACATATAGGAAGGTGTTTGTGGTTGTCTGTCTTCACAATAGTTTTTAAAAAGGTGGAAACTTGTGCTATACATACATGCAAAAGGCACTTGAATAATGATAATTAGAATGGAAATGTGTATTACAATAGATGAAATGGATTATTTAGCTTTAGAATCCTTTTAAAAAGAGAAATCATTTTTGAAAACTAAACAAATGAATCTGAGACAGGGATAGCACTGTCAATATTTGAGGTCAGAATTATCATTCATTATCCTTTTATCAAAGACTGTCTCAGTGGGCTGGAAATCCAGGGCCAACAGTAGTCGGAGGGGAAAAAAATGATACTGTTATTGAAACTATCTCCACTTACCCAGAAACCCAAGGAACTTGTAAGTAAAATGTTGTTGGTTTTAGGGGACCTTTACTCTCCTCTACTGTTCTCATGTGTGCTAATGTCCCATTTTAACACCTGGAAAGGTCATTGTCAGACATGTGAGAATTGAAAACGATGATGGAAATTTTGCCTTCCCGTGGAGTCAACTGTGCCTCAAGTTACTGTCACTTGAGAGGACTGTCACTTTGTCCTCTGAATTTATCTGCCCCCTGAATGCTATTTCCCAAAATTCTCAGCCTTGGAATTACTATTTGAATTGAGATACAAAGCCCTCCTAATATCAGTAGCCTTCATTAATACCTTAACGGAAATGGTATTTTAACTGTATGAGCCTGACCCGTGGCGGAGGGTGAAGACGCCGGATGCAGAAGGTGAAGGGATGGCAAGAAGGGAGCTGAGAAGTGCTGCATCCATTGAGAACTGAGTGGTGAGAAAGGACAAAGGGAAAAGAACCACCTAGAGTCTCCAAGGCCATGATAAGGGGAAGGGAGGCACCAAAGACAAGATGCTTCCACGTACGGCTTTGCCTGGAGATCACGCACATGAAGTGCCTAGCCTACGCTGGTGCGTAGCAAATGCTCAATAAACAGCCTTCCCTCTGTCTTATCATCTCCTAAGGGAGACCCCAATCTAGGGGATGGATTTATGTCACAATAAACCTAAGCCGGACTTCCCTGCTTTGTAGTTTCAGATTAACACGTACTTTAGAGAAATCTTATCCTTGAAGTCTCAAAATTGAAGAAAGGGGAGATTTTAGATACAGTAATACATTTCAGTTGTTTTCTTATTTTATCTGTTTATTCACATTTTCAAAATGAGTGTGCTGACAGTGTTACTTTAAACTTGTACTTAATATGTTCCTTACCTTTGTCCTCTCAACATAGCGTGCTAAAGTAAGAAAAGGTAGGTCACATGATTTTCTTTCAAGATGGGAGGAAATCCAGGTAGAGAGTGGGCAGGAAAGATCAGGGTTCAGAGTTCGATTAAGAAGCCCTGGTCTCTATCATCCCGTCTAATGTTCTATAAAACCACAATTTCAAGCCTTGAGAGCAGGATGTGCAATGCTACAAAGACATTTATGCAGCACTGAATTAGGACCGGATCGTTTTGAAGATCTAAGAAGGGCAAGAACTGGGTCTTATCACTGCTGCATCACAGGAACCATCAATAAAATCTCACATGCATGAGACATTCGAGATTTATTTGTTAAACCTTTGAGTATGTAGAAAAGAAGCTACTGAGAAAGAGTTGGAGAATGAGGAAAGCACAAAACTTAGCAAGGTTCTTTTTTAATTTTATGAAAGAAAGCTAGGGTTCATAGTACCAGTGAACCAAGGAGGATGTGAGCCCAGGGATAAATGTTCCAGCCACCTCTCCTTGAGGAGACAATTTTGAGAGGAATTCTATTGGCTACCAAGGCAGAATTGAGCCCCAGTTGCCTATGGTGGAGACTTAGAAAACATACCCCAAATATGAGCTTTCTTTCTCTCTCCTCTCACTCTCCCCACTCTTTCAATCCTTTTTCCTGGGATAAATTCCCAAGGAAACTATCTCCATCAAGCCCTTGACTCTACTTTCAGGGGTGACCAACCTAAGACAGTCATTAAAAGGACTCAAAGTTTGGCAGGAAATATGCCCAAAAAAATTAGAGTTAGTATGATAAGTGGTTGGTAGGGGAAGTATGATGGGTCATAGCCAAGACTGATCTTCAGCTCTTAACTCCTGCCACAGCGCCCAGCTGTTAATCCAGTTCACTACTTCTGTACCGCCTCGTATATAGGAGAAAGGCTCCAATCAGAGAGGTCACAGGGGCCCCTCCTGTCTAAATTAGGTGGATGAGTCCTTGCCTGGGACAGGAGATGCTCCCTAAATGAACTTCTTCTTGGTGGCTTTCCCTCAGTAAATCGAACTTTTATTGTCTGCTTCCTTCCAGCATGCCAGGCACGATTAATTTATTTGTATTCGGTCATTTAATCCTCACAACAAACCTGCGATTTGAGCCCTATTATCCATACTTCACAGGTGAGGAAGCTGAGTCCAAGAGAGGTGAAGAAGTTTGGTGAAAGTTTTCGTGCCAGCAAGAAGCTGAGTTGGCTCCTGAATTCCCACATTTTACACCTTAAAGAGACTGATGCAATTTCAAATTAAAGACATGAAATTCAGAAGCTGTTCTATAAAGTTGTTTGTTTGGTTTTTTTTTTTTCCTCAGAGCTGGAGCTCAGTTTCAGGAGTGTGTATCTATCCAGATTAATAATGAGTGAACAGAAACCCAAGAGTCAATTTTAAGAGTTTGAAACTAAAAACACATCACGTTGGGTCAGCAAATCCCAACACCAGTGATGCGTTTCACCACATTATAAATATATAATGTACAGAAAATAGAAGAAAACTCAATGGCCAGTAAATGATTGACATTATAAAGAACATATTTGGGATTTGGAGAGTAAGTGGGGAAGAAAAAGTTGAAATATTTATAGCTCTCAACTTCTCATTTACCAAAGAACGCAAGTATGAGTGACTTAAACATCCTTAGTGGGTACCAAAACTGTGGAAGATATAAAATAGTAGAAATCATGCTTCCAAAATATGAGAGACATGCTTCCTGATCTCTGGGCACTGACAATGTACAGAAAGTCAAGACACACATGCAAACAACTACAGCATAAGGCGGGAGGCCGAAATGCTCTGACACTGTCCGAATGAAGTGCCAGGGACCCTGGAGGGCAGACCATGGAAGGCAGTGTGCAAAATACAGACTCTGAGGTGGTGGATCTTGAAGGTGGAGATGAGGAGGATGGGAACATTCCAGAGAGGGAGAAGAGGAGAACCCAAAAGGGGGAGGTCGTAATACATTCTGTAATCGAGAACATAGCAAATAATTGGGATTGGCTCCGTGTAGAAGTACAGGGTGGGGTGAAGGACACTCATTCATTCATTCAATATATTTTTATCCAATGCCCTCTCCATCTCGAACATTGTGGATAGATACAATAGTGGATGAAATAAGCCTTCTGGGCCTTATTTCCAGGGGGAGTGGCACACAATAAAGAAAAACAAAGAAAGAGGTTAGGTTGAGAAAAGCAACCTGAAGACCGCACAGAATAAGAGGAAGGACTACAGCAAGGGAACTGCTCAGGAGGCTACTGCCCTAGTCCAGGCAGGAGTTAATGAGGGGCTGAAATAAGGCAGCAGATGTGGAGCCTGAAAAGAGCGTGTGAGAGAAAATGCTAAGGATGCGAACGCAGGCCTTGGTGGGCAATTGGATGTGGCAGAGGAAGGACAGGGAGGAGCCGTGGTTAGCACCTGCTCGCAAGGATAACCAGTGTGCTGCTGGCAGCCCGTGACACTGGAAGAAGATGGCTTGAGATCAAACGAATTTAAAATTCTGAAACAACATCTATTTGTAAATGTCTAATAGTACATCGAGACCAGTATCGAAGTTCCTATTTTGTACTGGTTCCGTCACGGGTGCCCAGTAAGTAGATAAAAAGCCTAGAATTGGAGTAATAAATCTGAGCTGAGAAGAGAGATATATGGGAATTATTCATATACGCATGGTCACTGAAACCTCAAGAAAAGATGATAATACTAAGGCATGTTTAACATTGCACATCATTGAGATTTCTCTCTCTTGCTCGCTCTTTTTTTTTTTTTTTTTTTTTTTGGATAGAATTATTTAGAACTATCTTTCTAGGCCAGAGACAAAGGATAATGCTGGTTGCCTTCAGAAATACTTTCTACCAGGGACACATTGGCTTTTTACATGAATTTCTAATGCATTTGCCTTCAGAACCTTCAACTAGCCCTGGCCTGTGTACTCCTGGCTCTTTCTATTGCTGCAAAGAAGATGGCGTTGAGGTTAAAACAAATTTAAAATTCTGAAATAATATCTATTTGGAAATGTCTAACAGTCCATCAAGATCAACAACTGAATTCCTGTTGTATATGAGGTCTGCCATGGGCGCTTCCGATAAAGCCTACACAGTTCTAGAAGCCTAGAGAAAAATAACCATCCTACCACCAGAGTATGAGAAGTGGCTGTATACATCATTTTACAGCTATTATATTCTATTTAACTGCTTTTGGGATTTATCAATCGAATGACTCTTCCTTTCATTTAAAAAAAAATAAATTAGAACTGGAGGGGAAAAAAAATCCCTTCTCAGTTATCCATGCTATTATTGCTTGTGTCCATGTAGGTCAAGGGGAGCAGCCCAGACATCAGTGGCCACAGGAGGTCACTTACCTAACAGTGGGTAGGAAACTGGAGGGGCAAAAGCAGCCTCTGAAGTCTGGCTTGAAGTGATGTCTAAGATTGGCTTGAAAGCAATTCCATGTGGGGACCACAGTGGACAGAGGTGGAGAGGGTACGAGGTCCCTCGTGAGATATTTGCTGAAGCTGGATAACGACCGAACGGCCGTTCATCACACTGTTCTCTCTACTTTGGTACGTGTTCACATTTTCTATAACAAAAGAGTGTATTTCTCATTTTAAACGTATTCCTAGAAGTGGATCTGGGCTTTGATACTGCTCCCTTCCGAAAGCAGCAGGAAGAAACTGTAGAAAAGCCAGCGTCCCCAAGACCCACTGTCGTGAGATGGTCATAAATTATACCTACCTCATGGGAGACTTTTGAGCACACACCTCTACCCTCGCATTCTCAAAAATGAGGTCCTAATAAAATAGCTTAAATGTTATACAAACGGAAAACTGATCCAAAAGAGCATTGTGGACAGAGAGGTCGGTCTGCATTAGGGCACACTGCTAAATTTCTGAAAGGCAGAAATAGACAGAATCATACTGCAGTTTAACTTGAGCAGAGGACGGCTAAGAAGAGGGCTGCAGTGGAAGTAGAAGCCACACTGTGTGACAGAAACTTGGCGAGGCCTGGACTCTGAGAGTTTCGGAAGGGGTGTAATGTAGATCAGGATAACTACAAGTCAGTCCAGCATGACTGTCTCCCCCCAACTCTGTACGGAGATGCTAATAGTGGTGGTGTTGGTCCCCAGAAGAAAGCAGGAGGACCAGCTCTCTGCAGAACCTGAATAAGCCACTTGGGGAGGACTCAGGCTAACATATCTGGCCCACAGACCCTGAATCTGCAGCCATCTCTTTGTAAGAACGGTCCTCTTGGGGAAACACACTCACACGATGTCAAGGGAAGCCCTTGCTGACTACTCAACACTGAAGACAGCACTAGTAATGGTCCAGGAACTCCAGACATTGTAGGAAAAGATAAACAAACTGAAAGAAAGATAATTTAGGAAACAAAGATAAGTTTTAATCCGTAATTTAATACGTAATTAGTAAATCCAGATTTTAAAAGATAATTCAGCCATAAATTAGAAGAGGGTACTATGAACAACAGAAATCTGAGAGAACTTGAAATGAAAATTTTGATCATTAGAATGAAGACTTCAGTGGAAAACACAGAAGATAAAAGTGAGGCAATCTCCCAAAAACACAGTGCGAAATTACCAAAAACAAAACAAAACGAAACAAAAAATACTTCATTCCAAGATATCCAATACTCATCTAATCAAAGTTCCAGAAATAGAAACTAGAAAAAAATGGATAACAGATAACAATTTTCAGAAAATAAAAATAGAATTTCCCAATGCCAAAAAAAAAAAAAAAAAAAAAAAACTAGTTCGAAAGAACCCACTGGCCTTAAAACAAACAAAGAATCAAAACCTTACACCTAAATATAACCTCATAAAGTTGAAATGTTATAACTGTATAATGCCATGTAATGTAGATAGAAGTTGGAAAAGAAAAACATAAATCTCACCTTATATAATAAGGAATCAAGAGACATTGCTTATACTTGATATACCAAGAAACAGAGGCTTACTCTCCTCCTGAAATCATAAAGGCAGCCACTAGAAGATCTGAAAATAATGAGTAACGAGCTGATAGGAGTGAAAGGAGAGAAAGACACAGGCTGGTGTGACTATGCCATATTCCTCATCTTTCACGGCAGGGTGGCAGTAGATACCGTCCGCAATGAGTAAATTGTGGTATAAAAGCATAGTATTCAGAGTTATACAGATAACCACCTGAAAAACCAGAAATAGCCAGAAGAATTATTAATAGAAACAAAACAGTGGGCACGTGAGCCTCTGTCCTCTCTCATAGCTCATTCAGCTTCTTCAGAGAGCTGGGGGCCAGCACACCCTCTGCCCGGAGCTGCGGGAAAGTGGTCGGAGGTGGTTGTCTCTGTGGGATAAACCTGGCAGGCGGGGAGCCTGGGAAAGGGTGGGAGAGCACAAGAAGGTTTTAATTCAGAACCCCAGATTTTATGTACCTGAAATATATGTATTAAATTTAAATTGAAAAGGTCTCACCACTGGATCAAAAAAATCTGAGCTTAGGAGCCTTTTTCAAATAGGTGAATGCATCGCCGATACGGAGTTTGCCAAGCATAGGCAGGAGAATATGTGATAATATTGCTATGATTGAAGAAGATGCTGAAGGCCAGGAGAGAAATGACTACAGGTCGTTTTGGAGAAAATTCTCACAATAGAGACTAGTGTCACAAATGGTTATGAGCAAGTATCATAGGAAGTTCAGTAGGATATTTGCTAATGCTTATCGGCTGTTTGCTCCGTGAATAATTTTTTATATATATTAAATGCATAAAAATAAATTATGTTTAGAAAATAAAATGTGTACATTCTAATAGCGAACATCACCATAAAGTTTATAAATATACAAACACAGCGATAGCCTATTAGTGAGCAGAGAAAAATATACAAACAGAAACAGATTAATACATTAAAAAACACTGACCTATCACTGAAAATAAATAATATATGAATATGCAAACTAATGAAATTATATAACACATGCAGGAGACAACAATTAGCAGTTATAAAATATAAATGCTAAATTACTAAGCTACATTGGAAATAAGATTGCTAACCTTTAATGACAAATGTTTTTGAGGTACAATCTAAAATGTTAGTGGAAAGAGGAAAACAATAGTAATATTAATGTCAACATATTGGATTTTCCAACAGTGGAACTATTGATTATTTCCTACAGCACGTTGGTTGGAAACAACCATTTGTCTAATATAATTTTATTTTAGTTATTATTCCCAATAGCTATTCTTTCAAATAGCTAGTACGTACACACACACACACACACACACACACACACACACACACACACACACGCACGCAGAGAGATCTGAAAACTTTGGAAGGTTTTTTCCAGCAGGTTGAAGTAGACAAAACCTCAAAATAAAAACACACAAAGAAAAATCAATTTGGTCAGGCAAGCCCACTGATTTCAGAAAACCATAGTGGAATCTTGGGGCAGTGTTTATTTAAGTATCTGTGAGTCTATCTCAAATGGGAAACCCAAAGTCTACAAAAACAGCTCCTGCCACCACAGAAGTGTTGCACACAGAGAATTATGACAAGTCCCTGAGAAGCAATCCGTTTGTCTGGGTCCACTAAGTTTCATCAGCATCCAAGAAGTCTTTTGAAAGATAAACGCCTTATTTGAGATAGGGAGGCTGGCTGAGGGAGGCTGATGGAGATGACAGATCTGGACCAGTTATCACTCCAGAGTTAGGAAAGCATCGGAACCCCCTAATCCCGCGGCTCTGAGCTATCCAGTCCGTTTCTTTCCTTCCCTCAATGGAGTGGGGTTTCTAGCCACCAGTAGCCTGACACACAAGTTAATAAAATCAGTCTTCCCTCTGGTTACCCTTCATTTTCAACGAGTTGTGGAGTACAACTTATCATTTACATATTCTCGAGAATGTGTTATTTCAGAGCTATCTGAAGGTTAATATTCTTGCACCTATTAAAAAGAATGCTGGTCTCGGTAATGTGGGCTTGCAGCCAGGAAGCCCACACTGCTTATTTGCTGCCTATTTTAATAATAGAATCACTTCATAATGAAACCTTTTTAACGTATGGTAATTTAATTGCAGAAACCCTGTCTGTTTCAACAAAAGCCTTCCATAAGTAGCTTTAAAGATTAAGTTATGGGAGGTGACTCATGCCTTCTCCCAATGGAAGTGTATTACACTGCATTACATCCCTGCATTTCTACACGGCACAATGGCGGGCTCGGATCTCCTTAACCCGGCTCTGAAATTAAAACTTGCCCTTATAAGCCAATGAATCATTCTGCACAGTTGAGGGAGTTCGCTTTCAACCAACATCAGACCTTAATATTCTAACTGTGTCAAGAATCTCAGAAGGGGGAATAGAAAGATTCTTCAGACGGATAGAATGATGGGTATAATAATTATGTCACAACAATAGCCAAAATGTGCTCGGCTTCAAATGTGGGGTGTGAACTGTACCAAGTATTTGACTTGACCCCTCAAAAGAACTCAGGAGTGGGGCGTCTTCACTGTCCTGGTTTTACAGAAGGTTTGACAAGGGGACTTGTACACCATTGCAAGGGCTGTTAACCAGATACCACAAGTTGGGCAGCTCAGGCAACAGAAATGTATGTCTCACAGCTCTGGAAGCTAGACGTCCAAGGTCAAGGTGCCAGCAGAGTTGGTATTTCCTGAGAGTTGAGAGGAAGAGTCTGTTCCCCATTTCTGCCCTCGCTTCAGGTGGTTTGCTGGCAATCTGCCATGTTCCTCGGACTATAAAGGCATCACCCCCATCTCTACCTGTATCCTCACGCGGTATTCTCCCTGTGTGTCTGTGTCCAGATTTCCTCTTCTGGTAAGGCCATCTTTATTAATTTCATCTGCCAGGGCCTCTCTTCCAAATGTAGCCAAATACATAGCTACTGCAGGGTTAGGATTCTAACATGTAAATTCATAAGGGATGCAGCTCAATCCTTAGGTAAGCTCTGTGCTGGACAGGGAGGCGACCATTCCCTGTCACCTACTTGCCTTTCATGCTTTCCCTCGGGCTTGCCTTGCTGACATTTTGAGGTTTACTCTAGGAGTACACTATTTCTTACCTCTACTTTAGACCTACCAGTGACGAGTGGAGGGAGTAGGTAAAAGGTGTCTGTTCCCTTGACACTCCGGTAGAGGTATGCAGCTGGCCACAGATTCTGAGCGTCCCAGCTCAGTTCCGACAGATGTCAATGTCTTTATGTGTTACCCCTAGCATGGGGTACGGCCTGACACTCTAGATCATTCATGGGAAGTCTGGTTATGAATAGAGCATGTCCTTGGGGGTCCTTGTGATGACAGCATGCCCTGAGAGTTCCTTAAGATCCAACATCAACTACCAAATGTAACATACAAGGGAAACCACAGAGGAGCGACCAGGGGTTAGAAGGCAAATGCAGGTCAACAGGGAGGTTGGGAATCAAAAATAATACACTCAGAAGGAAGAACCTAGAAGGGATGAGAAACAGAACTTATTTATCGTGTCACCCCTTAAGGTCATAATTTAACAACTGAAGTCTTACAAACAGTGATACCTTGCTTTCCCTTCATTTGCAGAGATGTAAAACAGAGTCAGGCTTCTGGATGCATGAATGTTTTGCTTTCAGGGCAAGCAGCTCCAGGGGACATTCTGTGGTTTATTAACATCGTTACCAAGTCTCAACACAGAAATGTTAAAATCAGACAACGGTCTTCACAGCCCTTTTTCCTAATCTGAAGGACAGCTGCTGGGTGTTTGACGGACGCGGGAAGCTCTAGCCTCGCTGTCATCTGCAGGGCATCGGTGGGAGGACTTCACGACAAAGCCAGATTCGTACAGGGCTGCCTTCTGCCACCTTTCCAGGCCCCCAGGACTTGTTCGGGAAAACAGTTTAAGGAGGTAGCTTCGCTTCCCCATAATTATCGGTCTCTCTTCTACTCAATGTGTCACGGCATGTCACGAGTCTTTCCCAGCAACGGCAGAAGGAAAATTATCAGCATTTAAAAAAGGACTATGTTGGAAATGCTGAGATTGATTTTTTCTGACTCAATATGACTAAATGATTTGCCCGAGACAGTCCAACCTGCTGTGATCCTGGGAAAGGCTCAGAGCCATTAATTCCCAGGCCACTGCTGAAAGCACTGGCCCCGTGCACTCCAAGCCTGCCTCAGGCGCCCCTTTGGCCACGTGACATGCCTCCCTTCCGCACTCACTGAGCCCCGCTTACTAGTCTTCCAGAGTGGATTGCTTAAATGGTTGCTACCATATGATTATAATTCGGCGAGGCACTGTTACCTTATTAATTAGCTGAGCACTGTGTAATTTATTAGTACAGGAGCACTGGGTGTTTTCTTTACTTATAATTGCTCTGAGCGCAGACAGGGAATCTAAAATTGGAGGGGCTGGGAATTACTAGCCCTGCCCGAGGGAAGAGGAAGTAATAATGCCTTTTCGTATACTCGAACGAATCCTCCAGGTGGGACAGGTGAGTAAAGAACTGAAACTGGGACCGCATCATCCGCTCCTAGGTGACTGCCCACACTCCTCCCCCACCCCCCCACCCCCAACCCCAACAGACTCCAGTAATCAAGGAAGCTGCCCTGTTTAAGAAGTAATTGCCTTTGGTGGTTCTAATTGACTTTTGAGCCACCCTAACAGGTTGAGGGAAAAACGAGGCTCCTTGCAACCTTCACAATTTATCTCACTCGGGAAGAAGGGTTAAGTGGATTTCAAAGCCTGAAAACCAAGCAAGTCTTACATAAACTTTGGCCTTATTATTATTATTATTATTATTATTATTATTATTAAGGAAGAGACTGCTGAGAGTCAAAACATCTTCTTCTCAGAGGACCAGAGCAGGGAGAGACCACTCACCTTCCCTATGTGGCCTTAGGCTTGTGGTCAAAGATGATAAGATGACGAGCAGGAACGAAGGTCTGGAAGGGGAGTGAGGCCGAGGGTCCTGAAGGACCATGGGAGAGCAAAGAGAGGGGGGCATAGAGGAGGTGACGGTCGCTGCCCAGAGAAATCCCGTGTGGCTTAGTGCGAGCTTACACAGAGACTTTTTAAAAATTTGACTGAATTCAAGTTTATTTCCCACACTGACGACTTTGCCGACATCTCTAGTTTCTAGACTTAGCGACATGGGAGAACATCTCTGTTTAACTCTAAGAAATAAAATCAGGCACGCCACTGTCTGTTTGACCTAAAATGGTTTCCTAGCTTCCATATTTGTAGCTGTGGTCTAAAAGGTTGGTGGAAATCTACTGTTAAGGCTCTAGGTGTAAGGGCCCGTCTCGTTTGCATAATAAAAAATATTCCCCTTAACATTTTTGAGTACTGCGATGGGCCATCCCCTGTATCAAGTGCCCTTATTTATAGCCACCCCCCAAATCTGTATAGGATGAAGGTTAAATGCTTGGGTTTTATAATCAAACAGAGCAGACCAAGTTCACATCCTAGATCCGCATCTTACTTACTATCTCTGTGAACTTGAACAAGTAGAATTGGGATCATAACGGTTTCTAGTTCCTGGAATTTGGGAAGGAGTAAGTAAATTAGGAGGGCAGATAGCACAATGCTTGACACATGGTGACAGATCCTTAAACGACACCTGAGGACAACCCCTTTGTCAGAGCCAAAGGGTATATGGACAAACAGAAGGTCCAGACATGGGACCTGCATGCCAGACATCTGAGCCTGTGTGTAAACCCACTTCTCTGTCTGACGTTCATTTTTCCAACACAAACTTGGAAATGTAAATGAGCCCCAGGGAAAAAAAAAAATGAAGTGATAAACCTACCCTAGCATCAGGTCACTGCTGAAGGGTGGAAGGGGGAATCTGGTCCTTGTGAACCTTCCCCAGACATTTCTGAAGAGCTTCTCACCCCTCTTAGCACGAGCACGTGGCTCCTAGGTTACAGCGCTGACATTGCCCCATGTTTCCCATGTCGGTCTTATCCTAACGGGGTAAAACCCCATCACCTCCATGCCCAGCCCGTCACACCACGTCCTGGAACTACGGTATCTTCTCATACAAACCCCCGGGGTGGAGGGCCACTGTACCCTCGGTTCTCCCAGCAACTCTACGTTAACTCACTTCTGACTCTTGCCTCTCTGCTTATGAGCCTGGCACACGTTTCTCAGGAGCCAGGACCGGAGACAATTCGAGTGATATTGCCTTGTTATTCACACTCCAAATCGACTACTCATAGTCCACAGACCGACCTTAATATGTTCTTCCTACAAGACCACCCGGAAAGACCTCGACTGGTCTATCCATACCTCCTCTAGAGCTGTCTTAATCCATTTGTTTCTCTTGTTTTTGAGGTGTTATTATTGTTGTTATCAAGATTCTTTCTTTTCCAGAGTTCCCATTAAGGGATATCTTTGGCTATCTTAATTTAAAATCAAAAGAATTCAAGTTAGAGGATCAGTGTGGTCCCTGAGACCAAAGTCACTTATCCTTGCTCCAAATTCTGTAACATCCAAAGATGGATGAGAGAGGGGGAAAGAGAAACCAGGAATCAAGGAACAGCAGAACAATAGAGGCTCTGCCTCTCTTTCCCAGGGTTCCCTTCTCAGCCTTGTGCTGATTTATCCATCAAAAATGATTTGGAAGAATTGTCGAAAGGGAGCACCTCATTTCAAATTATGTACTGTGTTTTCTAGTGTTTTCCAGAGACTCTTTTCTCCAAAGCCATTATAGAATTCAGGCAGTTTGGGCTTATTTGATAGTGTCTATAGTAATAATAGTTCACAAGATGCTATGCCTTTTTTTAATCTTTCATCCATTACTTAATCGTGTTACTGTCTCATACCTCCAGAATAGCTCTGCTCTCTGATGCATCAACATGCTCTCTCTCAATGATAGATTTACAGAGTATTGAGTGGGATCAGAGATTAAGAAGCAAGAGAGAAACAATGAGATTTCAGACGAGATTCAAAATTAGGTGGAAAGCTGGAGAGAGGAAGCTGATGACAGGAAGCCAGAGGCCAGCGAAGGCGGTCCAGCAAGAAGGAGACCGGTCAGGAAAGATGAAAGGGATGTTTTAGCACATGGCAGGGGCAAGGAAGAGAAAAAGCGAAATTTATCCAGGCTCCTCTTTTAGACTGTCTTGCAGTTTGGTGGTTTTTAAACAAACCCTCATGTCCTTTCATTTACTCAGTAAATGTATATCGAAGACCTGCCATGTGCCAATCACAGTTCTCAGTGCTGGGAACACCATCCTGAATAAAACAGACAAAACCTTATCCTCATGGTGCTTACATGTGAGAGGGGAGGCAAACCACAGTCACTAAACAAAAGATCAGTAACGACGAGCACCACGATGAAAAACAAAGCAGGACACACAGTTGCAAAATGATCAACAGTGACGACTTAAATAAGGTGGTCAAGGAAGTCCTTCTGGGAGGATTGACGACTAAGCAGAAACCCCTAAGAAGGAAACAGGAGGGAAGAGCCTTCCAGGCAGAAGGATCAGCGAATGCAAAGGCCCCGAGGCTGAAACTTAACTGTGTGTTCAAGGTGCACCCTGGTGGAACCGTGATGAGAATCAAGCAAAACAGAGAGGGGCAGACGTGATTGGGGTGGCCAGAAACATGTGACACAGGACCCGTACACTGTGGGAGAGACTTTGGATTTCAGTCATATTCGATGTTGATAACAAACACTCCAACGAGACAGGTAGAGCAGCTTTATCTCTACTTTACATCTGGGAAACAGAAGTTCAAGTTGAATTCAGAGCTATTTTACTATAAGTCGGGAGACTTAGAGGATTGGAAAGAAAGGAGAGGTGGTGCTTGGGAACGCTACCGAATGAACTTTAAGGGAGATGTCAACTGCAGGAGCACACAGAAATTGGGGAAGGAAAACATGGGGTGGTTTCTATCTTCCCTGCTGCCACCATTATGTGTGAAATTCCACCATTAGTAATTTATTCCTTTGGATGTTGTAAGTTTTTCCATAAACACAGTATCCAACATTGGTTACCAACAAGTTGAGAAAGAACCTGCTAAAACGGAGCACACAACAGTGAAATGTCAGCAAGGGTTAGGCCGAGAAGCAAATGTCTCCTAACGGAATATTCCGAGTGTTCCTTGTTGTAGGTCACGGGGTTGCTTAGGCAATAATTATCAAGTTGGTTCTTTATCCCCCTTCATAAAAGAGAGATTTTCTTATGATATATTGCTACTAATAATAATAATAGCTAACACACAGATGATGCCAACAACATGCCAGTGGTCTGAGCGTTTACATTTATTGACTCATTTCATCCCCTTAAGAATCTAACGATTTATCTGTTTTACAGATGAGGAAACTGATGTATGGAAAGGTTACCAGGAAGTTGACTTATCATCCGGCTAGTAAATGATAAAGTCACATTTCAAAGCCAGGCATAGTATCTGGTTCCATAACCAATACTCTCAAGAGTCACGCTATGCCTCTTAGTTATTTATTGAATCATATTAATTGACAAGTAAGTAAATGGAAAGAAAATGTTGTTTTAATGCACTTTGGCTAACTGGTGATTCAAACCAGGACCCGACATGCTTTTTCTATAAAGGATCATACAATAAATACTTAAAGCTTTGAGGGCCACACCTCTCTCACAACTACTCAACTTTGCCATAGTAGCGTAAGACTAGTCATAGACAATACAAAAATAGATAAGCACAGCTGACAGTCAATAAAACTTTATTTACAAAATCTTTGTAAATATTTGGCCCATGGGTCTTAGTTTGCCAACTACTTGACATAAACAATCTCAAAGGGAGTCACACATCTGCCGATCGTATGGCACTGATGGATGCTCCGTCCCTGAATCAGAACATTTAATCCTTGAAGTATACACTGTAAGAAAAGGGTGGTCAGGAGCCTAGAGTCTGGAAGGAACCTGCCCAAAATTTAGTCAAGCTGAGGGGATCATTAAGACCAGGAAACTGCAGGAGAGCCTTAGAATCTACCGGTAAGCTTTGTCCCCCAAAAACATCATATGCAAGGAGTCCTTTCTTTAGGCATGAGTATCCCCACAGATGGCCGCACAGAGGCCAATCCAGAGACTCGCTGAGGGACCTGACCAGGTCACCAAGGGCTCTCGGCACCTCCAGCGTCATCCCGAAACCTGCGTCCTCTGCCGATGCTGAAATCTGCACACTTCAGGACCACCTTCAGCTCCCTCAGAGACAGCGCTTGGCTCAGAAGCTCCGCCTCTGGCTCAGGGAGTCCACGGTGCAAATCGATAACTGAGCTACATGATGTTAGAGAAATTCTTGTATTTATTTTTCTGACACGGAACAGCTAAACAATAGCTTCACCTCCCGCTCCCCCTGCCCACACCTCTTCGCGTACCTTACTGTCTCTGTCTTTTACTCTCTGGTCCCTCTGCTACTCTCCTCAGACATTTTGAAATACACTTTTTACTTTAGAATAGTTTTCATTTACAGAAAAGTTGTGAAAATAGTAGAGTTCATATATACACTCCCCCCACCCCCGACGGTTTCCCCTATTGTTAATGTCTTACATTATGGCTCATCATGACACAAAATATGATGCATTTCTCCAAATAATGAACCCATATCAATGTGCTATTGTTATTTCAGATTTCCTTAGTATTTATCTGAAGTCCTTTTCTGTTTCAGAATCTCCTCCAAGACACCTCATTACATTTTTCAACATTTCCCCTTCTCTTTCACAGACAGAAGGAATTAAATTTTTTTTTTCAGAAGCCCGTGGGGTGAGAAACAAATGATACATGGTCAGCATATTTCCACCTTCTAGTTAGTAGACTGGCTGGAGCCAGGGTTTGATATGGTGCATATTAAGAGAGTAAGGCTAGAAATGAAAACTTTAGACATCTTCTGAGGCCAGGCCAAATAGTTTGAAATTTTATTCTGAAGAAAATTGGAAGCCATTGAAGATTTTAAAGTAGAAGAATGACGTAAAGTGGCCCTCTAACAAAATCAATCTGTCTATGATGTACAAAGCAGATGGATGAGGAAAATTCTGGAGGCAGAAGGATGACTAGATGGGTCAAGGCCACGGCCAGGTCTATGTGTAAAATCTTGGTTGCTGGCCAAAGGGGTAGAGCACACAGATAATTCTGAACGGCAGAATTGCAAGGAATTGTCAGATAATCAGAGGTGAAGAGTAAAGAAGAGGAGATAGTAAATATCCCCTCTACATGTCTTGCCTCGAAAGTCGGTGGGAAACACAGTATTAGCTTCGGAAACAGTGAAGTCATGAGAAATAACTGAATTCTGGAAACAATAACGTACTTTCTTAAGCCTGAGACGTGGGTAAGACTGGTTTAGCGTGCTAAGAAAACCTTCTGTCTTCCCATGGAAGGGCTGCAAATACAACACACAAGCAGTGAAATTCCAGATAACCTTTCTGTCCTAATGCCAGATCGTTGTCCTGCTGTAAAGCTCTCGAAAAATTGCTACGTCAAACAATCAGCTGAAGGGGCGGACCTCTTAGTTGTGGTGACAACTGAAGAGCTCTTCACCAACATGTCAGAATGCCCATATTTTAATGACACTGGATGTTCAGAATTATCATCAAGAGTTCATAGTAAAAGCCAAAAGAAAAAAAAAAAAAAAAACAAAACAAAACAAAACAAACAAACAAACAAAAAAAAACAATGTCATTTGTTTTTTAGTATGCATTCCTAAGTCCTAAGTGCTAGTCTTTATGGGGCACAGACCCACCCTCCATGAAGGTACCAGAATATAATTCTCTGGTGAGAAGCCCAAAGATCCTGGAGACAAGTTGTCTATCAATATTATGATTTGTAAATGAAGATAACTGCCTTCGTTTATGCTAACAAAAAAAAAAAAAATTCCAAATTTATGGATCATTAGCACCTCTGAGGTTAATGAATTTGGGGATCAAGGACCAGGGCCCAAGTGATTATGATTTAGGTGGTCCACTGTGCACAGGAAATGCTGAAATGCTTTTTTTCGGGGCATATTCAAGCATTCGCTACATTCTCTAAAACAGGATGTCCTATCTAAAAATGCATTTGCCTAGGGCCACAGCCTGGCAAACTTTCACTGAGTGCTTTGCCTGTATTTCCTATCCCATCGCTGCTGATTACCTAGATACATGTGTGTGCAGATAGGAGCCTTTTCATCTGTAATTATCATGCTCCTTCTGCTTAATTCAGTTAGATGTATCAATTCAAAAGCTGTGACATCACAATTTCACCAGAATGAAAGGAAATGTCATATCTCAAGCCGAGGGTTGTAACATCAGTGAATGAATCAGACAGCGGCAGAAGGCTTAATGTTAAAAAGGAGTTTTTATTTACACTCAAAAAAAAAAAAAAATCCTGTGTAATCAAATGGAAAAGAAAAGACACAGGCCATTCTGAAAGAATTTTGGACTGGCACAAAGTCCAACCGTTGTTGTTTACCGGAACAATCTGGAAATTGACATTGTTTTGCCAGGAGCTGTTTTGTATTTCCATTTTGAGGATAACAGACTAATAAAACCAGAGAAGCAGACACGGGTTTCAGAGGTCAACTAGCCTCACTGAGTTTATGCATGAGGACGTGGCGATCTGGAGACGTGAAGTGAGGCGGCTGCCCCACAGCGAGCGGCCCAGACGAAGCCCGGACTTCCCTTTACACAGTCCAGGAGAATTTGCCAACTTCCACTTTACCCGGATGTGCACGTTCCTGGAGCCAGAATTCAGAACCGCTTTGTGCCAGAGATTCTGGGCCATCTTGGTAATTTAACCTATGGGCTAATAAAACCCACACTAAATAAATTATTGTTTTCTATGGCAAAGATGGTTTTATACATGTTTTCCTCCACATGTTCTAATCTCACTGGTTGTTAATTTGCATTTCCGCATCATAGCCCATCATATAATACCCTAACGTGGGTTATTTTCTCAAAAGCATAGTTTGCCTAACTCAAACCGCAGTTCTCGGAATCATCACTCCGTTATTGAGCTGGGTTTTGATGAGCATATCCTTACGTCCAAACCATCACTTCCAAAGAGTGCAGTGATGTTCTCTGAAGGTATCCAAGTGCAGAGGGCAGGCTCTCTTAACACGTAGGGTATTTCTCAGGAGAAGGGGCAGGACTGCAAAACTGGGTAATGTTATATACTCCGATGGACTTCCTTTTTCCTCTTTCCGGAGATTCTTTGGGCATCCTTATCATTATGCTCCTGTTCTTTGCAAGTGTCAGCAACTCCGATTTGAAGACAGGAACCACAGATTAAGCTTCAGCTCCTGTCTTTTACTTTCACAACGAATCGGCAGCCAACGTCTGCTGGATCTCAAAGGAAAGCGCCCCTCTCACGTAGCTCTGTCTACGGTTTCCTTCTCTGAGCAATAGAAGAGACAGCCAGGCTCCTCGGCGGCGTGTTCAGGATCCAAGGAGGCCGCCGTGACCGCAAATGCCTTCTCCCCTGCTCTCCCATGTACACGCCACAGTCTAAAGTTAACCCACACAGATGGACATGCGGCAAGGGGCCAAAGGCCTTGAAAGGTCAAGTGTCCAATATCTCAACTTCTAAGATGCCACACATCCCTCAACTTCAGCTGTCTTCTTCAAACATAGCTTGGAAAAGACCCAAGGTCAAGGCTTTTAACCTAAGCTTCGAACCTTCTGCCCAGGCGGCTACTCGCTCCCCCCTTTTCTTCTAGACGCTAGGTTGGCCCATACAGCCAAGCCTTCTTCAAACTAGTTTCATGAGACAGTAATTCATTTTATCCCTCAGCCTGATGCTCTACTTTCTACTTGCATAACTAGTTAAAAATCCTTGCCTCCGTTCTTATGCCTCATTGGTCCTTTTAGTATTTCAGCTCCCTGTGTCTACGCCTTAGAGTTTGGCACTTTATAACCTCTTGGTGCAGAAGCTCTCAAATACTAGATCACGAAGTTATCAGGAAGGTATGGACAACATCAGGGCAATATTAAGCATTTTTCATAAAGCTAGATGAACCTAAAGAACTAATCTACGGTTTGAGATTATATGCTCCCTACGTTTTACGAATCCCCACAATTTTACAAGTCTTGGCTTTTCTTTTATAAAACGACAAATAGTTAACAAAATAAAAAGATAGGCAACCCTACGCAAAGCAACCCACACCCGAGTTAAAAGAACTGTCTGTCTGTGAAGTGTAAAACTTTGGGGACCACTGTGTTGGAGGACATGGAGTAAATCTATAATTCTCCCTTGGCTATGACTATAAGTATTCGGAAATAAAATCAGATAATTTAAGAAAGCTTTGGTCATCATTATTGCTGTTCGGTCTGTGTTTGCCTATTCTGGACACGGGCCAGGACTGTGTCTTCTTACCCTTTTAAAGAATCTGTGGCCACGCGGCTTTTTTCAGCTACTAAATGCTAGTAGAAGGGACGTGTACCAGTCCCAAATGGAAGCTCTAAGAGTTAGACATCACTGGGCCGCTTCCTCTTTCTTTCTTCCACAGGGACTGGTGACATTCTGGAGGGTGGCCTGGAGTGAGGCTAACAGAGATCAGATATCCTAGCCAATCCACGTAATGTCAACAAGAAATGAACCCTGCTGGCTCGTGTTACTTAGATCCTGACAAGTATAAATGCACTTCGAATGAGTTAGAAAAAGGATATCAATGCAAGGTATTATTATCTTTTCCTTAAAATTGAAGGCTAGGAAATAAACCCAGAAGAAAATTAAAAGGAAATAAAGTGTTCGTCTTAAGTGAGAGCTTTTATTTCACATATTTTCCCAAGCGGCAGATCTGACTGACTATTGGCAGATCAATTAACACTACAACAGGGGTGAACGGTGTAAAGGGACCAGACAAAATTACACTGGATCAGGACTGTTTGATCTATTCAAAATGAGACGTTATCTAAACCTCCTTCCTTCCATGAATCTAAGGAAACTAAATCAGGAGAAAAATAGTTTTATCAGCTCTAATGGCTAAGGCTTAAGTGGCATTCAACACAGTATGGGTTGGCTCAGATTCATATTGCCCTTGGTTCTATCTAAAGAGAAATCCTGAGTCTGCCCCCTTATCTGTTGGCCATGGTGCCAAAACGCAGTCCCCAGAATTGACAGCAGAATGAAAACATTTTCATGGAGTTTCAGGTCCCTTTCTACCCCAAGCTCGAGGTAGCAGCAGAGACAGGAACTGGGGGGCGGGGAGGGGGGTGGACAGCAGGAAAATGCTAAGAAGACCAGAGCGAAACGTCTCCAATCCTCGCCTGCCACAGGCGCCACACCCCCTGGACCTGTGGTCAGAAACGCTGCCTCCAGCCCACGTTGGAGAAGGCGTTCTGCTGAAGGAAAGGATGTTTACCTTTCAGAGACAGGCAGCTTTGAAGATTGCTGTCACCCAGCTACTGCCCAAGTGACCCTCCAGGAAAGGTTACTGTGCAAACACGGGAGGTCAGTGCATTTGTTTCTGCTCTGACATTCGGACGTTGGTGCTCTTAAGTATTCGTGAAAGCAGAGCACTAATTTTGCACCTTTAACCATGACGTCCTCAATATGAACAGCTGGAAAAAGCCCCCATGCACATTTCATCAGAATGAGCTTTAGCACAATCATGAGATGAGCGGATTGCCGAAGCCTAGCAACACAGAGTTAATGGAACTGTCATCGGCGTGAGCGGCAGTGAGTGGCAGCTCCGTCTCCTGCTTCGTGGTTGGCATGAGAAGAGCCGAAGTGAGGCGAGTGAGCCGCGTCCTAAGTGCTGGGCAACGGCATGCCCGGCCCGAGCGCTCATGTCCACACCACCTCCCAGGGGGACCAGGGGGATTCAGACGAGCACGAATCACCACGAGAAAGCACCACCTCGTGAGACCCGCGGCACGAGAGGCCCGGGTTCCAGCGCGGCTCTGTAACCCAACAGCTGTGTGACCTTGAGAAGGTCATATCATTTCTCTGCATCGCCTTCCTTATCGGGAAAATAGGGAGATTGCACTAGATGGGCCCCAAGGCCCCTTCCTTTTCTAGCATTCCATGATTCTCCGTGAACTGTTTACTGAGTCAGGCCGTACGGAGCAGCACACAAACGGCTACCGCTTTGGGCCGAGAGCCCCATAAACAGAGTCCTCGCCTCACCTCCCTCGTGAAGTCGGGTTTGGAGGGAGTGTGGAGCTCAAATCGAGGGCTAGCATGGTAACACAAAGAAGTCATTTTTCCTGGCCGGATCACCTGGCTTCAGACATTTCTCTTGGTCTAAGAGAATTGCCTACAGCCCCCCTGAATCCTGCTCACAGTCAGAACACCCCACCTTACACCTCTGGCTCAATGGCAGCACCAGGCCCTCGCCCATGAGAATATTTCCGGTCTGTAGATGATGGGGAGTCACCAGCATGACCTCCATAGCTCCACCAGCTCTGACTTCCTTCTTCCAGGGCCAGCCCTTCCTGCTCCCCTAGTGCTCTTAGCTCTGTTCACCCCAAGTTATTAACTCCCAGAGCCTACTGTTCAGCAGCTCTTTCTGGTTGCCAGCAAAGACCCCTCTCTAGCACCAGCAAAACTAAGAGCCGGATGTGGATCCAGAACGGGCTCTCCGGGGCTGGCCGGAAATGTACCGAGGAAGCATTCTCTCAACCCCGTCACTCTCCTTTTCGATATGCGCTTAGCGCTCACTATGCCGTGAATTGGCGCTTAGGTCTTTCGTTCTCCTCTGTATTCACTTTTCGCCCAGGGTTCACGCATGATTTTTCCAGAGAATCGTCTCCAGAGTTTTGAAGGCAAAATTTCTCTCCCATCTTTGGCACAAGACTCTTCAACCCCCAAATCCAGATCCTGTCTTTAGACCTCATGCAATTATAATTTCTGGTGGCCTGAAGTGGCATCTTGGAGTTCCTGGACTTGGTGACCCAATTATATATCACCAGAGCCTTCAGTTAAAAACATAAACAAACAGACAGACAATGCAGTTTGGTCAATACAAAGAGCCATGTGTGTGACATAGATTATAAATGTCATCATTTTGGCAGATAAGGAATAACTTGAAAGCTAAAGCAGCCTGTGTTATTTACCTAAGATTGTTGAGAAGGAGGGTAAGAAAGTGAGTTTACTGTGCTTCTAGAATGTTCTAGGAACTATGCTAATTTCTATCTCATTTAATTCTTATAGAAATGCCATAATATAGGCATCAGTGCTACGATTTTATAGATGAGGCAATAAAAGTTGAGAAAAGTAAATATCTTGACTCATTCACTTGGCCGATAAGTAGCAGGGTGGTTCTTTGAACAGAATTCTGACTAATGGAGATCAGCAAATTCCACCGTCTTTCAAAGTCTGAGTCACAGATGTCCAGACTCGGTTTAATAGTCTGCCTCTTAAACTGTAGCGTCAAGGGTCTCTTCCTAGACTTCGCCAGTCAGGACCTCCAGGCACGGTGTCTGTGAGTCAGTCTCTGCAGGAGACTCATGTACACTAGCGTTGATTTACCAGCATTCTATAGCATGCTGGCACCCTCCCACGCCAAAGGCTGTGTGTCATAAATCTTCCACTTCTCTGGCAGCTTCAAGCACAGAATTGGGCACCTGGTAGGTGCCTAATTATTTCCATGTAGAAACAAATTTGTTCGGAGGCAGCCTCCTTCTTCCACTGAGCAACAGTGTCTGTGTAGGGGCAAAGGCGACAGAAGCCTTCCTGATACAAACACATGCTACACAAGCAAGTTCAAAATGAGATGCCTGGAGGGGAAACAGCCCAGGACGGTCCCAGGGCTTTCTCGCTTTCATTCCCTCCGCTGCTCCCCTGCTGGGCCCAGGGAAGACGGCGGCAGTGAGGGGAGTCGCCTCCTGCACCCCGGTTGGGTTCAAAGCTGCTCTCCCCTTAGCTCCTGAAATTCACTCAAAATTCAAGAAATAACTTGGCCAAATATTGTACAGGAATACAAAAAAAAAAATGACAGAAAATACAAATAAAATGAAAACAGACTGACATCTAGGATACATATGTCATGACCCCGTTGGCCTTGACATTTCACGAACAGAGGGACAGTGACAACCTTACTCAGCCCAAGTTCTCTTCTGGAAAGTAATTACAGCTCAGCCCCAAGGAACTGGTGTAACAGCAAAAGAGCCCTCTTTCTTCTCTCTGTTCTTTGTTTCTACATGTATTTAACCTTTTCCAAAGTAAATGCTCATTTACTTATGCAGAAAAGAAAAAGGTAAGAAAGTGGTTTGTTTAACGGGGGCCTCGTATTCCACAGGAGCACAGAGACCTGCTGAGGAGGGAATCCAAAAGCCAGTCCTTGCCTCATCTCCCGAAACCAAAGCACCCACAAAAGGGAAAGCAAAGATTTTCTCTAAAGAGCCGTTTTTAAATTTACACATCAGCATGGCCTTAGTAATAAGTTCAATTAAAATTCGGCCTGATTATTTATTGGTTTTACATTTTCCTGCCCTGCGACTGTCCAGGCAATTTTCTATCCACTCTCAAAATACCTCTCAGGCTTCCTGGGAAAAGGCTGATACAAACCAAGAATCCCCAAACGAGAGCTGAAATATAAAGCTAATTATTTCGGGCAGGCCTTTGCTACTGTGGCAGGTCTTCACGGGTTCAAGAGCCTAAGGTCCACGGCAAAGGCCAGGTTTCAATCTGGGTAATTAGACTTTGCCCCTCTCTCAAGAGTTACCCCAACATAGTCTCCTTCCTGTTCTTCTTGACTCTCTACACATCTGTTTTTTTAATAATCTCGGTTCCTCTACTCTCCTAGTTATTTTTGAGTCGATGGTCTGACTGCAAACTTCTGGGTATTTCTTGTCAGCAAGGTCAGGAGCAACGGTTTTGAATCCTTCAGGACCCGTGTTCATGTTGCCTGCCCCAAAACGCCCGCCTGGTCCGCGTCCCAGAATTAATCATGCCTTCTTCACTACATCCTTTCCTCTCTCTCTTATGAACACACGTGTTTCATTCGGGCCCATATGACAGTCAATCGTGCGTGTTTCTCTTGCCTGTTGGAACACACGCCCTTGAATTTCACAGACACATCTGACTTCTCGAAACAACCCCCGCAGCCCCTAAGTAGGGAAAGGAAGAAAACGCTACCATTGATTAAAGCTTTTCGTGTACTTGGCAGCATAAATAACATCACCTCGCTAAATCCGCAAAACAACCATTGATTGTAATTTTATACCTGGGGAAAAAAAGGGGGTTCTAGAGAGGTCATGTCCCACTCTGGGCGGCCATATCAGGAAGTGCTAAAGGTCTGGGTGTCCAGGACTATTGGACCCACGGCTCATTTCAGGGCCCAGCCGTACTTCCCCTAACCTTGGGCAAGGCCTGACCTCCCAGGGGCACTCAAGGTTGTTGATGAGTAGGTCAGCAAGAGCTTTTGTCTCATATCTTTCTGCATCTGATACTTTTCTGCACCTTTTTCTATGCTGATGAGCCAGTCACCAGCCCTTCATGTGGCTTGAGGGTCCCTCCTTGTGGGCTCCCGTCCCCCCATCTCCTTCCCAAGGCTATTAAGGCTTTGGTAGATTGCTATCTGTCTCTGCCAGCAGTCATTTGAAGGGTCCCCAAACAATGCTATAACCCTCCTCTCTTTACTCCCTTCTTACTGCTATATGGCTGGTTCTGACAGAAGGTGCTGGACTAATATCCCCCACTTCCAGATCCTCTAATCATTCCTCCTATTTTTAGGGTTTCCAAAGCAAAGAATCACCATCTCCAAATAAACAGTAGCAAATTAGTTATGTGTAAAATAATGGATGTTCTCACAACTGGAATGGCGTATGTACACTGCCCGGCCATACATATGAGTGAATGGGCCAAACACCTTCTCCCACCACCAATGCACCTTGGGCTTCTAAAGCACAAAGCGTGAATCGAGAGCAGAAGTTCGGCTGATGAGGAGCTTCATTCCCAGGCCTCGCAGCTCAGGACTTGGCCTCTGCCCTGGCCAAGCTTTCTGTCCCTCCCAGATTAGGAAATGCTAACCATTTACATGTGAGAAATTGATAGGCAGGCTGCAAGCCACGCTAAGACGCATAGAATGCAAGTGATACATGCCGTTCACCTTGTCCACAACACAACGAGATATAACAAATTCCACAGGGACACGAACAAGCAGGAAGCCATAGCCTTCTATGGACGAGCCATCCCCAAGGCCATGAATTCTTTTAGTTGAGGAAAAAGCAATCTGAAGTTTTTACTTCAAATTACACAAAGGCCAGAGACATTACTACAATTCCTTACTTCTTTTGAATTCAGATCCTTTACTATCTGAGTTCTACATAGAATATTACCTATATTAGTAATATTCTCAAATATTATCCTGGAATCTTTCCTCTACTAACCATGGACTCTACTCCCTTACTGGGTAAAAAGTGAATGATCTCTCTGCCTAGGGCAGCTGAAGCAAAGAGAGATCCTCTCAACCCATCCCTCCTACTCTTTGACCACCAGAGGCCGGTGTTTACTTTAGATTTCCCTCCAGCATTGCCCAGGAGAGTACCCCCTGGTGGTCAAAGAGTGAGATGGACAATTCCCATCTACCTTTCAGAGAGAAAAATTGAGATTAAAATAAAACGTAGCAGAGTTATTCAATACTGAGAAGTACATATGTCAGAGATTCCAGCCGGTGTCCTGGACTTAAGTTGTCATACAGTTCTCTTCAGATACTGGTTTTCAGTATTTACATTTCTAGAAACACAGCCATTAGATAGTGTTGGTCTGTATGAATCTGTAGGTATTCAAACCAATTACCCACACCTAGCAGCTCTGAAATTTCTTTCCACGATTCTCTTTTTATTTTTCCTGTGAGGTATGAGATTTTAAAGTCCTTTTTTGGACATCATTAGCCATGGCAGTGAAATATGTGGCAAAGTAGAGGGAGGAGTGTTAGTATGATCCCCCTACTGTCTGACGGAAGTGGACAAGAGATGGAGCAAGCAACCAGAAGCAAGATTACAGGTGTGAAAGCAGAAGGGCGGGTCCCGGGACGGACAGCCAACCCCCTTCTCATCTGGAACGACCTGCCCTCTCCTGTCATGGCCGTTGCTGGCTGGACAGAATTCTCTGGTTAAGGGGACTTGGTGACCCCCTGAGGGAGAGAGTGTTTTTTTTTAATTCCATGGTAAATGTTCAGAAAAGGAAAAAGAGCTCTACCTGAACGGTTATGGTTGTGTCTAAAAAAGCAAATTAAGGGATTTAGACTTTGCTCTTATAAGGAAAGGCAGGCGTTGATGGTTAGCATTCTAATAATAGCACGAATGTCCAGATATAAACATATGGCTGAGGCTATAATAATGGTCTAGATAAAGTGAAAACTCTGTTTCAAATTAATTGTTCTATAAATTGCATATGTCTGTGTGTTTATTTCATAATAAATCTCAAGTGAGTTGACTAATGTCGACCAAATTTGGTTCATTTATCAGGGGAATAAATTTATATCACATGAAGCCTATGAATCAATGCATCAAATGACAGCCAATAAAAGCTTTCAAAAAGGTTTATTTTCTAGAACCTATAATGACTTTCAGAACCTTCATTCTCTTACTCTCTTTAACCACACTGCATAACAGCACAAGATAAATCTCCCAATTTCAGCTTATTTCACCATTTTCTGTATGTCACTCTCTGGCTTAAAAACCTAGCCCATAAAGCCTAAATTTCCACTGACCTGTCTTTTGATTGACTGATTGATAGGTAAGTGTACAGGTAAGACCCACAATTCACAGAATCGCAAATATCCTGGCATTTTTCAAAGTGCGGAGGGCAGGAAAGGTCATAAGAGGTGCACTTGGAAGTCAGAGAAGGGGTCACCCCTCTACAGTTAAACGGGGAAATTTCAGAGGCTTTCAGGGTTCTGAGGAGCTTGGGAACGGCGCAGACTTAAGGCTGTCCTGGGCATAGGTTTTCATTCAGGACAAAGGGTCTAATGCAGTCAGCGGAGACGTCAGAGCGCCACCATGAGGAGAGTTTGGCCCGCTGGTATGCAGCCGACCTTCCTGTGCACACAGACCCCTCCGGATCCTGCTGACGTGCAGGTTCCGATTCAGCGGGCCGGGGTTGGGCCAAGCTTTCACACTGAGAGCTGCCAAGGCTGATCCGCGGACCATGCCTCAAGTAGCCGCTCTGAGTTTCAGGCTGGGAGGAGTCGTCTGCTGTTGTTTTAACAGAGCGGTCGAAAGATGGGTGGAGGGAAGTCTGTCAATGGAAATAAGTTTCTAAGGAAATGTTATACACGGCATGCGGACATAGGACAGCTTTTAGTTTTGTCTCAAATCTACCATTTACTTTCTTCCTTTAGTTAACCTCTTCGAACTCCATTTCCTCGTCTTTAAAATGGGAATACTAAAAAGCGACCTGCAGTGATGGAGATAAAAATTAAATGAGCTAATAAGGGGCGTGAAGCACCTACCGCAGACTCAGCAAAAAGCAGGATGTTGGACAGCTTACATCTCCTGCCCCTCGCCACGGTCACCCTCGCGTCTCTGAAGACGAGGACAGTCAGGCAGGGTTTCAATCGACCTCTGTGAAGGAAGTTACAAAGAGCACGCTCCCCTCGGGGTGAGGGCATTGGTGGCCCCCGACACTAAAATACCCACTAAAATACCGGCACTTGGAGGTGGTGATTTTTCAGGCTGTGAGCCCGAGGCGCGTTGCTGTTATTCAGGTCTGTTGTTGTAAACACATCTATTATGCTCATGTGGCAGATCAACAACCTGGAATCAGAAGCTAATGACAGCTAATAACTGGGAAAAAAACCACAAGTCAATAATGAGGCGCGCGTGTGCATAACGACGTTCCCATCGACAGTCTTTTGAAAGGGCCTTTTGTGCTAATACTGTCCACTTACACGGTCTTTGCAGGGCTTGCAGGTCTGTTATCAACTCTGAGCCTGAGAAGAACCCTAGAACCGGGGCTTATCATCCCCACTTTACAAACAAGGGAGCTGTTTGATGATTTGCCCGAGGCCCGCACACCAACGACCTCCGAACCGACCCCAGAACCCGGCGCTGAGTTCTCTCCTCTGTGTTCTGCCGTCCCTTCGAACAAGCTGTTGGCTCTGTTGAATCCAACATATATTTAAGTGCCCTTTGAGAGCAGAACCCTGCAAAAAGCAGGGTAAAGGCGCAATTAGAGATTGGCATACATGCATGTGCCGGCATCTCCTGCAGCTCCTCGATTTTTAAGACGGGGTCACTAAAGTTCAACGAAATGCAATGACTTGCCTACGGCCACCAGCTGGTTCTTGCCTAAAGAGACAGAGCCACGCCCTGATCCTGAGAAGCGGCTTTTAAATGCCTCACGCTCTAAGGCACCCTCTGGGGTTATTGTTTTTGTTCCTGATTCTTTCTGACCTGATACAATTAAGTTATTCC
Organism: Rousettus aegyptiacus; assembly: GCF_014176215.1. Lineage (NCBI taxonomy): Eukaryota > Metazoa > Chordata > Mammalia > Chiroptera > Pteropodidae > Rousettus > Rousettus aegyptiacus. The sequence goes on from NW_023416286.1 coordinate 89,114,018, forward strand.
GGGGCTATCGTGGACTTATTTTAACAAACAAGTAAAATCTTGGGATTAAGATCAGAAGAGACTAATCACTCCAGGAACCCTCTGCCCTCTTTAAGTCAAATATTCTTATGTGATTCTGTGTGACTATTTAAGGGTAAGATACATGGCTAACATGCCAAAGCCAACCAGGGCCAGTGTGGAAAAGCTGCAACTCTGACCGGCGGGGAGAGTCACATCTGCCACCTTCCGAATGAATTAGCCAAGGACTGGCCATTTGCCATCCTTTTCTGCTACTTCTTTAATCAAAGCCAAACAGAACGAATTGCAAATAAAAAGGGAAAAAAAAGAAAACATTAAATATGAAAGGCCAACTTGCTCGCCTATATTTTTAGTTCAAGTGACAGTTTTAAAATTACAAAGGTAAAAACCCTTTGCTAAATCGGGTTTTAAATGTGCCATTTATCAAACTAGCACGTTTTTACGATTTTTAAAACTACTGCTTTATCACGAAAGGTAAAAACACAAAACGGTGGTATTATTCTTCATTTTTAGCACCATCCCCCCGTTTGCATTTGGGGGTGGTTTGTTTTTCTTTGCGGGGAAACTGGGCCTCTCTCAGCAAACCTCTCAGAAAGGCACATTTTCATTCATGTCGCAATGCTGTTAGATCATTTCCAACCCCAGAGCCATTATTGTTTCACAGAAATAGGGAAAATGATCCTTGCCGCAACTGCAGAATTTCAGAGCTGAAAGGGTCCCAAGCCATCAACTCAGTGTCCTTGCCTCGCAGATGAGAACGCTGAGGCCAGGAAAGGTGAACGACTCGCCTGTGATGCTCCGGCTCGTCATCTGCCGAGCCTGGCCTGGGTTCTAATTCTCTCCACCCTTGATGAGTATCATGTCACAATGCCCTTCCTGTCACCGGCCCCATAAATGGCTGGTGCTTTCTGGCTTCGCCCTGAGGTCTCTTCCCCTTCCCAGACAGAATTAGTACCTTGACTTTACAGAATAGCCTTAACCTGAAGACTCATGGAGTCTTGATAGAGACAGCCAAGAGGAAAACATCATTTCCTCAAGGTCAAGGTAAGGACCGATTCATTGTTTCATTATAAAAAGGTCGTGGGTATCCAGGAGTGAAAGGTGAGGAAATAATATTGTTTCGAAAAGAAAAGAGGAAGCTTTGAAGAGCACTTAGAACCTCTCTTGTACCCCTAGATTGTTCTCCCCTACTCTGCCTTTTCTTCATGATTATCTCAACGACTCTGTCAATTTCCCCGATGAGAAAGGGAGAAGAGACTCTGATTTCTGAGTCACTCGGAGGCGCTCTCTGTACAGCTGTAGGATCTGTGCTTCTGAATATAAATAGCTATGGCTGGTAGGAAGTGGGCTGAAATTGTCACCAAGCAGACAAAACAGCATCCAAGAGGGTTCTACGACTGGGGTCGGCCTTAGGTCTTGAATGGGTGTCTGGCCAAAGCCCTTAGCTCCCAGCTTACTTCTAAAACGGAAGCCCTAATGATGCATTTGCGGACAGTCTTACCTCATCCCGCCCACAGAACCCAAGAAGGTCGTCCATGTGCACCACGGCCCGTAGCGACAGCCACCCTGAGAGCCAGACCGGCTTCGGACCGAGGGTGAGGAAATACCAGCGGATGCCCGAGCACTTGCTAAATATAAAAGCCCACGTGATGCGATTGCAGCTCTCAGTCCAGAACTGATGTTTTTTATTTTGCTAAAAAATGTGTTATCACCGTATGATTCATTATTAATGGAAAGAAATGCATGTATTCACATTCGCTAATTATTTTTTACTCACTTATGGCAAATTAAAAAAAAAAAAGGTGCTTTAAACCCTTTAATTCGGTCACCAATTAGTCTTTGATTTACTCTGATGTACTTGGGTTTTTTTTTTTTCTCCAATTTGAAAAAAAAGGCTCGCAGCTGAAAATTTACATTTAAAAAGTAATTAATGCCAATTCAATGAAGAAATCCTCAGCTTCCTACGGAATTATATTGAACCTCAAGCCCCTTTTAAGGATAGAGGGCATCTATCCTCAGCAACATTCGCGGTTTTCCACAGGGCAACAGGTACCAGACTCCTGCCCGCCTGACCTCGGCCTCTCCGCCCTTCGCACCTGCGTGCTCTTACTCAGAAGAGGGCCTCTGGCCAACAGCTGTGGTCAAGGTCACTCTGGCTCCAGCAGAGTGCTCCTCGGTCACGGACCAGTTCTGCTGCCCAAGAACTATGACAATGACTCGGGCAGAGCCCCTCGTCTCTCCTGTCAGCTGAAAGGCCTCCTGTCTCCTTGCCCCCTTCCCGTGTTTCCTGAGAACCCCCAACCCTGCATCCCTGCCCGGTATGAATGTGTCTCATATTCATCATCCTCCCTCAAAACAAGAGCCCTCTTTGGAGGCTGAGGGTGTGACCAGAAGCAGTTGCTGTTCAGGGAACAGGGCCCTGGCCAGCAATGATCATTCCGCTGCTATAAGAACCACGACTGTTGAAAAATTAACCTCCGCAAGGTCTTCTGAGCTAGATGAAAGAGGGTGTCTGGCGTCTCTTTCACTACTGAACCAAGGAGGAGTTCCGTCTTCTCTTCGGAACTGACTCCTTCTGGCTTTGGGCTTGGCATAAACTCGAGCAAAATGCAGTTTACTGAACCGTCATCTCCTTACGAAGAAAGTAGATGGAAATCTAGTCTCTCTGTGCAGCTCCGGCATGTGCAGTTCACACCAGTGATTCTCGCCATCCGCTCATTCTGTCCCTGAGCCATTCGGATGGAAACACTCTGCTGTCACCTACAGGTCTCCTTGCACCCACGATCCCAGCCAGCGGCGAGGGGACAGGACGCGGGGTGGAAAGCACTAGCCCACACGGTCTCCCATATATTCAAAAATAAATGCCGGCCCCATAGGAGAGAGTTTCCCTGTGGTTTCTGATCAATAGCAAAAGGCTTAGGCAGAAAAAAAAAAAGAGTTCGACTATTGTTCCTGACACCCCCCAGCCCACTCCGAGGTAAGTGCCGGGCTCTGTGCCCTGGCTCTCTGAGGTGTGTGTGCACCTGCCACTCCTCGTCATGAAGTGGTAACTCTGTGCCGGGCTTCTGCTTGTAGATCGTCTCCAGCAATCCGCAAGAACAATCGCCTCATTCCCCTTTTCATGATGAGAATCTGAGATTTGTCAAAGAAATCATTTAGCTTGAGGGTGTCAACACTAAAATCCGAACCAGGCCTGTCAATCTCCAGATGCTACACTACAGAGAGACCCGAAAATAAGATTTACTCGGAGTTACAAAGTTTACATCTGGAATTGGAACACATGTCTGGCTGTGACCCATTATCTAAGGACATCAGCAACGTATAGGATTCAGGTGTTGTTTTGGGCATCTTCATTGGGCGGCTGTCTGTGGGGTACCTAGATGGATGTCAGGGTCTGGGCCAGTGGAAGGGGTGGGCTTTTGGGGATGTGTTTCTGGGAAATGGGCAGCCAGCCCCTCTCTGGCCATCTGTATCTTCCCCAACTCATGGCAGCCTGGGTTTCTGGAAAGGTCGGCCTCACGCCCGCTGCCCCTGCTGCCATGCCTACACTGGCTGGGGGAAAGAGTGGCTTCATATCAGAGCATGAGTCCCAGACCTGAGACTTGAAGAGTCATCACAATTGCTGGGTTCCCACGCGGCCCTCTCGACAGACTTCTTTCCGACCCGGCGGTCTTAGGAAGTGGAGCACCCCGCAGTGCGCGCTGGGCTTCCAGGTGACTCCATCTTAGTCCTGTGGGCCCGTCCCATGCAGGCCCCATCCATCGCAAAGACCTTCCCTCCATCAAGAAGAGTTCACAGCAACTTTAAGCCTATGTCTGAAGACCTGGCACGGGAAGGGCCCAGAGGTCCCCTGGCTCCCCCAGGCCTCTCCCGTAGAAGCTGGAGTTTTTTTTTTCTTGTACTCAGGGAAATTGGAGCTTCGCCATGTGTGAAAGGCCTGTGGCCCCTGCAATCTCCCACTTGGCTCATACGTGTCCAGCCGTCGCCTCTCGGGGCCTTGCCTCAGTGACTGGAACCACCCAGACCCACCGTTTCCTGTACGACACCGGACGCTGTCCCTGGACAAGCCGGCAGCTCTCGTCAGACGGGTCCTGGCTAATCCCTCATTCCCAGCCTGATGAAATGTTCTCCCCAAGGCCAGCCCACTCCCACCCCTCGGGGCGTGAGTCGCTGCCCAAGGTGCCCATCCTGGCCTCCGAGTTTCCCCGGTTTTCCACGGTTTCCACCTGAACAGACTTTGGGGCCCCAAACACCTCCTGTGTTGCCTTTCCCCTCACTTCCATTAAGATCACAAAGAGAAATGATTTCTCCCATCTTCGGGCAGCCTGTCAGAAAATCAACTAGCCCATTATTAACCAGAGCCGTTCACAATGGCCCTACAGTAGCTAGGTCACTTCGGCCGTTCTACCTGGTCACTCTGATTAAACACTGAATGAGGAGGCTCTCATCCAGGTATTTTGGGGGTATATTTGGGAAAATCCCAAACAATGGCCAGTTCCTGAATGGTTCTATCTCACTGACCGGCTCCACACACACCCGGGGAGAGGCCCAGCCGAGAAGCAGGCCAGAGCGAAGGTCCGGCACAGTCTCCTCGAGCCACAGGACCCGGTACCCAGGGCGACCATGCAGAAGTAACGGGAGGACCTCCCCCGGCTTCTGCAGAATGCGCAGAGAGCAGCAGCAGCAGTAACAGTGCAGCTTTGGACTCTAAAGAAAACACGAACTGTGGAAATGACATTATTTCTGTAGCAATCTCATCCTCTGCTAGAATAAGAACTAGCACAGCATCACACACCACCAGAAAGTAGATTTTTCCACCTCTGTAAGCCTCAAAGACAGGAACCTGATTGCTTACAAGGCTCACTTGGGCTGCCTCGCTGATACGTGATGGCCCTGGATTCTAATAGGCTCCTTCCCCAGTCGAAGGCTGCTTCCCACGCAGCCAGCCTAATGACTGATACTAAGAGTACTGTTACTATATCACTTTGTTAATTGCTCAATATAAATTAATCAGATGATAGTCAGAAATTTCTCTCTTTTTTTTCCCACCCCCAAAGGCTCTTGTCAGAGCAGACTTAAAAGAAACAGAGTCTCTCTTAACGAGAGCGATAACAATATTCTGTTTTTATGTACTGCCCTGCACCTACGAACTCAAACGCTGACTGTGCCTGCACAGGCAAAGGCAATACGGGGCTGCACGACTGCCTGTAAATATAATTGCTATAGAGATTTAACCTGGTTCAACCAGGTCGGAGGAATATTTTTCCACACATAGCAATTTAAATTCGGAATTATGTTCATAATGACCTTAGCTCTCAATGCTTTGCTTGTTCCACTATATCTCAGCATTCCAGGATGATGATGCTGAAAAAAAACCATAACGCTTCCTTGTAAAAGTCCTTCTGTGCCAGCTGAAATCATATCACCGGGAGAGTTTCTTCTCCCAAACAGGTTGCCAAAAGGAACGGTCCTGAGTCAGGGATCGTTTTCCAGATCTGGGCAATGTTTGGGACCGGACTGAAGAATGAGCCGAGGGGTGGTCTTTCATTCAATGTGACATGAAAGAGACCAAACAAGGGCCAACAACAACAACAACAACAACAACAACAACAATCACTTCCCTTGAGTTCATGTGACCCTCAAATTATATAATGTCTCAAAGGGATTTTAGTCTCCTGGACGTAAAACAAGGGGGAAAAGCCTGGGGTGAAGAATCGAAAGACCTTGGTTCAAGTCTCACCTCTGTCACTTGTTAGCTGTGCAACACTGTCGGGTTGCTTCGCCATGCTGAGCCTTAGCTGGTCACATGTAAATAGCAATAGTTTCCATTCATGTTCACGCCGTCACACATGTCAAATCGTGCTCATGGAGCCCTTAGCTGAGTTCGTGGAAACATCAGAAGCAACCCATAAATGATCACTCTTTTGTTTGTGAGGATGATGGCATCAATATTTTTATTACAGATTAGTCGAGGAAGGGTAAGACGCTAATCCTTGACTGCCGACTCAGAGATGAGGAGATGAAAACTAAGGAACTAGACCAATGAGCTATGACAGGTTCAGTACCCTGGACAGCGGCCTTCGCAGGCAGAGGGGACGGTCCAGAGACTGACTAAACAGGAGGATCTCCAAATTTCTCCCGCCCTTCAGGTTTTGCCTAAACCCTGAATTTTCAGCACCATTCCAGGGACAGGACTGAGCTGTTTCCACCCCACGTTACTTAAGTGTCCACTCCCATCTTTCAGTGCCTCCTCTAAACGGTACTAACGCCACCATGAACAGAGGGGAGGCCCTGGCGGGCAGAGGAACAGACATCGGCGGGCAGTGGGGAAGCAGCATCCCAAGGGGTGGGTGGACCTGACGCCCCAGAGAGAAGCACTGCAGCTTCTGACCAGCTTCTAGTGGCCCCACCGCAGACAGCTGCAGGCAGGAAGGCGGAGGTGCGACCCGCCCCCATCTGGCTGTGGATCAATGATAATATCCTGGCTGTTGACCTTTCTCCCACCCATATGCTCTCACTTTGGCCAATTTAGAGAAAAGAAACAGAGAAAAAAAATAGGCAGGATATATGTGAGGGAAATCCAGCTTCCATATCATTAAGTACTCTGCTCTAGCACTCATGTTATTGTTAACATATGGCATTTATTATTAGGGCTGCACTAGGACCAACCGGTAAAGGTACAATAAATGTCACTCAGACATACCAAAAGAGGGGATTACAATAGAATGTTTGACTACTCTGATAAAGATGGCACAGGTGCGTGGGAGTCTAAAGACGGGGCGGTCAAAAATGTCAAGGAAGATGTCCCTTAAAAGTGATGTCTCAGCCAGCACCGGAATGACAAGAGACAGCAAGAGAAGCTGGAGGAGGAGAGCGTGTTAGGAAGATAGAACGTATACACGAAGGACCAATAAAGTTCTCTTTGGAAGAAGAGCTAAGAGAATTTCATTACTCAAAGATAGAGACATAAGTCTGAAGAAAGAAGAAAGACCACATGATGTAGAAACTTGTGAAGCAGAAGCAAATCGTTGTCTTCTGAGGCTGAGGAAGACAAATCAGCATGCGGTTCCCACGCACCAGTCAAAAGAGCCTACGTTTTGCAGTGGTAACAGTCTGAAACCTCAGTAGCTCAGTACGCAAACGTTTGCTTCACACCTCTACAAAATGCCCCACTCGGAGTCACATGCATGAGGTGAGTTGGGGAGGGGCTGCCTCATCGTGATCCCTTCAGGGACTCAGGCTGCTCATCGTTCCACCTCCAAACATTCTTCAGAGTGACTTAGGTAAGGAGAACGGAATACAGCCAGTCAGACCAGTCTAAAAGTGAGGTTCATGTGTCTTTGGCCAAAGCAAATCATGCAGCCACATTTAAATTCAAGAGGGATGGAAGGGGCACCCTGTGACAGACTGAAAGAGAAAAGAAATGAAATACATGGTGAACTGCACTAATGACATCTGTGTCCCCTGCCTCCTTCCTCGTGGTTAATCATAAACCAATGTTTCCTTACACTGGGCTTAGCAAATGGCGAGTGTCAAAATGCTCTCAGAAATTCACTTGAGCCCCACCAATATGATTCCCCAAAGTGAATGACACAGGCCAACCAAGCCAGCTGATGGGAGGATTGAAGTATTTTCCAAACAGTTCAAGGAAACTCATAGAACATCGACTCCAATGGGCTGGTTTGGCTGTGATGGGGCTTATCGGCTCAGGAGGACCAATGAAGATAATGGACTTCACGCTTCACGAGTCAGTGGCTAGCGAAGTACTTTCTGAGTCCTTTTCACTTCTTCAATCGCAGAGCCTCTCTGTGGGGAGTAGGTCCGAAGACCACGGAGGGAGAGCATGCAGTAACTGAGCACACACTATACTAGAGAATGGGCCACCTTCTTTTGAGCAGCAAACTTCATTCTCATCATTCTAACAATTATTATTCTGAACTATTAAAAGCCTGCTACAGTGATGACTAACTTAAAAAAAAAAAAAAAGGAACCCCAAAGATGGCATGGTTGCTAAGTACATAGATGAGTGGGCATTTGAAATGTTAGAAAGATAAATAAATGTTCTAAGATGGTTTTCCCAGAAATCTGTCAGGCTGTGACAAACACAAAACCTCCTCCCCACTTTGTCTCTAGCAAAGATTTCAGATGGCAAATCCAAGTACCAGCCCAGCAAGCCTTCCTGGCTCAAACCGAAATCCAGAATTCTAGACCTGAACACTTCACTGAGGTTTCTGTTTACCGGAGGGCCCTGAAATTCAGGGTGTTGCTCAGAAAAATAAAATGTGCTCACCCTGATGCCGGCACCCCGAGCCTCATGGGTGGCTTAGAGCATTCTTCATGCTGTCTCCTCGGAGTCATTCAGCCTTGGGTGTTTCTGAAGTCTTGGGAAAAGAGATAAAAATTCTCCCTCCTCTTGCCTATTTTCACCGTAAGTTCTAAGCTAAATACGTGGGGTCCTTGCCTAGACACTGAATTCTGTGTGCACCTGTATATCACTCATTTGCTGCATTTCCTCCCCATTTTTTTCCTTTCTCTCGTCCTTTCTTTTTATTATTTGTTTTCCTCCTCCCCTTTATTCGAGAGAGGCTGCCAGGCCCTTTGAGAGCATGAAGATGAAAATGAATCTAACTTGAGTACAGAGGCTACTCTTTCTGGAATATTTAAATGAGATAAATGGCACCAGTCGAAACACCAGTTCCCTGACATATCCGAGTGCCAAGAGCCATGTAGAGCTGTCGCTCAGAAGAGTGACTTGCCAGCCGCCATCCTGACACCCACCCTCAGCACCTTCTCAGGAATGTGTATTTCCTGCAGGAGGTGAGAAGGCTGCCCCATCCACACTGCTTGGGGTCACAGTCAAAGGAGGAGCAGGTGTTCCCTTAGAATCAGCCAGCACACATGCCGACCCAAGGAGGCAGGTGATGAATCAAGACTGTAGCAGCGTCTTCCACAAAAGGGATATGGTTTTGTAGTCATTGCCAATGCCCCTGAGAGCCAGCAAAGCTGCCGAGGGTGCCTGATCCCTCTGAAATGGGCTATTGTATTCAAGCAGTCATCATTCATTTTTAAAACCCGGATTCCTTCAGGTAATCAGTAACCTTGAAGAGAACTGGACTCGAAAGCGCAGGTCCACTGACAGTCCGACGGTCCTCCGGGAGCCCGGAAAAGTTGGGGGGTGGGGGGGTAAAATGCACACGTCGGGGGCCACCACACTCCGCCCCCCTCTGGCGTCCTTCACTCTCTCCTTCTGTTTTCCCCTTGAATGTTTCGCAAAGTTTAGACAGCTTCAGATTATCACGCAAACGCGGTGACTCAGACTCGGGGAAACTGTTCCTATAATGGAGTTCTCAATTTATTGGTCAATTTCACCTTGATTTTGCGTGGCTGCTAGCTTCGCCAGCCCTTCGGCATGGATTACATACTCCTAAAGCGTGGAACATTGTCAAATATTTTAAATATCACAGATGATTTTATGCGGCTCATAATCTCCTTCGGAAAAGATAAATAAAAATAATTTTTCCGAAAGGCAACACTGTTCTCTGTACTTGTCTTTTCATAAACAGCTAAAATCTGCCACCTTCTGGATTCTCCGGGCTGGCCAGGACATAAGCTACCTGTATTTTCCTTGTCGCCAACCTCCCCCCTCACCCCTGCCCTGCTCAGATAGTCTTCAGCTACGTAGTGACACTGCCATCTAGTGGGCGTTTCCATAGATCACTCACTTAGCAGAACCGTAGAAAAAGAACATGGTTGGTTGGTTTGTTGTTTTTTTTAGGGGGAAGCAAATATTCATTTAGAGTAATTTACGCAAACTATAATTACTAGAAGAAAAACAAACCGTATACGGAGTATTGGTATTTGGACCTAAAGTCAGAATTTATCAAATACTTGCAAAATGAAAATAAAAGGAGATGAATGTTCTAATTAATAAATACAGCTTCACGGGAAAAATGCATCTTTGCTTCAAATGGTAATACGACGTGAGCAATGCCCACACGAGAACCGCAGCGACTCTACTTGTCTTCTATGGGAACTTGAAAGAAGACGCGAGAAATCGTGCTGTTTCTCGGTCTTTTTTACCTCCTTCGTGTGAGGAACGCACTGGTTGCCTAATAATCGGCCCTGAGACCGCTACAGAGCTGAGATCGACCCTTTTGCATGTTTAACAATTTCTAGGTGCTGCACTTGAGACTCTTCCGGGAAGTCCCTGCTTGCCCAAGGAGAGCCCACCTTGCCGAGCGCGGGAGCCCGAGCCCCACAGCGCGCTTGCCGCCGGCTCGTCGCCGGGACCGGCCGCCGTGAGAGCGGAGCTGGGCTCCGACGGGCCCCGCGTGTGAAGCTTCAGGGATAGCATCGCATTGCCCTCTCCTCGCATGTGTTTTGAAACCTCCCCGGAGTTCTCCTTCGGGAAGATGAAAGGGGTTGGGAGGGATGTGTTCGCCCCGATGTCAGAAACAGTCGCTGTGGCTGTGAGCTCCATTTGGGGGGCTGTCAAGAATCTGACAAACTATCTCAGCTGCTGCGAATCCGCTTTGCGCTGAAGCACAGAGAAGTATACGCTTTAGAATTGCAACGTGGCACTGAATTTAGTTTCGGAAAAATCAGAGTCGGTTCAAAGCTTCCACGACTGAGGGGAACAGGAACCACATCCCCCCCACCCCGCCCCATCCTTCTCCACTGCTTCCTTCCCAACTGTTCAAGGCATCTGTCGCTGCTCTACGCGATGGCCTGAGGGCCTTGTTCTTCCTGGGATCATTTGACACTGGCCAACCGGCCTCTCGTGGATGTGCAAGCAACTTCTTCAGGTCACTGGTCAGCTGGTCAGCCCCTAGGGGGCCCCAGAGAAGTCTTCCCCTGGGTCTAAGGATCTCACCAATCCTTGTTTATTGCTTATTTGTTGTTTATTTGGGGGAGAGGAGAATGGGAAAGGATTGGGCTTGAGCCTAGAAGATAAGTCGATCTGATCATCCCAGGTAAAGAAACGCTGCATCTGACGCCAGCCTCCAACCTCACAGTGTTTTAAACTCTGGCAACGCAGGCGGCCGAAGCCCAGCCTGGCCCCACTCCGAGCTGCCTGGGAACCAGAGCAAAGGATTTCGGTAATGCTCCTGGCCGGGCTATTATTAGCAAGGCCGTCTCCAGGCAGATATTGATCACAGAGAAAGTACTGTGCGTGTTAGTTCCTCCCCGCCCTTTCTGCCTCCCCACTGCAGATGACCTGCCCCAAAGCCATCTCGGGTCAGCCTCGAAGGGGCACAAAAGTGCCAGCAGATGGGTGGGAGGATGAAGAAGGGGACTCTGGGTAGGACGAGTGGGCCCGGGGCTTGGTAACACATCAACTGCACCGAGATGAATCGATGAGGGTTAGGTTTTTAACTTCTACCTGCCCACGTCCTGCCTGAGGTGGCTCTAGTTTTCTAGTCTCTGGGGCCATAAACAGGGTCCTTACAAATTTGCACATAATAATAAGTTAAATAAATAACTACACAAATCAATAGATGTGCTAGACAGTAAAACCGAGCTCAGAAGGTTATTTCAGCTTGTTAAATCGTAGATGCTACTTTATCTCGTTTTGGCTATTGGATAAATTAGTTATTGAGGACGCACGCTGGAGGCGTGAGTATGCCTTGTGGACAAGATACCCCCACAGCGCCAGGCACGCAGTGGGCTGGGCTGGTGGCAAGGAGCTGGGGGCTTAGAAAGTGCTGGAAGGTAGCATGATGCTGAGGGTTATCCATTCTTCCACACTGAGCTGTGTGCTAAACACCAAGGACTCCCCAAACTTCCTGGGGTCACAGGGCTCTCAGGCGAGGAGACTTGGCACTCACGTCACCAGCTGCGGAGCGGCGTGGCAAGTGGAAGGAACGCAGACTATGTGAATAAAAAGGGTGGAGTGATTTTTTTTTTTTTCATTTTTCGGGGAAGGGCCAGGGAAACTATCACAGAGGCGGTAACGTCGGTAGGAGACGAGATGGAGTACGGGGCGAGGGGGTGCGGGGTGACTGCGATCCAGGGCAAAGGCTTGAGTGGAGGTCAGGAGGCTGGGGCGGCCGCGCAGGCGCAGAGCTGAGCGGAAGGCGGCTCGAGTCCACGCGCCGGGTGTCCGGCCCGCAGAAGCCGCGTGGTCCACACCCGCCCGCAGCATGGCGGTGGGGAGCTGGCAGAATTCCCTAAGCGAAGAAGTATTTTAGAGATGAACTTTGGCAGTAGTGAGGAGAAGGCGCTGGAGGGAGGAGGAAGGAGGCCAGAGACAGGCTGAGCAGGTGAGAGGCCGCGCTGGTCCAGGTGAGGGATGGCGAGGTCCTTGAATGTGGACAGAGGAGGAGAGAGCGCAGAGCAAGAGGGCGATTTGGGAGAAGGACGTGAAGCACGTTGAAACAGTCTACCGGAGATGCAGGGAAAAGGTGAGATGACCCAGGCCGACCCGTAAAACTGGGGTGGGGGATGAGGCCGCACCTGTAAAGGGGAAGCATACGGGGTTCAGCGCATAATCAAGGTGGGTTCAGATGGGTCGAGGTTGTGGGGCCTGTGGGACCTCCAGTGGGCTGCGGGGTGTGGGGGCTGTCTCCCAGGGCACAGGGCAGGACAGAGGAGGAAGGAAAGAGGATCTGGTGTGGGAAATGGGGAGGTCCCGACCCGCAGACTGTAGACAAGTAGCCAGGGAAAGTGGAATGGCTGGAGAAGATTGCCTGAGTCGGGGGACCTAATCATGAGATGGCAGAATAAGCCTCCTAAGGACAAGGACTTTAAGGAAAGGCGGACTCCCACAACCACGCACACCGCCCAGAATGCTCGTCCTCCAGATTCCAGAAGTCCCTGCTCCACTGACCTCCTCCCCGGCTCCCAGGATGACAGAGACGCAATGAGTGTCCCGGATTTGATGCCACCGGCCCATCCCAGTGTCCCTCTGGGCACGCTTTCGCGGCGGCCTCCCCTGGTTCCACCGCCACCTGCTCTCTCTCTCTCTTCTCTCTCCTTCTCTCTCCCAGACACGCTGAATCTGTGGAGCGAGACAGGAAGCAGCAGAGACCTCCAAAAGCATCTCTGCCGCCTTGTACCTAAGGCCGCGGTTCTAACTGGCACGTCCACACTGAACAGCTGGCCCAGGAGCCTGCCGCCAGGTACAGAGACTGGGACCATGCTTCGGCTGTCTCAGACGTCCTGACGAGTGCCAGAGAATCGTGGCATTTCCAGCCCTATTTTAGGGATGAGAGAACCAATGCTTCATACTGAGAAACTTGTCCCAGGTCACAGTTCGGCGATCTGACTGCAGAGCCCATCCTGAAGCCCTTTCTTGCGGATAACTCTCACTCGCCAGGCATCTGTTCCGTGCCGGGTAGAGGTCTACACACTGGGTGTTGAGAAGAGAATGAGGCGGAGGGATGCCCCTCCCTCCTGGAGCTCACGCTCCAGGCAGGGTGGCCAGACAGCAAGCACAGGTCAGCACCATCTTCTCCGGCAGCGGTAAGACCACGCATGCCCCCAGAGCCTCGCCGTACACAACCAGATACCCTCCAACACTGAGCTTCAGAAACACTTGATCAGGACGCAAAACTTGGGTGGCGCCAAAGGGGGAGGGGGTGGAGAGTTGGGAGAGAGGGGGCAAAGCTCCTCCAGCTCCCACCAGGATGTCTACCCCGTTAGCCTGAGAATGACTCAACGGTGCTGCTCCGGGGCCAGGAGGAGGATGGCTGGATGCCCCAACACCCACACTCAGCACACAGCTCTCCCTGCTCTCCCCTCCTCGCTTCCGGGGTAGAGGCTTGATGGCAAGGAATCTTTTCTGTATTCTGCCCAGCGCCCGTCACGCGGTATTGGAACAGCGATGACTAGTAACATAACCTGCAGCCCTGTAGCTAAAGGTCACCTCTGTTGCTCTTATGTTCTGGTTGCCTTTTGGCGCGAAGGAGCCAGCGGTCAGGCGAGCCTCCTGGTCTGGTGATGTTTCGTTAGCGAAATGGAAATACAGATCATTTAAACACGCAGCGAATGTCTCCCTCCGCCCGTGATTATGCAAATGGTAGCAGACCATGGCGGCAGAGCTGGGGTAACAGCTTCCTAGAGAATACTGAGTGCACAGTCCTGCAAGTTACATTTATGGGTTTCCACAGGAGCGTGGGTTTTGATTAATTATTTCGCTCAAGAGACTAACACACAGGTAAGACTTTATTGCAGTAAAAATTAGGAACTCTCCAAGGTACCTGAGCTCTCTGGGCCTCTGTGTGCCCAGGAGAAGACCCAGGGGATGCTGTAAATAAAATTAGTAATTGAAGTCCATTTGAATAAAAGCTGGAGAGACATGTTTGCTCTCGTTTGCGGTGGTGGTGCGGGAGGTGACAATCATTAGCCATCCTTCACGTGGTCTGGGAAAACTAAAATTCCAGCACGTATAGAATAATCAGGTTCTCCCAGAAGGACGATGCCTTGTTACGATCTTTTGGGCCCAGGGTACAATGTTAGGTCTTAATGGACGTTCAGGAGCCAGTATCGAGGTTAGAATTATTACTGTCTTCCCAATGTTGTTTATGCATTTTTAAAAATATACTAACAACAAAAATCATTCCAAGGAGATAGCAGATTGTTTTAAAGAGAGTTTGGCCAAATCGTTTTCATATGAGTATGGATGGGCATGTATGTATATATTCAACCTCAAGATTCTTCACTGATATGAGGACATGGTTCCACAGTGTAGTGGTTATACACAGAAGGTCCTGGGTTCATGCCCCAGTGGAGCCACGGTCCACGGTCTACGGCCATGCCACCCTGAACAAGCCCAATGTCTGACCTCAGAAGCTAAGCAGGGTCGGGCCTGGTTAGTACTTGGATGGGAAACCGCCTAGGAAGACCAGGTGCTGTAGGCATAAATAATAAATAAGAAGAAGAAGAAGGAGAAGAAGAAGAAGGAGAAGAAGGAGAAGAAGATTCTTCACTGATATGGGAAAATGACATCTAATTCATTCCCTTATAAAACAGTCTAGAAAAGCATACTGAGTCAATCCCTCATTCAAAACATTTAACAGCCAGCCAGGCATGAGGCATTCAGAGTGAACCATGGCCTTACGATGCCCTTGTCACGGGCCTAAGTCTCCTGTCAGTCACTCCCGACTACTCTGCAAACAAGGGCATCATTCATTTAATAACGGACTCTCACCGAGTGCGTTCTGCAGATGTACTAAGTATTGGTAATTCATAGACTAAAAAGATGTGGCCCCTGACCTCAAGGCGCTCAGAATCTAGTAAAGACGATGAAACACACACAAAAACAAAACGCACAATGGAGAGCACAGGTGCCCTAAGAGGGGCACGCACAGAGCTGTGGGAGTCAAGACGAGGGAACACTACTTACAGCTGGAGGAAACGGGAACTCCTCCTACAAGAGGTTATATTTTAAATGAGGCTTGACCAGTAGATGGGATTTAGACTTGGTGGACCAAATGTTTGTCCCCCCAAAATTTAGCCACTGACACCCTAACCCCTACTGTGATGGTATTTGAATGTGCGCCCTTTGTTAGCAATTAGGTTTCGATGAGGCCTTGAGGGTGGGGTTGCCACAAGGGAAGGGTGCCCTACAGAAAGAGGAAGCGATCAGACTTCCTTCTCGGCAGCACGTGAGGTCACAGCAAGAAGGCGACCCTCTGCATGACGGGAAGTGGATCCTCACTTCCCATCCTCACTGAAGCTGCCAGCGCCCTGACCTCGGAATCCCCAGAAGTAAATGCGCATTGTTTAAGTCACCCAGGCTATGGCATTACAGCAGCGTAAGCTGACCAACGGAGTCCCGGACGGTCAGGAAAATGAGCATCCCAGGGCAGGGTGGGGGGACCAGGTAAGCGGCCACACAGAGGGGAGGAAGCACGGGGCAGATGAGGAGAGCAGTCCAGCCTGTCCGCATCACAGAGCTCACGAAGCCCAGTCATGAGAGATGCAGCTGAGGAGGTAGATTGGGGTCGGATCAGACAAACCATGAATGCTAGAATAAGGCATTTGGCCCCGATCCTGCCAGACTTGGAGCACGGTCAAAAATTATTTCAGCGGGAGAGCCACACGATCAGAGCTTCATCATCAATCAGCTCAACAATATTTTAACCTCAACAGGCAACGGTGGCAGCGAGCTGGCCCCAGAATGCCAAGCTCAGCTGCATGAGGTCAGGCGGTGGGTTTGCGTGTGCCTCTCGCTCCTGAGCCTGGAGAAATAACTGCTTATTCAGGCTGTCAGTCACCAAGCCGCTCTAAGCACCCTCTGTGCGGGGACCACAATGAACACTTCCCCTACTTAGTACTTAGCAGCAGGATTTCGCCCTGCCCCACAGCTGTCAGCCTGGGCGGGGACAAAGCAAAGGCTTAAGAGGCTGAGAAAGGAAGGGCCGCACTCCCATTTCTACTGCGTATTTCTCTGAGCTGGGCCGCCCATGCCGGTCTGAGATAGGAAAGCAGAACTCTGCCGATGTCACGTTGTATGGCGGATCGGCGGGAGGCGGGATGAGGGCTTTGAGACACGCTGAGGGGGAGGACTTGTGATGCCTTTGTTGGCCTCGTCTCTGTTGTGTCAGAAGGTCAAGGTGGATCCCTTTTGCAGACTCAGATGTCTCCAGCGAGGTCACCCCTGGGCTGAGGAGGCAATGACAGGGGCGTTTCCGGCCAGGCCGAGCAAGGAAGAGGTGACATTTCGGGGCTTTGAAGAAACGCTGCACTTCGGGCAAAGGGACCCAAACTGCACCTGTATTTCTGCAGGCTCTTCACTTGCTTTTTTATATCCTCACGGGCTGTCTCTGGAACTGCCGAAAAGTGGAAAATCCTCACACACCGTAGACGTTCAGAAAGACAGCAAGGGCAGGGAAGAAGGCGGAGAGGACCCGGGAGCCCTGGCTCTCCCGTAACCGGGTATGCGACATTCCAGCCCTAACGGTGGTCCCTTCGGCCAAGCCTCGTCGCCTCTCTTGCCGTAATGCCACCACTAACAGTAATAGCTACCAACCTTTAACGGACCCCTGAATGAAAGGCTTTCCCTGCACGCGCCCACAGTCAATCCTCGCAGTAACCACTAAGGACTGCTGCCCTTATTTTACAGGAGAAATCGAAGCCCTGACAGGCTACGTTGCTGGTCACACAGAAGGAGCAATAATAGGACAGACCGGAGCCCAAATCCCGTGCTCTGAGTAAGTGCCCACCCTGTCGCCTCAGCCTGACTCTTCCGCCCTGTGTTACGGAGACAACCGGCCTAAGAGTCAAAGTCAAGTGGAGCCAGGACATTGCAGACAGGGAAGAGCTGGGCAAAGACACAACACCACCGCCCCCGGGGCCAACCTGCCTCTCTGTCGTTAGGGCCACGCAGGGTTTGGATGCAAAGGTGCTTTCCGAAGCCAAAAAGAAATGGGCTGCGAACTGGAACGTGAGTGCCGTGAACATTTCCGAGGGCCACCGAGCCCCCGCCGCCTCACACACGGGGCGCCGGGGGCACAGAGAAGCAGGAGGGGCTGCCCTGGGGTCCGCGGGGAAACATCTGCCTAGCCGAGGAGGCTAAACGGCCTCTGGAGCAAAAGCGAGAGGAAAGAGACACACGCGGGGGTGCGGCCGCCCCGCGCGGCAGAGCGGAGACGGACGCGGTCCCCAGGCCGGCATCGCCCTGTCCCCTTCCACCGACAAACGCCTCTTTCCGCCGTTCTGCCGCCACGGGCTTTGCGTGTAAAAGCGGCCCAGTGTGGACCTCGTTGAAAGTACGGCGACTAGAGGCCGAAAGGAAACACTCATCGTCCTCTTAAGCGACAGATGTCGCAAACGAGCGCAGTTCGTTCCGCCTGCTGCCTGCCACCGCTGTCCGAGAGGCCCCGCTGCACACGGCGGCTCCGCTCGGGTCCTGCCCCGAGTGCTGAATGCCGGAGCCCCGCTAAGTCGCCGAGAGCGAGGTCGGCAGGTGGCTCGCCGCAGCCGCGCGGCGGTTCCCGAGCCCCCCGCCCCACACGGCGCCCCCAATCCTGCCCCCGGGGGAGCCTCGGAGTGTCCCAGTTGGTGCTCACCGCCACAGCTACAAAGCCACCGGTGCGGCCAACCGGAGCTACGCCCTCCTGAGAAATGACAGATTTAAAGGAAGAAATACTGCGCCTCGCTCCAGGCGAGTTATTTTAATATAATGCCGAGATGACAGCTCTCTACATTTAATCATCAGACTCCTGATTTTTTTTTTTTTTGCCATGACATTAGAATAGCTCACAATTTGGGAAAACGTTTCCTCTGCACTCATTCCTGACAGTTGCGTGTTTGCAAAAAAAAAGAGAGGTCTGTAAACTTCACCAATTATTTTTAATAGAATGTAAATGACTGTCTACATAAGCCCTCTCTTTCCCAACGGCCCTCAGCCACACAGCCAAGGGCGCGGTTGGGCGAGTCCTCTGTGGCTTTGTACTTTTCCTCGGGGCACTCGCTTGCCACTCAGGAGGTCTTCCTCCCTCTGTGTCACCTGCATTATGACCATTTCTTTGGTAATGGCGTCTGTGAGGAGCGGCTCTCAGAAGGCCGTGCATTTGATTCTCTAGTCTAAGTGAACTGAAGTGGCCTGGCTGGCTCCCAACCATTAGCTCGCCGCATCTTCAGGCCCGGCAACCGTTAAAACGGACATTTGCATAAGTGTCTAGTTTGCTAAGTCATACAAGGTTCCCCCTCAGGTAGGTCTGTACCAGTCTCACACCCGTTTCTTTTGAATAGATGAGAAGCGGAAATAGAGACGTGTTATATCTTAGTGGAAGATACTCAGCTCGGTGGGACTACAGCCAGGACCCACAGCCAGCGTACAGGCAGCTCCGTCTGTCTCTTCTTCCAGAAAACTTTCCACGAGCGCCTGCCGCCTGGAGGCCTGAGGATGCGAAGATGAATAGGATACGGACCCTTCCCTAGTGGAGTTGACAAGGTAAATGAGCTGAGAGACAGGTGAGTGGTTTGAGCACAGTGTGAAAGAAAACACAGTCCAGGTAAGCTCCGCGCACCACAGAAACATTTCCACAGCTGAGTCGTTCTGGGGGCCGGGGTGGCGGGGTGGGGGTGGGGACAGAGATGACAGCTGAGTGGGCCCTGTGGGATGCTCGGGTAGGGGGAGGCGGGGAGGGCCTCTGCCCTGACAGACGAACGCAGGAGCGAAGGCAGAAGACAGGAAAGCGTGGAGTGCTTCAAGAGCAGAGAGTGCCCTTGCAGCGGAAACGGCACAGGCCCTTGGATGGGACAAGGGGACACCTGGAAATTCACTGGCGAGGACGAGGATGGGTGACTTTGGAGGTTTCTAACGACTGGGAGCCTAATGCCCGTCCCAGAGCAGGTTGAGAGAAGTTCTTGCCTGTCGGGATCCTTTGCTCCCTGCCCCCCTGAGAAAGCGCACCCTGAAACACACAACCCCTTGGGGCAACACCAACCCACGAGGGGAGGTGCCATTACCCTGTGTGGTGACCAACTCGGCTGCCGGAAACTCAGGAACCCACCCCTGGCACCTGAGCGAACAGGAGAGACCTGGGCTTTTCTAAGAGGAAGCCACAGATGCTCACCTGCCCCGGACTCCTGCTCGGTAACTCCTCACCTGCCGCCCAGTCAGCGCTTTGCCCACCTCCATCCCAGCCTCTCCTGCTGGATTTGGCCTAGATGCACCTTGTTAAGTGGAGGGGGGGGGTCTCTGAGAGAGAACACTGCTCCCCTGTCACCTGAAAAAGAAGAGCTGCTGTGCCTTCCCCGAGAGAGCCACGACTCGTCGCAGCCAGGGAGCCAAGGCCAGAAGCCGCGAGAGCCGCCGCCGCCACCTACCGTGGAAGCACGGAGCTAGGCCAGGGAGGGCCCTCCCGGCGACAGCATGAGGCAGCCCTGGCTTAGCCGCCAGCCGGGCTGTGTAATCATAATGCAGTAAATAATTAGCGCTTCTTTCCAGCGATCTGGGCTCCAAAGCCCCAGCCCTCAGAGCCGGGCTGGGGACGCCGGGGTCCTCCTGAGGATGACCCTGGACATCCAGACATGAGAGGCCCTCTCAGCTGCCTGGGCAGGTGGCTGCTTCGGCAATGCAGAGTCGTGGTTCCCAGCAAGACGGGCAGCTCGCCCTGCAGCCGCCGCTGCAGCTCCCCACCCTCCTCTCGCGGGGCGCAGCACGAGCTGCGAGTGAAGCTGGGGGGTGGGCCAGCCTCTGCTACATGCTACACTCCGCGGAGGAAAAGTAAAGCCTCTCGCGGTGGCTGTATTTGTTCCACCGCGGCTCAGAGTAGCCGCTGCTACTGGAACATTCCAAGGGCCGTGTAACACCCTGAGCGTTTTCAGAGCAGATCCGTGCAAAGTTGCTTAGCGCAGTGGTCCCCACGACCGGGAGGGTGGGTCTCTGAGACCCAGGGCCTCGCCTGGGCAGTGGGACGGCCCGGGGTCTGGGCGCTGCCTGTCTGCTCACCCCTGACGGCCCAGGCCCAGCCTGGCTCTGCAGCTTCATCCTGTTTAGTTTAATGAATTTGTTTCCGGAATCAGAGGGTCCTGAGCAGAAAGGAGATGAAACCAGTGCCGTGGCGATGCCTTTGAACTCGCCTGCTGTGCCCGTCAAGCGGGCCGCCTCCTCCCGCACGCACAGGTCCGCTGGTCCGTTCGCGGCGCTGGCCCGCCCGTGCTGTGCATCTTCCAGGGGCCTCCGGAGCCTGGAGCACCTGGAGCTGTTCCCTCTATTCCCGCTGCCTTCCCCTCCCCCATGCCCACGCCCTGGCCCCTGGCGTCCTAATCCAACTCATCAGCAAAGCTCTCGCCTGGCCTGCGCAGAGGAGATTTACCGCATTGTAACACACACATTTTTTATTTAGTTCTTCATTCAGCCAAGCAAGTGTGAACGCCCTCGTGCTCCCGAACTCACTCCGGGAGGGCACGGCACGGCCTGGCGATACCCCTGGGAAGCTGTTACATACCCCATGCTGACCATGTGCCAGGCAGACGCCGAGGGCGTAGTTGGTCGTTGGTGATTATTATCCCCATTTTGCAGGTAAGCAGACTGAGGCCAGGACAGGAAAGGATTGGCCATAACGGAGGGCAGGACCACACGTATTACCAGCGCGATACAATAACAGCAGCAGTAGCGGCTGGAGTCGAAGGCCTGCAAATTATCCTCCTGAGCAGAGGAAGGAACTCACTTCGGAGTCAGACAGACCCGGGTGAAAATCCCTACTTCCTAGCCGTGACATTGTACACCGCTTTCTTAATAAATCTGGGCTTCGAGATAATTGCACCGAAAAGCGATTTCTGTGAGAATTATGAAAAAACATACGACCGGCTTGGCACAAAGCAGGTCGTCCACATGCACCTCTGTCCCTGTCTCTGCCCCCTTCCTGCTTCTCCTCTCACGAATCCCAGCGCCGTCTGCGGAATCGCCGGTGGTGACCCACTGTCGCTTTAGGGTCTTTTCGTAGCTCGTTATTAAGATGTATAAATGAAAGTAATAGGGCAATGCGCCTACCCTCATCTCTACTCAGAAAGGGTGTGAAATCAGGGCATGAATGACCGAAAAGCCTAGAATCATCATCTATGCCTGGAAGATATTTCAGAGGAGAGCTTTAATTAACCGGAACCCAACAGTGGAATCGGCGGACTGGAATGTCTTCTCTTTTGACGGAGAGAATCGCGGAACAAGAACAGCAAAGGGAAATGTCCTACGATAGAATGAGCTACCTTGTAAAGGTATGAGCTTTCTGTCTCTGGATATATTCAAACAAAAGCTAGGAAACCAATTCCGAGGGACGTTAAGGCGAGAAACACTTAGGCCAAGGATTTGATGAGATCAGTGACTTTAGCACCAGAACCTAGAATAAATACAAGCAATGCTGTGAAGAGAGGCGGGCACTCTGATCCCCCGATGAAGGCCCTCGGAAATCCCTGCGGAGCCTTGGGCGTCAGGAACAAAGCCAGTGAGAGAAGGCCGCACTTGCATAACCTCTTGCAGTTTTCAAAGTCTTCCCGCGCACGCATGGTACCGTGCAGAACAGGCTACGGGGTGACTTCCCACGGATATTCACCGCGGTCTGTAGGACTAGACACTGGGCAGTGCAAATGAGGTGAGCCTGAGACAGTTCAATTGTAACCAGAGTGATATCATGGGGCCACAGGGGGAAAGGAGCTGGGGCATCTGGGGCGGGGGGCTGAGGATGGGACACAGGAAAGGTCAGCATCCCCTCGCTTCTGCCCGGAGAGGGCGGGGTGGGGGGCAGGGGGTGGGTTTCCTGGACCGACTCTTGCAGTCACAGAACATACAGACTTTAAACTCTGCCAGTTCCGAGGCCCAAATTAGGGAAACAGCCAAATAACAGCAACAACGAAAACAAATGCGGAACGGAGAAGCCATTTTTTGAGAGTCAGTATCTGTGACTGGCATTGGAGGATGCGAGGCCCTCAGGGTCCACCCCCGCTGACCAGTCTGCGCAACGACACAGCCGCCTGGCGAAGCGGGGAGAGTCACAGCCGCGGGGCTCACAGGAGCTCGGACTGGACGTGGACGCCGTGCGCAACCACCGCCACCCGCATGGAGATGTTCCCGCAGTCTGGAAATCAGCTTTCTTAGGTAAGGAACTGCCAGTTCCTCTAAAAACAGGCCTAGAATTGTGAACTGCAGCGATCGAATTTCTCGATTGCAACTACGTCACCCAGTAAGTTGAAATGAAACTGAACTCGATACTGTAAACATACAGCTCACAGCGTCATTAGAGGGCTGAAGAAACGGATAAACAGATGATTCCGGGCTGAGCTTTTAAGGGTTATTCTCAAAAAAAAAAAAAAAAAAGAAAAAATCACAGCCTGGGAAGCCGCTGCCATAGCCGATGGCTCCCGAAGATTCCTGGATCCAAGCGGGCAAAGGCATTGAAAAAGAAAAACTAAGAATGACATCAGAATTTCGGTTTCGGCAACTGAGAAGATGGTGGTCTCTTCACCGAGACGGGACAACTAACAGGTTCGATGAGGAGGAAACCAAGAATTCCACTCTGCAAATCAAATAGATCGAATAGCTGTTAGATACTCAGGAGCCTAAATGATAGAAGGCCGAGGAGGAGTAAGGAAGGAAAGCGGGCAAGAAAGGAAAACTCACTGTGACCTGTTTCTGTTCTCCTGCCTCCCCCGCCCTCTTTTCCTTCCTTCCCTCCTTCCTTCCTTTCTGCCCGTACTCGGGAAGGGTCTGTGGGCGGCGGTTGAAACTAAGGCTGCATCCGCCAGGTACCTAGAACATACCCTGGCACTGCCGCCAAGACTCCCTGCAGCTTCGGGCACTGACAGCAGACGGGCCGGACGCCAAGCTGACGACGCGCTTGCCGAGTCTCCCTGCAGCAATTCCGGTCTTCGGACGTTCAGTGTCAGGGGTAAAATGTCAGTTTCGGGGCTGCTAAAGCTCCGGCTGCCGCCTGCAGTGGCGGTCGCTCGTCCCACGAAGCCGCAGAGCGGCGGCGGCGGCCGCAGACTGCACCGTCAGCGGCAGCTTGGTTCTCCACAGAAAAACGCAGCGAGCGCAGGTCGGGACACTCGTCGGCCGAGTCTCTTCCCACTGCTGCCCACACGTGACCGAGCCCCGGGCCATTATGATACCAGGACTCGCCCTCGCGGTTGTAATACCAAGACTCACAGCGTCCCAGCAGCAGGCAACTCTGGACTCATTCCTGGGACACCTGCCCGTGAGTTGGCCAAAGACTATGTCTCTCTGATGTACGTTTGGAGAATTGCAGTGTCTGCCGCCTCCCCCTTCTCTATATGCTCATTTTCATGATGTGAGTCCTTACGAATGAAGAAGCCACCAACGAGCCAAGATCGGCGCCTCTGGAGTGCACCACCTCCAAGAAGCCCTGAATTAAATGAATGCGAGAAAAAACCCTGGACCTACCGCACTCTAAGAATGGTCCGACCAGCCCGCTGAAATACGTAAACCCCGCTAACGTGAAAGTCGCGGGAACCTATCTTCGTGGTCATCTGTGGTCAGTTTGAAGTTATTTATGAAACCAAATCAATCCAACTGATGACCAGACTGCTCCGTTGAACGGTAATATTTCAGGTTTCTTATTCACTCTTCTAAGACATGAATTTCTTCAACTCCTGTGTGCTCAGGCTACCCATGACAGAAGGCTATTAATTCTGATCCTTTTACAATTTGGAACTTCAATGAAATCTTCCCATTTGTCACCTCTTTAACCCAGCACAGATTTGACGCCTCTCAGATTAATTTTGGTGATGAATCTGATTTCAAAGAACATTCATCCAAAGTTGAACCCATGCACCTGCTAATGCGTTTCAGTCCTTTTGCTAATAGCTTCAGAGAGCTTTTTAATTTACATTTCACTGTATATTAAGATATCCTCCTTCATCACGCCTGCCCCTCCATGAGAACATCTTTCATATTTCAGATTAGAACACCAAACACTAGAACTAAACGGATGAGATCATTTTAAATATTATGCAGAGACCCACGCAGGTCAGGTATTTTAATATTTTCTCATCTCTAATTTATTTCTGTACTTGTTGAATGTGGCTTCTCATATGTCCCTTTAAGTGTCTTCTTAATTTTAATGACATTTTAGAAAATTATGTGAGTACGTTCTGTGCGTAGAAGTTTTCGTGTAATAGAAAAAGGCCGTGGGGGTAATGAAGTAGAAAGTATTCTGGTTTGGCGTTTTTAGCACAATAAGGACGGGCACTGCCACCATCAGTATGTGCACTGAACTTGGGCGAATCACTTGACTTCTACGGAAAAGGGGTCAGCTGATGCTCATCTCGTCACCGTCTACTCAACACTCCCAAGATGAATCCCGGAATCATTGTTTATTCTGCTCTCACCCACAGTGACCACAGTTCGGCTGCCTCACCTTCTCCTGCCTCCACCGTTTTTCAGTTCTGTCTCCATCACTTCATCCCTAGTGTCTCCTTCCTGGTTCAAGGCCCCCATCACCCTTCACTTTAGTGGCTGCTACGACTTCCTACCTGGTCTTCCTGCCGCAACTCTGCTCTCCTCAAACCCACAGGTTCCTCTAAAACTCAGACCCAATAGACCTGCCAAGAAACAAACAAAAACATCCTTAGCAGCCTCCTCCCCTACGGGAGAGTCAGTTCAATTTGATAACCATACCTTGAATATCTCTCAAACACCAGGAACTCCTCAGTGAGACAATGAAAAACCTTTAAAAGCTACTGGCTAGACTGAATTGAGAATCAAATGCAGAGGCACAGGACAGACACCCTCTAACCAAATACACACACACACACACACACACACACACACACACACACACACTAGTTACTATGTATCCAGGCACTTTTTAACAGACAAAAGAAAGAGGAAGAAAATGGTGTATTAATGATGGTACTTGTGTAATAGTGGAAGAGCTAAAGTCAGAGGAGAAAAGAGGATGGGGCACGTCTCCTATGTGGGCTTGGGGGACAGCTGTGAGCCCTAACGAGGGAAGAGTTTAGGATATAGGTTGAAGAGTATTCGGGGCGAGTCTGCAAGATTCTGGTCCTGAGAAATGCAACTTCATAGACAGCGTGCGCACTCTCTCTCTCTCTCTCTTTCTCTCTCTCTCTCTCTCTCTCTCTCTCTCTCTCTCTCTCTCTGTCTCTCTCTCTCTCTCTCTGTCTCTCTGTCTCTCTCTCTCTCTCTCTCTCTCTCTCTCTCTCTCTCACATACACACACACACACACACACACACGAAATAGACTAAAAGTGAGAGCCTGATCTGATCCTATAGCCCCATTCTGAGTCACAGATCATAAGACAAATTGCACACCTTGAAGGTGGCCACCAGCCGAGGTATCTGAGTAGGCAGAGAATGTTCTGGTAAAAAAAAAAAAAAAAAAAACAGCCAGCAGTGGCAAGCTCATGCAACTTCGATGAAGACATCAGAGCAGAGGAATGAGAGAGAATGATCCTGAGTCCAGGTAAGACAGATGCCAGGTGGAGTAGGGTCCCCAGAAATACCTGAGAGAGACTTTGGGCATGGAATACCCCAAAGAATTAGATAGCAGTGAAAAGCCATCAGAATCGAGATGTTAAATGCCAACATGACTCCACGGGACTCACCAGCAGGTAAGGCCTGGGACATTCCTGTGGCAGCCTCGTGTCCCTCCTCACTCCCTCCTCAGCTTCTTGGGGGAAACCCATGCCTCGTACACACATGCTTCTAGGTCTTTTTCTTAAAGTGACTTTTCCTGTTTTCCCTGGGTAGTAATATCTCACTCATGCTAGTGTTTACCTCATTTGTCAGCTTCTCTATTGACCCCTCCATCCACATGGTATTATCACCCCCCCCAAAACCCTCCTGGCAGAGTCAATCACACTCTCTACTTTGCCCCACAGCACTTAGGACGAACACTGAGCTTTCCAATTATAGTCTCAGTTGCTGTTTATCTGGCTATTCTCCCACTAGGCTAAAAGCCAGAGGCCAGGCTTACTCAGTTTCCAAACTCATTTCGTGAGGTCATCATTACCCTGATACCAAAACCAGACAAAGATATCACAAGAAAAACGAAATTACAGGCCAATATCCCTGAAGAACATAGATGCAAAATCCTCAGCAAAATAGTAGCAAACTAAATCAACAATACATTAAAAGGATCATACACCATGATCAGTTGGGATTTATTCCAGGGATGAAGGGTTGGTTCAGCATTCAAAAATCAGTTGATGTGATACACTACATTAACAAAATGAAAGATAATAATCATATGATAATCTCAATAAATGCAGGAAAAAACATTTGACAAAATTCAACATCAATTCATGATAAAAATTCTCAACAAAGTGAGAATAAATAAATAAATAAAGGCCTATATGACAAGTTAATATCATTATTGAAAGCCTTTTCCCTAAGATCAAGAATAGGACAAGGAAACCCACTATTACTGCTTTTATTTAACATACTATTGGAAGTACTAGCTAGAGCAATTAGGAAATAAAAAGATATAAAGGCATCCAAAATGAAAAGGAAGAAGTAAAACTGTCATTATTTTCAGATGACATAATATTATAAGTAAAAAACCCCAAAGACTCCATCACAAAACTGTTAGAATAAATACATTTAGTACAACTGCAGGATACAAAATACACAAAATCTTTTGCATTTCCATACAAATAAACTATCAGAATGAGAAACAAAGAAAACAATCCCATTTACAATTGCACCAAAAAGAATAAAATACCTAGGAATAAATTTAGCCAAGGAGGTAAAAGAACTGTATATTGTAAACTACAAGATATTAATAAAATAAACTGAAGACACAAATAAATGGAAAGTATTTTCTTCTCATGGATTAGAATAGTCAATATTGTTAAAATGTCTATACTACTCAGAGCGATTTACAGATTCAATGCAATCACTATCAAAATTCCAATGACATTTCTTAAATAGAACGAATAATCCTAAAATTTGTATGAAACCACGCATAAAAAAAAATGCTCAAAGCAATCTTGAGAAAGAACAAAAAGCTGTAGGCATCACACTCACCGATTTCAAACTATATTACAAAGCTATCATAATTAAAACAGTATGGTATTAGCCTAAAAACAGGCGCATAGATTGATAAAACACAATAGAGAGCTCAGAAAGAAACCTATGCATATATAGTCAATTAATTTACAACAAAAGAATCAAGTCTATATAATGGGGAAAGAACAGTCTCTTCAATAAATGGTGTTGGGAAAACTGGGCAACCAAATTCAAAAGGATGAAATTCAACTATTATCTTATGCCACACACAAAAATTAATTCAAAATAGATTAAAGATTTAAACATAAGGCTTGAAACAGTAAAACACCTAGTAGAAAACACAGGTGATAAGCTCCTTGACACAGGTCTTGGCAATGATATTTTCAACCTAACACCAAAAACAAAAGCAAAAATAAATAAGTGGGACTACCTCATACTAAAAATATTCTGCGCAGCAAAACAAACAAAAAACGAACAAAAAAACCATTAATGAAATTAAAAGACAACCTACTAAATAAGAGAAAATATTTGCAAATCGTATATCTAATAAGGGACTAATATCTAATATATATAAAGAACTAATACAACTCAATAGCAAAAAATAATAATAATAAATAAAAATGGCCAAAAGATCTGAATAGACACTTTTCTAAAGAAGACATACAGAACATCATTAATCATCAGGGAAATGCAAATTAAAACCACAATGAGTTATCCCCTCATACCTGTTAGAATGGCTATCATTGGAAGACAAGAAATAAGCGTTGGTGAGGATGTGGTGAAACAGGAACCCCTGTGGACTGTTGGTTGGACTGTAAACGGATGCAGCCACTGTGTAAAACAGTGTGGAGGTAACTTAAAAAATTAAATATAGAATGACCAGAGTTCCAGTCAAGATGGCGGAGTAGGAAAGCACTGTGAGGTCCTCCTCCCATGATCACATTAAAATTACAACTACACTTCAGAGCAGGAATCATTGGGAATCTCCTAAAGTCTAACTGAACAGAAGTCTTACAACTGAGGACACACAAAAGCCACCTTGAGACTGGTAGAAGGGATGGAGATGAGGAACAGGCTGGTCTCACACCCACACATGTGGTGGTTAAAAATTGGGAGCGATATCTCGGCTGCAAAGGCCCTCCAGGAGGAGCGAGGAGTCCCAGTCCCACCAAGCTCCCCACCCAGGATTCCAGTATCAAGAAGAGAAGTCCTCATATCTTGTGGACATGAAAACCAGCAGAGATTATGGCTGAGTGAGACAGAGAAAGACGGGAGCCCCAGGCATTCCTCTTAAGCAGCCTGTGCTCAAACTTACCTGTTAACAAATGCATTCCTTCTGATCTCCAGTGCTGGGGCAGTAGCTCTCAAAATGTGCCAGGGACATACAGGGAGGAATTGAGTAGTCTGATTTCAGGGCGAGAGCTGAAGGGGCAGCTTTCTCCCAGACAAAAGTGCTAGAAGAAGCCATTGTTCTTTTGTTGAGCCCTCACCACACTCAGCCAGCAAACTGGCTAATATTCTCCCCACCCTGGTGATTTACAGAGACCATGCCTCTCCCAGCTTGTGGGCCCACCCAAGCTACTTTCATACAGATGGCCCATCTTGGCTCATGCTGCCGACTTTCCTGAAAACTCTCAAAGGTTCACAAACCCCAAACAAGCAGCATCTGGCCTCAGCATGGCCCATACCTCTTGCTAAGCAGCCACAAACCCAGCACTAGCTGCAGCTGGCCTGGGTTCACAGCTTAGCCCCTCCCAGGCACCTCCAAGACTAGCACGAGTCTGCAGATCAATCTGTAGCTCATACCAAGTGGCCTCAACTAGGGCACAGGCAGCAGCTAAACCACAGCCTCTCCTAAGAGGCACCTGAAAAAAACACACCTGGTGGCCAGCTTCAGACCACACCAGAGCACCACCCAACCATCTTCACAAATGACATACACATAGGGCAGACTCAGTAGGCACCAGAGCCCCACTAAACCAAATCCTGCTCTGTAGGATCAGCCTCTGCACAACAGCTCCTCCACTGTAGTAACAGCAAGTCCTGAGGATCAATCCTTCCCATTGACATCCAAACAGCAACCAAGCTCAACTACAACAGGAAGGCACACGCAATCCATGCAAGAGACATTCCTGGAGCACCTAGCTCAGGTGACCAGGGAGACTGCACCACTGGGCCCCATTGGACACCTGTTACACAAGGCCACTCTATCAAGACTGGGAGACATAGCAGCTCTACCTAATACATAGTAACACACACAGGGAGTCAGCCGAAATGAGGAGACAAAGGACACAGCTCTAGAAAAAGAACCAAAGAAAATGGAGTTGAACATCTGTCAGACACAGAGTTCAAAATACTGGTTATGAGAGTGCTCGATGATCTCAGCGAGAATTTCAACAGATAGGAAACAAAAAAATGGAGATAGAAATTATTAAAAGAACCAGTCGGAAATGAAGAATACTGAAATAAAGAATACATTAGAGGGAATCAACAGTAGATTAGATAAAGCAGAGGATTGGATCAGCAATTTGAAAGATAAGGTAGCAGAAAGCACCTAATCAGAACCTCAGAAAGAACAATGAATACAAAAAAATAATAAATGAGGACAGTTTAAGGGGCCTTGGGAAAACGTCAAGCACACCAACATTCCCATCATAGGGGTACCAGAGGGAGAAGAGAGAGAGAGAGAGCAAGGAATTGAAAACCTATTCGAAAAAATAATGACCAAAAACTTCCCTAACCTGGAGAGGGAAATAGACATACAAGGCCAGGAAGTGCAGAGAGTCCCAATCGAAATGAACCCGAAGAGGCCCACACCAAGACACATCATAATGAAAATGCCAAATGATAAAGATAGAGAATCTTAAAAGCAGCAAGAGAAAAGCAATTGGTTACCTACAAGGGAGCTCCCATAATAATCAGTTGAATTCTCAACAGAAACTTTGCAGGCCAGATGAGATTGGCACAAAATATTCAAAGTGATAAAAAACAAGGACCTACAACCAAAACTATTCTACCCAGCAAAGCTATCATTTAGAATTGAAGGACAGGTAAAGAGTTCTTCAGACAAGAAAAAGCTAAAGTTTATCAACACCAAGCCAGTATCATAAGAAATGTTAAAGGGACATCTTTAAGAAGAAGAAAAAAAGAGATAAAAAATATGAATAATAACATGGTGATAACTACATATCGATCAATAAGTGCTTTAAATGTAAATGGATGAAATGGCCCAATCGAAAGAGACAGGGTAGTTAAATGGATAAGAAAACAAAACCCTTACATATGCTGCTCATAAGAGATTCACTTCAGATCAAAAGACACACACAGACTGAAAGTAAAGGGATGAAAAAAGATATGTCACAAAAATGAAAATGAAAAAATAAGCCAGGGTTACAATACTAACACATAGACTTGAAGGCAAAGTTACAACAAGAAACAAAGAAGGACACAGTAATCCCACTTCTGGTATTTATCTGAGGAAACCCAAAACACTACTTCAGGGTGACCTGTGCATCCATATGTTCATTGCAGCACTGTTTACGGTGGCCAAGATATGGAGGTCCCTGGGTGTCCATCAGTGAATGAATGAATGGAGAAGAGGTGATGCGTATATAGAATGGAATATTGCTCAGCCACAAAAAAAGAATGAAATCTTGCCATGTGATGGACCTAGGGGGTACTGTGGAATCTAAAGAACAAAATAAATGAACAAATACCACAGAAACAGACTCATAGGTACAGAAAACATTTTGATGGCTGCTCAATGGGAGGAGTGTTGGGGGTCGGGTGAAAAAGGTGAAGGGATTCGTAAGTACAAATTGGTAGTTACAAAGTAGTCATGGAGATGTAAAGTACAGCACAGAGAGCAGTCGATAATATTGTGATAACTATGTACAATGTCAGATGGGTGCTGGATTTATCAGGGTGGTCACTTCATGAGTTATATAAATGTCTAATCACTATGTCATACACCTGAAACTAATATAATATTTTATGTCAACTGTCATTGAAAAACTAAAAAATTATTTTAAAAACTGGAATTACTATATGATCCAGCAATTCCCCTTCTGGGTATTTATCTAAAGACAATGAAAACAATAACTCCAAAAGATATATGTATTCCCATGTTCGCTGAAGCGTTATTTACAATACCCAACATATGAAAACAATGTAAGTATCTATTAACAAATGAATAGATAGAATATTGTGGTGCACATATATAATGAACTATTATTTAGTCATAAAAAAAAAAGTAAAATCTTTCCATGGATGGACCTACATGGAGGGACCTCAAGGGCATCATACAGTAAGGGATAAGTCAGACAGAGAAAGACAAATACCATATAATCTCTCTCATATGTGGAATCCAAAGGCAAACAAAGAAAAAACAAAACAACAAACTCACAGATATAGAGAATAGATGGCTCTTTGCCAGAGGCAGAGGGGTGGGAAGTAGAAGAAATGAGTGAAGTGAAGGAGGTCAAACGATGAAAAGAGAAAAAAGGAGATTAAATGATAACAACATGGTTGTGGAAGCCTGTTGAACAAAGTGCATTCTCTCTTGCGGGGAATGTTTCTGGAGCTGTGTGTGGGTCACTTCACTGGGGGATGTGTTTCCTCTAACAGGCAGCAGGAAGAAGCTAGGCCACAGCTCCCTGCACAGTGTTTAAAGCCTCAAGATACCACGAAGACATGTGTGTGTCCAGAAGACACGTTTTGCCAGCCCTGACCCTTTCAGTGTGTGCTGACTCAGCTCCGACAGGGGCCAGAGGAGGGCAAGGAGCAGCCTAACAGCAGAAGTAGTGGAAACCGTGTGTGTTCAGACAAACCCATTGGATACAAGAGAAAAGTCAGCACAAAAGGACTTCAATGATAAGTTTATTATATGGTCTAACAAGCAGCCTAGAGCCAGGGCTCCACACAGGGTATGATCAGGGCACTATTTTCCAATAGTTTTGCCTCTTCTGTTCCTCACAAAAAAATTTTTTAAAAAGGGGGGGGGGTGAGGAGAGGAAATAAAAATCACTTCCAAATTCCAGTTGCTGTTGACTCTTTAGCAGATGACTCAGCCATCACTTGACGAGGGACAGGAGAATTTTGATGGGGACAAGTCTTCGCAGAATGAACCTGATCATATGCGGGAGTAGTGGGAAGGCCTCAGGGAGGAAATACAATTTTCCTGAGTAGTTTTTTTTGTTTTGTTTCGCTTTTTAGAATAAATCAATTACTTTGGTACGATATGCAAGCAACCTAAAAGAAGTTAATTGGTTAATTTTTCTCAGTAAATAACTAGATGTGCGATCCTAAGCAAGCCACTTAAACTCTCTGAGTCCTCGTTTCTTTATGCAAAATAGAGGGGACAGGATGTGATGACGATTCCTTTTCCTCTCAGCCATAAAATCCTAATTCTACTCCAAATGAGCCGGTTTCCACTCTCCTCCCGCCACTTAACCAATTCCACCGCCCACTTAACATAATTTAACTTATCTTTCTTCTTTTTAAGTTTTCCTCGAATTATCTCATTACATGGAAAATATTTTTCTAAGTCAGGAGGGATGTGGGGTTGAGTTTTTTTTGTTTGGTTTTGTTTTGTTTTGCCTAAAAAAGCAATCTTTTCATTAGTACAACCACATACTTTGTGTCAGTTTAAATGAAAGAGGAAAATGCCAAATTGTCTCTTTGCTCTCATTCCTCTTCCTCAAAAGTCACCCCAACTGTTTCATTACTCTGGGGACTTCTTTTAAGGAAAAATGAGGAAGGAGTATGATAAGATGAAATGCTTTCTTTCTAAATTCTTTGGTCACTTGAAAGGAAATAAATTGTAGTATAAAGCCTTTTACTTATGGCAGTTTCTGTTTTAACCATCTTGCAAAATAGAAAAGAAAACTTTCAAGACAAGGAAAAATGTAGCCTGTTCCGTAATAATATGACCTATTGGGCATCAGGCTATAGGAGTGAGAGAATTGAGTTTTAGCCACTTCTTTTCTTACTTTTTCTTTGAAAAAAAAAAAAAAAAAAGCAAGCCTAAACGGAGTTGGTATTCAGCAGCTCTGCACAGGTACAGCCATGAGCCATGCCTTGCTGTTCGTGGCTGGCCCCTTTGCTGATGGACCAAGCAGCCCGTTCTGACTGATTGGTACCCATGACAAACATTGCTAATTATTTCATCATTGTCCCTGCTCAACAATGTAGAAATATTCTGGTTGCTGACTTGTTTACTTGTTTACTTGGAATAAGTAAGAGAATGATGCAAAATATCTGTTTGTAGGCATCAAAAGAAATCGGAGCAGCCACACGATCTTGGACAAAAAAAAGAAGTATAGGGAAGTAAGCTAACTTTTTGTGCCATGTTCCCCCCAAAATATGTCTTAATTTTAAGTTTCCCATGCTAAGAAGCCAAGCCTAAAGCAGTATTTAAATCAGGCCAAACGCAGACAAAGCTTGTCAAGCACAACCCTTGAGTAACAACCCTTGAATGTAGTTCTTCTCAATCTTAACACCTGTGAACTAAAGATACACATTATCCGCCCCTACACTCTCAATGTACTGTGGTAATATCAGGGTGTTATAACTGTAACAGACACTGTCAATCAAAAGTGGGAGCCAGAGGGTTGACATGTGGGGACACAGTGGACTAGATTCACATGGCAGTAACTGGTCCAAAGCAATTCTGAAATCTATTTGGACGTATGTTGTCAGTTCCTTGATTAGGGTTTAGTTCTGGGAGTTGTTTTCTAAGGCTCTTTCTTGGTTCTACCCTCTGGGATTTTCTCTTCTCACTCCTGGTTCTTAATTCCAAACTTCCCTTTCCACAGGAAATGGTTCGCGTTTGCTGCTAAGTAGCTGTCTCAGCCTGCTTCATGCCCATGAAAGATTAGGGATCCACAGACTCTTATCATTACAAACTACCTCTGTCCTTTTAGTCCGAGATTATGATGTTTCTGTCACTACGACTCTCACAAAGATCTTTGGGCATCCTATGAATAGCAGTGGCATTCGCTCCACTAGGCAAACACTCCACTCAATAATCCTCTTGATATGGGTCTCGGTCGGCCCTCTGCTGAAAAGTAGGGTGTTAAGGAATGCCGTTAAGACGCTCGTATAAGTTTTTGTCTAATTCTGAGGGGCTGTGAGGCATGCCCTTTAAATCTTTCTGACACCTTAACAATGTGTCTTACTGCTGCGTCCTTGAGATCATCTTTATCCTGAGATCAGGTCATATACTGAGGGTCTTTGCAATATGGAAAGGCTGGGAATAACATAACCGTTTCGTTTTTACCCTGGGTCCTTTATATTTTCTCTACTTCCTGCTCGAAGCTGGAAAAGTTCCTCCTTAGCAACTCTCTCTTTCTCTCTCTCTTGTATTACACTTTATCACACATGGCTAAAAATAACCAATTAGTGTTTTAGACATTCTTTCTGGAAATCTCCTTACACGGGTTCACTACTTCATTAGATAGGTTTTCTATTGTCCATGTCACCTCAGGAAATACTTATGCTAAATTTTCTCCCACGATATAATCTGGGCCACTTTTCCTTGAGCCTCTAATAGCCTCGTCACTGTCCTTCCAGTTCTACCAACAATTCTTTTAAGGCTCCTCCAGCCTCCGCTTGCCTCCCGGTCCTGAGCCTGATGCCACGTGTTTTAAGATTTTGTTTCAACCATATCCTACTTCTAGGTAGAATTTTCTGTTCCACTTGTCTTTTGCTGTGCTACTAGCTACCCCATAAATTAATGCCTTAAAACGACGTATCCTTAGCTCTCGCAGTCCGGCCAGTTGACTACCTTGAGTGACACGATTCCTGCCTGGGTCTCTCACACAGTTGCAGATAGTGGCAGGGCCATAGTCCCCCAAAAGCTTGACGAGGCTAGATTTCCAGATGGCTTATTCATGCATGTTCCTGGCACTGCAGATACATTCTCGTTCTCTCCCTCTCCGTCCTCCGCTCCTTTTCTCTCCTTTTCTCTCTCTCACTCTCCCTCTTCAATGGAAACTTATCTTGCAGGATCTTCCAGGGCCTCCCCATGCGGTCTGAGGGGTGCTGCCCCCTTCACGGTGAACTTCCTGAAGGGGGCAACCCAACACTGAGTGCTCCAAGAGGCCAGGTGAGCAGCAAGACGTATGCCCGAGCCTCAGTAGTCACGGTGTCAGAGCTGACGCACCCTCGGTCAAAAGCGAGTCAGAGGGCTCTCCTGGATTAAAGGGGAGAGACAAGAGGACAAAAATATTAGGAGGCCTGACTCATTAGAAGGAGTCTTTGAAGATGAGCTTACGCGGTAAGACCATTGAAAAACAAAGACAAAGAGAAAACTCTGAAAAGCAGGCACATACAATGGGACACATTATCTTCGAAGGAGCAAATGATAGGACTGACACTAACTTTTCAAACCTAAAATGATGGCACCCGGAAGATAATGGATCACAGTTTTAAGTGCTGAGAGAAAATAGCTGCCAACTTGGAGTTATAAATCTAACGAAAAATATCTTACGAGATGAAAAATATAAAAAGACGTATTTCATGATAGCATGAATGAATGTCAAATTATTAGAATTAAACCTAAAGAAAAATGTGTAAGACTTTGATGCCGAATGGGAGACATTTTAAAAGACCTATGGATTCGGGGCAATCGAAATCAGAATCGAAGCCAATGTTCTTACAAAAGACACTGATTTTTCTCATGGAAATGAAGAAAGTCAAAAACAAACACAGTAATCTAAAAGAACAAAGCGGGGGTCTCATTCTACCACACGCCAACACCTAATCCAGAGTCAGGGCGGAAATGACACAGAAGTAGACAGCCTGACCCGTGGATCGTAAGGGTCACCTGCTTAGTGACCATGGCAAAACTGCAATTCAGCAGAAAAAGAGTCATATTTTCAATAAATGGTGCCAGATCCGCTGGATAGCCACATGGGGGGAAAATGTGACTTAAATTCTGTCATAGACTGAATCACTCCCTCTCTCTCCCCTAATTCATACATTGAAACCCCAACCCCTTATGTGACGATATTTGGACACAGGGCCTTTTAGAGGGTATTTAAAGTTCAATGAGGTCAAAAGAGTGAAGCCCTAATCCAAGAAGGTTAGTGTCCTTTGAAGATGAGAAAGAGAAACCGGAGTGCACAGTCACAAAGAAAAGGCTATGTAGGGACCAGCGAGAAGAGAGCCATCAAAGGAAGGCATGAAGGATGAGAAAAGACAGCAAATAATGGCAAACTGTCTCATTATTTAATAGACATCTCCCAGAAGTCTACTGGTGTCGAATAAGATGCTCATGTCAGGCCCTTTACATCGGGGGCAGGGAAAAGAGGCTCTGCTATCATTCCGGGTTGGCTACGTAAAGACCAGACTTTCAATGCCCCCTAACTTTACCGGACTTGATGTATAAAAAGAAAATAAAAAAGGAGAGGAAAGTATGAGTTAAATGAAATCACATTGTATATCTTCCATTTCCCACAAAAGCAAGGGTGAGAAGTTATCTCGACCAGCAGGGACAACCACCTCCACTACCAGTGACAGTGGAAACTCCATCATCTTTCCAGGTTGCCATGGACTCGGATGCTTGAGGAGTTGCTCACCAAGCAAAGCACAGATGGCCACAGAAGAGATCCCTTCTGACGGACAAATGGGTCCCTGACTCCCCCAAGCTCAGCCATCTCTTTCCTCTCAGGGCAAAGCAGGCATTTAGCAGAAAAGAAAATTCTGTAAAGGTGGCTCCCTAGGCTGACCAAATGTGGATGAGCTTTAGGGCTGAAAAAACATGCGTTTTGGATCTTGTTCTCACAAAGTAATC
The DNA here is from genome assembly GCF_014176215.1 of Rousettus aegyptiacus. Taxonomy (NCBI): domain Eukaryota; kingdom Metazoa; phylum Chordata; class Mammalia; order Chiroptera; family Pteropodidae; genus Rousettus; species Rousettus aegyptiacus. The sequence goes on from NW_023416286.1 coordinate 89,151,275, forward strand.
CCAGTGACTAAAATTAGTAAACCACAGATCATGAAAGGTCATTTCATTAAATTGCCTTTTCTGGTTGGCTTTAGAGAGCATAGGTTCCAGCTAAGGTAGCTGTTTAAAAACAACGAAACTCATGGCATAAAACTGCATTCTTTTCTGTACATTTATGGTTAAAGGAAGTCTATCAATGTGACTCTTACAGTCAATAATCTTGAAGCTTTTCAAAGACACAAATTTGGATATCTAGCTCAGTTGTTTTTCAAGCTTTAATCTTAGTCTTTTTGAGAGAATGTGAGTAGTTGCTTGCATGGTAGTCTATATATGATGGTGTACATCCCAAAAAAAGAAAAAACAGTAGCTTTAAATAACAACGTTCATATCAGTTACAGAAAAGTAAGACTCCCCACCTCAGTTTACACCAGCTCCCTGTAAAAAATGTTAGTAGAAACTGCAGCTCCAAACTTTGTACTAGTTGCTTCATTTATTTGGCCTGTTTTGTCAAATCACAAAAGAAGTCAAATTTACACGTGTGACTTTCTACACTCTCATATCTTAATTTCAACACTAGAAAAGTGCTAATGAATAGAAAAAAAATGAACAATATTCAGGTGGCCAAAAAAGAAAAAAAAAAAGAAAAAGATTCATATAATCCACAAAGCTGAACTAAATCCAAGAGTAATTAGTAAATATAAATTATATGTACACTGAATGAGGTGAAGACTGGAGCATTTAGATATATACGTGTATGGCCACACCATCGGCAGAGGCGTTGCAAAGGTACTCAGGTGTGTAACACGCTATCTTAATATTAGTTGTTGGGAGCTGAGCCTTCCAAAATACGTTTGCCTGTTTCTTAGCTTACAGAAGGTCTTGCTACCTTTATGCAGCATTATAAAAATAAGTGAACGGCATCGCCATAACCAGGGAGGAGGACAAAAGGAAATTAAATACTTACGACACTTTATATATTAAAAAGTAGTTTTCTTTTCCATTAGAAAGCTAGTAGTTTCTGGATTACAGAAGGGAATGGGCTGTAAAAGGGTTAAAGTTACTGCACAGAATCATTGAATTACAACCGTAACCCCTGACCAGGCCACTAACTGTTTTCTAGTGTTTTATGTAAAACTCAGAACTGAATTTGCCAACAGACATGGAAAATTAAATTCCCCTGAGAAAGGCGCGAGAGCCCACATTTTGCTACGGGAGAAATAGAACGTTAATGGAAGTTGCACAATATCTGTCTTTTTTAATCAAAATCTCAACAGGGCCCCGAACTGCACAGGCCTCACAGGAAGCAGAGCCGAGGGAGGAGGGGTGTGCCCTCGTGCGAGCCCCGCCACGTCCATCGGGGGCATGCGTGACGGACGGGGGGACGCCTGGCCAGAGAACGGATGGCGTCTCTGAGTGGCCGGACATGCGTTTAGCTTGTTCATATCCTCCCGGTGCTTTGAGCAAAGAAACCACCAAAATGGGTTTTTTAAGTACTTTGATTTCTGGGCTTGTAGACCTAACAACATGAAGAACTAACAAGCTAAAGGAAAGGCAATAAGGCAGAGTGGAACGTTCTCCGGACCCAGAAGGTGTGACCTGGCATTGACGCCCCGCCTCTCATGAGTTCTGAGACTCGCAGCAGCAACTCAACCTCCATGTTCTTCTGTGCAGATGAAAGATGGTAAGACTACCTGCTTCGCAATACTGCGGTAAGTGTGCCCATACCCACGAAATGCTGGACGGACAGCAGACGTGTAATTAGAAACTGCTCTGGCGTGTCCAGTTCGGGGACGGGGATGGCACGCTGCCCGGGAAGGGCCAGCAGGCTGGTCCCTAGAGGGCCGCGGGGCCCTGCATCCATTAGCCTGGTCAGTGTACTGTCACACAGGGTCCATCCCTCAGACAGCAGACTCAGATCCCCGATTTCTCAGTACTATGAATACAGGTCATTTTCTGAATAGCAGAATCACGGTACATATGTATAAAACTCAAATCGCAGTTTAACTAGTTTGCCATGACGATTCTAATTTGCACAAAGACAGAACACTTGTTTCTACAGGTCCAGCCCAGCCTCTCCCTGAAAATAGACCTACGTGGAAAATCGAGTCATAGGCAGAAGCAGGAAGATTGCTTGGGAACGAGGACTCCGGTGCGTAGGTAACTGGCACATCTCAGGTGTCAATCTCTCTAAAGATCCTCGGGTGATTCTGGCCCCAGAGCTATCTGAGAGGTGGGCCTGGCTCCTGGGAGCAGGGCTTGGGCTTATTGCATGAGTGGCTGTCCCATCTCCATTTTAGTGAAGGCAGGGAGTGGCAGGAGACAGAATTGAAAAGTTGGCATGGACCAGAGCACATGCCTTTTATAAAAATGTCTCCTAAAATATCTATGAGTGTCAGTGTCTGTGAATGCCTTCTGGGCCATTAGTGAGACAAATTCTGCAGGTTTTCTTGGCTTCTAGTTGGAAGGAAAATACCTCTCGGGTTGTGGTTTCTCTGGAAGACTCTCTCACATTATTTGGAAATGCCTCGCTACCAGTCATGTCCCCCGCTACAGTGGCAGATCAGTTACCAGTTTATTACTTCGTGCCTCTTGCAGGCCATTATAACAGCGTTATGGGCTGATGGGAGGATGTGGGATACAGAGCTGGTGGCCTACGGGCCGGATTACATGGCGCATTAACATTCGCCAAAGCAGGTGAAAGTGAGATACCAAGTTTTTGCAAGTTTTCCGAGGGATTCTTGAACTAAAGAACCAGTGTAGTTATTACTGGACTCCGACCTTTAAATATCCTCATGTGTCTGTCAAGTGCACTGCTGGCTTAAAATACAGCCATAAAACAAAACGGCCAACTGATTTCACTTTATGGGAACTACTGTAAAAAGTGTTTCTACCTCAGGATCTTTTGTTCTTATCAGATGATCATACCACTGTCAAAAATACTGTGATCCCTGGAGAACTTTATCATTATTATTCACCTATTTGATTAGTTTAAAAAATAATAATAGCCAACTAAAAAAGATGGGGGAAAAGGGCAGAGAAGAAATAGCATCAAACAGAAATAAATAAAGAGAAAATTTTAGGACTCTTTGCAATGAAAAAATTACATTACTGTAAACGAGGCAGGTGGAAAATGAAAGATATGTCTGATGTTAATAAATATTAAGTGATTGCAAAGCATTGCCGTGAGCATTTCATATGAACTGTCTCATCTAAACATCATAAATTCCCTATAAAGCAGGTGCTATCATCCCCATTTTAGGAGAGGAAACCAAACTTAAAGAGGCTGTGGTATTTCTTTTCAGAAAGAAGACATTGTTTTCACTGTTACTTCGGGCCACTCGATACGGGAATAATAGAATTTGAGTAGAGGGCGAGATCACACATTCTGTGTTATGCCAGGGCAGGAGGCATCGCACCTTGTTGAACGGTGTACAAATCCTGTATGGCCAAGGCAGCATGGATGACTCTTTAAAAAAAACCAAGCACACTGAGGAAACCTGTTCCAGAATGCACAGGGCAAGCCAGGCCCCTGAAATGAAATGCTGCACTGTCAGAAATGCAAGATAAAAAAAAAAAAAAGGTGCAAGAGAGCTTGAGAAAACCGGGTAGCCCATGAAGTCAGTGTTAGCCCACCCTTCCCACACCACATTACAAAAGGGGTCTCCGTGCGACATCCAGAGATAAGAATCAGTGGACATTAAATTAAGATGAGTCGGAGTCTCCCCTACAGCTAAGTATGTCATCTTCCTCAAGCGAGTGGACTGATGAGCCCACTAATTAAACCTCACAGTGATTGTGCTATGTTACCAGGATGACGGGCACGTGGCCTCCCCAGCAGTAAGCCACGGTAATCAATAGCCGACATGTACTCGATGCGACACAAATGGGGATTAGCTAGCTTCGCTTTTTATTCAGCAAATTCGAGTCTGCAATCAATTCCTGTGCACGCGCAGACTACGGAAATTGGTTTTAAATTGATTTGTTTCTTCCTTAGCTAATTACAGTATACGAGTACATGCGTAATCAATTGCGAACTCTGCTCTTACTATATACATTTCAGTGAGCAAAACAAGTCTGCCAAAGATGGGTATTATTATGGTCTTTTCAAAGAGAAGCTACTAAGTGTTCACATGGTAAGACATCAGCTATTTAATGATAATTTAAAGACTCTCTTGGTTGTTGAACAAATACAAAACTTCCCTGGCTATTGGTTAAGCTTACAGAAAATTCCCAATTTTATCACGAGCCTGCTTAGAAAAAGAATGTCTAGCAGATAGAACTCTCAGTTGAAGTTAGCTGTCATTGATGCCGTGGGTGTTGCAGAATGGGTAACCGTGAAGTCAGGAAATTCGAGGTCCAAATCCTACATCCATCATCCTTTGACTCAACAATTCTACTCCTGGGTATACATGGCCAACAGAAATGTTTATGTTCACAAAAACAAACAAACAAACAAACAAACAAACAAAAATCCCACAAACGCAAACGTATAAATTAAGTCACCATTCGCAAAAGCCAAAACCTCGAAATCATCCTAATGACCATCATCAACTCTCGCATGGATAAACTGTGACAAATTCATAAATGAAATAGTACACAGCAGTGAAAAAAGAATGAACTACTGATCCACACAGCATGAATGGAGCTCATAGACAGAATGCCGAGCCAGGCAACAAAGAGGAGATGCTCTACGATTCCATTTATATGCAATTCAAGACCAGGGGAAAGTAGTAGATGCTGAAAGAGGCTTCGATAGTGGTTCCTTTGGGAAGAGTTATTGCCTTGGATGGTGCATGATGGAAACTTCTAGGGAGCTGTAAATGTCCTATACTTGGATGCGGGTTGTGTTATTGAGCATGTACATATACTATTTCATCCTTCTGTAAACCTAAACTTCATGAACTCTAATGTCATATCACAATTCCTTCACTTATTTTGTGACCTCAGACAACTCGTCCTCTCAAAACCTCCATTTTCTCATCAGTGAAATGGGGATGATAACTAATGGGGATGATTACTAACTCCTGGCATGGTTATGAGGTATCGATACAGTAATTCATGTGAAGCATTTAGCACAGAGCTTGATGCAATCAGTGTTTGATAAATGTACCCCATTATTATTTCTCACTGAGAATGCAGTCATGAACAGGCAAGTTCTAGGGGTTATAAACTGCTTGAGAAATCATAATTAAGGTAGAAGCTAACATCACAAATACACGTGCACCCGGTTGTAAGGAAAACAAATGTACCTAATCTTACGTTTATAAATTTTAGGTAAAAATTTAGATTCCTGGCTTCTAAATAACATTTCCTACAGAATTCACATATGTAACTTTTCCTCTAATGAAGTCAAAATATTGTTCAATGTAACCCAAAAAGATAGGTGTACATTTTACTTTTCAGGGACATCTTCTGTAAAGCTAGATACATTCATATTTGCTGCCATCTCTCTGGGGCCTCCTGCAAAGCTGACACTTGGGACAGCATAGTGACCCTGGAGACACCGCAGGACCCGGAAAGCGATGTCCACACCGGTGCTTTTCTCTGGGACACCAGCCACTCAAGGAGTTAAAAGGACACACTAGCTTCTTTTCCAAGCATGGTTTAGAATAAATTACTGGCCTCGGAAAGTGCTGATTTATTTCTTGGGGGACTTTAGCAGTGGGAGTAGGTTGGTTTTATCACGACTACTGCTGCAAAATCTCTAAAGTTATAGGACTAAACATGAGGACTATAAATTTAAGGTGCCGGCGAGAATAGCAGAGAGGCTTCAGACATTCTCTGAGCCCACAGAAAATCTGTGCTACCGGTGATTCTTATCTTCAGACATTTGTTAAATATTTTGTAATAAATAATACAATCTGTCAAGTCCCTTTTGAAATACTTGTATGAACCAATTAAAGACTGACTGTCATGAACCAGTGAAGGGTGGAGAACGGATAAGAACACGCCGTCCCCATGCATGTGCTGAGCAAGGGCAGTGTGTCGCTGGCTGCCCTCACAGCTCCAGCCCCTGGAGGTGGCCCTCGGTCCTGCCCCTTCTTCTGGATCAGTGCTGCCCATTAGAACTCTGATGATGCAAACATCCAGTCGCTGTTCTGTCGAGTTCCACAGCCATTAACCATGTGGGCTACCGAGCAACTGAAACAGGGCTGATGCCACCAAGGAACTGAATATTTTCTTACATCAAATGTTTAATTCAATTTAAGCAGCCGCATGTGGCTCGTGGCTCCTGGGTTGTGTTATGCAGACGGTCTCCCTGCCGGACAGATCTCAACGAGCCCAGACTCTTCCCGCTAGGGAGATGCGAAGAGCCCTGCGCTCACGGACTCGATTCTTCCCACAGTCTGAGCCAATCTCAAAGGAAACAAGACACAACCCAGATGCTGCCCCTGGATCTGGTCACACAGATGATGCACAGCGGCTCGCACAGCCGCAAGGCACTGCGCTTCGGGTCCCATCCACCCTTTTGCTCCTGGTCTTCGGCCTCCATTTCCACCTCGCCTCCTATTCTCAGCCCAGACAAGAGTGTGCGGGGAACTCGAACCCTGGCGACTGAGGCCTTAAGACTCTCTGTAGCTCATGCCACCCCTGCTTCCTGAAGCCCCGCCTCCGACTGAGCTGCTGCTGTGATGGGCTCCGTGCCCTACCTCACGTCACCAGACACCTACCTTTGATTCCCCCCACCCCCCGTTGCTAGAATCTGCCACTGCTCTCCCCATCAAGCGCCCAGAAACATCCTAAGATGTCAGGCCAGAGAACCGATCTGGGTCCCCCCCCACCCCACGCCGTGGTGCCTTCCACAGCTTCTTCTTTCCCCCACACCGGACCTAGGGCGGCGGCTGGGGTCAAGGCACTTGATTCATCCTAACGTCATTCAAAGTTGAATTATGTTCCCAGTGGAACTGCAAACACTCGAACATAAATGAACAGCTAGATGAAATAGTTTTTACATTCATAAATATTAGAATATAAAATATATGTTCGTTTGTTATATTTGTGGCAATAGACTGCATCTAAGACCCTTTGGTAAAATTTCCTGGATTATATAAGATCGTGATGTGCTCTGACACCGACTGTTGACATAATTTAGGGAAACGTCTATCAACACCAGGAGGCTCGTGTACGCAGCTTGGCTTACAAAACCTTGACAGAAATAGAAATGCGTAAATTCCCCAAACGTAACTGTCTCTATGAGCTGCAGCATTTTGGAACGAAGCGGCTATTTCTGAGGCGTGTGAAGGTGATCCATCCGCCGAAGGATAATTTAATCCATCCTCCTGTCTGAGGAGGGCGGGAGGTGGCGTTGCCGGCCTGCGGTTTTGAACTCTGTCATGCACACATGGCAGCCCATCATTTGGGGAGGCATGGACTTGGAAATAACATCCTTTGAGTTCTGAATGCTCCTGCTGGAAATTCCTATTTCTCAGCTGGGAAACCTGAGGGCAATGAGTGCTCGAAGACAGCATAGTCCTGTAGATGTTCTCACGAAGTGATGAGATGTTCTGGCTGCTCCGAGATTCCTGAATTAACCTTTCAGGCCCCTTCAATGTGTCTTGCTCTGAATGATCCGAAACAACTTGGAAATAAAATGCAATCGTTTAAAATGGTTTTTTAAAAAATCACAAGGCTCCTCAGTGATACACTAAAAAAAATGCAGACAACATTCCGTCGTTCAGGGACTGGTTTTCTGGCTATTTATCTCTCTCTCTCTCTCTCTTTCTCTCTCTCTCTCTCTCTCTCTCTCTCTCTCTCTCTCTCTCTCTCTCTTTTTCCTCTGGATTTTCTGCCAATGACTTGTACTTCCACCTGCTGGTGCGCTAAGGAAATGAAATGGAGAAAAAATTCAAGCGAGTGATTAAATGATTTGCTGGAATCTCTGACGCCGGTCTGCTGGGAGGGATGGTTAAAATTACCATTTAAAATGAAGTTTCTGAAGATCGTCAGTGTGTTTATTAATCCATTTATTCTCTGTGTTAATTAGTATGAGTGAGGTGCAAAATTAAGAAAAATACCATCGCGAGGCTCATCTCTGGCCATCGACATCTAATCCAATCATCTTGCCATCACACATGTCATCCTTTCGATAGCCTCATTGAAAGTTGTACAGGAAAATGCAGCAGAAAGTTTGACTATAAACTAAACCATAAATCAGAACATCTCATTTAAAATAAAAGACAGAAACCGTCTCAGGAGTGTAAACCGGTTCTAAATCTTTAGAAGACCCATAAAACACACGCATAAGACCTACTGAAAATACACCCGCCGCAGAATATTGAAAACGTGGGCTCCAGAGCCAGACTTCTAGAGCAGGAAACCCACCCAGTTCCACCTCTTACGGCTGAGTGGCCTTGATCGAATTTCTCCAACGATTCTGTGCCTCAGTTTCCTCACGTGTGAAATGGGGTCAAACGATAGCACCTACCCAACGAGATGCCACTACACACCAATCAGAACGTTCAAAATTAGACTCTTTGTCTCAAGTATCGGCAGAACCCTCCTACAGCTGCTGAGGGCGCTGTCAATGGAACTGTCGCTGTGGAAAGCAAAATGGCAGTCCCCCCAAAAGTTAAACATAGACCTATCGTATGAGCCAACTATTCAGCTCTGAAGTATTCGCCCTTGAGAAATGCGAGTGCATGTCTATACGAAAGCTTGTATATAAATGTTCATAACAGCATTATTTGTAATAGCCAAAAACTGGAAACAACCCAAGTGTCCATCAATGAATACACAGATAAACTAGAGAGAGAGAGAGAGAGAGAGAGAGAGAGAGAGAGAGAGAGAGAGAGAGGCAGGCACATATATGTATGTATATACTATACTACTCAGCAATAAGAATAAACTATTGGCACACCGTACGACATGGATACAACTCAAAAGAAATATGCTCCGTGAAAGAAACCGGATGAGAAAAGGTATTCTATTTACATAAAATCCTAAAAAGTGCAAATTAGCGTCCAGTGACAGAAAGCAGATAACGATTCCCTAGGGAGAAAAACTACCCAGGGACACGAGATAACTTTTGGGGATGATAATTATGTTCACTGTCTTGAGTGTGGTGACAGTTTCATGAGCATATACATCATGGACAGAAGTCAAAACTTATCAGATCACACTTGAAGTATGTGCGATGGATAGTAGGTCAATTATACATTCATACGGTTGTGTTTTAAAAGATTCAATTCGAGCGATCCTGACACTGTCAGATTTTGGAACCAGTAGACTAAACCAAACCCTTTGACGCCTATGCTACCTTAGGGTGTCTATTCTATTTTCAAACAGATTTCAAGAAAATATATGTCAGAGACTTTTGGTAACATGTTTTAATGATGAATGACCTCGAGAGTTAAAGAGTTCTTCCTCTACCTTTTTTGCTGCCTTTAAGCTCGTGTGTTTTACATCCTCACCTGTGAATATTAAAACAACACAAATGCTCCATCGACTTCTCGTGACAATCTGTTATACAGCTGCTACTCAATGACTATGAGACGAAATGATAAAAAATGACAGTACGTACCTAACGGCACTGTTAGGAGGATTAAGTGAGTTCATGTTTATAAAGCACATAGAAGAGTTCTCGGCACACAGTAGGTGCTGTGTGAGTAATGTATAACAAATAAATAAAATGCAGCTGTTGAATATAGGGAAGAGGAAACATTGTGATTGTTATTACCAAGAAGCTTATCCTCTTAGATTAAATACGTTGCCATGATGCCATTATCGTGCGTCATAGCGGCCCCCTGAGACATCGTGGAGACAGAGAGCCTATTACTTGTGGAGACTATTACTGTGAGGAGAAAACTGAGTTAAGGCAAGAATAAGCTTGTAATTCCCTAAATAGAAAATAAACAGTAGGGGTTCCAGGAATTTAATATTTTTCTGAAAGCCCAATTTAACATTAAATGACTCAGAAAGGTAAATTTCCTGTAAAATCTTCAAGTTTTAAGATGACGCTAAAATTCTCCACAAAGTAAAGCAGCAAGACAGAACTTCTAAAAGCACTGACATGATTTTACCCTAATCCAAGATGCAGTATGATCATAAGAAATGGTCACAGAGCTGCAACGTATGTACCGATTAGTCCGCACCTCCATTCAGCCATTCGGTAAAAATTTTTAGTACATATTTGATGCTGGCGATTCAACACAGAAAAGGAAACAGACAAATATGTAAAATAATGTTAGACGGTGATTAAAAACTACGAAGGAAAATAAAGTGGGCCGGAGGTGATGGAAGGAGAGGCAACCTGAGGTATGCACGACCTCTTTGAAAGGATGGACATTCGAGCAAAGGCCTAAGTGAAGGCAGGAAGTAAACAAGATGGATATATCAAGAAAGAGCCGACCAGGCAGAGGGAACAGCAAGACCCTGAGGTCTGAGACGAAGATATGCTTGGTGCCTAAGTGAAGGCAGGAAGTAAACAAGATGGATATATCAAGAAAGAGCCGACCAGGCAGAGGGAACGGCAAGACCCTGAGGTCTGAGACGAAGATATGCTTGGTGTCCATCCTCTTTGAAAGGATGGACATTTGAGCAAAGGCCTAAGTGAAGGCAGGAAGTAAACGAGATGGATATATCAAGAAAGAGCCGACCAGGCAGAGGGAACGGCAAGACGCTGAGGTCTGAGACGGAGATATGCTTGGTGTCTTCAAAAACAACAAGAAAGCCACTAAAAGGACCTAAATTACCAATGGGAAGGGTGGTAAGAAAGCAGGTGGGAGAAGCAGCCAGGGCCCAGATAACACAGGACTTCATGAGCCATGTGCGGCTTGTTCACGGATGTCACCCCAAAATTCTTTCATGATTTTCCTGGGTAGGGGTAGGGTCTTTGTCCCCTCCCTTTGATTCCAGGTGGACTGAAGACTGCTTGGACTAGCAGAATATGATGGAAATGACTGTGTCATTTCTCAGGCTGGGTCATAAAAGGGGATGCGACTTCCGTCTCGTTCGGTGGAATATTTGCGTTTGCAACCCTGAGCTTCCATGTGACTTTCCTGAGGTTCCCATGCTGTGAGAAAGTCAGCTGCGTATAGAGGGCACAGGAATCCCCCCTTCCCACGCACAAGTCTGCAACCCGAGACTTCGCAGTGATCTTAGTCCATGTGCCAGAAATGTGACTAAATAGCCCTTCGGAAGATTCCAGCCCCAGCCACCACATGTTCTCAGCTAAGGCCTCAGACACTGCAGCGGGAACAAGGTGTGCCTCCTGTCCGACCTGACCCACAGAACCCATGAGTATAACACAATGGCTGTCCTAAGTGGCCGCATTTTGGCCTAGTGAGTTAGTGACACAGCAGTAGTAGCCGGGACACCCTGACGAGGACTTGGGATTTCATTTTAAGCGAGAGATCTTTGGCGTGTTGAGAAACATGACCTGATTAAAGTACGAGGGTCACTCCGGTCCCTGTATGGAGAACGGACTGCAAGGAGGCAAGTGTGGAGGCAGAGAAGCCGGTTTCGAGGCTCCTGCAGTTGTCGGAGCAGGAGATGACAGCGCCTGGGGTGGGAGGTTGGGGGGACAGCAGTGAGGTGAGTGAGGTGGGCACCGGTTGGGAATATATTTCCAAAGTAAATCGATTAGGATTTGCCGATAGATTTCAAAGATACAAATCAAGAATGACTGGAGGACTTGCGCCAGAGCTAATGACTACGTAAACAGAGGTATCATTTACTGAGCTACAGATGTTAAAGGAAGAACAAGTTTGGAGAAGAAAGGCCAACAGTTCAGTTTTGAATACATGGCATATCCATTAAACAGCCAGGGGAGATGCTGGGTAGACAGCTGGATATAAGAGTTTGGAGGTCACCGGAGAGGCTGGTTCTGTAGTACTGTGTTGAAAACTCTGAGTGCCTCATTTTAGGAAAGGTGTTTTATGAACTAGAGAAAATTCAAAAGAAGGGTACCAGGATGCAGACACTTCTAAAAGTTATCTCCTTTAATAAAACGACAACAACAAAAGTTGAAGGAGCTAAACGCAGAGTGGGCAAAAATATCCCTCATGGCAATGAGGCACGTGAATCACGAGGACTCACGTTTGACAATAATGTATATCCTTTGAAGGGCTAATGATCTAGAGCCTGTTTTCATGGAGACTAACAAAATATCTAATAATTAACTATGTCTTTCCCCAAAGGAGCTACCGCCCCAGGACCAACACCATCACAGAGAATTTGGCCTAAAACAAAACTACTGAACCCTACAGGAGATGGACTGAATAGCCAGTGGTTGTGTTGGTGCAAGATGCTCCAAACGAGGCAAAGCAAACAAAACCACACAGTTACACGTGGTCCCAGCAAACAGCATCCCGCCTGATACAAAACTCACCGATTCATAGGCCCTTCACATCTGGAATCCCCGTGGTTGGGAAGTTGTCCTTAGTGCTTGTGGCACAAAACTATTTTAGTATTAATAACCCCGACACCGATTTTTCGGTGTTTTAATCTTTTTGAACTAAGAGAGAGGCAGCTCACCAGGGGGGTTAAGTGCAGGGAATCTAGAGCTGGAGTTCCTGGGCGAAGATCTTAACTCCAATGCTTGAGCAAGTGACTCACACGCTCTGTGCCTGAATGTCCCTCCTCATGGGATTTATTATGGGGAGTAAGTAAGTCAGTGAGTGTAAAGTATCTAGAGCACAGAGAGGCGGCTAAATAACAAGTAATGAAAAAAAGTCGGCTCTGCTGTAGCAGGACCCGGCATATTCCCCTCGGCGGACGCACAGTTGGGACCATTTCTTACTCTTTCAGGCGTGCAGCATTATGACGACTTCGAGAGGAAGAGCTTCGAAGTCACGGCTTTGAACTTACCCTCACGCTTTGCAATCATTCGAGAGGATGTTTTCTTGAAGCTCTCTCTACTGATATCAGAACTGCTGTCACTCAAGTCACTGCCTCCTTTTCCACCATCTTTCACACTAAATTTGTCTGGACTTGAATGTGTGCTGGGCGTGAAAAGGAAAGAATTACTCCGTTATCCATAAAAAAAAAAAAAAAAGAATGTACAAAACCTGAAACACATTGCTGAGAAATAATGATAAATACACTGAAATTACCTGAAATCCTGCAATAGATTTGTCCTCTCCACACCGGGGACAGGGAATGAAAAGGAACTGAGACCGAACCCTATTTAAAAAGAGGGGAGAAAGCAGGAGTTAATATTTCACCCTTAGACATGGAAGCCCACCCGGCAGGCACCACATCCCTCATCTGGAGGGCTTGGGGAGGACGGCGTTTAAATCTTGACGGACAAAGGTATTCAAACTGGACCCACAAGGAAGCTACCGGGGCATCAAAAGCAGAAACAGACACGGGCCTAACAGTCACATGGCCACTAGGCCTCCTGCCCTCATCTGTGAGAATACTTTTCTCTCAAAAAATAGAGTCACCCCGATTTAGACATTGGAAGTCCCAATCTGATCAGGCCCTGAATTTTCATAACGCCCCCAGCACGAAAACCTACTAACTGTTAACGAGGACACTAGAGAGCTGTGGGCACCCTGCCCGGGCTCATGGGACACAGGCCACCCCGCCGCCCCTGGACTGGGGTTCCCGGCCGCGTCACTCTCCCGGCTTCTGCGGAAATGGAAAGGGGCAGTGTCTTCACGAAGACCCTCAGGTGGAAGCCCCCAGAGTCAGCCCCAGCTGTGACTTGGGCCAACCTGGCCACTCTTGGAGTGACAGCCACTCGGGCTGTGCTCATAAAGCTTCCTCCTTCGCGCCTTAGACTCGCCTTGGCAGAAACAAGTCACAGTGACGGTGACGACAGCCACCGGCAGAGGCAGGCGGCAGCTGCTGACCTAAACTGCCAGGAAAGGTGAGGCTGCCCCTGGGGTCCCTGCGCTGCGCGCCGCCCAGCGGGTCCCTCCCTCCCGGGTCTGGCGGCGGCGGCGGCGGCGGTGGCGGTGGCACCAGCGCCACTTCTCCGCCAGGTGGCGCCGAATCCGTGCGCACTGGGAGCAGCGTGGCCGAGCACCGCAGGGCCCGCGGCCCAACGCCCGGCACCGCGACGACCGCCGCCAGCCGGCCGGCGGGATGCGGGCGCCGGGGCAGCTCACGGGCGCCGTCGCTGCGCAGGAGGGTGTAAGCCAGCTCAGCGCCGGGGACCTGTTCCAAGTCCCCTGCCTGCAGTCCTGTCACCAGGTGGCCCAGGGACGTGCCCCAGGGCACAGGAGACAGCAGGGCTGCGCCACTGAAGAGTGGCAAGGACACCAGCCAAGGCGCGTGGCCGTTCTGGGTGCAGCTGCAGCCCGGCCAGCTCCTCGCCGTCAGGGCCCTGTCACGCACACAGCTCCCCAGCGGTGGGGTCCCCCCACATGCAGGTGGAAACAGCGCCCCACCAGGTAGCTGCCCGCGTAGGCCGGCTGCCGCCGGAAGTGCCCGTGCCGGTAGAGGGCGCAGCGCGCCTGCCCGTCGGCGCCCTAGTCCCTGTCCGACGTGCAGACCAGCGCCACCAAGCCCTCATGTGTCACCCCCTCTGGCACCAAAGAGATGGCGCCGGCCGCTGGCGTCCAGGGCCATTCGACGACGTCGCATCCGCCCCCTCCCGGCCCCCAGCAGGTGCGCCCAGGGCAGCCAGCGGGGTGATGGCGATGTCCGGCGCGTTGTCATTGACGTCTCGGATGCGCACGATGACTTTGCAGGTGGCGGCGCGGGGCCCGGGGCCACGGTCCTGCGCCCGCACGTCCAGTTCGTAGGTGTCCTGGCGCTCGTAGTCCACGGGGCCCGCCAGGGTGAGGCGGCCCGAGCGCGGGTCGAGGCGGAAGAGGCGGCGCGCCTCGGGCGGGGTGCGGGCGCCGAAGGCGAACACCACGTCGCCGTTGGGGCCCTCGTCGGGGTCCGCCGCGTCCAGGTCGAGCAGCAGCGAGCCCACGGGCGCGTCCTCCGCCAGCTCCACCTCGGCCACGGCGCCCTGCGGGAAGGCCGGGCTGTGGTCGTTGGCATCCAGCACGCGTACGCTGAGGGCGGCCGTGGCGGAGCGCGGCGGGCGGCCGCCGTCCTGGGCCACCAGCTCCAGGCTGTAGGCGGCCTGGCTCTCGCGGTCCAGCTCCTGCAGCAGCACCAGGTCGGCGCACTGGGCGCCGTCCGCGCGCGTCTGCAGCTCCACTCGGAAGGGGCTGTGCGGCTCGGCCAGGCGCACGCTCTGCAGCCCGTTGGCGCCCACGTCCTCGTCCACCGGCACCTCCAGGGGGATGCGCGTGCCCACCGCCGCGCCCTCCGACACCTCCACGGGGATCTGGGCCCGGGGGAAGCGGGGCGCGTGGTCGTTGACGTCCCTCACCTCTACCTCCACGTGCACCAGCCTGAACTGCTCCTGCGAGAAGCTGACCACATCGAAGGCCAGCACGCACAGCCGCTCGCAGTCCAGGCCCGCGTCCCCGACGGTCAGTTGCCCGTCACCCTCGCGCACCGGGAGCAGCGAGCTGTTTAACTCTGTCGGGTGGGATTAGCTTGGCGCTTCCTGCTGAGAGTGAACGGGAGGTGGTCAGATAGAACTCCAGTGACTGTGCCGGGGACTTCTTCCCCATAGGTGAGGACAACGACAGTTTCGGTGCAAGACCCTGCCAGGAGCAGCAGCCGCAGAAGCAGCAAAGACGCTAATCCAGGCCTAAGTAAAAGGTCAGTGGGGAATCTGAGCCCCTAGTGAGACATCGTTGTTCCGCAAAGAGAAAAGCCCATCGCAGGCTCTGCAGGCTCTGCGCTCAGACTTGGGTCCTCGCGAGCCTTCCCTAGTGCACAGTTAGGAGACCCTTGCCCTATTAAAAACACCTGGACACCAAACTCTGCTATATAATCAGTTTTTCTCTGCCCCAGGCCTAAGCCTGCCTCTTCTGAACCCTATGGGGAGGTTATGTAAAGAAGAATATGCAAATCAGCATCCAAGCTGCAGGGCCTCACGGCTTCTGGGTCAAGTTTTTCTGGTTAAAAAGACTCACAGAAGGGCCTGGGGAGCTGAACAGTGGCCAGGGCAGTGCACGGGGTCATTAAGATCCACACAGAAGTTTTGCACTAAAAAAAAAAAAAAAAAAAAAAAATGTGTCCTGCTTGCTTTTCCAGAGGGCTTGATTCTCACTTTGATGTTACAAGCAGAGGATCCACAGCCTCTTTATTCATTCCTAAGCACACTTACGTTCCTCGGTCGGGCACAATTGCTATTCTTCTCTACCATTTTGAAATGAATTCATATATGCATCCTTTGCCACCCACAGTTATCCATCTATGTTGGGTTATCATTTCCCGTATTGAAAGATGATGAGGGAACAGCTTCTCCAGAGGCGATGTCCAATCAGGGAAGAACTGTTCTCTGAAGTAATCATTTCTAAATAGCTTTTCCATAGCAAAGAAACCGTTAATGATGAAATTTCAGCCCCTTTATCTCCTTTTATGTCGGTAATTACTTAGGTGTCAGTCAGGGAAGTCTGTCAACCACAAACCACTGTAAGGGATAGTTAAGGGTGAGAAAAAGATTTAGGGAAATATATTGCAGTCAGTCCTGTTAGAAAATTGCTGTAGACCAATTATTTTTAAAAAGCCCTTGGCTGAAGAAAACCACAGGTGGCCTGATAGGCTGAAGGCTAAAGAAATATTAAACCATCTGTCTAACGCACGATAAATAGTCCCGTGTTAAGTTCTACTTTCTGTGAGGAGTGTTCTAAATGATAAACAGTCCCATGTGTTAATGACATTATTCCTCATGCCGCGGAGTCGTCAGCGCAGAGCGTTCCTTAACCAGTCATCTTGAATACCATCAGCGAACAGGCCGAGTTATTAATACGCCCAGGCTATTCTCGGCTCCTACACGATCTGTAATGTTATTGATTCCTGCAGGGACGTGTCAGTAAATGACTATTTCTTCTTTCGCTCTTAAGAGGGAGTTGCATTTATTTTCGTGCCAGGATCTATGAATCCAGTTCTGAAACAGAGCCACATTTGATGAGATAATTAATTTGCGGGGCTTTTAATTTAGTGGCGCATTTGGGGATGACTCTAAGTATAAACACCGATGTCTGGTATGAGAGAAGTCCAGTGGGAGGCATGAGCAGAGAGTGTACTCTGAGCCCCAAAAAGAGAAAGTGCTTCATCTTGTTTACTTTAGATCTTTCATTTTGCCCAGTGAGGCATCCGTCTGAGGAAGGGAACAAGTCTACTTCGGCTCAGCGAGACCAGATTCTTTTTGAGCCAATATCCTCAGTGGCATAAAGACAGTTTGCTTTCTTCTTTAGAACTGGATATCTCAAGGAAGTGCCTGGTTATTCAGCCCCTGTGTCTCAGGAAAGACAAGAGGATCTGATTCCTCCACTCAGCTAATTAATTCCTGAGTGCCCCTTAACTGAAGACCAAAAACTGATTCAACTCCTGCCTCACAGAAGGCACATGCTTGCATGCACACTGGCCAGGAGAGGGACCCCCTTAACCACGGTCTGACTCTCATTCCTTCCCCTTCTCCTCATTCACCTCACACGGGGTCCCTGCCAGGCCTGGCCTCTGCCAGTCTTCAGCAACGTTGTCACCATGCGGGATCAGAAAAACTGCTCGGCATGCTGAAAATGAAGACTGCGACTCTATCTACCGAACATCAAAAGATAAGAGATAAAATAAGAAAAAGGCAAGCAATCAAACACATTACCTCCACAATGGTAAACATCTGGACACTTATGTTTGGGAACATCCAGCTATGATGTTCGAATGCTTGGCTGCATCTCCCTCACTCTCCCTCCAGCCGTTTGGCAGCCAGCCCACCATCTACGGAAAGAAATGTGCTATATTGTCAATGCTTCGTTATTAGCGTTAGCATTGTTTCCTAGTAAACAGCCACCTTATTAAAACGCTGCTTTATGAATGAAGGACAGCTGGAGTTTCAAGAAAGAGACATTTTCTGAGGCAAAAATCATTTCTGTGCCAGTAGAGTGACAAGCTGAATAATACAGAAACCGTGTGATCTGTCCCCCTAAGGATGTGTCATCGGGAAGTTTTGTTTATAGCCCTGAGCTCGGGTGCTCTCGTATTCCATTCCATTGCCTCTGTTAGATAAAAATCCGTCTCAATATTAAACGCATTGTGGCAGAAATTTGCCTTAAGTTGATTGTTTTCCTATTTACCAGCGTACTGCCAAGCTATATGTCCATAAAATGCAGTTTTGGTCTCTACCGGAGTCAAACATAAAGAGAAGCAAACAACGGATGCAGGGGACTCCCACCGCCAAGGGAAGACCCACCTGTGACTAAGGCAGCAATTTGGTCCTCTTGGTGACTGTGGTTTTACAAGGGGTGAGGGGAGAGGGTTTGGCTGAATTCCCTATGTTCGCTTTTCTTCCTAAAACAAAAGCACCAGGCACGCTAGTGTCCCCCGGAAATATCAAGAACCCAGATCTGTAAATCAGGATTTGCATTCCGATCATTTCGATAAGAGATTTTCTGTTGTCCCGAAAACATAACATGGTGTTTCCCTTCGCACACTAAAGCACTCGTATGTAAGTGAACTAAGATAACTTTTACCGTAAGCAGGAGGGAGCCATGGCCCCTTCACTCAGAACAGTGCTTACGCCTTTGCAGATTCCCCCTTTCTTATTACATGAAATTAGTAATATGCGTTTGGAGGGAAAAAATGAAGCCACAGGAAAGTTCCTATTGTAATGGGCTGGATCATGGTATCCTGACATCAGAGCAAGCATCAACTCTTACAGGACCTCGAGCTAATACTTCCCTGGTCCGAAGACAGTTTTTGCATCGCTTAGAACAAATCATTCCATGTACTGTAACGAGACCCATCTTCATTGCTCAGTGAACATTGAGGAGACAAATGAGGAAAAGATTGTTGAGTACAATGTAACTTTCTTCAAGGAATTTAGTTCTAAGAACTGAAGATATTAAGACTGAAAGGAAACAAATCCACCTAATAGTTTTTTTTTTCTTTTTTAAAATCATACAGTTGGAAAGCCTTCAGCAGAAAATATTTCATAAGTATCATTCCCACGTTCCTATTACTCCTTTGCATAATCAATTTATTATTAGGTCTTGACTGTACGAGTCCTATTTAAGAAAAGTTATCAGCAAATTTTGGTCCCTATAAAATGGCTTCAGGGAAAATAATTCAGCCCTGAAGTCAGCCAAATTGCTGTCTACAATTGTAGCACAAGAGCAAGTGATGTTTAAGTGCTTTAACCTAGAGAGAGTCACAGGGAACCGCTATAGAGCATTGACACTGCTCAGAAAGTCCCCTTGACATAAGACAAAGATTTAAGTGGTATAGTCTTCACTTTTAAAAAGTTTCCCACAGGATTATTATGTTAATATATTATCACAACTATGCAATCTGAAAATACCACATAAGACTAGCTTTTAAACTGCTGGTTTTATTAGTATAGCTGCACAAAGGAAATTAAATCAATGAATAATGAGAAATATTATACCGTTTTGGTTCAGGGATGCCTTAAATCTCAAGCGAGCCACTGAGATAGACTTTGGTCCTTGACCTTGAGTCATTGGCTCAAGGATCATCCTTTGCATTCTTACCGCCTTGTAGGGAGGAGGCGTGACCCCCACCAGAGAACACAGCACAGCAAGAAAAGAATAAAAGAGTAAATGCTGAGAAGCACCTGTTCACCTGTGCCTTATTTTACGTTCCTCTCTCTTCCGCTTAGCCGAAGCTCTCTGTGCCTACTCCGTACAAAAGCAAACGCCCGCTGCGAGCCCGTGTACTTTCCAGCCTTTTCTCAACAGATCTTTGATCAAGTAGTGGCGATAACATAAAGCTCACAGCCTGTGAAAGAAAACACTTGAACGTTTAAAAAAAAGTAATAAATCTATCAGCGTTCAGAGAAGTTCACAGATGCCAAAGGGCGTGGAGAAAGTTATTTATAGTAAGCGCAAGCAAACGAGAAGTGACCTCAGAGTTTACAGGTAAATATCACGCAGTCAGCCAGAACTTCCAGGGATGGAGAGAACCTGGGGGCGACGTGAACAGGCCGTGGAGAGGGCCAGGCACAGAGTCCTCTGCAGAACAGTCGGCCGGAGGGTGTGGTTTAAGGAGGAGACAGTGGGGGCAGGTCCTAATGGGTGGCGCAGCTGAGGAAGACCTCATTACTAACCAGAAGAGTTTAGACACCTTTACGGCAGCAGCGAGAAGGCGCTGAGCAGAGGGAGCAGAGGGTTGTCGATGTGTATTTTATTATGATAAATAATGCAGACGATCGCCTACCCTGCGCATCGGTGAAATCCTCAAAGAGGATCGCGTTTAATTCAAACCCTTAAACCATGATCCGGCATAATGACTGGCGTATCATCAATATTTATCAAATAAACGATCAAGGCAGTGCTGCATGGTATATACAACGTCTGCTTTTTCATCTAAGCGTTAACGGCAGGTCCCGCTTCTTATGTTCAAGCCAATTAGTGGTCGGATTTCTATTTGTTCCCTAAATGGTCATAACAAGTTCCAAAATTGAGAAAGGAATTCTAAGTAACGGGCTTTAAAAGGTGTACCTAGTAGAGGGGGTACGGTGCGGAGGTCCACGGGGAACGATTGACACTAAATGGCGAGGCTGACCTGCATTCCTATGTGTTGGTACAGATGCTGGCAAACCGTTAGTCCTCATGTTTCAGGATTCGGATCATGGGTCTGTTAAAACCAGAGGGCGGGGTTTACGCTGAGGGCGAAGTTCACGAGCAGAGCCTGCAGGGCTGTTGCTAGGTGAGGGACGTCAATTCCAGCGCTGTCTCCAGTTTCGATCATGGGGTTGCTCAAATGCAAATAAACACTGGACTATTTATTACCTGGCAAACGAGGGACTGTGATTCCTGAGCCCCAAATAAAAAGTAGCTGTGTTACCTTGGTAGAACCCCTTAGAATAGTATCCTGATGCCCAGCTCAGAGGTGATCACAAAGGACGATGGCTAAGAAACACCATCCTCCTGATTAGAGTTCTGGGGAGGCCAAGCTGGCCAGTCTCGGGGTGCACACCTCGGTCAGTGTAGAGTCCTTGCATCTTCTGGCCAACGGGATATGCGTGTGTGCTATGGACGATGGCCACTGTGTGTAGTTTCCCATTTTCCCAATGGGGTTTTTAATTGCAAGTATTTGTCATTCGATGTGTTGGGGAAGGTTCCGTGTATCAGATAGGTCGTTGGATCATGAGCAAGTGATACCCAGCCTGACTGAGTACAACGCAACTCTTCCAAGATCTGACTTGTGGCAGGACCCAGCAATCATGTCTTATGTTGGTGGTCTTTAAGCTTCCTTAAAGGGACTGATTAAGTCACCGACTCGTGGGAACAAAGAATGTCCTAATTAGCAGGGCTCGAGCAAGGTACAGGAGCAGAAAGTTTAATCATTTATCTTTCCCCTTTTCCCTCTAGCTCACCTTCCTTGATAAACCCAACCGCCCCGATAGGAAGCTTCCTGTGTCCAGCTGTATTTATCCTTCACTTCTCTTTGTCTTTCAACCAGCCACCAATCGATGTCTACATCAACTCCTTTGTCTCCGAAATGCTACTGTCAGCCTGCAGTTGAACGTGATTCACCTGCCCTTCCAAAATCCTCTTCTCCTTTTAATCCGAGGCAGACATGGTCCCTCGCAATTCACGAATTCACCTCTTATCTGTTTCTCTTGTTGCTGGCTGCTTTATCTATTGCCCTTACTCAGGACAGCTGACAGCTTTATAAAATAGCTTCTGTCTCCCAAGGAAACCTCATCAAGAGAGCCCATGGGAAGGGATTCGGGGTCCCTTCTCAGACCAACAGAGCAAAGGAGGGCCTGACCGATACAGTGGGACAATACTTCATATGCTTGCTCCACCTATTCCTGAAGGTCAAGCTTGCGTGGGCTTTTAAATCTCCTAGGTCAATTTCACCATCAAATCCCTAGCAGCGAATGGGTGATGAGTGCGGAATTCTCAAGTATTCTTGTTTGCCTTCAGGATTTAACTCCACTCTCTTTTAATAAACTCAATACCTATTAATAATAGATCTGTTTGGCAGTGTCAAGATGAAAGGAAATACGTAAAGGAATTACCTATTGCACAAAGGTTAAGGTCTTAATTTACGCGAAGCTTAAAGACTTTATCAATTTAAAGGGGCTATAAAATAAAAACTATCGGCACATCATGTCCTGATCAAAAACTTTTAGTTAGTCCTGCTACCTCTAGAACCAGATACAGCTCTTAAGACCCCGCACGAACTCAGCCCCCTCCCCGCCCCGTCTCCCCACCACTCACTCGTCTTGCATTCTACAGTTCATGCTGCGGCTCAGCCAGATAGGAGATTTCCTGGGGCTTGTACCATCCCCACGCTACGCCCTCCCTCACCTGTTTTTTCTGGGTCCTGCTGTTGCCTCCACGTGTGCTGTCGAAATGCTAAACCATCCTTAAAGCAGAACTTTTCCTACTTCAACGTGCCTACAGATCACCTGGGGAACTTGTTGAAACGCTGATTCTGATCCAGCGGGTCTAGGATGGGCTGGGATCCTGCGTTTCTAAGGAGCTCCAAGGTGATGGCTGCTCTTGGAGAAGCGAGGCTTGAGAGCTCATTCAAAGGTCAGCTCCTTGGGGAAGCGCCTTGCTCCCGGCCTCAGCCGGGATGCGTCTCTCCCAATGCTGATGAGGTTTACCCCGCTCTCGCCATTCTGTTTTCCCCTAGATTTAGACTCTCAGATAAATGTACGATGTGGCATAGTTTTTCCCATAAGCTTAGTGGTACATTTTTATGGCATAAGACAGGCCCAATGGACTTTTACAAATCGCAATCGTGTGATGCTCAAAACGTTTGTTGTTGAATCAAGTGTGGCTGATGAAGACTAGGTCGGATAAGCCGGCACTGCTGCTGCAATGTGTCCCTGGAAGGGGACATTTGTAGCAGACTCAGACCAGGGATCATGGGCAACCACCCGGACACTGCACAGGGCAGTGGCTAAGAGTGTGGACAGATGACTTGGATTCGAATCCTGATACCACGATGTCCTAACGACTTTGGACAACTCAGCTAAACTCTCTCAGTCTCAGTTTTGTTTTCTCTGATAAAAGAGCAAAGATACCATTACTTTGCAGGACGATTTTAAGGGTTAAGTTAGGGAACAGGTGTAAATGAAATGGTGTTTTAAAGCACTGACCACTGAGACTGTTGCATCATAAGTGTTCGATAATAAACACGAACTTTTATTCTTGCCCGGAGTGACAGTTCTTTAAGGTTGCCATGAAAATTCTAAGGCAGGCGTTAGGTCCTTTTAATTATTCCAGGGCTGTTTTCTAAAACCTCCACTGTGCCCCACCACTCTCTTGAAAACTGAGTGGAAATCACAAACACAGTCTGCAAGCATTAATAACCGCCCATCTCTGCCTCCTTCCTGTGTGTTAAAGCTCAGACTGCCAATCCTGACTGTAGAACCTGGCATAAAAGATGACTGAAATGTAGCTCGTACGGTTACCACAGCAACCGCTAGATGTCATCTTTACAATGTCCCTCTGCTTCACATCCTATTTGAGTAGGAATCATAAAATACGTACATTCACCCATCTACTAAATAATTGGCTCACATACAATTTTAAAGAGTAATCATAAGCATTCATGCATCAACACAATAAAATTTGCAAAGGCAGTGCGTATTTTTAAATGCACACTGTAAACGGACAAGATTTCCTCAATATTTAATTTCCTCTTTCTTTTATTTTTCTGTTACCGTAGCCTTTTTCTTTAAAATTAGTGAATCACAATTAAACTTGCTTTACTCTGGGAACAGATTATTCAGTTTTGACAGCTCTTCCTTCCTTATAACCAATGTAACGCATACCCCATGTGAAAAACACAGAAAACCTCATAGTAAAAAAAAAAATTTGCACTTCCACTATTCAGACAGCTGTCAACATTTTTACATTTATATATATTACATATTTATATATTATGTTATATTTATACATACTATGTATTATAGATCATCTTTCTATAGAGAAAAGCATAGATATGTGTGCACATAGAAAAACATATAGACACATAAATATACACATATATGTAACAAAAATGATATTTTCAAATAGCGTCTGTATCCTGCTTTTGAAAGTAGCCCAGTCCTTTCCTCTTCGCTCTATATCGTGCAATTTTTTCTTATTAGTAGAGTCTTATATGAAGTCATTTTACAGTTGTTTGATATTATACCCTCTGCAAATGCCGGAATTTAACCATCTCTTTGCTGTTGAACATTGTGTTCATTAGAATAGGTTTGGTTATTTATGACAGGTAGATTCAAATACAGTGCTTAAACCAGATTGCAGTTTATTTTCTTTCCTGCGAAAGAAAATGCAAAATTTCCTATGAATTTTCTCCCATGAGGGGCAAGGCCTGCGTGGAGATTCCCACAGGGCCAGGACCCAGAGGCCTTCCTGTCTTGCTACTTTGTCATCCTTAGAGTATTGCCTCACGTTCTAAAATATATGCTTCAAATGCAGTCATTACAACCACAATCCGGTACGCAGAATGGAAAAGGTCAAAGGAAGGCGTGGTTGTTTGAGACTTCTCAGAAGTCACACGTAACACTTCCAATAGCCACAAATCAGCTGTAAGAGCAGCCGAGGCTGGCGATATGTTACTGGCTGGCCACGTGCCCATCTACAGACCATGGGTCTTGTTACTAACAAAGAAGGGACATGATAATGAAAGAAAAAACGAGAGTCTCCAACACAGACATATATTCAGCTTGTTTCCTTTTTTTTTTTTTTTTTTTTTGCTGTTGTTAATAATTCTGTGATGAATACACCCATACACACATCCCTGATAGTTTCCTTGAGGATAAATTCCCATAAGGGTAATTTCTCAGTCCAAGGATATGCCAGATTTTAAGAGTTTCGATACCTATTGCCAAATTGCTCTCCAGAAATATTGTACCAATTTCTCCTCCCAGCAGCAATGCAGGTTGAGGAGAGAAAATGCTACTATAAGAATCAATTTAATTTGACTGTTCAAAGATGCCATACCTCCTGCAAGAAAGATAAAGATCCCCACTTCTCAGGTAAGCTAGCGATTGAGAAGATTTCTGAAGAAGTAAAACCTCAGTGCCACGTGAAAAAGTGTTTTTCTATCTAATAACATCAAAGGAAATACAATTTGAGGCCTAGCAACGGGAAGAACTCTGTTAGCTTTGGTCATTGAAAAGATTTTAAAATGGATACATAAAAGGACAGACGACATAGTATAGTGGAAAGAGAATTGGATTTAGTGCCAAAGTATGAGTTAGAATCCCAGCGGCTACTTCACTGAGCTTTAGGCCAGCTACGTGACCTCTCTTAGGTTCATTTTCTCTCACGCGAAAATGAAACCCTGATTGCCTCTCTCTTGCTCTTATAAATTTGTTAATGTGAAAAGTTTTAATCATAGTTGTATTTGAATTGAAACTTGCACTCTCCTTAAATTTTATGATATTTTATATTCTCCATAACCAGATGGACCTAAGTCATCAATTTTCTTCAATGAAAAGAACCATTCGAGAAGACATTCTCGAGGTTTTTGTTGTCGCTATTACTGTGGTTTTCTTATTTTGGGCATTAAAGGATCTTAGTTCTTTAAATTAATTTTATTAAAACAGCACTCATATGCAGTAAAAATCACTCATTTTATGTGTACAGATCAATGAGTTTTGACAAGCAAATACAATGTGAAATCATCACCTCTAACAAGGTATAGAATATTTCCCCAGAAAATTCCTTCAATAGCACTTTGCCGCCAATCCCACTCCAGGTGACCCTTGATCTGAACTATATCGCTTTTTGTTAGTTTTACCTGTTTTCAAATTTCTATAAATGGATTCACACAACATACACTCTTTTGTGCCTGTCTTTCACTCAGTGTAATATTTTCGAGATGCATTTATGTTGTTCTACGCATTTCACTTGTGTTTGTTTTATTGCTGAGTATTATTCTATCATGTGAATATACTACCTTTTGTTTATCATTCACCTGTGTGGACATTTGAGTTGTTTACAATTTGTGCCTCTTATGAATAAAGCCATTCTGAACGTTAGTGTACAGATCTTTTGGTGGCCATGTTTTTTATTTTGAAAGAATGGGAGATAGATACCTATAATTTGAATTGCTAAGATATATAGTAAGTTTAATTGTATAATTATAAAGCATGTTTAATTTTTTGAGAAACTAGTCTATGGCCATGTCACCCTGAATAAGCCTGAATTCCATCTGATCTGAGAAGCTAAGCAGGGCCAGGCCTGGTTAGTACTTGGATGGGAGACCACCTAGGAAGACCAGGTGCTGTAGGTGTAAAAAATAAAAAATAAAAAAATAAGGGATTGTAAGCTGACAAGGTCTTTGCAATCTGTGAGGCCAACCAAGGGTTGCCTTGCCAAAAAAAATTTTTTTAATAAAATTAAATTAAACATTTAAAAATTTTATGAGAAACTGACAGACTGTTTTCCATAACGGTTGTGCCGTTTTACATTGTCAGCGGTGTGTGAGACTTTCGGTGGCTCCACATCCTTCCTGACATTTGATACTCACGGTCTTTCTAAATTTCCACATTCATGTGTGTGTGCAGTGGTTTTAATTTGCTCGCATTTCCCCGATGAATAATGATCTACGGCATCTTTTCATATCCTTATTGGCCATTTCTGCGTTTTCTTGGCACAGTGTTTGTTCAAGTCTTTTTCCTGTTTCAACGGATTGTCTTTCTTATGATTAAGACGTGTATGTCCTTTGTGTGATTTATTTGTCCAAGTGTTGTCTTTTCCCCATTTTTAATGGGTTGTTCGCATTCTTGTTGCTCAGTTATAAGAGTTTTTTGTATATTCTGGTTGCAATTTTTTTTTGTCAGAAACATGTATCATGAGTACTTTTCTGAGCCGAAGGATGGCCTTTTCATTTTCTTAATGGTGCATTTTGAAGAAGTTTTTAATTTGGATAAAGTTCAAATTGATCATTTTTACATGTGGTGATTAGCACTTTTCTGTTCCATCTAGGAAATTTTTTCCATCTAAGACAACACCTCTTTCTTTCCACTTTATCTTCTATGTTTTAGCTTTGACATTTAGATCTGTGATTTGTTTTGAATTAATTCTCTGTATAGTATGGACCAGGGGCCAAGGTTTTGTTTTTTTTTTCATATAGCTGTCCAGTTGGTCTAATACCATTTGTTGCTTTTGTCTAGACGAATTGTCAAAATGAATTGTAGGTCTATTTCTGAATTTTCTATTTTGTTCCATTGATTATATGTCTACCGTTCTGACAATGCCATATTGTCTTGTTACTATAGCATTTTAGAAGGTCATGAAACCAGGGAGTATATGCCTTCCAACTTTGTTTTTCTTTTTCCAAATTATTTTGACTATTCTAGGTCCTTTGCACTTCTGTATAAATGTTAGAGTCAGCTTCTCAATTTCTACAAAAATGACTTCTGCAATTTTGATCAGGATTGCATGAAATTTATATTTCAATTTGGGGGAAATGGGCATCTTAACAATATTGAGTCTGCCAATCAATAAACATGGTATAGGTCTTCATTTAGAATTTTTAAACTTTCTCTCAGGAGTGTTTATTGTTTTCAATACATAAGTCTTTTGTATCTTTTGTCGCATTTATTTAAAAGTATTTTATGTTTCTGATACTATACTAGATTTTTTAAAAATATTTATTTTATAGTTGTTAGATGCTAATATATAGAAATACAGTGGATTTTTTTTTCTTGGATATATCCTGAAACATGACTAAATTCATCCACTAATTCTAGTTGTTTCTTATTTGTTTTTTATAGACTCTATCGATTTTCCTATCATGTCATTTGTGAATAGAAACAATCTTATCTCTTCTTTCTTAATTTTTATACCTTTTACTCCTTTTTCTTGCTTTATTTCACTGGCTAGGACCTCCAATACAATACGAATAGAAGTGGTGAGAGTCTACCAGATTCTCAGTGTTGGAGAACAGCATTCAGTGTTTACCAGTAACTATGATATTTATTATAGATATGTTTAACATGCTCTTTATCAATTTAAAAAACTTTCCTTCTATTCTTAATCTGCTGGAGGTTTTATCATATATGGGCATTGAATTTTGTCAAAAAAATTTTTTTTCCTGAATCTACTGAGGTTATCGTATGATTTTTCTCCTTTATTTTGTTGTGATGGCGAGTCACATATATTAACTTTCAAATGTTAAATCAGCCTTATGTCCCTAGAATCCACCCAATGTGGTCATATGTATTACCTCTTTTCTAGCAATGGCTGGATTTGATTTGTTAAAATTTTAATTTTTACATCTCTGTTAATGAGTAACATTGGTTTACCATTTTTTTTCTCATGATGTCTTTCACAAGCAAATTAATTACCGATCAGTAAATCTAGACCTATCAGCCTAGATTTTAGGCCACTGTTTCTCATTCCCTATAACTTACCGGACTCAGTTTCCAAGATCTGTCTCCTCTGAGGATCTTGGCAACGCTTGGATTTTTAGGCTTCAACGGGGTGGGTGTAGGGAAGCCTTACTACAAGGCGTGGCCCTTTCTTCTAAAGTATAACCTTCCTGGCATCTCAGATGAATAAATGCCTGGGGCGCTAACAAGAAATCTCTCCGCAGGCTGGTTCAGAGCTCCAGCATCTTCGAGCATCGATCAACCCCTAGTATCTGAAGCAGTCAGCCCTGCGTGATCTTTCTCTTGTGTGTGTGTGATTTCTTTCTGCGGCAATCCTTCAGTATCACGATGTACTTCTTCAAACAGAGGACTTAACAACCTATAAAATCAAGGATATGGACTGGTGATTCCTAAGGTCTCTTCTGCTTTGGCGATTTGACGCAAATAGCCAGGGCCCCATTGTCATAAGTGTAGTCGATAGTCAGCGAGCATACATAGGTGCAATGCAACTGGTTGTTTATATCAAGCCCCCAGTTTGATTGGTGAATACTTATGTGTAGGGCTGGTAAATATTTAGAATATTAACCCTGCCCATATATGTTGGTTACCTGCAACACACTACTCCAAGTATGATAAGTACCCTAGGCATAGCTCACAGAATCGCAGGTTCCATTATGTTTGTCCAAACCCTTAAGGTTACACTTGTAAAACCTGAGGCCCCAAAAGACCAAGTGACTTGTTTGAATTAGGTCATATGACAAGGAGGTGGGAGAACCAAGCTTAGAATTCGGGTCCTTCAGTTGTTACACCAGTGTGTTTTTTATTAAGCAGTCTCCCAACCAATTTTCATGTGATTTAGTTCTGTCTTTCTGGACTTCATATTTAAGATGTGCATTCCAGTCACAGATCTGACATGTAAACTTTGCTAACTAATAAAGATTAGGCAGAAGATGCTTGGCGTTTCTGAGTTTTAACACCTCAGTTTCACAGGGACACGTCTCATCGTCGCGATTCCATCCTATGGTTTAGGCGTGAGTGGGAATGAGGACATGCTCTTATTATAAGTACAGATGCAAAAATCTGTTTCTGAATTCTCCCTCGCCCATTATTTCACCAAAAGCATCCCCAAGCCCCAACTCCACTGGTAGCGCTGACACCAAAGAATTTTAGCACCTCCATTACTTGTTAAAATGGCAGTCGTCCTCAAAAATGTTTTTATTCCGATTTAGCTACCTATTCAAACATGCTTCCAGAACCACCTCACTGTCAGCACTCAGGATCTGGGATGTTTTCTCCCAAAAGCAATCATTTAGAGCAGGTTTGAACTGTCCTCTGAAAGAAGAATCAAATTGTGCTCTGTAATAAGCTAAAGGGCAAGACACTGAAAATAGAACTATCTTTTGCATCTTATAAAATCCAGGTGAGTCTTTCAAAACAAACAAAGGCGCACGGAGCAGGAAAATGTCAAAAACCTGGGGCCATTCGGGGCTATTCTGATTTCCAGGACCTCAAGATTTCGTGAATTGTGTAGCTGGAAAGACACGGGAACTCTACGCAACCACAAATCACTAATAAGTCTGTGCGAGAAAGCATTGAAAATCCAAATTCATCTTCACCAAATGGAAGCATGCTAACGGGGGGGAAACTATAAACAACTCGTGAAGAGAGACACACGCGAAAAGTACTAACACACCAATTCAAACTCCTGTGAGATGCCTCTTTAGAGCTCCTGTCAGCAGGAAGCCAATTACTTGGGAAAGAATGAAGTTTGTTTTATGAGCACAATATTACAAACGCAGCTCTTCATCCTAACATCAAGGAAGAATTTTGCATTTCCAATAGAAGCCAATGACGTTTGGCAGCTGATGGGTTGGTAGTTTGCCTTGGAGGTTAAAGCTGTGGGAGGAATCCATGAGCTCCTTATTTCCCTAAATTTAGCTCTGGTGTTTAATCTAGGACTCTTAATTTGTGATACCTGCAATGGAAGAGCCTAGTAACTAATGTTGTAGAATAACTCTGGGTCTCAAATATGACAAGCCTTTAATACTACTGGCGTTGGAAGCCTGTGATCTTCATCAGAGGAATAAGAAGAGAAATATAGAGCATCATCTTCCATTTCTTAACTTATGAACATAATTGTTATTATTTAGGAATGTAATATTCCCTAAGAAGAAATAACCTTTTAAAAGTTGGCACGTATAAGAAAATACGTTTTCTCCTTTGTCCTCACTCTGAACACAAAAACATCTAATATGTCTCATTTTGTTTATATATCCCTCTCCTTCATTTCTGAGCAAACGGATAACAGGGTTCGTAATGACTTAGCACAGTATGCTTGGCTAAATAATGGTGCAAATGCTTCACTGTACTCCCAAACATCTGTCAGAGTTTTCAAGGGAAGAGTAATATTTTACATGAATGAGAAAAGAGAAGGATTCAGGCCATTTGACAGTCTTTTGGATGATAGAAATAACATTTCTATGCCTGGGCACAGTGTTCAATGTTTCTAATATTATTATCATTATCGTCCCAGGAAGCTACTCTAAGTTGAGCATTGGCTCTACCAGATTAACATGCCCAAACTCCAAACAAACATTTAAAAGTCCCAACACGGCTTTTCCATAACACAAATACAAAATTCTCGATGCCTTGCAGAAAAAGAATGGAAATGAATCTATTTCCCTTCCTTGGGCCAGTTTCTTGACTGCCGCAGTTATGATCTCAGAACGAGGTTGCTCGTTCTCCTTTCGAAGCCCGGTTCCAGCTAGCATGTGAAAATCTCAGACTGGGTCATGTGTCAACTTCAAAACGGCTTTTAAAGCATTGACTTTTGTTTCCAGTGGTGTAGGAAAACGTTGTCTTCATCTGATCGGAGAATAAGCTGGTTGATATCTGGACTCAGCTTTGAAGGGCCGGCCGGTCTGCTTATGATCCACCCTCACTCCTTGGGTATAAACTATGAGGAGCCTAATGAAAGCTCCTGGAGGCTTTGCCGAGGTCCCCTTCCTTGAGCTGGCCCTGAATTCTAGTTATTGTCACCATGAGACCACTAAAAGCTCTATTCAGCTCTCAATCTTTTAGCCATCAATTTCTGCTCAATTTCTCAGCCTCTCTGCTGCTTCTTTGGAATTGGAAAATGCCTTGAAGGGAGAAACAGCCCCAGAAATCAAATTTAATTCTCCATACTTTTCCATCTGGGGTCCTGGCCCCTCCAGTTGTAGTTGATTTGATGTTCCTCCAATGCTTCAAATAGACTTTTTATAAAATACATTTGGTTTAGTTTTGTTGTTGTTGTTGTTGTTGTTTTGTTTCTTTGGATTTTTGTCTGTTTGTTTGTTTTTTTTTAATTTACTATTGCCAGGAACAGATATTCCCCAAAATACGTTTAACATTTTTAATACCCAATCCCAGCAGCTGGAGAAATTTGACTGTTCTCATAAAATACAAGACGTCTTCGGTTTAGCTAAGGGGAAATTCATAGCTTTTAGGGAGACATTGCTCCTGCTTGGCCAAGGGCAGGTCTCAGCAGCACAGAACAGCCGTGAGCTATTAGAAGGCTCCATCCACAGCCACCGGCTGGTGGATGCATTAGGTAAAAAGGATACCAGGAGGGCATCGACAGCATTCTGTGCAACAGAGATCCTGATCATTTCAGTCGTGCAGTTGTTTTCTGTTGTTGATTGTTTTTTTACTTTCCCAGTTTTTACCTAGCACTTCCTTAGTTTCTTGCCTCTCTCATGGCAAACTATTTTTTCTGGCCCCTCAACAATTGGGATGGGGGTGGGGGCTGAGAACAGGATTAGGGGACAAGAACCCGCCCTAACACACACACACACAGACACACACACACACACACAATCTCCGACCCCCTGCCTAGACCACTCACCTCAGCGATGCCCCCAGGGAACACTCCCTCAGCTTCTTTGTTGGGGAAACCATGCCACCACAAGCAAACCTTTCAGGAACAGTCCTTTCAAGAGTCCTCTGGACTTGCTGCTTAACACAGAGTAGCCAACAAGCCCATGAGAAAGTCTGCACCTCTGTCTTTCCAAAATCTAGACATATAGGACACTCCTCCTGTAGTGTCTCCTGTTGGCCTCAACTTCAGAGGTACTCCCACAGAGCCTCTTGCCTCCCAGATGTTCCAAGCCAAAGTCAGGACCCAATCAATCTCTGGCTCCAGACTCCAAAGGACATGGGTCAACCTCTCCCTAGAACTCTCTCTGTACCCAGCTCTGTTCCCATAGCGACATACCCAGGATGAGATGTCAGGCTCCTCTTTCTGGCAAGTGCCCTATGCGGCATCACCCTTAACTCTGCAGGAGGTGAAGGGAAACAATTCAGATTCATTTGACAAGTACAGAAAACCTAACTACGATGACTTAAAAAGATGCCCGGTAGGCGAAGGACAAAGGGGCATTTTCTAAATCCTGTTCAATTAGTCCCTATTTTAAAAGTGTTTCTGTCTTCAACACAGTGGGCAAAGCATTGGCACACTTGTCCTTTACGCTTCCACCAAAACTCATGAAGCTTCCACAGTTTTGCACTTCTAACACAATCTGCCACAAGATGCTATGAATGATGAATTACTTGATTCTAAAACATTATTTTTAAAAGTTTAGCTTAATAGAAAATTTTCTCCATAGAGGAAGATTTTTAATTTTAGAAAGGACACAGAGAATATAGGCTATTACTACATGGCCAGCGTCTTCCTACTGAGTGACGTAGAATCAACATTTAGGCAAGACTTCCAAAATAATTTTATGTTAGCAGAACATGATGGACAGAACTTTCTTTCCTCTACGCCTTCATGGGTTGTGAAATCAGAATATTTCAAGCCGCTATCATTATATCTGTATTGTGAGAAGCCAAGGATAATATATGTTTTTTGAAGACCCCTTAATTTCCCCCTCTAAAGTGATTCCTAAGCATTTACTGAGTGTTTGACTCTGGGCTTGGTGCTGAATTACAAACCAAGTAAGAAATGATCACTTCCCTCAAGGAGTTTAAGGACTAATGAGAGAGACAGAAAAATAAACAGATCCTTCAGACATGGCTGAGCTATGATGGAGCAATGCACAGGGCACCGTGTGAGCCCAAAGAAGAGTGACCAGCCTGTCTAGAGCAGCCAAGAGAGACTTCTGGAAGCAAGTGCTATTTGTGTTGTCTTAAAGGGCAAGCACGAATTAGCCAAACGATTCTGCTTTCTATCCTGAGTGACTGAGTGAATGCTGGTGACATCAGCCAACATGGAAAATAGGTAAGCATGATTTAAGATAAAAGACCATTAATTTAACCTTAATTAATAATTCCAAGTGGGCTTGTGCTATTGGCCCCAAAAAGCAAAGATAGGTGGTAAACATTTGGAAATATAAGGATAAAACTCACAGGCGATTTAGGCTAGCAATATAGATTTTAGAGTTATCGACATTTAGTTGGTATCGAAATATAGAGAGTGGATAAAATCATGAAGGGTGAACATGTAGCAATTTTGCATTGTCTGCTTCATGGATCTTTTTGAGAATCTGATGAACAGAATGGACTCTCTTCCAAGAAAAAAATGTACAGAGAGAAAATTGTGCATACGCTCGCTTGAATACAGAGATTCCCTGAAGTTCATTCATGACTAACAAAACACAGCATACAAGAAGAAGGGAAGTGAATTGACGACTGAAACTTCCTGAGCCACAATCAGAAGTATTGATGTTCAAAGCAGCATGTGAGATAAAACCATCCAGACAAAGAAGGCTTGAAGAAGTCGAGTTCCTTTGATTTTTATAACTATTTAACTGTGTACTACCTTCCACTGGCACCAGTTCAGTTTATAAAACACATGCCCCAAAAATCCAAAACCGGAGGCAATTTTGAAATATACATCTGAAATGGAGTTGGATCTATTCATATCACAGCTCCTGAGAATATATCGGGCCAGAAGTAATGAGTTCCAGTTTGTAAGGATTTTTACAGCTCAAGAGAAATTGGCTTTTCTAAAGCTTTGCCTGTCTCTGAGGTTGCCAGAGCACCGTGCTTATGCTTCTACCATAGAACTCATTTTGTTTCTTCTTGCTCACTTGTCAAACTTCCTCCTTCAAAATTTTAGGGTCTTTGTAAAAAAAAAAGAATGAAAGAAAGAAAGAAAAAAAAGGACCAATTCTTGTTTATCTCTGCCCACAATGCTGATCCCCTCCAGCCAGCCCACCACCAACACCAACATAAAGCCTTGCACATGCTTTGGTAAATATTTGTGGAACTAACCAGAATTGTCAACCCAATCACAGAATCTCCTAACACTAGCAACGCAGAAACCAGAAGCGTGGAAGATAATAGGAAGCCGAGGCTCTAATTCCCTCTTTCTAGGTAACATCCGACGCCTCCTATTTCTGCAGCAATTGACCAGGAGAAGCATCACAGTAAATAATATTAATCAGACCCAGGTCTCCACATCACATTTGTCATGCTTGTATTGCACTGCATGGTGTAGAATCGGAGAAAATGGAGAGAAACAGATGCAAGTTCCCAGAGGCGAAAGGATAGAATTCTTTTCTCATACTATATACAAATTATCTCCTAGACAAAAGGAGACTATTATTTATGCAAAGCAAAGGACGAAACAGGTGTTAGTATAAGAACAGATAATCTCGCTGGCCATAAAACAAATCCTTTGCTCTACATTAATCAAGACAGAAATCAAAAACACTGCATGCAGGTATTAAATCACGATTTAGCCTTGTTTGCTGTGTAACAAAGATTGGTGCAAGCTGACACTGTTAAGCGTTTCATAGGAGCCTGAAGGGGAGCCATTTTCTGACCTTTGCAGATTTACAGTCCCGCCTAATATGAAATGGAGCAGAATGCCACTGATGTTTTCAGAAGAATATTTGCTCTAGCCCCTTGTCGATGCCTTCACTACCTTCCTCTAATAAATCGTCATGTTCTGTTTACAGACGGGCGCTTTTGGCATCCGTTCCTACACACGAAAGGTCTAAGTTTATTGCAATATTAGACAAGGTGCTTTGTTTGCTTTTTGGTTTGTTTTTGTTTTTGTTTTTTTTTTTTTTTGGTTTGTCTGTTTTGGTTTGGTTTTATCGGTTTGTCTATCTTGAACTAGCTAAAGGGCACTTAAACCCCTGTGCCTCACAATTCAAAAGCATGGACTAAAATAAAAAAGCAGATGGAGACCAATTTCAAACTAGCCTTTATGTCCTACGAGCCTCTTGAAGTCATACATACCCTATAATAAGCTCTGACGGGAACTATGGGTTACCTAGAATATTTGTCTTTTCTGTGGGAGTATAGGGTTTGTTCCTTTTGCAGGTTTATTGCGTAGAGGTTGTGGTAGCTCTGTGGAATACAAAGTATTGTTTTGGCTTCTAACTAAAAAAGAAAGAAAGAAAGAAAATCCAAACCAAGAAACGACCTTGTCCAAGATGAGAAAGGCAGCATAATAAACAGCACAGAAGGGGGTTATTCTTTGTCAGGACGGGTGCCTTGTGTTTTCATACCGAGAGCAAAGTGCTTGATCCAAAAGGTTCTGGAAGAAAATCAGGTACAGGAAAAGGGAGAAAATGGCAAGACTGGAATAGCGAGTGGGAAAAAGGAGAAACATAATAAATAGGTCCTGAGTTGTGACTACTTACTCCGAGGATGGAAATTCAACACTTGAGTTTATTTTTATAAGTTCTGGCCCTCGCCTGGAATGCCCTCTCACATCCCCTAACTAGATTTTCCCCCGGGACAAATTCATACCCTTTGTTCCAGCCTCAGCTTGTCCATCATTTCTTCTTTAAAGCTCCCCTAACACCACGAAAAAAATTCCTTTCCTCCTCCTTTGGGCTCCCACTTAATCAATCTCCCTGCCCCCTTTTATTCTTGTTTTTGAGAAAACCTCTTCCCCCACTAGGAGAGCATCCTGGGGGTCCTAGATTAGTCATCATCTTCTCCCCAAGGCTTGTTATTACAGGTGATCCAAAAATTTGCTTAACAAATTATGTGGAATAAATCCAAGTGACTAACATTCAAAAAATCAAGCCCCCAGATACTTCAGCTGACAGACAGCTAATAGCATTCCACTCGCTATATGTCATGAAGACCCAATCTGAAATCAGGGAAGGACGTCAGAACACAGCACTCAGGACATCGGCCTTGGATGTGACAACCTCGAAGAGTAGTTAGAATAGAGACAATGCAGAGAAGAATTTTTATGAGAAAAGGAAAGGAAAAACAATTATCTTCGGTTCATTTTCCAAAGGGCATTTAGCAATGGGCATACTTATTTCATTGGGAAAAATATGAAAAAAAATATTCGCCCTGAAATATCCCCATGCGTTATACAATTCTCTCCTGGGCAGAAATGTTACACGGCCACGTCGGCTTCACAGATCTCATGGACAGGGGTGTGGGGAGTCTCTTCCCTCTCAGAAATTGCTCGGTCCTGTTTAAAAGCAGCCGCTTATTGTTCTACCGAAAAGGACCGATTTCGAATGAGCAACGTGTGAACCACTGCACAGACTACCATGGACACTGTCCAAATGTCGCCTCAAACGATGATAGTAACCTAAAGTTTATTGGAAAAGGTCTATTTCTTTTCCATAAGCCCCCTTTCAAAAGTCTATTTAGGTAAATACTGACTTCCTAGAATTACTTAACTGTTGTATAATTTGAACAATTTTCTCCAGAAGAGTCTTTCAATCCTCTGCAGGGTATGTAGAGGCCTAGATAATGAATACCTACATTCACACGCACAGACACACACACTCACACATTCTCCCGCATGTGTGCACTTACACCCGCGTGTGCAAACATATTCACACGTGTTGACTCATATGCCCACATTCTCTCTCTCTCTCTCTCTCTCTCTCTCTCTCTCTCTCTCTCTTTCACATGCGCGCGCGCGCACACACACACACACACACACACACACTAACCAGTAGAAGCAGCTCAATGAATAGATTATTTCCAGCTATAAGCAGATGCTCATGTGATGAAAGGCAGCACCTAGTGAGCTTCACCTCAGTCACCGGTCGGACTTTACAGCTGTTAGTAGCACCAAGAATCCCGTATATTGAAGTCTTGCTTAGCATCAGCACATGCTACCACACACGTCTGAATGTCTGCGGAATGTCGGGGCCCGCTGACAAGTCTTGACACCAGGAGAAGTAACCTCGATATTTTTAAATCTCAGACAAGAAAGCTGGAATCGCAAAATTAGGACTACTACAGATCATGCTTTGTCAGGCCCTGGAGTATCTTGGTGTTGCTGCCATTACTCCAGTTAAGGAGTAAACTCTGTTTCCCCACAGGGTTCTCCTTCGCCAGACTCCAAATCCACGGGGACGGGTCCTTCTGTGTCCGCTCTCACCAAGCGCTCGCGGCGAGCACCGTAGTGGAGGAATGGACGACTGGATGGGTGTGACCCAGCTCTCCCTTCGACACTGCCTGTAGCTCACCTGTGCGCAACTGCCATGACACATTAGGGTCCTCTCCTCTAGAGAAAGAGAGGGGAATCCAGAAGCACACCCAAGAAAACCCAGGCTCTCCCAGGTGTTTCCACAGCTCAGACGTGCTTTTCTCGGCCTCTTTTTTTTTCTCCAAATGTTGGGCTTCATTGAGGAAGCTTCCTTCCTTTAGAGACGAGACTGAAATCGTGCTCATACATCTCCTATAAATTATCTTTGTTCCTTCCCGTAGTGACGCTGGGGACCCATGACTCAGCCTGAACCTACGAAGGCGGATGAGCAGAGCACCAGCCCAAAGACACTAATCAGAGCAGCGGAAAATACATATTATTCATGGCCTACCTTTTCCCTCAGTTGAAATGTTTTGACCAGAAAACCAGATAATTATTTCAGGTTTACACCTCATTTGTCTCATGTAAGCATCATTTCACTTATACTAAAGATAAGAGCGTAAAGCTAAAAGTTTCTGTCCAATCATTTGTACTAAATAAATGAAGTCCTAGGGTAGATTCCCAGTAAATGTTTAAATAAACGTGCGCACAATCGTGTTCATGTGGATGTCCCGCAAAGCACATTCAAGTGATATCTTTTAACCACACTGAGATTGAGAGAGAAAGAGTAGAGGAAAACTCATGGGATTCGAATTGATTTGCAAAACTGACCATAGACGTTCCACATATATTTTTTTTGCACAGATGGAAAAACACATACCAATCTACGGAGCCTTCCCACCCAGTCACGCTTCCTGCATTTTTAGTCATTGAGGCATCTGCAAACCTACAATTAAAAAAAAAAAAAAAGGCAACAAATGGGTCTTTGAAAACTGTGCCAAATACGGCCCCTTTAGCTTGAACTAAGCCACGGTGTGCGATCGGGTCTCTGCCCCAGAGGAAACGGCATCCATTTGGAATGCTATATGAAGATGTTTCGCTTTTGTGGAGATAATTGTCTCTAAACAGCCGTAGTAATTAGCAACATCAGGTAGCTCAGACAGCATTTGGTCGCCCATTGCCTATTTTATTTGCGAGCAAATGGGAGGGTGAATGGGGGGACGGAACAGATGGGCAAGAGACACAAGCCCTTCCTTGGCACCTTGCGCGGATGCCTCGCGCTGTCTTTCCTCCCTCCGCAGGCACCGTCATTAGTGCCTCTGGCTTCTGATCTGGATGCGAGCGCCTGTGGGCGAGTGCGGCCGCCACCAGCTGTTCCGGCTGCTCCTGCCCTCCACTCATCTGGCATGAGGAAGGACTTCCTGTGCTGATACCTTTGATCTCTGCACCCTTTGGTTTCACAGTTGAAGTCTGGTTTTTTTGTTGTTGTTGTTTTTGTTTTTTTTGTTGTTGTTGTTGTTGTTGTTTTTTTTTTTTTGCAACAATACCAAGCCAGTAGGGCTGTAGTTGAGGGTTAATTGGGCATAAAAGCAAAATGTGAAAAGGCCCAGCTGTCCCTCTCAGGGAGAATTTCAGAGAGTTAGTATAGCTGATTGCTACCTTTCGACAATGACTCTGTAGTCCGGGGGCAGAGCCAGCAGCCAAGGTGTGACCAAACTCACGGGAAGCCGTGCCAACAGAAATGCCTGTAGAAAAAAGGAGGTGGGGTCGAGAAGCCATGAAAAGGGGATGAGTACAGAAAAGGAAATACCTACAAAGAGCTGTAATGGGAATCTTTGGATAAAAACATAGCAGCTAACGCTTACTGAGCACTTACTATCTGCCGGGCACCACAGGAAGCAATTTACATGGACGCGACAGTATGAGCTTGGTGTCTGTATCAGCCCCATTTTACGAATGAGAAGACGTGGGCTTAAAATAAAGATTTTAGAAGTGGTTGAATGCCGCTTAGCCTGTAAGCACCAAACTCTGATTCAAACCAAGAAGTCCCTTCCTAAGGCTCTCCTGGGAGTCCAGCGACTGGCCTTCTGCTTCTGGACCAGCTTCTGCGTAGCACAGTGACGTCCGACATGTCATTCTGAACATCAGATATGGTTGACAACCTCCCGCATTGGAATCATGTGACGACGTTATTTACAATGTAGATTTCTGAGTCCCTTCTTAAATCTAATCAATCAGACTCCCGAGGGCAAAGCGCCCAAAATTGCATTATTAATAATTCCCCTGAGGATTTTTAGGTTCACTAAAGTTTAAAGACTGCTGGACCAGCCACTCTCTAAGGTATCTTCTAAATGACAAATTATATGGCTCCGGCGGCTGACAGGACACCCGAGAAAACTGTTGCATTATTCATCTAAAATCTTACTTATTTAGAAGAAAGTTCAAAATTGTTTTATTCGGTATACATAACTTTACTCACAAGAGGTGATTTTCGATGGCTTTCCTTTATTTCTGAAATTCGAGCCCATCTTCAAAGGGTCAAGGTGGTTTTCCAAACATTGAGAAAATGATAACCCCCAGGTTTAGCACGATTCTAAAAATGTCCTCAGGCATGGCAGCGTCTTTAGAATCAGACCTCTCTGAGGATAATTTTTTAAAGGCATCAGTACTCTCTCAGATACACGTGCTCTCTCTCCCTTTGCCTTATTTTAAAAATAAATTATTTAAATAATGCCTTTAAATAAATAAATAATTCTCTCGCAGCCTACCTCCCAAACGGTGAACCGCATTAGGCTGAAGCGTGTGAAATTGCTTTTTACTTGCCAAAACAGTGAGTTCATAGGGTTTAACCGAGCGGGCCTGTGCGCGCATGCGCACGCACGTGCGTGGCCTGAGTCCCGTTCTTGCGACTAGAATCTGTCATTATTAGCTTGCTTGGTCCTCATAATGCATTGTTGCCCTCCCAGTGCATTCTTAGTAGATGTTAGGTGATGCTATTGCTGGCGAAATTTCCCATTCCACTTCCCAGACTTTGTCCTAAATCTTTAGATCTTAAAAAAAAAAAAAAAAAGGTGAATATTCGCTATAAGAGCAATCGGGGATCAAACTAAAAATCGAATACCTTCTTCTTTTCCCCATCCATTCCCACACATCATCTAACATACGGATACGCGCATCCGACCCGTAAGAGCCTCAGCATCTTCTTCCCCGGTTCCTGTGCGTACGTGAGCCGGGTGGTCTAACAACTCATCAGCTATGCATGTTTTCCCATTATTCGGGCCATTTTCCTCTCAGGATTCAGTTGTCATCGCTAAAAACATATCGATAGGAAAAATAAATCTAAAAGTTAAAAGTGAGGCAAATTGACATGGATTTGCATGATCGAACGTTTGGAGAAATAAAAGAGGCTGAGCTCACTTGGCCACATGAAGTATCTGCGCCTCCCACCCCCTCCTCCGCGTCTTCCTCCTCTGCGCCCACCTCTCAGGGCCAGCAGGATTATTTGGTAGCAGTGAGCTCTAACTAAAGCTTCTAGAAGCTCTTATTCAGCAGTGAAATTGTTGTCTTCCTCTGATCCTCAGATTATGGAGATGAGGGGATGAATGTACAGCACCAAGATTCCCTACCGAGATACTTTTCACTCCTTTTAGTCAGAAAAAGATCAAAAGGAAACTGGCTAATTAGCATACCAAAAGAGACAAAAACCCCTAGAGCTTTATCGTTGTTGCAATCCAATAATAAACACCCGAGTACAAAAAAGATTATTTGATAATGACACACAGAATTGAAAGCCTTTGAAATAGCAGCTTCTAGAAAAAAAA
The DNA here is from genome assembly GCF_014176215.1 of Rousettus aegyptiacus. NCBI lineage: Eukaryota > Metazoa > Chordata > Mammalia > Chiroptera > Pteropodidae > Rousettus > Rousettus aegyptiacus. The sequence goes on from NW_023416286.1 coordinate 89,192,694, forward strand.
AAAAAATTTTGGAAAGGAAAATATCCATAATTACAACAAAATAATGCTTGCACGTTGGGATGGGCTCTCTGTTCCTATGAGAACTACCAGCAGAAGGACTTTGCCTCAGAACAGTGGTATGGATTGCCTTCATCTGAAAAACTCAAAAAAGCCTACAAAAGGTTTCAGATCCCTTCCCAAGTAAATAGACAGCTCTTTCATATTCCTGAAAATTAAACACAGAAGTCTTTTCTTAAAAATATGTGTCCCCTTTACTCAGAGCAGAGCAAGCCCAGCCAAAGCATTGAGCTCAAAACCAAAGAAATTTGCAACTCTTCGAGGCTTATTATTCTTCTCTACAGCCTTTTCTGGTTTAGAAACTCTGGTAAGTCTGCAAATACGGCCTTTTTTCAAGGGAGGAGAACAAAGCAATTGCTCAGTTATAAACAAGTGACTGAGAAACGAGCATAGGAATCCACCAGGCCTGTGGAGAGAGAGTGTCTTGATAGAAAATCAGGCCCTCACTCCTTGGGTTACTCTTCACAGTTACGACGCTGTGGCATTTTTCTTCAGACACCAAGGGGAAGAGGACGACAATGATCAGAAAGGATTTTTCAGGTCACCCGGATTGACTAAGTTGCAAGCTTGTCTGACTCCTCCCCTATGGCACATATAGACCGCAATGGTCACCACCGGCTGTGTGGTCAAGCCTGGCTTCCTCCTAAGAAGCTGACCCATGTCCCGGTCACCTCGAGGATGTCACTAGGGATTCTGAATTTGGGGAACATGTGCTAATAGAGAATTTCTACATAAAGAAACAAGTTGCCAAGCTCTAGCTCCCATTTAAAATGCATACTGGCCATTGGGATGGTATTATTTTATCTGGAGGTCACCCGAGCAGTTATAACGGATTTGCCATAAACCACTGGCTCAAAGCCATTTGACTTAAGCCCAGAGGCTCAGATTATTAATACTTCATCCTGTTTCTAAGCAAAGAATTATTGTTAATGAGTCAGATGGTAACGGCCCTCTTTACAAATCTGAATTTAATGGATGATGTGTCTCCTATTTTATAGGTTTATTTGTGAAAACAATAAATGGATGAGAAATAGCCCTTGTACTGACCATCGGAGTAGTCTACCTTCTTCCTAGAGCCTCCAGTTCTTCCCAGATTTGACAGGATCACTTAAGATCTTATTTTGTTAGCTTTGTTTAGAATTAATATTTTGTGTTCCTTTTTATAAACAGTCCATTTGCAATGAAACAAGTCCCAAATCAGAATTTTACTTAGAAAATGTGTCTGGAGGAGTAAAATAAATGCCATTTACCCACCACTCCAAAGTATTAATTAGACTAAGCTATTGCCAGCTTCGTACCAGAGAGGCCCAGGGTGATTAGCTGCACTAATTGGAATTTCAAGAGGCGCTGATAACCACACAGAGATAATAGGATTATACCTTCCTGCCCTGAAAAGAAGAAGTAGCTTTGTCATAACTGTTTAGATGATGGCTTTAAGTTGTTACACACTTAACTACCCCCGGAGAAAGGGAATGTTTTTTTTAGATTCTATTTTTATTCCTACCAAAAAAAAAAAAAAAAGAGAGAGAGAGCGCTAAAGAAATAACATTCTTCCAGGTAGAACAGAAGTACCAAGGAATGTCCTTTTCTGTCTCTGGATCTCCGCTTGCTCTCCAAGAAGCATAGAAAAGCAGCTTTACTTGACCAACAGCAGCTCAAGTGGAGTCAGAAGGTCAGTCAGGCCTCGCCCTCCCCGCAACAGCATCGTTTCGTGTTGGTTCACAGAAACTCTCAGAATTCAACCCATGTCTCTATTCCCAGGGTGGCCAGAACCATAAATATAGCTTATATTTGAGAAGGCTGGGTGGATGTTCTTACCCGCATTTTATACACTTAAGAAACTACGGTGTGACGAGGTCAGAGGTACTTGGCACACTCAGTCAAATTTCTGGCGGCCATGAGGAAAAGATTTTACCACTCAGCTGACCAGGTCCTTTAGGAACTGGAGGCGCCATAGGGGATTTCCAAAGAAAGGTCCAAAGCCAGTCCTGCATCGCCAACCTCTCTAGCTGGAAAGAAAGGAATAGATTGCATGACCATTGGCTCTAACCACACGTGAAAGCGACCCTTCCCCAGCACACAGCCTGACTCACATGGAGCATCTTAGGGGGGACAGAAGCCAGGTGGAGTTACCGTAGCAACATAAGGACATCTGAAAGGCCAACTCATCCCTACATATCTTCATCATAAGAGCAGGCATAATTTTAGACATTCTTTGTGTTGGGGCATTACGTCACCAGAAAACTACCTAATTGTTAGTGTTTTATCCGGATAAGCAATGATTACTCGATACCATGCTCCTGAAATGGAGTTCGGGGAATCTGAGTCAAAAGCAAGACCCTGGAGGCATCAAAGAAGGTAGACAATAAATGTATCAGTATAAAGAAAGGCAGGAAAACCATGGATAGATCCTGAGGCTAGTTCTGGGGGAAACCAAGCAGAGGACAAAGGCTTTCTAGGAAGAAACGTAAGGATAATAAACTCCAGGAAGAGGCTTTCGGAAGGGGTGGAGTTTACCCGCAGGTAAAAAGAAGTGAATCAAGGAACATTTTTTCACTTTGAAATTTTCCCTTGGGTTATCAAATAACCAAATGGATTTTCCTGTTCATTTTATTTTTGGGATAACTGAGGAATAAGTTCCTTACTAGAATATAAGCTTCACGCAAATTGTTTATTTCTGTACCCTAATACCAATGCCATGTGTCTGGGTCACAGGAAGGACTTAGTAAATATATTATGAATCAATGAATATAATGAGAAGGAGAGAAAAGAGAGAGAGAGAGAGAGAGAGAGAGAGAGAGAGAGAGAGAGAGAGAGAAAGAAAAGAAAGAAAGAAAGAAAGAAAGAAAGAAAGAAAGAAAGAAAGAAAGAAAGAAAGAAAGAAAGAGAAAGAAAGACAGACAAAAGAGGAAGGAAGGAAGGAAGTTGGGGGAAAAGAGGAAGGAAACTGTTGATTGCAAGTTCTGTTAAGTCTAAGAAAACTGAATCTTTGGCAGTTGAGAAATTTTAATAACTGCAATTATGGCTATTCAGTGATGTAAGTGTTGATTCAGAAGATATAGGGGATCAAATTAAATATGTACTTATCTCCCTAAGGAAATAACTCGGAAGAAGTTTCTGTTTGTGTCCCTGTGTTGGTGGATAGGGACAGGGCAGCGAAGCAGTAGCTATTGGAGCTGCAGGAAAGGGGACCTAAGTTATGTCCTGGCAGAACAATTAGGAAAACAGTCCCTTGAGGAAACTTGAAAATTAGAAACTCATACCCAGAAGTGGACTAATGCTATAATAAAACTCTAAAGCCTATGGCATTTGGAACTGTGCAGTGGGCAGAGGCCTGACAAACCTCACGAAGGCTCTTAGTATTAGTCAGAAGGGGAGTGAGGAAATTGCTTTTGGAAGCTGGAGAAAAGAAAACCCAAGTTATGTGTGTGCAGGTTAATTAGCAAAACTGCCACCTATAGTAACATGGAAAATAGGATACCTAATTAACTTGTGGATCCAGCTAAGGATCCATGCAGAATGTTGAAAGTAGCTCCTGACATCTTTCTGTTGCTTAAGAAAAACTGTGGAAGGAGTCAGGTGAGCTAAAGAAGTAACTGTTCAGTTTTCAAGCGGAATTTAGAGAAAACGTAAAGGACTTTAGGGTTCAAAAATAAAACTAATTCTTATCCTCATGGTATCTGGGGAAAATATTCTTGAAATAAGAAATTGCTTTAGGGATAACATCTAATCTAGGACACTACCAGTAAAACAGGACCCAAAGTAAAGATGAAATCAAGGATTCTTTTTTTATTATTATTATTGAGAAGTCAGAAAAATTTAGGGCACAGCCTCATAAACACTAGACAAAAAAAACTTCTAAGAATCATCTGGACTCATAGACCCTCTCAGCTGGCGGGGGTTGCGGGCAAGCAAGGCTTTCTAAGAATAGTGATGGCATTGTCCCTCAGCCTGATTGGCAGGCAAAATTAGAGAGAGGTCAGTCTTGAAGAGCTTTATGTGTATGACAAACGTCTAATGAAGTGAACTCTTAACAAGCTTTATAAGTTTTTAGAGAATTATCCTACAAACGCCACCACCGGATTGCACTAAAAGAAACAGAGACATTTCAAAATGAAATTTGAATTTCAAAACGAAAAGTGCTTTCGGTCTATGAGCAGGATGAAAAGTGACTCAGATGCAATCATGAGTCATAGAGAACCACGACCACATAGACATCAGAACTAGGCCCTAATCAAGAACCTGGCAGTTTGCACACGACTAGATTTCGGATGTGCTCAGGACTAGCTCCCACTTCCCCCTTTGTGCACGGGGACTTTTTGTTGCAGTTTTTCTGTTCTTGCTTCACCACTATATGTTAGCGGTGGTGGGCAGAAAGGGGAATGATAACTCAACTATTCGTTTTACAGGTATTCAGACTGAAAGCCGCCGAACTTAAGATGTCTCATCCTCCCTGGATCTGATTTAGAAGACGAGATTCGAGACTTTGAGCCTGAGCCTGGTGCTGTCAGGGAATGAGACATTAGCAGTCTCAGAAAGGGTAGAGTGTATTGTCTCTAAAGGAGAAATGAGAATGATTTTGGCACAAAGAATTGACAGTGATAGACAAATGATTTGTTGGCTCCCACCGAGTCATGCCTTTGTGATCGACTTTGGGCTTTATCATGTGACTAGCTTTGGTCAGTGGGCCATGAACAAGTGCAATGGGAGTAAAGCCTTGATAAGCACCTCTGTATTGGGCATATCTTTCTAGAATGCTCCCTCTTGAAACCCAGCTGCCATGCTGTGAGGAAGCCCAAACTGGCTCCTCAAAGAGACTACAGCAGAGAGAGGGAGAGAGACAGCTGGACAGCCTTGGCAGTTACAGTCACCCAACTAAGTCAATAATAAAGAATGAAAAAGACTCCTTGGACATTCCAGGCAAACAGACACGGAGCACAGATGAGCTGGCCCCACTGGCCCAAATTGCAGAATCATGAGCAAATACGTGATCACTGCTGTTTTAAACCACTAAGTTTTAGGGTAGTTTGTTATATAGCAATGACTAACTGAAAGAGAATGTGTGTTTCCATTTAAATTATTTTCTTCTTATAAATATTTTTTTTTACTTAATTTTCTCATTACTTGACTTTAATACCTAAAAGTGGGTTTGAAGGTTCCAAATGCAAGCAATTTGAAGGTTTTGTTCAATTGGGTTTCAACTAATATAATATAATGTAAGGATGACTTTATTACATTTTGAATTGCATGAGAAAGCAAAAACATGCACGAACTTTCCACCAAAAGACTAAGATCCTTAGAACACACGGCTGCTGAGATCACAGAGAATCTATTCTCCATCATACTACCCTGTTTTGTTCTCTTTACAGCACTTATCACTGTGTGTAGACAGTTCATCTATTTATTTGGTCACTCCATTATCCTTGCTTACACTACAGGGTAGCTTCTAGTCCGTCTTTTTCATTGTTGGAACACAAGCAGTTAGAACATCATCTGGCATATAGTGAGGACTCAATAAAAACTGCATAAAACACAATGGCAATATAAGGTGCACCCTTTAGGGGAAAAAAAAAGTGCCTGCAATAGACATAACTAGTGTTTGCCATCATTTCTAGCCATCCTCCTCTTCCCGACGTACAGAAGAAAATGTTCCTTAGCCCCGTCGCAGGTGGGGAGGGTCATGTGACTAGTTCTGTCCAATAGGCTGGGAGCACAGTGATGTGTGTTCCTTTGCAATGGAAGCATTTGAGACCCAGTGCTGGCTTCTCCGTGGTCTCTTTCCCTGCCACGGGAAACCCTGAAGCTCCATGCTGAGTTTCCTGGGATGCTTTGTCCCCACTTTGAATATGACCACCTTGGAGAACTGCCTGAATATGTAGAGGATTTTGCCTGAGCAAGAAATAAACTTTGTTGTATTGAGTCACTGAGAGTTTGTGCAGTTGTGGGCAACACAACCTAACCTATCCTGACTGATACAGTGCCGGTCAATGAGTTTGTATACTTTTTGAACTCTGTAACTGTAAAGTCTGGATGGTCCAGAGAATATTGGGGACAATTTACTGGGTATCTATTGTATACAAGGCACATGCTAGGTCAAGGAAAAAAAAAACAAATATGAATTAGATACTGCTTTCAAAAAGTTTAGTTCTATAGGAACTGTAGTACAAGTAGGAAAATTGTGAGTGTAAAAAGGTAGATATTCTCGTCCTCTCTCATTTCTCTGTACGTCTCCCCTCTAGACTTATTATGGGTTGGGCTGTTCCCACTCCCCCAAAATTTATATGTTGAAATCCTAACTCATACTACTTCAGAATTGGATTTTATTTAGAGACAGAGTCTTTAAAGCAGTAATCAAGTTAAAATGAGGTCATTTGTGTAGACCCTAACCCAAGGTGACCGGTGTCCTTATAAGAGGGGAAATGTGGAGACAGGCATGCACCCAGGAAGAACGCTGAGCGAGCATCGTGGTGATGTGTCTACAGACCAGGGATGTCGAAGATTGACAGCAAACCGCCAGAAGCTGGGAGAGAGACACGGGACAGATTCTTCTTCACAGCCTTCAGGAAGAACCAACCCTGCCGAAACAATAACCTTGGACTTCTAGTCTCCAGAACTCTGAGACAAAACATTTCTATTGTTTAGGCCCCCCAGTTTGTGGGACTTTGTCGTAGACGCCTTAGGGAACCAACACAAGCCTTAAATAAATAGATGGTGAGATACGAAAAGGAATAAAGGCCTGTGACTATTCACCCAAGCCCGTGTTCTCGCTGCCCATTATCCGTTTCTCTTTCCTCCTCCTTCCTGACAACAAATCGGGTGAATCAGAAAAAGGCGGCAAGTAACCCAAAATTTCTAGCTACTAAGGACTGATAGAAGAAAGGAAGAAGGAAACGAGACTGATTGGGGTGGGGTGGGTGGGGCGCTGCGTAGATTTTTCAAGATATTCCATTAAACAACTAGAAAAAGGAGAGGGGTAGGGAGATGTGTGTGTGCGCGTGTGCACGTGTGTGCGTGCGTGTGTGTGTGTGCGTGCGTGCCCACGCACCTGTGGTTACCCTCTCCATTTACTTTCTTTCCTTCTTCAGTGAATGTCTTTTAAGCATTGTTTTGATTTTTTTTCCCCCCCAAGCAACCAAGTTTAACAGAAAATCTAAATTTCCAAATGCTGTAAAATATTTCGGTGTTTATGTTTGAAATTCGCTCAGCTTACGTGGGTGTGTATAGCATTAGTAGGGTTTGCTTCACATTATTGTAATGGGTTTCTAACTCATTAACTTTCCGAGCCTTACACACACCAATAAGGAGAGGTCCCTTTGGGCACGTTTCCCGCTTTCGGTCTCTTATGACCTTTTCCATATATAAGATGTGACCTGAAGTAATGATACAAGCTCTTAACATGGTTTGTAAAAGTGCTTCTGAAAGCAATTCCGGATGTGGAAAACCAAAATATTCTCAGTAATGTCAGCATCTCCGGTGGAGTCCGCTCTGCAGTCACCCCTAGCGACCACTTTATGATGCAGATCCCTTTAGCTCCCTAAGTTCTGATATTTTAAAAAACCTCACTAGTTTGTAGTCACAGCGAGGATTCTAAACATACTTTTTTTTTTCTCCCAAAGCCAAGTCGGTCACTGAACATCCTTATAGAGTGACATAATGTGCATTGCTAGGCACCTCATACAACAGATAAATGACACAATCTCTGCCCTCTGAGCAGGATAGAAAGAATAATGGAAGGAATGGTTTTTCCATAAACGCATATATTAACATCTGACTTCATAAAAAATGCTCATCTAAGGATAAATAATTTCCCTTGAAGTTAAGAAGTTTTATGATAGATCTAACAGTAAAGGGAAAACGAAAAAGATCACGGGGCTAATAATAATAATTAGCACTTATGTCCATACTTTCTATCTTCAAAGCATGCGATGAAATATTAACTTATTTAACTTCCCAATGTTCTTGTCAAGTTTATAAAGCTTTAGACTGTTCTGATGTTCCCTCCAGTATAATTCCATATAAGATGTAAACAGTCATTTGATTTTTACATGCAAACCCTACTGGAGTTCTGAGCAACCCGCATTCTGTCTTATACCGAGTCAACTCACAAACTTCGGTGCAAAAAATAGATGGTATTTCCTGGCCGTTAGCCCAAAGACTCGCTCAATATTGCAGAGTCTGTCCAGAAAAAAAATTATCACTTTAATCATATTTTATCAAAATGAGCTCTTTCTATGTTTTTCTAAGTCATGAACTCCTCAGAGAAAGGAATTGTGTGTTTTTCATGTTGGTTCCAAGGACCACCTTGGCCTGTGTTGGCTCAGAGTGATGCTTAGTATGAATCAGCTGAACAATAAAAATGAGGTCTTTATTGAGAGCCTCTTACTAGACGGAGAAGAATAAATCTCACGTGGTATCATTCTTGTCCTCTGGGAACTTAGCACGGAAGAGGACGTGAGACTTACGTACAGGAAACAACTAGACACAAAATACAGAATACGACTAAGTGTCATGACGTGTGGCACAAGAAATGAATGCTAGGAGAGGAATATATTGTGTGCACGTCCCTGCTTTGAGTTTATACATGTTTGCCTAACCAACTTTGACCTGAAATAAATTGCTATGATAGTAAGATATTACATTCCCAAGAATGCTTAGTATAGAAATTTCACGCATTTGGGATTGCATACATATAAAAAAAAGTTTCTCCTTGTACAAAACAACAACAACAACAAAAATACAGATTAACACACACACAGAGAGAGAGAGAGAGAGAGAGAAGAGAACTTCAATGCTGAACCTTAGTCTAAATTACAGCTGCATCAGGATGTTTTGAAGAAACAGCAATACAACTCCAAGCTTTACATGAAATGTTGCATGACTTTTATGAATTTGAGGAAATTTTATTTCTGAAAGAGAATTTCATTTAATTTTTTCCTAAGGTGGAAATTTGGTGTTCGTTCCTTTTCTTTGCGTGTGAGTTTTGTCGCATTTGTAGAAATCGATTGTCCCAATACCCATTTGAATTCATCGTGCTTTTTTTCCAGGAAATTCTGGATATTCTGTAGGTACTGTGAATTGACAAGTCCAAACAGAACTCATTGTTTTCCCGTCAAACCCAAACCTGTTCTTTTACCCAGCTTTGAGCCCCACCAACCTGGGGGCGCCCCTGACGCTTCCCTCTCGTACGCCTCCATCTCATCCTCTTGGAGTCCATCTACTCGACCTCCTCAGTACCCCTCGAATCCCCCCTTCATGACATTCCCACGCTCTTAGCCACGCTTCAGGACCAAGGTCAATTCGCTGCCCTAGCAAGGGTATCCTCCCTTACCCACCGCCCCATCTACTGCAGCCTCCAGACTCTCCCCCTTTCTTACATCGCCACCTGTCCCAGTTATCAATTTATTGTCTCTAAGCCCCAAACATACCCTTCTCTGCCCTGCGTCAAGATGCAGCGCTGAACCCAATAAACATCTCTTTTGCGAGGGGGCGCAGTGTCAGGCCTCGTCAGTAGAGGGCGCTGGGAGGAAGATTGCAAGAGGAAGGGGCTTTTCCGGTTCCAGCGTGCAGCGCAGCAGCCTCATTGCCAGTGTTGGGCAGGAGACTCCGTGACGCAAACCCTCTCTTGAGCTCCTCCCATGTTTGGCTTCCTGCTGGCCAGCCCAGTCTGCATCACCTCAGCGACGCTCTCTGCCTTCTGCTGGACCACACTGGATGAATCGCAGCCTGACAGCGGGCAGGGGAGCCTGGTCTAACTTAGTTTCTAACTTGCACGCTCTCTCTCAGCCCTATATCTAATGGCTGCCTCTTACTCATCATCCCTATATTCCTGAGAGTTCCCTTTATACTTCCTAGTAGGTAATACCTTTAACTAGTTAATAATTCTAATGCGATGTTTCGCTTTCTCTGTTCAAATTACTGTTGTGGTTTTGGTCTCCTGACTGAACCCTAACTGGTTCACCACTCTTTATTCTAAATATAAATGAAATCATATAAACTCCTGCTAAAAACCTGCAGTGACTTCTCCTCGTATATACCATTAAATCCAAATTATCTTTGGGTCCAAGACAAATGTCCGCTTGGCGACTATAATCACACAGTTTGGCTGTATCCATAGATCAGGTGACCCAGTTAGGATTAAACTGTGGCTTGCCTGTGTTCGTGCAGGACGTGGCTTTGGGCCATATGATACCAGGGGTTACTACTCACACGTACCCTGCTCGCCCTTTTTACTGCAGCTCACCTTGGCTAGAGCTCTTGGACCACAATACAGAGCACACATTTCATTACCCACAAAGCTTCATGGGACCCAAGGGCAACGCGGACCCAGCCATAATAGTCCTCAGTGTTCCCCGTGATTCCGGCTCAGCCCAAAGGCCTTCGACACATGCCCCAAAATGAGAGATGCAAGTCCACCGAAAGAATTCAAGGCATGTTTGAGACAAACCGTTCTCCTTGCTCCAGCTTCAGAAATGGCTGGCTCGACCTGTTCCATCCGAAAAGGCCGGCCGACCCACGTCCGCCATTCGTGATCTTCCTCCCTCTCCACACGGCCAGCACCGGGAGCCCAATTCATCACATCCCGACCGGCACGTTTTAGATTCAGCCGTCAGGGCGAAGGATCCAGATTAAAAATGAAACAACTATTTCACTCGCTTGACAAGGGGAGACCCCGTCTGCCAAATTTCCATCCCTATCGCTGGAAACAGGACTTTAGGAAATAAATAATAAATGCTCTCTGACCCGAGGCCGCCCAGCCTGGGATGCTTAGGAGCGCCATATCCTCATGCAACGATTACTCCAGTTAGCAGGTTAAGGGATACATGTGATTGGCAGTAATCCTTTCACGCTGTGGTCGAGTGTTTTTTGGGGTTTTTGGGGGGAGTTGCCTTTTTTTTTTTTTGAGATGCAGGGCACACATATTTAAGGGTTAGCGCCCCCTCCTCTTACTCACATCCTTAGAGCAATGCCACTTCCTGCCGTCTTCTCTTGCAGAATGGAAATGAAGACGAGTTACGCTAGGGGAGTTATTACAATCAGGATCTTTTATATCTTTAAGGCAATTACAGGCAAAGACAAGAGTGCCTAATGCACAGCGTTTCCAGAATTTGTAATTTCGGCATCTCATCTTGCCAAGTCTGATAACATCCAGATGCTGCCCTATTGAAAGGTGTTAAATAGAATAAACCTCGAGCCAAGACTACTTCCATGCTTTAAGGGGGGGGCGGGGGGCGGGAATGCACCCTTCCAAAATGTAAAATACACTTTTTTCTTTGAAATATCAGAACGTCTGCGGTTTAGGGAATAATGTTCTGGTCTGCATGATGTCTTCCCGTCTAACAATAATAACAGCAACAGTAACATTTTAGTTATTTAACGAGCACTTATATAGTGCTAACTCTGTGCTTTTCATATGTTAACTCATCACATTCCTCCTGATAAAACAACTTTCCCCACAGATTTCTCCAGATTCATTGTTGTTTAATTCCAGCTGGACACTGTAAAAATGTCACGTCTTCCAGGGTCGTTTGTATGTAATAAGAAGGGAACTGATAACTCGCTGGTGACTATGCCGGGAGCTGGGATAGACGGTCCGAAAAATCCACAAGGAGAAGGTACTATGGTTGTTCACAGAGTTCAACTAAGAATTTAGGATAAATAAATAAATAAATCCTCAAGTCAACACTCGCCAGTCACATTCTGGGCACGAGTTACCTACAAGCCCTTTGGGTGTGGCAGGATTTTTTCTAGCGTGGATTCTGCAGGCTGTAAAAGGCCCACCGACACTACTCGGCGAGCAAGTCCTTGCCGAGTGCCTGGCATGCCTCCGTGAGCCCCTGGCGCTCCGTGCGCCTACGGCCCCACAGTCAGTCATAGGCCCTGCCGTGTGCTGGGTGCTGGCGGAAAGGACGGCAGAGTGTGCTAAAATCAGACCACCACATCTAAGCCAGGCAAGACGAGAACAGTGAAACAAAGTAGGAAGGCTGAAGAGGCGGGAACTGCGAGGAGCTTGCGTGTAGGGAGATTCAGAGCAGACGGAAGGGAGGAGAGTCTGAAGAAGCATCAGGAAGCCAAGGAACAAGCAGCCGCAAAGACATAGTGTCTCTGCCACCAAGAGAGGCATGCTCTGAAGGTCTGGGGGAAGCCAGAAGGTAGCCAACACCTCCACTTCACAGCCAGAGGGAGAGGGAAAATAATCGCTTACTCAATTGCTGCCGATTGTTGGCCTCCACCGAGATGCTTCGGAGCCAACACCCAGGCCAGAGACACCCTGCCACGTTTGTTCGCAGATGGGTTATGGCTGCCACCTTCCACCCCCAACCCACTTCCTTCCTTTCTAAGCTACTCAGATCCACTGGGATCCATACTTGCTATGGTCTTACAACAACCTCATGTCTGCAAAGAGAACAAGGAGAAAAATCATTCCCTTCCAGGAAAAAGAATGAGCATGAAATCGAATGCAACTCAAAGAGTTTTTGAGAGCACACATTATTTTGGGGACACAAAAATGAGAGCGATATGGCCTTCTTTCTTTGGCAGAGTTCACAGAGCCCAAAGTAAAAGACAGATTGATGAAAACTAATTGGAAGACAGTCCAGGCCCTCGTTCACTCATTCAACGAACATGACCTGCTCACAGTTTGGAGGTAAAAGGAAATGCAAAGTCATACATGAGTACGAAAAATGCTACGACTCTACCAAGGGGACCTCAAAGGAAGTGAGAAGAAACTGAGCAACACAAGCGAAGGAAGAATACTAATGTGCACCTGCCCACCTGCCCACCTGCTCGCAAAGTCCTTATGTCAGTGGGAGGTGGGAGCTGGGTGATTGTCATGAGCTGGGAAGAGAAACGATGTGTATTCAGCCCTTGTGAAATCTTGGTGAGGTCCAAAATACTGGAAGCTTTCTGAGGGCAATTTCTATGTCTTACTCACCCCAGAATCCCACTACTTGATATATAATAGTTAATAAATACATTTTTAATGGAACTGACCTGAAGCATTCCAATTCTTTTTCCCCCTCCCCCCCTAATTTTACAGATGGCACCAAGGACTGAAAAACAGTAAAGAGTAAAGGAGTAAATCCTTAGGGACTAATATATCTACTAATAGCTTGACTTTAAAAGTATTTTCTATGTTCGTCAGAGACGAGAAGGCTGAAACCTGGGTTTAGGTTTTATTATTTATATATACATATGTATATTCTCTTAATCAATTATTTCAGCTGTCTTGAAAAGACTGTAAGACAAGGTCTGTGAGGTTGCAGAGGGAGAAAGCCTCAGACATTGAGAGGCAGCCCTGGTCCACGGGTGTTTGTTATACATCCGTTCTAGATGCTCACCACAAGCTCAGAAAAGCAATGTCAACTTTGCCAAATCAATCAAGTTTCTATCATTTTTCATCCCCTTAGATTTACAGAATGATTCTACTTCTCAAGCCTGTACATTTTGAGCAAATGAGATGATTATGGCTGTCTTAGCCCATTAGGCTCTCTATTAGAAATGTCTTGTGAGAAGCCCACTTTCTTCCCAGACATAGAAGGTGTCTATGGAGAAATATTGCTTTGGTGCCATCTATGGACAAGGGAGATCTAAATCATGTCTTTATCCACCTTAGGCCCATCTTATTTTCTGGCCGGGTCACCTCGTGGGGCTCCCTGCAGGCTCCGCCATGACAGAGCAGACAAGAGACAGCGCCCAGAGAGGTAACTTGTTAAGCATCTTGCTCATCCTGCCGCAGCCTCAGAAGCATCACTCCATCAGGGAAGGAATCTGCGCTGGAGGCCCATCGGAGCTTCCCCACAACAGGAAGTGCAGAACATGCTGCTGGAGGAAGCCAGGCCAGCCCCACGAGCTGCCTTCGCTCGTCACTAGCTGTTTCTGCGTCTGCCGGTTAATAGAAGGCGCTGTCCAGAGCCATGAGCCTTCACTCCTTATTTGTCTTCAGGGATCTCAAGGGCAACCCAGAGACTGAGCATTTAAGAGGACGGGATGGTGGAAAAGAGAGAGAAAGAAAGACAGAGGGGAAGGAGGTAGGGATGAGGTGGGGGTTAAGGAGAGGATACGGGTGGACCAACTGAGGAGGGATGGACAGACACACGGATAGACAGAGATACAGAGAAAGACGAGGAGACAAGAATGACAAGGCAAGGACAAAAATAAACCCAGGGAGAGAAGAAGAGACCGGAGACACATTTTTCAAAGCGTGGCTGATTACTCTCTATTCAGACATGTTAGTTATAGATTTCTAGTGCCATTGATGTGGGTTGTCTCGTATTCTAAGGGCTGACAATGGTTATTTTCTGAAGGACCCACTGAGCGGGGTAGGCCAGCAGCTGAAAAGAGAGAGAGAGCTACTTTTCATCGTGGACGGTGATTTTCAGGAAGGAGGGCTGCCGTCCAGGGAGAAAGATGCACGACCCGCCCTCACAGAGGCAACAGACATTTAGAGCTGACTCTAAAGAAGAATTGTCAGGAACGATGTTTGTGGGACATAATTTGAGGGTAATGGAGAGAAAATAAAAGCTTATATCCGTATTATCATGCCTGCGTTTGCTCATTAAGTTTCCTTTTCTTCTGTTTCCTTCATTCTTGTTTGTGCCTCTCTTCTTTATATAGGGGGAAAAAAAACATAAGGGCTCACCATGTTTCTAGCAAAATGGGAAAAAAAATGGGTAATTTCCATAATATATTATTTCATCAGGAAAATTTAAATTTAGTGTTATAAATCTTTTTTGTTCACTGAATATGCTGTCAATTTGAAGAACAACTGTTTGGTTCTTTCTACTTTATCGTGTGTGAGCTTAATTAATCACAATGGAATCCTATTCAAACTATTTTCCAACCCAAGAGGCAATTGTTTCCTGTAGCACGTTGTTTCCTTCTAACTAAGGATGGCAGTAAACTGGAGAAAACATTAAAACCCTGATGTGCATCATAATGAACTCCATGCAAAGTACTTATATTAATGTAATGGAGTTGAGATCTTAATTGCACTAGTGTTTATATTTGCAACCTCCTTTTTTAAAGCCTTTTATTTTCCTAAATGATTTGAATCAACGAGGTAGGAGAGGTTACATGGCCTGCTAAATAGAGATGGGTTTCAGCAGGCGAAAGCAGGGAAAAACGAACCTGGGAGGGAAGACTTGCTAATTTAATTTCGTAAAGTAGGTTTTATTCTCAGTTGATAATGGCTAAAATTGCTCTGTGAAAGCAATCTTTCCAGAGCCAGAAAATGTTCCCTGAACGCTTAAAAAGAAGCATGTCCGAGAGCCCTTTTTGTTCCTCCCTCTGACAACCATTAGCAGCCGCTGAAAAACCCCAGCTCGGGTGCTGAATCCTGTACAAAGTAATTTAGGCAGATGCATCCTCTGGCCTCAATGAAAGAGCTGATAACATGGTAATAGATTCTCCAGCCAAACTTAGGGTGGGAGAGATCACGTAGTAGGAAGAGGAAGACAAACCCCCTATAAAGTCTCTCTATCAAATAGGCACTCGATGAATAATTAATGGCGAATGAATGAATTAATGAATGAATGAACTCTCATGGTCTTTAGTTAGAGGATGGGGATGCTCCCTTCTCCAATCTTTTTCCTGTCCCTGTTCATCAGACACACACCAAAGGAAGTATACGCACATTTCCTAATTAAAACTCATTCATGCAGACGCTGGGCAAATGTCACACTCTCTTCCCATAGCTTAGCCAGGGGTCATCCTGGCATGTGCTGGCTCTTTTATCGGAGGGGGAAGATGGTGGTGTTCCCTAGTTACACAGTGCCCTTGTGAGAAACGTCTCTTGGGTCTCAAGACTTAAAGTTAACTATTCTTCTCCGGAGTAATATTTTATTATATGGATGCTAATAAGTGTGTGAAGTGGTCTCGTACTCTCTGTCTGGGGTGCTGGGGGCTCGGAACAAGTCCGGCGTCCATCCCCCAGCATCTGCCCTGCCCCCGGCGGGCAAAAGATGTGCTAACCCCATCCTCGACCTTATCCCACTGATTTCTCTATTTTTACACCAGCTCGTTTATTTATGTATTTCTTTGTTTATAGCTTTCGCAATATGGATTTCGATACTCATATCCTTCTCTGTGGATAAAAAGAAAGAAAAGAGGAAAACAGATGTAGAAGAGACGTAGAGTTGATTTAGATGTATGAGCTTTCAATCATTCAAAAATCGTTGTGGCTTTCCCATGGAATGCCAGGCTGTACGAGCTGCCAGAGAGTTCACAGTCCAATGGAGGGGACAAATGAGAACATGCAGATGATCACGAAGCTTGGACGGGTGCTACGCAACGATGAACGAGCCACCATGGGACTACGGTAAAGAGAGCCCCCGACTCTAGCTGGGGGAATGACTGTCGAGAGCACTAAAATAAAAAGGAATTTTCTAGGTGAAGAAGGAAAAAAAAAAAAAGGATATCCCAAAAGGAGGAAATGGCACCTACGAAAGTACCCAGACGTGAAAGGGTTTGTTGCCTCCAAGACACAAGGAAAAGCCCCATTTGTCAGGAGTGTGGTATCTGGGCATGGAAGATGCTTGAGGAACGAGAAGTCGGTCATGGTCAGATCTGCGAGGGTCCAGAACGATGATGCGTGGAGATTAGAGACTTGGTCAAGGCGGTGGGGAAGCCAGTAGCTATTTCAAAACAAGACAGCCATGTGGCTGACTCTACTCTTCAGAAAGAAGCGTATTCGGATCGGAATGAAGAGACCCTGGAGGGAGACTGGTTAAAGGGCTCAAGTTCAGTGGGAATGCTGAGGACAAGGATCAATAGAAGACAGTTTTATAGCTGTTGTTTCTGAGCCAGAATGGCAAGGTTTATTACCTGGGCCCAGAACTAGGGACCATGGCGCATAGCTCGAGAGATGGCAGACATTAACAGCTTCCCACATTAAACACAGGCTACAAGGCAAAGAGGACGGTTAGGTGTGAGGTGGCCGCAGGACATCCAGGTGGATAGCAGGTAGCTAAAAATATAGATGTGGAGCTTGGGGAAGGCAGCAAGGTGGAGGGACTGTATTTGACATTATCCAGCATATAAATAGTATCTAAAAGTTATAAAGAGAATGAGCTTACTCAGGACACACGCATACACGGTCCAGACAGAAGAAAATATGGAGCCCCGTAATTGGGAGTTATTTTTTTGATTTTATAAGGGAGTAGCTAAGTCAATTTTTCTGGAGTTTTTTTTTTTTTTTTTTTTTTTTAAGGCTAGGTTTTCATCTTCCTGGGGTAGTTTGGAGCAGCCATTCTGTCGGACCGAGCAGCCAGGTAATCTTTCAGATGAGTTCAAAGACCTCTCCCAAGGAGGACACTGACCTCATCAGAAGAGAGCATCAGACCTGGAGACTCCCTAAGCTTTGCTGAAAAAGCACCATACAGTAACATCAGCAGGAGTTCACCACTCAGTGCTTGGAGAAAAACTTGTAATGTCTCCCAGGGATCCGATGTCATGTTTGGAAGCAGCAGCAGAAGCAAGGAATTTGGTCGTGTTCCGGCGTGAAGTGGTGTCTTGGGGCTGTTTAAAATACATCAGAAGCTGTGAACATTGCTTTGCAGAAAGAGAAAAAAAAAAGCAGAGAAGCTCCAAGAAGTGGTGAGAAAGAAACAACGACGATGTCCAGAATGTATGAACAGAAAGGACGGAGACTGATGACTCAACGTGGGTATAAACGAACGATGCCAGGAGCCGGGACCCGCGGTCGTCAAAGCACTAAGAGAACAAAGAGAGTGAGACGGAAAGGAGAAGGGCAGGGGAGAGAGAAGTCCTTGAAAAGGACTAGCGCAGAAGGGCAAGGAAGACGGAAGTCAGCAGGAGCCCACAGGCCGGTCCGAGGGTGAGGGCAGGGGCCAGCGTCACCGCAACAGTCAGACAGAGACAGAGAGTGGCCGCCGAACGTTGAGGGAGAGGAGAGATCAAGGGCAGGCAGGGTTTCTAGAGTGTGGAGTAGAGGTATACAGATGGAGAGAAAAATGAAAGCTATTGCAGAGGCGATCTGGTCGTGATCTGAAGCAGTGACCGCAAAGTCAGAAGCCCCCGGCTCCGGCCCTGGGCTCTGACGCTGACTGTGACGTGGCAGGCAGGGTCTCGGTGCGTCTGGGTGTATCGCCTCGCCTTCCTAAAACAGGAATGATGACACGAACCTTTCTAGGATATTTAAAAATTCAGTGAAATGATAGATAGATAGATAGATAGATAGATAGATAGATAGATAGATAGATAAAAGTTCCAGACCAGGTATCTTGTAAGTGCTAAATAAACGTTTTTACGGAGGAGCACATGAATAAAGGCCAGCTCGTGAAGGGTTTTTGCTGATTTTGGTCAAAAGGCAGGTAAAAGCCAAAAAAAAAAAAAAAAAATGAGAAGTAATTTATGTATGTTATGAGTTGACTTGTGTCCCTCCAACACACAAAAAGACATGGTCAAGTCCTAACCCCGGGACCTCAGAATGCCATCTAATTTGGGAAGAGGGTCGTTAAAGATTTAACCAATTTAAGACGAGGCGATGAGATCGGGACCTAACCCAATGTGACTGGTGTCCTTACAAAACTGGGAGATGTGGGCACAGATACACACAGAGGAGGTTGGTGCGCAGACACAGGGAGAATGGCACGGGAAGACAGAGGCGGAGGTCGGAATGACGCTCCCGCGAGCCCAGGAACACCGAGGATGGACAGCTGGCCCCCGGAAGCCGGAGAGGCTGGGGACCCTTCTCTCCTACAGACTTGGGGAGGAGCGCGGCCCTGCCAACAACGTGATTTTGGACTCCTAGCTTCTAGAGCTGTAAAAGGACACATGTCTGTTATTTCAAACCACCAGTTTTTGGTGCTTGGTTATGGCAGCCGTAAAGAAACCAACGTAACATCTAAATTCCGAGAGGGAGCGAGAGGGAGGCGGGCCTCCACAGAGCGAGTCGAAACCTCCTTCGGCAGTTGCCACGAGACAACTGGCCTTGCAACCCGCACGCTGGCACTGCCCGGGATCCTCCCGACTGCAGGCAGCAATGTGCCAATGACCTCGGGTGTCTGTGGGAGGAGCAAGAAGGTGGAATGGCGAGGCAGGTCCCAGGGGGGCCGGAGGCTGGTGCTGTAGGCGCTGATTTTCTACGAGAGAACGATTCACTCTGTTTATCCAGCTAATGGAGAGGCAGCAACAGAGGTCAATGCGGAACAAGAAACATGTGGACTATGGTGCCATTCGTGTCCTTTTATGAAAGAAAAAAGATCGTGGCGTTCATGTGAGAAACATCCGTCACGTTTATTTACTGAGTCACCAACAAGGTGCACTGAGAATCAGGAAATCAGGCAGCAGAGAAACATCGACAACAGAGAGGCATGTGAAAACTCAGGAAGAAAGAAGTGTAGTTTTCACATTATCCGAGAGAGGGCTTATCCGTCCGAGGGAAAGTGGGAAGGGGCCTTCGCTTGTTGAGTGCCGCCTGGTGCCAGGCCCTTGCTAAACGTGGAACGCGGGTGTCTCATTTCCCCTTCTTGACGCCTCTGTCTTACGAGCAAGGAAACTGAGGCTCAGAGAGGTTAAGGTCCGTGCCCAAGCCCCCTGACTCCCAAAGCAAGCTTCCTTCCCCTTGCCAGGTGTGGACCAACAAAGATACAAACTAGAGTTAAATTTCTCAGGCTCTTGAAAATTCAGCAACAGAAATGGACTAAGGCAGGTGAAAGGAGACGGCGAAAATGTCATCCAGCAACACGTCCCGCTCGGAGCTCAGAGCCCAGCTGGGGCCCTCGTTCAGCTCCCAGCCTGCCCTGCAGGTCAAATGGCTGTTTGAAGTATGTGTTCCCCTCTCTCCTTGAGGAGCTGCCAGCCCTCCCCTAGGCCAATGTACAGTTGGGCGGCTTTCGGGGCCACTTGGGCTCCATTGGTATCGTCCCATTGCCCAAGGACCCGGCTCCACACCCTGGCGACCTTCAGCCCTGCCCCCTAGCCAGGTGTATGCTCCCCACATCCTGAAGTAGCTCATTGCAATCAGGGGCTGAATAGTAAAACAGAAATTAAATTGACACTTTGAAGATTAATCTAAGCACAGATTAATATTCATCAACATCTGCTATTTGTTCAGGTGAATGTTTAGCCTAAACAAAAAATAGCATTCTCCCTACCTGGAGACAGCGTGTACCGAAGGAGATGGGGGTCTACACTCAGGTCAGCAGGAGAGGCTGCTCCCTGCAGAGACGACGTCGGTGACAGTCCTGGATATTTTTCAATAAATCGTTCTTCCTTGGCCGTGTTTTTCCCCCCGACTTTCGAGGCATTGCCAATGCTCCGAGGGCAGGATTAGGGAGCTGCTGCTGTTTGTTCCAGCTCTGCACTCGGGGCTCCCTGTTGCCTGTCATTTGATCGTCACCGCTGGGCAGGAGGAGTGCCTTTGCTGGAATATTACTCGCTGGACCTCAAAATGCGCGCGGGGAGAAGTCCACAGGGGAGCAAGATGGGGCAGTGGAACTGGAGGGGCGGGTATAGCGCCACCCGGAGGTAGAAAGAAGCGATTACACGACGAAAGCCCGCAGCAGTGCGACGGCCACACGGAGAGGTCCGTGAGCAAACGCAGGAAGTAGCACTGAGTCGATAACATCTTTGGAGCAAGGGAGTGTTTTCCAGGTCCTAACGGAGCGAGCGGTGGCTCTCCTCCTGCCAAGAGAGCCAGAGAAAGGCCGGAAAGCCCTCCCACGCCTCCAGGCCAGGCCAGGTCAGGGAGACATTCAGAGACGTAGTAATCTGTTCCCTGGGCAAAACAATGGCTTCGAAAAGCACTTTGGAGAATGTCTCTCCTGACATTTGAACTCCGTCTCCTCTCTCTGTCCCAGATAGTTGACACGCAGTCGCCGAAATGGTAGGAACGCACTTAATGAAGACAATAAACAAACCAAAACATTGCACGTCCTGCAGACTTTTGAGAAAAAAAAAAAAAAATCCATGCGGGCAGCGTGAATCCAGCGGCCGCCTCCTCTGGCGTCAAGCAGCGATGGAGGGGTTTTGCAGGCGTTTATACCCTGCTTGGCAGGGGCGCGCACTAGTTAAGAGCAAGGGCTGTGAAGTTAGAAGATGAGGTCGGAGCCAGCTCTGCCCCTCACCATCTGGGTGACCTTGGCCTCTCTGTGCCTCACCTTGCTCTTCTGCAGAATGGGAGTGCCGCGATGATCCAGCAAGTTGAAATACGCACGTACAGGCATTTGGAACAGCGCCCGCCACCTTGTTAAGTATCGTGTCACTGTTAGCTGTCGTCATACACTTCGCCATGGGAAGCAAGCGTGAGAAAAATCTCTGCTAATTAATTGATGGAGATTGATGGCGCTGAAGGTGGAGGGTGAACAGGCTCCTCCGGAACCGATCGGTCTCTGGAATCCAATCTGTTCACTTATCGAACCGCTGAAACAAGAGTGGTGGCCGGGACCGAGGCGAGGCATGGATCCAGAGGCGAACCCCACCAAGGTGACACGGCCTGGAAGCGCTCCCGCCTCAGGGGGCAGCCGGGACCCGCAGGGACATCTGTGGCAGTTGAGACAGAAACAGGGCCTGCTCTCCGGGGTCTCCTTTTTTACTTGAAAGAGAGGAAGAAAGAGACAGATAGATGGCAAATAAATGAATGAATGCATTAAATGGCGAGAGGCGCGAGGCAGACAACCCAAGAGACGGATGGGCTGGAGGCGGGAGACCCACCCCGAGCTGAGGGGTCAAGGAGGCCTCTCTGGGGGGGATGGGGACGATGACTCTGAGCTCTGTGAGGAAAAGCAGCTGCCCCTGCACAGCCCGGGGAAGGCGGTCCGAGGGAAGAACGCCACTCGCAAAGGCCCTAGGAGGGCGCGCACTTGGAGGATTCGAGGAACGGGAGGGAAACCAGGGTGGGAGGCGTGAGAAGGGCGAGAGGAAGCGTAGTAAACGCAGAAGCGACAAAAGTAGCGTGGGGAGGGGCGGGGCTAGACCCAGAGGGCCCGAGAGAGCAGTGAGAGGCTCGGAACTCATCCCGAAGCGCAATAAAAGACACCGAAGAGGATTTTCTTCTCCGGGACGGAATTTTTTAGAGCAGCATCTGGTTCCCAGAAAGACCGAGAGGGAGGTACAGAGGTTTCCCATGCCCCCTGCTGTCCCCGCCTGTGCACGGCCTCCCCCAGTGTCAGCACCGCCCCCCGAGGGATGCATGTGTTACCTGCGTTACGTTTGTTCAGCATCTGGTACAGCCGGAGCCACGCCGACGCATCATTACCGCCCAGGCCCACCGTTTGCTCACATCAGGGTTTGTTCTCGGGTTGGTGCATCTCCGATTTCGGACAAGCGTATAATCGCACGGAGCTGCCACCGGGGGGTTGAAGAAGGGGTACGTTGGCACGTGACTTATGATTTTAAAGATCACTGAGGGGCGATGTGGCGGGCAGACTCTGACGCGGCTCGCAGTGATCCCGACCTCCTAGTTCTCATGCCCTTTGTCGCCCCCTCCCCTCGAGGGTCCTCTGGATCTGGGGGCTTCACTCTAACTAACAGAACATTGCAAAAACGATGGGATGTCGCTTCCATGATTAGGTTACAGACGCCTGTGACTGTTAGTCCTCGCTCTCTTGCCCTCCGCTCCACCGTGATGAAGCCAGCTGCCGTGTGGTGACATGTTCTTTGCAGAGGCCCATGTGGCAAGGGACCAAGGCAGGCCTCTGGCCTATAGACCATGAGGAACTGAGGCCCTTTGTCTCACAGCCGCCAAGGAGTTGAATCCTGTCACGATCACGTGACCGATCTGAGAGGCAGACTGGTCAAGTGGATAGTGCAGTGGTCAGGAAAAGAGATTACGGTAACTTGGATTACGACAGAGGCAGGTGAGATGAACGGAAGGGGACAGGATCCAGGTACACTCTGTGGGAAAAGTAAAACAGTTCATATTAGACGCCATCTTGGGGGCAAATGGAAGAAGTTAAGACCAAAGGAGTTTTAGCTTGAAAAACTAGATGTGTACAGAGATGGAGAAAAAGCAAAGAAGTTTGAGGGTCAAGGGTTAATGTCGGTCTTTCTGTTTTAGTTATACTGAATTTGAGATCATGCTTACTGAGCACTCAAGAAGACAGACCAAACGGACTCTGGGATAACTGGATTTAAGAGGCTGGAGTTCTGGGAAAACATCAGGGCTGGAAAGGCATGAGCATTTATAGGTGACATTTCAAGTTATGCTACAGGGTCGGACCTTTTAGGGAATGTATCAGTTCCATTGCCGCATAAAAAAGCCACCCCAAAACCTAGCAGCATAAAGGAACCATTTTATTACACACACTCAGGGGCTGAGGGTCAAGAATTTAGACAGAGCGCGTGGCCTTTTTCTGTTCTAGCCTCCGGTTAGGAATCCTCCCTTCAGTTCTATTACAAATGAGTCACTGGTTCAACCCAGATTCAAGAGGAGGAGACGTGGACGCCACCTCTGGGTGGGAGGAGAGTCAGGAACGTGTAGACGTGATTTAAAACCACTGCAAAGAGCTCAAATAGAGAAGAGAACGGAATCCTAAAGACAGCCTTGGGGCCTTCCAACATTTAGGAGTTGTGCCGAGGAGAAAGAGCTGGCCGAGGAGACCGAGATGAAAGCCAGCAAGGTAAGCAGGAAACCGCTGGGCGAGCATGAGGTCATGGACGCCAAGAGAAGGCTCCGCTCCTGGAAACGGGAGTCGTCTTGGCACCAAACACTTCCAAAAAGTGAAATAAGATAGGGGCAGAGATGACTAGGTTTGATGACTAAGCAGTACTGGTGACGGAAGCCATGTCCATGGGGTGGCTGGGACAGAAGCCACCCTCCGTCACACTGAAAAGAGACCGTGAAGACAGGAAAGTGGCACCAGCCGCAAGCTCACAGCTGTGCGCGCGCTTGTACAAACAGGTTGATCGCAAGGCCCTGGGAGGTCGGGCGCCACAGAAGCTTCGATTCGGAAGAATATCAGGTGCGTGTGCTTGAGCATTTCCGACCCGGGGAACCCATCCCCTCTCGCCGATGCCCGTTTCATCACTGTCAGACAAGTGGCTTCGTCCAGAGAGCTCGCTTCTGGCGCCCGTCTGACTTTATCTGCCGGGAACAGCACAGAAACAGTCTAATTCCACAAGTCACGTGACACTTCAGGCTCTTTTCCCCAGACGAAGCATGCTCAGGGCCCCAAGATTTCCAGACACGTCCGGGTCCTCACTGCTTTCCCCCGGAATGTGCTCGAATTTGTTCCTGTCACTTCCCCAGTGCGGCATTTGAAACCCAACTAAACACCCTGAGCGCTGTCTGACAGGGGGCAAGCTCTGTGCCAACCAGTACCCCTACAGCTATTTTAGGATTTTGTCACACGGCCGTCTCGCACTCCAGGAACCAAGAGCCGCCGGCTGTCATCCACACTGAGTCTTAATCACCATCACGACTTATAAACATCGAACAATATTTGATGCAGTAATACCAACAGACTGTTCTTTCACAGCAAAGCTAGATGCTGCCACGGCCAGGTACACAGAAGAAGATGCTAGCCACAGGAAGCATTTGACCCCGCCTCATGCACCTTGATGCTGTGAAGTTTGTTTGTTTGTTTGTTTTCTTTTTTCACGAAAATGAAACACAAAAGAACAAGGAAACCCCCTAAGGGCCCTGGAGACCCAGGTCAGTCCCTGGCTGACCAGGGGTGAAATGGAGGTCATGGCCAAGAGGGACCAGAGAAGTCCTTGGCCAGGGCCACCATCTGCCTGCCTGGACACCTCTAGGGCTCCTCCTTCCCTCTCTTTCCTGGGTATGTAAAACTTAAAAGAAATCAAATCAAAGTCCTCCTTCCCAAATCCACTCGCGATGCCTTTGTGCTAGCTTTTCAAATGTCTGCCTCTCTTCTATTTTTCCTCCGAAACTGTTTGAAAGTATTTCCAAGTCAATAAAGTGAATATTCATATCTCTGGCCTATTTTCTTACTTTAAAAAGAGATTAGGAAAGTTCGCCTGGCTCTAGAGAAACGAAAATCCAGGAGAGTGAGATCAGAGATCTTTTTTTCGGCTAATCCTATCAATTCGGTTGGTCTAGCACAGGTACGCACACACACTCACGCACACGCACACGCCTGCAGGTAGGGCAAAGAGAAAGCCCGCTGTGCTAGACAATACGAAAAAATACTGCCTCTCGTTCTCCACTGGTAGCCGTCAGTGTGGAGAGTCTGGGCAAAGTGGGTAGCTGCTGTTCTGAGCAAGTTGGAACAGAAGATTCTCATTACTCCCATCAGGACTTGACCTCTTTTCCTTCTTCACTTGGGAGCTTGAAAGACTCCATTCAAACAGGAAGAAATAAAACATAAACACATACCGATGAAATATTTCTTGTGAGAGTCTTTGTCCCCGTTGTTCTGGTTCAGGATCTAACAGACCAATTTAGGATTAGAGGAGGATTTAGACCCTTCTCTAAGTTTATCGAACTCTATCCTAATTCAGAAGGTTGGGTGGAAACTGTAACCTGGACAAACTGTGCATTTTTCTAACTTTGGTTTCTTGGAATACTCAATATAATAATTATTATGAGCTGTCCATGATGCCAGTCTGTCTTCATTTGTAAAGGGAAGGGATCAAGCCATGTTCCTTGAATTCAGAAGTCAGGAAAACCACTCCAGACTCTTCCACACTCTAGATTTTGAACTTGGGTCAAGTTTCATAAACCTCTTGAGCCTCAGTTTCCATAGCTTTAAACTGGAAATAAAAGAGTCTCTTTGTGGGTATATTCCTGAGAATTGAAGTGCGATAACTTCACAGACCTTGGTATAGAGCAGGTGCTGCATAAATTTTAGTTTCTTTGCATTTCTCTTCTTTTAATCCATCCCGTTCGGGGATTACATTCGATCCACTAAAAACCTTGTTTTGATCACGGCGCTCTCCTCATCGTAACCTGCAGTCCCTTCCCACTGTACCGAGGTTAAGCAAGACCCAAATCTTTGCATCAGCCTCCCCACTGCAATTTATTTTTCAAGCCACATTTTCCCAACTGCCAAAAACGAACCCTCAGCCCCCACCATCTGCCCAACTTGCCCTGTCCTCTCCTTCCTTCCCCTTCTCTGAACTCTGGTTTGTTTGTGGCCTTGCCTCTGAAAATACTATCTTCGCCCACCTCTGCCAATAAAAAGGCTGAAAACCCATTACGAACCAGCTCACATAATTCTCCCTGCTGAAGACCCCAAGATGGAGTCAGTCTTTCCTTCCTCAGTCCTGCTTAAGGACTAATTGTATTTCTCATAAACTTCTTGACAGATGCTATCTCTATATGTCCGAAAGTCTGAGATCCTCCTCTACCTCCCCCAAAAAATGATGCCAAGAAGAAAAAAGATATTATTTTGTATCTAATTTTAACTTACTCCAAAAATGCTTTAAACCAATCAGATCCTCTCTCTCCGTGTCAAAATGACTTCGTGTGATTCAGTCCTTGTTAGTACATTGTCAGTCATCGTTGAACCCATGTGCCCAGGATGGGTGTGTACACCTGGGCCCAGACAGAGTCCTCTGGATAACCAGTTGCTGCTTCAGGAGTCTTCGGTTGGTTCAGCTTAAGTTTCACCTCCTTGTTAAGCACTCTACAATTTAGCACATTGATTTAGGGGCGCTATACTGCTGCTGCTGTACCCCCGTGTGTAGCTTTACCACAGCACTTTTGACAATACACTGCGAAGTTGATTTACATGTCAGTCTCCACGAAGAGATCGCAAATCCCTTAAGAGGACACGGAGTGTACTATTTGACATCGTTTCTGCTGCATCAAGGATGATACTCGGCGTAACTTGCAAAAAGTGCTAATCACATAAATGAGTTTCTACGTCTAGGATTTAAATGCAGGAGATGTCCTAAAACAAATCCACGACATCACGCCATTTCTTTTGTCACAAAAAGCCTTAGCGTTTTAGCATGTTTGACCACATCGTTAAAGGCTTTCAGCTACCAGTAACAGAAATTTCAATTCAAAATTTCAATTCGAAATGAGGAAAAATTCTTATCTCATATAACAAAATATGTCCTAAGGTAAAGGGACTCCAAGACCTCAGTCCCTTCCCACCTTTCTGATCTAACATCAGCTTGTCTTCGAATCAGCTATCCTCACGGTCACAAGACGGCTGCCACACACGCAGACACGACAACTTCCAGCAAGAGAACAGGGCTGCTCTTCCTTTGGGCTCCCGACAGAGGGACATCTCGCTTCTCTTTGGCCAGAATTTTATCTCTGCCCAAATGTTAAAGGAGCCACTGACGGGAGAAATGAGATCGCTGTGATTAGCTCAAAGGGGTCCATGGCTACGTTGGGGAGGATGGGTCACCAGAACGAAATCAGAGAAACAGGAAACGGAGTCCATAGGAGGCCAGTGGTGGTTAGTAATTGTTTACAACGCCGTTTGTGGTCTGTTTCTGGCTCTTCACCTCCTTCTCCTCTCCTACCAAACCCTGCATTGCAAACCCTGCCTTCCAACCGTACCCACTGTTCCCTGACTCCACCATAAAGTTCCTACTTGACAGACCATTTCCTGTTTCTGCTTTGGCTCTGTGTTCTTGCCTCTATCTAAAGCGCCCTTCCCTCCTGCCCAGCTGGCAAATCCCTATTCGTCCTCCAACTCTCCACCGAAGTGTCATCTCCTCGGCGAAGCCTTCCCTGACCTACTCATGAGCCGACTGCTCTAATCATGTCCTCCCCCACACCTAGCCTGCTGCTTCTACTACAGCGTCCGTCACGCCAAAAGGCGCTTCTTTGCTTACGCCTTCTTCTCCCTCATTAGAAGAAGAGCCCCTACTGAGCGGGGCTGTGCTCTATGCGTCTCTGTGTCCCCTGCCTCCGATGGAGCGTCACATATTTATAGAAACTTTGCGTAGGCTTGACGATTTCAGTACAATTGAATGAACCGAACTGAATCTGGCTGCGTGTGATATTCCCAGCAGTTTCTCTAGTGTAACTCTGTCTGCCGTAGGGGAATCTTCGAAAAAGCCATCACTGGACTATTCGGCGGGGACCATGCTCGGTGCTGCCCCACCCCACGGATGCTGGGGAAGGACTTTTCCGTCCCTGGCAAACCAGGGCAGATGTCACCCAGCCCTCCGGCGTCCTGCTGTGGCGGATTGCCTGTCCACGATCTTAACTGCACCCCACTGAAGAAGACGGGGAGCAGTCCCCGCCAAATGTCTAACGTCTGGGAAAATGGGGAAGGTCGTTTGTTATTATACTCGTTGAGGAAAGAGATTAAGATTTCCCACCTGGGGTTAAAGGTTTTAAAATCGCGGGTAGAAGCGAGAGAATCACAGAGACCCCCACGTGGCTGTCTCAGGAGAGCACAGACGACAGCGGCTGTTTCTAAGGCAACAACTTCCCAGATTTATGCCAGAGATTTGGAGCCATTTCCCACTAGAGCAGATGATTATATGCTCATTTATCTCCAGAGAAGCCCTTAAAACCTCTTCCTTCTCAGAAAAATCTATTTGGCTAAAAAAAAAACACACACAAAAAACCCACAGTGTTTGAGATGGAAGATTTCTCTGAATACCCCACGCCCCCAGAGGAAAGGCCTGTGGTGACTGCCACGCCACCATAACGTTCGGCTACGATGCCACATGGCTTCAGTTCGGCGGAGTTTCGTCACTGCCATGTGATCTGCTGCCTCGGAAGGAAATTCTAAGGAAATATCCAAACGGTTATTTATATGTCGAAGGCTCCTCAGAACAGTTCTTCAAAGGCAGGCAGTCCACAGCACAAAAAAAAAAAAAAAGGGAGCTGTTCAAATAAATCCATGGATACTAACGAACAAAAACAAAGGTGAGCTCCTCAGGGAAAGACCGGCCACCTTATGCAGCTGGGCCTCCCTCCCCGTCACGTCTGAAGGACAGGGCCCAATGCCGACCTCTGCGGGGGGCATCGCTGTTCCCTGGGGAGCTCAGCGCAGGCCTTGTTTACGTTGCCTCTCTTCCTGGTGCATGCCGTGACAACCATCTCCACACTGGCCTCGACCGTGGCTTTGTCCACAGCGTCCTAACCCAGAGCATACCCTCACCGTGAATACCGCCCAGGGCTGCAGAAAGCAGCCAGAATTCTGAGGCTAGAGGAGAATCGTATTCTCCCTTTGGTTCAAGTCCTCAGACTATAAACATTCGAAGGCTAAAGGGCTATGTCTCATTCTAATTTGAGCCACACTGCCTTGGTTCAAACCTAGATCTGTCACTTACGGTGTGTATAACCTTGGCAAATTGCTTAACCTCACCATTCTCCAAAAATAAAATGGAGATGGTGATAGTACTGAGTTATTAAGTAATAACTGTAAAGTGCTTAGAACATCATGAGTGTGGTATAAATAGTAGCTATTATTATTCTTTGTACCCTCCATGATCCTTGGCACCGGGGGAAAAAAAAAAGTTTACTCAACTGAACTAAAATTTCCACCCACCAACAAGGCACAGGTAAGGATAACGTACCAAATGTTTATCGTTACACACTGTCATTCCTTGACTGGTTTTTGCTTCTTTATCGACTACTCGGAGATGGGTCCCCTTTTCTCTGGTCAGATATCTGGCCACAATCTTTAGAGGGAATGAGAGGCAGGAAGACAAGCGAGAGCTCTGGTCTCTGCACAGTTCCTAGTCCCAGGAGCTTTACTGAGCGTCGCCCCGTGAAGGTTGGAGCAGAGGAGCACGCACCCACTTGGGGAGCTTGAGAATGGCTTCGGGAGGGGTTTTTAGCTTCGGTGAACCTTAAACAGGTCTCAGCAGAAGTGCAGAAGGAACACGTCTCTGAAAGAGGAAGCAGCATTCAGCGCTCGCAAATCATAAAGCGCGTTCGAGAAATGCCAATGAGCCCGCAGGGCATGGGGAGACCCCCGGCTTTCTGCTTTTCTGCCACCACATTCCCTTGAATTTCGACCCCCAAAGATGGCAGAATGGCTGAGATAAACCCAGAGAGTATGTCAAGAAAGAATTCGGCTTTCTTTTCCAGTTCCCAGCAGGATCAGATGGCTTCAAAGCCCAAAGAATCCACTAAACACCTTTTAAAAGCCAAAGAGAGTTCATCTGAATTTGGGATTAAAAAGAGATACCTTTCAAACGGCATCACTACACCTCAGAGCACCTAGTAGGTATGTGAACAACGACTCGCAGTGTGTTGACTAGAATCACTGAGAGTTTATAGGTGGAAAAAGCCGTGTATTAGCAATAAAACAAAACAAAACAAAAAAGCCAGCCGCGGTGGCTGAGGGAGAGTATAGTCTGGACAGAGAACAAGATGTCAAGTCCACACTCACAGATGCTATGGTCCCTACGTCAGGGTAGAGTTCTTAAAAGAATAGAAACATGATCCATGAGGTTATTGGCAAGGCGGCTGCTCCTTGAGACTGTGATTTAAGTTTCTCTGCATAAGGAGTCCCTCTGAGCATATGGGAAGGTTCTGAACCTTCCGTATCGTATGGCTGAAGCTGCCCTCCCTCGTCCCATCAATCGCTCCGTCATCTGGGTCCCGACATGATGGATGACATTAACATGTTCCCAGACGCACTGTTATACTGTTCCTCATGGCCTTGAAGTTAGGAATTACTACTAATTTAGTTGGGTATGAATGGTACTGTGATTATGTTGGAATTTCTGTAAGTCCTTATTTTTTAGAGACATCTACTGAAGCGTTTAGAGAATTTCTTCTCTGAGATTTGTTTTAGAATACTGTAGCGACAAAGGAAGGTAAGTGGTAGGGCAAAAAAAATGAAATGAAATTAGCAAAATGTTGAAAGCGGCTGAAGTTATGCGGTGATTCATGAGTTCCTTATACTATTCTCTCTAATCTTGCATGTATTTGAAAATTTCCATACTAAAAAAAAAAAAAAGACATTTTAAAAAATCTTCCCAGGCCCATTCACACTAGACAAGGAAATAGCTCTGCTTGCTGGGTGTAGCAAAGAAAGAAAGAAAAGAAGGAAGAGCGGATGACTGCCCATCCCTCACCGATCGTCCCCCTGCGGAACCCGAGCAAGTCAAGCCTTGCGGGCTCGGCCATCCCCCGAATGTGAGCATGCTGGGCAATGGCGATGCTGCTGTGTATGACAGCTCTTACGCCGTGACCCAACGGTGTCTAGGCAGACAGCTCCATCTTGCTCGTCCGAGAGAAAATCCTGAGTCCAGTCTGAAATGAGGGAAATGTGTCCCCACGCAGCCCTAGTCCTGGACAGGGACTCAGCCTTCTCATGCCACTTTCTGCTCCTGCCCATCGAAACAGAACCTCGGCTCCGCACCCCTCTCTCCGCAGAGGGCGTTCTGCAGAGTGAAGACCTCTACCCTTAGTCCTTAGACCCCTCTCCCAGTCAAGTGAAGCCTTCATTATTACTGGATTAACTCTTTATCGTACTTAAAGAGACAGTAGAACGTAGTGATACTCGGGAATCAAAACATTCTACTGCCAGGTTTTCTTGACCTGTTCAAAACATTTCTAACCTTTATACATCCTAAAATAAAGTATAATCAGAACACTCAAACCTAAACTTATTAAGTACTGCTTTCTTTAAAGTGCAGATCGTCATACTCTAAAAATCTAATTCCTTGCCTCATTTGTCAAGGAAAAATGTTAAGAAATATACATTTTTAAACAACATATGCGATGTTTAGTAATGTAATATTTTGGGAAGCAACTCAACAATCTGTGCTTTAACATTAAGCAGACTTAAAACAATCATCATAATGCATACTAATCACAGATCAAGGTAACAGAACAGATTGAAATTGTTGGGCAGAGATTAGAAGACCCTGGGATGGGAGCCCTCGGGCTGTTTGGAAGAAGTGTCTGAGGGCCATTTGGGAATGGCCAGAGAGATGGGAAGAGGTAGAGGTGCAGGTGGGGGTGCACGTGCAGGTCGAAGTACTGGCAGTCAAAGTGTAAAGACGTTCTTCCTACACAGGAAGCAGAAAATTAGGATATACCCTGTACGGTCAAGGTTACTCAGAGGATATTCGAAGATTGTAAGCGTCCATTCCTGGCAGATCGATTCATCGGGAAAAGCACATCAAACTTACTATGGGAAATGAGAAACGTGAGGGACTGTGTTTTCATCAATGCTCAGGAAAACCAGTGTCCCATCCCAAGGCTGGATGGTGACACAAGTAACTCTGCGTGAGAAGCACCGTCCTCCAGCCTCGAGAGGGCTGAGCCTGGGGGAGCAGGACGCCGAAGGCTCAAAGAAAGCTTTTGAAATGGTCGTAAGTGGAACTAGTATGGGAAAAGAGAGGCGGGGGTGGGGGGCAGCCGAGCCCTGCAAAAGACAGAGCGAGGCACTAATACAGGGTAGGCACGAGAAGGGAACGAGAAAGAAAAACGGTAGGAGCGGCCATTTATTAAACAATTACTACGTACCAAGCACTTTACGCACATATCTCTGCCTTGGTGCCATCCTGCAAACCGATAACGTTACCCTCGTTTTGCAGAGAGGGAACCTGAGACTCACATTACCCAGATGGCAAGCGGCAGACTGCGAGTTCCATCGTCATAGGTTCTGATTCCAAAGGGTGGACTTTTAAGTGTTACTCATGGAATGGATGAGGCGGTAGACCTGAGAAGATTTAGAAAACTACATATGCCATGTGAGGAAAACGTTTTTGTAAAATACACTCCCATTCGATAGAAAAAGAGGTAGAAGACTAGGTAACCCCACTGCTAACTCGCGATGGTCCCTCAGTAAGATTATTATACAGACTCTTCTTTTTGCTCCTTTGAATTTTTTTTTTTTTTTTACATTTCCTATCATGAACGTGTATTGCTTTCATAATAAGCAAAAGGAGAAGTTTAATTTTTTTAAGTGTGGAGGAGGTTTAGAACCCTAAACTCTTTACCTGTGTATCCGACAATTACCTGTCTCCTACGCGCTCTCGGCTGACTTGGCGATGGAGTGTTGCGTCAACGGCGGCGAGGCTCAGAGATCGGGAGGTGATGTCCAGAAGAGTCGCCGGTCCGAAACTGAAGACCAAAGAGCGATAGCCCCGTGCGCAGAAAAACCGTCAGTCTCAGCTCTGCTGTGATGTTACATCCTGTGAATTGTTCCAGTGCTTGTACATTTACTTTTTAAACACACAGCAGAAGTTATTCTCCAAGTCTCTATCAGCTCAAGTATTAACAGCTTCCAGCTGAGAAAACATCTCTTCACTTTGCTTAGCCTAATCATTATTTTCTCCCTCCTACAGGAGTTGCAATATCATACAAAGGATCACAATACAATAGACCATGTGGGTGATTTTCTATAACGTTGCTTGTGGATTTACAGTGTATAATTTGGGTATAAATCTATTTAAAGATGTCACTAGTTTGGATTTTCTTTCTAGAAAGAAACACTTTGCCCCCTTCATTCTTTGAAAACCTAAATATAAATGTGTCCAAACAAAGAAGCAGAAAAGAAAAGAAAAAAAGTCTTCTTTCAGAACTTTCATCTTATTTCTTGAAGTCTTTCTTTTAAAAATGAAATTATAGGGACGTGAAACTTTATACTCAAAACCTCAAGTTGTCTAAAATGTAAAACTGTGTTTTGCCTCCTGTGCAAGAATATGCTCCTTCTCAGACAGAAAAACAAACAACAAACAAACAAACAAAGTCTTCTAAATAAATATCTGAAATGGTCAGAGTAACGACTCTTCTCTAGCCAGGATTCCTGTAAGAAATGGATTCAACCGTGTTTCTTATATCATTTTCACGTACCATTTACGAGTCTGCACTAGCCGACACACTGGGCTACAACTCCTTGTCGACGAAACGGGTAAGGAATGCATTCTTTCCATGAACCAATTTTCTTTGCTACAAGGCACAAAAACAGCCTGTGCCTTGCCCATAAACCCAGACAACTGTCTGGCAAATGTCTGCCTTCTGTCTTTAGGAGACAAAAGGAGAAATGACTCAAGCACACTTGTGATGCCAACAGTTAGTAGGAAGTCACCCCGGACCCCTTCTTCTGTCCAGGGACACTTCTCGTCGCCCTCCTTAGGCTCACCAATCTTACTCTCCTCTGCTTCATTTAACTCTTTTTAAATTAAAAATAGTTCTCAGAAAGTATATGAGAAGGAGCCTAGTTTTAGTGTAAATGACAAATATCCCAAAAGGTTTTTCATTCCCCAGACCTTTCTTCTACCCTTAGGATACACCTTACTACGTAAGACTAGGAAAAGCCAGAATCTGAAAAAGGAATGGTATCTTGAACTGTGGGATTCATGAATTACTCAGCCAGAAAGACGACTCTGGGTAACCGAGAGGGATTTTGTGTTCCTGACCATAGCAAATAAGCAACTATCTCAGGTCAATGCTGGCAACTTCTTACGAGAAGGGCAGGACCCTATGTCCATGGTACAAATGCAGTTTTTTACCTGTAAAATGGTAATAATAATGATATGGACCTCATGAGAATCAAATAAGGATTGAGAGGTCCCTGGCACATAGAAAATAATCAATAAATGTTAGCTTGTCAGCTCTCTTCTTTGCCTTTCCTTTATTTATTCACCCATTCAATTAATATTCAATGAACCAGCTTCTTCCCAGATTTGAATCACTTCCCAGTGGTGATATGAGTTAGAGCTCCGGGACAGACCTGGTCTCCTCCAGGCCAGCAGGTAGCAATTTAGGATTCCTTAGCAAAATTCACTAATTGGTCCCTTAGTGACCTGAAAGAGTTAATCTACCACTTCCTGACAAAATGAATTTTGGTAATTTTTTATACATAAGTCTCTTAAAATTAAAGTATACAAATTTCCTCTCTCTCCCTTCCTTTTTCCTTCCATCTCTTTCTTTCTTTCTCTCTGTTTTTATCACAGATGTGCATACAAACACACTAAACTCCCCAAGAGCAGTAAGATAGGTTAGATGTTAAGATTAAAACAGACAAGAGTTTACTGGGTCCTTTTTTTTTTTTTATCACAAAAGCAACAGACTGTAGAAAACTCGAGAGGTTCATAAACCCAAATAAGACATAAATTTTTCATAATCTTACAATCCTCCCAAAAAATAGATTTCAGGAAACACTGCAAATATTTGTTTTATTTTCTCCCAGACTTTTAAATTCTTATTTAATACATATTCCATAATTCATATGTCAAATATATTTTATGTACTGTGTGTTGCTTTCATAATTAAAATCATATCATACATTTTTCCAAGTCATTGAAATTCATTAAAATATTTTAGCGACAACCAAATATTCCATCATATGGACATTCCATGATTTGTTTAGCTATGACTATGAGTCTATTGTGGAATATTTATGTAATTTCCTTTTGTTTCAACTACAAATGATATTGGGACACAGCACTTCATATGCATATTTTAAAACATTTATTTCTGTTATTTTCTTAGACTAGATTCTTATAAATTATCAGGAAAAAAGTGCAAACGTGTTACAGGCTTGATGAAGACTGTCAAATTGCTTTGCATAGACTTTGCATAGACTATTTGACAATCTCTTTTCACCACGTTCTGGCTGGCCTTGAGTAATTTACCCTGAACAATCTGTGTTAATCTGATAGGTAAAACATTAAATTTTATTTTTGTTTTAATATGCATCATTATGATTACAAATAAGGTTGACCATTTATTCCTATTTCTTAGCCAATTGTTCTATCTGTGCTGTGAATTGTAGGTTTATGCTTTTGCCCATTTTATTGAGAATATAGAGGTTTTATTATCAGCTAGATTAACTCATTATATATTAATATTTTCCCACTGTTTTATTTTTAATCTGAAATATTTGCTCCACAGAGAAGAGCCATCCATAGACCTCAAGCAAAGCTGTGGTATTTTTCTTGTTAATAAATATATCTCACCAAAATACCAATAATGCATAATTTCCTTGTTTGTGTTTAAATTTTTATGATGTTTTTGACACAAAGTTTATAATTTTAAATATTAAAATCGGTCATTTCCTTTGTTATTTAGTCCATTGCTTATATACTTACCCAGTCCTTCTGAATCTGGAACGAGGTAAATATTTACCTCATTTCTTCTAATTTCCTAAAATTATTTCATTTTTCATGTTTTATGTAGTAATTTATCTATAATTTTCTGTGTCGTGTAGTGAGAATATAAGTGAATCTTTCTTAAATGCATATTTCCAATGCCATTTATGAAAAAAAATCCATTCCTTTCGATACTGATTTTCTATATGTTAGTATCTATTTACATACTATACATTGTTTTCTATTCATTTGCCTCTGTATTGGTTCATCTTGAATTTTATAGTCCATCTTGTATTTTATAGTCTTGTATTTTATTAGTTCTGATCATTCCCCTACTCACCTTTATAAAACCTTATTTTTCAAAAATTTCATATCTATTCTAAACTATTCATTTCTTCAGATAAATACTAGAGTGATTTGGTCAAGTTCTCAAAAATTCCATTGTATACAAATTCAGGAGGCAGTTACCTTCCCAATGTTTCTCTCCCTTTCCTTCCTGCTAGTATTGCCCTTATTTTGTTCAAGGGAAGAATGGGCGTTGCTTCTGATGATAAATTTATTGCCCAGACTTCATCATAATGAGACTGAACGAGTGATTCAGTTTTGGTCAACGAGGCAGCAGTGGTCTAAAACTATGTCCACAACGTCTCTTGCGACCCTCTTTTGAAAAGGTAGAAGTGATGGTATTAGTCTCACAAGGTTAACTCATAAATCAATGTGATTTCTGTCTTGATCTCTCTTGAATCACAAGCCGGCTGCCATGTTTTGAGGATACAACATAGAGACTACAAAGAGGCCCGTGTGGTGGGTGACTGATGCTTTCTGCCAACTGCTGTCTCAGCAGAGAGCCATCTCAGGACTGGGCGCTCCAGACCTGTCATGCTTCACATTATTGCAGCCCCTATGAACATCTGAACTGGAATTTTATGAGACCCTGAGCCAGAATCACTTAGCTAAGCCTCTATGGCATTCCTGATCCATAGAAACTAATAATTTCTAATTTTGTTTTTATCTGATTTATCCCCTGCAGTATTCTTGTTGTAATTGTTGTTGTTTTGCCACTGATTTGGAGGGAAGAGGAGTTAGTTATTCCACAGCGATGGATAACTAATACAGAGGTATAAACAGAAGTCTTCTGGGGGCTCTTTACTTTTCCAAATAAATAGGAAAGATGTATCTGGGAATCACCCTCTCTTTTCCTCCTTTCCTCCTTAAATGTAGGTGCAATGCCTGAATATAGCAGCCCTTTTGCAACCATGAGAAAAAAATGTGAGTGTGAAAGTTGGTACCTTAAGGATGATGGAACAGAATGCCTGGGAGTTGAACGCCCAAAGGCACCTGCCGAGCAGCTGGAGCAGCAGCAACAACTCGCTGGTGAATAAGTGTTCAAACCACCAAATACATTTATTTTATTATGTGAGAAAAATAAACACTTTGAGCTACTCTTGGCCCATTAATTTGTTATTGAGACGAAATGCATTCCTAACTAACAGTTAAGATCAGATATTCTTGCATGGCCAGAATATGTGAATATGTTCCATGTCTTTTAGAGTAATGAATGACAAATCGATCAATTTTAACAATTCTAATGCAATAAGAAACACACATAAACTTTCTTCGAAAACTGAGTTTGTAAAAAAAAAAAATGAATTAATAAATGACAGCAGAACCTAGATTACCTCAGGAAAAATGTTTCAGAGTATTTAGCATATGAACAGAGTCCCTCTTGCAACACTTTTTTGTGTGTGCTGATATTGATTATCCAGTGGTCAAATTGCCTGCAATCAGGTATCGATCACGATTTTTCAAAATGCCCATAAAACACAAAATAGAGTAAAAAATGTTGTATTTTTATTTAAATTCTAAGATTCTTCATTTCAAGGCAACTCTGCACATCTTTTAGGGAATAATTAAGACAGTTATCCTCAAAACATTGGTCATGCATAAGTAATCTGTCACCAGCATTCCCCAGTGAGGTCATCCACATATTTGTCTCTCTCGAGACACTATTTAATCTTCAAAACACGGAAACATATGCTATTTTATTGTTAACGTAACTATTCTGTTTTACAATGTCTATCCTTAGAAACAATAACAATCACATAGCTACCGGAATAGCTAAAACGTTAAAGACACAATATCAAGTAATGATGAAAATGTAGAGCAGACCAAACTCTCAAGCCAGAGTGTTAATCGCCACTATCACATCAGAAAACTGTTTTGTATTTGCTAATACTAAACATACGAACACTCTTTAGCCCATCAATTCTACTGCTAAGTACATAACCAACAGAGCTGGTACATATGTTCACCAAAAGATATATACGAGAACACTCACAACAGCATTATTCATAATAGGCAGAAACTGTGAACAACTCAAAACGTTCCTCCAAAGTAGAAAGGATGAACGAACTGCGACGCGTTCACCCAGTGAAACGTTAGAGCGATGGAAATGAACGAACTATTGCTACACCTGTAATACCGACTCTCTCAACCATGAAGCTGAATGAAATAGGCCAGGCACAAAAGAATACATACTGTATGGTTCCACGCATTTAATGTAAATTTTTAAAAAACTGATCTATCAGAATAGTGGTGATAGAAGACCACGCAGTGCTGAGCCTGCTCAGAACAGGCATTGGAAGAGAGCACGGGGGTCTTCTCGGGTGCTGGTAATTTCCATTTGTTCAGCTGAGGATTTCATTCCTTCATGGGAATGTCTGGTCAGTAGCTTGTAAAAATTCATCGAGATGAACGTCTTTGCATGTATGATATGTTGTACTTCACCAAAAACTAATGCCACTTCTTCTCGTGCATTTGTGTCAATGTGAAACAGGCCAAGTTTGTGACTCATGGCAACTTTAATTCGACAAACCAAAAGCAGGAAAAAAAAAATGCTGTCAGTTTTCTAAAACAAAACAAACAGAACGAAGCCAGTTTTGTGCTGATTGGTTCAAAAAAGATGAAGAGCTGATGCGGTTATGTTTCTGGGTAGAGAACAAAATATAGTATCAGCAGTCTCTCTTTTCTTACCCACTATGGACTAAGTTGAGCCTAAAAAAAGGGGAAATAACAGAGAAGATGGAAGAGTTTACCGCCTTGCCTCCCCTTCCTACTTCTGATTGAACGTGGAGTTGAGAAAGGCATAGTATAGCAAGCTGGCAGATAGGATAGCAAATCTGGGTTTTCTGTCTACCTTCATTTGAATACAGTTGGTTTGGGGTGTGCTGCTTCCCAATATTAGCACTCCCACAGTTGCCCACTAGAAGTGTAGGTGACTATAAGAGACCAATAGTTGCTTTGGACAACTATCAAAATTCATGTCCACGCCCAAGACGCTGACCCTCAGGTAGAAGAATAGAGCCTCTGTTCTGTTCTCCCCTGCCTCTAATACTAGCCTGTGGGCATATTTTCCCTAAGACGGTATGAAGAAAGCATGTTAAAGATGACTTCCCTGGCCCTTAGGGATGTTTTGGAGGATTTATCTGGAAGTCGGTTGTTCACAGTTGTGGGGTTCTGTCTTAGAGATTTACCCTAAAAAACCACATGCCTCTCCAGAGTCTAAGAATTCTGCTTCAAACTTGACCTTTTTTTTCCCCCTTATAAAAACAATGTCAGAAAGAAAAAAAAAAGATTACATGAAGCAACTTAAATTTCTTCACCAAAAAAAAAAAAAAAATCCAAATCTAGAGAAATTCATGTAGACAATGTGATGGGAAAGTGTTATGTGTTTATAATGGTTTGCACAATTTACATATGGCACAGCTGTTTATCCTCAAGTGGGAAAGTGACATGAACCCTTACTTCTTCCGGTGCCCTGAATTTGGAGGTTTAAAATAGTTCTTTGTAGCACCTCCCTGGGATTTTGACAGATGCTTCGGGCTATTGAAAAACTTTAAAGGGATTTAACAAGAAACTGCATTGCACCATTTTTTTCTAATCTGTGTACACAGTTGTCTAGTTATGGCTAGCTTTAAACTATCCGAAAGCTGGGAGCATTTTAAATCCTATTTGTTCCTTGAGTGGACTATTCATTAATGAGCTAATCTACTTGCTGGCTGGCTGGCTGGCTTTTGAAATTAACTCTTATTTCTACATCTACTTTTTCTAATGTATATATTTTTGCTTTGATTTGTTGGGCAAAATATTATGTATCTACTTGTTCATTGTACACTGAGCAGACCTTGGAATTTGTTTTAAAAACGTGTTTTAAATGTTCAAGGCTCAAGATATCCTTAACTTGCCTCTTTCATAAGGCTGATGCCCAAGCTCAAGGTCTTTGTCCTTCAAGGTACCATTAAGGGCTAAGAGCACACAATACCCTGCTTTCGCCTCCCATACCCACAGGGAATAAGCCTGCTCTTATTCTTCTCATAAAAGACTCAAAAAAAGGGTTTTAAGATTAGCACATTCATTAGACCACTTGTCACCAAGAATGTTTCTGATGAGCCTTTTCTTGATAGTACATACTCTAGATAGCAACATCTCTGGATTTGCCAGGCAGGATCCATTCTCAGCCCACACTTCCCAATCTGCCTCCGACTGGAAGGAGCCATCTTCCCGCATTTCCAGTGAGCTCTTGCCTAAACCCGAGAGCCCAAGCCATCTCTGCCCTCTACCTGGGCTCTTGTGCTCACTTCTACCTTCTGGTTACTCTTCTGAGCAACCCCCTGGAAGTAATCCCGCCTTCCCTTACATCCAAGGGTGAGGAGGCCTTGCTCAGTGAGCAAGTCCAACGGCCAAACTCTGTCTTAATCTTGTGCACTCATACAAGAATGACAGGCACTTAGTAATGTCCTGCTGGGAGTGGAGGATGGAGAGAGCCCCCTACTGTGTGAATGAATGTATAACACACTTACAGTAGCATAATCCCACATTCATTTGTTTGCTCATCCTCCAGATGGGTTGCAGAAAAGGTTAGAGGCGGCTGCATAAGCATGTCTCCAAAGAGCAAAATAATTAAAACTTTCAGGTTGCAATGATTTGGGGAAGGGTTAATTAGGCCATCAAAACCCTCCTGTCCTTGCAATGACCTACATCGAAAGTGAAGAGTAAAGTCATTCAGCCTTTGAAGAGACGCTTTTTGTTTGGGGATTTTCAAGTATGCTTGTCAGGTCTACGCCTATCACTGGTAACATCTCCGGAATATACTTGTCGTCTCTGTCATCAGTAAATCCATTTGTTCCCAGCTGTAATTTATCTCTTGATAAATCATGCTATCAAGTTGAAGTGTGAAAGCAATACCCTCAGGACATAAAATACCACTGAATCCGCTGTTTGGTTAATTTATTACTATTATTAGGGAACTGACAGGACTACTTTAAAAATCGAGTGCCCAGAGGCTCCAGATTTTTATCAGGTCTTCGATACTGGAGCAGTGTTCAATCACGCCAGGCTGACCCGGCCACTTCCCCCAGCCTCCTTCTGGCCCCTGGTTCCTTCCGACAATTCTCATTGGAAGGGAGGAGCGCCTGGAGAGGAGCAAGCCCCCCTTCCCAACGCTCAGACAGATAGGTACGTCTGACAATCAAGAGACAAAGCCTTGGGGGTGTCTTTCTCAAGGAACTTGTTTGCTTTCCTCAGAGGACTGTCTCTCTATTTGGTCCGTGACAGCGTGGCATTATGTATGTTGGGGCACAGCTCGAAAGACTGACATGATGCAGTGGTGACAGGAGCTCCGCACGGGAGGCGGCAGACGTGACTGGAAAGCCCGACTTCGGCATTTACTAGCTGTGTGACCGACCTTGGACAAGTTATTCAATGCTTCCGAGCCTTGGTTTCCATCGCTGCAAAATGGCATTAATGACAGGGCTGTTGAGAGAAATAATTAAGACATGCAGAAATGCTCACCTCGTAGCAGTCGCTCAAGAATGTTTGGTGTTTCCTCTTAGTGCTACATTTTTAGGGATGCGTCCTTGGTCTTATTTTTTCAACCGCTATCTGTTATCCATTTCTCAATCACACTCAGATGATTAATTTTAGAT
This sequence comes from Rousettus aegyptiacus, assembly GCF_014176215.1. Classification (NCBI taxonomy): domain Eukaryota; kingdom Metazoa; phylum Chordata; class Mammalia; order Chiroptera; family Pteropodidae; genus Rousettus; species Rousettus aegyptiacus. The sequence continues at coordinate 89,234,636 of NW_023416286.1, forward strand.
TCAACTCAGCACTGGGCATTAAGAGAGATGGTAAATAATAAATACACTTTTGTAAGACTTTTTTCATGAGCTATAGATGACATCCCATTATAACAAATGCCATGACCAACCCCAACTTTGCAAAAACAAAAAAAAAAAAAGGAAAAAGAGGAAAGATTGAGCATTAGAAAGAGAAGCTAAGCGACAGCCAACCAACTGAACAGTATTTCAAACTGTATTTAACGCTTTTGACGTTCTAGTGTAAACAGTATAAATTTCCAGGCAGCTGGTATGGGTGCATGTTGGCGGCACATCGGAACCCACGTAAGCGTCTGCTGCTGCTACTCTCTCTACTCTGTCCAGGCTTCTCCTTGACAAGTCGCTTCCACTGCCAGTCCCTCAGTTTGGGACACTTGTCCCTGATCTCAGCGAACCTCCCTTCACCACTTCATGCAGATCTGAGCTCAGATGTCCCCACAACTGAGAAGGGGCTTTTCCAGACGCCCGTCTAAACCACCTCCCACACCCAGCGCCCGCCCACCATTTGGTTCCTTACCCTGCTTTTTCTTTACAGCAGTTAACACTTCCTGACATATCATTTTTTTTTTGTCCCCCATTAGAATGGTGGCTTCATGAGTACAACAAATATTCGTCTGTCTCAGTCATCACTCCTACAAATGCCTAACGTGAATCCTAGCCAGTAGTAGAGAGGGACAGGAAGAAAGGCTGCCGTCTTCTACCACTACTTAGGGACCAAGTGCCTTTCTGCAGCATGCTGGAGTCCAGTTCCCAGAGCACAAGTCCCAGCACAGAAGCCGAGCAAAGCCACCAGGTGGACACCACCCACCCAGCCTCTCCCTTCCCCCAGTTTATGCTCCATTTTTTATCCTCCCCACATACTTCCTTTCTTGTTTATTTTGGGTTTATTTGCCTTTTTGTTTGCTTGGTTTTCTATTGAGATATAATTGACATTCAAAAAAGGGCCTGCATTTAAAGTGTAGAGTTTGGTGAGTTTTGACATCTGCATGTACTTATGAAACCATCACCATGATCAAGATAATACACACTGTATCCCCAACATTTCTTCATGTCCCTCTGTAATCTTTCCTTCCACCTCTGTCCCACTTGCTCCCAACCCTCATCCCCCAGAATAGTTTGTATTTTCCAGATTTTTGTATAAATGGAATTATACAGTATGTACTTTTGTGGGGGGTTTGTTGTTTTTTTTTTTTTGAGGGGGGGTGGATTCTTTCACTCAGCTTAATTATTTAAAGATTTATCCATATCGTTGTGGATATCAGTAGTTCTTTTTATTACTAAGTGGTATTATATCGAGCAGGTATATCGCAATTTATTTTATTTACCTGTCGATTGGCATTTGGGTTGCGTTCAGTTTTTGACAATTATGAATAAAGCTGCTGTGAACATCCATGCAGAACTCATTGTCTAGATAGGCTTTCATTTATTTCTCTTGAGTAAAATACCTAAGGGACGAACCCTGTGTCACGTGGTAGTTGTATGGGGAACTTTTTAAGGCACCGTCAAAGAGTTTTCCAAGTCAGTCGTTCCATTCTATATTCGCGCCAGCTGCGTGTGAGAGCTCGGGATGCTCCACGCCCTCATCGACGCGTGGGCAGCTGACGGCAGCCTCGACACGAAGCACACAGCTGATCGCGCCACGCCTCTGCTCCAATGCACCCATGACCCCCCACCCTCCACAGGATGCAGCCGCGCCCCCCTCAGGCTGTTACATGCCTCCGCCTCCCGGCACGGACTCGCCTTCCATCCCTGTTCCCCTTCCTCTTTCCCGGCCCCCAGACCTCCTCATCCGGCTCAGGGAACCTTCTCCGTCTTCCCCTTCCGCAGCACCTCTGCCTGACTCTGGGCCTGTGCACGAGCATTCCTCCATTCTTTCACTGTTACGTGCTGATCGTGCCCCTTGCGCCCAACCCCCCGAAAAAAAAATTTCATATGCTAAACCCTTACCTCCCAGTACCTCGGAATGTGACCGTACTTGGATAGGATCTTTGAAGAGGTAATTAAGCTAAACTAAGGGCATTAGGGTGGGCACCACTCTAACATGACTGGTGTCCTTCTGAGAAGAGGAAATTTGGAGACAGACTCTTGCAGAGGGAAGACGATAACCTGAAGACGCAGGAAGACGACGGCCCTCTGCAAGGCGAGGGGAGAGGCCTGGAACACAGGCTTCCCTCGCCACCCTCAGAAGGACCCGACCTTGCCAACACCTTGATCTTGGACTTCCAGCCTCCGGAACCGCGCGAGGACAGATTCCTGTTGTTGAAGGCACATGGTTTGTGGTACTTTGTAACAACAGCCTCAGCAAACTAACACGCTCATCTCTTTCACTCCTGTCAACTGAGCGACCAGCTTGCTTGTTAATTTCTCTGTTCCTTCTTCCTCCCTCTCTCTCACCCAGACTTAATAGTGGCTTCTTTTACCCTGTGTTCATACACCTACGGGGAATTGGATCTGACTGGCGTAATTATTTGTGTACACGTCTATCTTCTAGGCTAGAACACTTTAAATCTTTGCATCGTGAGCCGTCTAGACCAGTCTCCTGACACAGCATAGACTTCTATGCATGTTTGTTGCATGAATTCTCTGCAAAGGCTGCTCTGCCAGATTCCCATCCCTCGTGGCTTCTTCTGTCTTTTTTAAAGAAAAAAAAAATCCCGACAATTTCCCCTTATGGGAATTTATCCCAAGAAGATCTATGGATAATTACACTAAAAATGGGTGAACAAGAAAGTTCTTCAAAGCATTGCTCATAATATCAAAAAATTGCAATAGGCATAATTACTGTTCAATAGAATTAGTTAAGTTATGGGATGCTTCGCAGAGGAATATTATACAGTCAGTAAAAACGATGATGTGGGTCTGTGTTTATAGATATAGAAAAAATAGCTGACACCTATTATTGAATGAAAAAACAAGATGCGGGACTGTACATATAATATAATATGTATACAAAGTTATGCATAAGTATAGCTGCAGGTCCCCACACATACAGAAATAGAGAGAAGGATATTTGCCAAAACGTTACGAGAGTTAAATCTGGGTAGTCAGATTTCAGATGATTTTTCTTTTTTCTCTAAACTTTCCAGAAGTGTTTAAATTTTTGAAAGTAGACATGCATTAATTTTATAAAATTATTGTATTAAAAAATATATATATATAATAATAAGGACAAGAGGACCTGGGCTCCACTGTTCTCGCTAATCAACCCCTTTCCCCAAGCATGGAGAGGAGGTGGTTCTTTTCATCCTGCTAATTAGGCTTCCTGAAAGCAGGTCAGCCCGCACAAACGGGCATCCATGTGGAACAGTTAGGGGCTACCGAGCCGCTCCTACCCACCCTGCCCCGGTCTCATCCTAAAATGAGACCTGCAGTTAGATTCAAAGGCCTAAGTCTCTCATCATTAGTCATTCCGTTTGGATACTTCAATTAGGCAGCTGTTAAAATTCACGGGCAAAAAAAAAAAAAAAAGCTATTATGAGTTAAGGATATGATAACTCAATTAATTTTCCCGGCAAAAGGCTGGACTGTTAAATTATGATATTGAAAAGGAAAGAAGGGGAAGTGGACAGGAACCGGGAATAAGGATGGGGAGATTCAGCAAGCTCGAGCTCGGTCCCTGGGGAAGCAGAGAAAGGGCGTGGCTGGCGAGATGGCCACACCCCTTCTGTAAACGTGGGAGGACGAACCCAGCTCCTTGGTGGGACGTGAGCACCAAGAAAGTATGGCTAGCCTAACAAGAGAGAAATTTTTAGACACCGACCACGCACAGCTTGATTCTCTGTCAATGCACGTTTTATTTTTTTGACCACACCTGTGCCCATGGCCGATGACCAGCAGGCACGGACCAAACGTCACAAAACAATAGTGTAAGGTATTACCCAGAGCTCTTCTTTCCACATGTTTGCCACTAACCCCCACCCTGTGACAGATTATATTCTCCCTAGAGGGCCACACCAACACGCGGCCCACTCCACATGCTCGCGATGTGACATGGACAAGCATGTCCATCCAGAGGTGGGCTCGGTGTTCCCTCCTCCTGAATGCAGGTGGACTTACTGCCTCAACCAGTGAAAGGACACTGTGTGGCTGATGAGGCTTGTTATCAAGAGCCACATAGCCTTTGCTTCTCTCTCTCTCTGTCCTCCTTCCCCTCTTATACTTGGGACCCAACCACCACGTGTGAGAAGGTCTACAGCACCATGATGTGGCTGCCTGAGCATGTGAGGGTCTTCCAGCTGACCGCCCCAGCTGGGCTCCCAGCCAATAGCATCCAGATACTGAATTTACAAGCCTTGCAATGATTCTAGCCCCTGGTGTTTGATGATTTCCAGCTGAGGCCCACACATGGCCAAACTGAGATAACTTGTCCTCACTGTGCCCTGTGTTGAACGCCTGACCCACAGAAACCCTGAGGCATAATAAATGAGCATCACCACTTTGAGCAGTAACTAAACAACACGCCACCTTACCTTTACCATTGCACTCTGGTTAGGACGTTAAAAGAAAAAAGTGCCAACTATTTTTTTGTTCAAAGTAGTTTTTCAAGAATCTTTTCAATGACAATAGCTTTAAAAAATCAAAAATTCCTAGCATCTGACTATCAAAAAACAGAGCCCTAAAGAACTTAGAGGCAGGCATAACATTTATGACTTAAGCAACAAATTTGTAAAAAGGCAAGATGCAAGAGTGAGTTTCCCAGTTTAAAAAGAGACTTAAAAAAAATAAAATAAGATAAAATAAAACAAAACGAAACGAAACAAAACATTTTTAAAAACTTTTGCCAAAGAAAGTCTGAAACACCAGACGAGGGGCTTCGCTGCAGTCAGACCAGAGGGGTGGATGGGTATCTATCTCAACAGATGCCAGTGGAGCTGAGAAGGAGGGTGAGGGACAGGGAAAATCAGATGTCTCCCGCCAGCACCGAAAGTTGATGACCTGGGAGTAGATGGGCCACCTCAACAATCCATGTTTCGGGGTCAACTTAATATCAACCATGGAAGAGAAGTATGAACAGGATTCACCAGGAATTGACCCAATTAAATATTCTGCCAACAATGGGAGAATGGGGCGTGGTGATCGGGGAGGAGGTGCTTGAAATGCTGTTTAAGTTTACTTATCAAAAAATTAAGTGATGTTCTTTACATATCCAACCTGTAGCTTAAGGAATTTATACTTTCGGCACCATTGTGATGCTCATCATCCCTGCAAACGCTATAACCTCCAGGAGGGGAAGGACACGAACGGCCCAGAGTAGGCACTCAATGAATTTGTTGTGTTAATTAGTAAATAAATGAATGAACAGTGAATTCTAAAGCACTCTGCTGTGGAAATAAGAGAACGTGGATCATCTCACCTCTGTCTCCAATAAGCCAGATCTACTTAAACAGGTCTCTAACCCTTTAGGAGCCTAAGTGTCCTTGTCTATAAAATTAAGTGATCTCTAATTGTCCCCGCAACTCTAATATCCCACTGTACCGTAAGTCACTACAGAGCAGGGATCAAGATTCAATCATTTTTATGGCCCCAGGACCTACCACAGTGCCTGGTAAATAGCAGGTGCTCAATAAATATTTGTTGAAGGATGAGATGAACATTATGCTATGTTTCAAACCCTAACAAGGACAATGTGTAATTTGGTTGCCTTTTCAAGTACATAAATGTTAAATGAAAACTAAAGAGAAATAACAAACCGAGAATGTCATAAAGTCGTTTTCATGGTACAGTAACATTTCTTAACTGCCCAGCGTTTAAGGAGTAATGGCTTTGTTGCCCAGGAGTGTGACACGGTGATTTGCTCTGACTTGCCTCCTAGTTATTCTGAGCGACGGCCCCTCTGAGCTGTCTTTTGGTGGGTAGCTGTTGCCCCTGGTGCATTTTTGATCAAAAGTACATACGTCCTGTCATCTTTTATAATCCTCAGAACCTGAAGATTGTCTTTTACTTAAGTTTTCTGAGCTGAAATTAGGTTTGAATAATAATCAGGATTGTGGATCTTCTAAAGCAAGGGGACTTTATGAGAAAATGCTATCTTCTGATTCTTCCAGGCATAGAATTTCAGAGTTGAAAGATTTTCCCGTCCTAGGTTTTTATCTTATTAATATTCTCCTTTGCAATTCAAGTACCGAGAACTGGAAAAATCTCTCCTGTCCTGCAGCAACGCATTAAAAGCTCCTCGTAACACGCAGCACCAGAGTCCTGCCATAATTTAGTGAAATTGAACATCGCACTGTGACTGCTAATTTTCCATCAAGATGACTCCATCTCTAACCAAGAAAAGAAAAGGTAAAATCCTGATAGGAGAAAAATATTCCTTTTTCTAATTATTGTGAAGACTCTGCAACATGTTGGGGTAAATATACCATTTGATCTTTACCTTAATTTCTGCCACAACGTTCTACTAAAGATCCTGCTGGCTAGAGTATCAGAACTGACAGTTTCTCTTTTAATCTTCCACCTGGTAAACCCAGTTATAAATGGATAGTGATATGCATTCTGTTCTGGTGACTGCTGTATCAATGTATTCATTACTAACCTTTATTTTCAATTATTTGCAGTTTGGAATTTAGTCCCTGAAGTCAATTTGGGTGAGTTGCTCTCTTTTAATAAAAGAAACTAAACTAGCCATTCTGCAGTTGCCAAATAATCAGTTAAAAATACGAACACATGTGTGTTATCCCTTAGTTTATAAGCATGCTTTTAAACTTTCCTGATATGTGAATCACCAATGCAAAGTAATGTTTTGCCATGATCCATTAATTTTAATAGAATCTCATTGTGCCTTTGCAGTGAGATTAGTACGATTTGACTGCAGATCTGGAGGAAGCATTTTTTGTTGGTGGTTTAGTCCATAGTCATATATAAATAATAATTGCACCTTTTTTAAAAGAAAGCACCCACTAGCTGCCCTGAAGAAAATGGGTAGTTGTTTATTTCCTAATATTGGTAGTTGCAGTCATTTTAACAAGTGTTAAAACAAGTGATGTCTCTGCCGTGGCCAGTCTTACGCAGAAGGTGATCGTGTTTGGATGAAGCAGCCTGCCACCAATGGGGTGTGATTTGAGTCTCCCCCCTCCATGAAGTCTTCCCCACTGCACAATATGGAACCCACACACTACTCATCCCTCTGACCGAATGAGATCTCTCAAAATGCAAACATGTTACCTGAGGATCACGATATATTGTCACACCATGTCGCGTGAATGCTAAGGAATTAATTTAAGAAATTAGCTAATGAGTCAGGTCAAAGACTTGACCTGAAACATAAAATAGGCCTCAAAACAGAAGTAACGAATTATATTTTTAAACAACCCTCTCCAAGATATTTTATGCATGCCACTCTAATGATTTACTTGGCATTTGTTTACTTTTAGGTAATTATCTTTGCCTGTGTTTCCTAGAGATCAAAGTCCAAGGCAGAAACTGGAGGCCAAGGTTTTACGAGAGGTGCAACCCCAGGAAAGCAGCGGTGAGGAGGAAGGATGAAAATGGAAAGGAAGGAGAACAAGCTCCAACGAAGTGGTCCATTACTGAACTGCCTACACAGTCCTAGGAAACACAGTCAGCTGCTCAGTCATGTGAGTGACACCTCCAGCCCCTCTAGTCAGCTGTGTGGAACCACTACACCTGAGAATGGCCGGTGTGGACAGGAAGGGAGGGGTGTATCCGCCAGGGTCCTTAAAATTCTGTTTATCATTAGTCAAAGGTCACCCTCTAAGTGTCAAGTGCCCACTCGTTTTTGAGTTATGATATCCAGTCCCTCTGGGAAGATGCTAGAGAAGCCTGATCCGTAGCCGACAATGCAATGCTTATTCTGAGCCCAGAAGTGCAGGGGACGTCATAGCCTTTATGAGTTTGGTCAAGTCAGATCTGAGCCAAGAAGCCCTGTTTCGGTGGACTAAGTGGAGTCCATGCTGCAGGCCAGACAGTCGTGGTAGCGTTCAGACAGTGGCACTCTGGGTCGGGCTGTCCATCGAGCAATCGCCCGAGGCCCGGAGGGCAGGTGGGTCTGAGTAAATCTAGGAAGCACATAAAATGGTCTGCTACCCAAACCTGGCTCTGTCTGTTTTTGTCAAATAGGCGATGTGCCCCGATGGCAGAAATCTCCCCCTCCCACCCTGGCACCTCCACATCCCCAGAAGCCGAGGCCAAGGTGTAGCACATCGGACTGAACAAAGCCTTGTTACGATACGATTTCGTAAATGCTCACCTGATCTGCCCATTCTGCCCACTAGAATGCCGACTATCACTGCCAAGTGGGTTCTTCCATCTCAACTGCTTACCTATAGAAGTTTTGGAATACGAGCCTTTCATTCGGGTCATTATTTTTAAAACAGCAAAAAAAAAAAAAAAGAAAAAAGAAAAAAGAAAAACACTCCTAGGATACTGCAGTAGTTGACAAGACATGCTTTGGAATCTAACAGACCTAGTGACATACTCGGGTAACGTCACTAGATCTTGGTTTTCTTTTCCGAAAAATGGGGATAATAATATCTACTTCATTTCACTGCCGAGAAGCATTTCGGATGTGCCACGCTGGTTAGGCAGGGAACTGTGTTGCTCAGACACCTGCTTCCTGTATGATTCAAGGGTAGGATTGGCCAGAAGAGGAACTTGCCCAAAATTTGGGAGGCGGAAGTGAAGCAGCAGGGAAAGGAAGGGCTGGAGACCTCCTTTGTCGTCAGACGCGGTGACGGTCACACAGCAGTAACCGGCAGATCCCAGCTGCTATTGTCTTTCCTCGGCTCTGCATCCGTATGTCTCCCCAACTGCTGGATCTGCACATTAGCAGCAGCCACAGGCTCAGCCCCAGATGCTTGGCTGCAGACTCAGGGTCCCCTTCAAGCACCTCCGCCTGCCAATCCCCCTTGGGCAGCGGAACACGTTTTTTCCCCCCAGATTTCTCTGAGAGCTCTGAGTTGTCTCTGCGCTAGTGCTTCAGGAGAACTGCTCAAGGACACCCCGACCTTCCACCTCCCGCTTTCACCCCTCCAGTGTCTCAGCTCCTTTCACTGCTGGGTAACGTACCTGCTCTCCCAGGGGGCCATCTGCTTTGTAGCCTTTGCTGATTTCTGCGGTGTAACAACTCCCGCTTTTCAAGCTACCAGCATTAAGTCACTGAAGTCAGAGCTGGGAAGACAGGTGCGCAAGGGCTCTTGAAAGACTGCGTGTCCTGGCCCCAGAGCGCCCCTGAATAGGCCCCTCCGTCCCCAACACGTGCCATGGCTGCTTCCCAAACGGAGCTCAGACTCCCACGTGGAGATGGGAGCACCACGGGTATCCTGCTCCGTACAGCACCAGGCCCATGGAAACGTTCAGAAAATTAAAGCCAGTGTGTACAGAAACCAATTCTGACGCGGTGGCTGGATCTAAAGCTGCTAAGGCCGTGTACTTACTTGCAACCTACAAGGGAAAAATTGGTCCAGAGATAGAAGGATTGCTCCAACTGATGCAAGAATAATTTTTACGTAGATTAACACAAGGCCATGGCATTTCTTTACGAATTAAGTAAACAAATTCCGTTTCCTACAAAACAAGTATGGATTAAGTAAATAATAGAGTATTTTGCACACGCAGCAGTGGAAGGCTGCTTTCTATGAATATTAAGCAGCAATTCTGTAGTTAACATCAAATGACTATTTCAGGGAAATTTATAGATACTGAATCTGTCCAAATGCTTCTAGCTCCTTTCCAATAAACTTAATACCAGACAAATCTTGTGTAAATTTAAATTTAAATACCGCCCTTCTCTCCCTTTCTGTTCTCTTTGTCAGCTCTGGCTTCAGTCACAGAATGTAAATACCCTTATCTCATCTGTGAAGCACTTTGGAAATTCAAAGCACTTGACATACAGGATTTTCTTCCTGGGCTTACCAAATAGCATAATGACTTATACTTGCTTTTAATTTTAACCAAGCGTCTTAGGTTTGTAATTTCTGTTTCCCCAGCTGAAGATGACTAAGTCAAAGCTGACTTTGGAATTGACTGGGGGTGGATTAGCAAATGGTTAATTTAGGCATGAAAACGCACAGCAAACCGCCCATCCTTCCTCACCTCAAAATCAGTGAAACTTTTAGCCAAACCTTGCTGCGAAAACTGTCTCTCCAGATACTGTAGACATTCCTTTCTCTTTGCCCTGGAGCCATATTATTTGCTGATCCTCTGCTTTGCTTTACAGAATTCCACATCTTAAACCTCTGCGCTCTGCAAAGGACGCTTCTCTCTATATCAGGGCTTTCATTTAAACGACAGAGACTTTCAGTCTCTCAGTCAACAATTGTTCAAAATTTATCTTTAAGTTATCGAGCTTATTTCTGAGGAGATTTGCTTTCCTCTAAAGTGCGCGCTCCGCCAATAGTGGCTGCCTCTCGTAGTCACCCAGAGGTGACTTTTTGTTCTTTCTTTTGATCTCTCTTTCTGTCTCTTTGAACTGCACTGTAGTGATGGGAAGGATTTTCTAAATCCTGGCTAGGATAGGAGGGGGCTGAGAAAGAAAACAACATCTCGGTTACCTATCACGCGAACCAAACGTCCCTTATTGTGCAGAATTCACTACATCTATATTATTTCTCGTATAAACCTATCGAACTAAAGAAGGGGGGAGTCATTCCAGGCAAAGGAAAGAGCGTGTCCAAAAGCGTGGTGATTAGAGGAAAAATACTGCAGTTCAGTGTTAGGAAATTAGCCAAAGATGGGACAGTAGCGGCAGGTTTCACAACTCCATGATGTGGTACTGGTCTCTGCTCCTGACCTCGGATCGGGGAGGTCTCCACTGTCATCCTCAGGCCAAGGAAAGGCTAGGCCATGGGAATGGAGCAGCAAACACCAATAGACACTTCTTTCTTTGCGCTATGCACTCTGCATATGCAAAAGAATGACATCAAACTGGCCGCCTCAGATCTCGCATAGCAAGCTAAGGCTCTGGACTTTATCGGGCAGGAAATGCAAATCCAGTGTATGGTTTTTAACATGGAAGTGATATGAGCACGTTCGAACTTGAGACCAAGACTAGGGGCAAGACCCACCGGGAACTATTGCCATAACCCACGCCAGAAGTGGCAGAGGTTTGACCTAAGGTAGTGGCCAGGACATGGAGACAAGGCAAGGGCTTACTAAAACCTGAATGTTCCCTCTAAGGCTTGGGGACCTAAGGACTCCAGGGTGACTGCAGCTCTGACTTGGGAAATGGGTCGATTTCAGCTTCAAAGGGAGAACAGAAAACGAGAAGAGGGTGAGCTGTGCTGTTGATGTGCTGAGCGTGGGATGCCCACGGGTAACCACACAAACCGACCACAAAGGCCGTGGGCTGTCTCCCGGGCCCCTCCCTTCCTCTCTGCCCATGCCTCCTGAGGCTCCCTTAAGGACACCTGCATTTCTGCCCATCCCCATACACTTAGCCCTTTTCTCTGCTCACAGTCTTCACTCTTTTCAAAGGGTCTTACTGAATTGAAATCATCTATCTTCAACGCAGAAATAACTCCCAGTTCCAGATCTTCACTTCGGATTTCTCGCTGAGGTCCAGGCCCTTCAATCTAGTTGCTTACAAAGCATCTCCCACCATCTCTTAGGCACCTCAACTCCACACAACCAAAATCGAATTCATCCTCTCCCAACCCATATGGTCACACCTATTTCTCTTTCCATATTCTATTTTTCGTCATGACCTTTCTCTCTTAAGTCAGAAACCAGGGTTGTTACTCTTGCTGCTTCCTCTCCTTGCGCCCAACATTTCACTGGACGCCAAATCACTTCGTTCTGCTCCTTACTTTTTATCTCTTCTCTCTGTCACCCCAGCCTCAGGGCTGGACCCTCCTACCTGGACCCTCTGCTCTGCATCTGGCCCCTTTCCCAGATTGTCTTCTGGCTAGGTTGCCAGAAGTTTAAGTGCAAATCTGATTGTGCTGCTTAAAATACTTTTCCACGTCTGTGTGCCCTCGAGGATACACTACCAGCTCCTAGGTGAGCACTGAGGTCTTTAACATTTAGGCTTTACCCATTTCTCCAGTGTCATTTCATAACCCCCCAGCACACGCTGCTGTAGCAGCTTGGCTACTTGTCCCTTTCTGCCTCCTGCTCTGCCCTCCACCCTAGGCCTATCTGCCCCCGAGGTTTATTCTTGATGAGTCATCAAGGAGAACTTCCTGTCTCAGGCAGAGCCAGACGCTTCCTTATTTACCTCGGTAGCACATCAAGTATTTCTTCTCCCTGTTCTAGGGATGGACTCTCATTAGTGTACTTCGTTTACCTATCCTATCCTCCTCCCAAGTCATAATCCCTTCCAGGGTAAGGACCATATTCTTCTCCCCAACATTTGGCATGGTGCCCGGAACACAGTGGTCCTTTAATAAATGTCCTTCAAATCAGCAAATTAACAGATATAGGGAGACAAAGACGCTCTTATGTTCCTCCTGGAACCAACTCGTGATTTCTCGCTTTCTCTTCCTGTGATATAGCATTTACTTCCATACTCAGCTTCCCAACAGCAAATGAATAAAGAGAAATAATAAAGGATATGCATTTGTTGTCTGAAAAAAAAAGCAACACTTTCACTTCTCCAACAGAGACAAACTTTTTCTCGATAATAAATTTTAAAAGGAATTCATTGCATGAGTTCTTGCACAAGGAACATTGAACAACGTAATGGGCAGTATCTTTAAGCAGTTTTTATAGGAGCTACAGAAATATTCTTCGCTTCACTATTTTCAGTCTTAATGCTTTAAAAAAAGAGAGCGAGAGATAAAGACTTAACACTAAAACATGATTCATGAAAGAGTTTCCACTGAAAAAGGCTACGTTAATGAGTACCGAAATTGAGAGTCTTCCAGTGATCAAGAATACAGCATAGTACACATAGGAAACTACACATCAACAAACAAACTCTATTTCTCAAACATCAGTGGTCTCAGCCAGGCTTCGACAGGATCTAAATGACAGCCCCAAAATTGGGATTCTCTGAGAGCCTACAATACTCCTACTCATTCGAGGGTAGCTATTTGTAGAATGTAAACTCTTGCCAGAATGAGAAAAGAATTTGGCCCAGTGAATAAAAACACAGAAAATAAATCTCGGAAACCATGGAAGGAGGAGAGGTTCTAGGCTGGTCGTCCAACCACACTGTTTGGATTTGCGTCACCACACAAAGGCCGTCCAAACAAAGTCACCAGTACACGGGCTTATCATTAGCCCACGAGCACGCCAAGACCATAAGAAATTTCATCTCTCTCTCTTTCTCTCTCTCTCTTTCTCCCCCTTCCCCTCCCCCCTCTCTATTTATTTATTTATTTATCAAAATGCACTAGTAATTTTTTTTCTTTCACCTCTCCCTACAAAGACAAATATAAATTCATCAGGCATTAAACCTCTGGAAACGGAAGAGTAAGGTACCCAAATAACTTGGAGTGGGGTTGGGGTAAATTGTCAAAGGAAGAGTAAGGGGCCCAAATAGCTAAGGATTCTTCAGAATGCAAAACACTGGAGTCAGCACCCTGCTTGCAAGTAGGCCGCAGCACAGAGGACGAGAGTTCAAATCAGAGGAGAGTCAGGTAGAACGACACAGCCTGTGTCAGCCCAGACTCCCCCATTGCAGAACACTGACAAAAAGTCTGAGCGTGGCAGAGTCGAAATGCAGTTATCGGAATCATCATGAAAGCAATCATCGGAACCCAAAAGAGACCTTCACAATAACAAAGAAAGCAAGGAAAAAAAAAAAGTTGCAGTAATTATTTTCACATCTAAATCGGCTGAACACTGAGACCTCTAATAAAGAAAATGAAAGCTAACTCCTAAAATAAAACTGCTGGAAATATATCAGCAAGACAGTTTTCTAGAGCAAAGTAAGTAGATGTTGCTTCAGTATTTGATTGATATGTAATCTAAACATATTGACTTATGTGTAATTAACAAAAGAGTTTAATTAATCTGCTGATTGAAAGTGTCATCGATCTCGTTCAAGTGAATTTTAATTCAAAGATAATATCATTACGAGTATTATGCTCAAGTAATTTCATTTAATTAATCATAAAACTTGTTCTCACATATGCCTTTAGCCTCAATAAATCATAAAATCGCTGACAAATTTTCTTTCTGGGAGAAAATTAAAAATATCAATTTGAAGCACTTTATTTTATTTTATTGCTTCATATGTTTTGAAATGAAAATGAAATGTTCAAAAGATAACATCTTCCTTTTTCTCTCCACTTACATAGTCACATAGGATGACAATTCTTTTGTGAGCGTTCCTATACCCAGGAATAAAATAACATTCTAAAAATTATTTTAAAGAAAAGGAGGTGCTTTTTCAGGCTTGAGGAATATCTGAGTTTGTTTTTCTGAAAACTTGGCAGAAAAACAAGGATCAACTACTGAATAATCATTCAAATAACAGGTCTCCATTAGGCTGAATTACCGACATGGAACTATTGCAGTAATTATCATCGTCCCTTCATCCTATGGAATAAGTCCGAACGAACGAAATACACTTCGGGCTAGAAAACAGATTCCCCCAAAGCCGATTAATGCTCCCAAGCTAGTAGGCTATTAATTAACAATTACTTCTACCCAGTGATGCCCAGGCATCCTGGGTTGCTGAATTTTGCCCTAAACCACCAGAGTCCACTCATTGAATAGTGATAGTTCTTTCTAGGGTGATTTACAGAATATGTGTCCATACAATGCTAAATGTCTTCCCTCCTCATCCTTGAGAAAGATAAATGGTGAGCAAATAAGGAAAAACCAAAACAGATATAAGCTCAAAAGAGAGACCGTTAACACATGGCACTAAGTTATAACTAAACGGCCTATGAAGGGTAGGAAGGAAGGAAGGACACAGGTAGAACCCAGAGGCAGCTTAGAAAGGGATGTGGGGAGAGACATGAGGAAAGGGTGGAGAGAATGGAGCAGTTTCCTGCCTCTTTCTCCCCGCCAGTGTGAATACATTTGCACTTCATACAGCGAGACCTAATTAAACCGAAGCTCACTTTCCAGGAAACCCAAGGTCACGGACACCCTGTCTTCTTTAGCAATCAAAATGCCAAGAGAGCATCAGAGGTCTGAAGAAAGGCAAATGTAATTTTGAAGAAAAGTCCGATGCTTTTTCAGGATGCTCGGATTGCTACCATAACGCTCATCTCCTCCTCAAACACAATTGTCTTGAAATAAATAAGTAAATCCAACGATTCTTTTTTTCTCCAAAGAAAAAGCTTAGAATATGAGGTGGTGTGAAAAAATATCCTTTTCATTCATAGGCTACAGAGTCTCTTAAATTGATACATGGAAGTTCTAGAAGATTCACTGGTAAACAATGGTTCTCATGGCCAACCCATTTTTCTAGTCTTGGCCTAGTGTAGAATATATGGTTTTTACCTTTACTGAATTAAATGTGGCAGAAATTTATTGAGCACCCATTACATCCAAGGTAGCATGCTATGAGTTATGGGGTAGTCAGATATAAAATATCGCTGGCTTTCAAAAATTCTACAATTTTGAAGAATGACAATGGATAACAAAGGAAGACAAGTAAACACATTAAACAATGACTCCGATAGAGGCAAAATAATGTAAAGGCCGTGAAAAGATACAAACAAAATGAGGTAAAGTGTCAAGGAGAGTGTCTTAGTCTGTTCGGCACCCTATAACGAAGTACCATGGATTGGATGGCTTATAAATAATGACGGCCATTTATTTTCTCAATTCTGGAGGCGAAATCTTGGAGATCATGGTACCAGCATGAATGGGTTCAGGTGAAAACCTTCTCCTAGGTTGTAGACTTCCACCTTCTTGTGGAGAACAGAACGGGGAGCATGCGCTCTGATGTCTCCTCTTAGAGGGCACTAACCCCAGTACAAGGGTGCAGCCCTCAGGCCCTCATCTAATCCCAATCACCTTCCAAAGGCCCCACTTTTTAATGACATCACTTTGAGGGGTAGTTTCAATAGCTGACTTTCGCGGAAGCAAACATTCTTACCTAAACAGAGGAAGAAATGATACCTGGTTTCTTTGGGGGCATTCATTCATTCATTCATTCAAAAACCATGTCCTGCGTTCTGCCCAAGGCCCATATGGTGTACAGACAGGTATCCAGTGGTGAACAAAACAAACAGAAGGGAAAAATAATAAAGGACCAGTTTGAGTGTTAGGTACTTTTTTCCTTTCAATGGCTTATTACGTATCTTCTTTCACATGCTCACCAATACACGAAAGTGTCAGACTTTATTTTTCGATAAACAGAGGGAAACCATGTTGTTTCCTGTTTTAAAATACATTTTTCCAAGTAACTACTGAAATTCAGAGCTTTTCTAATTTCATATGTCTAATGTTCATTCACATCTCAACTGTGGCTCGTCTTCTATACACTCTGACTTTTTTTCTATTTTCTATTTGTCTTTTTCCTAATAATTTGTAGAAATGTGTTGCTGTTGTTTATTCTGGATACTGATTCTTTATCACTTGAAGAAAACATCTCCTCTGAGTCCACAACTTTCTTTTGAACTTTGTTTATGAAATATTCTGCCTTGTGGAGTCAAATCTATCTACCTTTCCTTAATGGATTGAACTTTTTGTTCTTTTTTAAGAATTCCTTTTTTGTTCTAAGTTCACATTTTTTTGTACAATATTTTTATGGGTTTTTTTTTTCCAGTGTGTTTTAGAGTTTCGTTTTTCACATTTTTGTCTGGAATTTCTTTGTGTATGGTGTAAAGTAGTAATCTAATTTTCATTAGCTTTCCTTGCAGAAAGTAATTTGTCTCAACAGCATTATTTTATAGAATATCTTTTCCCCCACCGATTTCGATGCGCCTTCAGCAACAAACTGAATTCTGCACTTAGGTTATTTTTGTGGTCTTTCTGTCGTTCCTCTGATCTACTTATAAATTCCCCTGGTGTTTTCTATTTGCTGCATTTTCACTTTACTTTGTTTATTTTCTTGTCCTTGTTTCTGTTGATTAGTCTATTTTCCTCTCCTCTGTTTTCATTTACCTAGTCGAAGTTATATAGGATGTTTGTTCCTTTAGTAATTAAACCTAATTTCTCATATTCATACACACACACCACATATATATATGTAATTAAATTAAAAGTTTTTATAGCAAAGGTTAAGGTCATCTGTCTTCCTTCCAAACTAAATTAGGACCTTTACATACTCTTGTTACCGATTCCAACTTGGGTGCTGCCGGGGCGGCAGGTGTGCAGAGGTGTAGTGAGCATTTTTTCTCGGTGTTTCCTCACTGACAGAGTGAAGAATCACAGGTCAGTGAGATGTAGAAAAGATTTAATAAACGTATATTTCAGAAAGACAAAGCACGCCTCAAGGAGGCAGATGATTTTAGCGAAGAGCTGTACCAGAACACTAACAGCCACCAACCACCGCCACCACAAAAAGAGACCCCAGAAGTAGAAATGTCTGTGTCATATTTGGGCTGTGCTGGGTGGTTCCGAAGGCATTGCTAGGCGATTGGCAAGGGAGGTCATTTTGATTGACAGCTGGCTGCTATACGAGTTTGCCTAGTGTGCAGGTAGGTGCATATCCAGAATTCTAGTGCCATTGGGTGTTCTTTGGGTGGTCTTTAGGAAGGGCCCTTTGTCGTCTCTTCCCGTCACTCATGTCTGACTTACTACCCAGCTCTTTACTCCCCTTCAGAATTTCCCACCACCTGCCCTGCTATTGTGCCATTATGCTTTTATTTTATTTTATTTTATTTTATTTTATTTTATTTTATTTTGGTTCATTTTATTTTAAGTACATATTATGAAAAATATTGTTATTATTCTCATTGATTTTAATGTCAATTCTCACTTAGATTTACCACCACAATTTATTTGTTCCCTTTGCTACTTGCATTCTACTTCTTCTTTCTGAATATATTTTTGCTTCAATCTAACGTAAGTCATTTAGTAACCTTTTTAGAGAGTGTGATCTATTAGTATAACTGTGGGCAGGGAACTTTCTAAATCCTAGTTGGCCTAAAATGTCTGTATCTTACTTTCACTCTTCTATTTAATTGTTTGAATAGGTAAAACAAGCACCTGATACAAATTACAGAACTACAAAATATCACTTTTAAATGATAGGTTATAGAAACCATTAGGAATTTATAAATTCCCAATTGCTTGCCTTTACGATTTTGAAAATTATTCCACTACTTTACGACAACTACTGCTGCTGAGAAGGATGCTGTCAATCTTATTACTGTGAGATTATCGTTAACCTTTTATTTTTTCCTCTTCATTGGCTTTTAAGATTCTCGTATGCTTGATATTCTGCCCTTGCACTATTAAGAGCCTAGGTGTGGAATTCAATCTTTTCTTTCTTTCCTTCTTTCCTTCCTTCCTTCCTCCCTCCCTTCCTCCCTCCCTCCCTTCCTTCTTTCCTTCCTCCCTTCCTTCCTTCCTTCCTTCCTTCCTTCCTTCCTTCCTTCCTTCCTTCCTTCCTTCCTACTTTCCTTCCTCCCTTCCTTCCTTCCTTCCTTCCTTCCTTCCTTCCTTCCTTCCTTCCTTCCTTTTCTTTCTTCTACTTCTTAGTCTTCCAAATGGCCAATTTTACCATTTCTTTGCTCAGGCACTATGGGATCAACTAGCCCAAAACCACTTTTTAAGTGAGTTTCTGGCCTCAGGTTCTTGCTCCGCATGGGTCCTTAAACTTGATACCTGTCCCTGCAGGTAACTCAGTCCTGGAGTGGTGACCTGGTCAGGCTGTTTCTATCCCTAGCCTAAGATAGTGCTTATGTCAGGCTACAGCCCCAGCACAGAGATCGGTGATTTTTTTTCCCTATACAAGGAAGCAAAGCCCATTCGTAGCCCAACGCCTCACACGGGAAATTCAATTTCTGGTGTCCCTGCCTCAACCCAGGGCTTGTGGGCTTAACTCCGCCCCCAAGATGGCTAATGCCTCCCGTGCTGGCTCCAGGCCGGCCTGAGGGCAGCGGCTTTGCAACCTACACCCCACTTCTGGTTCCCTTTTCGTTTTTAGCATCAGAGAGCCTCCTTCTTGCTCTTAGGTGTGCCGATGCTAATTCTCACTTTTAAAATATTTTACCTGGCACTTTTATTAATTAAGATTAGGAAACATGTTTCTTCGTGTTTGATCTATTCTCTCGTCCGGGATATTTCTTGGTGTTTAATGTCACCAAGGTTGGAAACCGGGCAACCACACGAGATCCCTCCCTCTTACTCAGGCAGTTACGAATCCGTATCTATTCCATGCCTAAAGATCCCTCGATTGTACCCCACCTTCTTCTTTGGGTCACCTCTACTGTGGTCAAAGCCAATTCCTTCGTTTAAACTGTCAGACTTTCTTATCTGAAAAATTTTTTTTTCAAATAACAAAACTTTGGGGCTCCGGGTTTTATTTTAGCAAGTGAGGTTGCATTCCTTTTTGTCTCCTAATTGTTCTCCTCTATCCCTTCCAATCCAACTTGTACAGTAACACTAAGTTAATATCTACTTAAAATATTGTATTTATGATTAAAATCGTGTTTTCTTATTCAGTAAACAATGTTAGAACATTGGCGTGCCTTTTTGAAAAAAACAATTAAAATTAACTCAAACCTCAGTATCAATCACATATGTGCAAACTAAAACCTACTATAGTCTAGAAACTGTAAAAGTATCAAAGAAAAACATCATTTTAAAATGAGCCTGGAGTGAACAAATCTTTCCTAAGCAAGACGCAAAACCCAGAAACCATAGAAAAAGAAATCTAGACCTTACTTTATGTAAATTTTAAATTTTCTTATAAAAAATCAGAACAAAGTTAAAAGACAAGTGCCCCAGCTGGTCAAGATGGCGGAGCAGGGAAACATTGTGCTTGCCTCTCACGACCACATCAAAATTACAACTAAACTCCAGAACAGACATCATGGGGAGTCGCCTGAACTCTAGATGAATAGAAGTCCTACAGTTGGGGACGCAGAAGAGGCTACCGAGACTGGCAAGAGGGGTGGAGATGCAGAACGGGCTGGCCCCATACCCACATGTGGTGGTTGAGCATCAGGAGAAATATCTCGGCAGTGGAGATTTCCCCAGAGGAGTGAGGGGTCCCAACCCCACAGCAGGCTCTCACTCAGGGTTCCATTGCTGGCAAGAGGAATCCCCACAACTACCTACTGAAAGACTTACCTGCTCTGAGTGCCAACGCTGGGGCACCAGCTTGAAAGGTGCTGGGGACACACCGAGAGGAACTGAGTTGTCTGGCTTCACAGCGAGGGCTGGAGGGGCGGCTTTCTCTAAGGCAGAAGTGCTGGCAGAGGGCATTACCCGAACCAGTATACAGACACAGGCAGCCGCCATTATGAGTCTCCAACTGGTTAATACAGGTCGCTCCGCCCAGGTGATTCCCTAAGGCCCCTCCTCTCCCAAAGTATGGGCCCACCCAAGCTGCCTCCAGTGGTATATTCCATACAAATGGCCTGTTTTGGCTCATGCTGTGGACTTTCTAAAATCTCTCAAATGTTCACAAATTCTACACAAGAAGCATCTGGCCTTGGCATGCTCTGTACCTCTCGCTGAGCAGCTCCAAGCCCAGCACTAGTGGCAGACGGCCTCAGTCTGTGGCTTGGCCTCTCGAGGTACCTCCAAGCCCACCGCAGGTGGTGGCCATCTGCAATTGCTTGCCAGGTGGCTCTGGCCATCTGTGATTGCTTTCCAGGTGGCCCTGGCCATCTGCAATTGCTCATGCCAGGTGGCCCTGGGCAGGACACAGGCTGTGGCTGAACTAGGCCTGTGATGGGGCCCTCCCAGGAAGCCCTGGCCTGCAAGTCCAGTGGCCGGCTTCCATCTGAGCCAGAGCACCACGCAGGGCTACATCCAAGGATGACACACCCAAAAGGCAGACTGGGAAGGCACCAGAGCCCTGCTAAAACAAATTCTGCTCTGGAGCGTTAGCCCCTGCATAATAGCTCCTCCACTGTAGTGGCTGGCCAGTCCTCACAACCAATCACCTGAGGGTCGATCTCTCCCATTGTCATGCAAACAAAAAACAAGGCTCAACCACAACAGGAGGGCAGACACAACACATACAGTGGACACACCTGAGGCACCTGACTTGGGTGACCAGGGAGACTTCATACTGGGCCTCATAGAATACCTACTACACAAGGCCACTCTGCTAAAACGGGCAGACATAGCAACCCTACCTAATACGCAAAAACAAACACAGGAGGCAGCCAAAATAGAGAGACAAAGAAACACGTCCCAAATGAAAGAACAGAACAAAGCTCCAGAAAAAGAACTAAACAAAATGGAAACAAGCAATCTACTGGATGCAGAGTTCAAAACACTAGTTGTAAGAATACTCAATGAGCTTATGAGAGTAGATGAACTCAGTGAGAACTTTAGCAAAGAGATACAAAACACAAAAATGGAGATAGAAAACATAAAAAAGAACTAGTCAGAAATGAAGAATACAATAACTGAAATGAAGAATACCTTAGGAGGAATCAATAGCAGGTTAGATGAAACAGAGGATCAAACCAGCAATTTGGAAGATAAGGTAACAGAAAACAATCAGAGCATCAAAAAGAACAAAGAATCCCCAAAAAATGAGGATAGTTTAAGGGGCAGCATCAGGTGTACCAAAATTCTCAACATAGGAGTGCCAGAAGGAGGAGAGAGCAAAGAATTGAAAACCTACTTAAAAAAATAATAATGGAAAACTTCCCTAACCTGGTGAAGGAAATAGATATACAAGCCCAGGAAGCATAGAGAGTTCCAAACAAGGTGAACCCAAAGAGGTCCACACCAAGACACACCATCATTAAAGAGGTTCAAGACAAAGAGAGAATCTTAAAAGCAGCAAGAGAAAAGCAGCTCATTACCTACAAAGGAGCTCCCATAAGACTGTCAGCTGATTTCTCAACAGAAATTTTGCAGGCCAGAAAGGAATGGCGCAAAATAGTCAAAGTGATGAAAAACAAGGACTTATTACCAAGATTACACTACCTAGCAAGGCTATCATTCAAAATCGAAAGACAGATAAAGGGCTTCCTGACAAGAAAAAGCTAAAGGATTTCATCACTACCAAGTCAGTATTACAGGAAATGTTGGAGGGACTTCTTTAAGAAGAAAAAAAACACACACAAAAAGATAAAAAATATGAATAATAAAATGGCAATGCCTACATATTTAGAACCAATTACTTTAAATGTAAATAGATTAAATTCTTCAATTAGAAGATAAGATCGCTGAATGGGTAAGAAAACAAGACCCTTATACATACTGTCTACAAGAGACTCACTTCAGATCAAACACACACTTAGACTGAAAGTAAAGGGATGGACAAAGATGTTTTATGAACATAAAAACAAACAAATAAAAAAGCTAGAGTAGCAATACTTGCACCAGACAAAGTAGATTTTAAAACAAAGGCTATATAACAAGGGACAAAGAAGAACCCACTTATCTCACTTCTGGGAATTTATCTGAAGAAACTTAAAATACTCCTTCGAAGAGACATGTGAATCCATATGTTTGTTGCATCCTCATTTACAATATTCAAGATATGGAGGCTACATGGGTGTCCATCAATGGATAAATGGATAAAGAAGAGGTGGTGCATATATACAATGGAATATCACCCAGCCATAAAAAAGAAAAAAAAAAAAGAATGAAATAGCGCCACCCGCAACAACATGAATGCACGTAGAGGGCATTGTGTCGAGTAGAATTAGTCAGATGGAGAAAGACAAATGCCATATGATTCCACTTACATGGGGAACCTAAAGAACAGAGTGAAAAACAAACAAAACAGAAACAAACTCATAGGTACAGAAAACATTTTGGTGGTTGCCAAATGTAAGGGGAGCTAAGGGGTGGGTGAAAAGGAGAAAGAATTAAAAAGCATGAATTGGTACTTTGGTAGTTATAAAATAGTTATGGAGATGTTAAGGGTAGCATAAGGAATATAATCAATAATGTAATGACTATGCAGGTTGTCGGATGGGTACTAGATTTATCAGGGTGATCACATTGTACGTTATATAAATGTTTTTTCACTGTGTCGCATACCTGAAACTTATATAATATTATATATGAACCGTAATTTAAAAACAAAAAATTATTTAAAGTAATAAACAAAAAACAAAAATGAAAATAAAAGACAAGTACTAGATTGAAGGAAATTTTTAAATATTAAATATTTAAATGGTGAAGAATTAATATACAAATCATATAAAAAGCTCCTACATATTAATAAGATAAAAGTTAGCCTGAATTTTTAAAATGGACAAAGGATAAAACCTGGAAATTTACAGAATAATGAATACAAATAGGCAATATACATATGAAAAGATCCTTAGCTTCATTATTAATAAAGAAGATGAATATTTTTAAATAAAAATTTTGGCCCCCAAATCCCAAATTGGAAGAAACTTAAAGTATTGATAATTTTATTCATTGAAAAATGAAGTAGAAGAATGACTCGCTTAGGCCATTTTAAAAGTCATTTGACAATATTTTTCAAAAATTTAAATGCTATACTCTTTGATCCAACAATTCTACTTCCAGGAGTTTAAAAAAAAAAAAAAAAACACTTGCACGTGTGCACAAAAGTTATGTACAAAATACCCTTCTACTGCTTATAATAGCAAGTTCTTTCAATGAGAGAGGGGTTAAAATGAATTAGATCAAATGTGTTCTATGGAATACTATGAAACTATTATAAAGAATGAGGGGGGGTGGGGGTTGGGAGAATGGGGTGAAGGGTTAAAGAAGTGCAAATTATAGTCGATAGTCGGTCACGGGGACGGGGAGCACGGCAGAGGGAATGCAGTCGGCATTCGTATGATGGCGAGGTGGAGGGCCAGGGGAGGGAGGGAGCAATGGGGGGGGGGTCATTTTATGAACCGTATCTATGTCTAGCCAAGGTACTGTATACTTGAAACTAATTTAAATAAATAATTTTTTAATTAATGCAAAAAAATATAACAAAAACAAAAGAACCAGATAAACCGATATCAGGAAAGAGTTTCAGAAAATAGCAAATGAGAAAATATATGGGTCACTAACCAGAGGTGCAGCATTATCGTGTTTATGTTTTTAAACTAAGAAATTCGAGTCACAATGTGTCTGTGTATATATGCGTCCGTGTGTGTATACACACAGATGTACATATGGATGTATGTGTCACATCTACACACACACACATGCATAGAGAGACAAGTGAGGGACTTATAATAAACCAAATAAACCAAATTTACTGAGAGGAGCTATTAGCTGGTGGAGAGAGTGGTGAGAAAAGCCAGGATTTTCTCTGGATAGCTCTGAATTTTTTCATCTTTTTTAATCAAAATTATATTCATGCAACACATGTAACATTTTCAAAAACCGAAGCAGGCAGAGAATTTTGAAAATGCCAAAAAGGACCAAAAAAATAATTAAAGTCCCTTATAATCCCGTAATCACCTTTCTTAGATGAAAATCTGACCACTGTACGTGGGCCTCGAACACTCCCACTTCCCACAGGATAAATGCCTCAGCATGTGATACTTTTACTTCTGCCTCCTTTGCAGATTTGCATCCTGTTCTCCCTGCAGCAGTGACCTAACATTGGACCAGGACTTGAAATGTTTTGGCTACAACTACTATTCCTCTACCTGAAAAATACTCCCCCATCTTGACCAGCAAATTGCATTCACTCTTTATTCCCTTTTCTGTTTAGTGGGATAGTACTTAAGTGAAGGTTTTTTCCCCTCGTAGTGTTAGTTTATCTGTTCTGTTAGACATCTGAGGGAAGGGGTCCATCAGCTCCTTCCCCTACTCACCTACCTACGCACCCAGTGACTAGTGTAGCAATCAGGTCATAGTGGGCCACTGACTGTGTGAAGGGAGGCAGGCAAGCAACGGAGAAAAAATACAGGAAAGTAAGGTTTGCTGAGCCACAGTGGAGACTCAGCGTGAAACGTACTACCCTTCACCGCCATGGATCCAAATTTATCATTTGCCTGGCTTTCATTGCTTTCTCAAGCAACGCCTGACGCCCAGAGAGCAGAGGTGGAGACAAAGGCTGAGGGCACCAGAAGGGCACCTTAGCGATGACTAAGTGACTGTGACTGGTTGTGGCTGGTGAGGGAGCCAAATCTGGAGTGAACGCCCTGGGGCCAAGGGAGCGGTAGAAGTTAGGAGGTGGGGTTAAAGGCAAAACATCCCAGAGTTCTTTCACACGGTCATTCCAAAGTAGGTAAATAGGCATTTGGGAGGCACGGGGCTCAATAAGATAATTTAAAGATGGAGAGAATTCTTAGTGTAATTTCTCAGAGCTTTGGCTTTGGTAAACTGCTTTATAAACCTCAAAAGCAGGATGGGGTACCAATGTTTCCCAAATGTATTTGACATACATAGCGTATTAGTTTTCTAGGGCTGCTATAACAAGGTACCACTAAGAGGGTGTCCTAAGCAACAGAAATTTATCGTCTCAAGGTTTTAGAGGCTTGAAGCCCAAGATCAAGCTGTTGGAATGATTGCTTCCTTCTGATGGCCATGAGGAGAATCTGTCCCAAGCCTCTCCCCTGGCCTCGGGTGCTTTGCGAGCAATCGTTGACGTGCCTTGGCTCGTAGAGTCCCCCTGGTCTCTGCCTTCGTGTTCACATAGTGGTCTCCTTGTGTGGGGGTCTGTCTCCACATTTCCCCTTTTCACATTCGATTAAGGCTCGCCCTGTTACAGCATGACCTCATCTTAACTTAATTACAGCCACGACAACCCTATTTCTGAACGGTCACATTCTCAGGTTCTAGGGATCGGGACTTCAATATATGAATTTTAGGGAGACCCAATTAACATGGCACACAGCAGTAACCTTTGGCATTGACCATGCAGCAGAACCGGTGTCCTAATGAATACAGTCTTGGGCAAATCTGCTAGAATCAATTACGTATCATGAGGTTCCGCCCAAACAAGAGATGGCTAAAATAGGAGCGCTCATTCACCGAGACCCTAGAATCCACCAGGCAATCCAGGAAAGGTGACATTGTGATGATCATTTTGCAAATGAGAAGCCAAATTCTGATCATTTAAGACGCTTGGCTGAAGTGACTGAGCTGTGATTCAAACCAAGGGCCTCGCTGTCAAATCATTCCTCTCTCTACCTCAACTAGCTGCTTCCCCACGAATATAACCACCATTAACACGAGATCCTCACCGTGGAAATAATGAGGTTATTTTTCCATCCCTCACTAATGCCTAATCCATACTGAAAAGTGGATGAGTTTTGAGACAAAGCGAAGGCAGTGAGGCGTCCTTCTCCTCGTGGAAATAATAAATCTGTTTAATACGTGCGAAGCACTCCTGGTTAAATGTTTACCTTTTGAACCCTACACTGAAGGAAATGGTTTCCTGAAGCTTTGGCTCATCTTTTAGCAAACTGTCAAACTAAAAACTTGGGTGCTTCTTGATGAGGATTTTAACTGCACTATTGATTATAGTGCAGCTAGAAACCATTTTCACTCTTATCTTCATATGATTTAATTGACATTGAGAGGTATTTTAATTGAAACGTTAGACTTCCTCAGTAGAACTACCCTTTGTTTCTAGCAAGGCAATCTAGCTTTTATGCTTTTAATCGCCATCTGTTGTTCAATAAATGTCAAATCGTTCCTAATGGTCTCTCTAAGCATAGGGTTGGTTTTTTTTTTTTTTTTTTAATTTTCTTTTGTACTCAGTGTTCGTTATGGGCAAATGAGTCCTTGTCGTAAAAGAACGGCATTTCTCATGCTGCTTCCCTCCCGCTAGAAAGAAAAAGTGATTAGAAATAAAGAGACAAGAGAAATGCTTCTTCTTCTTCTTCTTTTTTTTTTTTTAATTCTTCCCAGCAGTGGAGAGATTTAGAAAGTCTATAAAAATGCTTTCTCTCAGCGATGCTAGTGATTTTAGCCCCATTCAAAGCATAAAAGGAACAGAGACCTCCAAAACCCTTTGACTCACTTAAATCATCTGAAATGATGAGAGGTTAGCATGTAAAAGAAGGGAGGTGCGGGAGAAAAGCCACCAGATGCAGCCAAGTTCAAGGTGTTCCAGGGCACTCTCGACTTCATGAGCCTATGAGGGCTTTTTTTTTTTTTCCCCTACCTAAAGGATATTTTGTAAGGATAAAGCAAAAGTGAGGCAAGCACTTCCATTGCCCTGGACCCCATAGCGGTCTCTGAACCGAACCAGCCTACTCTCCAGACGCTGGAAGAACATGGTCAGCGACTTCAAACGATGCTCGGTAATGAGAGGGACAGAGAGAACCTCCCTGGGGAGATGGAGAAAATGGCAGTGAAAGATGCGAGGGTTTTTTTGCTCTTCCTCATTAGTTTCCTGACATTCAACGTCCTCCACGAAAGGTTAAGAAACCCAAATGATACTGGTTCCTTGGAGCCCTGGAGAGATTAAGGGTCATGCTGCTTTTTGGGAAAAGGGGCGGGGGTTTTCACTGAAACTTGTGTGTGTCATATCACAATCAGCTTTCGAATGAAGAAGTAGGCTTGATTGCTTGGATCAGGGTTTGAAATATTCTCCGAGGCCCGGGAGAAGTATGTTCTAAGAGGTGATTAGAATTGGTTGAAATACGGTGCTCTAAACGGGGGACTGAATGTGATTTTACAAGAAATGGATCACAACTCAACATTCTAAGGACTTTTTCTTTGGAGAAGGTCAGCAAAGCTATTCACAAGGGAGGTGGCCATGCGGAGTGCTCCATCCCAGCCCGTGGCTGAACTTGGAACAAAGTACCTCCGTCAGGACCCACTCTAATTACCTGAGCCGCTACCTTGGCTCAGGAGCAAACGCTGAGAGGCCGAACGGGCAGTCGGGCTTCTGACTGCCCTTCTGCATGCTTCTTCTAGCTCTCGTCCCCAAAGGGGTAAGAACAAAGATGCTGACAAGCTCATTTTTCTCAGGCACTATGAGCAAAAATAGAGCGAATTATTACAAAGATCGAAGTCCCTTAGACCCAAGTAGCATTTCCCACCCCGAAAAAAAGAAAAAAGATGAGATTTTACAGCGATCCCTCTTCGTCCTGTCCTCTGCACTAAGACACAGGCAAATGCTCCAACAGGGGCCGTGGGGCCACCGTGGGATTTAGAAGGGGGACCCATCCTCACTCCGCCAACTTGGAAACAGAAAGCTGAATAATTTCAAAACAAGCCCTCTTCTCCATGGCTGCTTTGTGTAATGCATGTACACACCTAGCATATTGCTCAGTAAGTTTAAACTAAGTTCAAGGAATGTCTCTATGTTAATGTTTGGTTCCCCATCCTACGATACTCAAAATAGTGTCTGGCATCTCAACAAATATTTATTAAATTAAAAAATAAAAATCATAAACTAGGAGTTTTCAGGGGGGGCCTCGGAGCGTTGAGCTTCTTCCAAATTATCCTGCTTTTCTCCAGTGACCCCAGAATTTGGGGAGGTGGAGGGTTATTCCTTTCCTGCATCCCTTCTGCTTTCCCTACCGACACTGCACCTGTCTTATTCTTCTGTTCTTCTGGGAGTTCATCACTGATTCTGGATGAACTTGACCCAAGGCCTATCCTTCTGCAAGCCCAGGGCCAAGACAGCTACTGGAGTCAGTGTCAACAAAACCACAAATCTACCTGCAGCTCTCCCCTGACCCCCTGTGGCCTCACCAAACTAAAATATTTGACCTCCAGTCTCTGGAATCAAAGGACTGTCAAAGTCAAAACCGTGAGGCGTAGGAGAGAAATCTGTCTTTCGACCAGCATCCCTTTCTTACAGATTATCACTCCCTCGGTCGTAATGATTCCTGTGATGACTTGTATTTATATGTCTTATCTCTATCCTATGGTTATATATACCCAATGCTTCTTTTGATTTTTACACTAGATCCGGTAACATTTATGTTGGACTTACCTCTTCATGACCTCAGCTTTTAAAAAATTGGAGAATTCATGGATGGCATCCTCCAACCCAGCTTCTTCTACCTGTGACATTCTGGGCCTTGGACTCCGGGTTCCAGGCCTCCTCGTGCCTTTGCTTCAGCTCAGCTCAACCGATGTCTGTTTATTTCTTGACCCCTTGGCTCCAGACACCAAGCAGTTACAGTCTAGCCTTGGTTCTGTGAAACCAAGGTAACAATACTTTGCCTTAATCACGCCTCAAAGATATTCACCGTGAGAAGAAGGGAGAACAGCTTTGCCAGCCTTCCTGCTGTTAAGAATTCTAAAGGTTAAGGCCTCCAGTAAACTGTGATTAGAAAAAAAGCAACCGAATAACCGGCATGATCACCACTATATTTAGCAGGCTAGTGATTTCCAGAGCCACCTGTCATTTCCGCCCTGTGGCTTCTCCAGCCCCTCAGGGCGTCTTCCGGCCAGAATGCGCGACCACGTTGTCCTGGCCTACCACCTAGAGCAGGGCTATGAGGCCTGACATGTCTCAAAATACCTCAATATCTCACCCTAATAAAAATGTGCCCAACTCCAAAAAGACAAAGAAAGAAAGACAATGACTTACTATAAAATGGTTGGGTAAGGTAGCGCTGGTTCATAAAACAAAACTGTGATGTAAAATTCCAATGAGTCTTTTTGTTCCTTTAGGTTCATATGAGGTATAGCCCCATTTCTTAAACTGCTCAAGACTCTGTAGCGAATGGTCTGAGATACTGGGGGGAGTGGGGGTCCCATCTTTCACGGACCATGGGATTCCTTTTCTGTGGCTTTTCTGTTCTCCACAAAACCCCTTTCTCTTCCTTCCAGCGTTTCTCTGCTTTTCCTCCTCTCAGGAGGTGGGAGTGGGGGGGGGGGGGCGGAGATGCTTATTTATCAGAAAGCTTGTCATTTGCAACTTAGTATACATTGAAATTCACTTCTGAGAAGAAAGAAGAGATTGTGTGCATAATAACGTCTAACAATATTGAGCACTTACCAGGATTTGTTCTAGGTAATATATAGATGTGTGTATATATATACGCATCCATCCATCCAAGATATATCCAGTTAAAGCTCACAATCACCCAATGGGATAGTTTGCTATTATTTAGACCCCGTCTTACAGATGCGAAAATTAAGGCGCAGAGAGGCTAAGAAACTGCCAGGGTCGCCCAGCTGGTAAGTAGGAAAGCTGGGCTTTGAATGCAGGCAGTGTGACCCCACAACCCGTGTTTCCGGGCTCTCGGCCAGTCTGCCCGGAGCAGGGCGAGTGTTAAGCCTGGCCCCAGAACCGTCTGCTCGCCGTGCCCGTTGCTAACCAGCGGACCACGGGCACGCAGAAGATGAGAGGGGAGACAGGAGAGGAGCGAGCAGGCCGACGCGTGAAGGCGAACGGAGAGCTGCTCCCCGGGGTTTGGAACCACTGCTCTGCGCCCCAGGGTTTCAGCGTGGCAGAGGGGGCGCGGTCCCGGGACCCCTGGCTTCCCGCAGAGCGGAGCTGCTCCACACTCAGCTCCCTCACACCGTGGGTGTCTGAGGAGATTCATGACTCCGAAAGGTTTGGAAGCCCCCGGGGATGGAGCAATCACGTAGGTGCTGGGTTCCTTAATTGCTAAGCCCGCCTCGTGGCTGATTTATACAGCCCTGTCCTCATGGGGAGGAAAGGCAGGAGGGGGCAGATCAGGGCACGTGCTGGAATCCCTCTGCCAGGACCGGCTCTGGGACTGTCAGCTGTCCTCAGGTTTCAGGGTAAATGGAAATAAGATGGATGAGAGAGAGCCCTCCAGCGAGCACAGTGTTTGGGAATCCATTTCTTCCCGTCTTCCGAATTCCTTAATTCAGTTACACAATGTCCACACGTGATCCTCATGCTCTTTCTCACCTGCCTGTCTAGGCCGCATGAGATGATTAAAAAGGCCCACAAAGAGGTGTGTGTTATGTGTGTGTGTGTGTGTGAGAGAGAGAGAGAGAGAGAGGCAGAGAGACAGAGACAGAGAGAGACACAGAGAGATAGAGACAGAGAGAGACAGACAGAGAGATAGACAGACAGACAGACAGAGACACAAAGAGAGCAAGCACTCACAGGCACCTAGGAGACTTAAGCCAAGCCCCCTCCAGGCACCCGGTTGATGACCTGCCCTGGCTACACTGCTCAGCAGGGCTTCTGCGGGTCAGAGAGTCAATGTCCTGTTCCTAATTTGCATCTACACTGCTGACATGAATTATATTCACGCCACCCTCAGATTTGCAGGCTCCAGGGAGGCCACAGAGCACAGTGTCAGGGGCAAGGTGGAGCCGGACTGCCTGGACTCAGGTCTCGGTTCTGTCACTTACAAGCTTTGGGACTTCAAGAGACTTTCCAGCCGAGCCTCTCTGTCCTGGGTTTATCATCTGCAAAATGGGGACAACCACAGTGCCCGTGGGTAGAATTGTGGTTCTAGGCCTAAAACGCTCAGCGCAGGGCCTGGCACATGGCGAAGGTTAATAATCAGAGCTGCGTATAGCTACGGAAGCCTACCAGCCCCCCGGCCCCTGCTACGTCGGCCCCGTCCTGATCCCACCCCGGCTCCAGCAGGAGTTCCTGGCTTCCGACACTGCAGAACGCAGATGGCCACAGCCAAACCAAGAGACGGGCAGCCATCCTTGCTGGACACCATCAGAAGCCACAAGGTTCCTGGGGGCGGCTGGCACCTCGCTAGGCTTTCTCCCTGGCACAACTTAAAACTGAAAACGCTGCCCAAAGCATCCCATGATCGGAACAAATATTCTCCACTCGCCTACTACCTACGTATTGAGCACATCTTAAAAATAAGAGCCTGCTACGTATAGACACTCCCTGGACCAACACCATGCTAAGGATGCTTTCCACCTTCGTGGTGCTATCAGGGAGGTGCTGTTACTCTTTCCGTTCTGCATATGAGGTTCAGAGAGGTAAGGCGACTTGCTACAGGCCACACAGGATATGGCAGAGCTAAACTCCCACCAGAGGCAGAGCCCAGGTTTTGACTCCTCCACCGCTTCTCCGGAAACCCGTAGGGGCAGGCAGGGTGGCCTGCGCTTTCTTTTTCCTCTTCCTCTCTCGTCTGGAAAACAGTAGGCTGCAAATCTCAGTTCCTTTCTTGCCCAGGCATGGAAAAATCCCCAGGCTTCTGTCTATACAACACACTAAAATCCAAAGACAGCAGTGCTGGGGTGAGCATCCCTATTTGGCCACACAAAACCCAGGCTTCAGCGTAAATGTCGTACGCAAAAGCCCTTGAATCTCTCTGCCACGGGCAGGCGGGAGGTCTGAGATACACTTCCTTGTTTGCAAGCTGTACAGATGTAATTGTGATGAAAACGGTCTCCGGAGTGCCTGTCTCAGCCATTTAAAAAAACAAAAAAATCCGGGTAGGTATTTTGGGCTGCTTCAAGCAAAGAGAAGCTATTGGGATCCTTTCTTTAGAGAACTGAAACCCTTTGTTTATTGTAATTAGCAGCGAGGGTTTTATCAACTGAACAAGAACGCTAGCCCCAAAGTGCGGATAATGTAATTACAGAGTATTCATAAGGTCTCTAAAAATATTCATGGGGACATCAAGGCAAGTCGTGTCTACCCCCAACCGACAACTCCCACCCTGAACACACACACATACATGCACATACACACACGCACACGCACCCCACACACAAAAAATGCAAGGACATCTCGCTCCGTGATTTAGCTACACAATTCTCCTTCAAACTCAGTGAAAGTTGCATAGCTAACATCCCATGCCGTGCTTTGAAATTTTTATTAATAAAAATCCATACGGCAAATCTTGTGGTTAACAGCATTTTTAGCACAGAGGCCGGGGCAGGAGGCCCAGAGGGGTCCCTTAGACACAATGTTGTTCAGCCTCTAGGTCTCGTGGGCTCAAGCGTCCGACAGACGTCATGGGTGCCTCGGGTCACAGTGGCCCCTTTTGGCAAGGAAGATGCTCACGTCCCTAGCCCAGCCTTCTGCCTGCAGCTCTCCCGGCTGCCTGGGAGGTGGAGCTTTCTGGCTCCTCCCTGGGCTGCAGTCCCTGGCCCTGCTCAGCCCTCTGGGGGCCCACACTCCTCAGAAGGCTCCGCCAGGAACGCCAACCCCTAGGCGCTCATGGAGCAGGAGCGTGGCAGCGCCAAGGAGCATGCGCACTGGGAACAGGCAGATCCGGGGTTGGGGGCGGCAGCTCTGCCCTTGGCTAGGTTTGAGACTTGGGACTTCTTCCTAGACTTCTCTGAACCTCAGCTTCATCATCAATGAGATGGTGACAGTAATATGTACTTCATGGGATAATTGCAAGATGAGTGTTCTTACCAGAAATAATAATAATAATTATTATTATTATTATTATTATTATTAACAACAACAACAACAACAATAATAATAGGAGTAGAAGAAAATGTTGTGAGGTGATGCATATGTTTATGGCTTGGTGGTGGTGCTGGGTTTGTCCCCTAACTCATTAAATATGTACAGCTTTTTATATGTCTGCCATCCCTCAATAAAGCGGCTTGAGGAAAAAGGAAAAAGGAAAACATAAAAATACTCGGTAAGTTCTCACTCAGTTTAAGTCTTCTCGGTTGCCTTCCCTTTCTACGTACATTAGGAATTAAGAATTAAAGTGGTTCATTAACTATCTTAGCCATAGTCTTTGGCAACATCCTGGAAAAGCTGAAGCTAAGAGAATGAAGTGCTGCCTGCAGAGCACGGCACGCGGCTCGCCTGTCGCTAGCCGTGGAGGGGACGCGACGTGAGGAGAAGGGGGCCTGGGTCCGGCCATGAGCCTCGGGGCCTTAGGGCGCTGTCCGCTGCCCGTCCCACCCTTCCCACGAGCCTGCACTTCAGCCCAGACAGGTGTCTTCCACCAAGCCCTGTGGCAAAGCAACCACATTTTTTTGAAAATTACACCAACGGCTAAACGATCAAAAAAGATAAATCAACAATGACAGCAAAAGGCAGCCAGATCGCCTGGCTTACGCATGCAGTTTACCCATCGTTAGGACGTGACCCCTGTGGGGAGGCGCCTGCCTGGCTGTCCTGCTGCCTGCGTGTGCTGGAGGTCACATTTAGGCCCTGTCACCCTGGAAGGACCTTGTGAATCGCCCCTCCAGAGACGGCCAGTTCAGAGTGGACAGGCTGCATGTTTGGCCTGGGCCGCTCACCGCAGACATCCCCAATGACCCGAGCACTCTTCCTCACTGACTGCAGACTCAGACTCAGAGTTCTAGGTCAACCACCAATCAACGTCAAACCAACGCTGCGATCCCTGATCGAGACCCCCTCAAAGTCCTCACCAAGGAGGCCAGAGGCCTGAGCCTGAGAAACCTGCCCGCCTAAGGCCCCCCCCTTCTCAGTTCCGGTTTCCGGTCTGAAGACCAACCACCTCGTCTCCAACTGAACGATCTGCCAGGAACGACTTGATCAGGGGAGAGCGCACACCTGCCCACAGAGAGAGGTGCCCTTCTCTCCTCACTAACCTAAAACCACACGTTCCTGCGAAAGTCAACAAGAGAAGGGTCGTCACGGGAGTCTCCTCTTATACTTTCCGCCTAAACCCCAGCCCCAGAATCAAAACCCCAGATGCCACAGGACAGGCTGAAGATAAGCATCTCCATCACGCTGCCATTATTCACCCTGTGGTGATCCAGGCCGCTCTTATGAGGGACGGAAAACTGCCAGCCACAGGCTGGTTAAAAGGATTGCTTCGTGCCCCATACGGGTACCTCCTTGGGTTTCCAGGAGCCACGAGGAAACATTTTCTCCCCTAAAAGTAGGCGAGCATCTCTCCAGCAATAGGAGGGTTCTGGTTCTGGAGGTGCGGTTACATCAGGGCCCAAGCTGGTGCGGGGCAGGGCGGGGAATGTGCAGACTGCTCCCTGCTTTACCTGAGCCTTCTGCTTCCCCCTTACTGGTCCTGGGGAGAACCAAAAGTCGCCGAGTGCCTACTGAGCACTTCGTTTATGTCATTAAATCTTCGCATGAATTCCATAAGGTATGTATCCTTGATGACCGTTTTACCGATGAGACCACTGAGGCTTAGAGAGATTAAAAATCTTTTCTCAAGGTCGCACAGCTCGAAACAGGGCCTACACAGCCTCAAATCCCGTGCTCTTCCTATAACAGGCTGGCCCTTCTGTCAGACCCTACAAAGCACAGCCAGAGGTCATACACAAACCCAGACTGGTCCAAGGCCAGGGCCTGGCACTATCGTCCTCAGCCTTCGGCGGTACAAGAAAACGCCTGACCCCCAAAGAGACACGTCGATAATATTGTTCACGTGTGAAAGTGTCATGGGGTGGTTCACAGAACTACCCGGTGATGACCAAATGCCGGAAACTCGGATGACTCCAGAATCCTAACTTACTGCCTCGGCAGTCCTCAGCCTGATACAGGCAAATGAGAGCGCTGTCTCATGATCATTCTTCTAGACCAAAGAGTCTAACCACAATCGATCCATCAGCCCGTATTGGCAGGCTTCTTCTAAAACAAATTGCAAATCAGTTCACCGCCGCTGTCACCACCCTGGCCCAAGCCACTGTCATCTCTCTTCGGGAGCAGTGCGTTAACTCTTAGCTCACCTCCGCACATCCGGTCTCTTCCGAACTCTGGTCCCCGCGGCCATCAAACTCCCACCTGGAGAAGCCAATGGCTGCTCTTAGAATAAAATTCCAGCTCCCGATGACGGCCTCTAAGCTTCTCCCTGCTCTGGCCCCTGCCCGCTCCTTTCTATCTGATTTATTTCCTTCTTTATCTGTCTTTGTGTCTATTTCTGAAGAAAGTTTCTGGTGGGAAAGGGTATCTTCCTGTCCTGTGCTCTTCTGTGACCTCAGTATCTAGCACAGGGCCTGGCTTACCCTAAACACTCAGAAATGCTGGCCGAATATTAGAGTGAATGTGATCTGTTACGTGCACAGGAATACAAGCTCTCCCCGAAAGTCGCGTGATAGATTTCTTGGTTTTAGGGGGCCAGAGAAGTGTAATTGACGTAGAAAGCCGCCGAGTTGCATGTTAGCCATTGCTTTGCTACTTATGCTAACAGCATGAGTCTGGGGAAATCCCTTAACGGCACTTGGCCTCAGTTTCCCTATCTATCAGTTTTGCCTTTCTCATGAACAGATGTGATGGTCCTGTCCTCCTCACCTTGCAAACTTTAGTGAACGACTCTAGGCAAGGCTCTGTACTGGGTCCCAGCGAGGTGGCCCTGGCTGGGAAGGAATGCACAGACGAATAATGACTATGACAACCTGACCCTATGCTCTGACAGAAAGCCCACGGGGGTACAACGTGACACAAAGCAGCGAGGGGTCGGCTCCATCTGGAGACCAGTCTCGAGCCCGGCTTTGACGCGGGGAGGGGGTGGGGGAGGGGAGTGGGGGCGGAGGGGGGGGGAGAGGATTCCCCTTAACAGAAGGTGAGGCCAGCGCACGGAGCATGTGCGAAGGCGAGATGAAACCTGTCTCCCAGGCCGGTCATGGCGAGCTTGGAGAGAACAGGTGGAAAATGAGGTCGGATGGCGTGGAGCCCCGGTGCTGGGCGGAGGGGTTTAAATCGGGCCCTGTAGGACCAGGGTTTTAAGCAGAGGCGTGACCCACCTGAGCGTGCATTTT
This sequence comes from Rousettus aegyptiacus, assembly GCF_014176215.1. Classification (NCBI taxonomy): domain Eukaryota; kingdom Metazoa; phylum Chordata; class Mammalia; order Chiroptera; family Pteropodidae; genus Rousettus; species Rousettus aegyptiacus. Next base: position 89,271,116 of record NW_023416286.1, read on the forward strand.
CGAAAGATTATTCCGACAGGGGCCTGGCAGGGGGATTAAGAGGAAAGCACGTGAGGAACAGGGTCTGCGGCAGCCGCCCAGGTGAGCGGCCAGCCCCGCCGTGTCGCAGAGAGCTGGAGAAGAGGCGCGAGCCTTGGGGAGCCGGCCAGTCCCTGAAGCTTCAGGACGGTTCAAAGTTCCAGGCCTGGGTGGCCGCTTGATGCCATTTTCCCAAACAGGGCACGCGGAGGGAGGGTCCGGTGTAGGAAGAAACACGGCAAGGTCCTTCTGGAGCACGAGCCCACTCCTGCAGGAGCGCGCGAGGGCAGGACGTCGAGGCCCGCGCCCTTGCCGTGTCCGGGGGGCCGGAGGAGCTGGACTCCGGGACCGGGCCGGGGAACTGTCCATGCATCGTCTTCTCTGAGGGCGAAGAGAGCCGGCCACGGTCGCCTCCCGCCTCACGGGGGTGCAGCGGGGCTTCGCGGGGCTGTTTCCAGAGCTGAGCCCCGTCGGAGGAAAGGCGCCCTGTTAGTGAGAAGCGCGAGGGGACCCAGCGCAGAGACACGTTTAAAAGCTGCCTGAAGGGTAGGAGACAGGCGGGCAGGGGTTTGCACTGGCTTCCTAATGAGATTTAAAGATCCAGAGACGAGAAACAAAAGATACACGCAGCGGAAGACATGGATTGGTTCTCTCTCCAGGTGGATTAACATTTGGATTGTTTTTTTTTTTGTTTTTTGTTTGTTTGTTTGTTTGTTTTTTGCCAGAAGTAGCTGGCGGGCTCGCAGGGGGCTCCTACAGCGACCGCTGTCTGCTGAGCAGCTCCCGCGGGGTCTGGACCAGGCAGGCTTCAGGCACAGGTGCAGCCCTGCAGGCCCAGGGAGCCACCATGGGTCCCGTCACCCTCCAAAAGTCCACCGGATACCAGAGCCCAGAGGCCTGGAGAAAATAAAAAGAGGTTTGCTTGATACTAAGCAAACTTAGTCCCAAGATGGCTCCCTCACAGAGAAGACTTCGAAGTGTCCACAGCATCCTTTCTTCTCAACTCACCTGTCAGGCAGCCTCTCAGGCCGCACCTGCCTCCTACAGGCCGCTCCCCGCCCCCTCTCCCCGGGGGCCTCTGTGGAAAATGGGTCAGACCTTGTGAGTTCTAGAAAAACGACTCCTCCTCCAGCTCGCCGGCTTCAGGCAGGGACGGCGCCGTCTTCCGCCTGCGGGGGTGGCTCCTTCACGGGCCCTTTCCCTCCACCCCCTCGCTGCCCGGGGTCTAGCACTGAGCCGCTCCAGTCCCTCAAGGCCTTGACAAGTCACACCCCCTCTGCCCCAGAACCGTCCTGGATTCCCTCGCAGGAGCTTCTCTCTCACTCTCGACTTTCAGCCCTTCCAGAGCAGGGCTGTGTGGGGCTCCCCTCCTTAGTCTCGGGGGCCTGCCACGTTAAAGCCACTCCATCAGTGTTTGTTGAATCCATCAGAACTGGTGGGTGTGCTGTGCTGCGAGAAGCGGCGGTTCCCAAAACGAGTCTGTTTCAGCCAGAGCTGCCCGGATTTCATAACCTGGCATTATTGCAGGGGGACTTAGGGACGTCTAGCAGGAGCCATGGTTATGGGTTTGGGCTCGCCACTGGCTGGGTCCGCCATGGGTAGGAGGGGCAGTTCAGCTCCTGGGACCAGCTCCGGCTCAGACACGGTGAGTTGGATGCTGGCTGCTTCTACCCATTTTGAGCCCCGGAATAATAGGAATGTCTCTTTTCCTCTTCTGAGCCCCAATTACTTCGCCTATAAAGTGATGATAGTCTCTCCTAACCTTGCAGATAATTGTAGGAAGATAATTGTAGGTGCACAGTGCCTGGCACCGAATAGGTGTGCAGTTAAGTTCTCCGAATAATTCATTCACTGGTGGAGAATATTGACTAAGGGAAGGCACAGGCTGGACATGGGGGGTCCAGAGCTCGTGAACAGGGTTGGTTCTTGTGATGCAGGTTAGTGAAAATGGCCAGGTGTCGATGCATCTATAATCTCGGTTACTTGAGTTCTGAGACTGACCCGAATTCTGCCCTAGCAGCTGTGGCACCCCTAGCTTTTCTGAGCCTTGACTATACCAGCTCTAAGCCTTAGTGCTCACCCCTTGCATGGGGAGTAAGTAATAAACCACCACGAGGCTTTTGGCTCCTTCATGAAATGCAGATGCATTGCACAGCCCTGTGCTCAGACGCTGGTAAACAAGCCGTGAGTAAGCGTGAGCTTTCACGATGCTCTTTTTGCCCCTCTCGATTCTAAGCTACGTGGAGTCAGGACTGTGTGTTTCCCTTCTTGCTCTACGTTCAAATCCTTAACACGGAGCCTGACAGATGAGAGCAGCATCTCAAAGAATATTTACTGAAGAAACTAATTAAGACCTGTCTAGCGTTTTTGTTTTTGTTTTTCCTCTAAATCGTGGAGGTCACGATGATCCATAATGTTTATTTCATTCGAAGGCATTCAAAGATTCCTAGTCAGACGGGAGACCAGTTCAAGGCAGGAAGTAGTTCAGCTACTGAATCTTCGATTTCATTGTATCATGAGCAAAAATAAATCAACATTTTTCTTTCCTTTCTCAATCTAGTTATTATCTCTGTACAATAATTGAGTGTTGGGAGAAATTCTGTGTTCCTTCTTTTGTAATGCTGACCAACAAACTTGTGAATTTGAATGCATATTATTAATGAGTACTGATTAATTGGATTTATAAGCTCGGGCACATAAGTTTATGCCGGCAATTCCGCAAGTTTTCTTGACAACAACCACAGAAAGCCAGAGAACAATCTGAATCGGTGACCACTCTGAATTTCCCCTGAACCAAAGACCCACACTTCTGACCCTGCCCAAGCTCATGGTTTCAGGAGTGAAAAGGAAGAGGGAAGTTTCCATTTTTAATGTGGCTGGTTTTGTGCAAGAACTCTGCATTCGTGTAGCAGTATTTCGTGCTGCCTGCCAAATAAATATTTTAGGATCTTCTTCTGAGCATGTTTCCCGTCTTCCTCGAAGTTATGTTTAACCCCATGACTTGCTTTGGACCATGACATGTGAGCAGAAGCAATGTATGTCACTTCTGGGCTGAAGTTTTAAGAGCCAGCATGGTATTTTGCACACTCAGTCCTCCTCTGCCATGGTGATGTGCCACATGATGAAGCCCCCTTCAGCCTAGGACCCATGAGTCGGTGGCATTAGCAAGAAATATGTCTTTGGAGGCTTAAGGCACTGAAATTTGGGAATGTATTTGTTACTGCATTGTAACCTGAATTATCCTGACTGATACAATGAGTTAGTTCTTTCAGTCTTCTTAAAAACACGTCCATAATATTTTGTCGGGACACAATTCTTCAAGGGTCTCATGCATTTCTGCACATCTTACAAGTGAAGCCATAGCTCCCTTTGTTCAAGAATATCTTCTCAAGGCCGTTAGCAAACGGCCTGGGAAGGTAGAGAGAGTGTCATCCTCCAGAGGAAACGACAGGCGTGCTTACAGCCCTTTATGAATTCGGGACCCTAAGCCTGGGGCTCCTCTCCCCTAACACAGCTCACCGTGTGTGCCGGCATCCGTCACAGCCATTTGCAAGGGGAACTTAGACGAATACAGTGACGTTCATGTCGGGCTGTGCCATGAGGAATAAAGTCGATGTGTCTGACCCAAAGCCCACGTCTCCTGCCAGCATCTTTGAAACTGTGGCAGGCTAATGAGTAAGCTGGACATAGGGTAGAATTCAGACCTTTCGCAGTTTTTGACAGCAGGTATCCACATCACCATTTTACACATGCTGAAACTCAACCTCGGAATAAGTTACCCAAGCCCTGCTGCTAATAATTGGATGATACTGTTTTCCCCATTTTTCCCTATTGCTTCCCATGAAAAACAGAACTTTAAAATACCATTCATTCATTCTTATGTTCTTGAATTCATTCATTCACTTATGTCATTATGTCTATTCAATAACTCTTTTAAGCACTATACTAGAATGCTGTTTTCTGGAGTTCTTTACACATTATCGTTGAATTATCCCAACATACCCAGTTCTGATGCCTAAAATAACACATCTGAGATTGTCTTAATCTTGGCATGTACTATACACAATTTCGACAGCCTTCCCTTGAGCAGGCAGATGACCAGAAAGGTGTATCAAGGAATCAGGTTTCCCACAATTCAACGTCCGGAGTATATTTTCCTTGTGATGCAGTAATAGATCTGGAGGTAGCACCAAGCATGCATGTGGCCAACGACGTTCGGGGCCCTCTACATTACATGCTGCTCCCCAAAGGCACTCGGACCCAAGCAGGAGCTTCCTTTCCCATACTCGCCTGGGCACTGGCCCAGGATGAGCATAATCAAGCTGCATGAGACGTATGCCCTCCATGCACTGGAAAGCCTCGGGGTGTTAGGTCTCAGGAAAATCGAACGGGATCCCGACCTTCGCCCCACCCTGAAGCCATCCTTCTCTAGTGAGACATACTGGAAAGGATTTAAACTCATAGATCTGGGTTCAACCCTTGACTTCAATTCTAATCTGCTACCCTTAGTGATTTGGTGCAGGTTTTTTAACGCCGCTGAGCTTCCATTTTCTCTTCCGCAAAGTAGGGTAACAATACCTAATTTAACAGATTCTTACGAAGATTAACATGAGATCCCATACCAAAGCACAGTGTCTAGCACATAGTGGGCTCTCAATAAATAGCAGCAACTCTCACCGCCCGTCATTATTCTACTTTGACTGAGTCGAGGGAACATCCCTTTAAACAAAAAGAAAATTAGAGACTAGATATAGAGCCACTGACAACGACCCGAAGGCAGGAGATGAAGTGTTGTAATTGCCTCTCCTGAGAAAAGTGATGAATCCAGGCAGCTGCGCCCTCTCCCAGTCTGTGGCAGCCTGAGAGCAGGCTGCGACAGAGAACTGCTCCCCGAACATGGTGCCCCCCATGTACAAAGCACTCCGGGGCGATGTTAGGGGTACAGAGAGGAGGCCAGCAGGCAGGTCTCACCTTCCAGCTGATGATCTACAGAGGTTGGGATGAAGGGATTAGATAATCCAAGAGAGATCATAAAGGTAGGTAATCTTTATTTTCTATCAAGGATGGGACAAAGGGAAGATTCAAAATCATCGTTTTAGGAGGGAAAGAGAGAAAAGAGAAATCATATGCTTTATGGTGGGTGAGCTTTCTGGTGAAGGCCATTAAGGCAGGCTTCATATATGAGTATTTGGGATGAGTACTGATAGAGGAAAATTCAAGAGAAACATGGGGGGTGGGAGGGAAAGAGGGCCATTAAGGCAAAGGAAAATAATGAATTTGACAAGGATTGGGCCCATTCATGAAACAATGAGTCCTATGGTTTGACTGAAAAGTGTAATGGCGTAACCAGGAAACAGGGTCATCAGCGAAGGGTGGGGGTCATCAGCGAAGGGTGGGGGTCATCAGCGAAGGGTGGGGGTCATCAGTGAAGGGTGGGGGTCATCAGCGAAGGGTGGGGGTCATCAGTGAAGGGTGGGGGTCCTAGAACTACGTTTAAGGAACATTAATCTGGCAACTGCACATAGAAGAGTTTGGAGGAGGAATAGTTTGGCAGCAGAGAGCAAGGATGCAGCACCTGACGTAGAAAGAATGGGAGCCCCGACATGGGGGGAGGGGCAGTGAAAATAGGGTGATTCCGGAGAAGGTAAAGATTATGAAATCAAGGAAGAGAAAGAAGCTCGAGGAAATGCTGAGCAATACCTAAGCCGCGGCACAGCAAGCATTCCCTGTGCTGGACCCAGAGGACCCAGAGAGGTCGCGACAAAGCACACGTGTGATGTGGTTGCCACCCACACACTACGCCACCAACACCCTATGGAGAGAAGCTGGGTCCCCGGAGAGCGCTGCTTAGCAGGACCAAATCGGTCAAGGATTTGGGGATAAACGTGAACATCAACCTCCTAGCAAATGAGGGGCATTATCCATGCAGCAGCAGACTGAGCAAAGAACCCATGGGCTCGACGGCTCTGCAAGCTTGCAAAGACCGGTGTGGTCAAAGGTGCCACTCCGCGGGTCCGAAGACTGAATGAGATCAGGTGACATCCCGAGGTCAGCCCTGGTTTGCCTAACTTGCTAAACCAGGGCACGTGGGGCTCCCCTAGGAAAAGATTCTAAGGGACCTCCAGAATCGGGAACATTCCAACAGTCCCGTATGCAGCCCAGGAGGAGAAGGAAAAGGAAACGCACTCCGGATTTAATGAGGATGTTAAGTTTTTTTATTTGTTTGTTTGTTTTTGTGTTTTTCACAAAAACAGCCCCATGGGAAATGGTGATGTCTGCAGCCTTGGAGAACAAGCTTTACAAAGATAAACACTGCTTCTTTTTACAAAGCAACTTGCCAGTTTGAATCAAGACTCTGACATACGTTTTTGTTTTGACCCAATAATTTTACTTCTAGGAATGTATCCTGAGAAAATGATCAAAAGTAAAAAGACTTATATGCCAGGATGTTTATAAAGGAAAAAAAAAAAAACAGGAAAGATAAACTAAATTGCAACAACAGGGAAATAGTTGAATAAATTATGGTATGTCTATTTATGAAATATTTTGGAGACATCAAAAATCACATGTTTGAAGAGGAAGTGAAGATTTTCACAAAAGAATGTTAAGCGACTAAAAGCGCCCTACTGAACCACGCCTCCATTATGATAGCTCGATGACCCCACAGTGCACCGAGCAGCAAACCCCGAGGAGGGAGACTGAGGCAGCTTTCCTTCCTCAGACTTTACAAACTTATGAATTTTTCCATGCAAAGTATTTCTTAACGACAATAATAACGACATTTATCGAAGACTCAGCCGTGTGCCAGATACGATATTAGGAACTTTACGTAGATATCGATCCGCTTAAGCCTCGTTACCGCTATACAAAATAGGCACACAATTGCGAAACCCATATTCCAGCTGAAGACAATGGAGGCTCAGAGGGAGGTTCTTTGCTCGCAGTCATTGGGCTACGACAAGGTGGAGCCAGGACTCAAAGACAGGCACGTGAGGTGCCGTTCTCCCCAAATTTACTTTCTGCATGCATTCTCCTTTGTGCTCAGCGGATTTATGGGTGCGTGGGATGCTATCAACTCCAAGACAGCCTTTTCCTTCTACATTTCACTTTGCCAGAGAGTGCAGGGCGTTTGGAGAGAAAAGCTTGACCTTCGGGAACCGGACTCTAGTTTTCTGCCAATCAATTCACCTTCTTAGGCCAATGCCACCAAATCACTGATGAGCAGAACATCTTTTTTATGGGAGGAATGTGGATTATTAAAAGGTCGAAGAAAACGACTTTCCATTGTTTGTTAGCAATTGGCTAGTTAAGTAAATTATGTGAATCATTTAACACTAACGACTAGAACTAGTCATTAGAGTGTATAAGTAGATTAAGAATAAATAGGAATGTGTTTTTTACTCTGGAATAAAATGAAATGGGAAAATCCGCCCATTTTCACCCGGGACCCCTCCTAAGTCTGTGTCTTTGGCAGGCAAAGCAATGAAGCAGGAACACACCCGGGCTCACCTGTGTGAGAATCCTGGGCGAATCGCTCAGCATCGCTGGGTCTCAACCTCCTCTTTTCTAGGACAAAAGGAGTCAGCCTAGATGATGTTTGGGTCCATTTCTTGCTCTGATTCCAAAGCATCTACGACAAAAAAAAAAAAAAAAAAAAAAAATCAGTGCAGAGGATAAAACTCTCTCCAAAAAAAAAAAAATGTCTGAGAGACCACAAGGCACGGGAAGGCAACGCTTCGCATGACCTCTCCTTCTGGAAGGTGGGACTCTGCCCCTGCTCCCCAGCCTGGCAGCCCCAAATGCGGTCACAAGCCTCAGTCCAAGCTTTTTTTGCGATAAAGAAGACCAAGCAGGGATGGCGCTAAGGAGGAAGAGTGGGCTCGGGGCGGGAGGAGCGCTCCGGGCGCCCCGAAGACTGCCAGATCACGTTCCTACCCACACTCCCTCCCCGGAGCTGCCGACAAGAGACGGCGTTCGGATCCCTTTCGTTGGCAGTGGTTTTTCTTTTTTCCTTTTAAAGCCTTGTCTATGGGAATGAGGGCTCGTAATCCCAGAGATCCCGAGCTAATTTATAAAATGAGAAAAGGCAGTTATTTTCCGAGCATGTAGCATGATTCCCCCCTGACAATGCACGCGGCCGGGCCAGTGGTGCCTGGCTTGCTTCTGCTCCACCCCAATTGATATTCCACTCACAGTGCAGAACACAGGAGAGTCAAGGCCAAACATGGATGATGTACAATAGCAACGGGCCGAGAGCTGGCCCGCTTTCTGGGGGACAGATCCGGTTACCCTCCTATTGTTTGCGGACAGCGGGAAACAGAAAGAGAAGCAGGCCCTCAGCAGTATCTTTGGGAGGTGAACCCCCAAACTGAACCTCTGCAGGAACCTCGAAGCAAAACATCACTCCTAGCTCCGTGGCCCCTGGAAAACCAAACCCTCTCCCTGCCCTTGACCCAACTTCGTTTCCTCATTCAGCGGCCGTAACGACAGTGACACATTTAGCAAGCCAGAGGCCAGGCGTCTGCGAGGGGCCTATAGAGTGTACGAAGTGGGGTGAGCTGGGTCAGACCTGGGTGCTGCCAGTAAGGAATATGAAATCCGTAACTAAATAAAAGATCGACTGTGGGCATGCTCCCTGAGCCAGACGAGAGTACATTTCCCTCTCCTGCAAGCCTCCGCCTGCTCAGCTTAAAGGTTCTTAAAACTGGAGCTGGAAGGAGGATGAGGAGAAACCGGTGACTACCATTTACGGACTGACCCTACGTGTCGGACCTGGAGCTAAGGGCCGGAAGGTAGCCTATCAGCTCATCCTCTCAGCAACCACTGCGTTGTCAAGGAGCCCGAGACCTAGAAAATCTATGAAACCTGACCAAGGTAACACAGCTAGTGAATCATGGACCCGGGAGGACTCGAACCCAAGATGGATCGCAACCCGGCAAACGAGGTCTGCTTCCATTACGCCCCACCACGACCTCCCGTCTCTATGTCCGTGTGTTGAGTGCCTGCTAAACAGTAAATACTACCGATGGAAGTGCATGGGTGCGTGTGTGCGTGCGTGTGTGTATGTGTGTATGTGCATGCATGCGTGCATGTGTGTCTGTCTGTGTCTGTGTGCATGCGTGCGTGCATGTGTGTGTCTGTGTGCATGCATGCGTGTGTGTGTGTGCGCATGCATGTGTGTGTCTGTGTGTGCATGCGTGTGTGTGTCTGTCTGTGTCTGTGTGCATGCGTGCGTGCATGTGTGTGTGTGTGTGCAGACCTGCGACCACCCTGGGATTTGCACGCACCTCAGGCCAAGGCCGTGCCTGACCCATCTTTCCTAATTCCAAGACTCCTTCTCCCCTGTCGGGTCAAGGGACCGGCCTTCGCTTTCCTGCCAGAGCTGACAACGGATGTGGCCGGGACCTCCCCCACTGTGAAGAACCTCTGTCCCACGCTGCTCCCTCCACATTGCCACATCTTCAGCGTGTTGTACCCGAAAACGTTCCATTCAGGCCGCTTGGGCCATCGAGAGCCCAGCCCTCCACGCCAGTGTCCCCCGGCTTCTCCCCGATGCCGCGGCACCGCGGGGCCGAGAAGCCATCCAGCCGAGCGCCAGGGCCTGAGGGGGAGCCAGGGACCCCGTGCTCCACGGCGATCTGCATGGTTTGTGCAGCCCAATTTCTTTTAGGCCCGGTGACTCACGCTCCTCCTCGGCACCAGGTCGCTGTGTGAGAGTTAGAAGCGTGTCTCCTCGCGGCTCCCCCAACACGACGGGAAGAAATTGGAGAGATGAAATGAAAGAGACAAAACGAATGGCCTTTTCCTCGAGGTGCCTCCCGATAGGGTGACCATACGACCGGTGGGTCAAACCGGGACCTTCTGCGAGCCGACGGGGACCCACTGGCACTAACCACACCAGGGCCGGCAAGCGTCACGGGCGAAACGAGGCGTGCAGGCGGAAGGTGAGTCTCGGCAAGCGGGGTCCGTGTCGCCACCTTTCTGGGCAGAATGTAGTGGGTCCGGAGGTGGCGCTACCGGAGGATGTTCTTGATAACATTTAGGAAAAACAAGAAGAAAAAAAGGCAAAGAGCTTTTCCCAGGGGCCGGGTTGGGGAGAGGGGGCAGCGAGGCCGTCGTCTCCCCTTTTCCTGTCCCGTGAGCCTTCAGGTGTCCCTCACCTGCCTTAGCCCGCCTTCCTCAGCGTCTCTAAGCTCTGCGCTATTCAAAGGTCTCAGAGGCAAGGAGTAAAAATCAGACAATTCTGAATAAATTCTCTCGGCTATAGATACTTGCGTTTAAACTGTGAACAAACCCCTAAGGCAAAGGAGTGGCTCTCAGGAGCCTGGGGCCTCAGGAGAGGTGGGCAGGAGCCTGCTGGGGGCTCTGGCCTTTTTCCTTTTTCGGGAAGGAAAGCGCCCCTCCCCCTCTGCCCTCTGCCAGAGGTTGAAAAGGAACAACCTGGCACTGGAGAATGTCGGATCCCCGGGATTAGCTAGCTCTAGGTTTCGTCGATTCAGGGTTAACGAGAGCCAGACGCTAGACGCGCGCGAGGTGCCAGGCCGACGTTCTCGGCCACACGGGACGGGCCAAGGCACGCAGCGCCCCTGAGCCGCCCCTCCGTGCGGGGCCCGCGGCCGCACCCGCTCTCTCCTGCCGATACAATGAAGGCCGCGGTGACGGCCGTGCGACCCGGAGCTCCGCTGCCGACCGGGTCCGCAGCCGAAGGACAGCCGGGCGGCACCTGGTGAGAGCTTCCAGGTGGATCCTTAACTGGGAGCGGGGAATCCAGTCTCCTCGCGGCCACTGCGGCGCCAGCACCGTCGGCTGCGTCGCTGTAGAACCGTCCACCAGCTGGGTAACAGCCGCACTGACGGGTCTGTTCGCGGCTGCTTGTGCCTTTTCTGGGCTCAGGCCCCATCCGTTCCCGTGGCCGCTCCTTAAACGAGAGAGCCCCAGGACGGCCCCGGGAAACGGTGTCCCCTGTGCCCACGGGGTGCCCGGTACAGGGTGAGGAGGGAGGGCGGGGCAGCCGTCCGGTGACCGCAGCCATCCGATTGTTCTTAACCACATCATTTAAAAAGAACCGTCCTTCAGTCGCCGCCAGGGTATTTTATACTTTCCCACTGGGAGGAGAAAAGCTCTCCGCATGTTTTATTCGGCAGGAACTGGAATGCTGTTAGTACAAACGCTCTTTTCCAAACAAATTCCCTGAGCGAATACCGCCAGAATCCCTCCTCTCCAGGGTGGTTTTGCCTGCACTCGCTGACTGCAGAGATTTTGCTAGAAAACCTGCCGCCCGGGCTCCAGCAAGCAGCAGATGGTCTCCGGGTGGCCGTGTGGTGCGGCCGTGGCTGGGATGGTCCCCAGAAAACCCACAAACTGTGCGGCATCGTCGGCATGGAGCCCGTGCTGCCGTACTCACCCAGGTTCCCTTCTGCAGCGGATCAGAGCCTGGGCAAGGCCCGGGCCGGTCGCTATCAGCACAACTGCCTCAGGAGCTGTGGGTAAAGCGTCACCTCCCAAAGGCACCCCGGAGATCTGCCGGCGAAAAATGTCAGTCAATAGTTCAGGGAGAATGATGAAGGACATGGTATTCCCCAAGTTCTGGAAGTTTCTGGATGGTTCCCCCAAATAAAAGAGATCCTTCTCCTCATCCTCAGAAAGGAATTGAGGAGCCCGAGCCTCTTGGAGGACACCGGTGGCTCCCTGAGACGGAGTCGCCATGGGGGTACCGTCCCATCGTCGCCGACGGCGTCTGGCAGAGGAGCGATGAGGTTGCACAAGGCAGCGAGCGCCCCTTCGAAAGCTCGTCCGGCGCGATCGCTGTTGGGGGAGGACTCGTCCCTGACTGTGGTGGCGTCGGGCAAAGCCGCCGGTGAGTGTGAGCATTAAAAAAAGAAAGAAAAACGAACCGGTGACGGATGAAAGAGGCGCTGGAAGACGCAGTCGCCAGAGGCACGATGGGGCCATGATGACGGCGACGGCAGCGTCCCCGGCTGAGGTTGCGGCCAGGTGCTCTGCCCCAGGTGCTCTGCCCCAGACGCCGCGTGCCAGATGTCATCCGTTGGGACCGGCGTCAGTTTTTCACGTCCTCCGTCATCTCCTTTGTATCCCGGGGCAGGGAAGATGAAAACCACGCTCCTCAGTCTCCGGCGTGGACACAGTGCTGGGTGCATTTTCGGTCCGGCCGACGAGATCCACGTGCGCTGACGACACGGCCCCCCGGACGGTGGAGGGCTTTCCGGGCGTGCGGGTGGATGAGTGGGCCCCAGCGGAGGTGAGTGTTGGCAGAAGGTGGACCCCACATTCCGGCATCCTGGTACCAGTCTGGATGGCGTGAGGACCACACCGGAGGTAGTGACAGATGTAGTTTCCTGACTTCTCCATTGTTGACAGGGGCGTGACTTCAAAGCCGAACATTAAATGGCAGCCATCAGGAGCTGTCCCTCCAGGCTTTCCGGTGGTTTCGTAAGCACCTAACTCTCTGCATTAAATCTTTTCCCCTTGCAGGACCTGGCAGGGCGAGGCAGACCGGCTGATAGCTTACCATCCCATCCATTTCCTCCCGTGTACCCAGCTAAAGTACATTTGCAGCCTCTTCAGCACTTAGGCATGACCCCGTGTTAATGGATTGTGTGGGAGTGTCGGACACCCCTTTAGACCTGAGCTAACCAACCTCCACCAGAGGCCCTCCGGGCTCTTCTCCCTTCTGCTCGCTCCATTCAGACAAGCACGGTGACTTGGGAGCTGCATGGGGTGGCGGTAGAGCCACAAGATAAACTAGAATGAGCCTGGCCCCTGAATCGCTGCTTGGGAGGGCGCCACATTGGAAGAGGAGCTCTCTGCCATCAGAGCAGCACCAGGCAAAGCCACGAGTGGCATTATGGGCGGGGGAAATGGTGCCAGGGAGGAGGAAGATGTTACAGAAGCAACAACCAGGGACAAAATGGTAAAAGCGGAGGTCACCGAAGTAAAGGAGGAAAAGGCTGCTGTTCGCTAAGTCCCTGGGACGGCGAGATTCATCTGATGTGGCAGCGATGACGACTTCCCGGTGAGAAGAAGCCGTTCTTGCACCCAACTCCGCCTGATGTCAGCCACCGAGGTGAAAGTCAGAGCAGGTCAGCAGCAATGCTGATACAAAAACATGATAGGCCACAACCCAAAAGAACCCATGAGCTGGCACAACCTAGCTAGGAAGACAGGGACATTGGGAGGACTCGCAGCCCATGCGCATTTCCCGTACGGAGGCTCAAGGACCGAATTCCTCTGATGCCATATAAACCCCGGCCCGTCCTTCCCCCTCACCCTCCGCATACACTGAGCTCCACAGAAGGGCTGAGGTCTGGGAACCAGGCTCAGAGTTCCCCAGGTGCCCGGGGGTGGCATCCGAGAAACAGCCTCCCCTCCGCGCAGATTGAAAGCCGTCCTTCTCCAGCCGCGGACTCCGGTTCCAAGGGCCGCGGCTTTGAATGCGCTCCAGGAGCAGATGCGGATCTCGAAGACAAGTGGGCACATCCCGAGCTACAGATGTCGGGCCTGGCAGCCGAACTGATAACTCGACAGGCATCGCTCGTGGAGGAGCCAGGCCAGCTGGTCGGCCCCGCTGGCTGGGAGTGTGCCCGCCTTTCATTTTCCGATGTGTCACAATTCACCCTTCTGTGGTTCCAGAACATTCTGGAGCACGGGGGGGCTCATCATGCTTCACGGTGAGACATCCGTTTGAGATGACTCGAGGGCTCAGGCCCAGAACCTTTCTGCATCATCCTGCAGGTGGACACACGGCCTCCGTCCGTCCACCCATCATCGTTTCCGTTTTGGTGATTCACAAGCCAAGGGAAGAAGAAGATCTCCTGCGGCCAGCAATGCAAACTAGACCCGAAAGACAGACATGTTTTGCTCCCTGCAGAGCCCAGCATAAATACCTGCCCCTGCTCTCAGAAGGCCAGCATTCCCTCCACAATGTCACACGGCATGTGGGAGGACGTGTGCCCGTGTCTCGGTCCTCAGGGGCACTGGGAGCGGATGAAAGCTGGCCTTCGTCTGGGCTTCTCGCGGCTCAGAGGAAAGGAAAAGCAGCCTCAGCTTCTGCTGCTCATGTCGCTCTGTCTCTCGGCGTCACAACGTGGAAAGGCAGGTTCCGAGGAGCGATCTTGGAGTCGAGGACAAAGAGAGGCTGTTCCAGCTTCGCTCGGACCAAAAGGGCACCGCTCAGAGTCGCTCGTGGCAACAAGTCTCAGAGGGAAGGAAATGCAAACCCTGATCCCAGCCGGCTCTCCATCTTGCCAGCCCGAGGACCAATCTGAGCCTAAAGTTCAAAATGAGAAATAAGGATAATAACTCCTCGATGAGGGCGAAGCGTGTGCCGAAGACCATACTAAACACTTTACACCCTTAAATCACTGAATTCACCCAACAGGACTCTGAGGTGAGTGGTTTTATCCCATTACAAACACACACACACAAAAATGACATTGAGTCTCAAAAAAAAAAAAAAAAATTAAAGAACCTACCCAAAGCCACACCATTTGAAAGCTGTGGAAGCAAGAGTCAAGTCCAGCTTGGCTTGACCCCGAAGCCTGTGCTCTTAAACGCTAAGCATCATTCATTAGTATCAGGACCCACCTAGGCAGAAATGATTGTGGCATGATAGAGATTGGAGCACAGACATCGAATAAAGCTGGTGGCAGGGGGACTTGCAAGTTTTGGAAGTGCCACCAGGTAGTGCTTGATCGAGGCCCACAGCTAGCTCCCTCCAATGGGAATTCTAGGCTACTAGGAAACACTTAAAAGGCAGGTGGGTCACCACAGCTCTCCACAATCCTCAGCCTCCCCCAAATAATAAAAATGTAGGGAACCGTGAGAGCCACTGGTAAAGCTCAGTCACACACTGGGCTAATGCGAGCCCACAGGTTCTCTTCTTCAAGAAGAAACCGTAAGAAGCCACACTCAAAAGGCTACACGTTGTATGTTTCCATGGAGGGAGGAAACAGGTCAGTGGTCACCAGGAGCTAGGAGAGGGGACTAGAGTTGACTGCAAAAGGGCATGAGAAAACTTTCTGTGGGATGATAATAAAAACGTTTCCCATGTTAACTATGGTAGCCTTTACACAGCCGTGTACATTTGTCGAACCCCATTTAATGTTACATTTAAAAAGGGGCAGAATCTACCATATGTAAATCACATCTCAAGAAAGCCGATTTAAATATATAGACACTAATTTTTTTCCCCCAGAAGAAAGCTAGCTGGTGAATCTTGAGCTAAAACGGCTAAAACGTGTGCTGTGTGCCAGCACCGCAGTGAAACCTTGAACCTGAACCCTCCCGGTGGGGAGACTTGCTGCAGGCGGCAGCTGCCCGATCCACGTCCTGTGGGAAGATGTCCGCAGGGAATTTCCAGGCAAACGCTTCTCTAGAACTTAACACGAGCTGACCGCGAGGGCTCCCTCAGCTGCCCGCCTCCTTTCCCGAATCTTCGGAGGTCATACTGTGTATTCGATAGAAACATTCACCTGGAAAATTGCCTAGAGCCAGATTAAATATAACATCACTGTTTTTAACTCATATCTCGCATGACATACCTGTCTTTATCTTTGAATCTTGTTACGTTTTGAAGGCCGTACTTGTCTCTGTGCTCAGCTTTGAAAGACAGGAGAACCTTGCTAAAAATACTAAATATTGTAGCGACTGCCTTCCCCTAAAGGCTTGGTGTGAATTAAAATGAGATTTCAGTAAGACTAACCACAACAGCGTAGTCTGTCGGTCCTTGCAGTCCTAGGTCACCCCTCCCCCTACACGTTAACTTCGGCAAAGACACTTTTCTCTCCCCAGCACTGCCAGTTAGCCCCTTGGCTTTCTGTGAGAGACTTCCTGTTTGGGGACAGTCCAGAGGCTTCTGACCCGTGTTAACAGTGCATTTGGAAAGGGAGCAGAAGCCACACAAATATAGCCTAACATGGGAAATCAGATCAGTCATGCAAATTAATAAGTACATAAGGTCATATCCCAAAAGGAAATAGCGCAGCCTCATACAACAAAAGCTACCAGAAAGACTGGACGTTAATGGGAAATGAAAAAGCCAGCCTGACTTCGGACTCCCCTAAAAGCTATGAATGTCACCCGCCATCAGGTATATAATGTCCTGGTCATTGTTGTTTGGGAGGTGGCCATTCTCTGCATCTCACAGCAAGGTATGAGTTATTCTATTAAGAGTTCTTTAAAAAAAAAAAAAAAAGTAAATAAAACAAAACACAACTTTCTTAAAGCATGTTTTAATCTTGTATTAAAAGGGAAAAAGTACAACATTTAAAGGGCTAAGCCTCTGGGCCCGGACTCGTGGACATTAAAGGAAAACAGATCAAACCCAGATGACAACGCCTCCAAAACCACAGATGCCCACATACCTACGGGGTTTTCAAATTGCGTCTATCTACTACATACTTTCAGAGGATTTCCTACATTTCTTGCTCATAAAAAAAAAAAAACAAAAACAAAATTTATTTTCTTACACGTTTCAGACCTAAACAAAGACAAAAATTGCATGCAGCAACCGATACGACTTAACGCGATTCTTGCATAGGCTCCAAGGGCCTCTCTCGCAGAACCAGAAATGCCATCGCTTTATCATCCGGCTGTCATCCATCCAGTGTTTTTACAGTCGTAAGAGTCATAGAACTAAAAGTTCATGATGAGACAAAAAAAGTAATTCTGTTTATCTTCTCATTGTTTCATTAATTTTTTTTTTTTTTTTTTTTTTTTTTTTTTAGCAGGAGGTAGGGAGAAAGTGGGAGGAATTGGTTGCTAAGTCTGGTTCTAACCTTCTGAGCTACCTCTGGAGAGAAGCTATGAGCTAGGTAGGACTGCTCAACCGACTCGTATGTCGGTGGACCATGGGAGGGAAGAGCAATCCTGTGCCTCGCCTGCACACCCGTCCGGGATTGACCTGTGGCACACAATTTAAAGTACAAAAGTGCCTTTCTCCAGAAAATTCAGAGCACTTTACAAATATAACATAAGCATGCTAAATTTACCTATCTGCTTGCTATATACAAAACACCATTCCGAATGCTAACAAGAAAAACAAAGCTGGAAATTTGGCCCGTGAAGGAGCTTCAGGTATTAATTTGCCAAATTTAGCCCCAGGTTTCCCTCGGGTACGGAGGAATCGGCTGGGCTACGTAGAGCAGCCTGCTCACTGAGCCCTCTCTCACACACAAAGAAACCCAGAAGCCATACAGAGCTCTCTTTAAATTAATTAATTCCCAGATGTCACCACACTGAAGGCTTCCTCGGACCCATGATGTCCCTAGATCCCTTATAATCTCACCCTGAAAGGATCTGATTTCAGTAGGGAAATGCATCCCAGAAACCAGATGGCTTCCAAGAGAACTCATCAAATCCGGACAAATATCTTCAGTCCCTAGTGCGACAGAACTGTGCTCCCAAATTCTAGCGCTAAGCAATTAAACTCCCGGATCCCCCTGCAGGTATCTAAATAAGTGGAGAAGACCATTTTTTCAGCAAACATTTTATTTCCGCCTCACCCTAACACCTACAGAGGTTCGTGCTCAAAGATGAGATCATAATTCAGAAGGTAACCATCGTTGTAGACATAAAGTTTCCGGTCGAAAGGATGGTAGTTGATGCTCTGTACCTTCTCCTGCATCTTGTGCATGACGATGTCCAGCCTGCCCTCTCTCCCTGTGTTTGTGTCGTAGTAATAGAAAATCTCTTCCGCTCTGGTGTTCAGCGTGCGGGCGGCGTACAGAACCCCGCACACCACGAAGGCGTTAGAGACGGATGGTTTGTACTGCTTCGTGTGCCATGTGCTCAGCACCTCGAGTGTGGTGTCGTTGAGCTTGCTGATCACCATGTTACCGGTGCTGGCCTCGGTTGCGTAAATCGCCCACAACCCACCCTCATCTACAGCCAGGTCGATGTCTTGCCAACCGACGTTCGCGTACGAAAAGCGGTTGTTGTGGGCGGCGTCGGGGAGCGCGCGCGTCACGGCCACGGTGTTGGTGTTCAGGTTAATCCTGGCCAGGTTGCCGGTGTTGTGCCAGTTGACGTACATGTTGTGTTTGTACACCACCGTCCCACTGCCTTGGCCATAGGTAATCCGGTACTCCCGAGCATTCGCGTGCAAGAGCAGATCGTCCAGCGTATTGTAGAGCCGGTAAAGTTCCAAGAGTCTCCCATCTGTATTCAAAGGCGCCACCCAATACAGCCCTTTGTCCGGGTTCTGGGGAGAGTAATCTCGGCCCCAGGCACCATACTTGTAGGCGAACCCTCTCCAGTTGAGCTGAACTACAGAGGGTTGGCTGATGTTCACCACTCCGCCGTGAGGACAGTTCCCTGGACAAACGAGAATACAAACGGGCCTTCTTAGAGAAAATGAATGACAAGATACAAACCATTGAAGAGGCAAAGACTAGGTAGCTAGTCAGACATGAGCGACAAGGGGAACAAAGGAATTGGGGCCCAGCCTAGAGACCTCCCAAAGAACACCCCAATGGTACTAGAATTCTGCGTAAGCACATGCGTAGTAGGCAAAGAGTTCTATAGCAGCCAGGTGTCAATCAAAATGACCTCACTTGCCAATCACCTAAGAACACCTTTGAAACTACTCATCACCGCCCTAATATAAGGCAGACATTCCCGCTTCTGGGTCCTCTTTTTGTGGCCTTTTTTGTGGCCCCTTTGCATCGGTTATTGTAGTTACAGCGCTGGGACTCTGTGCCTCCTTGGGGCATGCTTTGTCTTTCTAAAATAATACTTTTAATAAATCTTTTCTAAATCTCACTGACCTATGATTCTTCACTGCTAACTTCACTCAGCCCGGTCATTATCCCTCTCCCTCCCTACTGCCATTGGGGTGACACCAACTGCCATCAGCCCCACCGGTAACACTAGGAACCAAAGAAATCCATAAATATTTTTTCTCGGCAGGGTTCAGGGACAGCAGTGGTTCCGAGGGAGAAGAGGTGACGTTTCTTCTTGGTTTCAGTCTCAATGCAAACCCGCTGGTCAGCTCTAGAAAAAAAAGACCTTTATTTCCATGGATGGGCTTTCAGTCTGGAGACTGCAGATGACGAAACTGCCAAGAGACATATTAAAAAGGTTTGAGGTCCCAGAGACAGGAGAGGGGGGGACCTGATAAAATCCAATACATTTTCTTCTATCGGAAAGCATTTTGAAAATATTCTATTTCATTTTTCTTAGAGAAATCAAAAGAGCAAGATCATTCCAGAACCTTCCCCTACTTCCCACAAAGTCAGGAGGCGCCGTTCACCAGGCTCGGGGAGAACTGCGATGAAGGAGAAGACTGTCCTGGGGAGACCCCTTTCCCTTCACCCTTCCGGCCTTTCCCGGGACCCACATCAGGCACCAACGCTGCCCCCAGCTAATCTCAGGAGAGAAAGTTTTACGTGCGATGTTTTAAAGAGAAAGAAGGACGGACCTATCGTGGTGGGATTTCAGCCCCGAGGAGCCATGGGAGTCATCTGAAGGCAACGCTGCCTCTCCGCGCAGCCCATCACTTAGGTCCCTCTGTGATCATCTTGCTCTTTATCGCTCGTATTCTACTGCGCCATAGAATGACGGGCAGGCGCTTTGTCGTCTCCATACTGATGCTAGGTTTGTCCCAATGAGTACAATCAAGTGGGACCAGACTCACTGGTCCGCTGCACCTACGCCCCTCGTAACGCCTGGGTGAACGACTCAGTCTGGACAACTGGCCCTTCGCATGGTGCTCCCTCCGAAATGCCTGCCAGCCCAAACCGTTTACGAGCCATAAAACAGGAAATAAAATTCGTCCGGTAGTTTTAATAATAACTATCCGAAGAGTCGAACACATGTTTCCTGGGATCTTAATAAGGACCGTTCGAGAAGGGGGGAGATCGTGTATTGAATAACGAAAAAAAGATCCAACTTCAAGTACGTTCGAGGTCGTTTTCCCTTGTCCGGCTGCCTGGAGCAGAGCAAGGCGAGGGAAGTTGGTTCACGCTATAAACTATAAACGCTTGGAGGGAATCGGGGGACCATGGCGAGCATGTGGCGAGCACAGGAAGTGAGCAGGAGCCAAAAGCGGAGATCCAAACAACTCCCTGACGTTAGCATTTTTGGGAGGCAGGGGCGCTAAGCTCAGAGGCTGAGCTTTTGCCTCTGAATCTCTGCTTTCTGACCAACACGGAAAGATCTATCTCTTCCTTCCCTTGCTAAATGTGTCCCCCTCTCCCCACCTCACGCAAGGACTGCTCAGAAGCGAAACCATCACTAGAGATCCCGCTTTTATTTTTCCAATCTGCTGGGGCTTTTTGGTCCCAGAATTAAATACGTGCTCCTTAAACGCTCTCATAAATCTGCAGTTGGTGGGAAAGCCAGCCGACCGTACAACAGGTAGAGAAATGAAACCACTCTGTACCCAACCTCAAATAATTTTGCATATCATTAAGCAGAACACAGTCACAGGTTTATTTTAATAATGCATGTGCCATTTCATAAATAAAAAAGCAGCGTGTATTCAGCCAAGAGACTGTTCTCCACTAAAGAAATAATAAATAAAATTATAAATTATTATTTCTTCTCCTAAAAATGATCTCTCAGATGAATGCTTGTTTGCTTTTGTTTATGAAACAATGCATGAATTATTAAAATAAAGTTAGCGGTGTGTTCAGTTTAATGATAACAAAAAACTGTTCGAGTTTCCATATGCTACAAACTGGGTTTTCTAGTTAAAATATCTTCCAGAGAACTTATTTATTCAACTACATTTCACTCTGAGGAAACGAAAGAAAGTCATTTTTTTTCTGGCAGGTTAGAGGACTTAGGAATTGTTTGTTTAACTGAATCTTGCGTTCCTGGAAAGGAAGTATCCCAAACCAATAGCAACGATGTATTTAAGGGAAGCTTATGATGCATGTCTCTAATTCAGAAATTATAACGGGGTTAAAGATAATAAACTATTCTGTCTTAGATGTGGAAATCCTTAGGTATGAAGGAATCAAAATAATCCTCTCTTAAAAATTACTACCACTACTACTACTACTAATAATAATAGTCAACATGGCTCATCATTTTACGTGTTGGTCAGGAAATTAAAATTACGCTTGACATAAATATTTGAACTGTATGAATTTAAATCTCTTTTTCCCACCTTCCTAAATACTCTCCTGTTCTTTTGATTATGTCTCCTTTCTCATCTTTCTCTGACAGGCCATTCCTAGGCTGCCAGCTCCGGTGAAAAGGAAGCGGGTATAGAGAAGAGAACTAGGCATCGCTGCCAGTCCTACAGACATGGCCATGGCAGTGACAATCCAGTGAAAAGCTGTGGCAGGCTTCCCTGATCCCTGGCAGCAAACGGTCTTGGAAACCGAAGCTGACAGCCAGTGCCCACTGCGAGAGCCCCCAACGCCCGCCGCCTACCCACGTAACCTAAGCTTCTCCTGGATCTCCCACCCCTTCCCAGCCCCTTCGTTCATTTGAAGGTCTTAGAGATACTCCATTTCCATCCATCCTGTTCCATTGCACTATTGCCCATGAAACGGAGGGCAGAAGCACGCCTTTAGCTCCTGCACAAGCAAAGAAGCACAGATAACCTGGCGTTCACCAGGCTGGTGAGTTGTAGGGACTGTCTTGCCACTCCAGGAATCACAGGTGCGCCTCTCTATCAGAGCATCCGTGGAAGGCGGGCTGGGACCGTGACAATATTACCAGACAGATTCAGTGTTTGTGAAATAAAGGAATGCAAGACTAGTCAAATCTCGCAAACGCAGCTTACCTACCCTTATCCATAAAACGCCAGTCCTCTACCCCGCTACACACCTGAATTTTTTAAAGACCCTGGTGTTTACTTCATAAAACATGAGGCAAGGAACCTTCTAGAGGAGTAGCTTTGGTTGGCAATCTCTCCACCATGCAATTTATTAGATATTGCCACGGGATTCTGAAATTATCCTGAGAAGCCACACGACGAGACTTTAAAATACTGTAACTGGGCTTTTTAAAAGTATCATGGTTAGCATTTTTTTTTTAAAGCCAAAGATTAGATGTCTGCAGAGGAAACGATTCTAGATCTATTAATATGCTCTCCTACCTGGGCCAGCGAACTTTATTTGATGCAAGAGGAGAATATGATTGACTTGTGAGAATCAGGCAATTAAAGTGGCCATAATCAGAAAATAATTAAAGCTAAATTGACTTTGAATTATTGAATATATGCTACCTGACACTCTGTTCTTCCCTAGGCTTGGGATTTTGGCAGGCCACCCCAAATCCTTTATACCCTAGTCAATCACCACCCATTTACGGAGCACCTATATGTGTCAGCACGGAGCCCGGCATCTCCGGGCACGCGGCGAGCGGCCCCCCGGCATGCCATCCCATTTCGCCTATGCGGTCATCTGGATTCAGGGGGGAAATGGAGAGAGACAGAGCCAGTTGTTTTCAGGGGGAAAATGTTAATGAGCAGAAGGCCAATTATTTTAGATCGGAAAGTTCTATGAAACGAAGCAGAAAAAGATGCCATTTTCGGCATAAACCAAATGTAAAGTGCATTTTATTGAACCCTCACTACATGTCCTGATTCTGAGATCGAGCTGACCACAGGGGCAGCAAACCAGAGCTGTAGGGGGAGGGAGGGGGCCGAGAGCACAGGGTTTCTTCATAGCTGAGACTCGCATACAGTCTTTTTTGTTCTGTGCAACTCTGCAGTCAGAAAAGCAGAGAGGCCAGATTTTAAGGTCCCAATAACAGTGAGTAACTTTAATTAAAGTCTCCACAGGCTCACAGCTGGTTAGTGCCCGGGGATTTTTCAATTCTGCAACATCCACCAACCCAAACAGAAAGAGAGCACGTGAAAGAAATTGATTTAAAAACATGACAAAAAGTCGGTTTAATATAAACATCATAAATATAATATGAACAAAGCTGGAGGAGGGCCAAGTGGCTTGGCCGAGGTCCAGGTCCAGCCCAAGTTGTCGGAAAGTGAGAGGAAAGCTGGGTCCAATTTGCTTAAACAACACAGCTGGGCTGGCTGACAGTGTAAGTGTGAGGGCCCAGGGGACAGTTCTGGGGGGAAGGAAAGTTCTAGCAAAAATAACCCAAGAGACTCGCTTGTTTTCCTCCGTAGACATAGGCAGTGTGCTTTCTCCCTGACTACTGACCTTGAGTTATGACCTTGAGAAATGATACCTGACGCTCTAGGTCCTGAGATGACGAGGAGGTAAGGGGCCTTGCATTTCGGCCTCAGCTGCCACTAACGACCTGTGTGGCCTCAGGAAAAGCAGCAGCATCACCGTCGAAGGCCCCTCCTCTGAGACATGAGGGGCCTGAGCTAGACGGCCCTGAAATGTTCCTTCCTGCTGGAAAATGCCCTTATTCTAAAGGATGCACAGAAAACTGAGCAGGAAAAATCTATCCCACAGCGAAGACTTGCTGAGGTTGACAAGTCTCGCTCGGGCATTATCGAGGGTTGTCGTTGCCTCGACTCCTCCCTCAAGGAGCCGGCAGAATGAGCTCTTACTTTCCAAGGCGTGTTGACACCACGGACCCCAGACCGGGTTTAGCCTCAGTGCGTTACGGAGGACGGAGCCGTGGCCTTTGTTCTAAATCTCCTCTGTATGCCATGCTATGACTGATTCCCAACAGCAGAGGGAGGCAGAGAGCCCGCACACAACCCTACAGCAGCATCTAAAGCCTCCCAGGAATCAGCTACGCTGACAAGGGATCCGAAAGGCAAGGCCTGAAAGGAAACAGGCTGTGACAATAGGAATTAATGAAAATAGCAAGAGCTGTGCCATCTGATGAGAAGGTACGGTCCCATTCGCGACCTGCGAGATTGCTCCCCTCTGACACGAGCGTCTCTAAAGGACAGGGCCACGGGCCGCAGCTGGGAGGGTGGCTTTAGGTCACCTGCAGGGGCGTGCTGAAGTGTACAGGAACCTAGGAACCTAGCACTGCCTGCGTTCGTGCAAGGTTTTCAGTTCGCCTCTCCTCATTAATAACAACAACAACCGCCAGCACACAGGTGCCGATCACAGAGCCGCGAGCTCCTCCGGCCTATTCCATCGACCCTGCAAGGCAGGCTCTGCTCTTCTCCCATTTGACGAGTGAGGGGATGAAGGACCCTTTTGCTGTGGCCACAGAGCTGGGAAGCTCAGGCCTCTGGGGTCCCAAAGCCATGCTCCGGACCCCCGCACTCCGCTGCCTCCATTCACGTTCACGGGGTACTTAGGGAGCACTCACCGCTAGGCTATACTTGACCGGGAGGATGATTCATTAGCGAGACGCCCTCCAAGAACTCAGTCCAGGAGAGGCGCCAGGACTTACCCACAAGTACAAAACGCATGGGCCCATCGGTTAAACCCTCCGTGAACCCCGGGACACACCAGACAGCAGGCGCTCAGCGGGAGGAGGAAGGGAAGGAGAGAGGAGCGAGGGAAGATTCAAGCTCTAACCCCGGCTCATCGGATAGACGAGCCCATGAGCCCTGACAGTCCCCAGACGGTGCGGACAGATGCTGTGCAGGCTCCAGCGGCTTGGCCAGGCCCCCGGCGGCCGCCGCCGCATCTCCATGCGGATATTGGTCCAGTTGGCAAACGCGGAGCAGGTACAGGTAACGTGGGGATTTCGTTTCAGATCGACTCATGGTTCACATTATTCCTCTGTGAGTCCCAGTATGTGACAGTAAGTAGAGAGACTAGGCGAGGAGGTTCCAATGCACGGAAGAGTCACTCGGAACTGTAAAAATCCCGCCCTTGGGGCTGCGCTCCCGAAGCCCTCCCCAACCCCGCGCTGGCCCCTCCAGGCCAGGTTCAAGGGCAGGCGAGGGGCGGGGCACTCACCTGGAGAGGGAGGAGGCCCGGGCACAGACACAGGGATGTGTTCATCTTTAGAGGCTTCACATTCCTTGAGCTTGTTCTTCAGAGCCACGATTTCCCGGCGAATTTTAAGGACATTGTTTTTGTCTAGTGTCTCGAGCTTCTCTACCAGGAGAGTCATATTCCTTATCTGAGGAAATAAAATTCAGTGACTTTACGTTATTGTACAATTTCTTTCATAAACATTCCAGAGCTGAATTTGTCACTTAGTGAAACATTGCCAGGGAATCCACCCGAGATTCTTCTGAATGGTTTCATTTGGAAGAATACATTTTACGGTTTAGCGTGAACGCCTGTCACATCTCAGGGCAGGTGCGTGTGACGAGGAGAAAATGGCCAAGATTCTGAACGGTTTTAATGACAGAGCACACAGGCTCAGTGTCCGCATCCACGAATGTCTATTAAAGTTCATTTCTAATAATCTTCCTGATACACTCGTGTTTCCTTGTGTTGTACCATAATTAAGTTTCTAATAAACGGTGAGAACCAAAGAAAGCTTAAGTTCTAAAATATGTAACTAGAATTCTCAACAATAGCCCATGTCGTGACCGTGCTAGTGAATTCTCATTGACGTACATCGCCCAACCAAAACACTAACGCGAAGGTCTTTATCCACAGATCTTAAAAGGCGTCACTAAAACATACTCACGAGACACTCCTTTAAAAAAGGTTGTCAAGATGTAGTGACCAGTTCCAAAAGGGATCAAAGATGACATGAACATTCCAAAGGAGAAACAGACCTAACAAGTCCAAAATCAGGTAAATTGCGGCTTCCTAGTTCCATGAGGATAAAGGCAGAATGGAGAAGACAGTTGGCCATGGAGTTGCTCGGATTTATATCAGTGCCTTCCTAGAGACATCGAAAGGCCGTTTGGTTCTGTGGCAGAACGCTGATCATCAGCGGACACCTGCTCCTCAGTCAACATGTTCCCAAAGGGCTAAACTTACTATTGAAAGACGGGTGTCCATCGAAAGGAGAACACGGGCTATGCCACGCGGTCATGAGAGCGCACAGGACTAGAAATCGGAA
Source organism: Rousettus aegyptiacus (assembly GCF_014176215.1). Lineage (NCBI taxonomy): Eukaryota > Metazoa > Chordata > Mammalia > Chiroptera > Pteropodidae > Rousettus > Rousettus aegyptiacus. The sequence continues at coordinate 89,297,021 of NW_023416286.1, forward strand.
GAGAGAGACTCACACCCTGGTCCTAGCTCTGATCGCTGAGAAGATTCATCACTGACACACAGAGAAGCGAGTTCGCTCCTTACCTCTATCTCCAGCTGGTCGATGATGTCTGAGCTTCCAACAACACTGCCCTTCAGCTGGATGATCAGTCTCTCCATCTCCTTCACTTCTATCTTGATCAGCTCAAAGTCCAATTCGGTGTAAGAAATGGTATCTTTTTCCATAATCTCTATACGGACAGTTAGGTTGGAGAGTTTCTTTTCATAGATACTGATTAATCGGACATACTCCCTCACCTGAAAGGGGATCAAAAAACTCGAGTCAATTCCCAGAGTAATAGCATACAGTCTTCCTCCACTATCAAGCCCTTGCTGTCAATCATTTTTTTAAAGAAATGGATCAAAAATATAATTAATTATATCTTTTTTTTAATCTGTCCAAATACAGACTAAAAAGAACTTGCTACTATGATTGACTACAATTAGTCTATTTTTACATGGACTAAAAATACATTTGCTTCTGAGTCATCATTCAAGTACATTTTCATCTCCATTTTAATGTTTGATGGTATTAGTTCTGCAAACTAAACTGGTTTGAATCAGAGTCTCTCGCCCTCTGTACCCCCCCTGAAATCACATGCTCTAAAAATCAGCGTTTTCCAACCTCAGCGCTTCTGACATTTGGGGCTAGATCATTCTTTCTCTAGGGGGCTTTTTGTGTGTGTGTATTATAGGATATTTAGAAGCATCTCTGGCCTCTAGACTCCAACAGCACCCACCCAACCCCCAGCTGTAACAAAAAAAAAAAATGCCCCAGAGTTTGCTAAATTTCCTTGGGGGCAAAATCACAATCATCACCACCACCACCCTGTCTCCATTTAGAGCTGCTGCTCTAAATCTGAGTATTTCTAGAAGAAGGAGAAACGCGCCAAGTAGAATTCCTTCTTTGATCACCATTTGCATCGAGTTTTGAGCCCCTCGGCCTTTTACAAAGTGGCGTAAAGACCCAACTCACTACACATTATATGAATATATGTGCAACTGTAAAGTGCACATTTCATTAAGTGCACCCACATTTATTCCAAGAACTGATTATTGCAATCAGACCTTTAAATTACACATTTGTTGCATATATTTGAATGTCTGATCATTAAGTTAAAATACTTCCCGAAATTCCCTTGGTGGTTTAGTGTATAATTGGAATTTCCAAATGGATATTTCAATAAACACAGTTGGTCCTCCTTTCTGTGTCTGATCGGTAAAAGAAACACCATGGCTTTTCCAAGGACCTGCTCATTAAAAGTTGCCTGTTTTAAATTCTTTTTAATAATTGGAACATAAGCTGTACTTTCACCCAAACTGTGCTAATGTCAAGTAGCTGATCCGCAGTGCCTAGATGAGCTCAGAGCCCGATTTTGGCCTCTGATCCTTCTAATACTAAAGGCAGCCCGAACTTGTCATGTTAGCCCTTCCATTTAACCCCACCGTGCAAATTAGTACAGACTCGTAGGCCACAGACCTAAAGGACTAGGGCTTCAGGCAAAGAAAATTTTAATGAAAGTTGAAAATGCAGCCCTTGGCACTGCTGGTGTATTTCCTCGGGCAGCTGATGCTCACTGCCATCAGATTGCCATCCCTTGGAGAATGATAAAGCTGGTGACGTTTTGGCAGATAAGGAGTTTTATTTGATATGTATAATATATATGTGTTTATATATATTTATATATGTATGTATAAAACAAGTTCCTTTCAAAAGCACATAAGATAGCCAAGTTTCCATTTCTAAAAAAAAAAAAAAAAAAGGCATAAAAACTTGCCTGCGACAAAATAATAATAATAATAGCAATAATACTAAAGTGCCAATCCATTGCAGAAATGGAAGCTTGCGAAATGAATATTCGCGTTGGCATTTGGTCTTGCCAGTTCTTGGAACGAATGAAACGCCCTCTGCTTTCCTGGAACATTTCGATGGCACATCGCAGCTGTTGTTCCACAAAAAAAAAAAAATGAGTGATTCAACTGTCATCTCTGCTAAATAAAATGTGGCTCTCGCTGAAAACCAAGGCGTAACCCGGAGTGTGCCACCTACGAGAATCTGCGGTGAACCGTGAAAAGAAAGGCCTCTAAAGATCCGTTTGGGAAAAGACTTGGCTTCTCTTAGCTGACATTGGAAGGAAAGCTCGGTGATGTGCAGGAAAACCGGAGTCGCCCACGGAGTCACGGAGGGCAGGGGAGAACCGGAAGATGGGCCAGAGAAACGTCACAGTGCGAACGTCACTAACGTAAGCACATTGTGGGTACACGCCTTTCACGTGCGTGGCTGTTGAGATGGCGGGAAGAGCCCTGAGACCATCCTACTCGCTCTGGAAGCTGCAGCCTGAGCAGCTTCTCTGGATGTGTAGCAAGAACATGGGTCTGGCCCTAAGGGGACATGCCCCATGTCACTATCTCTACCACGTGGCTTTTCATCACCAGAAGTTTGAGCTTTACAAGACTCATCAGTGCTTACCTTGAAACCACCAGCCTAACATTCAGAGCTTCCATTCTTTTATTGGTTGGGCACATATTATGTCATCGATGGGGTCTAAGAATCAAAGGTTGCTTGGGGGGTTTTGTTCTATATGATAAATATGGTCCTAAGATAAATATGGATGCAGTACGGCGGGCTATTAAGCTAAAAAAAAAAAAAAAAAAAAAAAAAACTGGTCTGGCTCATGTTTCTGCCAGTTCCCCAAAATCCATGATCATAACTACGGCCATATTATCTGAAATAAGTAAATGTACTTTGCAGCATACTCTTATTTTAATAAACCCTTAAAAATAAATGCAACAAGATTAAATGTGAATTAACCATCACAACATATGAAGAATTCAGAGCTACACCCGCCTAAACTCAAATCTGACCAGCACTTACTGGGCAAATCAATTTCTCTAAGCCTTAGTTTTCTCCCTTAAATTGAGGATAATGGTAGCAAGCTTACAAGATTATTGTGAAGACTAGAGCTAATATACATTAAGTGCCTAGAATAATGGATGCCCTATAAATTACAGGAATTATTAGTGAAACAGTGATTTCAGTTTTTTTCAATCTGACTTTTTCATTTAGTATATGTCACTGCACAAAACATTGCTCAATCAATGTTGTTTGTTTATGGGTTGCCTAAATGTCTCGCAGGCTACCTCAACCTTCTCATGCATGAGGATATGTTAGCAAATGCTCGATATTAAATAACTTGCCCCCAAGACAATAAGCTTCCAGAGAAAGGAAATCCTGAGCTGCCTTTTGTGTGGTCCCTTTCCTAAGCATAGTCACAAGAGGACATATCATAAACAACAGAAAATAATAAAATGCTTTCAGCATCTTAGGTAGAGACATAAGTCTTTTCTGTGTACTGGCAGATAATGAATCAACATAAGGCAGTCAAAACCCTTCTCTACCGGCCTTCCCGAATGGGCATTCCCCCAGGCCTTGGTATAAACAGTGATTTCCAAGGCAACCTAGGGACAGCTATAATAATTCACCTGCAGATTCAAAAGCCCTCGGCTGAAGAGATAACTTGGGATTTGAAGGCGTTAGTGACCTCCTGCATCTCCTCTGGGATCTGCGCTGGAGGATGGGTAGCTGCTCCGCCAGGAGCAAAGAGAACCGAGATTCATTCTGAAGCCCCAAGCCCGTGGCCCGGCTTCACCGGCTGAGAGAGGAAGCAGCTTCGCAGTTCTGTCTATTTGTCTTTGTTAACCTCAGTTTTTCCATCCCTAAAATGGGGCGGAGAATAGGGGCCTCTCTGCCTTAAAGGGTGACTTGATGGCAGAATGGAAATCACAAACATAAAACACACGCAGAACAAGTTACTGTCATTGTTATCATCGCCTGTCACACGGATCGCAACCGGCAGGAGAATTCCTTCCTTAAGCCCCAATGGCAAATGTGTGTTTTTTTTTTTAGGACCGGCTACTGATGATTTCAGAATTAAAGCTTTTCCCACCTACTCTGCACGTCTCCCCTGCCAATTATGAGCCAGGCAGATGCCACCTGCCTCCCTCTCGGAACTGGAATGAAATGTCCCGTCCTCACAAACCTGGCAGGCTACCTGCTCTCTCTGGAGCGTCATGGGGCTTCGCACTGCCCTTCACACTCCTGCCAGCAAAGAAGACATGCAAATCAGCAGCCCCCACTATTTCAAAGCAAATGACTCCAACTGCAAAGATCTTTACCTAGGATTTTCCTCTGCCTGTTATGTTTTTATGCATAACTTCTTATCTGTACTTGATTATGCTGGAATAAGGCTATGAATATTAATGGTCGGAATTTATAATTTAGTGCCATGCCTTTTCTGCTGATTAATTCAAGGACATTTTAGTTCTTAAAAAGCTAGTTTCCTGAAGTACTCAAATGCATTTTCCTGGACACTCATTTAAATTGAGAATATTTATCTACCAATTCGGGTTGAAAGCAGGGTGTCAGCCTCATCGTAATTTTTGTCTTAAATGATAACTATGCTGGATGTTGTGGTAGCTACACTTAAATTTCTCAGGAAAACTTATTTCGAATCTCGTAGGAAAGCCGGAGCTCCTTGTAAATTGATGGAGCTGTTTTAAATCATGTATAATGTGGTTACAGCCGAGCGTGGACTTCACCTAAGCAGAAGATGGGAGCATTCCTAATTGATTTTTAACTTGGCTAAAGAGAAAGAAAGGGTCAAAATGGGAATGCCAAGTCCCATTGCCCCAGCTACCTCAGGGAAAGGCAAACCCCGTAAGATAACTACCTCTAGAGGAAAGTGGGAATCAGGTTCAAAGGCAAGGTCTTCACCAAGGCTGAGTGACCTATTACTGTGGAGTCACACTCCAGGGAAGCCTTCAGTTCTGGTCTAATGCTGGGCACGTCGAATGCAATATTCTTGCTAAGACGATAAGAGACAATCACCAAGAAAGAGAGACAGGGAGAGAGGGAGAGAAGGGAGCGAGTACGTTGGAAAGAGGGAATAAGAGGAAGAGAAAGGAAAAGAGGGAGGCCGGAGGAAGGATGAGAGGCGGAAGATTTGGGGCACTGGAGGAGAAGGAAGAGAAGGAGAAAGAGGAGGAGCCCTCCAAAAGCAAGAGAAGACCAGAAAGAGTTAAAAAAAAAAAATTAATAAGGAAAGGGAATGAAAGGTTAGGAGGGATAGGCAAGAAAAAGGATTGAAGCAAGGGAGAAAAAAAAAATTACGGGAAGAAGGAATGGAATAGGAATAGGAAGAAGAAGTGAAAGAGACAGAAGAGAAAACATGAAGAGGCTAGAGAGCAGGAAAGAAAAGAATGCGAAGCTCGGGGGAAGATCGAGAGCAAAAAAAGCAAGAAAAAAAACAACAAAACAAACTAAAAATGGCGGAGCTGGCATTGGCAGGGAGAGCTCGGGGCCCCTCTCCGACCGCATGAGCGCCGTAGCCCTGGAGCGAGTTTATCCGGGGCCGGCACAGTCTCGGTCTCATTGCTCCCGCTATGGAGGACTCCGCGGACGCAAACCGCCTCTGATCCCGTGAAGCGCGGCTACCGGCAAAGGCCCGAATAAAAAGTGTTTCGTGCACTGACGAAACAAACAAGAACGGCTTCATAAATACAGACAACACAATGGTGGTTCCAGAGGATCAAGGCGGCGTGGGTAAAGGGAGTTCCCGGGAGGAGGCAGGCTTTGGGCCGTGAGCGCGCCGTGGGCCGTACACGGATGCCAACTGATAGCGCGCACCGGGAAATTATATGTATAATGTCACCCAATAAATTTAATGTTTTGTAAGCGTTCTGTTCGTTTGTACATGTTAAGATAGGGTCAAAAGAGGGGAGGAAATGCTTACTCTCGAAAGCTCTGTCTCGAACTTCTCGGAGAGAACACGGGCTAGGAATTCCAGGCGCTCCATTCTGTCCGCGGGAAAGGTGGTGTCTGGCAGGGTGATGGAGCACAGGCAGGTCCCGCTGTCATCCCTGGAGCCATTGAAATTGGAAAACGGCTGTCAATAAAAATAAGGTGGGCATCGGTAAGCGGCGAAGCAATGGGCTTTTTAGCAACTGGAGTGACAGAAATTGGCTTATGAAAAAGTCCTTCGAAGCAAGCCGGGGGAGTCCCAACTGCAAATGAATAGAATCAGAGGAGCAGCCAAACACCCCCCGTCTCACAGGCAGGGACGACACGCAGCATTTTAGCCACATAGGCGCCCGTTGGGTTAGACGGCCACGTCAGCCGCCTTTCTCTGAAGGACGATTTTTCTTTCTCGAAGAGTCTTAAAGGAAAGTATTACTGTTTCTGTGTAAGGAAAGGGAAATAAAGAACTGATGAGAGTTTGATTTCCAACGCTACCATTTCCTGGGCGCGAAGCCCCTGAAAGTCTCAGTTTCCTCCTGTGTCAGATGGAGAGGACCGACTTCACGGGCGGTCCTCCAGAGGGACCAGATGTAAGCCAAGTCCCTGGCCACGGTAGGTGATCAGTCAGCCTCACTGTCCTTTCTCCTTCTGCTCACGTTTTCTCCTCCTCACCTTTACCCCAGTCCTCACTCCATTCCTCCAGGTGGGAATGAGGGAAACAGCAAGGATGTGGATTACCGTGAAAACATACCACGCAAATTCACCTCCTCTCTTCGCCTGGGAAGTTGTATCATTAACATCCTTCGAAACGGAAACAAACCAGCCGTTTGTTAAAAACCGAAACGAAGGATGTTTGAGTTTGAAGGCTTCGTGCAAATTTTTGAAAAGTTTTGCAGCTTGCCACTTGCAGAAAAGTCATTTCAAAATATTTGATGTTTCTTTAAAATATTCAGGCTCACACTTTGGTGCCGCCGCATATTTTAAAATGACAGGTTTGAAAGATCCTGTTTTTTTTTCTTTTGTCCCCTTTGAACTTCCCCAAGGGGATCCCACCACAATTAACATTTTTTTATTATTATTATTACTACTATTGCCTTCCAGAGTAACTCTTGGCAGCAGACTGGCTGTGCCTTTCAATGATCTCATCTGATGGTGGGGCGGGGGCCAAAGCTCACCTGTGGAGCATCAGCCTCAAGTGTCTCTTTCTGAAACAACCGAGAGGCGAGCGAGGGCTCGCAGTGTGAGAGATCCGGCATACGCCTCTCAAAGTTTAGGAGATCAGCTGGCTGCGGCTGAGGCTGTGCATTTAACATTCACTGACCTCCGTGATTCCTGAGCAAGAAGGACCTAGATGCTTCTGTAATCAAGATTGACCCCTGAGCCAATCATTCAGGCTTTTGCAACTAAGTTGTTTGTTAATGTAACCTAATCTGTTTAAGATGAGCAGAAAGAAATATATGTATACCCATATACAAATTATATATAATTTGTATCCAAAACACTCTGTGCCAAGCAAATTTCTGACAATGGCCTCAATTTCCTTTGCCAAACACACGGTACACCTGTAGAAACTGGGGGGTAGGAAGGAGAGACAAGCAGGTTTATGCTGAACACTGGGTCTGGGAGGGGCTAAGTGAAGGGTCTATGCCAGGGATGAGTATGGGCTGGACAAGCTACACCGGAGTCTGTCAGGTAGGACAGCTTCCCTTGGAGTCAGCTTTATCATTCCCTCTGGAGGTAGAAAGACTCCAGCTCGAGCATGCCAAGGTTTTTACAGAAGGACCAATATATCATGGAATTTTGAAGAAATAGCTTATTAGATTAACTGTCTACCAAAAAAAAAAAAATCTTGCATTGCATTTTGACAAGGGAAGTTAATTAGCTGCACAAGACGGGGTTGAGCCATTCTTCAAGTTCTCTGAAAAGCTCTGTCAACTCAAAAACCAGGGGAGATCATCAAGCAGTCTCAGACAATCAACCAGAAACCACGAGCTAACAACTTTTAATCCTGAAGTTCACCTGAAAGGCAGGCAAATAATTATGAGCCCTGCTGACAGCCATTCCGCCGGCTCTGTTGAACATCTCTACCCCAGGGCTGTGGACTCCCCAGCTGCCGTCCTGCTTATCATCAGCCCAGCGTGCTCAGCTGACATCAGAATGGTCCATAAGTTTGATCAGTGTCTCCCATTAGAGATATTTCTGCTCCTCTCATTCAAAGACAATGAAGCTAATGGTGATGGGTCTCTCTCTGTGGTGAATGCTTAAACTCTATGTGCGTGTAGCGTGGGGAATGAGACAGACAAGTGTTTGTCCCCTTGGTTAGCAGAAGGGTATGTGATCTCCCTTGTAGGGGACACAGGACGCCTTACACTGGTAGGTCCTCACTCACTCAGCACGTGTTCAATTAATATTTACCAATGTGCCACACTGTCTACAATGTGCCAGGGTCTGGTGTTAGGGAGATGAGCAAGACCCGATTCCTGCCCATTTTCATGATGAAAGCCGAAGTTGTCTATTTTTCTGACGACCCCCTTAGCCTGATGGCGAAAACACATGACTCATTCTGGTAGTGGCTTTGCCAGCCTTTTCTCAATCTGGGAAGGAACGAATTCCCTTTGCTGGAGGGTGACATCTGGGGCATGTAGGGTGCTCTGAGTGCTACAGTAGAAGGTACGACTCACATTTGTGATTTGAGGTCGCACTCGGCTCTAACTAGCAGCTGAGCCTAAGTGCCTGTAAAGATTCAAGGCATAAAATAATGGTATTCAACATTTTCAAAGTACAGAAAATAATACATCTGGAACTTGGTCAAATACAGTTATAAAGGGGTTTTCCACCACTTTCCAAAGATCTCATCAAGCTGACAGCCCGCCCTAGAAAATTGGGTTTATAGTGGATGTGACACCTAGTCTGCTGTTTAATAATAATAATAATAATAATAAAAAATTGGAATTGTGATACTGACCCACCAGAGGAAGAAACCCAGGAAGGAGAAATTAAAGCCTCTAAGTGCAATTTAACTAACGTTTCTTATCTACTTTTAAATGTTTGTCTCCTTACCAAACAACAAGCATTCAGATTTCTCTATTTCTTGACCTATATTTTATTTTTCTAATATTTTAGCTGATTATCTCACTCAAAGGCTGATTTCTGATGGATGAGAAGCTTCAAAATAAATTATTATTGTTACCTCGTTGAAAATAACAACAAAAAAATGCCAACAAGCTCTAATGGTTCCCCCCGAAAATCTAATGCATCTGATTTCTAGCTTCAAAAAAAAATCTTTGTGCATATTCATGATTCCCAAAGGCTTCTCTTCTTAAAAATTAGCAGTTTTCACCTATACGTCATGAAAATACCGAAAGCTGCACAGACATGGTCGAGAGCGCGGGCGGACTAAGTTTGAACTCTAGAACTTGCCATCTTAGTGACCTTAAGCCGACGATGTCATCTCTCTAGGCTTTGGCGTTTCCATCGCTAAAACGGGATCGTTAATTTTAACTACCTCTTGGGGATAAATACGGTAATACATATTATTCACTTAATGCAGTCTTGGCATTTTTTAGGCACCCCGTGAACCTCATTGCTGCCTTTTCTGTCTGGGTTCTGTACAACCCGTCTGTCAATCAACACTTTTTTTTTATTGTGGATGTAGTCCTGAAGGTAAAAAACAAAAAACAACGAACAAAAGCCTCCCTCCGACCACCTTTTCCCATTGGCCCTCCCATTCAGACGTGCTCATGTAAACAGTGACCTGACCTGTGGTTAAAGATCATAGAAACACAGTGGCATGGGCTCTGGGGGACGTTAAGATTCCCCCACCCCAAGGTACATGTTGTCAGACAAAGCCCAGGTTTTGCAGGGCAAAAGCTCCCTCTGAAAGGCCCGGAGCTGGTGCCGGCAGAGGCGAGATGACAGACTGCCTCTCGCGTCCCACCTCCACTTTCCATCCGTCTTCCCATTTCTATAAAGGAAGCCCAGAGGACTCATCTGCCTGAGGCCTGGGCTCACTACGGTCCTAGCGATGGAGCCTCTGGCTGGCCCAGGCCCTTTCTAGTGGACGGTTTGGTTTGTGGGTTTGTTGGTTTGTTTATTGCTATCTTTGTTCTTTTCAGCTGCAAACGGCTCTAAGAATTTCCTATAATGAAGACTGGAAAAGAACTATAACTCCTCTGGGGAGATATCCACATGTCATAGCACTTTCCTAGAAACCGGGGACCCTTCCCCCAACTCTGTCACCCATCCCCCTTACAAACTAGGCTCAGAGAAATGGTCAGGGCTCCAAGCAAAGGACTGTGGCTCTTACTCCCTCCAGGGCATCGCCACCCGAATGCAGGGCTGGCTGTCAGCTTGATGAGATCTTTGGGCAGCACATTGACTGGACAAACCTTTCTGGAGCTACTGCTGGCACGACCCCTCACCTAACTGTTCTCATGGTGATAGCACCTGGGCATCTGTCCTTTTAAAGCCCCTGCCCACCCGCCCATTCTACACTGGAGGTTAGAGACCTTCTTCAAAGCTTAGATCGCTGCCTGGAACTCCCCAGCCAGAGAACAGAGACGGCATCTCTCTCGCTAACAATCTAATTATTCCACCCAGATTTTAATTCCTTTTCATGGCGCCTACAGTTCACAAAGGGAGTCGTAAATCTTTTCGATTGCTCAGGTCTAGCCATCCATGAAATTACATTCAGGTCCCCACCCCCACCCCTCCACCCCCTCCCACCCCCTCCCCCCACCCCCGCCTAAAAAAAAAATTAAAAAATGAGAGGAAGGGAATGAAATGCAGCTCCCGGACTCTGGAGCCTCCTCACCTGGAGCACGGAGCCAGGGCCAGAACTGGTGCTGTCACCTGACCTGGACCTGTTGAAGCCAAAGTCACTGCTGAAGCCGCTGCCAGAGCTGAAGCCACCACGGGAGCTGGAGCGGCCACCACTGGAGCTGGAGCCGTAGCTGGCGCCAGAGCTGAAGCCACCACGGGAGCTGGAGCTGGAGCCGCCACCACCGGAGCTAGAGCCGTAGCCGTAGCCGGCGCCAGAGCTGAAGCCACCACTGGAGCTGGAGCCGTAGCCAGCGCCAGAGCTGGAGCCGCCACGGGAGCTGGAGCTGGAGCTGCCACCACCGGAGCTGGAGCCGTAGCCATAGCCGTAGCCGGCGCCAGAGCTGGAGCCACCAAGGGAGCTGGAGCCAGAGATGAAGCTGGAGTTCAAGTCAGAATAGGGCAAGGAGCTAGGGCCCCGGTCAGGGGTCAGGGGCTCCAAATCCCCCGATTGCCCGGCGGCCAGGGCCGGGCCCAGAAGGAGCAGAAGGGCTAGCAGGGGAGGGAAGCCCGGCCTCATCTTGCTGCTGGCGGAGCGGCTGGCTCCGGAAAGGATCCCAGGGGGTAATTATAGTGCCCAGGGAGGATTTCCCCACTGACCCTTTGTGGGGCAAGAGGAAGCCACCAGGGAGCACATGACAGCCTGGGAGGGTCAGGACACTCAGGAACCTGAGTCACCTCCACACCTTGTCACTGAGCCCCATTCTGTCAGCCTCCCTTTGATGTGGTTATCGCCTGCCAAATACAAACTCGAATGTGCTTTTTCAAGCCTGCTCTCTGGTTTCCGGCTGGATACTTCCTTGAAAGAAACCAGATCAAAGCAGTCTGTGGGTGAGATGGAGCTGGGGGGCTCCAGAAGGAAAAAGCGGCCCTCCATCCTCTCTGTCCTTGGCCCAGAAGCCCCTTCTGTTGGCCCGTGTCACTAAAGGCTGCTCTCAGGCAGGGACTCGGCTGGAAACGGGGACCCCGGGGTGTGGTGCCCTGTTCGGCTGCTGCTGTCCAGGCTGTGTCTGACGTCTGTCTGCTTGGCAGAGTCAGCGCTCAAGACACATTTCTCTCAACAAACCCATGCGGAAGGGGCCCCAGCGTGTGTCGTTACCTAGAAACTCAGTTAGAGCTCCGCACATCACGCACTCTCCACCATGGGCTCCACGTAGGAGAAAGAGCCCGAACAGGAGGCTGCTCCAGACCCAGCCACAGAGGCCTCCGGAGGGCGGGCTGACCTCCGCTGTCCCAGACCCTCCCGTGAGCCGGTCAAGCGGTCAAAGCGCAAGGCTGATCCGACATGCGCTGAGAGATAGGGGTGCATCTTGGGCTCCCTCTGCACCCCTCCAGCACGTCACGCCCCTGTGTGCCCTCTGCCTCCTCCCTGCAAGGCGGACAAGGTATTGACCTAAATATTAAACACCAGCTGTCACTCAGTCGGTGGTCTTTGCAAGCCATTCAGCGCCTCTGACGATTTCTAAATTGTTAGCATTAAATAAAAGATTATATGAGGAGCTGCTCAGAAGCTTTGAAGTGCCGTACGAGTGTCAGATTTTTATATTCTTGATGTTGTTGTTGTTGATGTTGTCGTTTTGTTTAATTTCCTGCTGCCTGGCTCCACACGTAAGGTCGTGGGGTTCGAACGAGAGAAAGGAGGTCTCTAATGCATGGCAGCCCCGCAACCCCAGGGGCACTTGGAAGACCTGGTTTGAAGGATTCTTTCTCCTCTCAGGCTCTGAAAACTCTCCGAATACACGTTGTGCTAATAATACGAGAAACAGTCTTAAACCTTCGGTAAACTATTTTGATGAGAAAGAGGAGGTAGGGAGGGAAGGGGGGAGGGAAGAGGAAGCGTTTCCCTTTTTGCATACCCAAGATGCACTGGGGCTGCACCCCGGACCCAGAGGGCTGAGGGACAGCCCACCTGGATCAATCTCCCCAACTTCAGGATCCCCACCGCCCCAGCCATCGGGGCGTCGTTGCTGCCTCCACATGGAAGCAGACCCGCGAGCCACACACGGTGTCTTCTCAGGCTACTCGTACCCCACGCTCAGGGGGGTGAGGGAGGATGAGAGGAAACCCCGGAAGGACAGAACATTCCGGGAACAACAGGATCCACCTACATCTGCTCCAAGATTAATCTGCGGTGGAGACCGAGATCAGGGACAGGCGATCCATCCATGGACAGCTGCTAGGAGCTGGGAGGGGTATTTTGAAGCCCCCACCCCTTTAATTCTGCCCTATGAAAGGTTGCCAGATTTGGCAAATGAAAATACAGGACACTCAGTCCAATTCGAATTTCAGATAAATAATAATTTTTTTTTTTTAGCATATGTCCTATGCAATATTTGGAACATACTTATACCAAATAATTATATATCGCTTATTTAACATCCAGATTGAACTGGGTGTTCTGTATGTTATCTGGGGACCCTGCGGGTGAAGGCCGCTTGCTCCACTTGGGCAGAGCCTCTCGGGGCAAGATGTGAGCCACGAAGTCCACTGCTCTCGATGGGAAGAGATTCGGCCTCGGCCTCTTCGGCTGAATCTTCTAGCCACTTAGACGTCCAGTCCGAGACGGGACGAGCATGTGTGAGAATGAAAAATGGCAGGCCGCAGCCGTCGTCCTCTCCCTGGATGCCGTGAACATGCGCACAGGCAGGACGGCTCCGTCTTCCACCCCAGGTCCCTTTCGCCTTCGGATTCCCAGCAAAGCAAAGGGCGAAAGCTTGTCTCATTTGCTAGCAGCCCTCTGTCTGTGGCTATAATGAGCTTTCCTTACCCCTTCTTTCAAGGAGCATGTCAGCGCCCTTATCAAAAAAAAAAAAAAAAAAATCATCTCATTAGCAATGGTAGTCCATTGTCAGGGCTACATTTAGGAGTTTCTATGACCATTCCTTAGAAGACCCCTTTCTAGAAGGGTTGCCTTCCTGCAGGAATGAGGCGGCAGTTCTCCCAAACCCAGATGTACCCCAGCTAGGAAAGAGCCAACCCCCAAACCCCCACCCGCTCCCAACCCCCTGCTTGTAAGCTGCTTTGTTCCGGTACACCTCCAGCATTTTCAAAATAAAAGTTTAATCTGTTTGGCGGCCTCGTAAGCGCAAAAGCATTGCTGATGCCTCAGTAATGAGATTATTAATAATAATAGTTCGATCATTTCTTCTGCAAATACCTTTGTCCTAAGAGACAATAAGCCTCCTGGTTATCTGACAGCCTCAAAGGCAGGAAGAAATTATCGGCACTGCAAAGCAAACAGTGTATTATTTATAAAAATGTGCTCCGACTCCAGGCTCCCTCCAGAGTAAAGGGTCACTGAAATTCACTCGAACAGCAGCCTCCTCACTGACAGCTTGAAGGAAAGTTACTGTTTATGCTCTTCATTAGAGGAATTCCCTAATGCTGTCCTTCCTGGACGCTTGCAACACACAGGAAAGATGCCCACATAGACAGAGCCTTCAGTTAATGACCCCGTCATTAAGAACCGACGCCAAACATACTGTGGTCCTTTCAGAAGCGAGACTGCCTTGAGCGTGTCTGGTGTATGAAATGGCAAGAGAGGCCGTGTTTATCCTACAGACTGACCTACAGAGGCGGTGTTGGGGTGACCCTTTTCATGTCCGTAGGCTCTATCCCCTAAGCCCCTCAAATTTCCATTTATAGCACCAGTAATCCTGTGTGAAAATAATTATCTACCGACACCCTTCATGCATCCTGGAAAGGTTAGCAGTGTGTGTTGGGCCCCATTCTGTGCAAAGTATCAGGCCCCTTGAAGAGGTATAAAAAAGAAGAAGGCGTAATTTTTGCTAATAAAAATGTCTAGTCACGCAGGAGAGACAGGCCACTTCAAAGAATATACGAGGAATAAAACCAACAAATTGAACAGAAAGCCAGTTCCATGAACACTGAGGAATGACTGGATAGACGGAGGTGGCCTATTCGGATGGGCGGATGTGAGAAGAATTCTAGTGAGTGAAGAAATCGTAGTGAGCGAGCCTCTTGAGGATGAGATGAAGGCCTTATCGGTTTTGAATCCCCGACACCTCACTCAGTGCTTAGCCCTTGGCACCTAAGAACCTAAGAAACATCTGCCCACCGAAGGAATATATTTAATAAATGAATGAATGAGTAAATGAGTGAATGGATGAATGAGTTGATTTATTGAGCACCGTGAAGGAAATTCTTAAGCTAGGCTTGGAGAAAATACTGATGTTTTTAAATTAGCATTGAAGGAAAGGCAGTACATTTCAAGCCACAGAAATTTCCAGAGGAAAAGAACTCACGCAACCTGAGTTCCCTCCAGGGTCACGATTACAGCCAAGTCCCAGCCACGTCACTCAGCCAGCGCCAGCAACTCGTCCTCGGATCGGAACTCCTAGAGCTGCCCCCCAGCCTGACCCGACTCCCGAATCACCATTTCCCTAAGCACGTCCCGTATCTGGAGCCATCTAGGTTTAGTTATCCCATCGTGGTTTAGAAGATTCGAACCCCAAAATGCGGAATTTGCAACCAAATACTTACGTGTTCGGCCTGCAGGCAAACCGTGGACCCTGACGAGATGCAGACCCGAGCTGGTGAAACGTGCCCCCGAGGGGAACCAGGGCAGCGCTCTGCTCGGATGCTGAAGAGAAACAGCAAAGTGCGAGGCGGTGACGTTTACTAATTTTTTAGAGGAAAAGAGAAACTTTACATCTTCTAAGGCAAAATGTGGACCAAGGAGCCACGAGAGGGCTCAGAAGCGTTTCCCTCGCAGACATCAGCGTGGTCAGGAAATGCGGCCACCGCCTGGAGCAGGGGGACTCGGGAGACAGCGAGCCTCAGGTCGACTCCAGCTGAGAGTCTCTGCCCAGAGACCTAGGACCATGAGCTGCCACCTAACTGCCTCTGGCCATCTCCTGAGGGACGGCCTCACGGCATCCCCTCAGCAACGGCTGAGTTTTCCACACCTATTGGACTTTGTCAATCACCCAGTCAGCCCTCAAAGACCAGGTGAGTTGGTTTCCCCAACCGGAGGTGAAGGCGCCTCCTCCTCTTGCTTGTCTGCCCCACCGCAGAAGCTCTAGAGGCGAGCCTCGCATCCGAACCACCTGAGCTACACCGTCGGCGTCCACGGCTGAGCCTGTTTTCCCCATAATCACTCGCACGTGTCAGGCCCCACGCATCTACCACTGTAGGAAAAAGCGAAGTCTTTCTTGCATCCATGAGAAATTGTCACCTGGAAATCCCACACGTGACCGCTGCAACTATCACAGCGTTTTCACACGTTACCGTCCCTTATTCTTCTGTTCCATTGTTTCCCTTGGTGAAGCTTCTCAAAACCTGCACGCGCTAAGTCCAAGCTAGGTGCCAGAATTCTGTCCTTAGGAGGAAGTCAAGCAAGGTAGGGAGAAGGGCAGAGAGGCCAAAATAGTGAGCGAAGCTGTCGGATGTATTAACTTCCTAGCTGTGTGATGTAGGGCACGTTAACACAGCAGAACTTGTCAAGCTGAGCTTCCTAGTATGGCAGCCTCCAGCCACGTGTGTCTGTTGGGCAGCTGAAGTATGACTTGTCCAAACCGAGGTGTCTTATAAACATAAAATACATACCGGATTTCGAAGACTTACTATGAGAGAAAAGAATATAAAATATCTAATTAGTAAGTTTGATATTGATCACATGTTGAAATGGTAATATTTTAGATGTACTGGGTTAAATAAAATATTTCATTAGAATTCATTTCCCCTGCCTTTTTTTTTTTTTAATGCGGCTTCTAGAAAAATTTTAATTATACGTGTGGCTGATATTATGTTTCTATGGCACAGGGCGATGGTGGCACACATGGCATTATTAGCTATGATGGAGAAGTTTCTAGAGGTTACAGAAACATAGGAAATTGTACCAAATCATTCTTCCCACTGACAGGAGGTTAGCTAACTGGGCGGGTTGCTGTCGCTGGATTTCAAACTTAACATTTCTTCATAAAGGCTAAATGTTACAGAAATTCTCTCTAAAGAGCCTCTTTTTCTTTACCTTAAAAAGCTTATATAAGGGAACGGAAAAAAATACTTGAGAGCTATATGGAACGAAGTGAAGAAATCGTGTTCAGAATTGCCTCTCTCATCATTCACACCTGGTCTCTTTCCTCGATGCGTGTGACCTGTCTAGTCTTTATAGCCCTTTTGGATACAAAATTACTGTTCTAAAGATATCAAATTTAAAAAGCCAGCTTTTCAGAGGCAGGGAAAATTTTCTCAAAAAACAAAAAAAGAAGAAGAAGAAAATATGTGGCAATTTGGATATTTCGTTTCCCCTGTTTCATCAGAAGAGCATAATGTTACAATGTATTATCAAAGATTACTTGCCATATCACTCAACTTAGATTTATGAGTTTTGAAAAACAATCAGAACACAATGAAACAAATTTTGAAACTGCTATTTAAATAGAACGAAATTTAATGAATCATAAAATTAAGCAATAGCCAAACGTGTACGGGAAGCTTATGCAAATATGATCACAAAAGTATCACATAATAACTCAACCTTATCTATGATCATCAAAGTTGACTCTTGGCTTGTCCATCCTAGGGTCACTTGACACTACCTACCAAGCCCAGCTGTGACTTATCAGTGTGATTTGGCCCATGTGGTACCTACCCAGTGCAAACTGAAAACGCGGGCCTCTTATTCAAAAGCTGATCGAGAGTTTTAAGACAGTGATAGCAAAGCGTTAAATCAAGTGTGAGGGTCTTCATACATGGGCAGCTGCCCTGCAGGCCCATGAAGCCGGCCCTGACCACAGAGAGGATGCTCATCAATGCCAAGGGGGTAAGAAAGTCTTCCTATAGGAGGTCAAATTCCAAAATGACACATGGAACATTTTTTTTTCCTAAGCTGCATCATCTAAAATTGGACTTTGCAGCGTCAGGATGGAAAAGGGACACTTCGAGCTGTCCCCATTTGCCTATGAAGCAGCAAATGGCAACCAGCGACAGAAAGCTGGAAGGCCCGTCAGTACGGTGATGAGAGGGACCGAGGCTTTTCCGGGTTAATCTCACTTTCAAGAATTTTGCGTTGTGGTTGCTATAAAATGATATTTTTGTTTCACCTTCCTTATAGGATGACGTAAAGTTTGCTCCTGAAAGTTAGAATGATGGCGACTTTAATGTTATCATAAAAATTTGCATTTAATGAAAATTTCCCAAGACTACTTTTAAAATAAGTAACATTTATAAAACATTAAGCTGAATTCTCAAAGAGTTGTGCTTAGTTGCTTACAACCGTCTGGTAACCTGAGCAGCCATTACCAAATACAAGTAGTTTATACAGAATCTTCACCCAGCGCCCCACCCCGGCCGTCCTGGGGCCAAAGCCATTGGTTTTGCTAGTTTCGTTCTGTTTTGTACATGTAAATATCTATGTGTGTGCATGAATGTTTGGTGGTGTTTTTAGTCCTAGTGAGTTCCCAACTCCTTTATTCATAGAATAGAGAAAAAGAATGATAATAATGTTTATTTCATAGGACTATTCGTTCATTTACAAATGTTTAATGAGCACGTCCCATGGTCAGGCACTGTGCGAGGAGCCAGATGATAATTAAAATTCCTAGATCTAACAGTTTAATACAAGACGGACAATAAATAATATATAAATAAGTAGAACGTGTGGTGCATTTGACGGTGCGAAGTGTCACGGAGAAAAAATTAAGTGGGAAAGAAAAGCAGCGGAAGTTACGGGGCCGGGGTCCCATGTTCAGGGAAGGCCTTGGCGGGGAGGAGATGTTTGAGTAAAGGGGTGAAGGCAGTAAGGGAAGGAGACACGGGGCTGTGTGAGGCGAGAGCATTTGGGGGCAAAGCACATGCGGAACCGCAGGGCGGTCACGGCACCTGGAATTGAATGAGAAAGAGAAGAGGCCGGTTCGGCTGATGTGGGCTGAAGTGGAGCCGGTGTCGGTGGTGTCGAAGGGCCCTCCTGGGCCCTCGAGACCATTAGAAAGGTGTCGTTGGCTTTTACTCTAGGTAAGTGGGAGCCATCTGAGGAGAGGGGTGACATGACCTGATTTTTAACAGGATCGCTCTGCATGCTCTGTCGAGAACAGACTTAGCTGCACGGGTCCTGGAGACTCTTAGATAATCTAGGCAGGAGATGATGGTGACTCGGACCAGAGTGACAGCAGTGGGTTTGATGAGCCGTGGTCACGTTCTAGATGAAACTCGATGGTAGAGATGGCAGCATTTGCTATGGGCTATAGAAAGAAGGGGCGTGTCAGGGCCGACTCTGAGATCTCTGGTTTTAGCAAATGGAAAGATGAAGTTGGCTTAAGTGAAATAAAAAAAAGGCCACGGCAGGAATGCATTTGGAGGGGAAGTTCAGGGGCTCAGGAGGATAGGTAAAGTTGCAGGTGTTCTTTAGACATCCAACTTGTGATGTGTAGGTTGTTGACTGAAGGAGTCTGAAATTAAGAAAGGAGGTCCAGGCTCGTAAGGAACGTGCAGGAATTGTTAGCACATCGATGATGTCTAAAGCTCTGAGACACGGCAGAATCACTAACGGAGTGATTACAGATAAAAAATAAAAAAAAAAAAAAGGAAGAAGGAAGAGGAGGAGGAGGAGAAAAGAAAAGGAAAGAAAGAAAAGAAAAGAAGAGAAAGAAAGAGAAAGAGAAAGAGAAAGAGAGAGAGACGATGTCTCAGATCTCAGATCTCGAATCAGAAAGGCTCCAAGCTTAAAAGTCAGGGGGACGGAGCTGCCCGTGAGATCAGAAGTCAGGCAACTGTGATATACCCGAAGCTAAACAGAGAAAGAACTTCGAGGGGAGAAAGTGATCAACTGTGCCAAATGACTCGCCTGGGTCAAGCGGAACGAGAAGACTGAGATTCGGCGATGGGAGTTAGGACATGTGGGCCAGGGTGACCCTTCCCGAGGGCAGTGTGACCAGAGCAGTCGGGCGTGAACGCATCACGGAGCAGGATTATCAGAGAGTGAGAAGAAAGAAATTGAGGACGGCAAGCACAGACAGCTCCATCGCGGAGTTTTGTTTAAAAGAGCACCAAACGAACATACAGATGTGTGAGCGCTCTTTAAACATCACAAAAGCGCTGTGGAAATGCCAGGTGTGACGGTGAGCGTGCAAGCCCGTTGCGTTCGAAGGATACGGTCTTCACAATGTCGGCCAGACTCGAGACTTTCTGTGCCCGGTCGAAGCTCTAGCACCTTTGAAGACTGTGTTTCCTCTACACCCATAGCTGTTCCAGGCAACCCGTAAATATTCCAAAAACTCAAAGCTCGAAGACTCTAATCGGTGATCAGCACGGTCCACTAATCCCTTCCCCAACTTGATTTTATAATCAGTCCATAAAGTCCAAGATAAGGAAAAAAAGCTCAAGTTCTCCACACAAAGGAAGGCTAATTACTCTTTAAGAAAAGGGTACTTTGTTCTTCAGGGTTGCAGAGACTTGGAAAATTCCCAAGTCAATCAATACGTCTTGCTTGTTCTCAGTATCGAGATTTTATAAAATGAGAAATTTCCAGTAAGAGGAGTGTCCTTGCCCACTGCTACCGATAATGAATGCCGCAGCAGTATTAAAGAGGGTTACGACTGTCCTGTTCCCCAGTCGGAATGTCGAGTTAATATTCTATTCCTGGAGATGTGGACGGGGTGCATGACATGCCTGCAGAGCTGGGTCCACAGGCTTAGGGGCTTCCTCCCGGGTTTTACTCCATCACTTGGGGACCCAGGCCCACAGACCACCGAGAGCCAGGCTGCCCAGCTCAGAGTATTCACCGCAAGAGGGCCGTGGGGTGGCACGTGGAGCCGACCCAGCACTTAGAGCAACGTTAGCTGAGGCCGTGGTGGGAAAACCCTCACCCACCCGTTAGCACAGGTTCATCTACCTGCTCATTCATTCAACAGAGGTGCCGGGCAGCACACTCCAGGCCAGCACAGTCCGACAGAGAGAGAGATGACGAGCTTCATGTGGGACTTTTAATTATCTAGTAGCCACACAGTCAATAGAGCAAAAAGAAACAGGTGGAATTAATATCATTAATACGTTTTGTTTATCCCAGGATATCCTAAGACTTATCGTCCCAACAAGTCATCAATATAAAAAGGTCGTTTTGGTACTCAGTGCACGTTTGATACTATCCAGCACACCTCAGCTCAGAGAAGCCGCATTTCAAGTACTCAGTCGCCACCTGCGGCCAGAGGCCACCATTTTTGCCAGTATCGCTCTAGATACTGGGGATTGCACAGTGAACAGATTGCACATCCTGCCTTCGAGAAGCCTGCAGACTGCTAGTGGTAAACAGGACTCAGACGAGTAAGCAGGCTCTGAGAATCGTGCCAACATAGAGATGAAGGCAGCGTGCTAGAGGTCTGCGAGGAAGCAGCATCTAGAGGGGGCGGGGTCGGAAAGACTACTTTAGGAAGTGACATCTTCGCTGAGCCCCCGAAAGTAGGAATCAAAGGAAGAGAGAGGCAGGAAAAGGGCACAGGAAACGCGGTGGGGAGTGGGGAGCACCCTCTGCAAAGCCCTGGGAGTAAGAGAGAATCTGGCACGTCCTGGGAGCTTCGAGTCACTCCTTATCGCCAGAGTCTGAGGGGGAGGGCAAGCACGAAGCCCTCAAGGTCGGTGGGAGTCGGGTCCTGAAAGGCTTTGTGAGCCGCCGTGACGAGATCGGGCTTCCGATCTTTGGGGGTGGCAGGAGTCTTTAAAGAATTCTGAGCAGGGGTTCTCGGTGGCCCCATTTTCTAGGTCCAACTTCTTCAGGCCCCAGTTTTTAACTGAGGAACAAAGAGCCCACAGGGGAGAAGGAGGCTGCGGAGCGTTCTCCGCTGGCTGGCGGCAGAGCCGAGACTAGAGCCATGATCGCGACCTCCAGCCCACGAGGTCCTTCCACTTCTCCACCCCGCAGGACACAGGTGTGTCTGAGCAGAAGGGGAAATGCCATTTCTTCACGCAGCAGACTCGGGGACACTGCTAATCACACCAGGAGGTGAGGCAAGGGGGTCGGGGACCGAGCCCAAGGGTAGGAAAGGGCGACGTGTGATTGTCCAGGCAGGGAACCGGCGGCCAGCCCGGGGCTCTGTCGCCGGCCTGAGCCCGGGGTGGGTGAAGACAGACGTCCCCTCTA
The DNA here is from genome assembly GCF_014176215.1 of Rousettus aegyptiacus. Classification (NCBI taxonomy): domain Eukaryota; kingdom Metazoa; phylum Chordata; class Mammalia; order Chiroptera; family Pteropodidae; genus Rousettus; species Rousettus aegyptiacus. Next base: position 89,318,769 of record NW_023416286.1, read on the forward strand.
GTGAGGGGGGGAGGGACAAATGAGAGGAGCACTCGCAGCCTGGAGACCTGCTGGCCGTGACCCCAGGCCGCCCGGCAAACCGGGGTGCGAGCCAGCCCAGCCCGCGAGTTCAGCAAGCGCGACGGTGAATCCAGAACATGCTCATGTTGTTTTAACGCAGAAATGACATTTTAATGGGACACGGCTACCCGAGCGAGGCGCCTAGGTGGGCTGCCCCAACCCCCAGGCGCCAGGGGCGCGGCGAGCCGCAGGATAAACGCGGCACGCCTTCCAGTCGTGTTTACTTCAAACACTTTTCTATTAAACAAACACCAATACTTTTCTGGCTTCCCGAGGCCGCCTGCGCCCCGCAGCTCACGGCCGCGTCCTCCGTCGCGGAAGCCACCGTCGCCCGGCCAGGGCGTTCGTTCCCACGTCACTCGGCTCTGACGCTGACCCTTTTCTTCGCCTGCCTCTGCGATGACACTGGGCCCCCGCGGGTCCTCCAGGGTCATCTCGCCTCGAGGTCAGCCGATTAGAGCCTCAGTTCCACGGCGACTTTAATTCCCCTCCCCGCCGGGCGCATCGCGAAGGCCTTCGCAGGCTGCCGTGGACTCAGGAGGTGCTGGGACAGCCCGGGACGTGGGGGCGCGACCTCCGGGGACCCCGCCCAGCAGCAGGAGTGGGAAGCGCCTGGCCCCGGGACTGGCGGCGCCTGGGGAGATCGCGAGGCCGCTGCTGAGATGAGCGTCTGGGGGCGGGTCACGAAAGGCGCCCGGGTGCCCGACCGGTGAGTGGCGGCCTTCGCCCCGCGGGCACCGAGCGGCTGGTGAAGGCCGACTGAAAACCGCGTCTGATGAAGACACAGGGCGCCGTGGGGTCGCGCAGGCAGCGGTGAGGCGGGCAGGGCAGCATTTTCAACAATCCCGACAGAGGTGAAAAGGGAGAGGAAGAGGGTGGTGGGTGGCAAAGGGACCGGGAACCCCGGGCTCGGGGCGCCTTGCAGGCGGATGGCGAGGGCCGGCGAGCTGTGGGGGGGGGGGGGCGGACAAGTTAGGCGTCATGGCGACGGGGCGAGGGGCACAGATGACACTTTAGGGGCAAGAATCTCAGACGTGGGCAAAATCCGCAGGGGAGACGCTCCAGCCGGCAGTGCAGGCGTGGCTGGGGCTTGGGGCTCTGAAAGGAACCCATGTCTGCGGTCAAGAGCAATGTCATAGCGAGGCGGGCTTGAGAATACGGGCTCGAGTTACATCCAACTCAGGCGTCTGGAGGAGGAAAGAAACCACGGAGGAGAAGGCAGCTCCAGGGGTCCCCCGCGGCTGCGGCTTATGGCGTTGTTCAGATAGGGTCACCTTATCAGAGGGGTAACGCGGTAAGCCGTCATCAGCCGCAGGGCTCATCAGCCACGAGTCTGTCAAAAAGCCAGGGGGAACCGGCAGGGCCCTGAGAGGCTAGACCAGGCGGGACATCCCAGCCTGGAGCTCTGCCAGGAAGGGCAAGTGTCTCCACGGGACAAATCAGGAGAAGACGGAGGAGAGGCCCACGCCTGTCAGACACCGCTGGGGCAACCCCCCGCCCCCCCCCACACACACACGCACGCACGCACGCACGCACCACACACACACACACACACACGGCCAGTGTCCGCACACGGCCCCCAGGCTGCCGTTCTGTAATGTCTCTTGGGCAACCACGTGTGGCCACCGTCTCTGGCACAATGTATGTCCCCTGCGTAACAGGCCGGCCGCGGCGGGTGTGTGCAAGGACGGAGGGGAGGAGGGCCGGGGCCCCTCGGAGCAGGCCGCGTTGTGTTGCTCCACACTAAGGCACACGGAGACGGAAGAGGGACTTGCTGCATCGTGCCAGTCCGTAAAACTCAGAATAAAGGCGCGACGACCGCGTGCGGCTGGAGGTCAGGGTGGGGGCAACTCTTGGGGCTGCGGAGCAGGGACAGGGCTGGTGACCTGAGAGAAAGGCTCCCGTGTCTTGGTCTGGGGCCGGTTACATCATGAGGGGGGCCACTCGGAGGAAACGCATCAAGCTGTGGTCTTACGGCCTGTGCCTCTTTCTGTGTGGCTATGACATGCATACGAAATAATAGCTTGCTTTTCAAAAATTCTGTTTTGGAAGAAGACCTGCGTGCCTGGGCGGGAGGTCAGGAGACATGGGACGGGAAGAGGGGAAGGGTGCCAAAGAGAGGAGGAGGAACACAGAGGGCCAGGCCGTCCCGCAAGGCCCGCGCTCAGCCCTTCTCCGCAAGAGGGAGTCCGGCTGACCAAGGAATCTGCCCCTCCCCTCGGGCACGCCCCCTGGGGAATCGTCAGAGTAGGGGGGCAGTCCTAGAGGTCACTGCTTGTCATGTGAAGACACAGCGGACTCCACAGTCAGCAAGACCCTTGGGGTCTGCGACGGCCAGTTTTACACGTCTGCTGTTTGGTCAGACCCCAGGCGAGATAGATGTTCTTGAGAAGCTAATTTTTAGAGGCGATGAACACTCACCATACGTCAACTTCACGTTACCTGCCATAACGTGGGCCTCGATCAACCTCCCGGAGGCCTTAAGAGCAGAGTCATGAGGCTCCCCGCGAAGGAAGAACTCTGCCCCTGGACTGCGACAGAGAAACGCGGCCCGTGCTTCCTGCCAATCTTCAGACTCGAGACTGCGACCTCGGCTCCTACCCGAATTTCCAGCCTGCCCCAGGGCGCGCGGACGCGAACAGGTCACGTCGGTTCACTCTCTCTCGGTTGTTTCTCTGGAGAGCTCTGGTGGACACGGTCCCAACGGGATCCCAAAGCGTCGTTCTCAGGCCTCCCCCGAGGGCCGACGGAGTGGGGGCAGAATTTGGGGGCCGCAGAGTAAAGTTAGGGGGAAGAAGCCCATGGCCAGGCCAAGGGCCTAAATGCTGGCCTTGTCCCCTTTACTGCTCACTCAGTGAACGTCCCCAGGCGCATTCTGCAAAAGAGGAAGTGCCGGCAAAACGACCTATGGAGAGAAACCCGCTCGTTTCCAGTTCTTCCTGCCAGCGTGACTCACGCGACTTTTTTCGGAGCACCCCCAGAAACTCCAGACCAACAGCCACATTCCCGACGGTGTGTCCGAACCCGCCTAAACTCTGACCCCGTGAAATGCGGCGGAGGAACTGGGCGAAGCAAACACAGAGCAGGGCTTTAATCCTCCGCAAACACTGGCGCACCGTTGAGATGTTTTATCTTCTGTAGCACATGGAGGAGATTAAAACGCTGTGATAAATGGGAAGCCCTCCAGGAGGGAACGCCGTATATAGGGCAATACATAATGTTTTGCTTCTGGTAACGTTCAGGATAATTGTCCTGGTAACGCGCAAACAGGAGGGATATTAATTTAAGATTAAAGCGCAATTATAAGCCCTGTCATACTGTTAATTTCTTTTAAATGTTCTTCTGAATAATTCTACCTTTGCAAGATGGAATAAGCACACAATTAAAAACTGCATTAAATAAATGAATAACTAATTAATGAATAAAAAGGACTCGGAAAAATAAAATGGGCCATGCAAATTCCAAACAATCATTTTAACGGTGGGCTGGATCTTAATCCTTCAGACCTTTGATGGAATTGCATTTGGGTGCAGACTGACAGGGTCTCGCTCTGGAGTTAGCTCTCAAATAGCTGTTCTTTTTCATGCACCGCCCAGCAATAGCTTTAGGTGAAGGCTCAGCAGGCAAGGGGTCTGGGGTGGGGAATGGGGGCAGTTGAGGGGGCGGGGGTGGGGTCACAGCTGACAAACCTCAGGATCAGGTCCACCTTTCCATTCTCTATACCAGCGTCTCCTCCTCCTCCTCCACGAGGCCTGAAATTCCAGCCAGAAATTCTACTAGGGTGATTCTGTCATTGACTGGGAATTCCGTGAGAACATGCAGATATCCCCGTAAAGCTTAAAGGGGGGGATCGCTCATCAGCAAACCGATATAAACCGAGTTAATCGTATTGCCTTCCTCCCAACACCTACTTGAGGCCGAGCGCTTGTGGGGCGGGGGGTAGGGGGTGGCGGTGAGGGAGAGAGGGGCGGTCATTTGGCAGCAGAGGGTAACTGAAGGCTGCGAAAGGCAGACGCACCCAGGAGGGAGCCCGGCGAGAGCCCCGGGAGGGTGAGGGAACAGGACCCCGGACTCATCCTCGCTTCCCGTGCACAAGGGAGTGAAGACTCTAAGGGTGAGCCGCGCGGGTGAGCAGCAAAGGGGGGGCTCCCGGCATCTAACCTTGCTTTCTGGGTGCCAAACGAAGGGCGCTGTGATTCTCCATATTTTGCCCAGTGAGAAAAATGAGACCCTTGAGCATGACCCAAGACCCCACACACAGTAATGTGGTAAATGGGCGAGAAAAAAATGGAAACGTTTGTCCCTCTGACCCCAAAATCCATGCTTTTTCAACCGTGCCGCGTTTCCTCACAGCAACCTATGTGTTAGATAGATAGGATTTCCTCCTTTTTTTTTTTTTTTTAAATGAGAAAATCATGGCTTTCCGAGACCACAGAGGAGGCGGAACCATTCCTGGTAGGAGCACATCAGGCGTGTGCGGCAACTGCGAATCCTCTGGTGCGAGGCTGGAGCCAGCAGGTGCGGTGGCGGAACCGGAAACAGCCACTCACGGGCTCCGGGTGTTGCAGCGAGGGTGAAGCCTCACCTCCAGGCTCTGACCTTGAACCCAGCCAAGCTACCACACCTGGGGGAGAGTCCAAGTGATACCTGAAAGCACTGTTTTCGCTTCAAGCCATCTTACCCTACAGGGCCATTGATAAGGGCTGTAATTAACAGCTCTGTTATCAGAGGCGAATTATCAACATAACACCCTGCAGTTATTAAAATTATCGCTTAAATGTGGAAGAGGATTGTGAGATAACGCTTTTCACCAGGTGCCGGAGAAACACTGAAGCCGCTGGGCCTGGGCAAAGGCGAGGCCAGTCGCAGGCACCAGAGGCCAGCACCGCCTGGAACTCCGGGTCTCTGTGGCTCTTCACTTGCCTCGTGGGACCCCGTGGGAAGCCAACCCAGGCTGGGGTCCTGCTGGCAGCCCCGCCTGCGTGCCCGCCTGGCAGACGACTCAGATGGCCGCCGCCATCCTGCCGGTCACTCTGCTCCCGCTGGTCCCCGCCGCCCCAGCTCTTCCCCGGCGCCCCCTGCTCCCTGACAGTCTCCCCTCCTCCCACAAGCCTGGCTCTCCCTCCACCTGAGTCCATCTCCCCAGCCTCTCCTGCCTTGTTGAGCTAATCTGATAAACTCACGCGCACTTCCCGCTCCACCTTACGGTCAGCATTTGTCAAGCACGTCCGAGGGCTGGAGCAGTGCCAAGCTCCCATTCGCTTATGAAGTTCCGGGCACTGTGAAGTGCCAGGTACAAAAAGGTACCACCTTGGCCCTTGCAATCAAGTGCCTTTGAAGGTGAGACCAAGTTGTATTCTTCAATAGAATCCCAGACCCAAGTAAGGTATCTATCTACCTACGCATAGTAGGTGGTCAAATAGCAACGCTAAAGCTACCAGGTACAGTTACAGTTTACAGGGGGTTTTGATTACTGTCTGGCAATGCTTAAGGAGTAACAGCCAAAAGAAAATCAATAGGTTTTGCATTATAGATAACCTATTTACATCCTAATGAAAACCATTAATTCCTTAATCACCACTGTTCCCTTTGCCCGACTCTCTATATCCCAGGAGGAGGGCTTCAGTTTCTGGAAGGCCTACGAAGGAGATATTTGGAGGAGAAGCCCTTGAGAGCCACACCAAATTATCACCCTTCTTCTACACTAGACGCACAAAAAATAGACCTTGGTTGTACCATCTGGACTTCCCACACAGCAGCTAATCGAATGCCCTACTTTACATTTTTCAAGAATCTAAAACATGTGACCCAAAGCCGAATTCAGCCCCACAGATGTTTTGTACGGCTCCACATTGCCTCACAAAATTCGAATTTTGCAAAATGTTCGTCTCCACGCGCCGCAGGCCTCACCATTCTGTATTATCTTCCATCTGACCCTAATCGACAGGTTTATGTTACATGCCTGGCCTCGACCCCACCCCCAGAGGCATGGGGATTTTTGATTCCTGAGCAACGTGTAACAGTTTAAAAATAATTCGTGGCCCACAATGACTCCCCGAGCTACGTAGGGGGTGTTATCCTCATTTTGTGGTTGAGGAGCCTGGAGCACCAGGAAGAAGTGAGTGACCTTCCTGTTTTCAATCGTTGTTTGTGGCCGATATCAGTTTGGGTGTCAGGGTTCTGCTAGGCTAGGTCAGCAGTGATCACCAGTGACTGTCTCCAAGGCGCCGATGGCCTCTCGGGTCCAGCGTCCTTCAGGGATTCTCAATCTGGCCTCCGTGCACCCGTATGGGTTATAGAGATGGGACTTCGAGGGTTGCACCGGCTTCTTAAAATAACGCACAGCGTTGGTGGTTGTGCATACCCTGGGGGAAACGCTTCTAGCTCCCGTCCGCTCTCACAGACTGCGCAACAGCCACGCGAGGTGACCGGCTGCTTGTCGGTTGTTTCCTGGAGAAGCTCTCTCTCATGCCCGCAATGTGCAAAGCCATCTGGCAGGGCCGGGAGGATCCCTGGAGGTTTAGAGTGAACCAAGTGAAAGAATCATGTTTTGTTTTCCTGCTGGAGCTCTCTTAGGTCATCTCTGTAACTGGCGGGAGCGGGGTGGAGGGCTGGTAGGCCTTGTGAGTGTCTCACTCCGGAGGAGGCCCTGGCTTTTCTGAATTGTCTGCCACTAACAGCAACATAAAATATTGCTCAGGAAGAGAAGGAGGAAGATACAGTGTCTCAGCAAAATTTATCAAAACCAACAGGAAGTTAAGGCCCTGAAGGTTTCCTGAAGACGGTATGGGGGTGGGGAGGGGGCGCAGGGGGCAGGGTGGAGGCAATTCTAGAAGGCAAAAGTGACCATGCAATACAAAGTCAGCAGTTCTGGACAAGACTACTGCACCACGCCTCCTCCGCCTTGCCGGAGCCTCTCCCTAGACCCTGGCCCATTTCTTACACCCATAACCTTCATGATCCAGCCACTGCTCCTCCATCCATCAAAATCGACTCCAAAGAATGGAAACTTGGATCTACTAAGTCCTAAGGGCTGGCGAGACTTAATAAGGTCCCACTGTGCTTTGCTCCCATGAGCTTTGTGTTCTATGGGTAATGAAATACTAAGCCAAAGGAATGAATCCCTACCTGCGCAATTTCTGATATCGGTCCACCAGTGGGTTGAGTGAGACGTATTTGTTGCCTTTGTCAGCACACCTGGACGGCCATTAAAAAGGGCAGCCAAATATAGACCTGGACTTGGAGTCAGGAGAACAATTGAATTATTTTACATATCAGGTATATATATATATATATATATATATAAGTTTCAACTTAAATAAAGATTCCTTATCTTTTAAAAGCAAAGAGAGAATGTTAAGCACTTTTGTTTAGATATTTCTAAGATTCTTTAGGTTCTAAACATAAAAAAATTGTAAGAAAAGACAAATAAAACTAAGAGCTATTTTTTTGAAACATAAACAAAATAGATAAACCTTCAGCTAGACTACCCAAGGAAAAAAGAAAGAGAATTCAAATGAATTGAATTCTAAAATTATAATTAAAATTATAAATAAAATAGAAGACATTACAACTAATATTACACAAATACAGTCATAAGGATCATAATAAGATACTATGAACAATTATACTCCAACAAATTGGACAATTTGGGAGAATAGATAAATTCCTAGAATTTATGACCTACCAAGACTGGATCATAAAGAAATATAACATCTGAACAGACCAATTACTTGTAAAGCAAAGTCTAGGACCAAATGGCTTCACTGGTGAATTCTACCAAACATTTAAGGAAGAATTAATACCTAACCTTCTCAAACTATTCAGAAAAATAGAAGAGGAGGGAACATTTCAAACTCATTTGCAAGGCCGGCATTACCCAGACAACTAAATTAGACAGGGACACTTCAAGAAAAGAAAATGACAGGCTGATATCCCTGATGACGTGGAAATCCTCGGCAATATATTAGTAAATCAAATTCAACAGTACACTAAAATGATCGCATGCCGTGAGCAAGTGTGGTAACATATTTACTTCTTCATGAACAGACATTCTGTCTCTCTTAATGACATTTATTCCAGCATGCGAGGACGGTTCAACATCTGTGCATCAATCCGTGTGCCACACCACGTTAACAAAGTGATGGATACAAACTACGTGATCATCTCAATAGATGCAGAAAAAGCATTTAGCAAAATTCAAACTTCGATGATAGAAATTCAACAGACTGAGTGCAGAGAGGATGTACCTCAACATAATAAAGGCTGCATATGAGAAGCCCAGAGCTAACATCATACTCAATGGTGAAAAAGCTGGAAGCTTCCCTCTAAGATCAGGAACAAGGCAGAGGCTCACTCTCACCACTTTTATTCAACATCATCCTAGAAGTCCTAGCCAGAGCAATTATGAAGGAAAAAAAGGCGAGAGCATTCAACCAGAAAGGAAGAAGTAAAAAATGTCTCTATTTGCTGAAGACACAGTGTTATATATAGAAGATCCTAAAGTCTCCACCATAAAACTGTTAGCACTGATAAATGAATTCAGTAAAGTTGCAGGATACAAAATTAATATACGAAAATCAGTTGCATTTCTATACATAATAGCCAACTATCAGAAAGAGAATTTAAGAAAATGACCCCATTTACAATTACATCAAAAAGAATAAAAACTTAGGAGTAAATTTAATCAAAAAGGTAAAATATCTGAACACTGAAAATATAAATCATTAATAAAAGAAATGAAAGAAGACAAGAATAAATGGAAAGATATTCCATAGTCATGGATTGAAAGAATTAATATTGCCTAAAGAAATCTACAGATTTGAGGCAATCCCTGCCAAAATTCCAATGGCAGTTCACAAAGAAATTTTTTAAAATCTTAAAATTTATATATAATTATAAAAGACCCCAAAAGCCAAAGCAATCCTGAGAAAGAACAAAGCTGGAAGCATCACACTTCCTGATTTTAAACTATATTATGAAGCTACAATAATTGAAACAGTATGCCATTGGCATAAAGACAGACACATATACCACTAGAACAGATAGAGAGCCCAGAAATAAACCCATATATATATGGTCAATTAATTTATGAAAAAGAAGCCAAGAATATAAAATGAAGAAAAAATAATTTCTTCAATATATACTATTAGAAAAAGTAGACAGCTATATACAAAAGAATGAAACTGTACTCCTCTCTTACACCGTATATAAAAATCAGCTCAGATGGATTAAAGAATTAGATGTAAGACCTGAAACCATAAAACTTCTAGAAGAAAACATGGGGAGTAAACTCCTTGACATCAGTCTTGGCGGTGATGTTTTTGGATTTGACACCAAAAGCAAAGGGAATAGAAGCAAAAATAGACAAGTGGAAGTACAGCAAACTAAAAAGCTTCTGTATGGCAAAATGAACCATCGACAAAATGAAAAAGCCGTCTGTAGAACAGGAGAAAGTATTTGCAAGTCATATATCTAAGAGGGGGTTAATATCCAAAATATACAAAGAACTCATACAACTCAATAGCAAAAACAAACAGAAACAAACAAAAAAAATGAATTAAAAACTGAGCAGAGGAATTAAATAGACATTTTTTCCCCTAGAAGACATACACATAGCTAACAGGTACACACACACAAAAAAATGCTCCACATCACCATCATCAAAGAAATGCAAATCAAAACCACAATGAGTTATCACCTCACACCTGTTAGAATGGCTATTATCAAAAAGGCAAGAGATAACAAATGTTGACTAGGATGTGGAGAAAAGGAACGCTTTGTGCACTGTTGGTCGGAATGTAAATTGATACAAACACTGTGGAAAACAGTATGGCGGCTCCTCGAATTATAAAATTCAAAGTACCGTATGATCCAGCAATCTCACTTCTGAGTATGTATCCAAAGGAAATGAAAATAGGATCTCAAAGAGATGGCCACACTCCCATGTTCACTGCAACATTATTCACGACAGGCGAGATATGGGAGCAACCTAAGGGCCAGGCCGTCAGTGGATGAGTGGATAAGGGAGACGTGGGGTACGTACACCATGGAATATAATTCAGCCTCGAGAAAGAAAGAAATCTTGCAATTGGTGATAACGTGGACGTCCCTTGAGGCCATCGCGCAAAGTGAGGTAAGCCAGACAGAGAAAAGACAAATAGTACACGGTATAGGTATAACGTGTGGAAGCTAAATAAATAGTCAAACTATAGAAACAAGAGAAGAAAAGTGGTTGCCCGGGGCTGGGGGGCGGGGGCGGGGCGAGGGAAACAGGAAGAGGTTGGCGAAAGGTACAAACTTTCCGAGGCAAGAGGAGCAAGTTCTGAGGATCTAATGTGAAACATGGTAACTACAGTTGATAACACTGTTTCATATAACTGAAATTTGCTAAGAGAGTAGAACTTAACTGTTCTCAACTGACTGACTAACTAACTAACTAACTAAATAAATAAATAAATAAATAAAGTATGTGATGGATATGTCATTTAAACAGGAGAAATCCTTTTATGGTATATGTGTATATTAAATCATCACGATGTACGCTTTAAATATCTTACCACTTTACTTGTCAATTATGCCTCAGTAAAGCTGAAAAAAAGTTATATGATTCCAAAGCTTAAATCTCGCCCAGCCCCACCACGTGCAAACCCACCCCTTTCGCTGCCGTTCCCCGAGTCTGGCCAAAATGCCCCAGGTGCTCCATACACAGCCTAGAAGAACTGACTTTGGAGTCCCCCGCCCCGCCCCCCGCCAAACTCTGCCCAGTGTTACCCAGCATTTCATAATTCCAAACATCTACTTCTTGGCTGATGATACTGTTCTCTCTATACTCACACAGCCAAACCCCTGGAGTCACCTCGGACCCCTCTCTTTGTGAATCCCCTTATCCAGCACATCAACAAATCCCACTGGGTCTCCCTCCAGAATGCATCTGGAACCTGACCCCTTCCCACCACATCTGTGGCCATCCGCCTGGAGCAAGCCATCACCACGCCTGGTCCGGACCACCACAACAGCTTTCCATTTTTCTCTCCTCCTTCCGGTCTGTTCTCCCCCAGCATTCAAGTGCTCTTTTAAAAACATAAACAAGATAGCAGACTTCTTGTGCTTAAAACGCATCTCTTACCCAAACTCTTACCCGAGCCGCCAAGATCTTCCAACTCTTTGCTTCTCCATCTTCGTCTCCTACACTCTGATTCATTTCCTTCTTTGTACAATCTGAAATTATCTATTTCATTTATCTATTCAGCACATACTTATCAAGCACCTAACATCTAGCTCTCGGGGCCTATTCTAGGTGCCGGGAACACAGCAGAGAACAAAACAGATTTTAAAAAATGGTCCTCGTAGAGCTTACGTTCTGCTGTAGACACATAAGAGAATTTGTTTCACTGGTTTATTGACTGTCTCTCCTGCCAGAACATAAGGGAAGGAACAGGGACCTTCTCTGTCTTGACCATGGCTCTATCCCTAGTACTTAAAACTATGATGAAATAGTAGATACTCAATAAATATCTATATAATAAATGAGAGAAATTCTCGATTCAAGACCTTGTCCTCTGTTCAGAACAGATACGTGAAAGTATGGAAGACCGCCTGAGAAGAAACTCACGATAAGACCCTTCTCGCATCAGGCCTCCCCCACGCTGGGGTACCATGGGGTACAGTTTGCCCACCCATGGCCCTACTTCTGGGCTTGGACAGTTGGCCTGGCCAGGAGGGAGGGTTGACTTTTCCGAGCCAAGGTGTCGGGTCTACCCCTCTGCCTTGTGGAAACTCCCATCTCCGTGATCTCAGTCATGACAGCCCCCCCCCCAAGACAGGAAGTCTCGCCCCTAAGACAGGAAGTATCAGACGGGCCCTGCCGCTCCCGCCCAGGCCAAGTCTGCTTTCTCTGCTTTGGATACAGTATGTTTAACCAGCACCCACCGTTCATTTAAAAAGTCTCCCCTTGGAAGCAAGTGGATCGAATCGATCACTGTTTTCTATTATCACCTCCCACTACCACCACCATCCTCCACGCCACTTTACTGTGGAAAACGGTGGCTTCCACCGAGATTCCAACTAATGATGGAGATCCCTGTTTCACGGAATGGGTTAAAGAAGCTAACTCTAGAAATAATGCTGAGCACCTTCCTCTGCAGAACTTAAAACACTTCCCAGGTAGCATCTAATTAATCTTTACCGAGTCCCCAAGAGAAAAAGAAAAAGAAAAAAAAAAGAAACCTTTTATTATCCTCTTCTAGCAGCAGATAAAATATGGAGAATCAGCATTTTACTCCACAGAGCAGATTTGGGCCCAAACGCGAGGGCTGCTACCTCCACAAGCCAAACCCCGAGCGCCGGGCCCTGCTGCCCTATCCTTGGAAATTGTAGAAGCAGGGACCTGAAACAGAAATCTGAAGAACACTCCAGCTGGTGTGGAGGAAGGAGTCAAAGACATGCCATGTCATGTAGCTCTTGTCACTCTGCGATCTCGCTCTGCCCTTGGGAAGTACCAGCATGCTTTCTTTGAGATGTGACAAGCTTGCAGACTGAAAGATTCTTTTTCATCTCCCTGGGAACTTGGGGTACCTGGAGACTGTGTTTTGAAATACATATATCGACATCCAGTTATACAGCTCTGCTTCCACGGCATCTTTCCCTTGTCAGATCGCTCTCCAGTTCCTGCTCTGATCTACTCAGCCCTTCTTCATTTTCACTAGGATCTCTCTCTCTCTCTCTCTCTCTCTCTCTTTCTCTCTCTCTGGACTTCTCAGCAACTGCCTGTCCCCAGGGAGAAATGATTGAGCTTGGAAGGAGGCAAAGAGGGAGAGAGTGTCAGCCTTACCCTGGCTTCTGAACAGAGGTAGGCGGCTGGAAGGTGGTGAGGAGAGGTGCCCCAGGAGAGAGATGGTGCTGAAAAGCTGGTCTCCAGGAAAACCTGTCCCCTTGTCTGTGTCTTCTCTATCTACTTCAAGGTGCTCTTGAATACCCCCAGGGGGTACATCGGCATCCCCCTAAGTCTGCCCTCCCAGTGCTTTGTGTTCTTGACGGGACAGGTCGAATAACTCACGCCAGCATGGTCCTAGTCACCAATAGCTTAATGCGATGGCCGACTAGGGACAACTTAATCGGGGCCTCTGGAAACACAATACTCTACCCTGGAGATTCTTGATCTGGATTTCAGGAATTTATAAATTCCCTGAAATCATAGGCAGAATTGTATATAAATGTGAATATGTCCATTGTGCTTAAAGAAAGAGCCACATTTTTCACCTGATTCTCATAAGTTCTCATAAGTTCCTTAGCAATATTACAATCATATATCCAAAGGAGTGCCTCCAAGGAGATTTTTTCTAACACTCGGACTGAAAAACTGAAGGAAGATGAGGGACGAGCAGGCCCTTTCACCGTCCCTCATACTCACGGCTGACATGCACGGGATTGCTCGAAGCACTCTCCACTTATAAATCCACTTATTCTCACAGGAGCCCTCGAAGGAGCTGTTGTTACTCGCCCCATTCTGCAGATGATGAAACAGAGTCACAGCAAGCAAGAGGCACACCTGGATCTGGAACCAGGCAGCTGCCGGTGGAGGCTGTGTCCTCAACACAGCCCAGGTGTGTGGCTGCGTGGCCGCCTGTCTCACACCTGTGGGCTCCTCCCCGGGGCTCCTGCTCGCCCACGCATCAGTGAAACATTCATCTGCAGGGGCCGCCACACCCAACTCCACATCCCGCCTGCGCTGGGAGAGACAATGGCTTGTGGCAAACCTTTTCCCAGAGACTATGCACTTGAGAGGATCTATTATAAGCTTGTGTTTTGTAGGCTATGTGGTGCTACGCGAATGTGAATCAGGATGTGGTCTACACTTTGCCTGATAAAGTATCGTGTTTAAAAAAAAATCATCCCAAGTGTTATAAGATACCCCCACCGGAACCGATCTGCTTTCTGTTTTCTTCCCTGTTAGCCACATTTTAAATTTACCAGTCACTCCTCACAACGTTAATTTAAGCGCATGAATCTGACGTCCCTGTTTAGAAGCGCTGGAAACATAAAATTCCCACAACCAGAACATCTGGCCTCACAGCAGCGCAGATGTGTGTGGCGCATATTTAATGGGGCTTTTTCCCCCACTGCTCTGCACCCGGCGGGCGCTCCAATATTTTGTCAGTGTCATTGGTGACATTCCAAGAAAGCGCATTTTTTCCTAATGCTGTTTCACTTAGTTTCGAATTTAAAAATTTCTAATACAATCCAATAAGATAGGATTAAACAATAATTATTCAAATAAAAACGTTCTTTATCTAATTGAAATTCTTTTGCGTAAGATCTCAAAACTTCATAGACATAGAAAATACGGCTTCAATCCAGTTCTATACAACTTATTTTCCAGAGTTAAAAACAAAACATATAACCAAAATCAGGCTGCGAAAATATCGGACTGTAAGAAAAAAAAAAATTTGACTTAGTCATGCTTCCCACACCAGTATTAAATGCATTTTAAGACAACTGTTAGCACATTTCTCATTCATTCATTCAACAAACATTTACTGAGCACTTCTGGCATGCCAGGCACTGTCCTAGACTTTTGAGCTGCAGCAGGAAACAAAACAGGCAGATCCCAGCCCTCGCGGAGATTACCTTCAAATGAGGGAGTCAGAAAATAAACAAAAAACGTAATAGATAAGTGAATTAGATGGCATGTCAAAAAGCAGGAAGCGCTCTGGAAAAGTAGAGATGTATGTATTTTAACAGGATTGTTTGAGGAGCTTGGAAGGGTTTCAGTGTTAAATAAGTCAGAGAAGACTTCAATTGAGAAGGGGAGAGTGGGCAAAAACGAGAGGTTGATATTTTAGATATTCCTATTAAGAGTAGAATTACCATATGACCCAGCAATCCCTCTTCTGCATGTCTACCCAAAACATTTGAAAACATTTATCCCTAAGGATACATGCACCCCGATGTTCACGGCAGTGCCCTTCAATAGATGATCGGATAAAGAAGATGTGGTACATGTATGCAGTGGAATATTCCTCAGCCATATGCAAAGATGAGATGCGGTCATTTGCAGCAACGTAGATGGATCTTGAGATTATCATGCTAAGCGAAATAAGTCACCCAGAAGAAGTCGAGAACCATGCGATTTCACTCATGTAGGATATATAACTGAAAGCAAGAAATGAACAAGGCAAACAAACAAAAACTCACAGACGTGGACGGGAGTTTAGTGGTTATTAGAGGGAAAGGCAGGAGCAGGGGAGTCGATAAGGGGGAAAGGGGTCAAGTATAAGGTGATGGAAAGAGATTCGACTTTGGGTGGTGAACACACAATGCGAAATACATATGACGTGTTCTTGCATGGTACACTCGTGAAGCCCACACAATTTTATTAACCAATGTCACCCCAACAAACTTAATTTTAAAAAGCCATGAAGTCGATAAGGGTTATCCGAGAGGAGGGCAATGCAGGCAGAAGCATTAAGGCAGAAGCACGCCGGCTGCCTTCCGAAAACAGCGAGGCGGCCGGCTCGGCGGCGGCGGAAAGGGCCAGGTTTGCGTGAGGTCAGGGGTGGGCCGGGCGGGAGAGGGCCAGCTCGGCAAGGCTTCGCGGGCCCCATGATGGCTTTTGCTTCACTCCGGCATGAGATGAGAAGCCACGGGCAGTTAGGAGCAGAGCGTAGGCAGGATCTGCCTTTTTTTCTTTTATTCTGCATCCCCTCGAGCTACTGTATTAAGAACAGATTGTAAATGTGTGTGGGGGGGTTGGAAGAGAGAACGGGGAATAGAAGCAAGAAGACCCATTAGGATTCCTTTGATGTTACAAAGGCAAAGGGAGGTCGTGGCTGAATTGGGGAGGTAGCCTCTGTGATGGTGAGAAGTGGCCGGGTTCTAGAGATGTTTTGAAAGTGTAGTCTATGGGATTTCCTGATAGATTAGACACTAGACACACACATGCACACACACATACGCACACACACACACACGCACACACACACACGCGCACACGCACACACGCACGCACACACACAAGATTCAAGATGATTCTGAAGTTTTTGCCCTGAAAACTTCATTATCAAAGAAATCCAGTTTATCGGTTCTCTTAACGACATTGCAAATACTGCAGTAAGAGGCAAGGGTCAACTTAGCTCATAATGGCAGACACGGGCTGTCCAATGGCCAGCAGATAGGAGTCAGGACGTCCTGATGTTAGGTAGCTAGTCAGACATGAGCGACAAGGGGATCAAAGAAAGAGGGGCCCAGCCTAGACACCGCCCAAAGAGCACCCCAATGGTCCTAGAATTCTGGGTAAGCGCATGCACAGTAGGCAAAGAATTATATAGCAGCCAGGCGTCAATCAAAATGACCTCGCTTGCCAATCACCTACGAATGCCTTTGGAATCACCCATCACCGCCCAAATATAAGGCAGACATTTCCACTTCGGGGTCCCGTCTGCCCTTTTGTGGCCTTCCGTGTGGCCTTTTGCGGCTTTCGTGGCCCTTTTCCCCTCTCGTTGCTGTGGTTGTTATGACATTGCTCCGTTGCAGCTCTCGTCTCTGAAACCACGTGCCTCCTTGGGGCATGCTCTGTCTTTCTAAAACATACTTTTAATAAATCTTTTCTAAATCTCCCTGACCTGCGATTCTTCACTGCGCCCACGAAGAAGAACCGAGGAAAAATGCTAACTACACTTCCCCATTGCCATTCTCCCCCTCCCTCCCCCAGCCGTTGGGGCGACACCAACCGCCATCGGCCCCAATGGGGTACACTCGTGGTCAGGATGTCCTTCTGTGCCGTCCACCCCGGCCCAGAGAAGACGCTGTGGACCTTTCGTCTCTCTGCTCTCTTCTCATCCTCCTACAGACCCAGCGCAAGGACCCCCGAGGTTTAAAAAGCGTCATGCATGTCTGTTTTCGGTGTTCTTTGATGGTGGCATTTGGCCTAATCTTCATTCTTCCAGCTTCCGGGAGAGCACAGCACCCTGATCTCGTGAGGGTAATAAACGAATGTACCCTTCGTGGTTTTAGAGATGCTAATTCAATTTCCCTTCAGCTTTCAATTCTGCAGACGGAATGGGTTAAACGCAAACGCCGTGGGTTAAGTGTCATAGACTTTTCCGAACATATCTGAAAAACTGGTTTCCTAGGTGGCGTATCAGTTACTATCCAATCCAGGCCCAGAAGTTCATATTTGCTCCTTTTACAGAAAGCACCTTGTTAAATCACCGTCTAGTCCGTAACTGGCTTTATTGGGACATAAATTCATTTCGCTAAACCAATAAATGCTAATTCTTCACCCTGGAGGTTCTAGCCGGCCTGCTTTTATCCTGCCGAAGCTCGGGAGGCTGCCATCAATTACTCATGTTTGGGTTGATATGTCATTATGGAATCACTTCCACTAGAACTAACGGGAAAGCGAAGGGACAATAAAACTCAGCCTCATTCCGAAGAGAATATACAGAAGAGGGCATTTGCGTGAACCCCATTATTCTTTTCTGTAAATTAAAGTATCCTGGCATTCTGCAGCAGCCATCCATTACATTTAGATTCCCCGGAAAGCTTGGGCAGGCCGGGGTCAGGAGGGTCTGGGCTCAGAAGGTCAAGGCTGAGACCTGCTTTTGCAATAACAAAGCGTGTGTGACTTTCAGCCAGTCGCTAATGTCACAGAGACTCAGTCTCCTCGTCTGCAAATCGAGCAGGACAATACTAGTGTCACAAACAGGACAGGTACAGGAGATAGCTGGGGGAGGGAGGTGGGGCCTAAAAGGGGGAGCAGGAGGCTCAGAGGTGGCCCCTCTCTGTTTCTCCCAATCTGGCCCAGCTGCCTTCCACTGCGGTCTTAAACAAGTGGTTTAACCTCTCTGAGCTTCAATTTTCCCCTTTGAAAAATGGAGCTGATCGTATCTATGGCCCATTTTGCCCTCACAAGGGGCACTGATATGGATCATCCCCATAAAGTCCTCCATGCCCGGCCGGAAATGGGGTCAGTTTCAGAAGGCTGCAACGCCGCCCACGCAGGATTCCCATCCTTAAAAACAAAGGCATTATCTCTCCAACCAAATGTTCTTTCCTGTGATGGAAGGTTTCTCCTTAAAGCCGTCAGCTCTTTTTTTTTTTTTTTTTTTTTCCCCTCTTCAGATAGAAAATGGCTTCCTCTCTCAGAACCATATATAACTCCAGAAGCAGAGGGGAGGGGGAAAAAAAGCAGAGTTGGCAAAAAGTCGAGGTGAATTGAATGCCTGCGCGTCCCATTCGGGATAAACTGCCCTTGATGTGAAACAGTCAGTAACATTTTACAAGGAAAAGTGCGGGTACGTGACTGCAGTCCCAAGACGGTGCTCCTGGTGGCTTTTGATAAACCGTGCCTGCTGCCTGGACGCCTGCGTGCCCACCACCCCCCCTTCCCGGGAGGGGGTCACGGGCAGGGCTCCCCGCGGCCACGCCAGACCTCGCTCCATCTGCGGACCCTCCTGGGGCTGAGGCAGGTCCTCCAGCCAGACCCAGACCTGGAAAGGGGGACAGGGCCTTCCTGCCAGGGCCGGCGCTGGGCCCCGAGCGAAGGGAGGGGCGGAAGGGCGAAATGAGGCCGGCGTGGGCTCCCGCGTCCCGCTGGGGAGCCAGGCCTGCCTGCCGTTGACAAACACGGTGACCTTGCACCATTTTCTCCTTCTGTAAAATGGAGATTTCCGAAACCGACCGGGTCGTCAGGAGACTGGCGTGCCGTGACGTTACGAAGGCACCGAACGCAGCGCTGGGGTTCACTGTTTTTTATCCTCACTCCCCCCCAGTTATTGTTCAGTCCTCGCCAGGAAGCTGCCAAGTCCTGAGGAATTTGTAAAGAAGGAAGCGGAGGCACGAAGTGACTTGCTCGACAGACATCTGTCTGCCTCCGACCCCACGCTGACCCACGACGCGGAGTTCAGCCCCGTTATCTAACAAAGAAACAGACTCAGAGAGGCGAATGGGTTAAAGGCATTTCTTGAATCTCTTGGCACATCCAGGTTAGGGCTACTGTTCCCAGCCAAATGCTCTTTGCATTAGCCTAGAGCCTTAGAGATCACCTCCATTTCACAGATAAAGAAACTGAAGCCTAAAAAGGCGATAATTCACTCAAGGCCACACTCCAAATATTGGCAAAGGACCTTGAGACCTTTCGGGATACTCTTAACAGTCTGGGTGCCCTATGAGGCTATGGCCTGTCGTTTTTAATTGATTTCCTGAAAGGCTGCTATGCGCCAGACACAGTCTCTGCTCTCAGGGGGTTAACTGTCAAGGGGGAGAATAAGGCCATGAGCCGGGCCACCTGTGTGGCAGGTGCTACCACATGGACAAGCCCGGGGCGGGAAGGAGACTGAGGCACGGGCGCCTAGTCCGGCCTTGTCGGGAATCAAACTTGGCTTCCTCAAGGAAGTTAGGTCTAAGCGAAAAGATGAGTAAGAGCTACTCAGACGAAATGGAGGGAGAAGAGTGTCCGGGAAGCGGAAGCAAGGTGTCAGCAGCCAGAAGTTGAGAGACCGTGGCCCGTGAAGGGAATTGGAGCGTGAGAGGAACTCAAAGAAAAGCAAGGCTGAAAAGGTAGCCAGGTGACAAAAGCCTTGTAAACTGCTTATAGCGTTGGAACTGGAGATTGTGAAAGATGGTTATTGCTTATTACATACAATGAACCTTCGGGCATGCCTGTGACTTGGGAAGGCAAGACCTGCATCACCCAGAGACAGCAATGGCTTTGTCTGGTAAAATATACTATCGGTTCCTCATCCAGCCCAAATTCCTATGAATAGCAAGTAGAGAGGAAAAAAAAAAAAAAATCAAAGCATCGCATAATCTATCTCGATTTTGCTAAACCATTTCAATAGTCCTTCTTGAGTTCCCTGTAAATGAGATGGAGAAACCCACGCTGGAAAATAGTCCTGCTCAGTGAACGAACAGTCGGCTGGACATTTTCATTCAAAGAGTCGATTAAAGGGCAGGTGTCTTACTCAAGAGAAGTTTCTAGGTGCGTGCCACAAAACACTCTCTCCCCCGATCCTTTGCTGATGGGCATGTTCCAAGCCTTCGAGGAAGAAACGAAAGGCATGGTTATCAGAAGTAAAGACAACTTTGAGAGAGGAGAAAAACCTAGCACTTTAGGAAAAGCTATTTTAAAGATACCAATAAAGACATCCCAATACAATTAAATGCAGGGGAGACAAATATAAAACCTTGCGTTTAGACTTAAAGAACTGACTGCATTATGACAAAGACCCTGATAGTGATTTGTGTGATGAAAAAAAAAAAGGTATTATTTTTAACTGTGTGACATGCCGAACAACAAAAACTGACTAATGCAATTCATTAGTGGGAAGAAAACTGAACAGATGCGTAAAATCTGGCTCATGTTCCCAGGCTGGCGAGGTCTAGGGACCTGGGGTGGTCTGAGTGACAGCCTTGAACGGTATTTTTTTTTAAGTCGCTGAGTCACTGCTGGCCACCCCCTCAGGGATGTCTCACATACACCCCCAAACCCCGTGCCCCCTGAAACCTCTCCTGCTCCCAGTAGTGACGGCGTAACTGCTGCAGTAAAGGCTGCGGGCATCTCCACATTTTGCCCCCTGGATATGGATGATGAGACAGCTTTGGTTCTTGCACTTTGGAACTTAGAGAACTACAAGCCCAACCTTTTCTAACTCCTTACGCCTTCCCATGACACCCTTTCCCGAGAGCCCCCCGACTGGTGCTCTCCGCCGCTTGTTTGTTGGTTTGTTGGTTTTTACGTTAGGCTGGGTTTCGTCTTTTGGCCGCTTGATCCCACTTGTCACTTGATCAAGTGGATTGGCCGTCCCAGTTTTCCAAAAATGCTGGGCTGACCTGTGTGCTCCACCTTAGGGACTTGCCCCGCATGCACGGCCACTCCCCAGCAAGACTTTGCCCAGATCCAAGGAGGTGGTGAGCCCGCCGTGATCCATGACAACCAATCCACGTTCTCTGGATGAGTGGGGAAGGTTCTAGAGATCATATGTTAGGAGAAAGAGTTCAAGGACTTGGACTCCTGGTCTTAGAGAAGAATTCGTGCAGGTATGATATTTGTCTGTGGTCACCTTAGAGGAAAAAAGTAGCAGCCATATTCTGTGAAGTGCCAACACAAAGAACTAGGTCTAAATTGTGGAAGATGCGCTGAAACACATTGTGGTTCACGTAAGGCAGAGCTTCCGAACAATTCAAGCCATCCACAAACGAAACGAGCTGCCTAGACAAGGAACGATTTCCCAGGCTCTGGCCTTGTCCCGAGCGTATTCCTGACAGCCAGATGGGGCAGGAATGTTGCAGAAAACACTGTTTTGGTGGGAAGTTGGACCAGAAGCTGGGTTCTTTCCAGATCTATGTTTCCGTGGCAGCTGGATCTTGGTCTAGACCACTCGGGTGCTCTGTGGCTCCTCTACAAGCAAGTACATGGATCCCCGAATATCAAAAGACAGAGTGGAAAATAGGGGGGACTCGAGTCATTATCTAGGCTATGCCCCGGATTTTATTACATGAAATGGATGAGACTCTGGAAATTACATTGTTTCCCTAGATAAACTATTCTAGTTTATAGTCCTTATCAGAAAGATTTTCGTTTTCTTCCTCCTAAATCTCTAGGCCTAACGGTTAAGCCCGTTCCTTCTGGCTTGATGCTCAGCAAATATGAAGAACAATCAATCATATTCCTCATTATACCAATTCATATAACAAAAATGCAATGTGTAAGGTTTCTCGTCTCGAAGTAGAGAAATCCCAGTTCATTTCCAGCTCTTCGTAAATGTCCTTTCTAATGACCATGTCCCCAGTTCCTCTAAAAGTTCTCCAGAATTGAGCCTGGAACTTGTAAGGACTCCCTGTTTTCTGTAACTGGGTTTCCCCAAATGTAGTTTGTGCAACATTAGTTAATAGCGTTTTTTTTTTTTTTTTGAAGTGCCCTATGATCCATCAAACATGTTTGAAATGGTCCAGACTGAGTCAAGTTAATCAGGTTCCTCAGCACACATCACATGTCTCCCAGGCCGTGATACGGTATGCAGCATCTCCCAGACTTACTAACAGAGTGCTCGTTCGGAGCATCTCAAAGGCCCCGTATTCCACAGGACAGTTTGGGAGGTGCTTCCTCTGTAAGATGATGTCTAAAGCCTGTCCGCGCCCCATCCCGAAGTCCTTCTCTAGCCACGTGACTGGGTCTCTTGCCTTCCCCACGGGAATCCCTCTCCCAGCCCCAGCCCGAGCCAAAGTGGTGCCCTGGAGCGATGATGAGAGACCAGATGACCAGAATCTCAACCTGTGCAAACCCTTCAAGAGACAGAGGAGGCGAAGCAGGCCTCGAAAGGTTGGCTTGCCCGAGTCGCACAGCTGGGGCTGAAGATGCCAGCTCAGCGCTCCCGCTGCTGCACCAGGAGCCTGATTTACAGGCCAGGAGTTCATCGAACAGACATATTCTGGGCCTCGCCCCAAGCCTCCTGAATCAGACTCTCGAAAGTCTATTATTTTTAAAGCTCACAAGACGTCCTGACACCCCGCCGGCTTGGGAACCATCACGAGGCACCAGCTCCCACGTATGTAGACAATCTGGCCCCGGCTCCTGAAGTGTTGGCTAGTTCGGGCCAGTCAAATTGTCTGAGCCTTTGTTTCTGCATTGGTAGAATGAGTGGTTGGACCAGTTAATCTCCAGGGCCCCTTCCAGCAATCTGAGCCTGTCGTTTCTGAGTGCTACCTTCACTATGTTCGATGTTTACCCATCTAGTCCGGCCGACACTCCTCTCTCTCATCTCTGAGTATTTGCGTTAAGTATTATTAAGGGCTAAATTACTATATATATTCCGTCTTATAATAATATTTTTTGGAGTGTCTCTGATGTAGCAGGTCCTCTACAAAGGTATTGCTAACGCTTACAACAATCTTAAAGGTATTAACATCCTGTTTTAATGAAGAAAGAGACTGGGTGCCTGTGACGCGGAATAAAACTTTCAAGGTCGCACCACTTTGAAGCTGCGGAAGTGAATTTCCAAACCAGGCCTGCCTTGCTTGATCCCAGACGCCGTGCTCTGCTCACAGGCCATGCGGCTCGTCGTGTGAGCCGTGTCCTCCAACACTAGCACCTGGCTGAGCACCAGCCGGGCGCTCGATAAATGATTGTTGACCTGATTAGTGGATTAACTCTCTCCTTCTACCTGGAGCACAGATCACATCTTTTCCATGTAGTGGGAGAAAAAAAAAAAAAAAAGTGCTAAACCCAGAGCCCATCTGTCAGTTTTCAGTTAGCTCCGAGCAGAAAATTACATCTGCGTAGACCGCACCTGTAGACAGAAGCTTAATTAATAGGCTTATCTTGGATGGAATGAGTCAAAGATGCAGCACCTTCTGCAAAAGGCGCTGGGGGACATGTAGACGTGCAGGGGTCGTGTTTCATTCCTCTCGTTGCGAGCCGCTAAACACCACGTTAACGAAAACGCATTATTAGCAGCGGTAACCGCAAAGGCGAAAACCTTCCCTTCTCCTGATCCCTTACAGATGTTGTTTTTCATTTCGAGTCCTCGATCCTCCAGGGAGAAGAGGGAGGGAGGGTCACAAATCCAGATAATGATCTCGGGTATTGCACTGCTCATTTGGAGCTCTGATTTAGCTAAGCTGACAGATGTTGGGGGAAAAACACGTCCAGCCTGAACGCTCTCCGGCGGCCGCCCAGCTGCGGCTGCCAAGGAGGCGCGAGGGTCCCGAGGTTTCTCCGACCGATCTTCAACGTTCGTTTCAATCCAGCATCTGACGCGCAGAGCCGCTGCTCTGAATGAAGGTAGGAGCTGAAGGGCGGTGGTGTCCGGAGCTGACTCCCGCCGGGTGCCGCGGGGACCGCCACGTGTCTGACCCCACGGCTCACTCACAGCCCCGGAATCACAGTCCTGTCGCCGGCGATGCCCACCTCCCCCCCCCCCCCGCCACACACACACACACACACACACACACTGCTGTCTGGACAGACCTGCCTTTCTCATCACCGTTTACACTGGGGGGTGGGGGGGGGGCGGAGAATAAATTAAAAACAAAGCACCTCTGTGTCAACCACTGTCATGTGATACCTCCTCTGTTCTCTCCCCAGAGCAGTTTAGAAGGGAATATTTAAGTCACCTTTAAATGATACCAATTTCCCTAATGATAGTCTAAACGCATGGGTTTTTTTTTTTTTTTTTCCAAAATAAATAGGCGAGAGGGGCTCTGAGGAAAAATCCACTCCGGAGAAATAGCACAGCGTGAAGGGAGACCTTTGATGTCCTTGGGCCTTCGCTCTCCCCACCTGAGAAATGTTTAAAGGCATTTTCGATCTCGGAGGAGAGAATCGGCTAATTAAACATAAGGCAGGGGGCCTGCTGTTTCTCGGCAGTGGTGCGGGGAGGTCACCACTCAGCCTCGGGGTCAGAGGGCAGGAGCCAGACTAGGCAGGCCTGAGGCTCCTCTCTGGGCCCTCAGCCCCAAAAAACAAATGAGCCTGGATTTCGGAAACTCAGCCCAACGACTAAATGGCCACGTTGTTTTCAGAGAATCACATGCCATACTCCAGAATGTGTGGTTTAGAGCTTTCGAGGGCTAATTTTTATCACAACGAAGGCTGAAGGAAGAGGAAAATGAGGGAGGTACTTGTAAACAAAGTTAAACTAATTCACAGAAAAGAAAAAGATCCAATCAATGTGTCTTAGAAACACTGGTGTCCTGAGCACCCCCTTGCAAATGCGAGCCTCCTCACACCTGAACTGCCCACCCCCCACGCCCAAAGAAGCGAATGCATTTGCAAACGAGGTTTGAAAAGAGAGTTTTGGTGAAAGAGGAGTAGTAACTCAGAGCTCGATGACAGTGCCCATGAGGCGGAAGTGTGGTGGAGAGAACCTTCGCCCCCAGCCCCCACCCTCGGGCCGTGACCGAAACCTTGAGGCTGCCCTCTCGGACCGCTATTTCCTCCTCAGACTCTGGGCCCGAGCTACATCCCCCACCATGTTAAAAGTCAGTCACCTTATGTAGACGACATCAGTCCATTCATTCCACCAGGATCAGCTCGGCTACAATCTCATGAAAATTACCTGTGTCTTGAGGGAAACTGGAGAACAATGGTGTTACTCCAGGGTCAACTGCCCACAAGAATGCCTTGCATCGCGCTTTTATTCCAGAAGGGTATTCTAGAAGGCTCCTACATCTAACTCAGCCCCCCACGATAATAGCATCATTCCTCCTTGCCCGCACCTTTGCGAACCTGGAGACGAAGACTCCTAAGGAGAGAGCTTATCTTGCTCAAGGTCAGTCAGCTCATCCCCCCACTCCCTCACCCGACGAGGCTTCGGGGCGTCTCTTCTCTGCGCCCAGCCATCTGAGCACAAGGATGACTGGGATTCCATCCCTGAGCCCGGAGCATGGCTGTACAGAGAGATTATCACAAGGAGGCGATCACCCGGCCGTGAACGGGTAGCTACTGGAGTAGCGAAGAGGAACCTCCTATTTATCAGGAGAGGGACGAAACCTAGATGGGACCTAAACGTTTCAAAGAAAAACCAAACCTGCTTATCAGCGTCCTGGGCTGGCAGCTCTCAGTCATTAGAAGATGGAATCTCTTGGAGTGCCTGCCCCAGGGCCAGTGCCAGGCCCCCCACAGAGACACTGAGCTGGAGTCTCTGGTCTGAGGACCTGTCACGAACTGAATGCTTGTGCCCCACAAAAGTGATACATTAAAATCCTCTTCCCCAATGTGATAGCATTAGGAGGTGACGCCTTTTGAGAGATGATCAGGTCACAAGTGAGACATCCTCATGAATGGGGTTAGCGCCCTCGTATGAAGAGCCTGGAGAGCTTGCGCTCGCTCTCTCTCTCTCTCCCTCTCCTTTCTCTCTCTCCCTCTCTCGCTCTCCTCTCTTCCGTGTGAGGATACAACAGACAGACAGCCATCTGGCGCCCTGGCTGTGGACCCCCAGCTTCCAGAGCCATGAGTAATGCGTGATTGTCGTTTGAGCCACTCAGCCCACAATATCGTGGCTGTCACAGCCCAACACGACTAAGACAGAACCTGGACAACTACCTTTTCTGGAAGTGCCTCAGGTCACCCCGGGCTGCAGTATCATCGGAGAACGGCCGCGTTAGACTAGGCCGAGGCCACCTCCACCGAAGCCTGTTGCTGATGTGGTAACGCATCCCTGTTTATCTCTTGATGTGGGCGCCTCTCTCACCTTCTCAATCATCAGCCCCTTCGGGACAGGAACTGGGGGCTTTTAACTCTTCCACGACCTCATTCGGTCCTCGTGGGCCCAAGCATGCCATCGTTCCCTGAGAGACAGTCAACAAACGCACCCACTTCACTGAAGTAGATAAAGCAATGATGATGCTCGAACTTGTCCCCGAAAGTCTTATGTCCCTAACTCAAGGCTGGGGTTGTGCCAGCACAATAACGCAGTGTAACAAGTAGGTCTAGTTCGGCTGGATCAGAAAGATGATTAAATCCAAAGACAATGATTGACTTGATGACCAGCCACCATCTGCTAATGAGTTTTTCCTTGGGAAAAGCAGAAAACAAAACGTTGCCCGAGATGGCACACGGCCATTTATCAGAGGGCGCAGGACCTCAATTCCGGTGAAATGGAATTTTTTTTTTTTTTTTTTTTTTTTTAAAGCAAGTCGACAGCATCCAGCTCCCAGCTGGCAATCAACAAATATAGAGGGAAATGAATTCAGGCTTTTGTTGGATTAAGTGCTGGCCTTGCAAACGGAAGCTACCGGGAAGCGGCGCCAAGTCCGGGGTCCACTAAATCAGCGAGAAGTGTCCAGTGCTGAAGCCTCCCTGACAGTGGTTGTCTGGGACCGTTGGACAAATGGAGGCTGCTGGCCGGAGCCCATCCGGTGACATGCTGCTCGGTCAGGTGCCCACACCAGCTCACTTTGCCTGTGCCCAAGACGGAACGAGTGGAACGTTCCTGACTCAACTAAATCCTCCAAGCCTCATTAAATCACGCTTTACGGCCACATTGTTCGGCCGTCGCGGCTCCCAGTGTTGTATGTCAAACCTGTCCCCTCGGCGGCTCGGATAATAAAATGTTTTATGGTTTTGCTGGATGATTGCTCCACGTCCCTTTTATTTTCAAAATGGCACATAATAAATACCCCCGTGGAGGAAGACTGGTTCGATGGGAAATAGTGCACTGGGTAGAGCCAAAAGCAATCAGGCTCACCCAGAAAAGACGGCACAGCTGGTGGAGATTCTGGATCCACGCCGTTTGCAAATATTTCCTCGTCCATTCATGAAAAGCCCAATTAGCAGGATGTGGCTCAATGACCACCCCCCCCCCCAAACACGGCCTGTGACATGGTCAGTCCAGCTGATTTGGTCCACCCCCCCCTTCCCCCCACAGTCAGTCCCGACTGGGCTGCAATGATCAACCCTCAGTTCAGCCAAAGTACCTTGTACAAAACCCCGCTAGAGACATAGAAGCCATGCTCAAGGACAACCGACAGGTCATGGCCACCTCGGGAGGGTCAGGAGCACCTTGTCATCGCCGGCACCTCTGTACCTTCCCTCCGAAGGCCAAGCCTCTGGGTCTCGTCATCTTGTTGTCTAACCGCCATTCTCTGTCAAAAAGTCCAATTTATCTCACAAAAGAGGAACCTGTTTTCTACGATCGAGACATATGGAGTTCTGGTCCGGGTTCAGTCTATTTTGCTGTCCCGATTTGATTATTTTAATAACACGCAGGCTTGGGTTCCAACGCAACCTAATTTTTTTTTTTTGACTTTTAAAATATAAAACTTGGATGCCTTTTTGTAAAAATTAGCATTTGACTTTGGTTTGAGGTTCCCAGATGAGTGTGAGACACAAGCAGCCCTGTGAATCCGGGACTTCGGCACCCACCGATTCAGCAGACAGCGGATCAGAAATGTTTGCCGATGCGGAATCTCCAGTTAGGCCAATGATGCTCACCTCTGAACGAAACACGCACAGACTTTTCTAGTCATTATCCCCTAAACGGTACAGTATGACAATTATTTGTACGGCATCGACACAGTATTAAGTATTACACGTAATCTAGAGGTGGTTTACAGTGTACAAGAAGGTGTGCGTAGGTTACATGCACTTGCTACACCATGTTGTATCGGGCGCCTGGGCATCCGCCGTGCAGACAGAGCTGACTCGGTCTCAGAAAGCTGGCTCCATTTTTAAACTAACCCTCCTGAACCCCTGGCCCCCTCCCTTCTAACCCCGGCCGGACTCTGGAAAGCGCGCGGTGTCTCCAGACTAATCGCGAACTACCGTTAATCCTTCCTCCACCATGAGTCCCTTCCTCGGGGGCAAGGCGCCCCCAGCGTCTGGTCCCCTTCTTTCCCTCCAACACCCTTGAATTCCTTTCGGAGTACGAAGTCCATTTCTAAAGGGATGTAAAACAGGTGGTCCAGGGAGTGAACGATGCAGAGATCCATTTTGTCCTGCTGCCATGGAGGAATGTGTTTCTGTAAGAAAGTTCCCTATTAAAAATACTTTAAACTGAGAAGCGGGACTTGTCTGCTTTGTCCGTGGGCCTCTTGGCTCCTTTGGCTTTGGGGGCCACTTTGCATACAGGGTCTTTCCACAGAACATTAATCCATTTGGGTGTTTTCTGGGATCCTGGAACCAACCCCCCACAGACGCCAAGGGATGGCCGTATTCCGCTTTGGCCGTCACTCTCTCTCTCTCTCTCTGAGCACCTTGTCATAGCCTGACACGGTATCTCGGCGTCAACATGCTTGTAAGTTGCGTCCTCGGTCACATGACCACTGCCAGTAGATTCTGCATGTGATTTACCCAAAAGTTAGCATTGCTTCCAATCGAAAGGTTACAAACGCATATCTCCAGATCTATTAAACTCAGGTGTACTTGAATCATTTCTTTCTTGATTATTATTATTTAGAACTCTGAGACGAGCTTTAAGATACCTTGAAGACGTGTGCGTTAGCCAAAGAACTGTCTGCGTTGCTTCCTGGCATAAAATGTAAGCGAGAAACATCTTCGAAGGGAGAATAGGTACACTTATTCACGGTCACTAATGGCCATCTTTAATCAATGACACCATCTTTTTAAGGAAACAAATGAGTCGAATTTGCCTGTAAGTAGGAGATAGTAATTCATTAATGAGGTTATTGCTCTTCCAAGCTAGGACATTAGCCAGCAACGAACTGGTAAAACGGACTTTCCTTTGCCAAGGTGCTGTCAGTCAGATGAAAACAAATATTTCTCTGTCAGAGCTTCATCTCCAGTATAAAAACCTTCTTTAGAGTGAAAGAGGTTTGTCTCAAGCGGCAAGGGCAGTACAGTAGAGGAGGGGCAGGGACGTGAGTGTCTGAGCCTCTGGCTTTGTCTAGACAACACCAGTACCAATCAGCCAGGTCGTTCTTAGATAGCATCGCAAGCCCCACGTGCTACTGGATGCAGAGGACAACATAAAATAACCAGTCATCACCTCAATGAAGTGATAAACATATCTCCCCAGGAAGCTTTCAAGACTCTTTCAGGAAATTAAAAATAACCAGTCACTTTTGCATAATTTTCCTAGACTCTGCCCCATAATAAGATCGTGAGAAAACAGGCCGGAGATCTCCGAGGTACTGAAGGCCTTGATAACTTCCCCTCTGCTGTGGCCACCTCCCCAGATGTTGAGAAGGGAACAATGGTCCACACTGTGACTCTAAGTTGGGTTCCCCAAACTTTTGTATTGCATGCCCCAGCCATAAACATCTCTGAGCACACGCTCCTGATCAGTTTACATTTATTTATTAATTTATAAATTAAATGCATATGCAACTCTATGAATACAGCGTGTGCATTTTGTATAACATAGACATAATATACATAATATAGAACTTATACATATGTAGACATTGTATAAGAATGAGGTAAAACAAATACAGGACTCTTGTTTCTGATGACAGACAAACTAGCTATCTGGATCAGTCTTTTCTGGTGAAAACAGATATATATTTTTCTGAAATCTATGTAAATGTGGTAATAAACTAGCAAGAAACTAAATTTTCAGAGGCCAAAAACTAACTGAAAGATAGAACTCAGGAAAATAAATAGAGCATGGAGGCAGCTTCTACCTAAGGGCATTTGCTTAATCTGGTGAATTTAAACTTCAGCCTTCATGAGTCTGCGAATTAAAGGCTACAGGAGATAAGGACTAAGGCTCCCCAAATGTGGAGTGTCTGATGTGATACCCTGCTTAAAAAGCTGCTACCCCAAAGGGCTATATTCTCCATGTAGAGATAAGCTAGAAGTAAACTCACCCCTCCCCTTGGAGACAGCAGAGGAATTTGCCACTCTTAACCTTGACACAAGGTAGAGAAGAAAAGTCGTTTGAGAATTTGTAACCAGCAGTTGACCTTGACACAGCTTTTTAGTCCAAGTTCACTGAACCTTAAGCCAAGACTTCGGTTTAAAGCAGTTCTAGGTAGGCAGTGTCCCACGTGCCTACTAAAAATAAACTAAGGATTTTCTGGAATAACCCACTCTCGACTCAGGCCTTAAAGAATTCCAACTGACAATTTTCTAAGAAATAGGATATCATAGGGGGAAGAAAAGATCACAAAATGCAGAAGGAAACAAAGCACTCTGAGCAGGTCCCTACAGAAACAATCATTGACAGAATCGGTCTTGGAGAAACTTGAAATACTTGAATAATCAGACAAAGACTGCAAAATAAAAGTATATGATATGTTTAAAGAAGTAAAAGAAGGATTTAAAATATGTGTCAAAGGAAACTAAGTGACCAAACTTATTTGGAAACAATACATGTCGAACTTTTTGAAATAAAAAGTTATATTTGAAATTAAAACTCGGTGGATAGCTTTAACAGTAGATTAGACATAACTAATAACCTAATAATGAAGGAATCTTTAAAGTTTATCTGACTTTCAGCCCAGAGAGACAAAAAGTTGGAAAATGCGTAAGAGACATTAAAAGCCAGAGAAGATAGTATGAAGGGGTCTGTCGTATGTCCAATCAGAGGTGCAGAAGGAATGAGAAAGTGAATGAGGAGGAGAAAATAGGACAAAATAGCTATAAGAATTTCCCAGAGTCGATGAAAGACATCAGCCTGAGTTTCAGGATATCTAAAGAATACCAAACAGCAGGATAAAAAAAAAAAATGTTCACACTCAAACACATCACAGTGCAACACCAAAAAACAGAGACGAAAGAACAGGTAACGCCACCTCCAAAGAAACGACTATTAGGCAGACAAGCCGACTTCTCAACAGCAGCCAGAAGACGAGGTGATGTCATAGCGCACTAAACGGAAATGCAAGGCAACCAAGAATCGTGTTTCCAGCAAAAATACTTACCACGATAAAGGTGAAATTCTCAGGGGAAAAAAGTAAGGATGTGCCACAATAGACTAAATATTTCTAATGGTACGTCAGTCAGGAAAAAATATATAAATATTTCGAATGCAATATCTTAGATGGAAGGGAAAAAATGATGAGGAAAGAAAATAGTAAATATGTGGCTAACTCTAAATACATGCTGCATGCAGTGCAGAAAAGCATTAACTGACCTGCTGCATGATGGGACCAAGTGAGAGAGAGCACCTGGCTCTCTGGCATCTTACATCACTTCGGTCTTTGATCAGCTACTTGCATTTTTTCCCCCACAGTATTGTGAGCGAGGGAGGATTTAGTTATAATCTTTGTACAATAAAATTTGCATATCTTAAATGCTCAGTGCAATGAACTTTGGCAACTGTGTATAACGAGGTAACCATTACGCACGTAAGATAGAAAATATTTTCCTCACCTCAGAAAGTTCCTCTTGCCTCTTCTCACTCAATTTCCCCTCGCCCAGAGGTAACCCCTGCTCTGATTTCTATAACCCAAGTTAGTACTGCCTGTTCCTGAACTTCGTGTAAATGAAATTATATAAATTATTCTTTTGTGTTTAGTTTCTTTTGCTCGACTTCATGCTTTTTTTTTTTAATTCACCCATGTTGTGTCTTAGTAACATGTCCTTTTATTGTTGAGTGTATCACATACATAAATATACGAACAATTTACCTGTTCTCCTGTTGGTGAACATTGAATGATTTCCAGTTTGGGATTTTATAGATAAGGGTGCTATAGACATTCTTATATAAGATTTTGGGGGACACACATTTTCTCTTGGATAATGTGTAGGAATATAATCTCTTGTGTCATATGGTAAATGAGCTTATGAATATGGAAAACTGCCAGTTTCCCAAAATAATTAAGCCACTACACTCCCACCGGCAATGAGTGAGAATTCCAGATGCTCCAACACTTGATACTGTCAATTTTGTTCTGTTTTTTTTTTTTTTTAATTTTAGCCATTCTTCTGGGCGGTTTTCATTTTTATTTCCTTGATGAATAATGAGGTGGAGAACATTTCCATATGCTTATTGGCTATTCATATATCTTCTTTTGTGAAATGCTTATTTCAGGATTTTGTCCATTTTTATTGGGCTGTTTTTATTGTTGATTGGAGGTCATTCTCACTGTGTTCTAAATAGAAGTACTTTGTCATATATAGGCAGCCTGATGAATAGAATTTTTTAATTTTGATGAAATCAGAATCAGTGTATTTTTGTGTCCTATCAAGAAATCGCTGCCTACTCCAAGGTCACAAAGATATTTTCATGTTTTCTTCCAGGAGTTTTATGGTTCTTTTATGTTTTAAGTACATGACCCATCATGAATTAATTTTTGTGGATAATGTGAGGAAGGGTTAAAGGGTTTTTTTAATACAAATACCCAGTCATTTGAATATCATTATTTGAAAACATTTTATTTCCCCCACTGAACTACATCAATACCTTCATCAAAAATCAATAAACCATGTATATATGGATTTATTTCTGGACATTATTCTATTTCATTGATCTCTTTGTCTATCCTTATACCAATATAATACTGTACTTACATTAATATTATATTGTCTTCATTTTTATAGTTTTATAATAATTCTTGAAACCAAGTATGTAAATCTTCCAGCGTGTTTTCTTTTTCAAGATTTTTTTCGCCCTTGTAGACTTTTTACAGTTCTATAAAAATTATTGATTCATCTTGGAAATTTCTTCAAAAACATTTGCTGGGATTTGGACTGAGATTTGATTGAATTGATAGGTTAATTTGGGGAGAATAAATATCTTAATAATATTTACTCATCTAATTCATCAACATTCTACCTGGACTTTGTTTAAGCCATTTATAGTCACTCAAGGTTTTGTCATTCAGTCAGAACTAACTCTACTACACCAATAAAGGAATATAAGTAGAGTGTCAAATTTCCTGATCGTGAAGAGGGAAAAATGAAAAAATATATAAATTCCTCAATCCAAAGGGAAAAAAATGGAAGGAAGGAAGGAAGGAAGGAAGAAGGAAGGAAATGGGGGAGGGGAAAAGAGTATAGAAAAAAATCATCATTTAGAGAGTAAAAGAATATGGTAAAAATAAATCAGAATAATAGCCACTAGAATAAATATGAATGGGTGGCCAGATGGCAAACTAAAATGTTCCTCTGGCCCCCTCCATCAAAAACAATCACAGATAAACTATAGAAGCCAAGAGGGGAAAGTGGATTTCAAAAACTAGCAAAAAAACAAATGAAAAACTCTGGAAAGATGGAAGTACGACATTCACTGGTCTCAGACGGTAGCCGGGAAGGTGAGTGGTGATCGTCTGTGGACCCGGGAGCAGCCAGAAACAGAAGTAAAGTATAGAACGGTGGAAAGACTTAAATTCTACTCTTACCTCCACCCCACAACCTCCTCGAGATACTGTTTGCTTGTCCCTTCGCTGTAGAAATCAGTAGAAACAGCTCACACAAGTTCATTTGTCCAACAGGTAAAACAGGGAAGTGCATAGTCCCTCCTCGGGTTAGCAGTTGAGGAGTAAAGGGGCTCAGTGGCCACCTACCCTTAAGTCTTAACTTCTCCGCAACTTGTCTGCCACAGCCCCAGAGCTGATGGAAAACAACCTGTGATGACTGCCTCTTCCCTAAGGGTTTAAAGGGAAACGGTGACCAGAGTCTTGGCCTGGTATGATGACAATAAACTGGAGGGGGCCATCAGCATCTTGTGGAGCTGGCAGAATTATTAGGTCTAATTTAGAAGAAGCTCAGTGAATATATTAAGGATATCTTGTCACAGATCTCCACAAGGTCCCTCTGCGGATGGACATTCAGGGAGTTATGCTAAATTAAACAAATCAGAGAAAGACAAATACTGCATGATATCACATATATGTGGAATCTAAAATAGCTGAATTCATAGGAAGGTGTTGGCAAATGGTACAAAACTTCCAGTTATTGAATGAGTAAGTTCTGAGGCTCTGGTGTATAGCGTGGAGATTATAGTTAATAATCCTGTTATATATTTGGAAGTTGCTAGGAGCACATCTTAAATGTTCTTGCCATAAAAAATGGGAGGGGCAATTATGTGACATGAAGGAAGTATCAGCTAATGCAGTGGTGGCGATCATATTGTAATATATAAGTGCCTCAAATCAACACCTTGTGCATCTTAAACTTACACAATGTTATATGTCAATTATATCTCAATAAAGCTGGGGGAAAGAGAAATGAGAATCCAATTGACATCAGATTTATCAACCATAGTGCAGGATACAAGGAGATGATGGGAAAATATTTTTAAGATTTTAAGTAAAAGAACTGTGAAACTATCATTTAAAATACACAGCCAACTCATTATTTAGTTACGAAGAGGTAATAAAGATATTCTCATGTATACATGACCTGGAAAGTTTTACCACATTTGGGGGGAAAATACCTAAACAGCTGATGAAAAGACTCCAAGGGATGTGGCATCAGATATGAAAACTACGTTATTAATACTTTGGTGAAATATATTGCTCTTTTTTAAAGAGCAGGCAGGGTTATAATCAAACAAAAGAAAAAAGGAATGTATACCGTAGTGTCCAGGACTAAAATCCCGGGCAACTCAACAAGGTGGGAGAAGAATTTAGACAGAAAGGAAATGTGAGTGTATGCTAAGTCCCTCTAAGCAGATGTCAAGCGCGTGCTAAGCAGAAGATACAGCTATTAATAAGCTCAAGGAATCAAGGCTAGAGGATCGTGATAGTTTTAAATCAATGAAAACATTGATTTATAAAAATAGAATAAAAAATTGAAACCAATAGAAGAAAACGCAAACCATACAATGAAGAAAGAAGAAAGAGAAAAAATAAACAAAAAGAGAGCATGTGCTATAAAAAATATGAAATAATTTGGTAGAAATGAGTCCTAATGTCGTAATAATTAAAATAAACGCCACTATGATAAACTCACCCATTAGATAATAAAGACCTTTAGATTGATTTTAAAAACAAAATTAAAAAAAAATGTTAAAAACACATAGCCAAAGTAACATGTACAAGATTCATGGAAAGGCAGAAAATAAAGGATAGGTAAAACATATGAGCTAAAACAAAGCTGAGTAGTAACTGTAACGTGTAACGGTGTAGACTAGAAAGCAAATATTTATATTTGCTATATATATATACTTCTGTATATAATAAATGGTAATAGTGGTAAATAAACACTAGGACAAGGAAATACGTCAATCATGAACATATTTCCAGCTACCAATTCTGCCTCAAAATACATTAGGCACTAACTGATAGAACTACAAGTGGAAATAAGTAAATCAACCACTATAGTCTGTGATTTAACAACCCCTTCTCAGAAACCATTAAGCCAGGCACTCAAGGGGTATAGAAGATGTGAACTATGTAACCAATACGTCTGGTCACAGATCATTTGCATTGTTTCAAGCACACGTGTAACATTTGCAAAGTAGACCGTGTATGAGGGCATAGAGAAAAACTCAAAACCTTTAAATAACCATTATCTTAAACCTGGGTAATGTTATAAAATTAGAAATTAACTATAAAGAGTGACTTAAAAAAAAATCCTCTGGGTTTAGAAACTAAATAATGTTATTAATAAACAGATCTTGAGTTACAAAATAAAGCAAAAGTAGGAAATGTTAAAATGATAATGACAAGATTACATGTCGAAAATTTGGACTGTAAGAGGTATTTGGTTCTTTACAGGTTTAAATGAATGACGTGATTGAAGTTTTAGTTAACAATATGGTAGTAATAATAATCTTGCAATATGTAAGCATATCAAATTAACATACTGTGTGCCTTAAACTTACATAATATTATATGTCAGGTATATCTCAGCAAAGCTGTAAAGCAAAGAAAATAGGAAGGTTAAAAATAAATAAGCCTTCTATTGAAGGAGATAGAATAAAAGTAGTACAACAAACCCAAAGAATAAAGAGGAAGGGAAATGATAAATGGAAAAATAAGTGAAACAGATTGAAAAATAATAGAGATGATTGAGGTTGTTTCACTTTATATGTGGTACAAGAGGAAATAACTTGAATGCACAATAAGCTTTAAATACATTGAAATGTTCAAAGGTCTACCCTGTCAAGAAAAAAAAAATTTATAGGTGAGTTTAACCAAATTTTCAAAGAAATACTAATTTTTAATTAATGCAAGTTGTTCCAAAGAAATTAAAAAGAACAGAAGTTACCCAGCTCATTTTGGTCAACTAGTAAAATCTTGATGCTCAGAGCAAATACGAATAATAATAAGAGAAAAATATTATAAGCAATTTCGCTTATGAACTTAAATGTAAAAACATAAGCTAATCTAGTCCTTCAGTGTTTTACAAATAATAATACCTCACTTTTGAGTAAGATTTATCCCAGGAATGAAAGAGTGGTTCAACATCAAAAAAAATCTATCAATGGAATTCATATTAATAAACATTACCTCAATTCAAAAAAAGCCTTTGATAAAATACAACATTCATTCATAACACTTTTTACAATTGATGAACCTACATTGACACCTCATAATAACTGAAAGTTCACTGTGTATATTATAATTTACTCTAGGTATTGTATATTCTATGGGTTTGAACACCTCTTACAATCAGTGGTCTCCTAGATTTGATGAAATATAAGGTTCTACAGATCAACACACACACGAAAAAGACTAACAAAACTCCTTTTAAAAGGGCAAAATATTTGAACAGGAACTTTACAGAAAAAAATTGAATAAGCTAGAACCACATGGGAAAAAAAATGTTCAACCTAGTTAGTAATTGGGAAAATACAAATTAAAATTACAAAAATACCACCACTTCCCACTTAACAGTATGGCAAAAATTAAAAGTTTGACAATAGCAAGCCCTAGAGTAAATGTAGAACTAAAACTTATAAACTCTGCTGCTGGGAGTGTAAATGTGCACAATTACCTTGGAGAACATTTTGGCTATGTCTAAGTTAAGATGTGTATAACCTATGACTCGGCAATTTAAATCCTAGATTTAAACTCAACAGAAACTCTTGCACATGTGCACAAAGGGTATGTGAACACATATTCAAACAGTAGTGTTTTTAATGGTAAAACCTAGGAAGAACACGCCAGAATAGATTTGTTTTAAATGTGGTATCGTTTCACATGAGACATTATGCATCAGTGAAAATGAACAAATTATAGCTAACTCGCTAACAAGGAATGAGCTCATAAACATAATTCTGAGCCAAAAAAAAAAAAAGCATATAGCGTGACTCCATTTACAAACAATGGAAATGTGCAAAATTAAATAATACATTATTCAGCGTGCAATACACATTTTGAAGCCATAAAAAGGCAAGATAATCATAAACACAAAATTCAGAATAGTGGTTGCATTGAAGGGCAGAGGGGAAGAGAAGGATCTAGAAAGCAGAGCCTCCAGGTTTTAGAGCTAATTGAAATACTCTACTTTTAAAACAGGGCTGTGGGTATATTTATGTTTCTGGTATTGTTATATTCCTTTGCTCTACACATATTTTATAAATGTTCTTTCAGCATTTCAATATTTGATTTCTTGCATTAAAAAAAATCAAGGTCTTCATATCTTACCAATTTTTTCTACTACTATTTTGTGCAACCCTGCGAAAATCAATCATAAGTACATTTTTACTCTCCGATATCTCTGACCATGACCCAGTCTCAGGAAAAGGCTTAGGGCCAGTGTACACTTTCAAAGAAGGCAGAAAGTTCTGAGTGCATACTAGAAATGTTCTGTTAGAAACAGTACATATAAAAATGTCTTGGTGCTGAATGGGATGCTTAGGCATTAGTTATCTAGAAAATTCACTTCTGTGAAAAGACTTGAATACACATAATGACAGGTGAATGAGGTGCTATAATACCCCACATTTAAAATAAAATAAAGATGAATAGAATTTCTCATATTTTCTTTCCATACTCAATAAAAAGCACTTCCATTAGTTAGAGAATACTGCTCGAGAGAGAGAGAGAGAGAGAGAGAGAGAGAGAGAGAGAGAGAGAAATATGATTACCTGGATCTCTTGATAACTCAACCCAGATTGCCTAATCCTACTCTCCTCTCACAGTTCTTCACCCAGCTACATGTAATGACAATTAATAAAATGCCAGCCACAGTAAAATGACAAATATTTTTAGAAAGGAAATTTCCAGAAATCTAAAGTCATAGAAACCTTGTTTTAAAAAACAAAATCATCAGGAAAGGTGTTAATGGTATAATTGAGCATCTCTGCTTTGTGTCAAGCGCCACACGGAAAGCAGGGAATAAACCAGAAGGTAAGCAGGGTCCCATACTTAGAAGCTTCCAGTCTAATGGGGAGACAGCCACCCATCAAAGAATCACTCGGACCAAAGTTCAGTTGCAACGGAGATGTGCTATATGATATTATGAGAGTATGAAATACGGAGAAATGGCCTCGTCAGTGATGACTGAGTCGAGCTGTGAAGAAAGAGGAGGTGAGATCTAGGAATGTATTGGGGGGAAAGGGAAAATAAGAGGAGACAGGAAGAAAATTGCAGGCAAAGGGACCAGATAGAGCAAAGGCACTATGCCAGGAACCGCATGTGGTTTACAGTCAATAATCACACCAAGAAGAGACGTAAGGTAATGCCGACATAACTCAGAGATAGTGTAAGTTCAGCTCCAGACCACTGTAATAAAACGAATAACGTAATAAAGTGAGTCCCACCAAATATTTGGTTTTCCAGTACATACAAAAATTATGTTGACACTATACTATAATCTATTAAGTGTGAAATAGCATGGTTTAGAAATAATATACATATCTTAATTTAAAAATACTTTATTGTTAAAAGGTACTAAACATCATCTGAGCCTTCAGCGCATTCTAATATTTTTGCCAGTGAAGGGTCTTGCCTCATTGTTGATGGCTTCTGACGGATCAGGGTGGTGGCTGCTGAAGGTTGGGGTGGCTGTGGCAATTACTTAAAATCAAGCAGTGAAGCTTGCCACATCAAGCGGCTCTTCCTTTCATAAACAATTTCTCTGCAGCATGTAATACTGTTCGATAGCATTTTACACACAGTAGAACTTCTTTTAAAACTGGAGGCGGTCTTCTCAAACCCTTCTGCTGCTTTATCAGATACACTTGTGTAATATTCTAAATCCTTTGTAGTCATTTCAACAATCTTCACAGCATCTTCATCAGGATTAAAGCCCGTCTCAAGAAACCACTTGCTTTGCTCATCCGTAAGAAGCAACTTCTCATTCGTTCAAGCTTTATCGTGAGATGGCAGCAACTCAGTCACATCTTCAGGCTTCACTTCCGATTCTAGTTCCTTGCTATCGCAAATATTCTTCATGGCATCCAGAATGGTGAATCTTTTCCAAAAAGTTTTCAATTTACTTTGCCGTGATTCATCAGAGGAATTGCTGTCTATGGCAGCTACAGCCTTACAAAATGCCTTTCTTAAATAATAAGACTTGAAAGTTGAAATTACTCCTTGATCCACGGACTGCAGAACCGACGTTGCATTGGCAGACATGAAAACAACATGAACCTCGTTGTCCAGCTCCATCAGAGCCCTTGGATGACCAGGTGCATTGTCAATGAGAAACACTATTATAAAAGAAATATTTTTTTTTCCTGAGAAGAAGGTCTCAACAGTGGGTTTATAATATTTAGAAACCCATCCTGTAAACAGATGCGCTGCCATCTAGGCTTCGGTTGTTCCATTTATAGAGCCCAGGCAGAGTAGACGTAGCATAATACTTAAGGATCCTAGGATTTTTAGAATGGTAAATGGGCACGGACTCAACTTAAAGTCAACAGTGTCATTAGCCCCTAACAGGAGAGTCGTCCTGTCCTTTGACACTTTGAAGCCAGGCATTGACTTCTCCTCTACAACTGTGAAAGTCCTAGGTGGCGTCTTCTTCTAACAGAAGTCTGTTTCATCTCCACCGAATATCCATTTAGTGCAGCCACCTACACTCATGACCTTAGCTGGCTCTGGGTAACTTGCCGCGGCTTCCACATCAGCACTTGCTGCTCGCCTTGCACTTTTGTGAGTGAACCAACCTCTGCTGGCTTCTGACTTTTCTTCTGCAGCTTCCTCACCTCTCGGCTTTCACAGAATTGAAGGGATTAGAACCTTGCTTAAATTAGGCTTTGGCTTAAGGGAATGCTGTGCCTGGTTTGGTCTTCTATCCAGACCACTAAAACTTCCTCCACATCAGCAATAAAACTCTTTCACTTTATCATTCATGTGTTCACTGAAGTACTACTTTTAATTTTCTTCAAGAACCTTTCTGTTGTAGTCACAGCTTGACGAACTCTTTGGTGCAAGAGGTCAAGCCTTTGGCCTGTCTTAGCTTCCCACCTGCCTTCCTCACTATGCTTAATCATTTCTGGCTTTTGATTTAAAATGAGAGATATGCGACTCTTCCTTTCACTTGAAAACGCATAGGCCATTGTAGAGTTCTTAATTGGCCTAATTTCAATATTGTCATGTCTCAAGGAACATGGAGGGCTGAGGAGAGAGAGACAGGGAACAACCTGCTGGCGGAGCGCTCAGAACACACACAACACGTATCGATTAAGTTCCCCACCTTCTATGAGAACAGCCCACGGCGCCCCCAAATGGTTCCCATACCAATACCAAAGGTCACTGACCACAGATCACCACAACGAATATAATAATGATGAAATATTTTGCAATACTGTGAGAATTACCAAAAAGTGACACAAAGACACAAATTAAGCAAATGCTGTTAGAAAAATGGTGCCAACAGACTTCCTTGACGTGGGTTGCCACAAACGTTTCATTTGTTAAAAACAAAACAAAACAAAACAAAAAACACAATATCTCAAAATGCAATAAAGCGAAGCTCAATCAAATGAAGTATTCCTGTAACAATAAATAAGTAAACAGCAGCCTGCTCAGATGCGTAAACAGAGCACTAAATTATTGAATAAACGGTATCTGCTTCTTATCTAGACTTGAGTAATCACAACTAATCTTTTTATGTGATTGGCAATACCTGCTCTACTCACTTTCTCATTTCAATTCAGGTTATGCTTGGGAACGTGTGAATATTCACAAGGCGAACACAAGTGCAAAATGTAAAGACAATGAGAAAGGAAATTGGTAGATTCCGAAAAATTGCATTATCACTTTACCATCTGAAAATAATTTCACTCAAGCACATTAAAGCCTAACTTCACTTGTTCAATACTTTGTGGAAATGTAGTCACTTGTTCATTTAGCAAATACTTAAAAATGTCCAGTAATGTGCCAGATGAGGTGACAGGTACACGGTGTGAGCTCTGTACAGATGTAAAGATATGGCCCCCTTCCGGGACCATACCGGGTCACAATGAATTAGTCACTACAGGGAGAGTCATCTGGAAAATTGACACGGGGGAAATAAGTCAGACATTGTTAGGGGTTGATATATCCTCAAAGATTTGTAATAGTGAAGGATGTAAGAGCAAACACACAGCAAGAAGAAAGCCAGTTGGAAGCATGAGGAAAAACCAACAGCTATTGACTGAAGAAAATACAATCATGTCATTCTACCTGATCCTGAAGAGTAATATATTCAAATACTTACAATAATGTAAACACGGTTTCTCTAACTAAAAAAAAAAACTATTTGAAGGAGAGAGGGAGGAATGGGGAGCAGAGTATGAGAGGTAAATGATCATAGTACTAAAAGAATAAATAATGTCTAATGCTGATAAATCAATAAATAACAATAACAGTAACGATGCAAAGAAATAGCTATGAAAGTTCCAAGTGGTTGCCTGTGAGGTGGGCTGAGACTTGGCTAGGAAGAGTGATTATAAGCTTTTTTGCAGTCTGGCTTTGTTCATCACGTCTACATATTACTTGAATCATTTTTAAATGCATGCTATTTCTAAAAGAGACTATTACCAAGCAAAGTCTATATAATCTTACACAGCGCAGTATCCACATCATCGATAAACAAACAATAAAAGGTGAGTGCAGCTTTATGAGGGATACATGGGTACTAGAAGGAAGGATGCACGGGTCCATAAAGTGCGTTACAAACCCTCAGCTGGGGCCCAGCCCCAGCGGGTCCTTAACTAGAAAAATGTGATGCGATGGTTTCTGTTTTCGCCGAGAGCCATGTTATTCCGCCGTCCCGTTGTTCCCACCTGTGGGGTGGGATTTCCACAGGATCGAGGCTCTTGGCACGGCTGCCCTGCTGCATCGCCGTCACTGTGGGCTCACTCTGCCCGTTTCCGAAACAACTCAGGGCTCTTCCAAACGGGGACCGCAGGGCGGGCGTGGCAGAGAGGCCGGCCTGCGGGGCTGCCGCCCTTCTCACCTGGCTGCTTGTTGCCTCGTGAGAAATCGCTAGATAGTGCAGCTCTCTCTCCCCCATTTTGCAGAACAATCAACTCCCCACGAAAAGAAAAATGTAGGCTTTGGGGCAGGGAGGGAGTCACTGCACATCCTCAGTTGTTCTAGAAAGTTCTTTTGGGAGAGATTTGTTCAAAGGACATTTTCATCTTTGTGGAGAGAAAGGCAAAAAAATAGGCTAATTCTCAGAATGCTGACGGCCGCCTCAGGCCCCTGCAGAGAGCAATGCGGTCGCCCCCTTGTCCTGGGGAAATGAGTACGCTTACAGAGCGAATCTCTCTCCTGGATCCTACGCATGACATAACCGTTTACCTCTGGGTGGTTCTAAAGTATCTGTCGTCCCGCTCACCTTCCCGAATCTATTCTGCTTCCTGCAGGCCCAGAAGCGCTCGTGGGAAGCTGTTAATCACGTGGCGTGCAGCGCCGCAAAGGTGACTGAGAGCCCAGCGGACCCCAATGTCTGGGGCGGGACTTCCACCTGTCTCTCTCTCTCTCTCTCTCTCTCTCTCTCTCTCTCTCTCTCTCTCTCTCTCTCTCTCTCTCTCTCTCTATCATCTGTGTTGACCGGTCTCCAGGGGAAGGAAGGTGGTGACCGCCTCCCACCGCCCAAAACTCCCCAGCGAGCGACCTGATGAGCGTCTGGGAACGTTTACCTTTTACTCCGTAATTTTTAAAAGACTAGCCAGTTAATGCTTTGATTTAGCCCCACTGTCTTCTAGTTCGAAAGTTGTCTTTATCAGATGGAGGCCGAGGGAGGAGAGCAGAAGAGGGCGGAAGCGTGGGACCCTCTCTGGGAGGGGAGGGAGTCAGTGGCCACGAGCCATCCAAACGCGGGCAAAACCCCCTTTAAGGATGGCCGAGTTTTAACCTGCTGGGTTGGACAGGGCAAAGAAGGACGCTCGGCCTATGTTTTCAGTCTGCTCGCCTGTTGTCAAAACGCCTACCAGTATTCCCAGGGGGAGCTGCCAGAGGCATCGCAGGACTGAGAGGGAGAGAGCTTCCAAGCAACCGTGCGAGAGAGCAATGAAGGGAGCAGGGTGCTTCATGAAGCCGCGGCTGCCCGCCAGCCGTGACTCAGCGCCCGGAGGCCTCCCAGGCGGGAGGGGGCTTCCCGCCCTCTTTCAGGGCCCCCCCTCAGTTGGGGAATTAAGGGAGGGCCATCAGGAGTTCTGGGTATTGCCGTTTCAACTGCAACAATGGAAGAGGACTTTTTATCCAGCAGTTACTCCTAGGAGGCCTTCTCGCAGGCGCTTCCCCCCGCCCAGGGCACTCTCGTCTTCTCCTGCCCGTCCTGCAGACGGGGCTAAAGTGTCACGTCCCTCCAGAAAGCCTGGCCTGCTCCGCACAGGTCAGGGGGAACAAGCACCTCCAACACGCGCTCCATATGGTGCTCCACAGCGGCGCGAGCTGCCCCGACCGGAAGTGTTGCGATACTTGTCCATCTCCCCGGAGAGACAGCGCATGCCAGAGGACAGTTATCACGCCTCTCAGGCAGGGCCTGGCCACCTGGGCACCGGGTAAAGACCACCGGGATGAATGCGCAGGTACCGCTGAACGGTGCCGCTCCCAGCTCTGTGGAAATGTCAAGGAGGTTCTTTCTCTGAGCTCACGGTCAGGCGGCTGGAACAAGAAACAGCCAGCAGATTTGTACCGATTATTGTAGGCCAGGCACTATTTCGAGTGTGTCGTCTGCATTAACTCAGCTCGTTCTCACTATGACC
Organism: Rousettus aegyptiacus; assembly: GCF_014176215.1. Classification (NCBI taxonomy): domain Eukaryota; kingdom Metazoa; phylum Chordata; class Mammalia; order Chiroptera; family Pteropodidae; genus Rousettus; species Rousettus aegyptiacus. The sequence goes on from NW_023416286.1 coordinate 89,363,273, forward strand.
CGATGAGGTAGGTGCTACTACTATTAGCTGCATTTTGCAAATAAGGGAACCGAGCCACAGAGCATCTTGCCTACACTCCTGCGGTGGGCAGGTGACAGTCACAGGATAAAAGCCCAGGCAGCTGGCTCCTCAGGTCCCCAAATGAGAGTCATACACAGTATGGGTCACACCCGCCACGGGCCTAAAGTGAGGTGCACAGTGCTCAGGTAAACGGGAGGGAGAAAGTCACCTCGGTTGAGGATATTTCTGAGGCCAGCCCTTCCCCCACTGCTCTGTATCTCCACCTCCCCATGGATTCGCAAGCAACCAATTCTGGAACAAATTCAGAGTTTCAGAACCAATCATCACTTGATCAAAGACAGTGCCCAAAATTTAAATGGGAAGTTGAGCTTCTAATTCTGACGTATTTCGGCATTCTGCTATAAAAAAAAAAGCTCAGTGAGTGAAGCCGGTAAAAATCCTTTACCTCTCAAACGAGAGAAAATTTGCTTGGTAAATATTCCATATGGTGTAAGCTGACATCGGACATATTTTTAAAAGAAAGGCCTTTTGTCCTGACCCCTGTATGTATGGGCTTAAAAATTGAAAAGGTTTAAGGTGAGGATTTTTTTTTTAATGTTTGGCTTTTCTTGTCTTTCGTCGCACTGAAAATAAAGTGGCAGTTCACGGCCATGATGGGTAATTCCACACGGTGCCTTCAAGAGAACAAGGAAGAAGAAGAGCTTCGTATACCAGTACTCACATGGACCCATGGGGGCCAGAGCTCGGGACTGCAGCCCCTAACCGCAAGTGCCAGACCAGTCTCGGTTCCAGTTCAGGGGGCCGCCCCAAACCCCCCCCACACACCCCCAGCATTTTCGAGGAACAAGGAAAATATTCCTGGGCGTCCTACGCCCTAACCCTATCCTACTAACCCATCATTCTATCAAGATTTATTATTGTAACAGAGAACATTTTCATGCCTCTTGGAAGCAGGACCGACTGAAGGAGTGGAGGAAAGGGAACTCTATCGGGCAGAAAATAAGATCCTGAATTTCATTATGGGCAGTCACTGTGTTTGAGGCGCATAATAGGGGTCTCTGAAAACAATCGTTTTAAGCACCTTCGTAAAGTAGAAATTTTTAAATGGAGGTTTTCAGACTTCAGACTTCCAAACGTTTGCCTCCTCATTAATTTAAAGTTCAGAAAAGACAAGAAGGGTACTGATTTTTTCCTCCACAGAGAAGGGCGATACCTTCACGAAACAACACACATTTACTTGGTGGAATCATGACAGCATTTTGATAGCGGGAATGTCAGAAGGTGAAGTCCAAACAGAGGTAGCCCTGGGATATCACTTTAAACATCTCCTCTTCTCTTTTTCAGGGTGAGTTTCACTCTTTGAGAATATTATTCCAGGTCTCCCCTCCCCGCCTCCCCCCCCCAAAAAAAAAAACCCATGCCAAGAACACCTCTCCTTCAAACCTCCGTTTCGAGCTGTCAGGCCGAAATCGTGAGAATGTGTGGTTATTTTTCGAGAATCTCTAAGCGCCCTTCCGTTGTTCCCTGAGCGAATCGCCTCCTTTCTGGCTGTTCACTCACTCTTCTGCCAGTTGCTTTCTCCCCGATGCCGTCATTATCATCATCACCACGAAGGCCATTTGCAGAGGGCTGTGCTGCAGGCATGAACTTCCTGCAGACATTGCCTCCTTCGGTCCTCGTAATAGCCCTGCGAGGTGGGCTGAGCTGTCCTCATGGGAGCTAAGCCTCTAAAAAGTTAGGAATGTGCTTAAGATCATGCAACTAACTAACAAGGAGCAGAGCCAGGATTCAGACTCGAGACCACTGCTTCCGGCCCCCCAAAGGTATTGCACTATCCGCCCCCTGGTGGGGGGGGTGATGGGCTGGAAGGGGAGGCTGGCGACTTAGCACATGGGGAAGGACAAAGTGGAGGCTGGTCTTGTCTTCACTGCAGGGGAGGAAGCCAAGGGAATTGGAGAATCACACATTCCTCCAGCTGAAAAGCACCTTTGCAGGACCACATTGTACAAACAAACAATCCCGGGATCTAGCTGAAAGGCAGACCCCATTCGGTCGGTCTAGGTGGGTCTAAGATGCCATGTTTTAACCAGCTCCTGGGTGATACAGATGCTGCTGATCTATGGACCACCTTTGAGTGGCCAGACCCGTGAGGACATCACCTCCCCACTTCCTGCCCAACACACGGTTCCTCTGCACAGACCCCCGAAGAGCGAGGGAGCTGGCAGATGACCCAAAAGCCCCTGAAAACGCAGGGTCTCAGCTTCTGAAATTGAACGTATCCCTGCATCGGCAATACTGTGAGGTCAGAATCCTGTGCTACGAGTTCGCTACGAATGAGAGTTACCCATCCGCGTCCCAGTTTATGCTCAGGCGGTACCAAAACAGGACTGGAAATAGCCCCCCAAAAATGCATTTGGAAATGGAAAAACACACTGATTCTTAACTTGTGTTGTGACACATGAAGCTTTAATTATTTACCAGTTCTTAATGCCTGATTCATAATTAATACCAGAATGCATTTCTCTCCCTAGCTGCTCCTTGATTGCTGCCATGGCTGTGGATTAGCATATCAAGATCAAATTCATCTTTTCTTAGGGAACGCATGAATATGTATCCAGCTTGTTGAAGAAGTTTAGAATGCAATTTGCCAAAGCATTAAGGAACTAATAGGAAATGAAATTGATAATGGTCACCTTCTTAATTTGAATTAATTTCATTAAACTTAAATTAAAAATTAATATAGCTGGAAAGTCTAAATGGGTCCTTCCCAAACTGACAAAATAGCAAAACTGTCTGCAGGTTTTAAAATCTCCCTTGTGAAGTAATTAGAATTCCAGTTCGGTCTATAATGGCATAATTTGTTAAAACATACAGATTGTCCCTGAAATGTTACTTTCTAGAAACCCAGAGGAGCAATGGCTCTCATGAAAATACTCTTCCCAGGACGGGAATTCACAGCCTCAGGGACCCAGCCAACACGAACCCTGCCTTTGTCCCCAAATCCCGGCCTACAGGCAAACGGCTTCACTCCTCAGAACCGACTGCAGAGTGAGAGATGTTTTAAAGTCTCCATCCATGGCATTCTTACCGCGATCGCCTCCCCAGAAAATTTAGAGACTTTTCTCAAAAACGAGGAAGGGGTTTAGAAAAACAAACAACGTTAATTCAGGCCTCTGGTTGGAGGTACGAAGGCGCATGTGCACCTTGAAGCTTTAGCCGTGTCTTGCATGCCCGTATTCTCGCCACTCCCAGTCGAAGTCAGATCCCAGAATATTATATCTTCTAAGATTTCATCTTGGCAGCATACGATTTCAGCATTTACAGAGAAAGCAGGAAGCAAAAAGAAGAAGAGGGTGGAGGAGGAGAGAGAGAAACAAAGGAGGAAGGGAAGGAAGGAAGGAAGGAAGGAGGGAGGGAGGGAGAGAGGGAGGAAAAAAGGAAGGAAGGAGAAGGAAGAAGGAAGGAAGGAAGGAAGGAAGGAAGGAAGGAAGGAAGGAAGGAAGGAAGGAGAAGGAAGAAGGAAGAAGGAAGGAAGGAGGAAAGGAGGAGAGAAAAAAGCTGGCCTCTGTCCATCCACCTGCCACTTCTACTTTGGCCATCCAAAATGTCCCTTCCTCACATCCCCGAGCCTCTGTCTATGCGGGTGCCTCTGCCTGGACCGCCTTCCCTTTAGCTCTCACCCCCCTTCCTCTTCTTTTCCTCACAATTCTCCTCTCTGAAGACCCAGCCTCAGCGTCTCCTGCACTGGGCTCGTGGAATCTCCTCCACCCAGCTGCCCGCCGCCCGTGCCCCGAGCCGGCGGCCCAGCCGGGTGCTCTGTGCCCCCCACCCCTGCGTTGGGTGTGCCTTTTCACTGCGAGCCCTGAAGTGCTGAGCTCCCCTAGCAAGCGAGTTCCTGGCACCTGGAAGTTAATGGATGTAGACTGAATCAAACAAGCGAAAGCGCCTTGGAATGAATGGCCCAATTGTTAGACGAATCATCTTGGTTGTTCTCTTGGGCCAAACCGTGCAGTTCACGGTTCAGCCATCAGGTGCACGTCCCACGCCCCACACGTGCCCTGCCCATGAGAACTGTGCGACAAACATTCCCAGGAGACTGGGTGCGTGGATGCGCGACAAGCAGGCGCCCCGCGGGCGGGCGCGTGGCGGGCCGGCGCGTGGCAGGTGCGTGGCAGGTGCGCACGCCCCGCCCCTCGGCGCCTGCCCCGGGGCTCGCCTGCCGCGCTGTCTGTCACCCGAGGCCGCGGAGCCTTCCTCCGGGGCGCCCTTCGCTGAACAGGGTGCCAGCCGAAGGCGTCTGCGACCACACCGCAGCAAGCCGCCTCTCCCTGGGTCTCACTTCGGATCGTTTCATTTTAAACAAAACCTTCCGGGGGGCCAGACTGCTTCCCAGGGCTGCCATAGCCAGCAGGTGCTCAGCAGACCCCGAAGGTGGCATTAAAAATCACCGGACCTGGCAAGCACCGGGAGGGAGGGCCACGCTCTAGTGTGAGGCTCGTTTTTGTTTTTTTATTAATGGCGGTTGGCACAGCGCTTATCAAGCTGCCACTGCTGCCGACCACCCCACCTAGACCCTCTCTCTCTCGGACAGAAGCCCCCGACAACAGGACACTCTGGGACGGAGACCTTCTGTCTCTACCACTTGCAGTCTGGATTCGATGTCTCCTTCCCCGCCACCAGGGGGCGCCCTGAGGCTCGCCGCGCCGCCACCAGGCAGCCGCGGGAACTTGCTGGGCCATCCTGGCCCGGCCTGGAGACTCTTATCCGGGCAGCTCAGCTCGGTGTATCTGGGGAGCGGGACGGCAGAGTCGCCAGAACACTCCACCGCCTCACCGGGAGCTCCAGGGTCTGTGTCAGCCCAGGACAGAGGGCCCGAGGAGGGCATCCGCGTGTGCCACTACCTAGGATGCTCCAGCCAGGGTACCTGTCTGCGGGACTTCTGGGGTCCCTTCCTTACTGCGGCCAGGCTCAAGGACCACTACTCTGACCACAGTCTTGGCACCCAATTCAAAGGTCTCTGGCCCCGGGAAAACCTGCTGTGACCAGACCCCCCCCCCAACCTTAACAGCAGATTTGGTGACCCCCCTGTCCCGTGCCCTCCTGGTACTCAGTTCGGCTTTTCATTGCAATCACATTACTCGTTCGGGGCTCTCCGGGGTGGGTTGGAGACTGACCTCTGAGCCGCCCGATCCTGACCACACTCCCCACCATCGGGAAGCCCCACACACCTGTGTACAGCTTCACGTTTGGTGACCTTCCCCCGGCCTGGAGGCGTCCACCTTTCCCATGTTACAGTCACTTTATCTTGACCTGGTCTATACAAAAAGGATATCCCTGCGCTGCCGAATGCTGTTTGGGCCAAAGTGGACCGCATATATGGCCGTGGTCCCTTAAGATTATACTGGAGCTGAAAAACTCCTGTCTCCTGGTGACCTTGCAGCCGTTGCAACATGGTAACCAGGGCATCATGACTCGTGTGTGTGGCATTGCTGGGGCAAACAAACCTACTGCCCTGCCAGGGTGTCAATGTGCTACATACCCTCTTTTTACCGTACCTTTCTACGTTTAAATGCACGAATAATTCCCGATGTGTTACAACTGCCTGCGGTATTCAGGAGAGAACATAACAAATAGCCCAGGAGCCCAGGCTACACCATTCAGCCCAGATGTGCAGCGGCTAAACCATCGAGGTTTGTTAAGTGCACTCTGCGGTGTTCACACAGCAACGAAGTCCCCTAAGGACACACTTCTCAGAACTATCCCTGTCATTAAGCGAGTCGCAGCTGTAGGGGAGAGAACACTAGGCGTGGGCCCAGGGGTGATTCTCTTGTCCTCAAGTTCACCTCGCAGGGACGGTCCAGACCCCGAAATCCACTGGGATGACCTTCCATGTGAAACACGCACCTCACTCTGACTTCCTCAGCTCCCGTCCCCTCCCGTGGGGAGGAGACTGAGAGGCAGCTCATCTCCTCGGTGTGTCGGCCAACGAACATCTCTCAAAGCTTATTATGGGCCACAGGGCACAGGAGGGGAGCCGGGAGCTGAGGAACAACTCAAGGGAGGCATGGTCCACATCTACGTGAAATCCCAGGGCAGATTGTGGGTACAGTAGGAGACCAGGGGAGGGAGCGAACTCATAAATGGAAAAGCCTTCGAGAAGCAGATGGGATTTAATGAGTCTCGAAGAATGAATAAAATTTAGGTAAACGGGTGCTGATGGGAGAGAGAAGGTGTTCCAGGTGGGGCGAACAGCACGCACGGAGGCGCGGATGAGTCCAGCGTGTGCGGCGCCCCGATTCACGAACTGCTTCTCGGCAGCTTTGAATGCGCGAGTCTGGCCGCACGGGCGGGCGCCCTTCTGGGAAAACATCTGGATTCTGCTCCAGACAGGGGTGGGGGCAGCTTCGTGTTTCCTTGTCCAGTCCAGCCAGGTGGCAAAGGGCCAGCCCATTTGCCGTCCAGAGGGGAGGATATTTAAGGGTATGTGTTTTTATGTTCTTTCCTGGTAGGTGTGAGGAGATGGATGGAGGCCGGTTTAAGCTGGAGCCTCTAGTCGCATGGGGAGTCTTGCACTCAATGCTAACACGGCAGGGGTCGCCGGAGCTATTACAGATCCTGAACCTTCTGGCTGCATGTTGGAGACGAACTTAAAAAAAAAAAAAAAAAACCCAAGACTTTCCTCCAGTAAAAATGAGCACCCCAAAATGAATTCGCTCACACAAACCATTTCTCCTGGTTGAACATTATCAGCCTTTGGACCTTGGCTGAAACCGAGTCGCTTTACCGTCAATTCACAAAATACAATTATCCGCTGTCTGGTTTTCTGATAGCAATTCTTTCGTAGGTGAAAAATGCAACCATTGAGTCCACTGCTGAGAAACCTTGACGCCAGAAAACAGAGGAGCCAGCAGCGGGCAGCTCATCAAACTCCAAACCTATTTTCCCAGTGCCTGGGGAGTGAATTGAGAAATTCGCACTCTGGGGGAACATGGGGAGATTAAACACTTAAATAATCATCATCGCCAACACCGAAAAAAAAATAAAAAAGAACAGAAACGTGTCCTGTTTCCAGCTTGTTAAGCACTATTTCCTACAACTTTCTTGGGTTGCCACATGGGGGGAATGAGGCAGGGAGCCCAAGTCATGAGTCTTGCAAAGATTCGCCACTTTTCTCTCTTCCAAATAATATCAAAATCAATTAACTATCTCCTTTCCTTGGTTTATGGGAATGTAATTCCCACCGACGATGCTGGGAATATTGGACCCCATTCTGTTGTGAGCAGAAAGGAAGAAATACTCTCCCCAGGAGCCAACTGTTCATTTGTGTGGAGTAAATTACCTCTTCTGCAGTGCAAAATGGTTGGGATCCTACCATTTGGGCCTAGGAAAACACCCCCCCAAGGAGCAATCTGCTCAACTGCAGGTGATAAATTCCTTCTATTTTTAAATGATCCTCTCTGGCTGTCTGGGAGTGAGCCCAGGTGAAGAGAACTTGCCAAAGTAAGACAATCGAGTTAACTTTTCCCACTGTTTTGCTGGCTTCTTTCTAAGCCATTTCTCTATTTCCCCTACACACACACACACACACACACACACACACCACCTCTTGTCCTTGTTCCTCAGCCTCTACCCCTTTCTTCCTCAGTCTCTCCCTCCCCTGCTCTGACAATCCCCCTCAGACTTGTCCCTAAGCCCCCTTTCCTGTTCACTGGTCATGTGGCCACTCCCCCCTCAATCTCTATTCCCTCTCACTGGCCTCCCCTGAAAATGAGTCATGATAAACAGAAGGCTCTGGCTTTCAGTACAAATAAATAAGGAAAAAAATTCATCAGGAAAAAAAGAAAACAGGATCTCTGCTTAATGCACAGTTTAAAACTTCCAAAAGCTTAATGAAAATTTGGCACACATATGGCGTGTGAAACTTGCATCTCTGCATTATAAATCTGACATCGACTCGCAGATATAATGATTTTGGCTCTTCGCCTTTCTGAAAGGAGACAAAATGTTTGCACTCATTATTGGCATCACTGTCTAACAAGAGAAAGAGAGATTCTAATTATGACTAGACAAATCATGAGCAAGGTTCATTTCACTGCAGTCCTGGGAAAACAAAGCTTTGGGCGAAATTAATGGGAGCAAGGGGTGGACAAGAGAGAAATGTCTTTTATTTGCTGGGCGTCCTCAACTTCGCTGCCAATCCAGCCACCCTGGATTACAGGCTTCCCGGATGTATTAATGTCCCCAAATGCTTTCTGTCCAAGTGTCCCCTTGTGCTAACCTTGAGAGCTTCCCAGCACACTCTATAGATAGGTGCCGAAAATATGGTGTGGGCAAATTGGGGAACACTCAGATCCTCTTAGGAAAGGTCATGGTTCACAGGAATCAGGAAGGAATCCCTCTGCTGCATGAATGCCATAGCATCATTTCCAGGTTTTATAAATTCTACTTTACATGTATCAGGTTTTCTCGAAACTGGTCACCTGTAAAGCCACATCCACATGGGCAAGTCACCAACAAGAGGAAACCTGCTGGTTAGCTTCCCAGGCAGGACAAAGGCACTAGAGGCTACAGCCAGAAATCTCGTCATGGCCAGTGGCCAGAGACTGTCACCAAGCATGTGCATTCCAACAAAGAAGTGCCTGGTTTTGTCCACACACCCTGGTTTTCATGATACTGGACCAGCTTGAGGATGCGATCGACCCTGGACAGGCCCCCCTCCCCTGTCCCACATGTTGGTTGGCTGGTGGTAAGGGGTCCCATGCCAAAACCCCAGAGCAGCCAACAACCATTTCTTGGCCTTCTCTAACTCGAGGTCTAATTTCCAGCCTCTCAGAAGTCCCCCCTCCCCCACTAACACCGCCTGGACCCATTCCCGCTCCCCGCAGTGGAGATCTGTAATTTGGAATAATTTAGGAGGAGAGAGGCAGAGTAAAGACATAAACAAGAGACACTTTCTTGGCTGTAACCAAGGGAAGGACCAAAGGAAAGAAGGAAAGAGTGATGGGAACCAGACGTTTAATCCAGGGGCCTGTCTCATCTAAACCCCCCAAAAACTCTCTAGTCGATGGACAACAAACACACAAATATACAGCAGCGCCCCTGGAGGCCTGGGAGGGCCCAGCGCTCTGCTGATCGGCACGCTGTGGCATAAATCTGGGGCTTTCTGGGGCGATCGTGAAGGTAAACGTACAGCTGCTGCCCGCTAATTTGTGAATTACCCAGACCTCTGACTACCTGCCTGTTCTCCTCCGAGACACTTTGATATCCTTTATTGAAAACCCAAATGGCCGGCGATAATGTCTCCTGCCACTAGTTTGGTTCGGTGGGGAGCAGACGGGAGGTAAAATCGTCCAAGGTCACCTGTGATCTCACATCTTGTCCTGGTCCCCTTCGGCCTGGTCTCACTCTGGCTAAGAAAACCTTCGGAAGGACAGTGGACTTCATCTGCCCATGATCCAGTTGCCCGTTGCCATGGATAATGAGCCAGGGCTGTTTATTTACATAACTTCTACTTGCCTGGGGACCCATAAGCTTATTTATTCCAATAAGCAGACACTGTACACCTGTGTAAAGGGGAAGAGAAAATGTATGACTTTTTTTGCTGAAACGGACAGGATTTTCTCGTTAATAAACTTACATGTGACAGTAGATTATAATCAATATTGGATTTGGTGTTTCAGAACTGTCTTCTATTTGAAAAATAATAAAAACCTTATTAATTTGAAGCACCAAGGACCAGGGAAAACTTCAGCGGCTTAACCCACTTTAGAGTAGCTAATATTTTTGTTCAAGGAACAGACGGGGCATGAGGCAGCTGAGGGAAAGCAGTTGCTTCCAATCAAGCATGATTTTGAATAACCAATATTGATTTAATGAGGTTTTACTCTATATCAGCATTTCAGCCGGCACTATTACAGCCGTACAACCTCCCAAGGTCAAGCCTAGAGGTTTACCCCTTACCTGAGGTGGAAAATAATGAAATCCATTTTCCCCTGGGGGGAAAAAATACCTATAAATCACATTTTCCACACCTCATATGGCCCCTCTCTACAATATGTCTATCTGTCACTCCTTCAGCTGCCTCAAGGAGACTCCATCGGGCTCTGGGGAGAGAGGCAGCGGGAGGAAAATGACAACTTGGGCACGAGTCTGACAGTTGGAGCCTGGGCTGGGCTGCAGCGAGGCTGGGGGTTTAGGGAAAGATTCTCTCAGTATCTCAGGGTTGCTTCCCTCCCCCTCCCCTCCCCTCCACGTAAAATGAGCATGAACCGTGAGAGTCAGTCCACCTAAAAATGGGAGCAGCCTCTGCACAGAAGGCTTAGGGGCTACTTGACATCTCCACACCGATCTTTGTTTTCATACATCAGGACCGTTAGCTGCAACCCCATCATTGGCCATTAGTGCAAATAGGTAATAGAGTAACACTAGTTGATAGGTTACAAATCACCCATAGCACTCGGGGTCGTTAAGAGTTGAAGTCACGCCTCTCCTTCGTGGAACTAGGCGTGATGCAAGGGACTCTGTGCCCTGAGACAGAGAGGGGAGATCGCGGCGGAGGCAGACGTCGCCTGGGCCGGCGGGGCACGGGAGACTGGCACCAGCCGCCAGGAGATGGAGCGGAGCTAACGCTTTGTCACGTTGTAGGCCGGCACAGGTTGCCGTTGCCCATTTCAGCTCTGGGAAAAGCTGTTGCTGGACACTTGTGCCGCATCCTGACGGCCACTAGAGGGAGAAGCAGGGACGATCCGGGAGCCGCCCTCCAAGGGGGCTGCAGAGAGAGAGAAAGGAGCTGCCCAGACCAGCTGAAGACAGCGGCTCAAGGGGACACCCAGCAACCTGGGGGTGGGGGGCACCCGAGTCCCGGCATCCCGCGTCGAGGGGGAGAAAAGCCAGCATCCCTGCCAGCGAACTACGAGGTTCTGAAGTCCAGAAAGGAGAGGTGGCGGTCGCAGCCCGCTAAAAAAAAACAAAAAACGAAAACTGTCCTAGCATTGCTGCTGAAGGGATTGCTATTGTTGCCTCCAGCAAATGCTTTCTTCACTTTTGGGGAGGATAGTATCGACATATACGACCACGAGTGCGTTTTTGTGAATTATCCTAGATTATCTGCTACAGCTTCCATTAGGGAGAACAGACATTTTGGGGGCCATAAGTCCTAGGGCGTCTCCAGCACACCGGCTGCCAGCCGATTGCTTTTTCTCGGTCCTAGCGTATCCCCACCCTTCTCTCCACCGCCACCTTCATTCCCACTCATCTCGTTCCCACCCGGCACCCGTCCGCTCATTAAGCACCTACTATGTGCCAGAGCTAGGATTACAGTGGTTGGAGACAGAGAAGTCACAACTCCTGACTTGAAGGAAATTACCATTCCAACCCTTCTTCTATACTGCCTTACATTCAGCACATGGGGAGGGCAAGATAATGGAAAATAAAATTTTGGAAAATATTTGAAGACTAGATAAGGGAAAGTATTAAATGTCGTACCAAGGACTTTAGATTTCATCTCATTGACAATGGGAAGCAATGGAGAATTTTAAACAGGAGATTTAGTCACAGCCTTGGGTTTTCAAAATATCTGGAGGGTTTTTAAAAATGTTCAACTTGCTTGGAAATGCAATTAAAACATTGAAATGGCATTTTAACCTACTGGTTGGCAAAAAGTTGTTGTTGTTGTTTTCAAGACAACAATCTGAGCAAGACTCCTTAAAATTAACAGCATTATCCCTTACTGGCAGGAGTCAGGTTTGGAACAGTCCTCGAAGTCCATTTGACACGTATATAAAACATACAAAATGTTGCATCCCCTTCGAACTGAAAATGCTACTACTAATTTAAATAAGAAATGACAAAAGCCTAATAATCCAAAATAGTGACAGGGAGGTAAAGAAGAGGAAACTGAGAAAGGTTAAACCCAGAGACAGAAGCCATAAAGCCTGGGAACCAATTACATTGGGAATGCTAAATAAGGAGAAATACGACTCCATGTGTTCCAGCCTGGGCACCTAGCTCTATGTAGATGCCTTCGAATTACAACAATTAGAACAGAAAGAGGCCATTAAAAGTTAACTGCTGAACATTTGGGAGCACAGAGAGTATAAGGGGACTAACTGCAGGACACCCAGAAGAAAAGCCTGATTGGACACGAAGATTGCAGGAGAGGGAGTTCGTGATGTTTAAAAAGAACGTTGCATCGTAACGCTGGAAATCACATTGCAAAGACCTAAAGAATGAAAGGCGAGTAAGGAAGACGAACAGAGGGTAGGCTGCGGGCTGGGGTACTAGCTTGAAGGAGAGAAGGCCGAGGGAATGATATGTTCCTTTCCAGGAGTTTTGTTGTGGAAATAGCTGAAGAAGGTTTTAAAACCGAGTGGGAGCATCCACTGGAAGGCAACAAAGAGCCAGAGAAACAGTCGTAAGGAGACAGAGGTAGGGTTGCCAGCTTTAGTGAATAAGATTACTAGTACTCCAACGTAAATTGCCGACAATCGGCGAATCGTTTTTCAGCACAAGCATGGCCCATGCAATATTTCAGACACACTTCTACTAAAAATTTTGTTCCCCGTTTATGTGAAATTCCAATGTAACTGGGTGTCCTGTATTTTATCAGGTAACTCTAGGTTAAGGGGGAGGACCAGGAGCCTAGGAAGAAGGACGAGCTAAGAAAGGATGCGAGACATGCTGCTCTGACGTGGGAGAGGAGAGAAGGACCAGCAAAGAGAAAGGTATTTCAGAGCGGCACGTGGAGTAAAATCGAGGGAGCTCAGAAATCCTGCCCTCTGTCTTCTCAAAGATGGAGGTTAGTCAGGTCACCTGCAGAGAGTGAGCAAGTCAGAGGACAGCGTGGGGACCCGATGGTGGCCTGTGAGAGCGGGGATCGTCCCCTTGGACGGAAGGGAGCGCCAGCCAGGGAGAGGACCTGCTAGAAGCACCCAACGCACAGCGGCGCAGGAAACCATCTGTGCAGGACAGGGTGCAGTGCAATGATGCTCCTCAAGGGGGCGCTGGGCCCGACGATGAAGCAGGACTTCAAAGGCCACGCCACGGCGTTGGCATTTCATTCTGACTGGGTCACGGAAAGCCAAGTCGGTGATGGGTTTGTTTGTTTGTTTGTTTGTTTGTTTGTTTTAGTTATTTAAGCACCCTCTCTCTGTCTGTGGGAATAAGTTTAAAGGTGAGTAAGAGTGGATGTTAAGATATTAGTGGGGAGACAGATACCAGTTCAGGAGAGAGGGGGGGGGGGAACCTGGAGAGAGAGGTGGGGGGTAGGGCGGAGAGAGAAATGAAGACAGAATGAAGATAAAGACTTGGCAATCGATGGGCTTTGGGGGAGTGATCAGGAAAAGGGAGGTGAAAGAGAGATGTTCGAGATAATCGCCTCGTTTCTGACACAAACACATGAATAACGGAAAAAAACACGGAGATAAACGAATGGAGAACCAGGTTTAGCAGAAGGGACGCTGTGCCGGGTCTGCTCCCTCCCGTCCTCTAGGACCGCGAGGGAAGAAGAGGTGGCGTGGCTTGTGGCGCCTGCCTGTTCTCCAGGAATCCCAAAACCGGCCATTCTGCATTCATTCACTTCTGAACTCTACAGCATTGCTGCAGGACGTGGTTGTCCCTTGCGCGGCAAGATGATATTTGAAATTATTCATCGATTTTCTGTTCTTCCTTGGATGGTTCGCTTTTTCCACCTCTTCGCTGCTCCCAGTTCAAGCAGCAAGACCGGTCAATACTTCTCGCATTGGGAGGCAGATAATACAGGGCAGAAAGAAAGAAAAGAAGGAATATTCTGGCGCTCCTTTCTAAAAATCCGACGTTCTTAAAAGACTCCAAAGGACCTTAGGCATAGGTTAGATGTTTGAGTAGAGCGAAGTTCAAGCTCAAGAGCAGAGTTTCTCCTGTAAACTAGAAAGGCTTCTTTCTCTCCGGGGGCAAGAGGAGACACAGAGATGGATGGCGGTGGATTTTTCTGAGCCCCAGAGAGAGAGTCTGGCATCTATTGCCCAGCAAAGCTCCCAGGAGACGGTGAGGCCTCCAGAGAGAAGTGTGTGGAAAGTGGAGATAAGGCCACCTGGGAGCACGCCAGAGACTTTTATGACCCGGTGTTGCCTAAAGGAAGCGAAATTATTGCAAGGGTCTCGTGCACACCGCGAAAGTAGAAGAGACCCTCTGGACCTGATGGGTGTACCCGGAGAAATAGATATGAAATCGTCACTGGAAAGTTTTGAAAGTTATCTTTTCGTACAGCCGAGTTGCAAACTGAGGTTCGTATCTACTGCTTGCATTCCGTTAATGCAAAAACTCAGGCTGGGGAGGGACCGCGGGGCCCCTCAGAGCTGAGTCGGGCCGGGGAGTGGAGCCACACCCAGGACGCCCTGCCTCGAAGCCCACCTGCTCCCCGCCACCACGATCGCCGGCTTCGCCCTCCGCCATCTTTTTCTTTTTGAAGGGTTGACTTCATTACAGGTCAGCCCCACGAACTGCCGGGCGCCGTCAGTGCCAACCTCCAGGAGGGCACTGGAGACTCCAGGAGTGAAGAAGCCCCCCAGGTGAGAAACTTCCTCTGAACAGACGGTTACTTGGACGTGTGACAGCTGTCAGGATCACTAGACGGATGAATGCAGTAAGAACAACAATTTGCATTCTCGAAGCCTAAATAATGCCACCAAGTGTCAAACCGAGATTTTGATGCTTGCCACGAAAGCGAAGCATCAGCAATTCCTCCGGGAAAGGGGGAGCCAAGAGTTCAAAGGACACATTAGCAAGTTTCCCAATTAAATGCCAAGCAGTAGTTCAACTTCGTTTTAACACCCTCTTCCTTAGCCATTTAATTTTTCTCGAAAAAGAAAAGCGACCCTGGGGGTGTGGAACCTAATGCCTGTCTAAGCAGACGAAGCTAATGCTTTCTCGGAGCGGCCACCGAGCAATGGATCTGATTATGTCTATTTCTGAACAGGAAAATTGATCAATTAAGGGAAAAAGAGGTTTGCAGAGCCAAGCGCTGAAAAGAAAAAAAAAAGAAAGAAAGAAAGAAAGAAAAAGCTGCAGGCGATGCTCCTGCTGGGAGCTAATGAAAGTCACACAGAAGGAGTGAGATTCCAAATTGGAAGCCGTGAGCGCCACGTTTACTCCAGGGGAGGCAGAGCGAGGGACCGCGCTGGGGGGAAATGGAACAAGAACAGTCTTTTAACTTGATTACGGACCTGGCGGACGCGCTCACAGTGGGCCCTGAGCCCTGCCGCCCGTGTGGAGAGCTCCTTTCTAAAAGCATCAGTCCCCAGAGGGCACGAGATCATGGGTGCGTGACCTGATCTGTATGGGCCCTGCAGAGTACAGCACAGAGCTGGACGCTTCAGAAATCACTTAGGCCATGTGCCAGGGAGGGGTACCATCAAGACGCAGGAACGGTGCCTAGAACCTAGGCAAAGATACACGCGCTGACACGATACACCACAAAATAGGCTGTGCTATAGAGAAACAAGTTGGTTCATACTTTGATCAAGCCACAGGAAGCCAAGGTCACCTGGATGTGAGGTCAGGGCTTCTTAGCGCCTTAATCACTGCTTCCATCAGCACCTACAGCATAGTTAACACTCAGCGTGTACCCGTGAACGAGCGAGTGGCCACGGAGACCTACGATCCTCAAGCTCGGAGCAATCTCTCAAGGCCAGTTACTCTAAAACCCCATCCGCTGATAAACTGGGTCGGTGGCATGCCCTGCAGATAAGCAAAATCAAGAAAATAAATATTAACAAAGAAAGACGATTCAGATGAAAAGGCTCATTAGGAGTCGATAGGGCTGTCTGTCACGGGAGATCTTTGGCAATAAGACAACTGCCTGTGACAGTGTGAGTGTCCTTCTATCTGGGTAGGGGACAGGAGAGGAGAGGAATGTATATAATGGCCTGTGACTTCAAGGCTCTGCTGGATGTGTCTTTCATAGGATAGTCACACTGGCATTAGCCAAGGCTTCTCTCTCAGTTGTCCCCGTAGCCTCATAATAATGAATCAGTAATGCTAGGGAGCTCGCCAGACATGAGCGACCGGGGTCGGGGAGAAGGTGTGGGGGGTACAAAGGAATAGGGGCCCAACTTAGAGACTATCCAAAGAATATTCTATTGTCAGAGAAGCCCCTCTGCGTCCCCAGGGACAAAGGAGAGGAGGGTCATAGTCTTAGCTGGCCTCATCCGGCTACAGACGCCTGTGCAGAAGGTACAACCCTAATTTGCCTACAATTTAAGCTTCATTATACCACTATATTTATGCCTGGAAGTTCATGAATCTGATTGTAACAGACTGAATCCTGGGTAAGCACATGTGTACTAGGCGAAAAGTTATATAGCAGCCAAGTGTCAATCAAAATGACATCACTGGCCGATCACCTAAGAACGCCTTTGGAACCACCCATTGCAACCCTAAATTAATGCAGACCTCCCCCTCCCCCAGGGTTATAGCTCTCCATCTTCCCTGGCTGTAACCCGAACCCCTACATCCCCTCACACATCCCCTGACCATTTCCACGCGGCTAGCCGGTTTTAGGCTTGACCCATCTTCTACCTCATAACGCGCTTTTAATAAATGAATATTTCTCATATTCACTGAATTGAAATTCACTTCTTGGGCAGTGACCAGGACCTAGAGGTGTGTGTTACCGGAACTCTGATTGCTCCAACGATAAGACTGAGAGCTCATCTAAAACCACTCCATCCCGGGGCCCGAATCATCAAATAATTATTCTTTCTCTTTCCTCGTCAGTAATTCACATGCGAAGAAATAGTCCATTTTCCATATCTCAATTTGTCCCGTATTGAGGATGACAAACCTGAGTTAACTTTTGAGAGCCTGACCCCTGAGCTCTCCAAAAACGCAAAGCTGGCTTCTTCATGGGAATGCTCATTTCTATTGTTCTAGAACGTGAACGCGTACTAAACCCCGGGGGTGGAAGGCGCTGTCCCAAACCCCAAGTTAGTGGCAGTCCTCACCCCCAGGGAACTAACACACCAAGACCTCTGGCCCTATAAAAAAGGTCAAGTTACAGGCCTGCAAGTGACATCTGCTGTGAGCGACCCACAAATCCCTTGAACTTTTCCAGTGGAAATTTGAAAATTAGCACCAATCATGACAGGAGACTCAGCAACTGCAAAGGACACAGGTTCACACGAGGGCATTCTTCCCTTCTAACTGAGCTTGTGGGAAAGGCCTCCCGAGAGTCGGGGACAGGACTCCGGTCACTGAGTCCCATTGAGGCCTGATCCGAACGCTGCCCAGCTTCCCCCCCCCCACCCCCGCCAGCCCTGCCCCTCACCCAGCGTCTGACTTCGGCTCGGCAGTTTGAGGTACCATATGGCAAAGGTCGAGGTCAGACAGATAAAAACGTTTCATTGCACCGAAGAATGGTTAACAAACGCGTGAATGTAAATTCTAACACATTGTAAAACTGTGGCAAACCAGGCTGAAAAGAGGCTTTGGGGACGGCAGGAAATCTGATTCGTGGCTCCGCCCCAGCCCTTCCGGTTCATTACAGGTATTGTGGGCAGAAAATGGGGTTTTGTGTCCTCGCTGGCAAATCGCACCCTGCTCTCCTGCCAAATCTCTAATGACTTCTCGACGATGGCGTAAGAGGTTTTGTCCCTGCCGGTCGTAAAGGGCGTTTCTCTTCTGCCCTCCCACGTCCCTCCACCAAGACGTGCACACATGTCGCCCGCCATCAGCAGGCCCTGAGCCGGCAACTTCTGTCCGCTCGCGGCTGGCTCTCCACATCACCACGCCCTCCCGGCCGCTGGATCGGTCCGGCAGCAGGAGAGACACCCCCACCCCAGCCTCGCACCGTGGCTCAGCGGCTTGCACTCGAACTGGACCCACGGCGACCTGCAAACTTTGTCAGTGGCGGGGCCGTCTCTTCAAGCCAGCAGCTGTCACTCAACACACACACACACACACACACACACACACACACACACACACACACAATGCAGCAGTCCCCGTCGAAAAGTCCAGAATACTTCAGCCCCCTCCTTTGAGGCTCCGAGTGTGAAACCACAGAGGTCTGAGAGTGTCCTAGGGGACACGCAGCTTGGGCAGCCGAGCCAAGGCCACGGCGCTGGGATCCCGTGAACGGCTCACTGGGAAGTCTCCTCCTGCACCGGACCCCCACCTCCGCCCTCCCTCCGGCCCCCTCCTTCCCCACTTGGGCAGAATGCTGCAGCCGCAGGGCCATGTCCAGCCCGTGTGGGATTTATATGCAAAGTAGAAGGATCACCCCTCCCAAATTCAGCCTGGGCCATCTCAGGTCACACCTGGGTACAGGGCGTGGCCAACACCACAAACTGGGATTCAGTCCCCCATTACCTCGTGGCCTACACCCTCTAGAAGATTCCGTGACCTCACAGGAGCCACTTCCTTCTCTCCCCTGCACGCGAGGCTGCCTCTTCCCCACCCCCGTCAGACTGCGACACTCAGCTGAGCCCGGGCTTCTTACTGCTCCTGGGCGCAGGGGACCGAAAGGGAGGCCGGGGTGCACTGCCGAGACCTCCCCACTGGCCAACCCGGAGTCACCCGGCCCCAGCAGGAAGCCCACAGTCCATATTCCATCCCGCGGAATATCCGGAAAAGGAACTGCAGCCCTTGGTTTTTCCACCCGAAAATAGGAACGATAAAAATCACCATTTTCTTTTTCTTTTTCTCTTCTGGAAACGACATGCTTGCACCCGTCATTTTTCCTCTGAGCACATACATCCTGACTCCCACGGGCGACAGTCCTCCGTATCCCCAGGGCTACCCAGCAGCGCATTAACCGATGGATTAAAACAACCGAGGATGGCGAGGTCATCAGTAAGTGCCATCCGCCCAGCGTTTACGGCAGTCTGCTGGGCATTGGTCTGTTCTCGGGGAGCTTAATCCTTTTTCCACCTCAGTGTGTGTTCTTAGATAAGATACTTTTTTCCACATTCCATTTCCTCTTCTAAAAACTGAAGGAGCAAACAGATTTCTAAGGTCGAACTCCTTTCTAAAACTTGCCTGCTCCATGATCCAAAAAGACTCTTAAATGTGTAAATAGCATATGTGCCCATAAACATAAGATATGAAAAAGGATATATTGGCCACGTCCAACGACAAAGTAAACCGGGCAC
The DNA here is from genome assembly GCF_014176215.1 of Rousettus aegyptiacus. Lineage (NCBI taxonomy): Eukaryota > Metazoa > Chordata > Mammalia > Chiroptera > Pteropodidae > Rousettus > Rousettus aegyptiacus. The sequence continues at coordinate 89,382,421 of NW_023416286.1, forward strand.
AGTCATTCCACTGACGAAAGAACTCACGCTCTTCTGTGGGACGGGGAAGGCTGTGATATTAGGTTTGAGGACATCAAGGTCAAGTTTCCTCTGTCCCTACCCTCCTCTGCCCTCCCTCGCCCTGCAAGCCCCAGCTTCCAGACAATCCCCAGTGACGGCCGAAAAACATTTCACTTCTTTCTCTCTGTTTCCTGCACGCAAACTGGGTAATACATGTTGACTGGAGTTGGTTTCTTTTCCTGGGAATCTTTAGATTCTCTTACGTTTTCTGGAAGCGAAAATAAATAAAGAAATAAATAAATAACCGGGGGTGGGAAGAATGGGGAATGAATCCCATGAACATCCAACCAAAATAGCTAAGTCCGCTCTTCCGCCCTGGAACCTCTGAGATGAATTCCGTGGAGACCGGCCTCAGCGATGGGCGGCGGCTGCTGGGATTTCCGAAGCGCCTGGCGTAGCGGGTGAACCTCCCACGCCGTCCTTGTAAATTGACCGGGAAGAAAATGGACGTACTGAGCTCCCGGGGCAGCCAGTAACGGGGCGCACAGAGGTGCGTGCGGTACACGCGGGAGGCAGAGAGAGAAAGAAAGGGAAAGCAGGCCACGGAGCGGCATTCGGGCCGCAAATTATTTATGAGAAAGTCTGCGAAACGGCTCTTTCTCGTCGCATTAATAATATTTGAATAGAAATGGGAACTTTTCAGCTCCTGCACAAGCAGCTGGAGACCTTCCACCCCCTCTGGTTTCTCCCGAGCTCAGTCCCCCCTCCCCGGGCCCCCAAATGATTGCTATCTGAGGAATGGGCACGGTGACGGTCTCTTTCCTTGCTTTCCTGGGCTCTTTTTCTTCCTTTCTTCCCCACCAGGGGGGAAACGTAGGCAGAGGGCAGAGGGAGGGGGCGACTGTCCTTTCAGTTCAAAGTCTCAGGAAGAAAGCTTTCTCCGCGGGGCGTGGGAGTGTTGAAGTGCCCCTCAAGAGCCCTTGGGAAAGGTGCGTCTTGGCATCCCAGAGGGTCCAATGACCCCAGACTCTCATGCCCTGGCACGCCTTGGCTGAGCCCCAAGACCTCATAAGGGTCTCCCTGCTGCCTCGAATCCCCTGCCTGCCCCTTCTTACCCTCCACTGGGACAGGAGGAGACAGAAGCGGGGCCACTGAGGGAGGAAGGAACAGGAGAGGTCGGATGTGTCACCACAGGTCAGGCAGGCCTGGACGTGCGCTGCTGGCCGGCAGGGACCTACCTGCACAGAGAGCATGGACCGGGCACCAGCTGGGCCGCCACAGGTCCTCAAGGATGCACTAACGTTATTGCAGCCTGTAATTAAAATACAGGCCCGACATAAAAAGGACATTTCATTTAAAGATTTGATAGAGATGCATTAAGGATCCCTATACATGAATGAATTCATAATGGCCAAATGACATATTTATGCCGTGTACTTAGTTATGCCCTAGCTAACTCTGTGATTCTAATTTATTTGCTGGTAAAACACCATCCTGGCCAACGTGCTCTGCTGAGTATATTTCTGTCAAATACCTATTCTCTAAACAAACAACACGACATATAAATAACAAAGCCCATTGTGGAGAAGAATAATGGAGCTCACCTTCCCAGGGACAACCCTGAGCCTCTGGTGTGTGCCCCCCACGTTGCTGGTGGCAGCATCTCCTGGGGAGACGCCTGGCCACCCCCTTCCTCCCTCCAACCTCCCAGCAAACTACCCTGCACTTCGTAGGCCATGGTCCTCACTTTTAGCTGATTTTATAAGTCCCTCCAGCTGACCTCTTTCAGATACAGAGACTCCCATCGGCAGGCAGCTCACCGGGCACGGACACCCGCCAGCAGGGCTGGCGATCACAGCGACCGTTCACTGGGCGCTTGCCGTGCGTCAGGTGTTTAAGAGACATCGTTTCTGCGCTTTGGGATTACGCCGCGGACATCGGTGGCTCCATCGTGTGGAATAGAAAACCGGGCGTTGAAGAGCTGAGCATCCTGCCCAACGTCACACAGCAGGGCAGAGTAGCCGAGGCAGGACTGGGGGCCCGGGGTCCGTCTGTCCCCGAAGCCCCCGTGCTTCACAGCACGTTATGCTTTGTCTACCGGTAGAGCTCAATAGAGAATAAAAATAAAAGTAATTGATGGAGGCCTTCCCCCATTCTGAAAGAATTTAAGTGCTTTATGTGTAATTACTCATTTAATTAATGAGGTAGTTACATCTCCATCCTACAGATAAGAAAAAAGGCAGAGAGCTTATGTGATTTCCCCGGCCCAGAGTCACACAGTTGGTTAATGGTGATGTTGGGGTTTGAACCCACACCGTCTGCTCCAAAGCCCACACTCAGGTCAGTATTTCGCTCATCCTAAAGGCTGCTGACCAGACCAGGCATTGGCCTCTCTGAAGAATCCGGTGGCTTCATCCAGAATTGAGGATTGGGACCCAGGAGGGTGGTTGAGAGAGCCCAGAGAGGTGCCCGCAGACCGCTGCGACAGCATGTCCTAGACCCGTTAAAGGAACAGTTCCAGAACATTCTTGGACTTTTGTCTCTCCGCCTACCAGCCCTTCTCCGCATCACCTCTTGCTCCTTCCCCTTTCTTTTTCCTACTACCAAAGTTGGGCCACACTTCACAGGTTAAAGGCGCAGTCCTCCACTCTGCCACCAGCCGCCAGCCACAACTCAGGGGTCCCCAGGCTACCCTCTCTTCTCACCAGCTGGCTACAAACTTAAGCATTCCCACCCGCTCTCCTAGGTTGCATAATTTGCTACAATGACTCACAAAACTCAGGAAAGGGCTGCACTTAAGATTACAGTTTATCAAAGCAGAAAAGATACAAATCAGAACCGAGCAAAGGGAGGAACCCAGAGCCTGAAGTCTGGGAGAATCCCAAACACGGAACTTCCATCACCCTCTGGGACTGCCACCCCCCGCCCCCAGAGCTATGCAAGAGTGTCGTCAACGGGGGAAGGTCACCCAAGCTGGGTTTCATTCAGTAGGCGTCGATTAACTGAATCATTGGGCACGTGACTGAACATAATCTCCGCCCGAGAAGAACTGAACTCCATCTTCTTCCCAGAGGTTGACATCAGTGGCTCAAAGCTCCCACCTTCTCATCACGTGATCGGTCTCTCCCGCATGTCAACCCGCATCCAAGTCACCTCGTTCCCGAAACCATGAGCTGTGGTCTCAGGGACCCAGCATGAGAAATGAAAATGCTCCTACGACTTGGGAAATTCCAATGGTTTAGAGATTGCCTCCCAGAAAGCAGGGATCCAGGTCAGCCCAATTCTATGTTACGCATCTATAAGGCAGACGTTTGGGCACAAGACACCTCTCTATAAATCATGGGGATCACACGCTGATCACAGGGCCAAAATGAGAAGCCATCGTTGATTCAATGTGATGACTACTAAAAGGTCAAGCCAATTCTTTAGGCCATCTTAACTAAATTAGCAGGATCACACAAGCAACCCAATCAGTTCCTCGGATCTTAACTATCGGACGACTGATTCCAATGTGCTTTGATCAAGTCTTTTGTGGTGCATACGCTTCGCTGGGATGCGAACTTCTGGGAGGCTGCGGCCAACATTCTCTGCTACGGGAGGAAAGAGGAGGCCGTTGCTCTCGCACTACAGCTGGCTGCAATGAGGACCAATGGCTTAGGGAGCCCAGCCAGCAAGCGAGTGGGTGTGACGCCGGGCCCTGCCTCTCCACAGGAGATTCGTTCCTCAGAGTTCGCTCTCCAGCTCTCAGCCGTGACAGGGCCGATATTCCTCGGAGAGTGAGCGTGTTTCAAAAGCACAGCAAGCCAGGCCCCGCTTTGATCCTGTTTCCTGACCATCAAAGTGAGGGGCCTGACATGGGTCGGGGGTCGGGGCGGCAGGGGTGGGCGGGGGCAGGAGCCCTTAACTCAGATCGGAGGTGCCTGCCTCGCGGTAGACAGGCACCATGGACCTGAGGGGGACTTCGAGGAGGAGAGATTGGCTGGGAGAGGTGAACGGATGGACAGATTGTTCATTTACAGGTGCAGCAAATAGTCTTAGAGGGTTGATGAGGGTCACTGTGCTAGACATTGGGGATAAATAGCAAGAAAACCAGACACGAGGCTTAGTCAAAGAAGCGTGTGTTAATAAAATGATCACTTAGATACAAATACAGTCACGAGAGTAGTAAATGCAACAAAGAACACGTTGTTATGATAGGGAGTCTAATTCTCCGGAAGTCAGGGGAGGCCTCTCTGAAGAGGTGACCCTTCCACTGAAATCTGCAGGTGGAGTGGGTGGTAACTGGGCAATGAGGTGGGAGCTATGACAGGTGTATGCTAGACACGTGCTGAGGGCCTGTGGCAGGTGGAAACATAGCATGGTCACACCTGTAGTGGGGACATAATTCAACCTACCACAGAGGGCGTTCTACTGCTGAGAGCTTCTTTTGTGGCAAGACAGGCCAAGATGACTGGAATGCTTTGAGGAGGGAGTGAGAGGTGGGGAATTAGAACCAGCACGAGAAAAGACAACTCTTCCCAGAAATCTGGCTGACGGGGGCACTGGAGCTCCGGGCCAGGCCCTAGAGCACTAACCCTTCCTCTGCGTGACCTTGGGTAAACCACGTCCCGCCCTGAGCTGGGTTTGAGGAATGATCTGTAGCCCAGCCGTTTCTCCTCTGGGGAATGACCGTGTCCTTTAGAGAGAGTTGGAGCTGTCCTGTGGCTCTGAGGAGATGAGGCGCAGGAAGACTGCAGAGTCCGGAAGCCGTGAGAGGAGCAGGGGATCGTGACTATGTGGACTGAGGAAAGGCTCTTCCCCACACGCGAACGCATGTGTCTCTGGGCCAGCTTGAGGCTGAGGCCCCGGGCGGAACATCGGGACCGTGGCATCTCCTTCCTTGAGCCGTTGGCCATCCCAAGCAGCATGGGGCCCACCTGCTCGGCCTTCCTCAGTGCACCCCGAGAACTGCCTGGGGGACTGTGGGCATCGGTCCGGGCTGCACACCTTCAACCTTAGAACCTCTGACCCCAGTGGAGAAGTTGAATGTAGAGTCCTGGGCTGGTTCTTGGGTGCCGGCCAATCTCCCCTCCTTGAAGTCCCGCTCAGGTCCGTGGTGCTGAAATCACCACCACGGTGAGCAGGAAGAGCCTTCAGGTGGGGGCTTTGTGAGCGACCCGCTCTGTTCAGCAAACGGGGCTTGCTCCTGCGCTCTGGGTGACCCACTCTCGAGGCGTTAAAACCATCCATCACGCTGTTTATCACAACACATCCAGATGCTCTGAGCAATAAAGCCATTCGCGAGGCGCAGTCATCCTATTTCGGGAGAATGCTCCCAGCCGAGCCTTCCCAGGGGATCTTTTAGAAGAGGAGAGGCACCCATCTGTCTGGGAAGGGGCCTGCTGTCTGCGGAGCTCCCTTCCAGCAGGGCACCATATGGCGTGGGACCTGCCTTCGGAGCCCGCAGGTAGCAGGCCCTGAAGTGAAGCCTGGTCTGATTGAGCCGACGGCAAGTTCTGCATTTGTTCGGGGTATCAGAAAATGCCAGGCACGGGTTGATTTTCAAGGACAGTCTCCTATTCAAAATAAAGAGGGTTTTGTGCGTGCGGGGGTGGGGAGTGGAGCTACCTCAGCAGTCAAATAAAATCTAACTTTGCAGCAAAAGGTTTCTGCTGGGAACAAAATCAAGATCCGGAATAAAAGAGGCTTCAGCCTCCTGGATCAATGAGCCAAACCTAACAAGATGAAGTACAATGGGAAGTCGTTTAAGGTTCTCCGCTTGGTCCTGAAAGCAGTCCTGGGTGTCAGGGATGAGCCTTGGCAGCAGCCGGTGTGACAAAGATTTGGGGGTTTTAGTGGAGTCATCTGTGTGGCGTCGCTGCCAAGAGGCTTAAGCAGCATTCACAGAAAGACAGGACCTAGTAAGACAGAGACAACAGCCCGACCCCCTCCGTCCGCACCCCGGGAATACTGCTCCGGGTTCGGAGCATGGAACGTCATCTTCCCAGGATGCCACCAAGCGGAACAGCTTCAGCAGGCGGGAGAGGAGGAGCAACTTCCAGAAAGACTCGAGCACCAGATCCCGGCGCGCGGGTCGAGGGACCAGGGCCATTTGGCCTAGAGAGCCGGGGCCTAGAAGGGCCGAGCTAACGGCGTTCGGGAACTTTTGGCAGGTGGGGAAGGAACTGGACGATCTGTGCAGCCCCACGGGGCGAAGCGGATGTGGCTCAACGTAAACACGTCGGGGTTGGTGCCCCCTTCGCCTTCCTTTTGTAAATGACGCGACGAATTCCTTCGACTACGCTGTCGAAGAGAAATTCAAGCAATACAGATATGCCGGGGATCTAAAAGTCTTCAGTTAACTCGCCACGAACCCATGTTTTAATGCCCCTCCCATGAGGAGCTGTATTTCCGTTTAGTGTGTACCACTGCGAGCTTTTTCCAAATTCACTAATTCATGCACACGCGCGCGTACACCCCACGGTGTGAGGCTGGGGTTCTTCCAATATCAATGAGACCATACTTTCCCCAATGGGGAAGGTCCGGGGAGCATTAGAGCTTTAGTGGAGGTAGGTGGCCTCCAGGCGGAGTGAGCCCCTCTACGAAGGTGTCCAGAGACCGAGAGGTGGTTATTCGGGTCTCCTACAGAGGGACTCGGACCTGGGCTGGATTCTTAATTCTCTCAAACATGAGCCTGGAGAAGAACCACAGAGAATGCGTTTTGAAAATTCGGAGTCCTGGTCCTAAACCCAAACAACTGGACATGGTAGGTCTCGAGCTATGAGTCCACATTTTCCATAAGAAGCCCAGGTCACTGCCATGCATGTGGTCAATAGGGCCGCACATTAGAAAACACGGGAATGAAGAGCTAGACCACTTGACCTTGAGGCCCCCAACCTGGACCGGGTCAAATTGGAGAGCCCTCCTCCTGAGGAACTTTGCTGCGAGGAGATGACCATGAGGTCCCTAACTCTTTGCCTGCCTCTGCCGTGTACCCCGAGCTCAGTGCTATGCCCTCGCCTCATTCTGGAAAGCTGATGGATTCTTCCAGAGGACTCAGCCTGGAGTAAACACCTCACTCACAAAGCGCAGAGTGAGGGACACACCAAAGCTGATCAGCAGCCCCTCCCCCACCCTCGGGGGCCAGTGTTGAGAAAGGCAGAGACGCCCCGTCCCAGGCTCCTGAGGACAGCAGAGCAGACCTGCACCTCCGTGGAGGACAAAGCCCCCTGCAGGCAACTGTCTGTCACAATCTCTTGCACGTTTGAATTCTCCACAAGCCCTGCAAGCAATTGGTGGGGCCAGGGATGTTAAACACCCTGCAATTCAAGAGAGAGAACCACACAAAGAAAGAGTCTTAGGGCCCCACGCGCCAAACCGACTTCCTCCCCCGCCCCCATGCAGGCCACCGTCAGCTGCACTCCCAATGTCCATGCAAGCTGTACCCCTGGATTTCGTCTCCTGCTCATCACGTTGACATCTGCTCTAAGAAAAAAAGGATCCCGAGGCTATTAGAAAAAAGGGCCAACGCCCCTAAAGAAATAGGTGATGTGCAGGGCTCTCAGCGAGGTCCCGGCGTGCCCAGCGGATCAGGCTCCCAGATGTGGGAATTCGCCTCCTGACCAGACACTGATTTTCTGCCAGGGTTTCAGCCCCTAGGGAGGAACCACCTTCCGGGCAAAGGCTACTTATTTCCCAGCTCTCTCTCCAGAGGGCTTGTGAGCAAAGAGGCTTTTTCTCACCTCAAGGTGCTCTTGGCTGGTTCAACAGGAGTGCTACGCACCGCAGGACCATGTCCCCAACTGGCGAGGCCATTTTCTTTGTCAACTGACAGATGTCGTTTATCATCTGTGACAGAGATTGGATATTGGGGCCTCTGGCTGGTGAAAGCTGTTGAATATTTTCTTCAAGATGGCTTAGCAGAAAGCTGGCAAGCTGAAATGTGTTCTTGAGCTGTGAATTTAAAGGTACAGCCTTCCTCTGGGGGTGGGGGGCGGGGGGGGGAATGCCAGCCAGATTCTCGAGAGGGCCGAATTCTACGGTGCAGTTCGCCCACAGGGAGCACTGCATTCGCTCCCCGCATCGCCTTCAGGACTGTTTCCAGGACTTCTCCTCACCTCTCCTCGAACTGCACAGGCTTCAAACTCCTAGGGGGTGAGAGTCAAGCCTCTTCCTTCTCCCTGTTTCCCCACAGCACCTAGGACAGCGCTGGGATCATCCTGGACCCAGCACGAACGAGGCCGCTAACTGCCGGTCGAGGGACCATCACCAAACACGCCTTTATTGTTTCCTCGTCGGTCTCAGTCCCTCGCTCTGTTCCCGTCACGTAAACTGTCCTCTGCGGCCCCAACGCGTACCACAGGACACGATGTAAGGCCTCCATCAGGATGGCTCTCTCTCGAGTAAATCCCCGTCCTTCCGGCACTTTGCATTTCCCCGCATTTACATGCTTAGAAGGATGCATTTGCTTGTACGCTGCGTATGTGGTCTTTGCGACTAGCCTGCTGTGGTCTTGAGAGTGCATGTCACATTTCCTGCCTCATTATTAGCCACAATGGAAGCTCGTACTATGCTAGGTTTGCAACAGGTGCTGATCCGTAAACGAAAGAACGAAGGAGCGGATGAATGAGTGCTCTGTTTTTTTGTAAGCATGATCTTGACTACGACGGCACTTTATAGTCTAGAAGGCATCGTGCGGTGTTTAAGGTCCTTTCACGCAGATTATCCATCACTAAAGCCACAGCCCTGCGAGGGTGTTTCCTCACTTTATAGGTGAGGAGATGCTCAGAAAGGCTGTATCTTCCCCACAATCACAGGGCTGGCAGTCGACAGAGCCAGAACTCAAATCATCTTCCCACAAAAGCAAACCTTCTTCACAATCCATGTTAATTTCAAAAGAGTCCAATGTTGACATTGCCTCTTGTTGCCACATTCGTGAGGTCAACAAATAACAACTTTGCTTACTTTGCAGAGCGGCTTCCGTTATTAATAATGCTCTGAGTGACTAAGTTGGAGTTTATTATTTTGAACCAGGAACAACAAGCAACTATATTTCTATTTCGTTATTTACGAGCGCGTGTTACACTCTTGCCTAATTAGTAGTTTAAGGTTTGTTTACAACTGTCACAGTGGCAGACTTTTCAATGCTGAGTCCTTCTCGAGGCTTTGTCCTGGTCCTTGCACACTGTGGTTACTGTACTTGCCCCCGAGGGTTTCAATTCTCCCTGTGCTTTAATTCATGGACAGAATCTCCCTGTGACGGGAACACAACACGACGATAGCGAACATTTATTGAGCACTTACACTGTGCCCGGCATCTTGCAAATCACTTTATATGCCTTATCCTATTTAATTTTCACAAGAATCTATGAAGGGAATGCTGTTAAGAGATAATCAAGTCTCCCCAAGATTATAATGTTCCCAAAGTTATTGAATGCAGTAAATACAGAACTAGAACTCAAACCCAGGGTTGTTTGACCCCCAAACCTTAATTAATAGCCTTTTTATTGTGATGACTCTAACTGGAAGCCAGAGGATCTGGCATGTACATGAGCCTCTGCCACTAACTGCATGACTTCAGGGAGGACGGGGATCAAAGGATGACCCTGGAGCTTAAAGGTGAGTAAGCATTTGTAGCCGAGGAAATGCACTTTAAGCAGACAATAGAGCATCTTCGAAGGTCTAGAGAAGCATAAAAGGGGAAAGCACTCATGTCGACAAAACCATCCAGGCTCTACAAAGAAATACCTCTAGCTGGCAACAAGAGATCAGTAATACGCACAGGAGACTTCCCAACATGTTTGTTGGGTATGTTTGGAAGGCATGGAGAAACCAAGGAGACATGGCGAACCGTCCAGAGTGCCCGAATCTGACAGAGCCCCTGGGTACCCTAGTAACATCAGGCTTCGGATGTCCCAGAAGCAGAAGTGTGACCTCGTGACATGAGTCTTGTAGGGCAGGGGCCACGTTAGCAAAGCAGCTCTCTGTCAGTGTGTCAGATGCTCCTGGTAACCGCATCCCCCTTCGTTCGGGCAAATCTCTCCCCCCTGATCATTCTCGATGGAGCTGCCGGTCCCAGAAATCCTGCCCCTGACTATCAGGGTGGCCAAGCACTCCAAGGCCAATCACAGCCCCTCTCTGGGGAATCGGAATCTTTGACAAAAAAGGGAGCCGAAAAGTAATAGCTACCACCAACGGTCACACTCGAGAGTGTTGGCCCAACTGCTGAGGCAGACGCTGCTTGAATTGGGAGGTGGAGAATGAGCAAGAGTGAGCCCAGGGACAGGCCAGGGGCAGGGAAAAGCTCAGAGGAGATATCCAGGCTGGAGACAGGAGGCTTCTCCACACATAAGCAGCGGGAGCCAGGGGACCGGTCAGGAAGGCGCAGAGAAAAGCTCACCTGGTACCGACAATGCACTTAGCCATGACCCCCGCCTCTGAAAGCCCGAGCGACGCCAAGGTGCTAAAAACGCCTCAGAGTCGATAACGTTCATCTGGTACCTCAACTGTGAGCTAACGTGTCACCTGCGTCGGTCTGCGTCTTGGGGTGACCTTCAGAACAAAGGGAGCCAGAGCCCTGTCTAGTCCTGGAAACGAGGTAAGGAGGAATGTTGGACTGTCTGATTGCCCTACTGATTGCTTAGGATTCTGGAAGGGGAGAATGTTTGGGGAGTTTATTTTCTTAAACTTCCGCATTTTGCTCACAGGGGGTGAAAAAAAAAGAAAACAAAAAATGAAAAACAAAACAAAACAAAACAAAAATACAGGAAACCAGAGGGACGAAAACGTTCCCGATGTGCTAAGGTTTATCACACTGTCTTGCGATTGTCTTGTCTGTCTCCCAGAGGAAACTACAGAAGCCACGTGAACGCGGCGCCCGGGTCTGCCCTGGTTTCGCTCCTCTATCCCAGAGCTTAGCACAGTGCCCGGCACGCAGGAAGTGCTCCAGACCTGCGTTCTAAATGAAAGGATGAATACAAGGCTGGATCGGGCAGCACCAAGCTGGGAAGCTCGTCTTCTGATCCTGCTCCGAGTTCCACCCATTAGCACAAAGTCTCAACTTCCCCCTGCACGGGGCTGAACCAGACCCAGCTTGGGGAGGCTGATAATCCTCTTGCTGGCGCCTCAGGCACCAAGGCTGCCCCTGGCAACTCCGAGTGTCAGAAGTACATTGAGAAAGTACTTTAGTTCAAGCACAACATCCAGCTCAGCCCGAAAACTCTGCTAGCACTATTGATTTGTAGGGGGTTTTGAAATGGAATGAGTGGCTGATTTTCTCCAAATGGCACATTTCATTCATGATGCATGATTGTAATCGTGGCTGCCTGAAGCCTGCAGTCTCTAGCTCGGTGAAAAAAAGAAAAAAAAAAAAGAAGAAGAAGAAGAAAGAAAGGAAAGAAAGAAACGGCTATTTTCTGGAGTGAATACACGGAAAGGGCAAGAAATCCATATTCATTTTCTTGCCTCTCGGCTGGACTCTATATTTCGCAGGCAGGTGGAACAAAAATCTTTAAATATCATGCTGATCCAGGAAACGCTCAGCAATATTTAAAGAGCTCTGAGCTCCTGCCTCGTGCCCCCTCTGGTCCTCCGTGGCCAGGTCCCCGTCACCGGGCAGGACGGCCACGGCTGTGGCTACCGTGAGCAGGGCTCAGGACCCGGGTGCAGGTTAACTGGCGTGTGACCTTTACAGAGTCCCGCTGTTTGGAGGAACGTTGAATTTTTCAGCAGCTGGGGCAGCCTGGCGCTCGTGGGCAGGCAGGAACGGGAAATGACTCCGGGCTCTTGGAGCCTCCAAGGGGAAAAATGAACTCGGCTTCGATTTTAATTATGTCCGCTGGCCTCTGAGGCGCAGAAGGAAGACAAAGGGCTGGTAGCATTAATAAGGCTTCTCCTGTCCTCGCCCACGATAAATAACTTTAAGAAGGTCTTTGGAATATCATTACATTCTCCTCCGCCCTCCTCCAGCCCCGATTTCCTTTCTCCTTAGCAGATGGTTGGAAATTTCAGGACTCCCAGTGCCTTGACCTCCTGCAGATGTTGGGCTCGGGATGGAGCATGACCGAGGACCACTGGGAGAAGGAAAGAAAGAGCCTTAATGTGCCATGACAGGGCAAGCCATGGGGTGGCCCACTAACTGCTTTTTTATGATTGTCACTTAACTGGCTCTGATTTACTCGTGCTTAAAGAGCTGCGTCAGCAATCGCGGAGGGCCTCAAAGACAGACCGACGTGAGGGCGGGCAAAGCATTACTAGGGACCGGGTCAAATGGGCGATGAATGGGCCATTACGGGTCGGGGGGAACCACCACCGTCAGGGCGGCCCTAGCGAGCGAGACGTTGATCTATGGTCCCCTCCGAGATCCTCCGACAGGCCATTATGGCTCCCCTAATGAGATTGTCATGCATTTCTCTTTATGTAGCCATTAAAGTCTTGTCTACATCTGCCGAGGTTTCCGGAGGAGGGGTGAGAGGGGGCAGCGAGGGGGAAGAGCCACTGTTTTCCTCTCTTCTGCAGTCGGCCACGAGACGCCAGAAGAGACTCAGGCTCGGCCCAAGGGCAGCGGACAAACTGTCCACGGGAAGCAGAGGGTGGGAAGAAGCGCTGGTTTCGAGGGACGTGGGAGAGGAGGGGTCCGCAGAAGCCCTCACAAAAGCCACTCCCGATCAAAGGGCCTGCCTGGAAGAGCCAACAAAGTGCCCCTTGTCCCATCCCTTCTTCCGCGCCCCAGATGGCGAAATAATATGCGATGCGATTCTCTTTCTCTCAAAATCCCTGGACGTCGCTGTGTGGGTGGTGACCCAGCCAATTCTTTTTGCTGCTGCTCGACTCAGGCACAAATGCTTCATTCTCTCTCTCTCTCTCTCTCTCTCTCTCTCTCTCTCTCTCTCTCTTTCAAGACTGGAGGAGGAAAGGTAGGAAAGAAGAGGCCCCAACACCTCTGCGATTCATCACCACGTGGGCTGTGGGTTTGGGGCCGCTCCAGGGCCCAGGAGTGTGTCGGGGTCCAGGGAGAGTGACAGCATCGCACACAGGTCTCAACCACGCTGCCACTCAGGGACCTGAGTAAACGGTGCCCCCACCCCAGCCCGACACACACTCGAGTCTCAAGAAGCGCTGGCCGAGGGCCCTGCCTGGACTCCCCGCCGTGACCACGCCCTCCGCGCCCCCCACTTCAGCCCCGAGATGCACAGGACCGGCCGTCATCAGTCACCTCAGGAACAGAGCTCAGTGTGGACAGCTGCCTCGATTGGAAATAACAAGCCCTTGTCTTTACGATTTCTCCCAGAACCGCCACCACCGACCGGGAGCAAAGCGGCTTGGGACAGGCACGAAAACGTGTCGGAAGGAGGGTGTGGACGTCCGGGAGTCACTCCACAGCCTGTGCGGAGACAGTCCGCTCCGCTCTCATGAGCCCATCCGCGGCGCGCGGACACATTTTGATACACAATGCTTCAGTGTCTGGCTTGTTTTAGAGAACTCGGAGCCCCCTTCCCCTTTTTCAGGCCAAACGCAACACAATGGAGCAAAGCCACATGAATCTATTATGTCTTCTAGGGCTTTTAGCGGGAGTACGACTGTTTAACCAGGCAGTGACATGAGGAGAATTACTATTAGACACTCCAGCTGAAAGTAGAGATTTTATTGATTCCTCACACTGGCCTGCCTTTTTATCTTTGATTGAGTGGCTTTCATGAATCCAAAAAGGTAACACTCTTGCATTGAAAGCAGCAGCAGGCAGTCCAGCCCAGACTGAAACCATCTGTCAGTCTGAAAGAAAGATGAAGGTGCTGCCCAAAGTCCCATCTATCCGGGCCCTGCGCCCCCCACAGGACCACCCATCGCCCACCCCGAACGCGGGACCCAGCCCCTCTGTCATTCAGCAGCTCAAGACAGCTAACTAAGTCTTGACAGACGGTTTACCAAGGACAAGCAAAATCCACCTTCCCATCATTAGGACACTAATTGCACCCTGAGACGGAGTCATTACATCCCCCTTTCCAGGGAAGCGCTTCGTTCTGCACATTCCTACTCTCCGGGCTTTTGCGATCGTTATTTTTTATTGTTTCTGAGGTCTCATTTGGAAAACGATTGGATTTGTCTCTCTGTTTACTAAATATCAGACATGATGTACAAACATCTTTCAATTAGGTGGTGTGCGAGGAGCCGCTCTCCCTGTCTCTGTTTTAAACAGGACTCATTTGCATTCATGGGCAAATCAGGATGCAGAAAAGCGTATAAGCAATGTGCAGGTTTACACTTCGGTGAATATTCATAAAGTACCGATTCTCCTTGCAACCATTTTCCCCGCAAAGGGCCCTCCCACTATGCACGCTGTGTTTGTCATCCAGGGGCCTTCGCATCGGCGTTAAAGTGCCAGGCTTTGAGACAAGGCGGCCGCATTCGGGCAGGCCCCGCGAGAGCCAGACTGCCAGGAAACGGTGTCTGTGCCCCGCGCCACAGCAGAGCACGCTGGGAATCCCGGTGGCAGACGCCGCCGCCGCCTCCCCGTGCAGGTAAGAGAGGGAAACGATCCCAAGCGACAAACGAACGAGGCTGACGCTGGAGGAGAGACGAGCTCCTGCCCTGCCCGCCACACGTGCTCCGACCCCCGCGCGTCCGCCGGGGCAGGCGTCGAGCGCTGCGCTCTGGGCCCCCGGGCCCCGTGCGTGCCTCCCGGTCTCCTCCGAGTTGGGTTTGCAGCAGTGGCATCACCTGGATAACTCAGACTTCAAATAAACCCCACTGTGTTGTTTGGTTGATATGTAAGGCAATTGCAGGCTCCACCTCCGAATCAAATAATCCCCTCGGTGAAATGCGAGGAATCGAAGGAAGGAGAGAATAGGCAAAATTAAAGATAGAGGTTCTACCTGAATCAGCCGTACCCCAGGAATGCAGCGCGCTTTTACCCCGGAGCTATGGCTCCAACCCCTCACATGTCCGCACTTCAGGCGAGTAACCGGCCAGGCAGACAGCAGGGTTGGGGTAGAGACAGACAGTCGGAGAGAAGGGAGGGTCCCGTGTAGACAGCAGGGCCCCGGGCCCTAAGAACAAAGATGGTCAGGCCACAGAGCCCCGCCCCAGCTTCCTCCCAGAGGGGGCTGCCTAAGCAAAAGCTTCCATAGGTGTGACCTGGTCCAGATGCTTGCAGCCCGGGCTCTGCCCAGAAGGGTTTAAAAGCATGAGAGGAAAACAAAATAAACATAAAAATCAGAGTGAGGAGGAGCTACATGTCCCAACAGGGCTGGGGTGGTGAGAGCCATGGGCTTCTGCCCGACTTCCCCCGGGCGCTCATGGGCCCGTGTCACTCCAGACGACGTAGGCATGTGTGGCAGTCACGGCCTGGAGTCAGTGACCCGGCTCCCTCTGTGGGGGAAATGCAAATGTACATGTTCTGTTGACCCATACGGGGCAATCGGCCAACCGGATTTCCAGTTGGGGGGCAGATGTTTGTAGGCTGCTCGTAGACCCCCAAATGTCCCACCGCCAGACCCCGAGGAGGAAGCCACTTCCTCCGACGGCCATTACCAATGGACAAAGGCCACCTTCTTGCGAAGCACCGTGCGGGCTGCCCGAGCCAGCCACGCCAGAGGTGTGGAAGCTCCCTGGGTGGCAGACGGTGGGAGAGAGAAGAGGAGGAGGGAGGGACCCCAGACTCAGACCCTTCCAGACTCAGGCGTGGGTGAGAACGTGCCAGCATGCACTAGGGCCAGCCCACAGAGCCCTCGGACGCCATCAGAAGTCGGGGCTCGTGAGGCTCTTTGGGGAAATCGGAGCCCGCGGGCTTTTTCTACGAAGCATTGCCTTTCCTTCCACACCAGTCGGGAGGGAGGAGACGGCGTCGGCGTAGCCAGATGCTGCTCTGCCGCGTGCCGCAGGGCTCTGCTCACGTCACCGCCCGTGAGCTGCAGTCCCCAGCCTGCTCGGGCGTTTTCATGTGTCACCCTCATTCTGCCCCCGGCCCAGCCCGGAATCCATGCTCGGCCGTTCTGACAAGGTGCCGGCTCCCTCCTTCCACACGACCCCCCCCCCCCTTGTCCTCCCACGGTCTCCTGCCCAGTCTTGTCCCTGGTCCTTCTCACCTGCTGCTGCGTGGGTAAAGCGAGTCCTTACCAGAGCCCGTCCAACTCCAGGGGGTGAGAGCTGTGTTTGTTGTTTCTTCTTAAAACCCCCGAAGTGGCCGATCCAGATGTCTGGCCTCTCTCCTGCCCGCAAGCCCACCCCCAGCACCCTTTCCCGTGAGCACGCCTCGTTCCCCGCGCTACCAACAGACAGACCATCTGCCTCCTGCTGAGGAATCTCCCCCCGCCCCCCCTCTCCGTGCCTGTTCCAACGAGGCGACTTCCCGGGCAGGGACCGCCTCCTCAGCCCCTCATTCGCCCACGTTTGCAATCTCCCGATTTCCTCCCGGAGCCTCCCCCTCAGCCTGCTTCCCGCTCCGGTCCTTTTCTTCTGTGCCTCTCTCTCCTTCCCTTCCGGGCGTGTTGAAAGAGGCACCGAGGATCCCATTGCTTCACCCCTCACCCCTCTCTTGTCCCTCGTCACCTGGCCGCCTTCCTCACCTCACGAGGCTCAGGAATGATCTTCGCGCACAGCAGGGAAGACCTTTCCTCGCTCTTCACCCCCTTGACCTGCAGGCAGCGTTTGGCCCTAATTAACTAACTGCACCCTGTTTCTCCGAACCCCCTTGGTTTCCCTGCCATCTCGCCATCCTGGGCGCCCCGCCACCTCCCCGACCGCACCTTCTTAGCTGCTTTTCACCGGTTTCTCAGTGGTCGGATTCCCCTAGATCCAAGAACCCCTCAAGGTCCCGCCTCCACCCTCTTCTCTAAGCCCACCGCTCTGCCTCTTCGTAGAAGACGCGCAATCCGTCGCTGCACCTCTGACCTCGGACCAGAGCCCCCGACGCACATTTCTCGCTGCCGTGTGGCTCCTTCCACCCGCAGGTTCTAGCCAAACGTATTCAGAATGGCATCTATGACTTCCTTCAACGCAAGTGTGTGTGGACCAGCGGGGAACGCGCCAAGCACTGAAAATACGAAGGTTGATAAGATCCGGTCCTTTCCCCCAGGGCCTCCATCATCTAGGGGAAGGGACAGATAGACAATCAGGTCGTCGTGAAACAACGTGGAGACGCAGAGACGGGCGCACGGAAGATTACGCGTTGAAGAGCAGCGCGTGCGAGGGAACCCCGACTCAGACCGAGGGGGGGGGGAGTTTGGGAGGCTCCGTGAGAGACGGGACGTCTACGCTCAGCCCCAAAGAAGGGGTACACGAGGGTGAGCATGAGAAACCCGGGGAACGTCAGGTGGCAGGCTTTACGGACGTTATCGTACCGATCGGTTGCGTGCTGGCAGTGACAGCAAGGAGGGCTCGCGCGTGACGCCTGAGATCCCGACACCGCCGTCCCCTGAGGCGCCCAGCGCTCGGACCCTCACAGCCCTGTGGGCTCCTTACGCCCAGACAGGTGTGCCCCCGCGTCGTCTCTAAGCCGCGCATCCTTTCCTCTCCCACAGCCGTCCCGTAGCGCAAGCTGCCATCGCGCCCTCGCCCGTCTCTCGCTCCACATCATCTCAAGCCCGTTCTGGCGCCTCAGTAACTTCCCCGGGGAGCCACCCTCACCCCTCGCTCTTCAACCCTGGGTCAGAAGCCCTTCGTGCACCCCTCTCACTCCTTGTCAACCAGAGCTCACTACGGTCTGGCCCCAAGCGTTTATTCCAGGGTCTCCCTCTGCGCTCTGCTCTCCCCTCCCCCCTCTCCCCTTCTCTCTCTCTCTCTCTCTCTCTCTCTCTCTCTCTCTCTCTCTCTCTCTCTCTCTCTCTCTCATTACCTGCTTATTCTATCTATTCTCACCCAAACACCCTCCAAACTCTCCCATCAGTGTGTTTCTGCTTATACACCGATGTGCCTGGCATCCTCTCTTCTGCCCATAACCCCTGCCTAAAACAGCCTGTTCCCATCGCAGAATAATACGGATGACATCCGACACCGTCGTAGGACAAACGTGTCCCTCTGGATTGTTCACAGAGATTCACATGTGTTTGTATAGAACAGAAATAAGAACTCGCAAGATAGTAAGAGCCGACATACAACGGCGCTCACTCTCCCAAGCACGGAGTCAACGATCCTTTGAACGGAGCAATTTTTTTTACCCCGTTTTTAAGCTGAGCAAGCCAAGGTAGGGAAAGGTCAATAACTTGAGCAGCGCCATGCAGGGCGTACGTGACAGCCGGCACGTGAGCCCGGGCACTCAGTGCTGGGCCACTGGGCGGATCTTTGGGGACAACGTCCCTCTTTCACTTTATACACTTCCGTCTTGTTCAACATTCAAGAAAACGGAGTACGTACTATTTTCGTAAATAGAGGAAGGAGGGAGGGAGGGAAGGAAGAAAGGAAAGGAAAGAGGGTGGGAGAAAAAAGGGAGGAGAGGCGAGGAAGGGAAGGGGGGTGAGGAGACAGGATAAGAGGAGAGACGGAGGGAGGAGGAGAAAGAGAAAAGGAACGGGGGAGGGAGCGGAGGAAGGGAGGGGAAAGGGAATACACGTGTTTCCCACGCTGCTGTTCAAATCGCCACAGATTCGGCTGCTGAAACGATACAAATGTATTACCTCACGGTTCCTGAGATCAGAAGCCCAAGATGGGCAGGAGGCGGCGGGCAGGCGGGCGTACCTCCTGGGGGCCGTAAGGGGGAGCCGCTGTTTCCCTGCTCTCCCCAGCGTCTGGAGAGACCGCCTGTGCTCCTCGGCTCATGGCCTCATGCTCCGTCTGCAAAGCCAGCAGCACGAAACCTTCCACTCTCTCCCTCCCTGCCCCGCACCAGCCTCTCTCTTGCGGGGATGCTCATGATTACACTTAGGGGCTCACCTGGATAATCCAAGATCACCTCCCCATCTCGAGATCCTTAACTTAATCACAGCTGCAAAGTTTCTTTGACCATATCGGGTAATACATTCACAGGTTCTGGGGATTAAGACACGACTTTTTTCTTTTTCTTTTCTTTTTCTTTTTTTTTTTTTTTTTTTTGGCGAGCGTGGTTATTATTCTGTCTACCCAAGGAAGGCAGGAGGAAAGGGAACAGGAAGGAAGGAAGAAACTCCATCCAGACGTCAGGGCTCCTCCTGCCCAGCGCTCTCCTGGTCCTTCATCGGGAGAGCCTCTCTTCCAGCCCTGAACCCCAGCTGTCCTCTGCTGCCTGCCTCTTGTGGCTCTCAGGAAAGCTGGAAGTTGTCAGCTCCTTGAGGCAGAAACCGTCCCTTCCTCGTCTCTGCTCACAGCGCCTCGTGCACAACACAAGCTCAACAATACTACGCGACTGGATTGAATCGTTGAAAGCACAGCTCGCCTGCCTCAGCCTGCCCTTGTGGCCTCGGCTGACAGCCTCAAAATTAACTGCCTAATGAATACAGTTGCTGGGCCTGGCCCAGCTGTGCCTTTCACAGTGTGTTTGGGTTTGCTCTGCCAAGTACAGATTATTGCCCCTGTCACTTGCTTTTCAAGAGCCCAAGCTGCCAAGCCGAGGCGGGCAGAACCCCCCGAGTGAAGCCGCAGCTGCAGAGGCAGCCAGCGAGTCGCGGCTGCGGCTCACCTGCCTTTGAGTGACGTGGGACAAAATGCTGGCCTCCAGGGCTGCCGACCGCAAGGATGCAAAAGCCCGAGGCAGGGCCGATCACCTGGCTGGTTTCAGATGGCCTCTACCCACCCCCACTCTCGCCCTCCCTGTTCAGCTGGGGCGGGTGGTGTTTTAGTTCAGACGTGGCTATACGGGCTCAGGGGTCGTTTGTGGTCTTCTGTGTAATAATAAGTCAAGGACATATGTAATTTCGGAAACAGAGATCAAACACAGCCGTGAGCCTTCAGACCAGGAGCCCCACCCCCCCCGCACTGAGGCCACAGCTGTCTGGCTTGAGGCACCTGGAATCCAGCCCATAACGAGTCCCAGGGCGGACCCCACGGTCGGCACTGAGGCAGCTGGCCAAAGGGGCTGCTCTCTTTGGATGGGCCCCAAGGCTTCTAGGATGACCTGACAAGGAAGCCCAGTGTGACACAGGGCACAGCCCCCGGAGAGTCACAGCCCAGGAATGCTGGCACTGCCCCCGACCTACAGCGGCTCTCGTCCACGCCTCCCTCGGGCAGCCTCTCTCCTTGCCTCCCGCGGAGGACGGGGTCCTGCCACCCGGGGCTCCTGCTTACTCACTCGCTCACTCGCTCTGTCTCGCTCACGGACTGGCTCCTTCCCCTCCCACCACGGGTCCCCCCAACATCCGCGAGAAACCCAAAGTGACATAAAGAGTGAACAGAGAAGCAAAAGGTGGGAGCAAGCGGGGTGCTGAAGCCGCAGGACGAGCAAAGCACCCTGCCGTCCTCGTGAACCGTCCACTCCTGCATCCGGCGGACAGGCGCCGGGCGCCCACGGTGAGCAGGGAGCTGCTCTCGGTGCCGGCAACAGCTGGATGCAGATCCCTGCCCCTACGGCAGCGGGGGAGACAGGAATAAACAGGCTAAATTAGTAAAATAGATGGCCTACGAGACAGCTACGAGCACGAAAGAAAACCGTTAAGCAGGGAGGGTGGGTAGAAAGCGTGGAAGACGTTGCGATTTTAGCGGGGTGCGGCCCAGTACAGGTGAGCTCGCACCGACTGACCTCGGAGAATGCTTTCAGGATCAGTACGCGTCCCTTTCACTTTTGAGCTCCCGGCGTCGCTCCGACCCCCAGACGTTGCCTTCCTTCCCCATTTCACGCCTGCTCTGCTGGGCTGCCACTTGCTGGGAGTTTCACACACCCACGTTTCAGTGACTGGAGCTACAAACGGCTCGTACTATTTGCAAGGAAAGCCCTGCCCTCTCGCCTGGTCCAAGGATGATTCCCAAACCCAGAGGAGGCAGGTGGCAGCTGGAACCCCTCGCTGAGAAATTCACTGCAAGCCCAAAGCAAGGCAAAGATCAATGCCTGAAGACACTCACCACAAAACTGAATGGCCGGCAGGTAACTACTGTCCGGCAGAGGGGCAGGGATGCTTACGTCAACTAGGCATCTGCTCAAAGAACTATGACCTCGCCAGTTTACATTGTAGGGAGGTTTCTCAACTCAGCCCTATGGACATTTGGGGTGAGATAATTAATGATCTGTGGCAGGGACCATCCTGTGCATGTTTAGCAGGATCACTGACCTTCACCCACCAGATGCCAATAGCACCATCCCCTAGAAGTGACCATCAGAAATGTGTCCAGACCTGGCCGAACATGTCCTGCAGGGCAAAATCACCCCCCAGGTGAGAAACACTGCATTATAGACATGAAGGCTGTGATAAAATATGAAGAAAAAAAAAATTACAACGGTGTCACAAAGAATCTCTTCCAAATGCATGAATTTATTCTTACTGTCTTACAAAATGTACGACCAACTCCTGTTTCGTTATACAGTTAATAATTGAATGAAGGAAATGGAAGCAAGATTGGTCTGAAAAATCGGGAGCTTATTGTCCCTATAATAGAGAAAAACAAAGCAAAAACACCACACACACACACACATACACACACGAAGACTTCTCAGCTGTACCTTCCTATAATTATTATGACATAAAAACATGAAAATGGTTTAATGTGCTGGGGTAGCAGGATCGTGGGTTCAATATTTTAGCGTTGTTATGAAATCGTGCAGGAAAGTAATTAGCATTTAAATCTCTCTCTGCGCTAAGCCTCTCTGACGGCGGTGGTGATGGAGAGCTGTGTGTCTGGTGAGCACCTCTGGATCCTGTTAATAACAGTCGGATTCTGCACAGAAAAGCCCACCCACAGCTCTGGGGCGCTCTGTCCTCCAAAAAAACAACTCACCCGGCAGCAGGGGGTTCAGGGTTTCGCCTAGAGAAAGAAGAAAGGCCCCCGCCATCAGAAAAAGCAAAATTCCCAACCTCCAGCTGTGAGTGACTCTTCTGAAGAGAGAGCTTCCTCAGAAACGGCACCTCTCTGCTGGACTTCCTGGCCAAATCTCATGCTGGTTCCCAGGGGGGCACTGCAGCTCCCCCTTCATAAGTGACCCAGTGTCCATGAGTTCCCTCTTTTCTTTACTTGTGGAAGCACACAGTTGGCTCTATGCTGGAGCAGTTCAAAAGCCTTTGCTAATGACCAGGGATGATGAAATGGAAAGGCACAAAACACACCAAAAATCTAGGTCATCTTTCTTGCAAAATACTGCTTACACCTTTTCAGTTCGCAGAGGACCATAACACTAGCCTCCTACCCGTCTCTCCTTCATCTTAGCATGACAGACACCGTCCCCAAAACCCACCACGCAGGGGCCTAATCCTAGATATTATCATTCTTTAGAGTTTATACAAAAAAAAAAAAAAAAAAAAAGAGGGTTGAGTTCTCTTCATCCTCATGATTTGGTTCCTGACTCAGAGTCTGTCCTTTTTAAAATTAAGAAACACCTGGGATGACCTAATCCTACAGAGGAAGACCATGCCTACCCAGAAGGAGGCCACCTTGACCTGTGGGCCGCGGCAGAGCACCAGATAACAGCGCCTCGGCGTTCACTTACAAGATGCTCGCGCACAGTGGCAGAGCATGGCATCTCTGCAGCAACCTGAAACGCAACCTCACGTTATTTCTAGGTGCATGGCCCATCAATTTCTATCACTTTCTCTGGTACTTTACATCTGCTCTTAACCCTCGCTCAACACAGCTCCCGGCAGGAGTAACTTCCAATGGCTTGGCAGTGAATTAGTACAAGAAGGCAGGACAAAGCAGAGCAGTGCAAGGCAGGAGTTCATTGTACCTGTTTTAGAGCCCGATGGCCTGGGCCCGAGTCCCACCATGTGTTAGTTACCTAACTCTAAAAAAAAAAAGTGGTTTTTCTTCTTCATATATCAGTTTCTTGACCTATAATTTATAGATGGAAATGGTAATGATGTTGATGTTGATGATGGTGATGGTGAGGATGATGGTGATGATGATGGCGATAGTGATGATGGTGATGATGGTGATGGTGATGATGGTGATGATGGTGATGATGGTGATGCTGATGGCGATGGTGATGGTGATGATGGTGATGATGATGGTGATGGTGATGATGGTGATGGTGATGATGGTGATGGTGATGGTGATGGTGATGGTGATGGTGATGGTGATGATGGTGATGGTGATGATGATGGTGATGATATTAGTGATGGTGAAGGTGATGATAATGATGATGATGATGATGGTGATGGTGATGGTGATGATGATGACAATGATATTAGTGATGATGATGATGATGATGCTGATGCTGATGGTGATGTTGATGGTGATGTTGATGATAATGACGATGATGGTGATGGTGATGATGATAATGATGATGATGGTGATGATGATGGCGATAGTGATGATGGTGATGATGGTGATGGTGATGGTGATGGTGATGGTGATGGTGATGGCGATGGCGATGGTGATGATGATGATGGTGATGGTGATGGTGATGGTGATGGTGATGGTGATGGTGATGGCGATGGCGATGGTGATGATGATGATGGTGATGGTGATGGTGATGGTGATGGTGATGATGGAGATGATGGTGATGGTGATGGCGATGGTGATGATGGTGATGGTGATGGTGATGACAATGATATTAGTGATGATGATGATGCTGATGCTGATGCTGATGCTGATGGTGATGGTGATGGTGATGGTGATGATGATGATGATGATGATGGTGATGGCGATGGTGATGGTGATGATAGGTTAATTGTAAGGAACTCTAGGAATAACCCACGCAAAGCCCTGAGCTTATAGTAAAACACCAAATGCCATCACCATTGGACAATGTAACTTCAGAGCCAGTCCCTTCCTGACCGGCTGTGTGATCTCATTTTAGTCACTGGACTTCTCTGCACCTACTTTCCCAGCCAAAAAGTGAAGTAACAATCTTTATTGCTTTGAGTTGCCATGAAGAAAACTCTATTACAATTATATTTAAACTCTCTAGAAGGAGCTCATAAATTGCACCACCTAATCGTCACTGCAAGGAGCCTTGCAGAAGGCCAGCAGTCTGGCTGGGCTCTAGGTAGGCTTACACAGCTCAAAGTAAGAGCCATCAAAGTTTAGCCACAGAAGAAATGCAGGGAGAAGCACAAACAATATGCTGCTTGGTCTTGCAAGTAAAAGGAGCCTCATGATACAGCAGAGTCAGAACAATCTCCTTATTCAAGAGAGGCTCAGTCTGCTCTGCTGCCATGATTGACTGCGTCCACACTCACTCACAGGGCAGCCATAATGTCTGTCACACAGCATCCATCACCTTATGACCAAGGGGCTTTTGGACACTTCTTTTTCAGAGAGAGACGAGGTCTGGGGCAGGCACCAGATCTGCGTAGTTGTACACATAGGAGTCACACTGGAGTTACTCTAGCTGTGGGCGAGCACCCAGCACCGCCTCAGACCCCTGCTGGCCTGGCCTTGTACAGACATGAGGAGGGGTTTCCATCTAAGCTGCCCCTGGATGCGCACAAGACCTAAGATGTGCGACTTCCGCTCTCTGATTCTCAGTCCCCTCCACTGCTTTGGATGAGCTAAGTCTCCCCCATGTCGTATATCACGTGACCCCGTGAGCGTCGGTCAGGTCGCGTGACATCTGTCATGCTTTGGAATGTGGAGGCAGAGGCCTTAGAGAAGGTGAAGGCCATGCTCCTCCCCTCCACTGAGAATGACAGGCGGCAAAGTCTGCTTGGGCTCTCCCCAAGCAAACAGGAGCCCCGGGTAACACGCAGTGATGAGAGGCAGGACCCCTCCTGCTTGAGGCTCTGTAACCACAGCGACTCCACGGAGAGCTCACGGAGAATGTCCCGATCCCTCACCTGCTCCTCACGACTCTCGACTCGCCTTCCTCTCCATCGAAATATCCGCCTGGGTCACCCATCCCTCACCCTCGACCTCAGTCCCCATGGCCTTCTCTGTTCATCGCGGCCACCCGCCTCCATGGTGACACATGGAATTTGTCATCAATGGAAACTGCTTCACCTTCAAAAAACCACGGATTCCAGCATCCTCCTCCAAGATGACGACCTCTTCTGCCTCCGGGACCATTTTCCAACTTCGCTGGGACCTCCAGTGCATCGAACCCCATGAGTGCCTTCCTTTCTTCACGGCCCTCCTAATCCGCCGGGGTCCGCGGCCTAGCCCGTCAGCACCCCTCTGCCAGAATCTCGAACTCCCTTGCCGCTGTCTCTTTTCGTCACTCCCATTTTACAGAAAGCCACAGTGTTTTCAAACAGAGTGTCATGGGTGTTTTAGGTAAGACATCTCGCCATAGTACAGGGCTGCTGTGTGCAGCAGGGCATTTAGAATCCTAGCACCTGGCCACCAAGTCGCAATAGTATCTACAATCATCGTAACGACCAACATTCCCCACAGCACCCCAAGCCCCCTGCCTCCAGTCTAGGGCCCTGGAAGATGGACACCCCACCTCACTCCGATTCCCCGGGCCACTGCGGGACAGCTAGACGGGCCCAGTTGGGATTCTACCAAAGAGGCAGAGCCAGTAGGAGTTACATAGCAAGAGACTTGTTGCAGGAAATCGGCTCTGTGGTTGTCGGGGCTGGCTAGGCAAGTCTGCACCCCACAGGGCAGCTGTCAGGAAGGGCAGGCTGGAGCTCTCGGGCACCGACCGACGCGCAAAGTTGCTTCTCCTTCAGAGAGGCCTGGGCTCTGCAGTGAAGGCCTTTCAGCCGATTGAATCTGGCCCACCCAGATTACCTAGGACCCCCTACAAAACACCTTCACAGTCACACCTAGGTTAGTGTTTGACAAAACAACTGGAGACGACAGCCTGGCCGAGTCCACACATACAACTGACCGTCACGGGGGACTATGTAATTTACCGTCCAAACTGGGACAGTCATGAGAGGGAAAAGGAGAGCTGTTCCTAATTATGGCGGGACAGATACAAACCGAGAGAGTTACAGGCAAAGCGGGCCGTACGGCCCCCATATCTACGGGATGCCTGCACCTGCCTTACACAGCCGCCCTGTGCCGTAACGAGGCTCAGGAAATGGCGAGATATTTTCCCACATGGAGGAAAATGTTGAAGCCATTCTATGTGGGCCAGCAGACCCGGGAGGGCCTCAAGTTCGTGAGCAGGGAGGCTGCGACAGAAGGCCGAAGATCCGAGGCCTACGGGGATTTCAGACACCCCAGACAGTACCAGCTCCCATCTGCCTTCTTCCCAGGTCACGTGCCTTAAGTCCACAGAGTTAGCGACGACCTCTGTAGGACCAGGGCGGAGCAGCGTGCGGCAGTGGTTGAGGAAATGGGGTCTGGAGTCAGATTTCCTCAGTTCAATTTACTTACTGTGTAAATTTGGGCAAGTTACATAAGCTCTTTGTGCCTCGGTTTCCTCATCCGGAAAATGGGGATAATGAGTTACCCATTAAGAAATTCGAGTAGTTCTCAGCAATGGCAACTGTCACCGCCATTACACCTGACGGACCCATTTGGTCCTCATCCTGTGTCCTCCGTCAGCCGCATTTAACCCTGCTAAGCAGACTCTCCTTTTTGAAATGCTCTCATTCCCTGGTTTCCATAAAACGACATTGCCTGACTTTCTTCCTAACTCTCTAGCCCCTTCCTCCCAACCCACACTTTCTTCCCAAGCCATCGCCTCAAAACCGCGGACTCAGTAACCACCTCCTTACTCTCAAATCCGTATCCCTGGTCAGAACTCGTCTCTGAGCTGCTCCAGACTCATGTTCGCACCCGCCCACTCAGCACCGCCTCTCGGATGCCCGAAGCTTCCTAAACTCAGCATGTCCAAGACTGAACTTACCATCTCCTCCCCTAAAGAATCTGGGCTCCGCTCTGTGGTCCCCCACCTCAGAGAACGCCGCCGTCGTCCACTCCCTCCCGCTGCTCAGAAACCGAGGCCGCGGGGCTCTGCATCGCCTCCCACTGCTCAAGGCCGCGGGGCTCTGCATCGCCTCCCACCCGGTCAGCCTCCAAGTTCGGTCATTTCACCTCCTAAGCGACTTGCGAGACGTCACACGCCTCGAGCCCTTCTCCCCAACACCCCGGACCTGGCCCGACATCCTGCCTTGACTACGGCGACGCCCTTGACTACGGGTCTCTCCATATCCGCTCTGATTTGTCGGCCTCGCACACACATGCACACGCGCACACACACTCACACACGCATGCACGCGCGCACACCCGCCTCTGCACATACCCGCACGCGCACATCGAGTTCGAACACCTTGCGGCGCCTCTCGTTGCTGTTCGGATAAACACCGCGTCTGTGCCAGGGCCCGTGAGCGGCTGCCCAGTCTGGCTTCTGCAGCCTCTCCGGCCCCTCTCCTACCGTCGGCCCCTCAGTCTCTCAGCTCCAGTCACACTGGGGTTTTTTTTTCACTCCCTTGACTGAAACGCACTGTGTACCCTCCGCCCCTGGGTCTTCACCACGCTGTTTTTTTTTTTTTTTTTCTGTCGAGACACATTAATTCCACTCTTAACCGGGGTGTCTTTCTTATCAAGCTCCAATGTCTCCGGGGAACCCTTCCCTCAACCATGTTCCCACTCCGCCCTCTCCGCACCCCTCCATCTAGATCAAGTCCCCTGCCATAGGCTCTGACAGAACCCTGTCCGGAGCCCTCAGTGGCACACGCAGTTTGGAATTACATATTCATTAACGCGATGACTCGATCATCTCCCTCGCTGGGACGTAAGCTCCGCGGGGGTGGGCACCACGCCTCACTTGGCATTCCTAGTGCTTAGCACAGTGCCTGCCACACAGCAGGTGAGTGAAAGAATGAATGAAAATGAATGGATGGATGAACCCCAGGCAGCATGTCCCAGCCACGGCTGTTGTAGACTCAGGAAACTGAGCTGGGTACAGGGAGAAGCGTATAGCGAATAAGCAGCAAAGCCAAGACTTGAACCCTGTCCTCTGACGTCGAATCGAACAATTGGTATGTCTTCGTCACGACACAGAGTAGTACTTTTCTGAGAGGCTGGTGGTACATGACTAATAGTGGAGAAATAGAAAAACCCTTAAGGAGCTTTTTCTTTCTAAAAATAAAAGTTCTAGACTTGGGCACTCAATTTGTGTCAATACACTCAACATAAAAGAACTTCCTTCTGAGAGGCAGTAATAAAGTCTGAAAAGGTTCTTTCACTCAACTCTAATACCTCCTTTCCTGACTTAAAAATAGCCCATCTCCTTGGCAGGCCAGGGTATGTTTCTCTGGACTCCTTTGTTTCATTTCCCTCAAAGCTTCTCTGAGAACAGAGCTCCTCCATTACCTTCAAAAAGAACTTTGCGCTTCCGCTTCCGTTGGCCCCAGGGAGCAGGAACACAATGGGAAGTGGGTGCCTGGTCTTGTCACGAGCATAGCCAGCCCGCAGGGGAGCTCTGTGGGCAGGCCAGGTGTTGAGCTGCCTTGGGCAGCTCGGTCAACTCTGCCCGGGCCTTTTCTGAGTGGAGAGTGCCGTCGGAATTACTGCACGTCCCAGTCAGAAGGTGATGGGGTGGTTTCCCAGCCACCATCTCCTGGAAATGGGAAGGGGTGCAAGTTGGTACCCACTTTACGACTTCCTTAAGTGAGAAGAACACTTGGGGAGCTTGCTACCAAAAACAGTATTCCCCCCAAATATTTCCGACCTTCGGAGTGAGACTCTCCAGAGAAAATGCCTGGAGGGCTGTTTGTGCTTATTGTTTAATTTGTTTTCTTAAAGAATCCCTCACTCTTCAACAGGGCTGTTTCATCTTCAGAAAAACAGAAAAAGATCGACACCGTTCCCTAGAGAAATAAGGACAAAGATGTTGACCGTAATATCATTTTTCATAGCATGAAACTGGAAACGACCCATATCCCCATTGATACGGGAGCAGATAAATACAAATGTTGTATTTGTAAAACGGGATTCTATGCAAGGGTTAAAATGGGTGATTTGATCTATCAGCATGGACAGAGCTCAGAAACAAAGTTGAAGGGAGAAAAAGGGGAGATGCAGGAAAAAAGCAAGATTGCAGCTTAATGCGGACGTGTGTAAAATGTGCTTTGAATGATCCGAGTGGATAGATACAAATGAAGGATCGATCACTGCCCCCAGGAAAAGCCGTAGCGAGAGGAACTGGGCAAGAGGTGCTGGTTCGAATGTATCTGTTTGATTTCTTTTTTAAAGGGTTAAAAAAAACATATGGTTAAGTGTCCATGACTTTTAATTCTGGATGGTAGGAACGCAGACAGGGGTGTGCACTAAGTTATTCTTGACCCTTTTTAAATTCCCAGACTTAGAAACAAAGTATGAACCCTTTAACAGGACACGGAAACTCTCTGCGATTTGATGCTCGCCCTGAATCATCTCCGCCCTCGTCTGATGTACATCCTACATGTTCCAGACATATCAAAACACTTCTTCCCCTACACAGAGACGCGACCCGCGCCCGCGACTTTACACACGAGCTTCCCTTCGCCCGCCCTGCGTCCCAGGAGTCCCACGCCTGCTGGCGGTATTCTTCATCCTTCGGTGCCCGGTTCTGCTGCCGTCGACGCCATGAAGTGCCCTCCATCTTGTTGGGACACAAGCAGGCGCTCTTTTTTTTAGACTCTTTGGCACAGATCTTACTCTTTGAATGTCGGCATCCAGCCCGGCGCATGGCATACAGTCTGTACACGGCGAAATCTTTTGGATGAATAAGGAGTGAAATAGAACATTCAGGCGGTTTGCTATAAGCAAGACTCATCTGCATAGATACATAGTAAATGCCAGTGAAGAGAAACAAAGCTGTGTGAGGGAAATAAACATCCCTCTTCCTTAGTTCTCTGTGCAACAGTCAAGAAAAAGCTAAGAGAAGGCTGAGGTAGCCATCTTCAAACATCTGAAAGGCTTTGAATGGAAAATTGAGAATATCTGCTGCATTTCCACCAAGCACTGAGATAATGAGCTTAAATTATAGCTGGAAAGATCCTGATGAGATATTGAAAAGAACTTAATAAGAACAACACACTGTCGTGGGAAAGAACGCAGTTTTGGAGTCAGACAGATCTGGCACAAAGCACCAACTCCCCCCACCACCACCACCACCCACCCCACCCCCTTAACCTCCCCCCGACCCCACCCCTCAAAGCTATTTAACTTTGGGCACATTGTTTCATCTCTCAGAGGCTCATGCCCTCATTTCCTGAATGGACACAGTAACACCCACCTTACGTGTTACTGTGAGCATTCAAAGGCAGACCACGCGAAGCCCTTGGCACATAGTAGTTACTTCCCCTAAATCATCATAGAGCTAAAATAGGAAATCCCACTCTCCTGCAATTTTGAGGTTAGATCCCAGGACAGTTGTTTAGTAGAAATCCTAGCTTGGAGCATGAGGATGGAGTCCAGGAACGCCCCAGGGTCCTTGATCTTTCCAGGCTATCCTCTTATGCAATAGAGCCCCCAGGGGAAAGGTCTTTAATCCCTCTCAGTGAGTTAGACTATCCAGAACAATAAGGTCACAACTTGAGCCACATGACATTGGGGGGTGGGGGAGCAGGTATTCCACTGTGATGTTTTCCTTTTATCTCTTTAAAAAGAGACGTCATTTGCGGTCCTGATAACAGCCTAGGCTAAACTGTTTAGCATTTTCATTCTCAAAGGTGATACTTAAATTGTCTTTTAAAACTTTCGTTGCAGAAGGCGATAGTTAAACTGTCTTCCTTCAGCCCTAACGTCCACACCTTTTCTGTTCCCGCCCTGATTGTGCCGGAATGGCATTTCTCCTTCTCCTGTTCTCCCAGTTGGTGACAGAAATGAGCACTTGCTCGAGACTCTTTGCAGTTCTTTTCTGGTCCAATCCATTCGTGCCCAGACCCCGACCTGATTCTAGCAGCCTCCGTTTAGAATGAGATCCGCCTTTGCTTTTGGCCTCCTCTAAATGGAGAATTATATTTTTTGGACAAGACTAGAATTCACACCTGATTCGAAGAACAAATGATCCAGAATCACGAGGTCCCGCAGAGCTAGAAGTGTAAGGCTGGATTTAAGTCCCGCAGTGCCGTCCACCCCACCCCCTCCCTGCCCTCCAAGCTCCCCCTGTCCCCTCTCCCATCACCCCTCACCTGTCCCTAGTGGAATGACAAAGAGGCGTCTTTTCCAGAACTCCCAACATGTTCCATAATTAATACAGTCCTTTCTCCATGGAATTATGGCACTATTTACACTTGGCTTCTCACTCAGGGACAGAGGTGGTTTATAGGATGCGACCAGGTTCAAGACATAATGAACAAAGCGCCATAACGGCTTGATAAAGGCACTTTGTAAAACACATGGAACAAGTAATTAAAGAAAAAAAAAAAAAACCACCTCTAAATGAAGATTCAGTTCCAAAGGGAAGAACACCTTTGGGTCTTTTGACAAAGCAAAATATTCCAAATTCAATTGTTTAGCAAGGCTTTCCCCAGCAGCACTAGCATATATTAATTCTCGTTTCAAGGAAGCATGTTTATTTTCATTCCAACCCACTTTTTCAATGGTGGGTAATTAAGGAAACTAAAAGTGCATATATTATTGCTTAATTTAGAGCCTACCTCAGTGTTTCTAGGCCTTTTCTTGGGGTGTGTTTTAATGATACAGAACGACGAAAGATTTTTATTCAACTTCAACTGCTTGAGGAAGGCAGCGAATAATAGCTTATATATTCTGATTTTTAAAGGAAACCTCATCCTGGTATTTTAAACATCACGTTTTGAGCATGTAAGCTAAGCTCTCGTGTAGTAAATTGTGCCAGAAGTTCTCCGAGCCCCCAACATCACTGATCCAGTCATTTTGCTGAAGTCCAGACACTTGTCACATGATTTTCACCAGTAAAAATTGTCTCAGGTAGCTATCATCGAAGCCACAAGTGTTTACAGCATATCTTTCTATCTGAAGAACCCACCTCAGGGACAAGAGCGATTATATAGAATCACAAACTCCCTATGTCAGTACAGGCTGGGAGCATTTCTACTCAATAAAAATACAATGCCAGCCGATGTGGAATTTTACATTTTCTAGTGGCCACATTTTTTAAAAAAAAAATGCGAAATTAATTTTGACAATGTACTTGATTTAACCTAATATTTGAAAAATATTATTTCAATATGTAATTAATATAAAATTATTAATGAAATATTTTACAGTGCTTTTCATACTGAATCTTTAAAAATCTGATGAGTTTTTCCCACTTGCTGACATCTCATTTCGGCTGCTAAATTTTCGATGGCGAAAGTGAAAGACAGTCCCTCCAAAACAATGAAGTACATTTAACAGAAAAGATATGTCACGCCGGTTGGTTCTTAAATTTAGGTTTTTTCCCTCCGGGTTTATTAAGGTCTAACTGGCCAATAAAATGGTATATATTTAGAATGTATGACGTGATGTTGTGATAGACATATATATACACTGGGAAACGATCTCCACAATCAAGTTAATTAACACATCCACCGCCTCACACAGTTACCATCTTTTTTGTTTTTGTTTTTGGTTTTGGTGAGAATGGTTACGATTTATCTTAGCGAATTTTAAGTACAACAAAACAGGATTCTTAACTATGTCACCGTGACGTACGTTACATCCTCAGAGCTTGTCCATCTTGTAAATAATCGAAAGCCGGTACCCTGTAACTGATACCTCCCCAATGCCCCACCCCCACCCCAGCAACCTCCATTCTACTGTCTCTGTAAGTTCAACTTTTTTTGTTTGTTTGTTTTGTTTTGTTTTGTTGTTTTTTAGATTTCACATATAAGCAATACAGTACAATATTTTCCTTTCTCTCTGGATTACTCACTTAGCATAATGCCCTCCTGGTCCGTCCATGTTCTCACAAATGGCGGCATTTCCTCCTTTTTATGGCTGAATAACATTCCATTGCGCGTGGGACGGGTAAAGAAGATGCGATCTAGGCACGTCTTCTTCGTCCATTCACTCGTCGATGGACACTTAGGTCGGCCATTGTGAATAATGCCGCGATGAGTGTGGGAAGGCGGCCGTTTCTTCAAGATACTGCTTTTGTTTCCTTCGGCTGTATTCACCTTAGTTAAAATTTAAAGATTAGTTCCTCGGTGGCGCTAGCCACGTTTCTAGTACTCAGAGGCCACGTGTGCCTGCCCAGGCTACCACACTGCACCACCCTCAAGGTCTTATAACCCAGGGCCACATGGCGCGAGAATCTTGACTGGGGCATGGGCAGGCTCTGAGCCCCGCCAGTGAAAAGAAACCCTCCTGCAAAGTGGCCAGAAAGTTCTTCCTGCACTGAGCTGAAAACGTCTGCCCTGTCATTCCATCTTCAGAAACTAGCTTTGTTTCCTCCGAAGTCCGCCCCTCCCTTGGGGGGTGGGGGTGGGCGTGGAGTGGCAATGGGAGAAGCCCACACCACTTCGAGAGGCCAAACGGGCCCAGGGCGTCTCCTGAGGCCTCCTCCCCACGGCTGGCACCTGTCTGCCCAAAGGGCACCACATCCGTTTTAGGGGAGTCAGGCGTTTTGAGAAAGCCTCTTTCCTATCCGGTGCCCTCGATCAGGACAGAGGGGAGGGTGGATGAGAGGAGCCATCAATAACGGTTTCTCCCCGAGACAGAGTGGTTCTGTTCCTTCTCAGCTCACGCCATAAACACCGCTGCAGAGCGGAGACCCTAGAATTCTGCAGAAAAAGCACCCGCGTAAGAGTCAGCACTGGGAACCCGGCACTGAGACAGTTTTCAGGAGAAATGCGAGCAGAGGAGGGTGAATCAGCTGAACTTTAATACCTACATAAATACTAGTTTTGCATAAACGGGGTCGAACGCTGTGATCATGGATGCTTTACGCCACCTCACACGGCGGGCTCACCCCATTCTCACGCCCTCGCCCCATAACTCATTGCAAGAACTCAGTATGTGTCCTAGATCTTCCTCTGGATTTGCATAATCCAGCACACCCCTTCTCCTCAGGCCCACAGCGTCTGAGCCGTGTGGTTCGTTTTACAAAACGGAGATCTTCTTATACCCTTTCCTACGTACACCCCGCTTTTCTCACCGAACTCGTTTTCAGCTGTATGGGAAAGCCAAGCCTTCTCTGTTATCTCACGCGAAGCCCGCTTCTGCCCCCAGATGGCCGGGCTGGAGGGGGACGGACAAAGGGCCAGACCGCCGATAGGTGTGCGCAGCCGGCCACGTGCACACGCGCACGCTCCCCCACTCCGTTTGGTCCCCGCCACCAAAGTAAGACCGGCCGGCTCACCTGGCAAAGCAGAGCTGGACCACGAGGAGTCCCCGGGCCTCCGGGCAGCGGGGAGCGATTCTGCAAGCGTCAGCCTCGCCGCTTTAGTGAACCTGAGAGAGGAGCATCCCCCCCTCCGCCCCGGGCGCCCTACTGACGCCTTCAGCGTCCTCTGTTGCCAGCACACAGGCCCGGTCTCCCCACCCCCAAGCTTGGGAGAGCATCAGGAAATTGAAACGCAAGCCCATAATTGGAAACCTGACAGGTTTGCAGGTGCGAATGGAGCTCTTTACACCAGGTGTACCAAGGTGAAAGAAACAATTATGCAGCCCGTCCAGGGAGGAGCGCTCCTTTATCTTGGGATGCGTTCCATCGCTACCCATTATTTTGCTCACTTCCCTTCTCCCCTCCCTGCCCTCCGCCCCAGACCCAGGTAGCAGTGATGCCCCCAAAGGACCCAGATCTGTCCTTTCGTGCCCCTGGTCCTCAGGAGAGGACTGGGAACTACGTCGCCCAAAATGTGTCACGCCTCAGTGCCTGAAGCAACACCGGAAATCACGGGAAAGCGCTTCCTTCATCCATTTTTAATTGCTGCGGATTATAACGACAGTTTTTGGAAAATAAATACTTAACCACCTTCCCTTAGATTTTGATGCGAAGCTTTCAGTCGATAGTGTAGTTTATTCCGGAGTCGTTTCTTTTCTTTCCTTTCGGCTTGTTATTTATGGCTTAAATTTTTTTTGCACCCTGGTGGTAGGCCTGCTTTCCTCAGGAGGATAATTTAAAAGAATTTAGATATTCAGGTTGGGCTGGAGGCAGTAGAAGTGCTTAGGGGGAGAGAGGGAAATAGGAAAGGAGCAGACACTGTCAGTCTCTGCCAGAACCCCCCAAATAAAACCGATTATTTCCCGAAAGTGTATTCAGGTGTTATTCTTGGCATCTGGGACAGCACAGCCTATTAGCCCAGCGCTCGGTGGATTCCGTTAGGCAAATGGCTCAACGACAGGTCTCTCATGAGTGGACAAATTATCGTGGAGCTCATCTGTGACCGAACGGTCCCGTAATTGAAACGGGATCGGGATTCTCCAAAGTGTGTGCGCCCTACAGCTGACCCGATCTTGTTACCTGTCTACGGGCCTGGAAGACAAATGGGATCGAGAACGGAAGCCAAAATAAAAATGGGAAGGGAAAAAAAAACAAAAAAACAAAACAAAACAAAACAAAAACGCTGCTTCTGTTACATAAAGAACAGTCTTTAATTAGACAGGGGTCACGAATCCCAGCCTTCAAAATAAAATAGAGGAGGAGAAAAAAATAATAATAAAACTTTCTCCATGAGTGACTCTTCCTACCCTTGAAGACAAAGATAATGAAACTGACAACTACACCTTGGAGGCCGGCGTCGGGAACCAAATCGATTTACTTAATAATTTAGGAATCACTTCCAGCCATCTCTCCCATTAAAATCTAAGGGCCATTGTATTCTCTGTTTGCTCGGTTCCTTTCCCTCCTCTTACTCATGCCTCACCGGCTTTAATAAATAAGTCATGACGGAGGGGAAGGATGCTTATGCGGGGTGCCTCGCCTTGGCCTTCACGCTGCACGGCTCACGCAGTCTTTTTCTACCTGGACGTAAATGGAGTTGGAAACAATCCTTTCTCCCCGTCCAGGCTGGGGCTGCAGGGTTGGACCCCTAAGTGTGGTCGCGGCAGCCCAGAGCCTGCAGCCCAAAGGGAACTGCGGAATGAGGGGCGCGTTAAGACGAGCTCCGAGAGCAGAGTTTGCAGGCACAGGCGGCTTTCCAAACAGTAAAGGACACGAAACCACAGCGACTTGGGAGACTGGGGGGCTGGGGGGCGGGGCGGATTCCGAAAGCGTCGGAGTGTGGAGTGCTCGGTGATCATGGGCAGCGTATCGCTCAGAAGCGACGGCTGCTGAACTCAGCGGCAGCTGTGTTCCCTCCCGATGCTGTGAGGAAAAATGGGGTGCGAGGGGCCATTCCGCAGTGGGGCGCGGACGGCAGCCACGCTGACTGCCGGGGCAGGACAGCGGTGCCCTCGGCCGCGGTTCCTTCGCTCTCCGGCTCTGGGGACGAGTGCTTCCCCGCCCCCCACTCGGAGGCCTTGGGGACCTGGGAGCCCCCAAAGCCAACGGACCATCTGGAGTGGGCCGGGCCTCGCTTCCCCAGGGGTCACACCTGAATGATGCCGCAACTGACCACTGACAGAGTGGCTCCATCCGCCGCCACCACCACCCTCGGGCTCCGGGACAAAGCCCCCTGGGTGACCAACACCCACCTCCTGGCTTCTTCTGCCTGAGTCAGCACTCAGGGCTCCTCTCCCTATGCCGGCCCTTTCTGCCATGCTCACATCCTTCTCCACGACATTTTGGGGTTACCCCCAATGGGGAAGCTTCTCCCCCTTTGGCTTCTTTTATCTCCTCCTCATCTCTCTGCTAAGCTAAATTGTTTTTGTTTTTGTTTTTGTTTTGCCACTGATCACCTGACAGCGAATTTTCACATGCCTCCTTTGTGTCCCCCAGACCTAGCATGTGCCCTGCACTCACACACAGTAGGTGCTTAGCGAGCGTGTGCCGCCTGGATGCCGGGGGACACTGAGCCTGCTCGGGGCTGCCCGTCTGCGGTGTAACGTGCGCTTCCTGGATTTTTTCAGTTGGAAGAAAGAGGAGGAAAAAGGGAGCTGAAGTGCTCTGTCTCCCTTGGAAACCGGCATTCACGGCTTCACCTAGCAGCCGTTGTGAAGGTAATTTATCTCTGCCAGAAAATCACAGGCACCACGCCACGTAGCAACGTCTCTCCTTCCACAAATTAATGATGATTCCGGCGTTAATTCCATAAATAATTTATGAAGCCGAATAGAAGGTATCTCTCAGCCCCCACCGGCCATACCGTGTGCAGCTTCACTCACAGGAGAAATTCTAACGCAAACCTGGAAGCCTCTCTGCAGGTAGTTCCGATACGGCGAAATGCACGTTAAGTTTAGTCAGATGCCCTTTATTGCATAAATACTCACTGAGTACCCTGTCCGTGCTAGGCGTGGAGGTGGGTGAAACCGGAGAAAGGACATGGTCTCTGCAATAAAGGACACAGTCTCTCCCCTCCGGTCAAGTGGGAGATACGAGGACACGTCACAGCGTGTTAAGCACCAAGGAGATGACAAAGTGAGGGGTGGCCGTTGAGTCTTTGATCTCACAGTCCCCAGACACCTGCATTCTAACTCCAAGTCCTCAGCGTGTAAACGTGAGCCAGTTCCTCCCTCTCTAAGCCGCGGTCTCCTCATCCATGAAGTGGATATGACGACGATCGCAGAAGATCACAGGCCTGCAGAAGGAAAGCAATTAACAACAGGGGTTAACGTGACTATTAGGGTACAGAACACGTCCTTGGGGGCCTCAGAGGAGGCTTCTTACAGAAAATGAGGTTCGGAGGATGCCTTGGGAAAAGTGTGACGGGTGTGGAGAGAGACCGGCTACATTATTTGCGGGACCCAAAGCGAAGTGGTCCTCTTTTTCAAAAAGTATGAAGGCTTTCAAGACAGTGACAACAGAGCATTAAAGCAAACGCGGGAGCCGAAAAGCAGAGGTTGTGGGTGGTTGCACAGGTCGTTAGCCCAAGAAGCTGGCCCTGGGAGGAGGCGTGACCTCCCCGGCCCCTGACATGGGGCATTTGGTTTGCAGGAGTGGTGCATTTGGCTCCCAGAGACTGACCTTGAAGCCTCGGGAAGAATGGAAGATGCTTCTGACTCACCTGCAGAAGTGACCTTGCAGGTAGCCAGATGCTCAGGCTGCCGTAACAGGTGTTGTGTGCACATGCAAATGATGTCAGCGCCCCCCACTCCAATGCTGTCCACAGCCAGAGAATGCACGAGGCCACTTTCCCAGGCCTCGGGTCCCTGAAAGACCTCAGTGGAAATGCCAGCGTCTGCGGACCAGGAATCTCTGGGAGCAGCCTATGCCCTCGCTCAGGGTGAGTCACCTCGCATCTCCGGACATCAGCTCTCACCTGTGAATTGCAGAGACAAGACTCACGGATCTCCAGGGTCCCTTTGGGTTAGAATATTCTGTGTTTCTGTGCAATAGCAGCAGGAGGAAGAAAATGAACATCCGCAAAGCCAGGGTAAAGCAATAATAATTTTAAAACAAGCTATATACCTGCTGACTTTTTAATATACTATTTCCGGTCTGGAAAAAAAAAACATATTATGCAAAATAAAATGCTCTTGAAAACTGCCCTAATGTCCCCGTGTGCATTTCATTTAGTAGGTGTGGTGTATTTCATGTCGTCGGGGCTTTGTGTAATTAGGGGCTCTGAAGCCCAGTCACTGATAACACTCTATTCCGACCGCTTGGCACAGGGAGCGTATATTTCCTGGACATCACTGGCCAGTTTTATTGCCTAGAACATTTGCATAAAGTCAAACGATTATCCCCAGGAGGTGGCTCATTTGCTCCTGCTCTCCCTCATCTGAGGCCGCCATCCTTCAAACCCCCTCAGAAACTTCTCCCTGACTCCCCGCTGATACCATCCGCTGAGTGGCGGGCTCCAGGACCGTGGGGCAGACCCCAGAGCTTGCCAGGACCAGGGCCCATTTCTCAGAAACTCACCTAAGCAATTCAGCAGCTGACGGCGTTGGTTCTCAGGCTGTCATGTGCATGGCCATTACCTGGAGAGCTTGTCACACACGGTTGCTGGACACAAGTCCCAGCTCCGAACGCGCTAGGTCTGGGGTGGGGCCTCGGCATTTGCGACCTTAACAAATTCCCAGCGATACTGAGGCTGCCAGCCCCAGAACCACGCTTGGAGAATGACTCCATTTGAGGGCACAGGAGCTCCCTCCCCCCCTTACCCACAGGGAATACATTCCAAGCCCCCCAGGGGGTGCCTGAAACAGCAGGTTACACTGTTTTTTCCTATCCGTACATACCTATATGAAGTTTAATTAATAAACCAGGCACAGCAAGATATCGATAACCATAACTAATAATAACATAGAACAATTATAAAAGTAGGCTGCTAATAAAAGAGTGTGGTCTCTCTCAAGATACCTTGTTCCGTACTCACCTTTTTGATTTAAGTGAAGACCACGTTGCAGCTTGCTTCTCTGGCAGATCTGAATTGCCAGTATCGTACTCTCATGCTTGGACCATTTTTAGGTGAAGGAAGAGCTACCTGAACGCAAGCACTGCAGATACTGCGATAGTAAATCTGAGAACCGAGTCTCAGCTTCTAACAGGTGGAGCATCTAGGAGCCCAACTGTGGATTCGCTGGACAAAGGGAAGATTCGCATCCGGGGCAGAACGGAGCAGGGAGGCGTGAGATGTCATCACGGTCCTCCGCACCGCGCGCAATTTAAAACGTACAAACTGTCTCTTTCTGGGATTGTCCATGTAATATTTTTGGACTGCGCTCGACGACGGGTCACTGAACTCAGGGAAATCGAAACCACGAAAAAGGACGATGGGAAATGATAGCAAGTGTCCGGATGACTCGCAAGATGAAGAATTACCAAAATATGACCAGGTGAAAACTCCCTCCTGCCTGATGAAGGAAGGGGAGACAGGCGGGAAGTCTCCCGCGCTGGGCCCGCCCTTCGGGAGGAGCGGTGTCTCCTCACGAGGCTTCCACCTCTGCGGAGAGAGATGGGTGTTCTCCTGGTGGCCATTCATTTCTGGATATTGCGTTGGGGGTGAGGGGACACTGGGCGGAGAGAACCAGCCCCTCGGTGCTCACAGAAAGTGTCCAGTCAGCTCTGGGAAGGGGCCTCACTCTCAGCCTCAAGGAGAAACACTTCCCAGGGTCCACTGCTCCCCGAGTCCTTGAGCAAGCAGCACCAGGACCACCCAAGCGCTCGTTAGGCCCCGGCCCAGACCTCCTGAACCAGAAAGGGCGTTCTTCTGAAAATTTCCCAGCAATGTGCATGCTTGTCAAGGTTCGAGAGGCAGTCCCCTGAGGAAGCACATCGGCACAAAGGAGACACGTTTTCCTCGGGGGACCCTCCTTCTCCGTGCGGGCTGCAGTCTGGGCTGGAGTCTAACTGGGAGAGAGGGAGGGAGGGCGGGAGAGGACCTTCGGCAAGGCCCCCTTAACATCACCGACGGGCTCTTGGAACAGTGGCAAAAGGACACCGCGTGAAACCAATTGGTCTACGTCAGAGATAAGGTCTCATGGCATCTCAACAGCGCTACGGCAACGCCCAGCCACGTCTCCTGGTCCCAAACCGTGGCGGCCTGATGTCGCGCCCAGCTCAGCAGCTCACCGTGTCCCGGCCTGAAGACCGGCCGCAGCGCGGGACCGAGGCCTGCATCGGGGCGCGACGCCTCCGCCCGCCGGAGGGCGCCCTCCTCCCTCACGGCGTTCAGCTTCGAAGCTTCGGAAGCACTGGGCAGGGCCTTGGCAGGCTGGGCTCTGTCCGCAGAGCTGTTGGGGCGCCCTGCGCTCACGTCGTGGCAGTAGAGGCCACGCACGGTTCTCATCATCCCCGTCCTACAGGTGGGAAAAACGAGGCAAAGGCGAGCCGAGAGACTTGCCCTCAAGTGGTGCAGCTAACGAAGAGCAGGGCTGGGAGTGGGATCCGGGATCCAGGCGGGGTCGTCGCGAAGGCCACGCCGAGGGAGGAGCGGCAGTGTCTCTCCTAAGGGAAGGTGAGCGGATTCGTCTGGAAGAAACCGGGACTTGCCAAGTGGTCTTAGATACGACAAAAAGATAATGTACCACTTGAGCTGGGATGTTTCTGAGAATAAAACGTGGCACCATTCGTAACATGCCAACCAGGACAGTCCCCAGCAAACCCGGAGCCTTGGGTGGCTCAGCCGAGGGCTCTCCGGTGGCACTAAGCCTTCCAGATGGTCTCTGCCACTCTGAGGACAGGCAGGACCCACACAGCCAGAAGCCGGGCGCTGGAAGGGAGGACAGGGAAACCACGCCTGAGAACCACGCCGTCTGACCGGCGGGGGTGGCCGTTTGCTCTTTCTCCATTCCTGCCTGCTCGTCTTGTATCAGCCGCAAACTCCACTGAAGAGCGTTACACGTAGCCTGCCCCCTGCGGAGCCCCCTCTGCCCAGGAGGGAGGACGGAGCACGAAGCAAGGTCCAAGCTTCCCCGACTCCCCCAGTGGAAACTCCTCCCGCTGCATCATCCTTGGAGGGTCTGGTCTTGCGATGGAAACTTGTACCACTGTTGCCTCTAATGTCCTTCTCGTGAGGTGCTCACCCAGGACTCTTATGTCTCGAGACTCAAGCTAATAAACGACGTGATCTGTTTCGAGGAGCTCACACCTGCCTCTCCCGCCCCGCCCTCGCAACCACCGGGAGGCAGGCGAGACACCCCGCTTTATACGCGAGGCCCAGGCAGGAGCAGCGAAAGCACCCGACCGAGATGGAGGGAATCAGGCCTGACGGGAGGCCGGGCCTGTCTCGTGGGAGTGGTCACGTCCTTTCCCTTAGGGGCTTCCGTGGTGACCGCTGGGCGAATGAAGGGAGCGAGGAAGCGGTTTTGTTCGGCGCGGAGCTGGCTGTGGGCAGCAGGTCCACACAAGAGCGCGGCCCCTGGGGGTGCCCGGGCAGGCTCGCCTTTCTCACGCACACAGGTGCCGGCAGCTGATGGCGGCCCCGGCCACCCCGATGCGCAGACAGTCTCAGTGCCGCCGTGAACACTGACGGCGCTCTCCAGAAGAGGAGCGAAAAGCAGCCCCGAGAGAGACTCTGCCTTCCCTCTGGGGGCCCCCCCGCCTGTGGTAACACAGACGCGCACCCCTACACGTGGCTGCCGCCACCCGCGTCCCGCACGAAGGCGGGGAAGGCCCTTCCTGCTTCGGGGACGATGGAAGCCATTCAGGAGGGGCCCCGTCAGCCTTGAAGATGAGAAACCCTGACAAGGCCGAGTTTCTCCAGCTACACGGCCAGGCCCGGACACGGGGCCAGACGCTCCGGAAACCCGTCCGCAGGTGACCTAGGGAAGCCGAAGGTGTCCACCTCCTGTGCCCCACGGAAACGCGCGCCCACGTGTGCTGGGACCCAGGCCGGAAGGCTCACAGCCGCGCCATGCGCGACCACCACCGGCTGGAAACCGGCCCAGTGTCCACCGGGCCGCGGGACGGACAATCGAGGTGTGGCAAAGCCATCCATACCTTTACCATGGCTGTTATCCAGCAATGCAAACGAGTCTGCAGAATCCTGAGCAAAAAAAAAGAAAACATATTCTATATGCGAAAGACCAAAAAACACACGCACAGCATGATTTCATTCTGAGAAGTTTCGAAATCGTCAAACTATCAAAAACAAAAACAAAAAAACACCCAGCGCTGTGCCCCGTCGTTTCGGGATGCATCCGGAGTGTGACCGTTAGCATGAGCAAGACCATTACGAGCAAAAGTCAGCAGTACCGCCTGGATAGTTCTCAGGGGAGAAGGGCATCGTGGTGGGGTGCCAGGGGTTTGGGGGCGACACAGGAGGTACGGGCAGGATTCTGCTTCTTGACCTGAGGGAAGCGGTTACACAGGCGTTTGCTTCTCTGCACGGACGCTCTGAATTTTCCGTCATACGTTATACTTCACACACACACGCACGCACACACAGAAAACGTCGAAAGTAAAAAGAAAGTGTCTCCCCAGGTCCGATGGCAGCCGGCCCCTTCTGGAACCCAGGGAAAGTTCGCATTCAGACGGGGTGTGCATTTGGGGGATCGGAGGAGGGGAGGGGAGGGGCGCGAAAGGGACCCAGGAGCTGTGGCCTCAGAAAAGTCGTACCCGCGTCCCTTTTGGAATTTTTTAAAGTTTTATTCATGAGTTGTAAACCATTTTGTTTAGCAAATCGGTTTATCCCAATGACCTCTGTGGAGGTGGCAGATGGTACTAAAGAAACTCCCTGAAACGCAGCCCGGATCTGTTTGCTCACCCTCTGCTGGGGCAGGAGAGCCGGTCCCAGGGCTCAAAGAGGAAGGGCAGGGTTGGGGGCGGGGCTGCATCAGCGGCCAGCGGCATCTGTGGGAATCGATCGATATAAACACTGGCCTTGGAACAAACAGCCGCCCCCGCGCGAGCTCTTCCAAGGCACAC
Source organism: Rousettus aegyptiacus (assembly GCF_014176215.1). Classification (NCBI taxonomy): domain Eukaryota; kingdom Metazoa; phylum Chordata; class Mammalia; order Chiroptera; family Pteropodidae; genus Rousettus; species Rousettus aegyptiacus. Next base: position 89,425,652 of record NW_023416286.1, read on the forward strand.
GAGTGTGCAGGCCTGGGAAACCCGATGGCTGGCGTAATCGCGGGGCGAGGGCCGGGGTGTGCAGGGGAAAAGACGCGGAGAACGTGAACGATCGTACGAGAGCAAGGGTAAGAGCCGAAGGCTAGAACCCTGAGCCCCGCCTGTCCTCGACAGTCCCGTCTGGTCCTCCCACCGCAGGAGAGAGAGTCCGCAAAGCCGGGCCTTCTGCAGGCCCTGACAACCCCCTCCGCAAAGGAAAACCCAGCGCGGACCTTCTCAGGGCTTATGCCCTGAGCGAGACGGGAAGAAGAGAGAAAATGACGAGAGGATGTGGTTCTGTCCTCTAATAATTCGTGAAATGGCAGAATGGGGCTATATTCATTAAGCGGGTTAAAATGTGGTTCTACTCTGCTGTCCAGTGTTAGCGGCAACCCGATGTAATGAAAACAAAACACTCGTAAGAGTCCTCGGGCCTGTGCTTCTATGTGACGCTTAGCATCTCTGACCATTAGCATCTCTGACCACTGTAGATCTGAAGGTGTTCGGTCTTCCGTAACCCCACAAAGGCCTCTCTCGCCACAGCTCCTGAAACACCGCGCCAAGGCCTTCTGAAGCCGCTGCGAATTCGCCGCTTCGAACGTGTTGTCCCCAATATAATGACATTGCTGAGCTCAAGGTTTCAGGAAGCTACTCAGAAATAGCTCTAAGAAATAGATTAAATATAACTCTCCATTAATTTATCAAAGATGTGTCAAGTGCTGGCTCGATGCCAGGCCCGGAGCCAGACACCGTGGCCGATGACGGAGCTTGCTGTGTGGTGGGGAGGGGCGTGGACTCGACGGGCACATGAACTCGGTGTGATTTGGGGTGGCGAGTGTCTGTGGGGTCATGTGGAAGGGGCTTCTCGCCTGGCTCAGGGAGTCGAGAGAGGCTGCCCAGAGGGAGGGACATACAGACCGAGATGCGGAGGATGAGCAGAAGTCGGCCAGGTAAACGGCAAAGGTGAGCCGTGGTCTAAGCGAAGGGAATGGCACAGGACAAGGCCCAGAGGTTGGCGTGAGGTGGTGCATTCCAGGAACTGGAACGAGGGGATGGTGAGGAATGAGGCCCCAGTCGCAAAGCACCTCAAGGGCCGTTGGAAGGAGTCGAACTTCGTCTTAAGTGCGTGCGGTATCGCCGAAGGGTTGCGAGCGGATTTCTAGATGAGAAAGATGGTGTCCGGAGTAGAGGAAAACAAAAGACAAAAGCATCGGGAAGACCAGACGAGGTGGGAAGCCGCCTCGGCATCCTGATACGGAAGGACGATGAGCCGAGCCAGGACGCGAAGGCGCTGTGGAGATACGCGGGTGCGTCCGGGGGAGACCGACGGTCCTTGCAGCATGGAAGAGAAGGACCTGTGTCCGTCCCGTCACTTTGCGTCAGAGCGGAAAGGAAGCACTTCAGAGCACAGAGCACTCACGCCCAAAACGAGCAATCGATCATTTTCTTTTGAGCACCACTGTGCGCCTCCTTTGGCGATGCCAACAAGACGCTCGGCAAGCCCGCCGACACGGCACAGTCCCGGCCCGACAGGCGAGGGCTCTGAGGTCCACGCGATCCGGATTCAAGTTGTTTCCGCTCGCTCTCCATGTGGCCAGGGAAAAAACGTTCCCTCTCTCTGAACTCATTCTCCTGGTTATAACGTGAGAGGACAGTGCCTACCTTCTAGGTTTGCTGGGAAAATTAGATGAGGTGATGTACACAGCGGGTCCGGCTCAGCCCAGGCACTCACAGAGGTTGCCCCAAAACTGGCAGCTGTTGTTATCTTGGTGGTGATGGGGGTGATGGCGGTGGTGGACTTTCTGGTGTCGCTTCCAGAATCCAAGTCTACGAACCTTGTTGTCGCGGAGCCGGCAGATCCTGGGCAGACACACGACGAGTCCCGTTCCTTGCATTTTTCCCGCGGTGGCCGCGTAAGTGAAAGTCAGTGCTGTTGTCCCGAGTGCCCAGCTGACAACGTCGTACAGTTCGAAGGAACATCGATCAGACACTTACCCGCAAGGGGACGCGGCGAGATGCCACCGGCATCGGTCCGGCCACTTGAACGTGATGGTGATGCTGACATCCCTGAAATATAGATAACTCTCCCCTCTCAGGTCCCGTACCCAAGAAGAGACGCCAATGGGTCCAAGCGGCTCTGCTGAGTCAGCGCGAGACGGTACGCTGCAGGCAGGAAGACTAAGAACCGGCGTGGAACCTGTCGCAGGGTCCCGAGAGCAGCCCCGGATGCTGTTGCCCAGGCAGCAGAGCATCCAGCGACGGACTGGGGAACAGGAAACAGGAAAACAGATCAAGAAGAGTGGCAGGACCCTTGGGAGACTGAAAAGCAGAATGAGGCCGGACCGGCATCGGGCTCCCTGCTAACCCCACGCTTTATAGACCAGGAGATGTGCCGCACCTTCTTCTCCACTTGGCTACCTGCGTCTTTAATTTTTTTTTTTTTTTACTTTGCCAACAATAGGTCCAAACAGAATCATCCTCAAGTGCTCTGACATTGAAGCAAATCAATCTACGACTCAGCCCCATGGGGCTGAAACTGTATGGAAGGTGGATATAATAATAGCAATGTCGTAGAGAAATATTTTAACATTTTTACCGAGGTTCTCATGCCCCCGAAATATCCTGACTCCCTCTACCGACTCCCAGGCTTTGTGCCTCAGGAAACGTACGGCACTTTGCAGAAATGCTGAGAGAAAGAAGAGAGTGCGGATTCTTGATTTGGGAGTTTCAAATTGGAAACCCACAGCTGAGTCGAAGGCAAGGACTTTTGCACTCCAAAAGCTCCGGAGAAAGCTATTGTCCTAACAGACTCACCCAGGAAATATATGTAGGCAAAGGAGAAGTGAAGGTCACGAGACACGGGGTGGTGAGTCTCCAGCGCGCCCTGAGGCAGGAGCTGGGAAGGCCCAGTGAAGGCCCCACGGGGATTCTGGGGGTTGAACGCCTTTCCAGGGGCAGCCAACAGGGTGATAAGGCTGCAGCCTGGGGCAGGTGGGTGGGGATTGGAGGCCCCCAGACCGAGGGAGCCTGTCGGCACTCCCACTGTGGGGCTCAACCAGGCTTTCCGAGCGTCCAAGAAAAGAACAGAAATAACACGGAAAAGATGGATCTGGCCAGGCCTTGCCGATGGAAGAAGAAAACGTGGCTTCCGCCTCGGCCGACAGGAGCCCAGGGGCTGGTGGGAACGGGGAGGGGGCGCAGGCACGAGACAACAGTAGCCAGGGACCAGGTCTCCCCGCAGCCGGTGGACCGGGGTTCAGAATCGATTGAGATTAAATTTCCAACACCTGCAGTCCAAATGGAGGCTTAAAAATATAGGCATAAATAAGAAACTTTTGACTTGGTCGCACGCCTGCCTGTGTGGCATTGTGTCACAGTTAGCGCGTATTACAGCACCCCCTTCGTAAATCACCTACTGTGTGCCAGCCACTGAGGGCGGCACATGGCATACCAGGCTCTTCATAAAACTTGCTGTACATATTCCTCCCAGTAACACTCCGGGTGGGGGAAGGGGCATATTATTCTCTCGTTTTTACAAATAAGAAAACCAAAGTCGAGATTTAAGGACCTCGCCCAAACCTCAGAGCTATTAAGAGGCAGGTCTCGGATTTCACCCAGGTCTTTCTCTCCACTGGGGCATAGCCAAGTAGCTCTCGCGTGAATAATGAACCTGGAACTTGGCGTCAGGGGTAGGAGAGGGAGGTGCGGAATGTCACGTCACACGGGGAGGCCTAGGGCCAGGCCCGTGCGTCCGGCCTCCACCACTGTGCTCACGTCTCCGGGATCGGCCATGGGCTTTCCACGGCCCCTCGTGCCACCTGCACATAAACGCTAACACACGCTAAGCCCCTTCTGGGGGTGGGACGTCGGGGTAGTGGGGAGCGGGCGGGCCTACAGCCTCCTGATGACCCCGCAAACGCCACCGGGAAGGACAGAGCCAACCAGAGTTTTGTTCGTGTTCTAAGAGAGCTCACAAATCCCTGCTCGACATGCAGTTAGGGGATTTACCATTTGCTCAGTGGGCTAGTGGCTTCCTGCGTGCCTTGACTTTAGGCCCCTCATCCTGTCGGGGGGAACGAAGGATGGGGAGGCAGCGGAGCTCTGACAGAGGGAGCAAAGGGGCCATTTCAAACTTGTGAATAAATAATCCTGTAAGTAACCGATTCGAGCTAGAAGGTGAGTTTCATCCTAAACGAGGTCGTTGAAACAGTCGTCGGCTTCCAGACGGCACAGCCTCCCCTCCCCTTCAGGTGGGCCTGGAATATCCTCCATGCGGGGATATCCCGGGCCCACCTGAAGGCTGCAACTCAGACTGCGGGGTTTCAATGCTTAATTGTCACGATACCTAACAGTAAATCCCTTATCTTCCAAATTAAATCCTCCTTTCTAAATCCTAAAACCAATATTTTAAATCCTTTTTCTCTTCTTCCATTCGCTACCCCTCAAAATCCATACCACATTGATTCTTCCTTCTCGATAATCCTCAAAAGTGTCCCTTCCCTGTTCCCTAGTCGGGCCCAGCATTCAAGTGTAGATCTCACCCTGCGACCATCAACCTGGCACCTGGCGTCTCTGGCCCGCCCCTCCCAGGTTTCCTGCTTCTGCATTCCTCTCCCTTTCCCTTTCTCTGTAGGGCCCGTTCTACCCTCCTCCATGACCACCAAGGCCCAGAGAAGCAACAAATACTTTGCCACATGCTTCTTCTGAGCCAAATTCCCTAGGATGGTTCATCTTTACAACCGCTGCACGCACACACACACACACACACACACACACACACACACACACACGCAGCCCGCCCTGGACCATGGATCCATTGTCAGTAAAGGAAATAAATGTCCCCCGTGACGCACTGAGTCTGGTAACTCCAGGGGCGTCTATTGAGCCCCTGCTCTGTGCCACACACACTCCGTGCGTGGTGCCAGGGCAGACAGTGGATTTTCCATGACTCTTCACGCTCGTCCACACGCACGCACACACGCACACACCCAGCAAGCCCCGCTGGGGAGGTGCCAGGCCTCCAAAGCGCCAGCCACTGCCCTGCATGCCTGCCTGAGCATGTCTGAACTGCAACTTCCAAATAGCCCAGTGTGTGGGGTGGGATGCCAGCCCCCTACCTGGAAGACCACTCTTCATGACGAGACAATGTGCGTTACGGAAGCTGATGGCTGTTCACAAATGAGTCTGTTAAGGGACGTGACAATACAAAATAATTAAACACGAGCTCCCATTGAACGTGCAGAAGATGTGAATATTCACAACAGCCCATCAACACCGGCTCAGGAAGATAACTTCCCTCCTCCTCTTCGCCTCCATCTCGCTGCGGACTCACGGCGGACTGTAGTTGCCAGATAACTTCCCCGTTTCCCCCACGAGACGATGAGTCCCTTGAAAGCAGCAACCGCTTCATTGACCGTTGAATCCTAGGATCTGGCACGGGGAGGAAGCGAGCCTTCGTGCAGGGCTGGTAGTAGATGGTGTGCTGGATCCTCAAAAATGTAAACAGAGAGTTTACCCTGTGATCCAACAATTCTGCTTCTGGGTGTTTTCCCCAGAAGAATTGGAAGCAGAGACATGAATAGATATCTGTGCACCCACATTCTTAGCAGCACTACGCACAATAGCCAGGAAGCAGAAATAATGCAAATGTCCGTCAACAAATGAAAGGATAAACAAAACGCGATCTCTACATACAATGGAATATTCTTCAGCCTTAGCCAGGAGGGAAATTCCGATTCATGCTACCATGCGGATGAACCTTAAAAACATTATGCCAAGTGAAATAAGCCAGACACAAATGGACGAATATCGTATGATTCCACTTACAGGAAGTAATACTGAGAATGGTCACATTTACAGAGACAGAATCCGTAATAGAGGCTACTGGAGGCTGGGGGGTGGGGGAGGGGGAGGAAATGAGGAGTTTTCACGGGTAGGGAGTTTCAATGTGAGCTGATGAAAATTTTCTGGAGATGAATAATGGCAATGGTCGCACAACAATGTGAATGTACTTAATGCTGCTGAAATATGCACTTAGAAATGGCTTAAGTGATCAATTTTATGCTTTGCGCATTTTGCTACAATAAAAAAGAATTCGAGAGTTCCCGAGGCCTTGATTTCCTTTGACACAGCAAATCTGAGGAGCATCCCGCCTCCTTTCTCTCCCAATGACAGCGCTGCCGTATGCTGTCTCGGGCACTTTCTCTGTTATCCACTGTTATCGTCACCTCTTCCAAACGCTTAATGAACGTGCGTCTTTCCCTGACACTTCTCAGTCATCTCCCAGACGTGCAGGAAGACTTGCCCGGGGTCGATGGGACCCTCAGAGGGGAACGTGGCATCTCTCGCTGTTCGGTTTGCCCCAGTCTCACTAATAAATCATTGCCTCCACTCGGGACGCTAAGTCTTCAGCCCTCGGTGTTTTTGAACACACGAAAAGCCCACCACAAATGAGAGGGATGGAGTGCCTGCCTTAGGTGGGCAGAGGGCTGCTGTGGATCCTCCGTGGGAAGCCTGCGAGTTTGCGGGAGGAAGAAGTGTCTGCTTCTGGCCCTCGGGAAAGCCTGCCATGTCTGACCAGCTCTCTCTGAGAGGTTCATGAGAGCAACAGGGTGGGCAGGGCAGGCAGAGAGGTGATGAGATACCCCTGGGGACCTTGGCCCAGCACTTCCTGTGTGCTGAATGCTGGACGCAGCTAATCATTTGAGACATTAACCGGTGTTCGCCAGTATTTCCGATGGCCATACTTTCTGCCGCTCGGGCAGATGAGAATTCTGCTTTAGCTTCCTCGGGGAATGCCTGACACAGCAGAACATGAGAGCAATAGTTTGAGGGCAGGGGGAAGAGTTTTAAGTTTCAAAAGCCTAGGGCTTAGGGCATAAACGACAGATTTGGAATAAAATGGGATCCAGTTTGTCCTGTTCCCACAAGCCTGAGGAAGTTCGCCCCAGCTGGAAAAGGGAAGACTCAGAACTCAGGACAGTCCAAGCCTCTGAGAAGGGCTCTGTCCCCTGCCCGCACCAGGTATCCCAAGGGAGCCCCAGGGTCCTTGTGCTAGGAGAGCCCAAAGATCCGGCAAGACCACAGGGTCCCCGCAGCCTGCAGAGGACAGGAGCAGTGGAGGAGACACCCCCAGCGGGATGTGGGGGCAGAAGGTCTTGGTCAGCTTCGTGAGTGTCCCGTGGCCGCAAAGAGACTGAGAAGCAATGACCACGCACGTGTGCCGGACCTGGCTGCAAGCAGCTAAAAGAGAGGCAGACCAGGGAAGGGTACGGCTACGACAGAGTTCCTAGGAGCCAGCCAACCGAACAAACGACTGGTCACCACGTTAAAACAAGAATGTCCTAGCGAGCGTGTGGGCAGGCGACCACCCAGAGCCAGACGCTCCCTCCCACTCCTGTGACGTGGTGCGAAGACCTTCCGCCCGCAGCCCAGAACTGGACCCCCGTGCCCGGAGAGGGAGGGAGATCCGATTCGGATTAAGCTGCCACCTCTCGGCGTGACAGAGGTCCAAATTAGGAATTCCGCGGAGACAGAGGACACGAAGCAAGCCACGTTCCTTAAGAAGATGAGTTTACGGTATGCGTTTGTACCTGCTACGTATTAGTGTATGTGTTGCTATTAATTAAGATCCAGTGGAGTCATATTTTACTCAAGGGTTAAATTCTCAAGCTGGCCCGTGAAGGGAAAACCAAGTAGATAGTTTGCCGTTGAACGACATGCGGCCTCGGGTACTCCTTCTGTTATTAACTGTTACGTCCACCTCTTCCATATAACTTTTGACTCCCAAAAACTCAACTACTTACAACCTGCTGCTGACCGGAAACAGTCTATTAACACGTATTTTATAAATTATATGTACTATATAGTGCATTCTTACAATAATGGAAGAGAGACAAAAGAAGTGTTATTAAGAAAATCACAAGAAAGAGAAACTACATTTATAGTGCTGCATGTATTTATTTTGGAAAAAGATCTGCCCGTAAGTGGACCCATGCAGCTCAGGGCCGTGTGGGGGTCAAGGGTTAACTGTGTATTCACAAGTACCCTTGACGCCTCTTGACTTATTCATTATTCAACACATTCGAAGCAGCCAGCTTTGAAACAGATTGTGGGTTCGTATTTTCCAGATGAGCACCGAATATAGTAATTGGCTTTTGTTTAGAAGCATGTTGTGCCAAAAAATAAAAAAAAAAAAAACAAGTATTTTATTTTCAAATGCTAAAATCACACATATGCTATGTTTGTATCACACAAATTGAACCAAGATGGAGGGAAGGGCGTGCTGGAAGGAAAATCTCACCCACACCTTAAGTGATCATTTACTGCTGCTCAGAAAACCTCACGAGGAATTCACGTGCGTCATCTCCACGAGTGCTTTGTGTGGGCTGCCACCCTCAAGCCGAACTTACCTAGCAGTGGGGCCTGTGTGAAAAGAATATTCTGGAAACTATATATCAGCCATCACTTCATACCGGCCTGAGGCAGACTTGGTATTTCCTCACATTTACCAAAAGCTTAGTCAGACGTGTTTTCCAGAAGGTTCTGCAGGTGCGTCGGAAGGAGCGTTTACATCACTGCAATGCACAGTGTCCGCCTCAGGCCTCTGCTGCCGGGCCTCCTTTCCCTCACCCCGTCCCTGCCCAGCATTCCTGCTTAGCTCCCGGCCTCTTTGTTCCTGTTTTTTTACTTACCACATTTCCCAGTTCTCCTCCTTTTGCATACAGACTTTATCCATTCCAGTTTACCTCCCCCTGATCATCAATCTGTTCAGCAAAAGGGCCCCGCCACCCACCAGATTACGTAAAGGATTACGGGTAACCGTTTTCCCCTGCTACCTGTCTGTTACACGTTAGCTCATGATGAATGCGACCTGCATCTAATTCACCACCTTAACAGCTACTACTGATTAACAAGCTAAATATGCTAGAAACTTCATATGTGTTATCCCAATTACTTCAATTCACAGCCAGGGGATCTTGGGGTCAGAGAGGTGAAAGCCACATGTGACCAAAGACATGGAGCTCAAACTAAAGTCCCAAGGTTGACTCAGCACCCTATGCAACCTTTGGCCTGGGAAGTCAAACGGATTTACTGCCGGAACTTCCCTTTGTCCAAGGAAGCCAAATACCAGATTTCTTTGTCCAAGAAGCCAAATACCTGATTTGTCCAGGCAGCCACATTTGAGCGTCAGGTAACAGAGGACACAGTTCTGATTCCCCAGGATCATGGTGCCAAGGAAATTAGTGTGACGAAGATGGCTGGCCAGCTGATCCCACCTCGCGGACGACCTTCCAGTTAGGGACAGCCATGCGACCCAATTCCGACCACTGAGATATAAATGGAGGTTCCAGGAAACCTTTCAAAAGGAATAGACTGGCCGGCCCTTCCCCCTTCTCCCCGCCTGAAGCCCAGGTGTCACACCGGGAGGTGCAGCAGCCATCTTGCGCCCACACTGACAAAAGCCACCCACGAAGACGACCCAATGAAAAGATGGAAAGAGCCCCGACAACATGGTCGAGATGCGTTTCAGCCGCGGACCGCCCACCCCTGGGCCGCTCTTCATGGGAGAAAGATAAACCCCTTATTTTCTAAGGCCACTGTCAGCAAGGCTTTCTGTAAGCTGCAGGCAGACGCCTTCTTAACTCATGCAATCACCTTCTGTGCCTGTATCTTTATAGCTGAACAGTCACGGGACGCACCTCACCGGCACTCACTAGCCAACGACTAACGGCGGGTCCGGCCTGCCCAAACACGGGTCTGAGTCTTCCCGCCTCAGATTCACGGCAGCAAAAACTTCCCTGGGGCACAGAATGAAACTTATTTAGTAAATACTATACCTCAATGCAGGCTGTGTTCTCACAGAGCATGTCGTTAAAAGGACTGAAATGATGATATGCTCATAGGGAAAGTTATTTTCACATTTCCATAAATTTTGTTCTTAATAGCCAGATCCCCTTGGGTAAATGGTGTCTCTCCTTGGTCTCGGGGGGCTCCTGAGGCACCAAGAGCTCTGAATAGCGGAGTTAAGATCAGAAAGAGAAATTCTGCCATGTCACTTTGAAACAAAACCACTAAATGGACTCCCTAATGAGTCTGGGCTGGGAGTTTTGAACATCTAAAAACCAAAGGAGACACCAAGTCTGCCAAAAAGAAACCGACGGGTTGACAGGTCGGCGGCTGGTGTTCGCCTCACGTGGCATGTCGGTGACGACGTAAACAGGAACGACGCTGGCCGGAGGTGGATTTCGCCGGATTCACACCGTCCCCGAAGGGCATAGACGAGTCCCGAGCCTCTCTGGGCACCGCCGCCGCCCAGACCCAGGCGGAGGCACGGGACTCGCCGCCTCAGGTTTAGACGCATCAGACATGCAGACATTAACCCTATTCACAACATTTGCTCACAGCATACGGCCGAGAACCTTTCTAGCAAATCACTTGAGATAAGCTGTCTGGCCCCAAATAAAAGATGTTTGCCAATCTCTTGGTAAGGCAGAAGATGAGCTCTTTATCAAAAGCATATTAGCATATTTTGCCTCATTAATAACTTCACTGCAGCATTAATTTGCCTAATTATCGCATTTGGAATTCAACGTGGGATCTAATTAATTCAAAACGCGAAAAACAAATCCGGAATTACGAGGCACACCGACATGCTCCCGCTTCGGCGCCCGCTTTCCTTTGTGCGTGTGTTCGTGCAAGCACGTGTGTGCGCGCACACGCCTGTGTGTGTTCTCGGGGAGAGCCTATTCTCTACTCTGCCCCATGTGATAACAATTCGTTATTTTAATAAAACGTTTTCTTCTAACGAAATTAGAAGAAATTTCTAAAATTTCTAAGTGACCGTTGGCGCCCTCACACTCATTCCGTTTGCTTTCCTCTTTTTCCACAGCCCTTTCTTAAGGTCCTCGGGAATATACACTTCGAGAGCAAAGAGATCATGACTTCTTGGCTTAAAGAACTGTATCACCTCCTTTCTTTACCAGCCAAGGCCTTCAGCACTAAGTAAACTAACTGTATTTGTCTGCATTTTCTCCTCCAGGGACAGTCCTCTGAACCAGTTTTCAAGAGTCCAGAGTAAACATTAGTCCAACGCTATCAAAAATAAAAAGCCAAGCATCTCTGCCAAACCTTCCGCATAGGCTGAGTTTTTTTTAAAAAACCGAACCCAGGAGACTTTAGTTCAGGGCTCAGAACAACAGCTTTAGACTCGGCAATAATGTTCTCTCCATTCACACCCCTGGCCTCTAACATCCGGCAAGAATATCTGGTTATAACAATAGACCATATGCTGCCATTGTGCTGGGCTTAGAGCTACATGACATTACAGTGAGGAAAACTAGTTGTTTAAGCAAATGGTCTCTCTGCTATGCTGGCTTTGGGGCTATTTTTAAAGTATCGTTAAAGTTGTGGCTAAGAGCAGTCCGATCAGGTCAATGTTCTTGAGAAATTCAGATTTTAAAAGGTGCTGTTAACCACCCGGTGGGAAATGCAGCTCCGGCGACTGATGTAAAACGTGGAGCCTGCCGACTCCTCCGGGTAATTCATTCTAACTCAAAGAGCAGCTATTTATAGATGATGAGGCATCGCCTGCCATAGGTCAGGTCCCCACCGAAGACACCCTGCTTCCCTTGGCCGATAATTTCGTACACAAATGCGTTTTTCAAATACTCATAAGCTATATGCCTAGCGTTTTTGTTTCCTCTCTACCCAGACTCATGACCAAGAATAGTCCAATCCAACAGCTCACCCAGGGATGTCAGCAACGACCAAGGAAAAACCGTAGTCTCCGCGTGAGTTGAGTCTTTCTCTCATGTCCACATACCCTTGAACCCTCTGAGACCACTTCCGACCTGCCAAAAATGAACAGCCTTAAAAATCAGTCTGGCAGACTTTCACCTCGCAGGATCCTGGGGTAGGAGGAAGACCCATCAAGGTCTTGAAACCTTATCTTGCTATCTTAGGATCAGGTGTTGATAACACATTTCAAGCCTTTGGGGAAAACGTGAGTTAATACACCTTCGACAAAAGAATTACCCTGTTTGGAGCCAACCTATGAAACAAGTTGGTCAACCCTGTCCGATCCCAGAACCGGAAGACTGGCCACTTGAGCGCTGACCACTGCAGTGCCAGGGTCTGCCCTATGTCAGGGGCAGGCCGGACTGCCACTCTTAGCCCGCTGCCAGACACAGGCTCTGGCTAAATCACCAGTAAAAGGAGAGAAAATACATTAAATGCTCCCATGATCCTCCGAAAATAGGCATGAATCTGCATCGTAAAGCTGCCATGCCATCAGGAGAGATTTATTGTTTATTTGGGAGACACGGAGGCCCAGGATAACAGGGCTCTGAGGTGAGGTAGCATAAGGAAGGGGCTGCGCAAGCCGCCTGGCCCACTCCCGCCTCTGGCTCGTCCCTTCCTGGAGCCCAAGAAGCGGTGAGCCCAGGAGGCATGCGTTTTTTTTTTTTTTTTAAGGGGGGGGGCATTTTTTAATCCTTCATGCTCAATAAAGACTATGTAGACATAAAATCCCTCATTTAAATGGCTGCAGTTTTAATATGAAATGTATTCTACAGGAAAAAGATTTTATTACCATGAAATGCTTGCTGCAATCCAACAGCGGTGGAGACTGACCTTGGTTCTGAATCTCCTGCCTTTTTCTCTCTTTTATTATCCCGACTGTTACTTACCGAACATACTTTCATTATTTCCCTTCTTTTTTTTTTTTTTGGAGAAATAATAATTTTCCGTAGAAGGTTAGAAAGTGTGCATTGTTTTCTCGAGACTGTTTTCTACAGACTGTTTTGCAAAGAAATGCTTGTACAAGAGGAAAGTGGAGACTCTGGAGACCAAAGAAATGCAATCTTGGAAAATAATAGCGGAAACTGGTTTTCCTTGGTCCTGCAGACTCAATCTGAAGGGAAAAGAGGAAATTCAGAGAGCGAGTAGTAAAGCAAGAGGAAGGTGGAAGATGAAAAAATAGCCCTTCTAAGAAGTTATAAATAGGAAATCCTTCGGGGAAAGAAAAAGGAGACAAAAACCATTATCCTCCTGGTAAAAAGTCATTAATGGAGCAAAACCAAAACATTGACTACAACGGCATGAAAGTGATGTATGCCCGTATCAGTCAAGGTCTCAGAAGGTGACCAGTGACACACTCAGGTGGAGCAGCACAACTGCCTTAACACAGGGGCTAATTTACGAAAGTGTGGCAGTGTTGAAGAGAGGACCAGGGCCGAGCAGGGTACCCAGGGGCCAACGCCAGTGGAGAGCTGTTTCCTAATGTCTCCAGGCCCCCGGCCTGAGGGGCCGGGGAAGGGAGCGGTTATTAAAGCCCAGAGAGGTGAGGCGCATGGAGAGAGTCATAGCCGCCAGTAGGGAACCCAATGGAGAGAAAACGGGGGGAACAAACAGCTCAATCTCACTTCCCACCCGCCTGCCCTCCGATGGCCTGTTTGTGTCTCGCATCGGCCAGACCCAGCTGCTAGCCATAGGACAAGAGCACCAGTCAGGACAGGGCAGTGTGCAGGGTTGGGAGCAGAGTGGAGAGCGTGTCTGAAGAGACTAACAGTAGGTATCGCCATATGGCGGCCTAGGAGTTCAAACAAATAAGAAGAAAGTAAAAAGCTCAGTCGCATCAGAACATCACAGTAAGAACGGTGAATTCGCATAAACCTCTGGGCTCAGACAGCTCTACATTCCCACAAGGCCCAGCTTCATCAACAACTGTGTGATGCTGCAATCTCACACGCCGAGCCTCAGTTTCCTCCCCTGTAAATGGGGGTCGTCCCATACACCTACACAAAGCAAGACAGAGCCGAGCGTGGGACGGCTGTCGGCGTAGCTGCTTCCTCGCTCCTTCCTCTTTTCCTCCCTCCTGGGGCTGTTGCTTGGAAGACAGAGGAGATCGAGTCACGTGTGCCTGTGGGTGTAGACAGACACAGCGCCCACCGGAGGGCTCAAGGACATGTCACCCCACTATTAGGGCCTGCGATTTCACCCAGCAACCTGCAGCCAGAGAATGAGCCAGGCGTGGCCACAGCCGAAGCTTTCCACATCCTCTCCTGCACTGGGCACTCTCCAAGGACACTAGTTACCTGGAGGGTCACTGCTGGGCAGGTCACACGGCCAGACGACAGCGGGGCTGACAGACCAGCTTCCTCCTCCTGGACCCAATTTCCCTTTGATTCCCCTTGAATCAGAAACAAGAGAGCCCTGTAACTGACAGGGTTGCACAAATCCCTTCTAAGAACCAAACGTGAGGCTCTTTTTTGAAGAACAATGCCAGTCTGTTTCCTTTTGTCTTCTGAGACGCCACCTCTCATTCCTAAGGGCCACTGTCCCCAGCACAAAGAAGCCAGCACTCCGGTTTTCCTGAGCCAGGAGGAAAGACACTTTACGGCTCTCCTGCACTAAAATGTAATAACTTTCTCCACACGGCTGCACAAAGGATTTCTCTGGGAACAAGAGGACAAGTTTCACAGTTGCATAAATATAAACTAAAGTAGAAATCCATCTTTGCGTCTGCGGGCACCGTCCACAGTCCCATTTTTCAAGAGTCTCAAGGTCATTCTTCACGAAGTGCGCTTTCAGCGCAGCTTTAAAGTTAAGCTAGCTTAATAATTCATGACATCACACCCATTAAAATAGGAGTATTTTCTACCAAAGGAAACAGCCTATTGTTTTATTTTTTCCCCCTTTCACGATGAAAGAGGCCCAGCCGAGCCCCTGCATAGTGTGGTGTGATAGTAACTGATAATGTTTCAGAGAGGGGCCCTCCGTCTCGCCTGCGCCACACAAGACCAGTTTTATCATGAAAAGCCGGCGCCATATGCCGGAGGAGACAGGTTAAGCCTCTTAAATGTTCCTGACGACAATGAGTTTTCATTTGTAAAAAGTAAACATCTGCCTCTTGGGGAAATAATCCACAAAACAAAGGAGATGGTTATTTGTTTGCGTGATTTATTGTGTCAGCATGAGAGGCTGGGGAGCTTCGGATGTCCATGACATGTCAAAATACAAATAGTTTCTTAAACACTAAAAAAATATTGTGAAACCTTCTTTTAAAGGCATCAAGGGAGAATGCCGCATGCTCTCCAGACAAACAGGGAGGAGCTGATCATTTCAAAGATTAGAAAGGGGAAGGCCAGGCTCCATCAGGGGGCTCCGCCTCGCCTGGCCATGAATCTTGGGAAAATATTTTTAACATCTCTGGGCCATATTTTCCACCTCCGTAAATCAGTATATCTTAAGGTGGCGTGTGTACAGGTGACAACGATCTTTTGCGTGTCCCCTGGGAAAAGCCAGGCTGTAGTTATTGCCAGCGTGCCTGGGAAGAAAGAAAGATAGTAGCACCCGTCATTGACCCCTATGGTTTGCAAAATTCTTCTAGACTTTTTTTTTTAAATATGTCACTCCTTATGGGTGTAAGCAGGTAGATTTAGCCTTACTTAAAAATGAGAAAATTGAGATTCAGAGAAAGGCTAGATTATGCATAGGTAGCAAGACCGGTATGAAAACTCAAGCCAGGGCGAGAGAAAGAGTAAAGGAAGTCCACTCCTTCCGCGGGCCTCACGGTTCCTGGACGAACGTGGAGCGTGGCTCTTGTGACTTTCGCTACTGCTCTGTTCACGAGTCTGTCACCCCCTCCCAGGCTGCGGATCCCTGAGGGAGGACTCGGGTCTTGACTCCCTCTGAACTCTCAAGCAATCCCTAACACAGAACTGGGCACAGAGCAGGCATCGAAAAGGATTTGTCGGATGAATGAGAAAAGAAAGTGGAAAGTGAGAGGAAACTGAGTCCTTTTCTCCTTCCTTCCTCCCTTTTTCTTCCTTCCCTCCTTCCCTCCTTCCCTCCTTCTTTCCTTCCTTCCTTCCTTCCTTCCTTCCTTCCTTCCTTCCTTCCTTCCTTCCTTCCTTCCCTCCTTCCCTCCTTCCTTCCTTCCTTTCTTTCTTTCTTCCTTTTTTTCTTTTCTTTCTCTTATGTTGTAGAAAAGGCCGTCTACTTGTCCTGAAACCCCTTAGGCTGTGGAAACGGGCCCTTCTCTTGGGCTCAATTACGGGAGCCCACAATTAGCTGGAAGGAAGCGGGTGAGAGCAAGCAAGATTCGGGGAGGCCCCAGGCACATACAGCTGGCCGGGGAGGCAGTGCGGAAAGGGGGCGGGGCGTACAGCAAAATGCCTCCAGAAACCACTCCGGGAACCGCTCAGGGAGACGTGCGCCAGGGTCTGGCCAAACGTGCTGAGCGCCGTCCGGGCCCGACCACGCAGGGCTTTCTCGGCGAAGAGAAGCAGCCAGCACCGAACCTGCCGCTGCGTGAGTGAGCGGGGTAGACACCGCGGCCTCGGGGCATGTGACTCACAGCTGGAAGCCTCTAATCAAATATGGCCTGCACTTCACAACTCTAAAGGAGCAGAATGACCTGACTTGAGCAAACCATTTTTTTTAGAGGCTTTTCTTTTTTTTTTTTTTTTTGCATAAAAGCCTGTTTTGGACCTTAACAAATGGCCACCGGCTTACCCCTTGTCTCCTTGAACTATTCCGAACTTCACCCACAGTGTGGCTGACATCTCCCAGCTTTACAATCCTGCTCATACTGTTTATTTGTTTGTTTGTTTTTGATTTTTTAATTTGAAGGCCTCAAATACATACGAAAGTAGAAAACCTCATATAATATACTCTCATGTACTCATAACACAGCCTCGACAATTACCATGTCCCGGTGAGTCCTGTCTCACCTCTACCCCTAGCCTTTCCCTACCCCTCGTCCCTACATTTGATTATTTTGAATCAAATCCCAGACCTTATATCATTTCATCCATAAATATTTCAGTATTTATCTCCAGAGATAAGGACTCTTTTTTTTTAAAGCATTTCTGGCACCATGTTTAGCCTTCTTCTTCATTCTTCACATCCAATTTATCAATAACTCACAGTAGTTCCTTTCACATCATGGTATTTCCCTTTCTTTTGTCTCTCTGCGAACCTCATCCTGACCTTAGTTCTCAGCACAGAAGACGGAACAGCCTCCTACTCGGGCTCTTGATTCTAAGTCCTCACCTCCGCAAGCCACCTTGTCTTAAGCAGACTTTGTCATTGTCCCTCAGTGCCCTCCCTTTATCCCTTGTTTAGAGATCCGTGGTGGGGGCTTCGCTCGCCTGTAACTAGCACTAGACTCGTCCTCCTGCCAAAACAACTTAAAACTGGACAAAATATGAGGTAACTGTTTTTACAGATCACATTCAAAATCACAGAACCAATTTCTTGAGAGAAGGGAACAGTCCCTCAGCTGGTGGCAGTAAGCTGGAGACCAAGCAGAACACAGAGGGCCCGGTGAGCTGAGGAAGCAGAGCTCAGAGTTTGGGCAAGTGGGGTGGGTGGATTCTGTGAGGCGGGGCACAAAAGTTGGGCGAGCTGTGCAGAGGGGTCCTCGGACGTCCATGTAGAGATCTCTGCAAGGGGTTAGCCAAGTTCTGACCTGTACATGTGTAGAGAGAGGTTCGATAAGACATATCAGAATTAGCCTATTCTGGGATTGAGAGTAGAACAGAAATACTAGAGCTTAAAAAGCATTGCGGGACGTCATCAGCAGGAGTGGAGAGACCTCCGTCGCACCTGTGCACAGCCCAGGCACCCAGCTGAGACACCGGAAACACTACCTCAGGCCTAAGAATCCTGCCCCAGAGGAAGGCTTGCAATAAGACCTACCTACCAAAGTCTAAAACTAAACCTAGACAAGATTGCAATACTCAAAAAACAGAGATTGGAGATTGGGTCTAATGAGTTGAAAGGGCT
Source organism: Rousettus aegyptiacus (assembly GCF_014176215.1). NCBI lineage: Eukaryota > Metazoa > Chordata > Mammalia > Chiroptera > Pteropodidae > Rousettus > Rousettus aegyptiacus. Next base: position 89,443,463 of record NW_023416286.1, read on the forward strand.
TGGAGACCATGTTGGGATTTTCACAGATACTCCCCAAGAAAACATGAAACCGAGCCTACACAAGCCTATACAAGCCTACACAGTAGCTACTAAACCAAAAATCAGCAGAAGAATATCACAAAATCCAGGCTTCACACTGATTCACCCACAACATCCTGCACACAATCAAAATTACTAGACACACACATACACACACACACACACACACACACACACAGTAAAATATGATGCATAGCTAAGAAAAAAACCTGGAGATGTTCTGTATACGTAATTTATCAAAGAAGCTATTATAAGTATATTCAAAAACTTCAAGGAAGATATGTCCAAATCCTAAAGGAAAACACAGTTTTAATAAATGAAAAGATATAGGATCTCAGCAGGGAAAAATGGAAACCATTAAAAAATAGAAACTCGAGAACCGAAAAGTATAATAACTGAAATGAAAAATTCACTGCACAGCTTTTGGCGAATTGAGAAAACTTCAGTGAACCTGAAGACAAACAATAGAAATTATCCGATGTGAAGAAGAAAGAGGAAAAAAGATTGAATCCGAATGAACAGGGCCTCGAAGATCTAAGGACGGTATTAAACAGTCTACCGTGTGCGTAATTGGGGTCCCACAAGGAAAAGAAGGTGCTAATGGGGCAGGAAAATCATTGGAGGAAATGTCAGGAGCTCCGCTGAGCTTGGGAGGGAGGCTCGGGCCCCAGGTGTTGGAGCGGCAGAAGAAAGCAACGTGCGAAAATGAAAGAGTTAAGCCTTTAATCATTTCCCGTGATGGCAGAAGCAGGAAGCTGAAACTGACAGACCTCAGTTTTATTTTTCCCTATGAAACGGTCCACCAGCTGAGAGTCAGGTGGATCAGAGCAGACATGGAGGTCATCTCACAGTCGAGAGAGCCCCACACGACAGATTCGAGCAGTCTGTGACGTACCTTGGAATCAGGGGAAGGGCGAGGGGAAGGTCTCGGAGTGGAAAAGAACTGGGCGCTGAGTCAGAGCAGGGCCTGGTGTCTTCGGGTTTTCCCCCTCTTCCTCCCCTCCGAGGAGGCCTCAGCAGAGGCACCTGCGGAAGCGAGCAGCACGGATCTCCAGGTTCGCAGCAGGCAATGAGAACTAGAAAGTGGGGAGTGGGGGGCAATAAGGGTGTTGGCTCTGACGCCTGGTAGCTACAGGGTCACGTAGGAAATGCTGATGGAGCGACCTCTGGGGTTTACTAAGGATTCCTAAGAAGACTTGAGACCCAGAAAGACTATCTCATGATGAAATCAAAGGCCGCGATTTGAATTTTGGAGTAGAAATCTCTACCACCACCGGCTCAAGTCACACATCCAGGCAACAACTTACCAGCCTGGCGTAGGTGTCCGGGCCTGATTCCAGCTCTCGATTCGCCACAATCTTCGGTTTCCCGCAACCTCCTTTTCACTGTACTATCCAAGATAAGAAAGAACGTGTTTTTTTATATTCTGCTACATATTGTTATGTATTCTCTTGCATGTTATTTACATCCTGAGTTACGGTTCTTATCATGTGTTATAACTATGCTAGGGTACAGTATGTTATCCTTTAATCTATTGTATATGATTGTATCAACTGTTGTAAATCGCAGCATCTTTTGTTACAGGCCTGGGGAAACGGGCCTCTAACAGAAAATGAGCAGAGAATGCAGCAGTCCCGAGAGGCAGAGCAGTGAAAAGGGGCCTAGAGGACCGTAATCGATTCTTAGAAGCTGAGCTCTTTAGCCAGTCGGTGTAAATTAAAAGGAATAGTGTTACCGTGATTAGCAGGCATTAAACTCAAAACTTGAACCGAAATAAACGGACGTGCTCGCCAAGCACCTAGAAGCAGGGCGTAGAACTGTGATTTTCGGGGCCTGGAGGGAGGAGGCAGGGAAGGGGTGCCGATCACGGGGTTCAAAGTGCCCGTCGGGCAGGACGAGTAAGTTCTGAATAATCTCGGGGCCCGTGGCTAACAGTACTGTGCTGTAGTCTTAAAAATTCGCCGAGGGGATAAACTGTATATTCGGTGCTCTTAACACAAAGGGGAAACAACAAAACAAGAACGTCAACAACGACAAAAAAAAAAGGGATGAGAGGAAACGTGGAAATGATGGATGTTCGTGATACAAGATCGTGGTGATGGCTTCGCAGGTGTCTCCCCATCTCCCAGCACATCAAGTGGTATACGTTCACCATCCGTGCTTTCTGCGTGTCAATCATACCCCAAGAAAAAGCTGTAAAAAAAAAAAAGAAGAAGAAGAAGAGTAGGAGTAAAAGATAAGAAGAATTGAAATGAATGAATGAATGAAGACTTCGCAATTGCCATGCATGCATCTGTCGGTCGACTTTGTCTGCGTCTACCTCCCTCCCTCGCGCATCTACCTTACTCTTCCTCCCCCGCTGCCTTTCTCCATCCTTCCTTCACTACCTTACCAGCCTCTTTCTTGCCATTCTCATAGATCTCCTAAATCATTTCTCGGAGTGCTCTATAAGCTTTAACTCTACCCTCCTTTGGAGCCAGGCATTGTTTCTTAGAGCCTGTCAGGCCCGAGTTTAAAATGTGACTTTTTCCATAGAAACCATTACCTCCCACAAATATAAATCTGCCATCATGAAATAAAGATGTAGGTTTTAATCCTGCCGGGGTTTTCTTTTCTGACTACTTTGTAATTTGAGTGAATTCCAAATAACAAGATACGGATGCCTTGATATATTTGTTGTTCTGACAGCCTAGAGAGCTACGAACATTTAATAAACAGCCCACTTCGCTTTGTCCCCAGCTGTCAGGACACCAGTTAAAATAATTTCTGGTGGCCTGAACCTACTATCACTCCAGGCCTCAAGCCCAGACCTTGGCAAACCAGACAGCAGAGCGGGCGGTTTACCACTCTCACGCTTTTAAAGCTTTCTTCTCGAGATATTGCTTGACCGGATTTTCTTTTTGCTAGAGAGCGCGAGATCAGCGTCGAGGCATCTGACGATGGCCTGTCTTCGGCGTCCCCAGGTGTCTGGAGAATTGATTGGGCATCTTCTCCTGGTCCCCGTTTTCCAGCGCTTTCTCTCACTGCCTCGGCCTTCCCCTCATTCTCAGCATGGAGGAAGGCTGGGGTGGGGAGAGAGGGCAGCCAAGTACATCCTTCCTAAGCCACGCCTCGTCCTGTTTCTTTCCTGCGCAGCGTGTGTACACCCACCTCCAGCTCAGTTTTAGCTTTTGGTCAATAATTCCCTCAAACATTTACAGAGGGTCTTCTGCTGCACCGGCATTGGGCAGCAGCAAATCAAAGCTGACAATCAAATGGGGGGCGGGGCAGACATTAAACAACTAATTGTTCGATTCGTGATGTAGTTGCGGCCGTGAGCGCATGCGCGCGATGGCCCGCCCTGCGCGCTTCCACGACGAAGCGACTTTGAGTTGAGCAGAAATGAAGCCGCAAAGTGGCTAGAGGAGGAGACGGAGGGAATTGGAGGGGCAGGCCAAGAGATGGACAGGCACGTGGCCCTTGGTGACCCCAAAAAATGAGGCTCCGGGGGTGTCTGGGGTCCAGGGAGCAAGGGGAAAGTGCCAAGCGACGACCGCGGTGAGCAGGCAGGGGCCACCGGCCGGGCGGCCGTCTGGGGCCCTATCTGGAGTAATGGAACCCACAGGATTCGCAGTCATCCATTCCAACAACTTCGAAGTCAGTTCTGTACACAAGGAAAACAACGTCGCAGACCCCGAGACCTTACCTGATTCCCAACGCCATGGACAGTTTGTTTTGGGGACGCCAACCCCTCCCGCAGCTGCAGCTGAGGCTCCCCGCCCCGCCCAGGGCGGTTCGCGGTGCCCCGCACTCACTGAGACAGCGTCGTCCACTGCAGCACCGCTGAACAGGCTGGGTCGGGTCCCACTCCGGCCAGGCAAGAGCCTACGCCTTCAACACAGCATCAGCATCACCTCTCGGCAAGTCTGGACGTCCAGGGCGCAGCAGGGCGAATAGAGCCAGGAATGCAGAGTCCGGCACTGCATGCTGGAAATTCGCTAAGAGAGCAGCTCCAGGTGCGCTCAGCACAGGACAGAAAGGTAACTATGTGAGACGATGGCATGTAAATTAGCTCGACTAGTCATCATTTCACTGCGGATGTGTCTACCAAATCGTCGTGCAGCAACGCCTCAAAATTTTTTATTTCTTTAATTAAATTAAATTTTAAAAGCAGGTAAATGACGGGCAGACGGGGCACTGGACAGTCTCGCTGCTCGGAGGAGCATCACCCCAAAGGGACCGTTCACTGGGCATCAGGCCGAGAGGTGACAGGTGGTCCCTGAACAGCGACCTGGAACAGGCCGCCTTGCGGGGCAAAGAGGCTGTGGGTTCGCCATCTCGCTTTCCACCGGATCCTATGGCCCCTCCTCTCCCTAGCCCGTAGTGTCCATGTGGGATGGTCAGATGTCTGCCACGCACCCCTCAGATCCACCCCCCACCCTCCTCCGCCCAGAAGGGGGACCCGCGCGCCCCTTGCCCTCCGGTTTCCAGCGGCAGTCGGCCCCCAGCAAGGACCAGCGGGAAAGAAGAAAGTGAGAGCGGGCACGTAGGACTTCCGCTGGCTCGAGCCGGTTACCGCAGACTGACTGAGGGCCATGCAGCTGCCCTCACTGCCCAGTACCTGCTCCTCCTCTGGCCCTCGGGCCCCTGGCATGGCTAACCCCTCGGACGCAGCACTGTCCCTGCTCACCCTCCCTACCTTCTACCCCCACTTTATAAACAGCACCTTCATGCAACTCCCCAGAGGGTGCCGAGCTTCCTTCCCGCACCCCGACCCATGCAGCACCAGACAGTGAGCGGAGGAACGGTCGGCGTCCCTGGCGACTGACCCGCGCAGGTCCTCGAACAAGCTGCGGGAATCTGGTAAAGGGCACAGTAAGGAGAGACACGTGGGTGATGCTTGCTGCTCCCCTCCCCTAAGAGGCGCTTCCGGATCCGCCTCCCCTCACCTGCAGCCACACCTGTCTCTTCGCCGCAGCCCGAACACAGAGGCACGACCCACCACGAGCTTTACAATTCCTGCTCCTTCAGTCTGTCGTATTCTTTCCCCGGAAATCCACGTGGCCTGCTCCCTCGCCAGCTGCAAATCTTTTCCTCGAATGCCACCTTTTCAATTAGACTCTTTAAGAATTTATTTCGTTTATCGATCACACACACACCCACACACACACACACCCTCACACAAATGCTCTGCGATATGCTCCATGAAAGGAAGGGGGTTTTGTCTGTGTTGCTCCCAGTTATATCCCCAATCACCAGAGCGGACCCTCGCATGCTATTTGTTTAATGAACTCCTAGTTCCAGAGAGAGCTGTGTAGGAGGGAACCCCACTCCGGTGACCACTTTGGTCCCAAGACTTCTGATCAGTCCTCATATATAGCCACTTCCTGCCGACTCCCAGCCGCAGGAAGTGTCCATGCCTCACCCACAGCTGTCCGCAGAGCAGAGAAGCTCCACGAGTCAGCCAGACGAATCACATCTGGTTGGGCTGCATTCATGGGGAGCCGATACATCGCTCTTTCCTGTCTCCATTCCAGAAACCGAGGAACGCATCGGAACAATAAAGCTTGCCTTCATCTGGGAAGATGAGCGATTGATCCCAGAGTGAGATCTAACTTCGGGCGGATGTATTCATTCACACTCCATTCATTTTGAGAGCTTCTGCTACATGCCCGGCTTCGCGCCAGGAGCTGAGAAAGCAAAGATGAATAAAGTATGGTCCTTTCCCTCTGGACGCTCCGACACACCACGCTGGACTTCTGCGGGGGGAAAGATGTCTGCACTGCAGAATCGACACGCTCGACTTCGCAGCACCTGGCAGGTGACGTCACCAACACACGGACAAACTTCCCGCGCCCAGGGAAGCCAGGCCTTGACCCTCAGTCAAGGGGCTCTGAGAAGTCAGAGGCATGGTCCCTGCCAACATCAGAGACCCAGAGAGAGAAAGCCCAACGTCAAGGTGTGTTAGCGCCGCATCCTGGGACGGCCAGGACCGCCAACTCCCCAAGGCGGGGACAGGACCAAAATCATTCCTCGGGCACAGACCCCTGCTGAGTCCTTGGCAAAGAAATAGTTGCTGAGTGAGGGAATAAGTGAATGAGTGAGAAAAAATAAAGGAGCTAAAGGTAATAGCGGATGAAAGTCACAGTGTGTGTGTGTGATCTTCCATCCCTCCTAAACTCGAACGTCCGAGGCGCCGGGGCCCACCGGTCTTCCGATGTCCACTTGAACTCGTGGGTTGGAGGTCAGAGTCAAAAGAGAGGTTCGACATTAGGAGAATCACTTCCACGGTAAAGGTTAGAAACAGAGAACAAATCCGTTAATTTCGTTCAGAATTAGTGTTTGGACTCCCGGGCATCAGCTAAACATTGATTATTCGTTAGATAATGCAATTGCTCTCAAGGAAAGGCACGGCGAGAGCCCCGGACGGCTTGCCATCGCGGCATTGGCTGTCTGTGCCCTGAATTCAGGCGTGTGTGCTGTGGTTTCTCAGGGATGAAGCCAGGCCCGGCTCGTTAAGATCGTCATCGCACAGGCCCAGAGCATCGCTCTTTTCACACGCTTGCCATTAAATTTCAGTAGCTGTCTCCACGAAATTAGGTTCCAAAAACCAAAATCAAGGATGCAGGCTCCAGGAAGGCCGAGGAGTGAAGGAGGCCTCATGCAATGAATTAATTCCCTGAATGCTGGACCCGGAGGCTCGGCAGGACAGGTCCCCAGTTAGGGGTGTGCACCGGCCACCTCCCAGCTGTTGCTGGATGTTTCTGCTGTTGATGGGCTGATGAATACTCTCGTTCCACTGCCTCTCCAAGGAGCACCTGAAACCTGCTTATAAAGCAACTGAGTATGGAAATGACCACGTTACGTGCAAAGCCCATGTCTTGGGCGTATGTCAAACCTGCGGGGTGTCAAAAACACCACTCTTGAAAACACAGGACCTGTTCTAATTCTGTTCAGATTCTTTAAATGATGGTTGGCACGGCCTTCGTGCGCTCGGTCCCAGAAAGCTTCTATCAACCCCTTTGCAGACCCTTTCAATCCCAAGTATCTCCAGAAAGAAAGGAACTTGCCTCTGACTGGCGCGCCAGCCGGTCAGAGAAAAGCGAGCACAGCCCCGCGTGAGCGCCACGTGGGCTTGCCCTCCCGGCTGCCCCGTCTCCCGCCGCCACCGCAGGTTCCAGAAGGGGATTTTTGTTTCGGTGGCTGTATATTTTTCTTCTACACCATTTTCTCCAAGAGCTACTATGGCCGAAAGCAACAGTTAAAAAAACAACAATGACAACAATGAAAACTGTTCATACCGGTGATTGTCAACTCCAAAGCGGATTTTCAACACCTTCTACATGGAATTCTGTCTGCATTTGGGGATCTGTCCAGCTCACAAAGATCCACCGAGGCTGGTTTGGAAAAGGGAAGAAGAAACTGGACCAGGAGATGAAGAACGACACTGTTCGGTCCACTCTCTGGGCTCCTCCGTTCTTGTTAGAATAACCGAAGCAAGGAGCCGGGTGGAGGATTTCTCTGTGGTCCCGCCTTCACCGCCAACCTGCCGTCCATCAGGTTTTCATTGTGCGCAGGAAAGGACATAAAGTCTCGAGGCCTCCGCTGTCTTTGCTACAAGCCCAGAATAGCAACTAGAAGGATAAACAGCTCCAGCACCTCACCCATCGCTCTTTCAGGTAGAATCCCATTGCATTTAAAAGCATCCTTTGAAATTCTGATTAGCCCAGGCCTTTGAAAGCAAACAGTTCTGCAGCGGCTCATCGGCTCATCCGATGCAAAATTCTCCTGCCATCTGACAGCTCCCCAGCCTTTGACCCAACAAACACCCTCTTCCCAGGGCATCGGCATCCTGCCTCCACACCCGGATGTGTTGGAGCTCGTTGTGGTACAAGCCCACCAGCCCCCATGGGCATTTAAAGCTGAGGGTGAAGGACAGAACCACTCATGTAAGGACAACAGTTATGCAAATGTATCTAAGAGCACAGAAAGGGCCGACATACATGTAAATACAACGAAGGGACAAAGCCCTTCGTTTATTAATTCGTCCTACAAAAATTGATTGATCATCTACTATGCACCGGGTGCTCTGCTGGCTGCTGAGAATATGATGATGAGAAAAAAAAACAAACATAGCTTTGCACTCTAGAGACATACGGCCTGGTAAGGAAGACCGGCATCAACCAAATGTTCCCATAAACCATGAACAGCAGCTGCTGAGGCCAGTGAGACGAAGCAAGGCCCACAGCGTCCTGAGAGCATGTGGTGAGAAAGCTTTGACCTGAGACCCAGAAGATGAAGACGCGAAGGTAAAAAGGTCTTCGCAACGGAAGTCGTCCTGGTCCTCGGCGCAGTCCACCTGGCACAGACTCCAGGCAGTAATTAAGCCGTCTCACACAGGCCGAATGTCTGAACTGCACATAGCGAGGGGGGTCATTTTTTTCTGAGCGTTTGTTTTCGGTAAGACTCTGATAGCCTTTTATAAACATTATCACATCCATTCCTCGCAGCATCTCTGGCAAGCTGGCAGTATTAACATCTGCCAACAAAAACAGATCGAGGACAGGATTTGGCCTAGGGGTGGTAGTTTTTGCACCCGTGGTCCGGAACGCCTGTGTAATGGCTGGCGTGAGAGCAGCCATCTCAGACCATGAGGTGAAAATAAGCTGCAAGACGCTTGAGTGCTCAGTGATCTCGAGATCACCCTGCGAGCTAGGGAACTAAGGTGCGGAGAGGTGGAGCAACATGCCCGAGGCCAAGGAGCAAGTGGGAGCCTGTGCCGGGGTGTGCCCCTGCATCCACGCGATTCTGAAGTCTGCGCTCCTCACCCCACCCTGTGGCATCTCGGATCAGGGAGCCTCACTTCGGCTTCCCCAGGGAGCAGCAGCTCATCACTCTGAAGACTAGGGTTTTCTTCTTTAAGTCGAATCAAAATTTGTGTCTCTTGTTTGAAAGTGGCCCATTCTTCTACCCTAGGCAACGATTTGCCCACAGCTGCCTCGTTAAACACCACGCCCACACACCTTTAATTGCATACAAAGACAAAGCATGAACACATACCACTCTGCCTTCTCTTCTCCGAGACTAACAACTCCATGCAAATCAGAAGGGTGCACGCAGAAGCAACCGTGGCATTGCTTAGAGCTGAAGAAGGGAGGGCAAGGCTCCTCGCAAGAAGACGACATTTCGGCTGCCGTGGGGAAGGACACTTTTCTTGGAGTCGGAGCCAACTTGCAGGGTTTTTCCGCTGTTTTTTTTTTCTCTTATACCCTGTGATTCTTTCAGTTTGTGTCAGACTCCCATACCCCATCAATGGGACTTCAAATTTCCCCAAGGAATTCAGCAGAGTCATTCCCCTCAGACACAAGACACTAAATCACGGACAACTTCTGACTGACAGCCAAAATTAAAAAAAAAATAGAAAGTGCTAAAATTCTGTGCAATTTGCATTTGCACCTCGTAAATCTCATTAGCAGGCGTCAGAGCTGGGTTCCAGTGTGTGGAGTTCGGCAGAGGCCGCAGGAACGTTCCATGCTGCCCACCCCCAGGGCCTGTCAGTTACATGGACTTTCTCTGCATGCCCCTCACCACCTCGTGGGGCACAGAACTCTCCATCGCCGAGTTTCATTTGTGGCCCCGCTTAACTGAGATGGGTGGAAAATTCCAGAGATATACAGAAGACAGAATACACTCCTGAAAAACACACTCTTCCTTCCCAGAGCTTTGAGCCCATAGCCTTCAATAATCTCCCATCTGGAGAGTTGGGCTTAACCACACATGAATGGTGTGTTAGTCGGGATGAGGCTCATGTGCAACTGACGGGAACTTCAGCAGGATAGGAATTAATTTCTCTCACAGAAATGAAATCCACAGGGCTCACGCGGTGGCTCTGTGAGCACCGGGGACTCAGGTTCCTTCTAGCTTATGTCCCTGCCATCCTCAGCGCATGACTTCCACCTCATGGTCCAATATGGCCGCTCTCACTCCACACACCACCTCCGCATCCTAGACCAGGGACGGGTAAACTACCACCCTCAAGCCAAAGCCAGCCCTCCACCTGTTTGGCTAAGTAAGGTCTTATTGGAACACAGCCATGCCCATTCGTTTATGTATAGTCTGTAGCAGCTGTCTAAGTTCAACAGCAGAATTAGGTCGTTGAGACAGAGATCAAATGGCCCACCAAGGGAAACACTTACTATCTGGTTCCTTACAGAAAAAAAATTGCCAACTGCTATTCTAGACAGAAAGAGGACAAATAAGGTCACAGCAAACCAAGCCATTTCCCAAAAATCACACAGTACATTTCTGCTTCCATCCCATTGCCAGAAATTAGTCTCCTGGTCCTACCTAGCTATAGGGAAGGCTGAGAAATGTAGCTTGAATTCTAGATGACCGTGTGCCAGCCAAGGCTTCAGGATATATTATTAAGGAAGAAAAGGAAAAGGGATTTGAGGAGTTGACTCGCTGTCAGAGACTATTTTGGGGCCTCAGGCCCAGGGCCTGGGCGGAGAAAGGCTGACTGGCTTTCTCGGCCCCTGGCCCAGGCCCAGACTGATTTGGTCCCCTAGGTTTTAGCTCTAAGACAGGGAGTAAAGACATAGACAGAGACCTGAGGGAAGGTGAGCCCCTTCCCATACTGGCAGAGCTGGCCCAGGCTCCTCTGCTTTGAGCCACTGCTGGTTTCTGCTCACTTCAAGAGAGGGTGCCCTCTGAGGAGGACGGCCCAGTCCCACGCTATCACGCCAGGCACGTGGGAGGGGCAAGAAGCAGTAAGACGAAGGAGATGAGTTGAGAGATGGAGGCAGAGACAGAGATGCAAGAGAGGCCCGAAGAAAACTGCGGGGCAGGTATAAAATGCCGTTTATAAATACAGGTGTGAAAGGAATATTCATCACTTAATTTTCTTCATTCGGTCTAACTCTAAGACACCATCCTGCTGAACTGGTCAGAAATTGATTGGAGTCGGTATGGGGGACCCATTCCCCAGAGGGAGCAAAGGTGCCAGGGACTTCTGCAGTGATTCTTCCCGTCAGTGTGTGACACCAGGTATACCAGGACACCATATGGTCCCTTCAGGTGACGCCGGGAGAGCTGGAAGACCAGACTCCCTAAACATGCCACCTCTTCCGAGGCCTTGCCTCCTCCCCAGCGCATGGCCACTTGTTTCCTTTCTAACAGGGGCAAAACTTCAACCACACCCCCATTGCTAACCTCCCCCCCTGCTCTTCAAGCAGCTTCTGGTTTCAGCCCCGTAAAAAAACAAAAACAAAAACAAAAACAAAAAAAAAAAAAAAACAAAAAAAAAACCCTCATTATCAAGGAACTACCGAGAGCCAGACTACCTGTTGGAATGGGAAATAATAAGAAAAACAGGAAAACTTAATATTTGACAGAAAGCTAGAGTGATGACCAGGTTTAACATCTGTCTTAAACATCTGCCAAGCTTAACATCTGTGTATCTCCCCTCCCCTGTAGCCCGTCTGCAAGTCTCTGTGGATCCCTTTAGGTCTTGACCTCCGCCGCGGCTGCGTTTCCTCTTGGTGGGGGGTGGGGGGAGTGGGTCCAGTAGTTACCGGGAGGTTTGGGAAGAGGCGGGCGTCTTGAGCGCCCCCTTGAGGTATGTCTGCAAATGGCCTGAACTGGCTCTGCTGATCACTTCACCAATGCTAAAACCGTCACTGACATTGAGGTCCTCCTTGCCGTGAGAAACTGGTGATTGCTAAGTGGGAGATATCCAAACACTGTGGACAAATAGAATTGGACCGAGACCTGCGGATAGTTCCTCAGAGTGGGATTAGCAGAATTAATATTCAGCCCCCACCACACACACACACACACACACACACACACACACCCCGGGAAGGCTGCGCCACTTATTAAAACACTAAAATACAGCCATACTGATTGATAAAAATTCGACTGCTGTGAACTCCCAAGGGCCGCCCTAGACCCTTTGCAACTGTCTCCTCAGCTTCCCACAACTCAGCAATTAAAGGGTTGGGAAGCCTGTAGACGCGGCTGAGGCCGGTGTCCATTCTGATCGGTCAGTGCCCATGCCGCACCAGTTGCTGAATATTCTGAAACTACCCTTTATGAGAACGTTTCGAAGCGGGAGGGAACGTGAGCCAAGGAGAGGGCTCACTTCTGGGCTCGCCAGGCAGAGCCGCGCAGCCCGCTCCCTGAACGCGTTCTCCTGCCCGAGGACCCGAATTCCGGCCTGGGCCCCGCATGCCGGGTCTTGCGCCCTGGCCTGGGGCTGCGCTCACCCAGCGCACAGGGAGCCTTTTTCTAATGCGCACAAAGGCGCCGCGCGTTCTCACAGGAGCCGTTTCAATCACCCGGGCTCGAGGGGAAGAGGAATGACCGAGGGTGGACACCACAGGCCAGGAAGTCAGAAAGGGGAGCACGTGATATGGGGAGCGTGACACGACCTTTATTAAAAACAAAACAAAACAAACAAAACAAAACAAAACAAAAAAAACCCTGAAAACAGTGTGCTACTGACAGAGAGAGCAATTGGGGGGAAAAGAACCATTCGGGGAAGCGATGGTATGGATTTCGCTTCCTGCCAGCCGTCTGGGAAACTATATCTGGGCGTCGAAACAAAACGCCCAACTAAAAGACAGAGACCGGAGCCCAGGAGAGGGGTCAGAGTTGGTGATGGAAAAGCTGGAGTCCTGCGCGTTTCAAATGTTGGAGGGGCCTCAGAGAGGGCAGAGAAAGCAAAAGAACAGATAGCCCCTCTGGAGGAGACGGCGGTGAAATTGGGGTGGCACTCCATACAGTAGAAAGTGCCCACGGTTTTAAATAGATTTAAACCCAATCCATTCGAATTGGATTTAAATTTTTCCTTGCCCTTAACCATCTGGGAGCCCTTGCAGACATTATTTAATTTCTCTAGGCCTCAGTTTCTTTGAAAAGTGTCATACTAATACTTACTTTGCAGAGCTGTTGAGAGAATTAAATTAAGTATGTGAACTGCCTAGCACAACGTGTGGCAAAAATCAAGTGCTCAACACCTGTGGCCACGATCAGAAATAGTGTCACTATTGTTATCAGCAGAGGACTGTTCTTGGCCGTGGAGTATACCCACAGAGCGGAGCAAGGCACACGCAGGGCCAGCCGGGACATCTTAAAAGGGTGTATGCTAAGGAACAAACTTTCCAAGATGTGTGCTAGGACTATGCCCCTTTGTCCTAGAGACAGAATTCAATATATGAATGTGATTTTGATGAATGACACGTCATATGAGCTTGTCTACGAATGAACTAGAATCACCTCTGAGTTGGGTTTGGCATCAGAGGAGCTGGAGGCTGAGAAGGAGTGATCCCGTAAAGACCATGATGAAGAAAGAGAGACTCGACGAAGCCCCGAGGCTGAAGCTGCCTTGGCCAGCCCGGAGGTGAGCGGGCAGGTGGGAGGCAGCCAGCCCTGCCTTAGGAAACTGGAGTGGGTTGGGGGCTCTCAGGGAAGAGGCGACGAATGTATGGAAAGAACCCGGAGCAGGGAGAGCAGGTAGGGTGCCGTTCCGGTCTGAAATCGGGCATTTCGGTTGTGACGTGACAGCTTCCTCGTAGCGCTGTCCAAGGCACAGCACCCTCTTGCCCTCTCCTGACTGGCCTTGAGACGCCATGTTGAGCTGACTCTTGGACACCGGGTCTGCCCTGGCCACCTCTCTCAACTCACACTTACTAAAATTAACCAGGAGACTATCATCAGAAAAACCAACCGATAACAAGTGCTAGCAAAGACACAGAGGAAAGGGAACCCTGATGCACTGTAGATTGGCACGGCCACTATAGAAAATACTATGGAGCTTCCTCAAGACATTAAAATTTTCCACCCAGCGTCTACAGCCATGCCACCCTGAATAAGCCCGATCCTGTCCGATCTCGGAAGCTAAGCAGGGTCGGGCCTGGTTAGTACTTGGATGGGAGGCCACCTAGGAAGACCAGGTGCTGTAGGTATAAGCTGACAAGGTCCTTGCAATCTGTGAGATCAACCAAGGTTGCCTTGCCCCCAAAAAAATGAAAATAAATAAAAATAAATAAAAATTTCCACCCAGCAATTTCACTTCTGGGTATTTATCTGAAGGAAACAACAACAACAACAAAAGTAATTCAAAAAGATATTCACCTTTATGTTTATTACAGCATCACTTATAATAGCCAAGATATGGAGGCAATGTAGGTATCCATCGATAGATGACTGGACAAAGAAGATGTGGCATGTATATGCAATGGAATACTACTCAGCCATAAAAAAGAATAAAGTCTTGCCACTTGTGACAACACAGATGGACCTAGAGAGTATTGTGTTAAGTGAATTAAGTTAGGCCGAGAAAGACAAATACCATATGATTTCACTTATATGTAAAATCTAAAATAAAACAAAATAAATGAATAAACACAACAAAACAGAAAAAAAACCTATAGATAAAGAGAAAAGCTGATGGTTACCCAAGGGCAAGGTGGAGGTAAGGGTAAAATTAAATACTCATACACATATACTGGAAAAAATTAACCAGGAGTCTCCCGCATGTGGGGGGCCGGGCAGGGAGTAGACATCATGCCGCTGGTACAAGGGAAGGAGACGCTTATTTCGTTCATGCATTCATTCCAACACACATTTATTAGTGACTTCCTTAGGCCAGGCACTGAGGATAAAGCAGTGAACAGCCTCTTCTCTCACCCATGTCTCGCCCCTAACCGCTCCCATCCCCAGCTGAGCAGAGCTCTACCCGCCTTCCCCTGACCCCTGCCTCCCACCTCTTGGACCAAAGGTGCTGCAAACTTCCCATGGACTTCAGATTTAGCCTCTCTCTCGCCTTTCAGCAGTTGCCCCCGGCTGCTTCCCGTCCCCCCTCATCTCCCACCCACCACGTGTCTGTAAAACTGGCTCCGTGTCCCTTTAGGTTACGCACGCCCATCAGCACTACAGCACGATGCATGTGTCTTAATGGTCATCAGAGCCTTCTGCAGTCCTTAGATCCTGGGACCCTCGCCTCAACTCCGAGAGAGGTGGAGCAAGAATTATCCATTTCGTTTAACAAATTTGGAAAGAGAGTGCCTAGTCCAGAATCTCAGCATGGCATTCAGTGCTCCTTAATTCTGTAAATTCTACAGTTAACTATTGTATCATTTTATGCATTACTTATACCTCACATACGTCAAAAAAAAAATGTGACTATTATATCATATTCATCTCTAACAGGAGATATTTTCATCCCTGGGACTTTTGGATATTAGTGGTCATGCACAGAGCTTAGGATGTACACCATGGCAATTTCTCCTGCCCTATGCTTAATCCCAAGTCCAGCGTTTGGCCTAAAATAGCTCCTCCTTCTCACAAGGAATCTCCTAAGCTATCTCTTCCCCTTGGCAAGTGAGCTCCTAGGGTCTGATCCTCTCTCCTGGCCATTCGCCAGTAAGTTTGTCTCTAACCACATTACACTAAAGTTGTGCAGTGGTGCGGCTGCCTCCCTCACCCACTAAAACATCCTGGAAGACAAGAGTGTGTACACCAGCGCCCAGCACTGCGGATGGCACACACGATAATGAACATAATTCTCCCGCTTCCATTTTCCATTTTTCCTAAGCATTGTTCATGATCCCTTCTCTACTGAATATCCTGCAAAAAAAAAAAAATCATTATCCGGGGTTCCCAGAGTGTCAGTATTCATATTCATGTTGTTCTCAGCATTCGTTTAGCTGCCCTGAGTTCTTCCATCCACGTGACTGGAAACCCCTGAAGGGCGGATGGTATAACCAACTGTAAGGCACTCAGCAGAATATAGTTCCACACTCGGAAAGTTGCTTCGTAAAATGTTTTTGCTCCTGGTGGTCAGTTGATAGTTGTAAAAGTAAAAGCCATGAGAGCTCTGATTAATGAAGATACTTCACGTGCATTTTCCCCAAGTACAAGGGAGAGGACATGGAATCCCATCACTGATACTCAGCCTTTCACTCTTGAGGGGGTTTCCTCGCCAATTAGTCTGAAGCTGTAATTTAGGAAAGCGTCACATGAGGACACTTCTGATTTACTTCTGACCTTCCTTGAATTCAGAGACATAGATGCCTTTGACCATCACTTCTCCCAACTGCTATTTTCCTGCAGAAAGAACGGAAACAGGATAGAAAGAAGAAGAAAAAAGAAGAAGAAGGACGGAAGGACAGGATAAGGAAGGAAGGAAGTAAGAATGACGACCAGGGTAGAGAGCGAGAGAGATAGAGAATCCGTACTAGCTCATATCGCTCTCTGCGAGCTCTCCCGCCCCCCCGCCCTCGAACCCGCCCACTCCCTCCCGCCCTCCTAAACAGAGAAATACAAAAGAAGAAGCGAGCAATGGTTTATTCAAAACCTGAGAATGAGGCAAGCTCAGAGCGCATGCCCTGGCACTTGGTCTAAGGGTTTCGTCCAGCTCTGGCCCCTCGAGCCCACCTTCTAATGACTAGGCAGAAGGAACCTTGTACTACATTATCAGCGCTTGGAAACAGACAAAGCAGAAGTGAGGTCCGTCATATCTGGGTGGGAACTTCAAGAGCCGATGCATAGTTTGCTGCATTCCCTTTTCCCTCTGCCACGATGAGGAGAAAGTTCCAGATGGTGGCTACTCCATCAGTCTGATTCCCCAAACGAGGACGGCATACAGCACTTTCCCCAGCCCAACTGTGATGGGCATGCAGAGTAAGCAAAAAAGACACTTGTTGTTTCAAGTTGCTAAGATATGCGGGTTGTTTACTACTGAGGCACAACCTGGCTTATACTGACTGATACAATATCCTAAGTTAAGGAACTTCTGCCTCAAACTCTGACATGCTGTATTTTACTTTTGTCCCCTGAATTTCCTCCTAGTGACCACGGTTAACCTCACCAAGCAGCCCCTTCGATCCCTATAGATTCCCCTCCCAAATATTCTACTCGCAACATTCCACTCCTGGAAAAAGCCACTCCACTCCTCCTTTTCCAGAAGTCCAGCAAAAGCCTTCACTGGGGTTTGATGGAAAGGTGTGTAATCCATCACACATCCTATATTGTCCCCTCCTCCCAGCTCCCAGCCCTGAAGGATGCAGGGCCCAGCAGGGCCCCTGGCCACTGAGGGAACAGGAGTCACCCAGTCGCCGTGTTCTGACAGCTTGTCACATTATTTTTCCCTGTGGGGGCTCTGATCCCTCCACCTAACCCTCTTCTTAGTCCCTGGAGACCCCGGGCTCTATACAAAGCTCCCCAGGCAAAGCAAAGCAAGATTGATGCCCTCCGAACAGCCAGCTGTGCTGGAGAGGGCTCCGGGTTCAGTGCGTGGAGCAGCCCATTCTTCCCCCTTGGATGCTCATGCCGGACACCAAAGCAGGAGCTTGGAGCCAGGGCAGCAAGAATTCAACCTTTATTCATCCCGAACACAAATGATCTGCCACACTCTCCTCTCTCTCCCCTACTCTCCCTGGCCCTCTCACCTCACCTCCGCAAGAGCCCTCTGAAGTGCCCAGGCCTTCTTGAACTAACATGTTATCCACACTGCCTTTTGGACAGAAGAGCTGGATTCAGAAAGGCTGTGGGGGGTGGGGAGGATGCTCATTTGAATATTGGCCACAGAACATCACATCTCCTGTCCCCACTCCCAACAACGTCCTTCTCACCCACTGTCCCCTATTAAATAAAGCACGGAGTATTTGAGGACTGCAGGCTGGGCGGTTTCGCTAAAGAATCATCAATTAGCATTAGCTCGGATGGTTATTTGTATCCCAGGCTTGCTCCAGTGTAGGCAAAAGCCTGCTAAGGGTTTAGGCCTCAGAGTAAAGCTCTGGGGACTTCTGGGAGCTATTGAGCTTACATATAATAATGATTTTATCTAAATTCCCTGAGAGGTTTCATACACCAAAGCACCTCTGAAGGACAAAGAGAAAACTGTAAAATTATCTGAAAATAAATGCTTCTAAAGTGTTCAGAAAAAATCCAGGGTGAGAGGAACTGGGAGGCAGATAACTAATCCATCAGCTCTTTTTTTTTTAATTTTTTTATCCAACATCTAGACTCTTTTTTTTTTTTTCCCAAGGCCGCAGCCTGTCACCATGCGGTTTATCAGCCGTCACTCCACCTCGATGCTGGGTGACATGAGATCAATAGCCTAAAACTGTTCTCAGATCTATGGAGAAATTTATAACGCCAGCCTCCACTGTGCCCTGGCTGGGCCAGGGTCCCAGGGCTCTGAGGATGAGGCTGCTGTGCAGACTGCATTTCCATTTCAAAAGTGGATAGTGACCCACTTGGAGTTCGAGCCATCAGATGCAAAGGCAGGCCTGAGTCAGAAGTCCTGTGCACTTAACAGAACAATGACATTGTGGGGGTGGGGGGCGGGAGGGGGAAGACTAGTCAATGATTAAAATATTCTCTGCCTGGAAAAGGCTCTAGCTTTCTGCTTTAATTTCTTTTGAATCATGTGATGTTTATTAATGACAACCTCGAAATTTGCAGCAACATGGCTTGAGCTCTGAAAGCAATAATCCATCCAATTTATCTAACTCCAGAACTGTGCATGGTTTGAGCGAAGATGTGCAGTTCTTTTGCTCCCCACTGAGGGCTCCTCTAGTTACCTAAAAACCTCTTTCTTCTGCCATGACCTCTGTAATTGGTCCTACTTCTGCTTCGAAGTGCCCATGAACCAGGAACCAAGGTCCCAGGAGCCCAGGCCACATCCACTAACCCACACTTTCTAACTGTAGGGCTCCAGGAAAATTCTAACTTCTCCCCCACCCCCCGCCCACCTTGACCCCGCACTGAATGCTCAAGCAATGAAGGAAGCACTGGCTTTCCGTCCACACCCCCAGGCCATGGCCAGCGTGGAACACCCCACCCCTGCCCCGCCACCATTTTTCTTGGACAGACGCCCAACAGAAGAGACACAGGTGGAGACTTGCTCTGGCTGAACCTAGAGAAGCTTCAGTGTTTGAACAACAACATAAAACTCCCTGCCTCCTACTGCTTTCCTTGGGTCGTCTTTGGAAGCAGACATCCAAGAGAAGGGACCCAGGAGGAACTGCACCCTCCAGCCGCCTGGCCTGGCGGTGGCCAGAGCTTCGCCACCCTGCTCCTCCCACGCCCTCGGCTTCAGCGCCCTCTGGCTAGAGGAGAAGGCAGGACTGGCACATTCGGAAACAGTCCTCCGGCTGAAGGCACAGTTAGCAGCAAGGGCCATCTCCTTGCCCACCTCACTGCCTCGAGTCTCCCGGGATTCGGCTGGACCACTAACTAGCCAGTCGCTGGTCCCTCCCCAGTCTTTCCAGAGCTTTGCCATTCCCCTGCCTCCCAGATCAACGTCCAACAGTTCAGGCTTTTTTCTCCACTTCCCGTCCCTGCTCTGCTTTCGGTCTCCTTTTACCCTACTGAGCCTATTGGTGTCAGGGGGAACAGCCCTCGACAGCCCCCCAGTGCCTTACGGATAAAATTGGAATTCCTTAACATGGCGCATAAAGCACCTGGTACCTGCTGGCTCTGGCTTTCTGCACCCCAGTGCCCCTCCCCGCCCTTCACGGCCCCCTACTCCGCAGCCCTCAGACCTTCATGCCACCGAGTGTGCTGTTCCTCCAGCAAGGCATGCCCTGTCATTCCGCCCCTTCCTCTCCCCTCACATCCCTGCCTAATTTCTACTCATCCTTCAATGCTCAGCTCACAGCCACCTGCCCAGCACAATCCTGCCCCTCTCGCCTGGGCTCGTACAGGTGTGGAGCGCACACCTGCACGGCTGCTCTTGGGCGCTGTGTCCAGGGGGTCCACTCTCCCAATGACTGGGGCAGCCACCTGTGATCAGCAGCAGTGCGAGGCCTGCATCACAGCTCTCCTCACCCAGGATGCTGTCCCCTCCCTCCTCTATGTCCCCTGAGCCAGGGCTGGCAGGCAGGCCCTACGATTCCTTTAAGTCTTAGTTTAAAACAAACTTTATATTTTAAAACTGTTTAGATTCACAGGAAAGAATTGCAAAAATAGTAGAGAGTTCCCAGAAACTCCATACCCAGTTTCCCCTATTGGTAACATCTTACATTATTATGATACATTTGTTACCATTAATAAATAATATTGATGCATTGTTATTACCTAAAGTCCATCCTTTATTCAGATCTCCTTTGTTTTTCCTTAATGTCATTTTTTTTCTTCCAGAATATCACATTTTGTCATCATATCTCCTTTGGCTCCTCTTAAGTATAGCAGTTTCTCCCCCGGAATTATGGGTTGCTGTCCATTAAATATTTGTATCTGTAGGCGGCTTTTGTGGAAATGGGTGTTAAAAAAAAAAAAAAAAAGTCTGCCGAAAACTTTTGTCATCATCTAATCTTAATCAGAGAGTAAGGTATCAAAAGATTTTGAAATGACACAAGGACACGAAAGCTACTTGAACTCTCCCATGACTATTTTCTCATTCTTGAACTTGGGGATCTATACACCTACCGCCATTTCTATTAGCATTTCCAGAAGGTGGACGAAAATAAAAAAGGAATTAGATGCACAGCTCTAACAACAGCAAAGACACAGTCAGGAAAGGGGAGGATTTTCTTCTTTTTCTTACTGAACAAATCCCTCACCTATAAAATGAGAAGTTTAGATCACATGGCTTCTGATGTTTCTTCCCTGTGTTTTAAAAGAAAATGACAACTAATACATGTTGAGGACTTCCTGAGCGTCTGCTACTGTATTGGACACGGTCCTTGAGACAACCTTGCAAGGTACTATTATTATCTCCATTTTGCAGGTGAGTGAACTAAGGTACAGGGAGATCAAGTAACTAAGATACGGAGAGATCTCAAGTAACCTGCCCACCGTCACAGCGAATCAGTGGTTATGACCAGATTTGAACTCAGGCCAGATGGCCCGAAAGCCTGCAGTCCACAGCCGGTTTCTTACTCGGTAAAGGGAGTATCCCCGAGCCTGCTGACACACAGAACACGCACAAGGACAAGTGGCTGGAGACCTGGGACCAGTTCGAGTTGTGAGTGTCGGGTACTGTGATCAACCCGAAAGTAATGATTGAACAGCAGTGTTACCTTTGCCCCAAATCGTTTCGTCGTCTGACTGCTGAATTTGAATCAGGACTATGGAGGATGTTGCTTTGTGGTTTCGCATGAAAGCTTAAAAATCATTGTGCCAATAGTGACAGCCTGATAACGGTGGGTGGCACTTTTTAAATATATATGTGTCAGGTGTTTGGCGTATAGAAAAGAGCTTGGTTACATTGCTAGAGAGCAAACTCCGGTAAAACCCAGAGATTTGGGAATTCTAAGAGATTTCTACAAGGTTTGCTTCCTTACAGGAATAAATCTGATGGCCCCGAAGAGATAAGTCTGCTCTCTGGCCAAGTTTGCAGGTACTTGCTGCCAACTGCCCTGGACTGTGGGTGGAAAACCGATGGGCTTTGAGCTTTTTTTTTTTTTTTTTTTAAGTTAAAGGGTTAAAAAATGACCCCTCCCTCCCACCATCCTTAGAATCACACTTTCCAGCGAAGTCTAGTTCCCTTTCGTGGTAGATATAATCCTAATTAAAAATAAATTACATGCTGTATAGAACTTGAAATGGAAAAGATAATCCTATTACATATGAGAACATATCCTGATTTTCTTGCCCACTAAACTGTGGGAGATATCAGATCAGGCTGAGTCCCCCATTGTAGCCGCTTTGAAAACTTTCCTAGAGCCCTAATCCGTCACGTGACGCGCGTGTCAATCTCGGGGGTCTGCACGCGAGTGTCACAATGCGGGCATTAGGCTCGGTAGCAGAAACCCAGCTTCTGCATTCCGGGGAAACGCCGGCCATTGTGGGGCCTGTGTTTGTTCTCAGGATTTCGAGACAGTTGCCGGCGAAGTTGCTAACGCGGAGAGAAAGGGGCTCCTTTGAGCCAGCCCCAGGCCTTTGGTATGGTAACAAGTCGATCCGGGCGGCTTTCGGGGGGCCGGATCAGCTCCACCCAGGCGAGCTCCGCTCCCCGCCCGCCCCCTCCTCCTCCGGCCCCACCTCCCCGGGGGAGTCGCCGTAGGCACTGATGCGCTATTTTTCAACCGTATTTCCATAATCTGGAGGCCGCAGGCGGCGGGGGCCAGAGCTTAGTCGGCTCGCGTGCCTTCACACCTCCACCGCCGGCTGGGAAGGGCCTGCGGGCGGACCTCCGCAGCGGCGCGCGCGCTCTGCGCCCCGGCTCCCCGCCCGGAGCTCCGCGCTCCGCGCCGCCTGGTGCCGCCGCTGTCGCGGCCACTTCCGAGCGCCCGAGGAGCTAGCAGAGGATGAAATGCTTGGGACTTGCTCGCCGGCCGCCCTGCGCCCCTCCTCCCGGCTCTTGGCTTTTCGCCCGCTCCTCCCCCCTTTCTGCCCTCTACCCCCAAACGCCTTCGTTTTTTTCAGTCTTGAGAATGAGCATGATGACGTGGAAACGCTTTGAATAAAAATATTGGGTCGTTCAGATATGCCTGCTAAGAAGAAGAAGAAGAAGAAGAAGAGAAGAAGAAGAAGAAGAAGAAGAAGAAGAAGAAGAAGAAGAAGAAGAGAAGACGAATAAGAAGAAGAAGAAGAGAAGAAGAAGAAGAAGAAGAAGAAGAAGACGAAGAAGAACTATCATCAGAACATCCTCCTACACAGCATCCTACACTCCTCCTCCTCCTCCTCCTCCGCCTCTCCCCTCCTCCTCCTCCTCTCCTCCTCCTCCGTCCTCCTCCTCCTCCTCCCCTCCTCCTCCTCCTCTCCTCCGCCTCCTCCTCCTTCCTCCTCTCCTCCTCCTCCTCCTCCTCCCCCTCCTCCTCTCCTCATACCTCCCTCCTCCCTCCTCTCCGCCTCCCCTCCTACTCCCTCCTCCTCCTCCTCCTCCTCCGCTCCTCCTCCTCTCCTCCTCCTCCTCCTCCTCCTCCCTCCTCCTTCCTCCGCCATCCTCCTCCTCCTCCTCCTCCTCCTCCTCCTCCTCCTCCTCCTCCTGCCTCCTCCTCCTCCTCCCCCCCTCCCTCCTCCTCCTTCCCCTCCTCCTCCTCCTCTACCTCCTCCTCCCCTCCTCCTCCTCCTCCTCCTCCTCTCCTCCTCCTCCTCCTCCTCTCCTCCTCCCCCTCCTCCCCCTCCTCCTCCTCCTCCTCTCCTCCTCCTCCTCCTCCTCCCTCCTCCTCCTCCTCCCTCCTCCTCCTCCTCCTCCTCCTCCTCCTCCTCCTCCTCCTCCTCCTCCTCCGCCTCCTCCTCCTCCTCCTCCTCCTCCTCCTCCTCCTACTCCTCCTCCTCCTGCCTCCTCCTCCTCCTCCCCCCTCTCCTCCTCCTCCTCCTCCTCCCCTCCTCCTCCTCCGCCTCCTCCTCCTCCCTCCTCCTCCTCCTCTCGCTCTCCTCCTCCTCCTCCTCCTCCTCCTCCTCCTCCCCTCCTCCTCCTCCCCTCCTCCTCCTCCTCCTCCCCTCCCCTCCTCCTCCTCCTCCTCCTCCGTCCCCTCCCCTCCTCCGCCTCCGCCTTCCTCCTCCTGCCCGTCCGCCTCCGCCTCCCTCCTCCTCCGCCGCCTCGCCTCCTCGCCCCGCCTCCTCCCGCCTCCTCATCCGCGCCCCCTCCTCCTCCTCCGCCGCCGCCGCCTCCCCTCCACCGCCGCCGCCGCCGCCGCCGCCTCCTCCTCCTCCGCCGCCCGCCTCCTCCTCCGCTCAAAAATTTAAACCGCGCGGCTAGACTCCTGCGGTCCAGCCCAGAACCGATAGGCGCCGGGGCGCAGGTGTAGGATCCGGTTCGCGGCCACTCGCGACCGCGCTCCGGGCAGGTGCCTAGTCGTGGGAACGGCGGAAGACGTCCTCTCTCGGAGGCCCCGGCCCCTCTGCCCCCTCCCCCATCCCCTCTCGGCGGGTTCTCGGCTCAGCAGCAGCCGCGGGGCGCCGGCTGACCCCTCCGAGTCACGAGCGAGGCAGCGAGGAGGCCGCTGCGGGGTCCTCAACCTGTTCGAGTCTGGCCGACCCCGGAAGGCGGGTGAGGGAGGGCGCGACACTGGGGGCGCCGACGGTCACCAGAGGGCCCCGGGCCAGGCTGAGGGAGTGGCGGGACTCGGAAAGAAGACCAGGATTTTTTTTTCGGCTGCACAGAGCCCTCCGAGAAACGCCTCGCGGGCGCGAGCAGAGACAGAGCACGCTATTACCCGGCAGCTGGGAGCGGAAAGAAGTGGCACAGATGGCTCGCGACTGGGCTCCCCCTGTAGGAGGCGTCGCCCCTTCCATGCCCCTGCGTGCGGGCAGTTGTCTGGCCTCGTTGCTTTTAGCATGCCCAGGGCTGCAAGGTGGAGGAGGCGAGAAAGGGAACCGAGAGGCACGGCAGCTCAGAGGGAGCCGTCGCCTACCCGCCGCCCCGCCCCCAGGCTCACCAGAGCTTTTAGTTATTGATGGCCGGGGCTGCATGTCTTGCTCTCAGGCAACTCCGAGCACCTCCTTCGCCCTGCCTCATCCCCACTGGCCATCCAGCTCCCTTCTTGGGCTCCCTGCTCTGAGGGGACTCTTGTATGTCTTGGGGGTGGTGGTGGGGGGGAGGCGGCACATTCCCTCGGATTTGAGGGAAAGGAAAACACAGGAGGCTAGGAGCAGGACGAAAACCAGAATCCAGAAAAACGCTTACTGAATGCAGTCTGCTTATCAAATCCATCGCCTTAAAAAAAAAAAAAAAAATTCTTCCATCCCTGACTTTTGTTGTTACCTCTCCTCCGTCGTGTGCATTTGCATAACCTGCTCAGTAAAGCCCTTCGACAAGAATCAATAAGAATTCTCCTTGTTTCTGCTTAGAGCCCCATCGCCCTGATCTTCAGGGCTGCTGGAGGACGATACCTGTGGGGGACGCGAGAAGCCGGACCAGCCTCGGAACCGCCCGGCCCAGAGCTTAGCAATGCCTAAGCTGCACACTTTCTTAGGCAGATGGTTAAGTTCCCCCAGGTTCGTGCCAGGTTTCAACATCATGCTGTGATTTTGTTCTTCTGGAACAGGATGAGTGTTGCTTCCCAGAGCGGCCCTATTAGAATAGAAAGAAAATCCTCTAAATAGGCGGAACAAGGCGTCAGGAGGGAAAGTTCTCTAAACGCACTTTAATACGAGCTGGGTATTGTGTGGAATTCAGCGCCCATCACCGTTTAGCCTGAGAGTTATGGCAGTGATTGGGGAAGAATAGAGGAACATAATGGATACATGTGGCGTTTGCTCATTATATTCAAGTTAGCCCAACTCCACTGTGGAAACTGTTCAACTTTCTCTCCCCTTAGCTTGCACAGTGAAATAATACAGACATTGAGGCCTCCAATGGGATCGCCTGCCACGCTATTCTATTTTCACTGCTAACGAGGGCTTCATAAGCCTTTGATACAGTCTGATCTTTGAAACCTTTCCAAATCTCCTCAAGCTTATGCTAAATCCTATTTGGAACTTTTTTTTTTTTTTTTTTCCCCTTGCCTGCTAGCACCCAGGACTTAAGAAAGCCATTTGGACAGTGACATGCATACTAACATGTCGCAAGACTCGTTCCTGAAAGGGAAGTGGCAACTCTGCTCACTGGGACTCACGCTAGCAAAACACAATTGCGTACACAAATTTGAATAAAATCAATTTTCCCTTCTCCTTTGGGCTCCTTAATCGAGAGGCTGTTCTGGGCACCGTGGGAAGCTGGGGGAGAAGGCGGGCAGAGCAAGTCCGTGGAGAGAGGGCTGCGGGCGCTTGAAAGCCTCCTAGGTGCAAAATGCAGTGTGTGTGTGTGTGTGTGTGTGTGTGTGTGTTGGGGGGGGGCGGTTCCCGAGCCACGGGGGCGAAATCTCACCGTATTTGCTCTTAGATCAAGCAGCCATCACCAGAGGGGCACAATAAATAAAACCTGCGCCAACTCCTCTACACGCAGGGCGCCGATAGGAAAGGGGAAAAAGCACAAGGAGTTAAAGAAACAAAGGAAAGACTCCTTAATTTTCCTTTCTTGTTTTCCCCTCTAAGCCTTCCCACATTAAAGGGATTGTCAGAGGCTGGCGTAGGAGCGGCGCGAGGACTAGGTCGTCATTGGCTGCCTGGCTCGGGCGATTTGCATATCGACGGCTATAAAGAGGGAGGCGGCGCTCGGCGGCGCAGCGCCAGAGAGGAGAAAGGAGAGCGAGGAGCCGAGCGGAGGCGGGTCCGCGCGTCCCTAGCGCCAGCCCCAGCCGCGGAGCTGAAGCCGGCAGACTTCTCCCGCACCCGGCTCGCAAAGGCGGCGCTCCGAGGAGCCTGGGACTCACGCCTGGACCTGCAAACCAGAGAGGAATCCCTTCTTCAGCCTTTTGGAATAGCACTTGGGGCTGGCGGCATGAGTCCAGTGAGGCGCCGGGGCATGCCCTGCCTTTTCCCCTTGCAGCTCTTCAGCCTCTGTTGGGTGCTCTCAGTGGCCCAGAGCAAGACAGTGCGATACAGCACCTTCGAGGAGGATGCCCCTGGCACAGTCATCGGGACTCTGGCCGAGGACCTGCATATGAAAGTGTCGGGAGACACAAGCTTCCGCCTGATGAAGCAATTCAACAGCTCGCTGCTCCGGGTGCGCGAGGGTGACGGGCAGCTGACCGTCGGGGACGCGGGCCTGGACCGCGAGCGGCTGTGCGGCCAGGCCCCGCAGTGCGTGCTGGCCTTCGATGTGGTCAGCTTCTCGCAGGAGCAGTTCAGGCTGGTGCACGTGGAGGTAGAGGTGAGGGACGTCAACGACCACGCGCCCCGCTTCCCCCGGGCCCAGATCCCCGTGGAGGTGTCGGAGGGCGCGGCGGTGGGCACGCGCATCCCCCTGGAGGTGCCGGTGGACGAGGACGTGGGCGCCAACGGGCTGCAGAGCGTGCGCCTGGCCGAGCCGCACAGCCCCTTCCGAGTGGAGCTGCAGACGCGCGCGGACGGCGCCCAGTGCGCCGACCTGGTGCTGCTGCAGGAGCTGGACCGCGAGAGCCAGGCCGCCTACAGCCTGGAGCTGGTGGCCCAGGACGGCGGCCGCCCGCCGCGCTCCGCCACGGCCGCCCTCAGCGTACGCGTGCTGGATGCCAACGACCACAGCCCGGCCTTCCCGCAGGGCTCCGTGGCCGAGGTGGAGCTGGCGGAGGACGCGCCCGTGGGCTCGCTGCTGCTCGACCTGGACGCGGCGGACCCCGACGAGGGCCCCAACGGCGACGTGGTGTTCGCCTTCGGCGCCCGCACCCCGCCCGAGGCGCGCCGCCTCTTCCGCCTCGACCCGCGCTCGGGCCGCCTCACCCTGGCGGGCCCCGTGGACTACGAGCGCCAGGACACCTACGAACTGGACGTGCGGGCGCAGGACCGTGGCCCCGGGCCCCGCGCCGCCACCTGCAAAGTCATCGTGCGCATCCGAGACGTCAATGACAACGCGCCGGACATCGCCATCACCCCGCTGGCTGCCCTGGGCGCACCTGCCGCCTCGCCCTTCGCCGCCGCCGCCGCCGCCGCTGCTCTCGGGGGCACGGACGCGACCTCGTCAACCGGGCCAGGAACTCCAGAGGCCGGTGCCATCTCGCTGGTGCCAGAGGGGGCGGCGCGAGAGAGCTTGGTGGCGCTGGTCAGCACCTCGGACAGGGACTCGGGAGCCAACGGGCAGGTGCGCTGCGCCCTCTACGGGCACGAGCACTTCCGGCTGCAGCCGGCCTACGCGGGCAGCTACCTGGTTGTGACCGCGGCATCCTTGGACCGCGAGCGCATCGCCGAGTACAACCTGACGCTGGTGGCGGAGGACCGCGGCGCTCCCCCGTTACGTACCGTGCGCCCCTACACGGTGCGCGTGGGCGACGAGAATGACAATGCGCCGCTCTTCACCCGGCAGGTCTACGAGGTGTCGGTGCGTGAGAACAACCCGCCCGGCGCCTACTTAGCCACGGTGGCCGCCCGGGACCCCGACCTGGGCCGCAATGGCCAGGTCACCTACCGGCTGCTGGAGGCCGAGGTAGGCCGCGCCGGGGGCGCCGTGTCCACCTACGTATCGGTAGACCCAGCTACCGGGGCCATTTATGCGCTGCGCAGTTTCGACTACGAGACGCTGCGCCAGCTAGACGTGCGCGTCCAGGCGAGCGACGGTGGCTCCCCTCAGCTCTCCAGCAGCGCCCTTGTGCAAGTGCGGGTGCTGGACCAGAACGACCACGCGCCGGTCCTGGTGCACCCGGCGCCGGCCAACGGCTCCCTGGAAGTGGCGGTGCCCGGGCGCACCCCAAGAGACACAGCCGTGGCGCGCGTGCAGGCCCGGGACGCGGACGAAGGCGCCAACGGGGAGCTGGCATTCGACCTCCTGCAGCAGGAGCCTCGAGAAGCCTTCGCCATCGGCCGCCGCACGGGGGAGATCGTGCTCACCGGCGACCTCTCGCAGGAGCCGCCGGGCCGCGTGTTCCGGGCTCTGCTGGTCATATCGGACGGCGGCCGTCCCCCGCTCTCCACCACCGCCACCGTCAGCTTCGTGGTGACAGCCGGCGGCGGGCGCGGGCCGGCGGCTCCCGCCAGTGCTGGGGGCGCAGAGCGCTCTCGCCCGCCGGGCTCGCGGCTCGCGGCGTCGGGGCCGGCGCTGCAATGGGACACGCCTCTGATCGTCATCATCGTGCTGGCCGGGAGCTGCACGCTGCTGCTGGCCGCCATCATCGCCATCGCCACCACCTGCAATCGCCGCAAGAAGGAGGTGCGCAAAGGGGGGCCCCGCCGGGAAGAGCGGCCCGGGGCGGCGGGCGGCGGCGCCTCGGCTCCTGGCTCCCCGGAGGAGGCCGCCCGGGGCGCTGGGCCCCGGCCCAACATGTTCGACGTGCTCACCTTCCCTGGCAGCGGCAAAGCGCCCTTTGGCAGCCCCGCGGCCGACGCGCCCCCGCCCGCGGTCGCGGCGGCCGAAGTGCCGGGCTCGGAGGGCGGCAGTGCCACCAGGGAAAGCTCCTGTCACTTCGAGGGGCAGCAGCGGCTCCGCGGCGCGCACGCCGAGGTGAGGCCTTCCTTCGGCTGGGCAACCCTCGGTGCCCCGCGGACAGGCTGGGGGAAGACTGGAGGGGTCTGGGGTGGGCGTGCGCGGGAGATGCCTAACCTGTCGCACCTGTATTTTTTGTGTGTTTCTTGTCCACCCCTCGCCCCCGTCCCCCCTCCCCCACTCCCTTCCCCGCTGCAGCCCTACGGTGCCTCCCCGGGCTTCGGAAAGGAGCCGGCGCCCCCTGTGGCAGTCTGGAAAGGACACTCTTTCAACACCATCTCCGGCCGAGAAGCAGAGAAATTCAGTGGCAAAGACAGCGGCAAAGGGGACAGTGATTTCAACGACAGCGATTCCGACATTAGCGGGGACGCTCTGAAAAAAGACCTCATCAACCACATGCAGAGTGGTGAGGACTCTTCCTTCCTGCCAGGTTCAGCATTCCTCCTTTCCCTCCCCTTTTGCCGCCGCTTCGCCCCTCTCCATCTCCGTTCCCAGGTCCCCATCCCCTCCCCCACTTATTTTCAGTCCTAGAGTTCCGGATCCGGCAGGCCTCGCGGTGAATTTCCAAACGCCTAGTCGAGGCAGCTCCATCACTTGAATTAAGCACAGCCCTACCTGGTAGGAGGAGACTTGGGGTGATGCTTTCTATCTGAGGAGGGGAATCCTGCTTATCTTTTATTTTTTATTTTTTGAGCCAGCTTGGAGTTAGGTGACTTTACAGGAAGCAGCATCCCTTTCGAATCTGGAGTCGCTGGCGTTCATCTTCATATGGGCTTTTTCCTTTTCGGCCACCCTGACCCTGTCTGACATTCTGAAGATGGAGGCGGAAAGGTGTAGTAATCTCAGTAATAGTCATGACTTTCTCTCCTTTTCTCTTCATGTTAGGGCTCTGGGCGTGCACCGCTGAGTGTAAGATCCTGGGCCACTCTGACCGCTGCTGGAGTCCCTCATGTGGAGGGCCCAACACCCATCCCTCGCCTCACCCAGCAGCCCAGATGTCAACCTTCTGTAAGAGCACGTCGCTGCCTCGGGATCCTCTGCGCAGGGACAATTACTACCAGGCGCAGCTGCCCAAGACAGTGGGGCTGCAGAGCGTCTATGAGAAAGTGCTGCACAGGGACTATGACAGGACAGTCACTCTGCTCTCCCCTCCTCGTCCAGGGAGGCTCCCAGACTTGCAGGAGATCGGGGTACCCCTCTATCAGTCCTCCCCTGGCAGGTACCTGTCCCCAAAGAAGGAAGCCAATGAAAATGTGTAATCCCACGCTGCATGTCTTCACACATATACAGGCCGCTCTGAGAAGTCCCTAAGTTATTGACCGGTGTCAGTGTTGTATATATAAATATGCAAGATGTGCCTTAAAATGAAGTTGTTGGAAGCTATTTCCAATCACATTGGTACTGTTTGGTATTTGCAAACAAAAACGTAGTTAATGTAATTTTTATGAAATGTGTGCCGTATTTAATTTTCCTTATCATGCTATAGACTTTCATTTCACTTGCAGCTTGCCATTTTCTTAGTGTTTTTAACCTGTACATTGTGTAATGTAATGTTTGTATATAATGAAATTTTGTTATATTTTTATATAATAAAAGCTAAAGTGGAAGTTATTGCCAAAGGAAATGTCTGTAAGACAAAAAAAAAAAAACATGTTGGAATTACTTAATGGAAATTAATCTTTCACCTGAAACAGCCTAGTGTTTGAGAAGTTTTGCCTTGCCAAGTATAACTTGTATATCTTGAGTCTGTGGTAGATTTCAAGTTCAATGTTATTTAATTATATTTGGTTTTCTGTAAACCGTGTCACTTAATAAGCACAGTAATAAAGGATTTGTCATGTGTTTGAAGAATATAATTGCTTTTCATGAAGACGCCTACGGTCAGACATTCGCAAATAATTTGAATACCAGAATTAAACCTTTCAAGGGCTAATTATTTGAGCATTATTAATGTTCACGGCAACATTAAACCTGTGGGATTTAAGTATTGGAAAGTCTCATCAAAGTATTAAAAATATTTGTTGATTTTGTAAAACACGTGCATCTCCATAAATATTAGGAACTCTATAAAATTCCTATTCTCATGTATTCACTCAAATATTTATGGAGCATCTACCATAAAGTCAAGGAATGCTGTTTGAGCTATTCATTCACTCATTAAACAAGCATTGGTAGAGATTTTTACTAACTTTAGTCAGTAACCCCTTTAAGAGCTGGGGTTCAAGGTTAAGAAGACAGTCCCAAGGAACTCTTAGCATATTAGGGATTTTGATATCAAAAAGAAACTCAGATATATGGATGAAAATGACATGATGTT
The DNA here is from genome assembly GCF_014176215.1 of Rousettus aegyptiacus. NCBI lineage: Eukaryota > Metazoa > Chordata > Mammalia > Chiroptera > Pteropodidae > Rousettus > Rousettus aegyptiacus. The sequence continues at coordinate 89,474,692 of NW_023416286.1, forward strand.
GGGAATTTGCTTTAAAATACGAGAAAATACAGGGAGGCTATATGAAATAAGATTGATAAAATATTAATCGTTGTCAGTGCTGGCATGGGCAAGTGTGTGGGGAGGGAGGAGGGCTAATTATGCCAATCTGTGTGTTTGAGTTTGAAAATGTATGTAATGGAAGGTTTTTAAGACGGCTATGCATTCATTTCACTTGAAATTAGAATGATAATAATGAGAGTTAACCTTTACCAGACAAGCTTTTATATGAGCGGAGCTACTACAAAGCACTCTGTATGAATTATCTAATTTAATCCCCAAATTATCCCCATGAGATGGAACTATTATTATCTCCATTTCATAGATTTAAGAAAAAAACAAAACATTCAAAAAAACGAGGGCACAGTGAGGCTAGGTAAAACGCCCAAAGTCACACAGCTGGTAAATGGCCAGGATGAAATTCATACCCAAATTAATGAAGGCAAGAAAATAAAATGAAGCAACTAAAGTTTTCTTTTTTTTTTTTTTTTTTTTTTTTTACTTAGAGTGTTATGTGGAAAAGTCCCAATGCGTTGCCTTTACTGCTCGATTATTGTTTAGCTCTTTACATCTGAAGTGCCTGTGACCCTTTATTACTCATCACAGGGTGTGAGGCTCTGCAATAACATAGGGGCCCTCAAAGCTGCCTGTTGAAGTCATGATGGAAACCAGCGGTGGCTCCAAGCTGAACGGCAGGGTGGGCACACACGAGCGCTTTGCCACCCACAGCCCGTGCGAAGTTCAGTAGCTTCTACAGGCGACTGAGCTGAATGTGTCCCCTGTCACGCTCAGACTGCCCGGACCTCAAGTTCCGAAAGAGGACGCTGGCTGCGGCCAGCCTCCCAGACCGCTCCAGAGCCGTGATGACCAGCCCCAAGGGAGAGACCTCCTGCTCCAACATCTAAGGCTCTATTCTTGAGAAGCCCCATCCAATGCGGCACAGCAGAATGATAATCCCCTGGTGCCATCTAAAAGGGTCGCATCTCTGGTGATGTTCGCCTACTTCTGCCCTTCGAAAGTAATATAATGTCACTGTCGTCATTTTATTGTGTACTGTGCGAACTTTCGCTGCTCCAAAATTTTTCAAAACGTCTATGACTTCACTGGTATATTTTTTCCCTTAGAGATGACCATTATTTTTCCTTGGAACTTCAAAAAAAAAAAAAACGCATCAAACACACAATTTAGTTCTTAGAATTGTTTGTTTACACAGGAGAAAGGAGTGGAGAGAGCTTGTCTCAGGGTCAGCAGCAGGAACTCTCCGGGAAACAGGAGCTAGATGAAAGAGGCTTTCTGCTTTTCTCTGGAAATGTTTATTCCCAAGTACGTTTTTAAGAAAACACATTTCTTAGGTAAATACCACATGATCTCACCTATACGTGGGATCTAAAGAACAAAATAAACGAACGAACAAAACAGAAACAGACTCACAGATACAGAGAACAAACTGACGGTTGCTGGACGGAAGGGGGGGTGGGGGCTGGGGGGAAAAAGGTCAAGGGGATGAGGAAGCACAGACCGGTAGCTACGAAATAGTCACGGGGGTGTAAAGTACAGCACAGGGAAGAGAGTCGATAACATTGTAATAACCATGTGTAGTGCCAGGTGGGTACTATACTAGCTGGAGAGATCACTTCGTAAGTTATATAAATGTCTAACCACTGTGCTGCACACCTCAAACTAACATAAAATAATGTTGAATGTCAACTGTCATTGAAAATTTAAAAAAAGAAAAGAATATATATATATATTTCTTCATTAAATTAAACGAGATACCGTTGATGCAGAATGCACAGGACAATGCCTGGCCTGTGATACTATCTTCCTCTTTCCTGTCTTCCTCTGGAGCCAGCCTCTACTCTACCCAGCCCCGCCCGCTGCTGGGGCAGCCCTGCCAGTAAGGAAGCTGAACAGACACAGGGTGGCCTGTCTTGTTCCGACACTGGTTTGCTGACTTCACTTCTGCATTCTCTCATGTTTGGACGACACTCTGTACAAGTATGGCCAACGGGAGCATCGCGGGCCATCTCACCAGCCTGTGACATTTGCGCTGGCACCACAAATACCCCTTCCGAGGATGGAGATGGAGGCCAACAACCCTTGGGTGCCACGGGAAGGCCCTCGGGGGGAGTGGGAGGTCACCTTGAAAGAGAAAGCTAAAGCCTGACTTTACCTGTTTCACAGTCTTATGTCTGGCCCCATTGACTTGGGTGCTCCGTGCTTCCTATAATAAAATATCCATCAAAGAAACCACTTCAGAAAATTAAAACGTAAGTGGTTTCAACATCTACTGAAAAATGCATTCTGAAATAAGGCAAAAGCAGGATGCACATCTCCAAACACAAATACATATGCACATGGAAAGAAAAAAAATATACACAATCAGGATGAGTTCCATGCCATAATTAGCTAAATAGCTGGCTTATCTCACTTGGCAAATATAAGCTTTTATCATCTGAAAATTCCATTTTGGTAAACAAGCATATTCGCTTTAGTACTGAATTCAGTAACAGTAAGATAATTGGAATGCTGTTCGTTTTGAAAGCAAACCGAAGCAAAGCAATACAATACTCAATGCGGCACTGTGCTCCGCAACAGCTCAGAAGAGCTTCGAAAATGCCATTTCATTTTCAACAGCTATACAATAACTCAAGAGAGTATTTATCATTCCCTTTCTTCAGAGGGAAATCATCTGCGAGGGAATCCACCCACGAGTTCAAAGTCACCTAATAAGTGAACAGCGGGGAGAAATAGACAACAGGCTGTTTTAAAAGTCATCACTCGAAGCGCCTGAGCAAACGTGCCCCTGCAGCCAGGGAGAGAATCTTCCCTCGTTATCGGCACGCAGGCTCGGCCTCCGCACACCTCAGTTCAGGAATCTCAACGGGGCCGACGTGAAACTCGCATAGTTCGATGCAGAATTAGAGAAATTTCATTTGCCAGCCCGCTATGGCCCTCAGCCGATATCACAGACACCTCGAGCTCAGCACGTCCAAATCAAGATCACCCTCCCTTCTCCGCCACCGTTGCCCCCACAGACTCTCCCTCCAGCAACTGCTTTCAACTCAGAAAATGGGACAGCGGTCTTCAGACCAAACCCCAAGCACAGAGTCATCGTGAGCCTCCACCGTATTCCCACTTCTGCTCGTCGAGGTCTATGGATTCCATTTTCTAAATATTGTTTAATTGTGTCCTTTCCTTCACCCCACTGTAGCGAATATGACCCCCCACCGCCAGCCACCGCGTTCACCTCGGCAGCGGCGGACACTTCCGTTTGCTCCACGACAGCCCCCATCTCAGGCATCTGCCTCTCCTGCCTCAGGAATGCTGAGGACCTGGGGAAGCCCAAGGTGGAGGCTACGGAACCTTGTTCAGCCTGCACACAGAGCAGTCTGGAGGTCCTGGGAATTTCAGACCCGCAGAGCCAACCTTCAGACAATGAAGGACAGGTAGGTATTGGTGGATAAATACCCTCATTTTCCCATCCCATAAGGGGACAATTTGGAGCTGTGTTCTAAACAGTTCCTCTGAGGGTCCCAAGTGGATTCGAGCCCCAGCGGTCCCCAGTGGTGGCCCGCTCAGCAACATCCTTCGCCGGCTTTCCTTGCTCCTCATCACACTTTCCTCGCTCGGTCACTGTGCTTCCCGGGTTCACTGGCACCCGTGTCTTTCCAGGGGGACTATCCCAGTCAGGATGGCTGCACAAGGACAAGAACAAGAATGAGAATAAGGATGTCACTCGTCAGCGATCACCGCATTCCAGGCACCGTACCAAGCACTTACAATTAATGCTCACGACCTCGCCAGATAAGTACTCATTAAACCATCTTGCATCTGGGGAGAGGAAGACCGGAGACGTAACTTGGCAGAGGTCGCGCAGTGAATATTAGGAGGGATTAAATTCGAGCTCTGCCTGACCCTTCGGAATAAAGCAAACCAGCTTGCCCAAATTCTCATCGCTTCCTTCCTGGGTTCCAGCCAGAATTCCCTATCTGCTCCTCCCGGAGTCACTACGTGTCTCTGCCATTCCCTCCTCCACACTACTGCCGTAAACACCTTTTCTAAACCTCTGATCTTGTCACTCCTCTGACTAATAGTAACCTCACGACTTCCCGTTGCCGTTAGGATAATGTCCGCAGTGTGCCCGTGACATCCCAGACCCTTTGTGCTGACCCCCGCTCTGCCCCATGCCACACGCACACACACGCATGCACACACACACGCGCGCACACACGCGCACACGCACGCACACGCACGCACGTCACTGCAGCCAGACGCATCTGCCCGTGCTTCACCTCTCCATCCTGACCCTTCCTCCTCTTCCTCTCCCTTCACCCCACCCTTTCTCTCCCCCGGCCCTTTCTTCTTATCCTTCAAGGCTCTTGAAGGAACATTTCGCCTCCCCTTCCAGCCACCGGCCAGACAGGGCAGAGCGCCTCCTGTGTGTCTCCGCGGCATTGACCCAAACAGAGAATAATTGTTGTTCCACTTACCTGTCTCCTGCCCTGGCCCATGAAATCGAGGACAGGCTGTGTCCTTCATCTTTCTGTCCCTAGCGCCAGGTACACTGGCTGCTACATAATAAGGATTCAATAAAAGCACTTGCTGAATGGAATGATTCACTGAGCCAAGCACAAAAGGTCATGGTTAGTTACACATCATAGCCAAGAGACTCTGCTTCCTCAAGTCAACATATCTCCCCACGGGGTCTGTATGAAATATGCCTCTGAATCAGACATGACCAGGGGACTCAGCATCTAGTCCACCCCAACTGGTCTAATGCCTCCAGGAGTGCTTGGAGGATGCAGAAGCAGCATCAGCCCTGATCACGTACAAGTCACCTTACCTGTTGAAGGTAAAGCCCTCTCCCTCTTCCAGGCTCAATGCAGCAGCCTTTTTTAAAGACCCAACTCAAGAGGTTCTCAGAAGACTGTGTAACCACACGTCTAGAGATTTGACGTGGTCTAGTCCATTTTGGTATCTGAAGCCAGATGGCCCAAATCATCCAAATAACTGTCAAGTTTTCACTTTGTTGAGGCAAACACAGCAAACCATTAAGTCCATGAAAGCATCGAATCATTTTCTATGCTCTTAGATAGCCATCTCTTACAGCATCGAGACTGTCTAGTTTGCCAAATTTCCTTTCTATCAAGTCTAGGAAAGCCACTGTCGAGAGGTGAAGATTTACTTCTAATGAATGTCATTAAATCATCAGAGAAAGAAGGAGGCTATTAAAGGTGGTGGGCCAGTGGGTGAGAATGGAATCTCAATTTTATTCAGCAACTGACTTTCAGCCATCACTTAACCCCGCTGTGATTCATTCTGCTTATCGGCCAAGGGCCCTCAATCAGCAGCCTCGCTTGGAGGTCTGAGGATGCACCAGGGCAGACGCCGGACCGCTGCGGGAATGCTACGGACTGGCTCAGTGTCCTGGGCTAGAGAAACCCAGCATCAGCACTCTGCCCGATGACCCTCCCCATACTGGTGGCGGGGCGTCTCCCGGGCTATGTCCACAGCCAAACGTTAGTAAAAATCGCATTTCTACCTAATTATCTAGATATTTTCAAGGACTCATATGGGACTCTTCAGTATCTTTATAAATCCTTCAGTTCCTCACTTAAATTGGGGTGATTGTCAAGTTCCTGAGGAGCATGCGCATCCTGAGATGGGGATTCTTCTGGAAATTACATACTGAGGGTGTGCTCTCGGGAGAAGGGGAGAGAGGCCAGCAGGAGAGGGCAGGGGGAGGAAGCTCGAAAGGTGGCAGTCTTGGTTTCAGCCTGGTTTCCCCCTGAGCTCTGGAGCACAAACTGGTCCTCTCTTGAGGCAAGGAGCCTGCCTTTTATCCCCATATCAGTCACTGGCCTCTGGATAGGGGCGGGAGTTCATCGCATTACTTCCTATGGCAAGAGGCCTCCTGCTAGGCTGAGGGACATTCTCCAGAGTGAGGAGCCTTCATGGGCCTTCAACAGCCAGGACCCAAGCAGACAGGGAGGTGCTGGGGCTCTATGGGTGCGGGGGAGAGGGAGGGACCCAACGGCATCCAGCTGTGGTTCTTAAATCAGACTCACCTGGAGGCCTTGCTAAACACAGGGTGCCGGGCCCCAGCCCAGCAGCTTCTGATACAAGAGGTTTGGGGTGAGGTCCTGTAATTTGCATCTCTCACAAGTTCCCAGGTGATGCCGATGCTGCTGGTCCAAGGACCACCCTTTGAGAACCACTGTTCCCAGGTGTGGCTGAGGAGGCGCTGAGCCAAGACATGCCTTCTGGCCTGCTGTGATTCTGTAAACTGATTTTACCCAGGACTATTTCAGCCGTAGGCTATAACCTTCCACCGGTGCCTCCAGAAAGTGGAACTCTACGCTTGTCGCCAACACAAAGAGCAGACGGAGGTAAAGTGGTGAGCGTGACGGCTGGAGCTACAAGGCATCACCGACCAAGGCATCGACCCCTCGTGCCCTGCCTCCATCCCCGCCCCCTTTCCCCCTCAGCTACCACGGCCCCCAGGTGAGAGGTGCACACGGCGGGGCAGGGAGAAGCTGCTCGCAGATATTAGGCTCCCTCTGAGTGGTGCGCTTGTCAGGGGTGCCGACCAACCGGGACAGGAAGGGTGAGGAGATGGGGGGCCTCGGTGCAACAACACATCGTGGGAGAGACGGGATGAAGAATCTATGTTGAAGCAAGGCACTCAAAACCGAGATGGGCTGCCTCGAGGGCGATGATTCCCTGTCGCCGGTGACTTGCAAGCAAAGGCGGGACCATCAGTTGACAGAATGAGGAGGTAGGGGGTGTCTGGCCTGGGGTTGGATCAGACAGCCATGATGTCTCCTCCCGGGCCTATTAGTTAATGACTTTATACAGATTTCAGGATGCCTTTTCTTTCACTCCCTAGATGCTCTTGGGATCCTGCCCTGCTCTACCTGATTTTCAAACGACAGGAAGTTTAGCACACAAAGTTTACTCTGTTGGCTTGTAAGAGCTCCTAAATTTTTTCCAGCTTTCTGAGAAGAGCCAGAATAATTTCTGCTTCCCCGGTTGGATGCTTAGCTGATCCGACAGACTGGGTCTGTCATTTTCTCCTTTAATGGTCTAAAGCCCAAGTCTTGTCTCTGGGAAAATGGCCTTTGATTTGTTGTAAAGTATTTTCCAAGCTACTCTCTAAACTGTACTGCTCACGGGGACAGTCCTCTGAGAGCCGGTCACCATCAGCGGCCCCATCTTTCCAAGAGGGAAACTGAGCAAAAGTTCGTCAGAAGCAGGTGTTTTCCCAGGCCTTGCCTTCGCCCCACCTCCTGGGGTGCTCTCTTTAATGCTTATTAAATGGAGACATTTATTCAACATAAGTCTCCAGACTTAAGTCCATTTAAAATCATTTAGGAATCGAGTCACTGGGGCTGTGTTTTGGCCAGCTTCCCGCAGTCGCTCACCCCAGACCCACGTTCTAGAATACAAAGGCGCTGTGATTCGTTTCTGCTCTTCAGCTCCACGAGCCAGAGAAGCTCGTTGCTCTTGCCACCAGCTGAGCGATAGCACGGAAATTTCTAGGCTGAAGCCATTAGATTCGGACGCAGCTAACACACACACACACACACGCTCGCACGCACAAAACAAAATGTTGTCAGGCAATCTGATTTACTCTAGCTGCGAGCGTGTGGGGGGAGGAGGCCAAGCAAGCTTGGGTCCGTTGTGCTCTCTTACTCCTGTGGACACGGGCAACTGCCAATTTGCTTGACCAAGTCCCCCGAGTGGCCACTGCTAGGCTCACGTACCTCCAGCCAGACAAGGAGGAGCAAACAGGGCTATGCAGTACACAAACCACCAGATTATTTAAAAAAAAAAAATCAAAATCCCCATGAATGCAACTAGATCTAAAAAATTATAGTTCCCAGAACTCCTCTCAGAAGGAGTCCTGCACCTGTATGTTAGGTGTATTAGGATGGGGGGACCTGGGGTGGGGTAGAGGAGGTCGCTGCTACACGGCCGTCTAAGGAGCATCTGCCCATTAACCGTGTTGTGTTTCATTGGCCGAATGGGGCAGGTGAGTTTGGAGTGAGCTGAGCTGCTGGGCGCAGGAGAGAGGGCGATTCTCCTCCTCCGTCCTTTCCCCACTGCCATCCTTCAAAATAAATGTGAAACGAATATTTAAAGGATATAGGTTTAGGGGACTTAAATCTTGCTTGTAATGCTTTATTTCTTTTATTTAAATAGGTCTGCAATGAATGGGAGAAAACATTAACATTCGTCAGTTCTGGTTGGCGGGGCACACAGGTGTCTGCTATTTTTATATTTTCAACTGCAACAAAAGAATACGACTTTGAAGGATCACGCCATTTGTCAGCATGCCCAGGGCTCCCATAGATCTTTATCCCATAATATTATCACCATGCCACTCTGCCCTTATCCACTGAGCACTGCCCTGGGCAGGATAAAGATCAACATATGAGTGGTGCCCATAATCACAGACCTAAAGACAGGAACATATTGATTCCCTAGCCGGAGAGAAGCACATGAGAGTCTGGGAGACGTGGATAATGCCCCCCGGCAGCCTAGCTCTCCTCCGGGAACCGCCTCCGGGTCAGCAACCTCATTCACAGGCAGCCGATGCGGAGGGCACGTAGGGGAGGGGGAACCACCCAATCACTGGGCAGCGACTATGCCGCAACGGGCCCGAGCAGCCCAGGGCCTGGGGGGCTCTAAGCTCTGGCAACACAGGACGAGCCATCGTCCTGACACCTCTTGATGATCTTCACCTCCATCTAGTACGACCAGGAAACTGCGAGTGAACATGGTTTCTTTTTCATTTTGAAGAATCTTACCCTTTTGAGCACCAGACATCCAGGGAAGAGACCGAAAAGGAAAAATTCAGATTGTGGTTTTGGGTAGAGCAGAGAGGAGACCAGCTCTTGACCTGCTACGTCTGGATGGGCTCGAGATGGTGGTAAGAAGGTATAGGGCTAATCGAGATGTGGTTCTCAAAGCACTGTCATCGGATCTCTGGGAGTCCCCGAGAATCTTTCAGAAGGTCCACAAGAGAAACACTGTTTTCATAAGAATACTAAGATGTTATTTGCCTTTCCCATTGGGTTGCCATTGGCTCGGATGATGTCAACAAAATTATGAGTGCAAATACTGGTATGTTCACGTGAGTCAAAACAGGGCACCAAAGAACCCATCACTGCAGGAAAAAAATTGGCCTCGGGAATGACCTTGATAAAGTGGTCACAATTATTACTTTCGTTAAATCTTGACCATTGACTATGTGTCTTTTTAATGTTCTATGTGATACAATAGGAAGTACCCATAGAACACCTTCACTGCCAAAAAGAACTACGATGACTCTCTAGGAAAATCTGTGGGGTTTAGTTGCAAGCTGAACCGGCTATCTTTTTCGAGGAATACCATTTTGACTTGAAAGAATGACAGGCAAACAAACTACGGTTATTCAGACTTGGGTATTCAAACAAACTCTGGTCATTCCCCTTGGAGGGAAATCATTGACAGCGTTTGTTTCCACGATAAAATTTAAACGTTCAAGCTAAAATTAGAATTTTGGAAAACCTGTGAGCCTGTCAGCTTTCTAATACTTAAAGACTTTTTTTTTTTTAATGCAGTTGGTAGCGATATGAAAAAACGCAAGTGTTTCAAAGTTTAGATTGCCTGCGTGACTCAGTGAATCAGTGTTTTCCTAGAGATCAATGTCATTAGTATGGTTTCAGATTCCACGTTGCAACTAGCCTTCAAGAAACTCCCACTTGTAGAGTTTTGGTACAGTACCCAAGAGCACCACGGTTGTGTGAAATAGGCTAGTAAAATATTTTTTTCTTTTCAAATGACCTATGTGTGTGGCGCCGGGTTTTCCTCACCTACTGTAACCAAAATAACACACCGCAACAGGGTGTAATGGGAGCAATTATGAGAATCCAATTATCTTCTTTTATGCCAGACATGAAGGAAATTTGCAAAAATGTAAAACGATGGCCCTTTGTCATAAATTTTTTGTCTTTAAAATATAGTTATTTTTCATAATTATGTTATTGTACTAGTACATATCAATTTGTTTTTTAATTTTTATTTTTGTCATTTATAAATTAACATTTTTAAATTTTCTGTTTTCATTTTTTACACAGCCAATTTACGTAGGTATAACCTACATTAAAAAAATGTTCTTTGGCGTTCTCAAGAATGAGTAAGAGTGTGAAGAGGTCCTGGAGCCACAAAATTTGAGAACCACTGAATTAGCGCGTGATGTGAAGATGGAGTTTATCTCATATGTAATCTATGTATAAAATGTGTGGCTTGTAAATAGTGCACAGCTGTGATGTTAACAGCCTGTTCCTGTTTACTATGTTCAGGCACTGTCATTGTGTGTGTGTGTGTGTTTGATCCTCATGACACCTCTGTGAGGCAAGTGCCACTGTGGAGGAAAATGAGGCACAGAGAGGTTAAGGAACCTGCCCGAGGTCAAGCAGTCATAAACAGTAGGACTGGGATCTGAACTCAGGAGTTCGGCTCCGGAATCTTGGCTCCTGACCTCTGCAGGATACTGTCCGTACGCGCTGGTGTTGGTAATGGTTGTAAATTAGATTCTATGGTTTCGGGTTACTCGCTGTAGTTATTTCCCTCTTATTAGCCCCAAGCCTTTTATAAAGTCTTATTTAATAGTCTAAATTAGTCTCGAATGTACCATGGGATACTACGGGACTGGCGTAAAGGGACCCGTGTAAATGTAGAAAGTGGTACCCCTCCCACTTCTGTGGTAGAAGCGCTGTGAATTCGCCCGGAACGCAGAAGCATCAGCCGAAAAGTCCAGCCACCCCTCCTCGTGGGGAGAATTTTCCCTCCCCTGTCAGTCTTAGAGGATCCACATTTCGTTCGTTAAGTAAAATGGTACTCTCCCCATATAGGGACCCCGGCCCTCAAAGAAACGATGATCTAATTGAAGGGGATAGAACAAAAATGTGAAGTAACGGCCAGAACAGACGACAGCGACTAATGAAGTGCTAAATTAATATGAAACCAGATTGAAATTTCTAAAAAATTTCTCTTAGATGATTGTGAAAATACCTTAGGGTCTACAGTGCCTCTGGGTGCTAATTAAGAACAGTAATTATTGTTGAACTCCTGATGGCGCAGAATTCTGAGATAAATTTTTCACATCTTGATTTGGCAAGCTTCTTTCTTCCGCTGTGACCTGGATTTGGTCCTGCTCCTCCATATGCCCACGATGACATGCGTGTTTTTTTTTTCAGGATGAGTTTCACTGTGTCGCCATCGGCCACCGGCCCAGCACTAAGGGCCACTTTTCCTGTGCACCACTGGGAAGTCGTGGAGACCCTCTCTGCAGCACCCAGAGCTCTTTCTGGGCGATGTCTGTCACATACTGACACCAACAATGACTGGACTTCTTGGGGCTACTGGTCTGTTTTTCTTTCATGCTCATCGTGGATTCTGTGTCTGACCAGGTTTCTTTTCTGTTTTGACACACAGAGGTGTACACAGAGGCACGTTTGTGGCTGGCCCCTTGTGGTGGTCTTTTGGGATATGATTGTGTTTTGACCTCACTCTCAGCTTCTAAGTTATTTGCTTTTTTTCTTTTGTTCTTAATTGTAATTGTGCTATAACTGTCTCAAATTCTTGCAGGAATAAAGTCAGTTATAAACAACTGTTCTGTTCTGCTACCAACTAGCAATATGGCCTTGAGCAAGTCCTTCAACTTATCTGTAAAATAGTCACCCAGAGTGCCTTCCAACTCAGCTCACGCCTCTTAGTAGCAGATAATGGAGGCTTGGGGTTACCAGGATGGTTCAGGGCCAGGTTTACACACTGAAATGCGAACCAAAGATGCATTTGCTGGGGTCCTTCCTAGATGTCACCAATCAATAGATACCTGCAAATAGGTATAGAGAGTGGAAGGTGGACACATTACTGTCACAATACTTCCCTCTTGTCCTTGCCAGTGGCAAGGACAATTTCACGACTTGTTGAGCACCTGTGTCTTTCAAAGCAGGATGCTGGGAGCAGAGATGGAGAACAAAGGATGGAGAACAAAGTACAGCAGGTCCTCCAACGACATTTTTTTATAACTTTGATGAGAAAAAAAAAACAAAACTGATGTCCAGCCAAGGCCACTGTCCGCCTGGAGTCTGCACATTCTCCCCATGTCCACGTGGGTTTTCTCCGGGGACTCTGGTTTCCTCCCATGTCCCAAAGATGTGCACATGAGGTGAACGGGCGTGCCTACGTTGTCCCAGGCTGAGTGAGTGTGGTAAGCGTGAGTGGCTCTGTGATGGGAGAGTGTCCTGTCCAGGGATGGCGCCCGCCTTGTGCCCTGAGGCGCCAGGATGGGCTCCGGCCACCCTTGACCCTGAACTGGAATAAGCAGACTCGAAAATAATCATCTCATGTGTTTTTGTTTATCTTTCTTAAGTATGTAAATAGCTCCCATTTATTTCAGCATTTAGTATTGAAAGTGTTTTGGGTCTTTGTTCAGAAGTTTGGTGATGGTTAGCCTACCATAAAATTGGTTTCCTTATATGTTTTTCACTTAAAGTAATAGCAGTTTCTAAGAATATATCGACCACCACCCTAAGTGACGACTTACTGTAGATAAGATGTGACTCCTGCACTTGAGAAGCTCAGCAAGGAAGGGAGATAAACTCAAGAAAAAGAAGACAACGGGCAGGAGAAATGAGGAAGAGAAGAAGAGCTGAGGGAAAGCTGACTGAAGGGCTGGAGCTCCTTTAGCTCCTGGGAGCTAAAGCCGGCCGGGCCCTGCCCAGGGGCCCGGCCCCTCTGGGGCCACAGCCCTGAGGGGAAGTAGGCAGCTCACCCTGCTGCAGGTGCCAGAGCTCCCTTTATGTGCATCCGTAACAATGAGAACGTCACACGTGAGTTAACTTGCCTTTCCAGGCTCTGCCACGTTCACGCGCCAGATGCTGCTTGCCTCCCCCTCTGATTTACTGCATGGCCGACCAGCTGTGCCTCCGCCCGGAGCAGGCCCACATCTGGCAGCCAGGTGGTAAAAGTGTCTCCACATGACACACGTGCCCTCACATCATATTCCCCAGAGCAAGTCTCTTCTATCTGTCAAGGGGTTTTTTTGTTTGTTTGTTTTAATGTTTTTCTCTCTTCTTGCCTTATTTCTAGGACTGTTGAATATCTGCCGGCAATAGATCTGCTTACGTGCCTTATGTCAGAGAAAAGGCTCTTGCCGTAATTTGTAAATAATGCTACTGCCATACTCTGTAGTAAAAATACTCATGGATAAAGTGAGGAAGCAGGCATGGTTGACTGCGTAGCCAAGAGCCATCCCTCCCTTCTTCCTGTGTTTGTAGGGCTCCAGTTGTATTTGGGGAGGCAACTTGCTCCACAAGACCCTCAGCCCCCAGCTCCAAAGATGGGAACTGATTGCTTCAAGGTGACCCCATTTCTCTATCCAGTGTTTGGATTGGGGGTCTAAGGATGGCCCAGGACTGGCCGAAGATACATAAGTGAAAGTCTGGTGAGGGGCTTCTGGAAATAATTTTACTCTCTCTAAAAGAGAGGGAGGGTGGGACGAATTGAGAGAGAGAGAGAGACCAAGAGAAATAAAAATGTGTGTACACACAACTTGTATCTGAACGTTCATAGCAGCCTTACTCATAATAGTCAAAACTTGAAACAACCCAAATGTTTATCAGCAGCTAAATGGATAAAAAAAAAAAATTGTGGTATGCTTGCACAATGGAATATTAATCATTAGTATAAATGAATGAACCACAGTACTGATCCATACAACATTAATAAATCTCAAAATCATCATGCAGAACCAGAGTCCATACTGCATGTTTCATTTCTACGGAAAAGATAAATTTAATCTAGAATGATAGAAAGCAGATCAGTTAAAAGCAAAAATAAGTGAATGGGACTACATTAAACTAAAAAGCTTCTGCACAACAAAGGAAACCTCAACAAGGTAAAGAGACAACCCTCCGAATGGGAGAATATATTGGCAATCAACACCTCTAATAAAGGCCTAATATCCAAAACATACAAAGAACTCATACAACTCAATAACAACAAAAAAACAAACAAACAATCCAATCAAAAAATGGGCAGAGGATCTGAACAGACACTTCTCCCTAGAGGACATACAAATGGCCGACACACATGAAAAGATGCTCAGCATTACTAGTTATTAGGGAAACGCAAATCAAAACCGCAACGAGATACCACCTCACACCTGTTAGAATAGCTATAATCAACAGGACAAGTAATAGCAAATGTTGGAGAGGATGCGGAGAAAAAGGAGCCCTCATCCACTGCTGGTGGGTCTGCAAATTGGTACAGCCACTATGGAAAACTGTATGGAGGTTCCTCAAAAAAACTAAGAATTGATCTACCTTATGGTCCAACAATCCTTCTACTGGATATTTACCCCCAAAGACTTGAAAACCCATATCCAAAAAGATACTTGCATGCCGATGTTCATAGCAGCATTATTCACGGTGGCCAGGACATGGAAGAAACCAAAGTGTCCTAAAATAAATGATTGGCTAAAGAAGCTGTGGTACATATATACAACGGAATATTACTCAGCCATAAGAAGAGATGAAATACTGTCATTTGCAACAACATGGATGAACCTTAGATAATCATGTTAAATGAAATAAGCCAGACAGAAAAGGCTGAAAACCACATGATATCACTTATATGTGGGATATAAACCTAAAAGTAAGAAATGAATGGGACAAACAGAGACTCATGGACATGAACAATAGATTAGTGGTTACCAGAGGGGAGGAGGGGGATCAGGGGGGAGGTAGTTGGAGTAAAAGGGGTCAAATATGTGGTGACAGAAAGAAATCTAACTATAGGTGGTGAATGCGCAATACAATATATATATGCCTTAGTATTAAATTATACACCTGAAACTTACTGGATTTTGTTAACCAATGTCACAATAGATGATAGATAGATAGATAGATAGATAGATAGATAGATAGACAGACAGACATACAGATGATTGATAGATAGATGATAGATAGATAGACAGATGATTTATAGATAGATGATAGATAGATAGATAGATAGATAGATAGATAGATAAATAGATAGATAGATAGATTTTTAAAAAGCGATCAGTGATTGCTGGGGGCTGGTGAGGAGATGGACTAGGAAGGGGCTCAAAGGAACTTTTTGGGGTGATAAAATGTTCTGTATCTTGATTATGGTGATGATTGTACAGATGGACACATTTGTCAAAACTCATCTAACCATATCCTCAAAACAGGTGCATTTGATAGTATGAAACTACATCTCGATAAACTTGAAATTTTAAAAAAAGGTAATGAGAAAGCCCGTGCCTCCTTCCATCCACGAACATTGCCATGTGCAGACGTGCACCTGGAGCCGAGCCGACCATTTTGCAATCACAAGATGATAAACTCGCAGTTCCCAAACTATGCACCGAGGCACCCTGAAGGGCACCGTGAACTCACAAAGGCATCGCAGGGTCCATTTCCAAGGGAAACTCTCGAAAACAGTGAAATCGAACGTCTGTCAAACATCACGCAAACTACTCGATCGAGATAGTTCACAGTTTCAGCGTCGGATTTCACCACACTCCTCTGGATGACATCAAATCTTTACACAGCTAGGTGTTTTGGCAGTTGCTGTGATTTAAAAAAACTGTTCAGTGTGAAAAGCAACACGGAGCGAGAATTGAGGGCAGCGGTAACGTTGCAGGAGCGCGCATCCGCCTGAAAGTGATCGCAGTTACCTACCAAAGGAATAAAAATATTTTTTCTTTCAATATATGTGTTTTGTTTTTTTTTTTTTTTTCAAATGGCTACTGAGTTGTCAGGACATAATACTTATTGTCTGGCCCTAACCTACCATAAACAGAAATGTCGGGTGTCCCCGGTGGCAGTGGGCAAAAAAACCCTGAAACACCAAGGGCACTGTGAGCTGAGTTTAGGAACACCTGCAATAAGTTTTTTTAATTAAAAATTATTGAGGTGACATTGACAAAATCCAACATGTTTCAAGTGTACAATTCAGCAGGATGTCATATATACATTGCTCTGTGTGTTCATCACCCATAGTGAGCTTTCTTTCCTTCCGTCACCATATATTTGACCCTTTTTACCCCCTACCTACCTTCCCCACCCCCCTACCCCCAATAAACTTAAGAATGACAAGCCGACATGCTGAAGGATGGCCGAGCAGAGAAAGGGCTGGAGCCCTTGGTGGTATCACCGACCTGCTACTCACACATGCTCTAGAGTACCAGCCTCCAAACTTTTTAATTATGTGAGATACTTACATGTCTTTATTGACTAAGCCACCATCATTAGGGAAAAAAAAAAAGTCAAACAAAAAAATAGATGGATCTATTTACGCCACCTGCTGACTCTCCTCCTTAGCAGTGAGGCATGTGTCCTTCCAATTTTTTTCTTTTGCATTTGTATGCAAATAGTTGTAGCTCATATGTATGTGGATAACATAAAAGCTGCATTTTTTATAACTTGAATTTTTCCCTTTATGCCTTAGAGATTTTTTGAAACTGCTGCTGTGTATTGCATTGTATGAAAACACCATTCTACTACTGATGGATATTCAGAGGGTATCCAATTTTTAAGATAAGCATCATTGCGATAAATAGCCTTGTAAATGTCTCTTGTGCAACCTGCTGGTATTTCTGTAGCATGCGTACCTCAGAGTGATGATGTGAAGGCTGTGCAAATTTTACATTTCCAAAGATAACAACAGTCTATGCCGTTGAGTTCTTCCATCGGCAGTGAGAGTACCAGCTTCCCCAACACCCTCCTTAGGGAAGGCGTGGCGATGGACGCCCAGACGATGAGGGTGAGCCCACGCCTCTTTGCAGAGATGAGTTTCAGGATGGACAAGGGACTCCTAATGACACAAAGGGAAACCTGCCCGCGGAAACGGCTGGAAAGGTTTCCTCACTCCTAAAACGGCCACAAGAAAGGAAGAGTCCCTCTTCCTTTAAACCTTATCACGGCTGGACGTGGTGTCCTGGACTCACCTCAACCCCTTTGTCACTATAACAGAACAACCTCAGGATAAGATGTGGCAGAGCAAAGAGAGAAAAAGATCCTGGGTCCCCAGTGTCATTACAAGCCTCTGATGCTCCCATGCCTGGAGCTGCTGGGCCTCTTGACTTTGGGTTGTGTCAGATAACAAAACTGACCAACTCCTCAAAGCAGTTTAAGTCATATCTTGGGGCTACTTGCAGCCAAACCTTCTATGTGCCATTGTTGACTGCTTTCCATTTTTCAAAATTGTTGTCTATCTTATTACAGGTAAAAATTGACATCACATTCTTAATTTTCACTTCCTTTTAATCAATAATGTTGAGTGTTTTTCACAAACATGGTGACCTTTTGGTTTTGTTTTTTGGGGTTTTTTGTTTTGTTTTGTTTTGTTTTGTTTTGCTGTGAATTGCCTGTTCATATCCCTTGTCCATTTTTCTATGGAGCTGTCTATTGATTTATGAGTTAAATATTATGTACATTAATCTTTGGTGTATTTACATCTTGACAACATTTTCTTCCATAGAGTTTTGTTTTTGTTTGTTTTTGCTTTTATGACTCAGATCAATGTTTTCTGTTTTGATTTTTTAGTCTGTGTCTTTCATAAAAAGATCTTCTCTGTTTTGACATGATAAAGTATTCTACATTTTCTTTTAAAATTTTATATTTGGATTTTATGATTAGCCTTTTACTACATCACTAATTTACTTTTGTAGTAGTGTAAGATTGAAATCTAACTCTATTTTTCAAAATGAATAGATAATTTCCTCAATACCCCACTAACTAAAATGCCATCTTTATTGTAAACAAGAGTCTCATAAATAGATTCATCTGTTCCTGAATCCTGCATTCTGTTTTAGTTATCTATTTGTCAGTTTTTGCACCAACATCACAGTTTCAATGATTAAACTTTGGGAGTATATTTTAATATCTGATAGGGCAGGCCTTTCCTCTTTTACTTCTTAAAGTGTTTCTTAATCTTAGCTTTTCTTCCTCCCCATTAATTTTAGAATAAGTTCATCAAAGTCCAGGATTTTTATTTGGAATTTGCAGGCTGATTTGGGGAGAATCGCCGTCTTCACAATGCTGAGTGATTTCATTTAGGAAGTCTGTTTCTCATTAGCTCAAGGTTTGTCTTGTTTTTAAATGTTGTTTCATAATGTTCTCAGTAATGTTTTATAGTTCTGTTTTCAGTATCAATCAGTCTTGCTCATTTCTGGTAAGGTTTATCATATCAGGATTCTTGGTGTTTTGTAGGTTTTATGTTATCGTGACTGTGATTGGGTCTCTGATCCTTTCCATCCTCTAATTGGTTATTGCTAGTATATAGAAAAGCTATTAACTCGTGCAGGTTCACCTCCTTCTGCCCACCTTGCCGACCTCCCTTTTCAGTTTATTTAATTTGCCTGCCCTTCCTAGCCAGAAGGTCACATCAAATATTGCTCTTGATTCGGTTTAATGCTTTTGCCCTTGATTTTTTTTTTTCCTGATATGAATTTTATCATACCTGCCCTCTCTGTCAGCCTCTTCCTGGGAAATATTTTCCAATACCTTTATTTTCAACCTTCGTGTGTGCCTATGTGGCATGTGTGGATTGTTTGATCTCGATCTAGTTTTTAAACAGAATTTTAAAAAATCAAATCTTAGACTATCTATCCACTTATTCATGCAACAAAGGCTCGTTGAAGAACACAGAGGTGAACTAAACCAACATGGGTCCTGGTCTTCACGGCACACACGTCCCCACGGTATTTAACCCACCCATCTGTGGTCCCTCTTCTGCCTGGGTTTATTCCTGTTGCCTTGTTTTACGTTTCTCTTTTCACGTGTCTTGTTATTAGTTTTTCTCCATACTTGCCTTTTATCAGATTGGGATTTTTCCCCCCCTTTGTCTGAAAATTACACATTTCATTTCCATTTTTCTGGGAGTTGCCATTACATTTTGACATACAATTAAATTTTCCTGTCAGTGCCTAGATGTAGTGTCTGTAGCTTCTGCCTCACAACCTGCAACTCGGCACGCCGCCAGCGCCTCCTCCCGTGACGCGGTTCCTCGGAATTTTACTTCCAGGCTCCTGCAAATACTTTTGTGTTATGCGTCATTAATTCTAACTTTTACCAATGACTTTGCACAATATTATTTTTTTATGTTCCATCTTCCTGCTCCTTGAATTCATCTTCTCTTTTTGCTGTCACATACTCCCGGGGAATTCTTTCAGAGAAGTTCTCTGAGCGGAAAACCTTGAGCCATTGTATGTCCTCACACTGGAATGCTGGTTTGAATGAATATGAAAGTCTAGCTTCAGAATTAGTTTCCCTCCGAACTTTGGAGACTTTTCCGCCTTCTCTTCTAGCGTCTGAGTGGCTAATGAAAAGTCCGGGGCCACTCTGATTGTCACTCCTTAGCAGGTGCATAGGACAGAAACCCAGCTCAAACCAGCTTCGGCAACGTAGGGAATTAATCAGCTTATACCAGGGAAGAGCAGAGCTGGGGCTGGCCTCAGGCACAGCTGAGTCCAGTGGCCCAGACAGGTCATCATGGTTCTTCTCCACGTCTTGTGGCTCTGTTTGTGTTTCTTTCTGCAAGCTGGGCTCATTTTGCATGACTGCGACAAGCTTCCTCGATGGCAGAAAGATAACTACGCACAGCCACAGCTAACATCCCTGTGGCCACAGAATCCCAAAAGAAAGAGTCTGACTTGCTCATGTGCACGTGCCGAGAGTCTTGGCGAGGACACGGAGTGGGCTCTTGGCGTCCGCCGCCTGTCCATAGCCAGGGAATGGGGCTCCCTGGTGAGTCAGGTCTGGGTCCTGGGCCTCTCCCTGGCGCCCAGGGAGTGGTCCTGTAATATACTGTCCCCTCTGAATGATGTCGAGAGAGAAAAGACTCTCCTAAAAAAAAGGATAGAAAGGAAAATGGGTGCTCTTACTGGGAGACGGGGAAGGAAGAGCAAACGCGAAAGGCAGAAAGACGCCGACCGCTGTCTGCTCCCGCGGACGAGCTGCGTGCCCGGAAGCTTTTTTCAGATTCTCTCATGTCCTTGGATTGTGTTCTTTTTGCCAGGATTTTCTGCTGTGAACATATTCGTCCTACCGGCTTTCAGTGGCTCCTTTAAAACAGATGGTTCTTGTCTTTCTCCAGCGTGAAGAAATATTTCCTCTATTATTTCCTTCCTTCTTTCGTCTCATTCTCAGACTCTGGAATTCGGTTGGTGTTCGGGGCCTTCCTGGATCGATCCCCTTTGTCTTTTCATTTTTCTCTGTATTTTCCGCCCCCGTGTATTTTTGCTCTAAATTCCGGCAGACTTTCCAGGGCCTTGTCTTCCAGACCGCTAATTTGGCGTATTCTGTTGCTCAGTCCCTTTATTAAAATTTCCATTTCATTGTTTTAACTTTCCAGAATTGTTCCTTGATCTCTGGGTCTTTGCTTGGCAGAGCAGCCTATTTTTGCTATTGTTTCAATGAGTGCACGTCCCTCGTGGTCGTTTTGTTGTTTTTAACCTCTCTTCTGTTCCCCAAATCGTCCCTTTCCCCACCAAGATCAGCCGTTCCTTTTGTTAATCTTGGTGTTTCTCTTTCCGCTGTTGATTCTCCACAAACCTCTGACGTTCATTGGTTGTCCTTTCCCACTGTGATCGGAGTCGGCAGCTGAAAAGTGTTTCTTCTGCAGTTGTATTGATTGGTTTCCCCAAAAGGTCTTTCCTCTGAAAGGGATCGTTGTGAGGAGTGTGTCCCAGCAGGGCACGGGGCCTGGGGCAGGCAGGTGGGCTGAGGACACCTCCCCAGTGGACAAAGTAAGGAGGGCCGTGCTTTGGCAATGACGAACTACAGTGACATCCCTCGCGGAAGAAGGTCTTTCCTTCTCCCCAGCATCTCTTACAAAGTCTGGAACCTCCTTGAGGCACCTTGGTTATTTTAGTCTCAAGCCCTCTAATCACCTGACAAGCCCTCCCCCACCGGGCACTTAACTGTCAAGTGTCTTTTAGGCAAACTTGCTGTTTGGCAAGAGGATAGCGAGAGTTGCAACCAGCCCTCTGGCCTAAATGCAGTTTTCGACAATTCTAACAATTACCCCAGAACTTTCTTCCTGTTCACGGCATTTGCTGAAGCTGAGTGCAGAGTGTCTCTCGTTTTGCCCTGAGTGGGTTTTAGACCGTGGTTTTCTTGGCTCTTTCCAGTCCCTTCCACATGAGGAATTCCTCTCAACTTCTGGTGTTCATCTCCTTTCGATGCATTGAGTGGTTCGGAGAGAAAGAAAACAGTCGCCTCATACGTTCTGATCCTCTCTCATGCTGTTCCAGAGTGGTGTCTACACGAGTCTTTCATAGACTGAACTCCCCAAGGAGCACTGAAAAGAGACCATTTGCTAGAAATCGATTTGTATACACGGGGGACATGAACAAATTTTTTATTGCTTTTAATGTATAGCGAGTGTCAGCCACTATGCTAGTGGCTTTATAAACATTTCTTCATTTAATATAAACTAATTGTCATAACAAAAAAAAAAAAAAGAAAAGAAAAGAAACCTCTGTGAGCCAGAGATGAAGGCAGTGATGAGGAAGATAAAAAACCAGTGATATACAGAACAACTGTGTAACTCGCCCGAAGTTACACAACTAGTTAGTCACAAAGACAGGCCCCCAAGCCAGATCGCTTCAATACCAAGACCCAAGAATACTAAATGCTATACATAATATCTCCGAGCAAATGGCCA
Source organism: Rousettus aegyptiacus (assembly GCF_014176215.1). Taxonomy (NCBI): domain Eukaryota; kingdom Metazoa; phylum Chordata; class Mammalia; order Chiroptera; family Pteropodidae; genus Rousettus; species Rousettus aegyptiacus. The sequence goes on from NW_023416286.1 coordinate 89,496,463, forward strand.
ATTATTTGATGGTACTATAATTCCGCCATCTTGAATGCTGATCGAAGTAAGCGAGGCAGTGTGTATCAGCTATACTAGAAATTTTTGCAATTGAGTTCAATAGAGTCTGCTAAAGAAGACTTTTCAATTCTCAGTTATCCAGCACGTAGGAGAGTTGGAACATGCAGAGCGCTGGGAATTAAAAGCAAATTAAGCCCTGGGTCTCCTCAGGGACTTGCATCTTTGACTGTACGCTGGCCTCTCTCCGCTTGAAATGTTTTGTAGTGCATCTTTCCCCACCACCTTCTCCGGGATTGGCTCCTTCAGACTCGCCCCCCAGGCTGTGCCTCTGAGATAATCCCACCCCTTCCCGTCTTCACTCACTCAGCACTCCATTTCCTCTCTTAATTAACACGATGTGTAATTATTTTGTTTACTGGTTCTGTTTTTGCTTGTTTGTTTGTCTGCCTTTCCCACTAAATTTCAGGCTCCAGGAGAAGAACCGACATTTCTTAGCTCGGCCCCTCTTTGTTAAACCGTGAGTTAAACCATGATGTTATTAAGAAGTAAAACCATTTTTCCCGGGCCAGCAGGCAATGCTGTGGTTAAGGTTAGGAAGAGAGATGTAAAAGCAAAGAACCTGGACAATCTGTGCAACGACTTGATGAACGATGGAGAGTTAACTGCTGTAGCAGAGACGCCCATTTCTCTACCTTCTGTACATTCTCTTCCCGAGAATCCACTTCCCAGCTTTCTGCTGAGATGCTCCCCACTCTACCTCCCACCCCCGCCGCCAAAGGTGACCATTCTAAAAATGGTCACCCGATTGGACCAATTTGGCCAAAAGGCCATCTAATGGCGAATCAGTCACTCATTTGGGGGATTTGGCACTAGCGCCCTGAGATTCGAGATCAGGAAAGAGGCCGCTCTGGTAGGTGCCAGCGTGAGAAAACCAGCCAGCCAAGAGAGAAAAGTGAATCGAGGTGACAAAAGGAAGCAGAGACCCTGAGGCCCCACGGGGTCGCTGACGTCAGCCCCCTGGTGGCCTTTCAGGTCCTGGGTTCGGCCTCCTGGGTGCCCCACTGCCTCCGCTCCTACACTCTGCGAGACAAATGTTCCTTTTTGCCAAAGGCAACCTGAACAACTTGTGACCAAATGGCCCCTGAAGGAGACAAGTGTAAAGTGATTGTTAATCATCCCGAAGACCCCCCTCGTCATCACACAAACACAACAAAATTCTTCCTCACAATCAGGTCCCGCCTCCTGCACGAACAAAAGAAGCCGTAGGACATGATTTCCGAGACACCCCAAAGGGCCTTTGCTCTTCCCTAAACGTCTCCCCATCTTAAAACTGCATCATGACACGTTAGTTCTTAGGCTTCAGCCTTGTCCCCCTGAACGCTCGAAGCACAGCCATAGCACGGCGGCTTCCTTGTAAGCAGAGGCTGGCCCTGTCCCTAGGTGAGTCTTCGCTGCACTTGGAATGGCACAGGAGCAGGACCCGGCGCATGCCCCGGCTGGGGTAAATGAGTCAAGGCGAGCGTAGCAGAGGGAAGGGAAGTCGAGGGCGCCGCGCTCAGCCGTCTTCAGCTTCGCCGTGTTGACGGCCGTTGGCCCCAGTCGTGGGCGAGCTGTGAAATGACGGTCACGAGGAAGTGAAAAAGCCCGCACAAGACGACAGGCTCTGCCTCCGTCTCTGCGGTTTCTATCCACCTGTATAAGCATCGATGCCATCTGGCCAGATCCATCTGAATCAAGAGCAGCAGAAAGGTTGACATGTTCCCAGGGATCGAAGGGCATCAAGGGGGAGAAAACAAAGAGCAAATTGCCAGGCAGAAAGGCGGCGGCGTCTGAATCTCTCCCTCCTGCTTTCTCTTTTCCCCACCCTTGCTCTATTTTTTAAGTTTTATTGCCATTCTGACATTATCCGAATTATGATTCGAAACTCATTCAGGCAGATTAACTGACGGTTGCGCTTGTAAAATCTGAAAAAACAAATTTAATTTCTTTCTTCAGGAAAAAAAACCCCTGCAAACTGCAGTGTTATAAACACAACTCAGGGACCGTTCATGTGCACCCAGTGAGTAGAGCAAGCAGATGCATGGTTTTAATATCCGTTTCCATCAGCCTAGAGGTTAGCCTCCCAACCGTACCCGACAGGATTCCAGGGGATCTTTTCGAAGCGCTTTACTAATGAGCTGCCATCATCTGTGGAAACAGCCCCGTGCAGGGAGGAATTGTAGACGCTCCACTTACAAACGAATAGACCAAGGTCTGGGGAGGGGAGGGGAGTTTTCCCAACCGCACAGCAAACCCACGTCAGGGCTCAAAGCTCTGAGCTCATCCCTTGAGCCACGTTCCGTTCCTATTTGAAACGAAACTCCCTCGGGCAATTAATTCTTAGATTCTTACATGGCCGTGAGGGAAAACGGAGGTAGACATTTCGCAAACAAAGATAGATTTAAAGCATATGTTATACGACATCCATATACATATGTGGGTTAAAAAATTTTTTAAGCTCATGGATAAAGGTTTTAAGAAAAACCATGGCAGTCTCAGGGAGAGTGTTCTTTCTAATAAACATGAGTGGAACACTATTCCACATGGACGGAGGGCCCAAAGAGTATTTCTGTATGCTATTCTCGGTCTAACGCAGGATGTAAATCTAATTGGAAGTGTTTTGATCCACATCTGGAATTTTCCAATGAATATAGCCCATTGCCTAATTGGCCCCTTGAGTTAGCAAATGGTTGCTATTTTGATCACTAAGTTTTTTCTATCTGTTATAACTTTTTACTTCATTCAGTTCCCACTGCATTTATTGGGCCAGGAACAATGCCAGATATTGGGCCAGGCCAGGAAGGAGAAAGGAGTCGAGAAAGATAAATAATATGCTGTCTGTTGCCTCAGGAACATAAAGCCCACTCGTATAAATAACTAACTTAATTATAAGGCAAACAGAACTGCCTATTATAAAAGAGGCAAAGGTACCAGAAGGCAGAGGAAGAAACAATGGATGTTCTAGCAGGATGGCAAGGGGCGCGGAGAGGAAATCGTAAGGCTTCACGAAGGAGGCAGCATTTGAGGTGGGCCGTGAAGAATGACCCGAACGTCACCGTGGAGATGAAAAGGCATTCCAGACAGAGGGCACAGCACGGCCAGGACATAGGTGGCCACGGCAGGACAGAGAGGGGTGAGTGGGTGAGGGCGGGGTAGGGTCGGCTCGTCAGGGGCCGCGGGAAGCTGCCGAGGGTTTTCAGGGAAGGTGCCAAGAGCGCCCCCGCCAGTCCGGGTTGCGTCTAAGAGAAACGTGAACTATCTTATTCAAATCGCCACTTCTGGGGGCCTCTTTGCTACACCAGCTTCGTCTTCCCCCAACTAATAAAAACGTCCTCGTTTTACAAATGAGGAATCCGAAGCTTAGAGAAGACCAGTAACCTAACCAGTGCCACACAGGGCCGTTAGGCTGGGGGAGGCCACAAGTTCAAAAAACATGATGCTGACGATGGCGAAGATGACGATGGTGATGATGATGACGATGGAGATTCTTTGTTTTGATAAACTGGTTTTTGGAGGGTTTGTTTTCTGGATCTCATATTCTTTACATTCTTTAATGTAAAGTCGCAAAACAGATTATCCAGGTAACCACTTCGATCAATCATCTATGGGCGGTAACTTCCCTGGAAATTAATGGCAGAGCTATTTAATAATATCTTATAGCACCATCGAAAAGTCACCTCAGAAAGGCAGACCAGTTTATTTAAAAATCGCTAATGTCTGCGGGGTTTAAAGTTGCGAGAATGAGAAGTCAGTGCACATCGTCCGGGCCTGTCACGCTCCGTGTTCGTAGGATGACTCACTTTGCCGAAGCCCGAGTTTAATTAACATGCTTATTCTGCGGCGGTTCTTCCATTCTAGCAAATTAAATGTTTAAACAGCCAGTGCAAACATTTAGATCTGAGTCAAAATTGTTTGCACTCTGCCAGTTTAGGCATTTAATTTATTACAATCCTTTTCCATAATACACGCCTCGAAAAAAAAAATTTTTTTTGCCCTGCAAAATATCGTTAGTATTTCAACTGATGATATTGAGACTATCAGAACGTGACGTGAGAACTAATGTGGACTGTCGACAAGAGCGATGAATGAGATAATTAGACAAATCTTCGTCTGTCCGGACTTCCCCAGGTGACCAGGGGACGGCGATGACAGGTGCCAACTCGCTCGTGCCCCGTAAGTCTCTGCTCTTGTAGAGAGATGGGACAAGATGAAGCAAGAATCTTGCACAGCTCTCAGACATTTCGTCGTAAGATCCTGACCTCTTCCTCCCTGAAGATGTTTCTGCGGAATGTAGAGTTTTGCGAGCCGACGTCTCCTTTCCTGGGGCTAAAGAAAGTGAAAGGCACTGGAAAGAAAAACAGCGGTGTGTCGACCGCACTGATGAAGACCTCAAGCGAAGAGCCAACGCGGCTGGACGGCTGGGTGCTCCCCAGCAATGACCCTTTGTGGCTCCGGGTGACCACAAGGTGGCAGTGGAGGTCTTCCTCGCCCTGCCCCTTGGCATCCCACCCCCTGGCCCCCAATGCCTGACCACAGACACCCTGCCTCCTCCCGACCGTCTCCCGGGGAAACAGACGGGTCCACCCAGATCTCAAGAGCGGACACTTTCACATGTTTAACGAAGACCCTTTCCTGTTTTATTGTAAATCACATGGACCCTGGAAAGGGGTTGGAAATTCCCTCAGTAGCTCTTGCTGGAAGAAAACGGAGCTCTGTGTTGGAACCAAGAGGAAACTATCAAAAAGTAATCGGGGATGGTCACGTGAACTCATCAAATCTCAGCTTCCTCACGCTCAGAGCGCGGCGTGGGCCCCTCTCATCGCTGAGGTTTCTCCCTGGGAGTTTTCCAGACACGGAGGAGAACGGCTCGGGCTCGTCAGGGGAGGGAGAGGGCGGCTGTCAGGACAGCAGTCCGTTTGTTGCTGCGCACTAATCAAAGTCATCAGAAACTGCAAAACTGAATTCACTCACTCCCTGGCTCATTGAGCTTCCGTTTCCTGCTCGGAAATCTTTCGAGGCCTTCCACAGAACCTTCCAGATTGTTTATGCCTGGAGATTGAATTATCCAGAATTGAGCTCGAGCAGACTTTATAATGAAACTATACCCATCCGAAAACTAGCCAGTGGAAGAAGCAGGAAATAGTTGACTTCGGCCAATTTGCTATTTCTAAGAACAATCGGCTCCAATCAATCCGGCCTTCTTTGTTTTCCAAACAGCTGGTGCTGTTCAGACACCCTAAAGCGTTTTCTCCTAGAGCCAGCTCCAGGAGCTACCCCATCAGAAGAGCTCTGCGCGGCGAGACTGGGTGCCTGGCCCATCGCACTTAAGGTTCTAGTGTTGGGGGGGAGGGCTCGCCGAGAAATGAAAGGCGAACCTTTCTCATTGAGCATATGTGCTGAGGTGTTTTTAAATGCGCTTTGGTGGTGGTGGTGGTGTTGGTAGGGGCAGTGTTGTCTAAGGGTCATCATTAAATGAAGCATTAGCTTTCGGAAACCGGCTTTTTAAAATTTAGTGATAATAATGAGCATTCATTAAGCACTGACCCTGGGCCAGGAAGTGTGTTAAGTATGTTAAATACATTCCATGTATTGCCTCGTCGATTCTCATTACAACCCCGTGATGGAGAAGCTGTTTCCATTTCACAGATGCAGGCTCCGAGGCTGACGGAGGGGAGGCCACAGGCCCAAGTTCACGCAGCTGGAAAACACGTCCACAGGTCAGACCGCAAAGTCCCAGCGCTCCACGGCGGTTTACGCAGCTCCTGTTCTGTTTTTAGTTCTCTCGTAATCCTCAAGGATAAGCCTTCTTTCTTAACTGAGACCTGGGGAATTCGGTTCATTTAATATTTATAAAATGAGACGAACTCATTAAACTTTGCATCGGGAAGCCGAGATTTCTCGTGGAGGAAAGGATTCCAGGGGTCGCGTAGGCTGTGCGTCTCATAAACAACACACGTTGGTTTCTCAGAGTCCTGGAGGCTGGAAAGTCCGAGGTCACGGTGCTGGCGGATACAGAGCACGGCGAAGGCCCTCTCCTGGGCTGTAGACTGCAGAACTCTGCTGTGTCCTCACAGCGGGAGAGAGCTCTCTGGGGTCTCTTTTAGAAAAGCCTGTATTGTGTTCATGAAGGCTCCGCCCTCACGTGCTAATCTGCACCCAAAGGCCCTGCCTCCCAACGCCACCGCACTGGGGGTTAGGATTTCAGCCTCCGGACCACGGGAGAACACGAACGTTCACACCGCAGCACACGCCAGTGGCCTCTGCTGCCATTTAAGTGCCTTCCCTCCTGCCTTAACATTCCATGGACGACTGCCACGCTCCTTCTGGTACTGACCTTGAGGACTATCAAGAAAATACACAATTCTTCAGCTAGATACGATGCCAAGGGGTCCTCCAGTCCTGGTCTCTGCCTCTAGATATTGTATAACCAAAACCAAACTAACCTATAAATCACAAATGTTGACGATAATCGCTAACTTTTCTGAACACTCCCAAGATTGCGAAGGGCTTTACCCTTGTAGTTACTCATTTTACAGCAGGGGAGACTGAGGTTTAGAGAGGTGAAGTGACTTTCCCAAATCCACGCAAGTAGAGAGCGTGAGGCCAGGACTGGAACCCACTGTCCTCTGAACTCACTTGTTGAAATGGGAAACCGCACGGGTCCCTGAGATAATGGGCGGGGTTCCAACAGGTGAGTCCCTTCGCCAGTTTGCTCATCCTCCAAATTCTCTAAGAACGCCTTCTTAACTCCGAAATCCCAGGACTGGGGTTCAAGGAGGGTCGTTGCGTTGAAAAAGAAGGCAGGAAAGCAGTGAGCTGGGAAACCGGCGGCCCAGCCGGCGGCCCTAGCTCGCCTGCACCTTCCGCAGGAATTCTATACCAACCAGCAGTCACTGCTTCCGTTCTCCACATTATGCATTCGGCGTTGGACTTCCGTTTTATCTCCAGCGTGTTAGTCTTACACATTTATATTTTGCCAGTTATCTCTTCTATTAACCCAGGCACTCTGCAAAATGACTTGTCATTAATAACGTGAACTGGCTTTTTCGGTTTAGACAGAAAGGGAGATATGGAATTGAAGGGACCGCTCTGTCTAATGCATTTTCAAAGAGATTTGTTTTGGGGAGAGCGCCTGTTAGAAATACCTAAGCAGGGAGCGTCAAGTCTTCGAGAAAATATATATTAGAAATATTGCCTAGAGGACTTTTAGGGATGAAAGTCTACCAGAATGCACTGCTTCAAATTTTCTGACAAACTTTTAGCCGCGACCATATTAGAACCTTAAAACCGCATTCATAAATGCCAACATCCAAATCACAAGTGTCATCCCCATTGGATGTGGGTTGAAAGGTATTCTTGTTCAGGGAGTATTTTTATTTAGTTAGGTTGCTTGACTACTTTCATAAAGAGCAGCGCAGAAATTTAGACTTGCGTGGATCCAGATAATTTTTATCCTTCCACCTCGTTTTACAGGTAGGGCATTGGAGCCAGGTGCGGTGGTATTCCCCAGGTTGCAGGACCCCCACACACAGCAGGGGCTCAAAGCAGCTGCCTGACTCCCGGTCCCTCGCTGTCCCCATGATGCCAACTGTCATGTTCCACAAAAGGACAGGGCCAGAAGAAAAAGGAGCAGGAGAGGACAACTTCGCAGGTCAAATCACCTCTGAGCCTAGAGATGGGGGCTCCATGACAATCATCGGAGCCCCGGAAAGGGGGAGATTTGATACAGGGCATCTTTGCAGATGAGGGGGAGCAGCTGGGAAGGGCAGAGCTGGTACCCAACACCCCTGGGGCAAAGACCAAGCCTGGCGACTCACTTGGGAGCGAAGATTTATGTGGAACATGCCTCTTATCACCAAGCTGTCGGGCCCTTGACCGGCAGTGCAGCGACAGAAGAATGGGATGTGGGGTCACGGGAGCCTTGAGCGTGAACCCCAACTCCGCCTCCTACTGCCTGCGACCTTGGCAACTATTTCCTCTCACCTCTCTGAGCCCCAGCACCCCCATCTGCATGTTTGTGTGCTGTACAACGCTGTGAACGTGTACCTTTTAATATTGTGGCTTACATTTGTAAGTCTTCACAGAGCAGTGAGCAGGCAGCCAACCAACCATGGTTTGCTTTCTTTCCAAGGACACAAGCGGCAGACTCTGACTCAGAGAAACAGGGCCTGGGACTGGTTTCCTACAACTGGAGGTGGCCACCGATTGTGCAGCCTTGGCCTGGACTCCCTGCCCAACTTTTCCACTCCACCACCCGGCCGCTTTGCCTGTGCTTGTTTAAGTTCATTCAAACGCCATCCGAGCCACAGAGAAACACTGCTGCCATTGTAAGGGGTGGGTGCCAAAGGCTGGCAGAGAAAAGGCACTAGATAGCTCCAACCAGCGGCTACCCTCGGCACATGGAGGGGTGGGTCTGCAGGGCCATCTGCCCCCAGTGGGCTGGCAGGAGATGGTCATGCCGCTGGGGTTGGAGCCCCAGCAAGAGACAGCTGATGCCCTTCGTGAAGTTACACAGCCCTCCAAGACCCTGTCAAAGGTCGGCTTGCCACGGAGGACCCAAAGGGAGCCCAGGGCATTGCAGGGACTCATCTGCCATCAACGTGACTACGCCACGTACCGGATCGACTACCAAAATGAGAGACCGCAGCTGCAGAGCCCCGCCGAAGGCCCGAAAGGAGGAGGAAAGAAGGCCGGAGGTTGCATAACGCCCAGGGGAGGGGCCCGGAAACACTGCAGGCGAGGGAACCCCATGTCGGCTGTGTTACCAGGTGGAGTGAGGCACATGGAAGCTCCGAAGAGTTTACTTGAGCAAAGTGTGATTTGAATTGAGCAAATAGAAGGGAGCTCTCAGGGGCTGCACCAAGTGAAAGACTTTGATAGGCAGAAGGGGCGGGAACAAGGAAGTTCTACCAGGCAAAAAAACCCAGCTTGGTTATCACAGAGTTATTTTCCTTAAGGGGTCGGCAGGGGTCCATCGGGCAGATGGCCAAACTGCGATTCCTGACCGACTGGTTTAAAACTCCGTTTCTGGAAGAGACAAAGCTATCATTAATTTAAGTCTCCGTTTGGTGACAGGGGGCTGAACATAAGTGACTCCATTGGGGCCCACTGTCTTGTTTTCTGCAGCTGTCATGGAAGGATCATTTCTCTGATGGTGGAAAACCTGCAGTCCAGTCGCTAAACAAGCTGATTCATAGACGGGTTTACCTCCCTGAGCCTCAGTTTACCTCCCTGAGCCTCAGTTTTCCTCATACACAGAAGCCCAATGCTCTATTACACAATCCCTTGGTTGCCTTTTAATTCTAACACCAGAAGAGTCTCTGATTCTGAGTAGAAAGAAACATACAAACAGGAAGTAAACTAAATAACAGGTTATCTTGAAATATTAACTGACCGTACTTTTATGTGCAGTGATGGCTCGAAGGCATTCGTGTGGCCTCGGGGAGAATTCGGAATGCTTTGGTGGGGCTGCTAAAGGAAAGAAGTCTCTTTTTACCCAGTTTCATGAAAGCCCAGCCATTCTTGACTCTTATCTTCATTCATACCCCACATCCACGTCACCAGAAAACCCTGTTCTACCTGCAAAACACGTCCAGAATCTCGCCGCTTCTCCCCACCTCCACTGCTGCCGCCCTGTTCCCAACACCTGGCCTCCCTCACCTGGGTCCTCATGGACCCTGCCCTCCACCCCGGGCCTCCATGCTTCTACCATTGCTCCCTTCGACCTGTTCTCAGCACAGCAGCAGCAGCTGTGACAATGTAAGTCAGATCATGCGGCTCCCCTGCCTGACTCCTCCAATGACCCCATCTCGGGCAGTGTCAAAGCAAACCCCTTTAGACTGCCACAAGGCCCTACCACGAATGGACTCCTGTGACCTCGCGACCTCTGTCTTCCTTGCTGTGCTCTGAACATGCCAGGCACACTCTCGCCCGGGGCCTTTGCACCAGCCCCTCCCTCTGGCGGATGCTGCTCAGATAAGCCCATGGCTGCCTCCCTCACCAGCTTCGAGCTCTGCTCAACTCATCTTCCCACCCCGTCGCCCGCTGCCCCTAAACACTCCAGATTCATCTTTCCCTGCTCGATTTTCCCTGCTTACATAGCGTGAATCACCTTCTAACATACTACACAATTTAAGCATTGATTATGTTTATCCTTTATTGTCCACCTCCCCCCACCAGAATATAAGGGCCAGGAGGACGGGGGTCTTTGTTTTAGTCTCTGATGTATCTCAAGTGTCTAGTGGTACTCAGTAAGTATTTGTTGAATGAATGAATGAAGACCACCCCCACCACGGACGCAGTGTCTGTGCAGTCTAGGCTGAACGGCCCAAAAAGTCACTGTTGGGTGAGAGCCTTCAGTCAACAGCTGCCCGTGGACCTACGGTCGAGCAGGACGAGGCCCATCTGGACCCCGAGACTTTCCTGAGCTTCATCCCAACTCACCCTGTGATGAACACTTGCTCTTGAATTGATCAGGAGGCCATGGCAGTGAGGAAAAGAGGCATTGCAGAGTGGCGAACCCCACTACCCCAATGCTTAAAGTCTAATGATGCCCTTTTGTCCTATTTTATGCAGCAAAACTTTACTGAACGTGTGACTCGATCGTGCTCAAAGCTGTGGAGAAATTGCAAAGTGAGGCCACATCAGTATATATATATATATATAAAGAACTCTTATAACTCTTATAAACCCATAAGAAAAATACAGAAAACCCAATAGAAAAATGGCTCCAGTGGACGCTTCGCAAAAGATGATATCCTGGTGAGCACTCGAGGGAGTAAAGGTGTTCCTTCCGCGTAGAGAAAGTGCTAACTAAAACTGTAAGGCGGCACCACCCCACCCCACTGAGTGGCAAAGCAAAAAGCAAGAAGCCGGCAAGTGTCGGCAAGGAAACGGGACACTTGCCCCTCTCGTACGCGGCTGGCGGGGGGGGGGGGGGGGGGGGGGGGGGGGGGGGGCGTCGCTGGCGCGAGCGTTCGCAAAGCATTCGGCGGCACCCTCTAAAACTGCGCCCAGTCATACCCCGCGGGCCAGCGGTGCCACTCCTGCGTGAATGCCTGCCAGAGATGCACGCGCACGTTCGTCAACAGACGCGGACCAGGGCGTTCGCGGCGGCACTGTTCGTAACAGCACAGAACCAGACACCGCCTGAATACCCATCGGCGGTAGAATGAGTAAGTGATGGACTGTTCCTGCGACGGAAGGCGAAAAGCAAGGCCTACAGCTCCACGCGCACACGTGGTAGCTCACGGAAGACAAAGACGAAGGAGCCCAGACGGTCTGATGGAGCGGGGAAGTTACAAGAGCGCGCGGAATTCGTAGATGGCAGTAAAAGCCAAGGTGGCGGCTATCCTGGAGGGGGCAGGGAGTGGAAGTCGCACCAATAAGGGTTCTGGGGAGCTGGTCACGCTGTTTCTCGACTCCAGTGTGGGTTACACAGGTGTGTTAAGTGTGCGAAAATCCGGGGAGGTAGATAGTCATACCTTGTGCGCTTTTTTGCAAATACACTTCTCTGTAAAGTTTTTAAAAACTGAGTTATGCACGGCAACTTTCTCCAAAGAGCTCACGTCTAATGAGAGAGAGAGATGCGTGAGCCACTCCCGGAGTCGTAAGGCGGAAGGAAAGTAGGTGGAGAGCAGAGACGGCGGTGACCCGCCCTGAGGGCCGAGAGGAGGCGGATTCGTGCCGACGTGGAGGAGAGACGGTTCGCAGAGGAAGTAGGCGCTAGAGGGAAGGAAAAAAAAAAGGCAAGCAGCTGAGCAGAGAGCAATCCAGGGTGTGGGCGCGAAGGCGGAAAGGGCACACAGCACAACTCATCTGAGCACCGGCGACCTCAGAAGCCGGGCGTGCAGGGGCGGCTGCAGGGGGCAAAGCGGTCTGCACGGCCCCTCCCTCTTCTACCTCGTCCCTGACACGCAGCCCCTGCCCGTGTCACACGCCAGCTCTCCGCCAGCCGCCTTCCGCAGACCCGCGACATGCTCACCGAGCACTGAAAAGAAAAGCGTTTCGGGGCCGGAGACGCCCAGAAAACGCCGGATGCTAACTCTGCCTGGCAGAGTCATGACGCACACCTGTGCCATCCTGCGGTCACGAAGCCTGCTCGATGCACCGTTTCCCAGACTTAGTTGACAGCGGAATCTTCTCACGGGACACGGACGGGGCTGCTCACTACCGGACCTAGCGAGCTCGTGAGGGCAATGCCAGCGGCTGTAACAGAGAGACCGCCTCCCCCCCCCCCCCACGTTCAGTGGCTTCCCTAGTAAAATTTACTCCTTACTCACCTGGTGCTTCTGGTACAATGCAGGGGTCAGCGGTCAGCGGGGGCCCTTCCGCGTGGCGATTCAGGCCCGGGTTATTTCCACTTTACGGCTTTTCTCTCGCCTGGGCCTCGGGACCCTCGAGTCAGCGGGTGGGGAAGCCCGATGGGGAAGCAGGCGCACCTCCTGGCCGCGCCTTAACCATTGGTGAGAACTGGTCACGTGGTCCCACCTGGCAACAAAGGAGCCTGGGAAACACAGTCCCTGGCTGGGCAGCTAGTCTGTGGTATTAAAGGGACAGCTCAGATTTTGGTGAGCGATCGCGATTATATCCAACAACTAGATATATTCCCTAAACCATCAGTTTTTGTCATGATGCCATTCTTTTTGCCTAGAAAGTCCCTTCCCCTACCACGAATCCTCTTTCTCCAGTTGGCAAATACCTGCTTAATGTCCCCCAGTATTGACAAATACCTCTAGAGCCCAGATAAAAGGTCGCTTGCTCCCTGAGCCCTTCTCTGACCTTGACTCTATTTCTCGTCTCTGTGCGCCTCAAAGGTCTAATTCCAACCAGACACGGAGCCTCACGTGGGCAAAATCCATCCCTCAGCCATCTTCGGACCCCCAGTGCCCAGAGCTGGGCGTGATAAACAGTGAGATTCAATAAACAGGGAGGGAAGGGAGGGAGAGTGGAAGGGAAGAAGGGGGAGGGAAGGAAGGAGGCGGAGGAATATGAGGAACCCGGCGGGAAGCGGCAGCCTCCTCCAGTCCTTTACGGTGTGATTAACAAGGGCAAAGGGCTTTGCGTGAGAGCTTCGCTCCGCTTAAGAGCCCGGGAGTTAAACATACGTCGCTGTAGGCAATCCACGCTCTCATCTTTTTCTCTGAGTGTTTTTTTTTTTTTTATAGATGACATGCAAATTAGAGCTCTTTTATACTTCCAATCTCAGGGTTGATACTAATGTAAACAATTACTGAAGTTTCCTATCTGGAAGATGCCTGGATCACTGTTTTGGTCTGAATGTGGTCAGTCTGAACTTGATGGTGTATAATTTAAAAGAAGATAATCAAAATAGGTTTTTTGAAAGTCTGGACAAGATTTACTGCTATCAAAAGAAGCTTCCAAAAGGCAGTCTATAAATCTATTGATATTCTCAGGGTAAAATATTATGCCCAGAGAGGCAGGTCGGTCTTGGTTCCCCACTGACCAGAGGAGGCCCCTGGCCCAGGTGCGGTCACTGGAGAAGCCTCATCTGCCTCAGCCCAGGGCGATACAGGGGTCGGGGCCCCCGCCACACCCCATCCTTGGGGAGCCTGGCTCCTGACCCAGAGTTCAGGGTGCATAGTGCAGGCAGCATTCGAATCCAGGGCCACAGCGTGAGCCCTTGTCAGGACTTGTGCTGAGTCAAAACTGAAAAGACAAAAAATGGGCAAGTCCTGAGGTCAGGTGGGTGGAGAGTGAAACTCCTGAGGGATTCCCCACCCACTGGTGGGAAGAACAAGGCAAGTCCCGGCCTTGGCCCTGACTTGTCTCTAAGACATGGCCTAAACGAGTTACTTAACCTTTCTCGCCTTATTTTTCTCATCTTTAACGAGGAGCTAACTCCATCAGTGCTTCCCATCCTGACAGCTCGCTTGCATCCGCCAGGAGAGACCAGGGGAGCGAGCGAGGGTCCTCCTGGTCGATATTCTCGCTCCCGGGCAGCGGCGTCTCGCAGGCGGGGGCCATGCTCACTCCCCCAAGGCGCCCCTTCCGACACACCGGTTATTGCCCGTCCACGTAAAAATGGTCCGTTCAGGAGAGCTGCCGTGAACGAGAGCTGGAGCCCGAGCTGCCTCAGGTCCCCCAGGCCTGACGACGGATGTGCGTTTGGCCATTGTCGTGTGGGGTATCGATGGTGGCCATGTCCTTAATGCCTCACCCCTCGGTCCACATCTTGACCCATTTTTGAACATAGGCCATCCCCTTAAAAGTCGGTTTGGTCTGATGCTGAACGCCTGGTTTTCAGCAGCTTCTCCTCCCCAGACATGCTGGCTTCATTGATAAGTGTTGCTAGTTCTTTATCTACATCATTTTAGACTAGGTTGCCAAGGCAACGGGATTCAGAAATGATTCTCATTACTGTACATTCCCTGACAAACGAACGCCTGCATTTACGTGGTCCCAACCGCATTAGCTCTCCCCGCGCCGAGACGGAACGCAAACATTTAACGGTTTGCAGCACACAATTCGACGTGTAATTACATATTGTCTCCTAATAATTACACACTGTCTTAGTGAACAATACAGCTGTGGGCACCCACGCCAGCCGCATTTACACCTCCTTCATTAGCGCCCTCCCTCACTGAGGGGCCAATAGCACAAATTTTCCGATGCCATTAAAAAAAAAAAAAAGCAAGCTATTCATAAGAGTGTATTTATAGACCAGACCTACACTCTGATTCCTATTGCTGCCTCAGTTTCCAGGACATGAAGCTCTGTGATTCCCTGAAATGGGCCAAACTGTTATTGCTTCATTTTTACCTATTGGTTTCCCTGGAAGAAAATCTCATGACTCTCAGCGTAGCCAGGGTTTGACCAAGACCCAGCGGGCCGATTCGCACTGAGACAGATTCCTACCCATTTTCTAAAGCTACGGGGACGGGCGTGAAACCACGGCGTCGACATCGTCTCCAGCCGCAGCGTAGACGCCTCGCCCGGGTCACGCGCCTGCCGCGTGCTCAGGGCTCCGGAATCCGCGAGCCCCTCGGAATGAAAACGCCACCCTCCTCTTCCTCTCCTGCAGGCCACGAAGGAGATCCACGGCGACAGAAGGACCGAAGGAAGAAAATGAAAAACGGTCTGAAATCTCCATGTGGATGAGAACACGCGACTCGCCCCCGCTCCTCTCCTCCCAGAAGACACGAGCCGCGCAGGAGATGACAGGACCGCAGAAGGTCTGGGGGCCCGTGAGCGCCGAGCTGCATTTTAAAAGAACCAGCGGCCCCGGGTCATTTTAATCAAGCCACACGTCAGCTTGCGAATTTACCAAATGAGCTGTTGCCGGAGGAGAGCAAGATGCTGTTCTTCTTTCTTCAAGAATAAAAACAGATTGTCGTGACACGTTCTCAGTCATAATGACAGATTGGAGCCGCCGTTTGTGGTGCACATCAAAAAACAAAACAACTTTTTTTTTTTTTTTTCAAAATCCTAACACTCGATTGATTTCTGTTGCGATGTGGGCGTCGCCCGGGGTGGTGGCACTCGTGGTGGGGTTCACAGAAGTCTGGGACGCCTGATGCGGACGCGGAGGCTGGTTTAAAACGAGGCCGAGTCGTTGTTGTTGTTGTTGTTGTTTTATCGGGAAGGAAGCTTCTTGGTCTGGAGCTGCACGCTGTTCACATGTTGCTGCCTTGAAAAGTAAGGAGGGCCCCCCTCTCCCACTGCCCCCCGCTTCTGAGGCAGGAACACTCCTGACAGACGGGCTCGCTCGGCCTCCTGCAGAAGGCTGGCTCCGCACGGCGCAGCCCAGCCAGGGCTCGGGGTGCCCCCCACCCCACCGGTGCCTTCCGGGGTCCGCCCTGCATCACGGCCAGTCAGCATGGCCGCGGATGGGCTTTGACAAACCACGCGGCAAGAGTTTTAGACCTGCCATTCATGATTAAGTCAACCAATAAACAGCCCCGTTTCAGACTATGTCCCGGACTCCAACACAACGGAATGTTTAATTAATAGCTGCATAAAGTCAGGGAGGACACATGAAGTTGGGAAATGAATAATTATGGCTTACACAGGAGCCATTTCTTACAGTGCAAGATAAGCCAACTCTTCCGTATTACCAATATCGCAGTCTCCTTTCCCGACCAATTCTTCTTAAACCCACTCCTTGTCTGTCAGACAAGTGCCAGACTTATTGGGGCGGCCACTTTCTGAGTTTCATAAATGTCTAATCACCGTGTCGTACATCTGAAACTTATATGTCCGCTGTAACAAAAAAAATAAAAATTATGTTAAAAATTAAAATGAAAAAACAAAAAGAAAGAGAACCCCCACTCCTTGTCCAAGTCCAGCCCCTTGTATAATATACGTGCCGTTAGCGGGTGTAGAAAGCGAAGACCAAACCCACAGAGGATTCGAGGATTTCCCTCGTCTTTTCGTTTACATTCGCAGTGAACGGTGGATCCGATGTTTCGATTATTTGGCCAAATTGCCAACGAAGATTCATGGGCATTGTACTGAGAGCGGGACACGGGTTAGGTGCTCTGGGAGATGCAAAGAGACGCAAGACAGTCATCGCCCCCGTCCTGTTGGGAGGCTGTGGCCCCCAGTCACCAGTCATACGGGACTAAGCCCGTAAACGAAAACCTTGGAGCGTGGGCGCTGCAGGCGTTTGGGCGTCGGCGAATTACCAGGGACTTCCAGAGACCAGGGGCGTGAGGAGGCCGAAGGTGGCGGTAAGCAGAGTGTGACACGATGGGACGCTTAGCCCACCGGGGGCGGAGTGCTCGCGTGGGTGTGAGCTGAGAAATGAGCCGGGGGAACAGCCTGGGAAACTTCACCCCACGACCAGTGGTGACTATAGGGAAGGCACAGAAGAGAGAAGCGTGAAGACCATGACTTCTGCGGCACCGTGCAGGCCGGATTGAGCAGAAGAGCCCGGATGCAAGGCTCTGACGTAAGGTTCAAAGCCAAGTGCACTATCCCAGCCTGGGACACGAAGGGCCTAGGCGAAAGGGAAGGGCTCGGGAAAGGAAATGTGGGAAGGAGACACAGATGGAATGGAGGGTAGAGAAATGTGCCCGAGGCAACTCGAAGGTTTTGAGAACGTGCGTTAGGTACCATTTGTCATGCACGATTCTAAGAACCGTCTAAGAACATTACGTGTATTTGTTCAGCTAACCCTCACATTTATATGAAGCCAGTTTTATCATTATCCTTGTTTTACGGATGGGGAAACTGAGGCAGAGAGTAGCTCGGTAATGTGCCCTCTGTTGATGGCAAAGGGGGACAAAGGCAGCCTGGGACATAAACGGTCTGGCTTCAGTGCTCAGCACGCAAACCCACCGTTATTCTGCCTCGAGAGACAATCGTGCTTTGGATAAAGATGGAGAAGACGGTTCGGCTCTGCCCACACCCCTGGTGAGGCGCTGGAAGCCCACCCAGGAGAAAAGATCCTTGGAGTTGTTTGAGATATCAGCCCAGAACTTAGAAATTAAGTCGAAACTAGAGACACAGCTTTGGCGGGCGCCCTCCTCCAGACCTTGGAGATGTGAGTTTGAGGGCAAGTGAGTTTTCGGAGGAAGAATAAGAAAATGTGAGGATAATATATTGCACCCTAAAAACTGTGTAGCTCTCAGGTAAAAAGAGGAAGAGACGTCAAGGGAACAAGAAACAGAACAGGTCCGCAGTGCCACGAGGAGAGCTCAGATCTGCCCTGGAGGCCCGCGAGGGGCGCGCTCCGAGGAAGACGGGTTGCTAAGAGCATCCCTGGTTACAGAGCCCTGAGCGATGGGCGCAGAGCAACTGGACCACGGGAGGGACACTTCTGGCCTTCAGAGGTGCCAAAGGAGTAGAATCTAGAAGAGGAAGCCATTGAGAGTCTGAGGAGACCCACGGTGTGAGAAGGCGGTGGTGACCGATGTGGGTGACCGGCAAAGAAACTCGCCAGTGAGAGGAAGCAGAAGTTGGGTGGAGCGCACGTCTAGAAGCTGGAAGGGACCGGTGGAGAGAGAGGAGGAAACGCGCGGCCTGGGCCCAAAGGGCGGCATCGGGGACGGCGCCTGTCAAACCAGATGCCCGCCTCATCGTCTGAAACCGGCAGCGTGGAGAGAGCTGACAGGCCAGGGGTGCACTGGGTGGAGGGGAGACTCCAGGGAGTCCCAGTCTTCTCAGAGACCCCAAGGCATGGCTGGTTGCTGAGCCAGGATGAGAGTCGGGGTGCCCAACTAGAAGAGAGCCTGTCTCCACAAATCTGGGACGGAACAGGGTGGAAGGCACCGGAGGAAAGTGTGAGCACCGGGAGCCGACAGCGAGAAATGGGCAAAGAATCGAAATGCGTCTCAAACCTCGAAAAATCCGCAGTAGAAAATGCCCCCAGGCGTGGCCCATCCTCTCTCCACCGGCCCCCCAAATGAGGCCCCCCCCTCCCCGCCGCCAGCCTCCTGCTGTGCAGTAAGGTCGGCCACGCGCAGGCCGCTCCCTGGGGCTCCAGTCCCGGACTTGGGCCTTGATGAGTCACCTGCTCGATATTTTCCACTTCAGGCCTTTGGCCTTCCGGGACCTCGGTCCACTCAGCCGCAAAATTGACTTACGGGATCGTGTCAATCGCCCGGCGCCGCAGAGCGGAACGGAACGGTCCGGCTTCTGCAGGTGAAGGAACTGCCCGAAAGGCAGCGAGCAGCGATTTCCCGAGGAGTCGCTGCTGTAATGTCGTTAAGATGTCGGCTCGTGAGAGGAAAGCGACTTCAGCGGGAGGCCCCGGAGCATCCCGTGGAAGTGCCTGAGCCGTTCTAAAATGACGTCGGCGCGTGCTACGTTCCGCATCTCGGGCTCGCGGAAACCCCACGGCGGGGGCAGCCGGCCCTCGCGCACTGTCAGGACGCCTAGCCCCTGGGGTGCGTTTGACCTCCGGTGCCCCCGTGGCCCTTTCGGGGATTTCAGATGGCGGACGATCAGTCTTGGGCTCGGTGTCGGCCAGCCCGGAGGGGCGTGTGCTCAGCCTTAGCTCCGAACACCAGCGTTTGCGTAGCTGTGAAGTATTTTCCTCTCCCCACATTTTTCTGCAGGCACCGGACCAGGAAGCTGGAGCATCCGGGCTGGACCCCTTGCATACACTGCCTCATGTGATCCTCATGACTGGCCCAGGCTCGAGGAGACTGCGTTACTGGTCATGGTCACAGGGCTGGTCAGTGAAGGATGGTGCCTGTGTGGCTCCGGGTGCCTGCTCTGAACCACCACACTCGAGCCACCAAGGCAGGGCGGGGGGTTGGACTGTGACCAAGCCCTGGGCCTGGGGCCTCTCGCAGCCTGCGCCCCGGGCGCTCTGCAGCCTCGCCCAGGTGGCCACCTGTGCAGCATCTGGTAAGGTCCCCTTGGACCTTCTCGCCTGGTAAGGGCAGAGCCATCGTGTAGTAGCGTGCCCAGTCACCGAGGGCAGGTGTCTGCCAGCCCCTCGCCTCCCACAGAGGCACGAGGCTGTCTGTACTCCCCCGGGCCCCGAGGTCATCGGCATCAGCCCAAGAAAGCTGACGAGGCGCAGCAGGCTTGGAGCCTGAACAATGGCAGGTTGCTCGTCTGAGGTGTCAGAACAGCTCTTCCCAGTGCCCTCGCGCCGTTGCGAGCAGCCCCAGCCAGCTGGGCCTGGGTTTCCTGGATCGTGCGTTTCCTCTCAGTGTACACTGACAGCTCCCCGAGGATGCTGCCCCAGAGCTTGGCACCTGCGCCCTCTGTCTTTGGCAAACAGCGGCTGGAGGAGAGAGGGGGAAAGAGCGTGCAGTGACAGGATAACACCTCGTCCCGTCTAATCCTCACGGCCACCAGAAGCCTGTTGTCCCCATCCTAATGAGGAGGAAAATGAGACTCAGAGAGGCGGGGTCACTCGCCCAAGGTCCCCCAGCTGGTGGGTGACAGAGCCAGGATTTGATCCCTCGGTTTTCTGGCTCCAAACCCCAGCTCTCAAGCCTCCCCCTTCCCCATTCTAATGCTCCCCATGGACCGATCAGAAAAGAAACTCAGCTCAGAGGCTCTGTGCTCACGCTAGCCTTGACCTTAGCCCTACGGGAAGCTAGACTGGCCTGAGGTTTACTAATTCAGTATCGGCATCAACCAATCAACAAACGAGTTATTTTTAAAAGCACCTTCCAGGCTCTGAAGGGAGCCAAAAAGAAACGAGGGGGTATTGTCTCTAAAGAGCTTACGGTCAGCGTGGGAAGAACGAGCTGAACGCAGGAAACAACAGAAAACAAAGCCAGGCGCCCCGTGGGACGCGTGGGGCACGGGCGAGAGAGCGGGGGTGGGGCAGGGTTTGGAAATCCAGCAGCATCTGGGTGTGCCGAGGGGAGCAGACAGGGCCGGGGGTGCTGTCTTGGAGAAGCTGGCATGACCCAGCGAAGAAAGAGGGTTCAGTGAGACAGAGGGAGGAGCAGGGTAAAAACATGAAAATTAAAGAGAGGGAGGCGAAGCCCCTGGGACGGACGGCCGGCCGGAGCGGGCCCCGCCGCGATGGCCTAAACCTCAGGCTCCGGGTGACGTTCTCAGCCCTCCGTCCGCAGTTCTTAGACACGACGCCCCTGACCTTCCCAGCTGCCTGCTGCACAGCTTGCCTCTTGTTCAGATAATTTGCCATTACCGGATAAAGGACAAATGCACAGGGCCAACAGTGTGCAAGTACTTAACGGACGGCAAGGGATCGAGGAGACGGACGGGGAAGCCGGGGTCTGGTTATCCATCAGACGGTCCCTCACGGCTCTAAGACGGGGCTCTCAGGACGGGGACCCAAACCCACAGGGGAGCGCGCGCTCCCTCAGAGCTGCGTTGGCGATGAGTCATTGGACTAGTTGGAAAGAGCAGGAACTGGCCCTACACTGTTATCTCCCCTTTCCTCTCCTCCTTCCTCCCCTCTCCCGCTGGGAGAAGACACACGGGAAACCCGGATACAGTGACGGGGCACCCCAGGAGCACCCAGGAGAGATGCCCCAGTCAGACAAGAGTGCGGTCCAGCCCCAGCCTGCGAGAAGGCCCCCCGAGGGAGGCAGCAGCCTGAGCAGGCTCTGGAGGACAGCCCGCACGCAGTGCTCAGAGCACAGGAACCCTGGGCCCGCGAAAGATCCGGGGCGCAAGGGCGGGAGGCGGGGGTGCGATCCGGAGGGTGCTCAGTGCCCTCAGCCCGATGTCTGTGACGGGACAGGGGCCGACCCCACGCGAAAGCAGCGGGGCTGGACTCCCTCGCCATCCCTGCCACCTCGTTCCTTGGACGAGGAAGCTCCCCGGCGTCTGAGACGGCAGCTGCACCCACACGGCAAGACGAAGAGGTGGAAGCAGGTCCCCCGACAGCCCCTCCTCGCCCGAAAGGAGGATGTGACATGCCGCCCTGGGCATCTCAGTTCCTTGGGATCTACGAGTCTCGCATTCTTATTCAAGTGCGAAGTTCCCTGCAAAGCCCTGGCCTCCGGTTAAGAGAAAGTCCCACCTACAGAGGCAAGCGGCCGATCGCAGCTTCCTGTGGGACCCCAAGCAGGTCAAAGGCGCGTGGGAAGGGTCCTTGGAGACGGACAGGGAGCGGGCAGAGCGTTCGGGAGCAGAAACAGGCCTTCGGAGCCCAGCGAAGGAAGCCGAAGGCTCTCCTTTGTTCTGTAATTTCTAGAGTGGGTGGCATTTGTAGCTCCCCCTCTGATCTCCATCTGAAGCAAATGCAGACACTTAAGGCTCGCTGCTTTGGAGCACTTTACGATTTCATCCCGCAGGCTTTATGGAGCACCCACTGTGCGCCGGGCTCTGCGCCAGGGGCTGGTGGCTGGGGCTGGGGCAGGGGTATCCGGAGGGCTTCTTCCTGCTCTCATAACACTCGACGAGGTCGGCCTGGGGCCGGGATCGAAGGTGCCACGGCCGTGGACAGCGCCCTGCAGACAGGCACCCGCCAGGTGGCCTCTCCCCAAAACCATGCACCCAGTGCAGGGGGCTGGACAGCCATAGGATGCCTCAGCAAACGGCACCTTGTCAAAAGGCGTACCAAAAGCCCGACGCCTGCGGATTAGAAAAATAAACCCACAGGTGACACGAACATTATAGTAGCAACCTGCCGAGCCTCTTAATCTGTCACTTAAATCTAGGGCTTTTAGCTATAATTGAACATCCTACTGTGACTATTATGAAGAGGAGGAGGAGGAGGCGTCGGAGTTGTGGTTTAGGAGGGCGGAGGAAAATAAATTTCCCTTCAAAACTAGTCAATAACAATGCGTCTGTGTAAAAGCAACAGTGCACTGGCCTCTTCACTGCGGAGAGAAGCCATGCGCCCCGGGCGCGCGGGCAGCGGCCGGATCACCGCCCAGGCCCGCGACACTCCGCGCACGTCCAGCGGCCACTGAGAGCCCCCGAGACCGGAAAAGCATCGGCACAGTTTTATTTATTTATTTATTTATTTTATTTTTTTTTAGGCGAGGCAGCCCTTGGTTGACCTCACAGCTTGCAAGGCCCTTGTCAGCTTACAATCCCTTATATTTTTTTTTTATTTTTTACGCCTACAGCACCTGGGCTTCCTAGGTGGTCTCCCATCCCAAGTACTAACCAGGCCCCACCCTGCTTAGCTTCTGAGATCAGACGGGATCGGGCTTGTTCAGGGTGGCCTGGCCATAGAGACCACTGCAGTTTTAAAAACTTGAGGAGAAGCTGCCTGGCAGATGACTTACGCGTATTATCCTAACTGCTCCGTCTTGCTAAGAGAAATAAAGGAGAAAGGGCGGGAAGGGAGGGGGAGCAGGAGAAGGGAAAAAAGGAAGGAAGGGATGACGGATGCTCCACATCGCATGTCACGGGGGAACTGCAAATTAAAACCATGACGAGATGTGACTATGCGCCTGTCGGAACAGCCAGAACCCGGAGCGCCAAGAGCACCCGGTGCCGGTGAGGACGAGCAGCCGCGGGAGCTCTCCTCATTCACCGCCCCCGGACCTGCGAGACAGCTCGGCCGCTCCGGACGACAGTCCAGGGGCTTCTGACACAGCCGAGCGTATCCCCACGGGACGATGCAGTGCGTGCCCTCCTTGGCATTCCCCCGAAGAAGCTGAAAACTTCTGTGCACACACACACAAAAAACCTGCACCTAGATGTTTCCAGCAGTTTTATTCCTAATTGCCAAAACTCGGAAGCAGCCAAGACGTATCCATTGAGTAGCTGAATGGGTAAATAAACGGCTGTCCATCCAGACGACGGCATTGTCAGCACCGAGAAAGAAATGAGCGATCGAGCCACAAAAAGACACGGAAGAACAGCACACGCGTATCGCTAAGTGAAAGAAGTCAATCTGAAAAAGCTTCTCACTAGATAACAAGATTCTAACTATATAACATTCTGCAAGAAGCGAAACCATGGAGATGGTGAAAAGATCAGGGTCTGGGTGGCGGGGCGGGGGACGAAGGGGGCCGAACGGGCAGAGCAAAGATGATTTCTAGGGCAGTGGAAATATTCCGTGTGATGGATGGTGATGGACACATGTCACTATACATTCATCTAAACATACAGAACGTGCAACCCCCAGAGTGAACTCTAAGATAAACTATGGACTGTGGGTGACTTTGCTGGGTCACTGTTGGTTCATCAGGCGTAACAAATGTGCCCTTTGGGGGGCGGGAGGCGGGAGGTACGTAGAAATTTTCTGTACCTTCCTTTCAATTTAGCTGCGAACCTAAAACGGCTCTTTAAAAATAAAGGCTTTAAGGAAAAAAAAGAACGAAGAGAGGAAGGAGAGGAGGGAGGGAGAAAGAGAAGAGGAAAACTCTGAATAGCACGCAGCATCAAAAACGCCATTTACAAGCTCTGAGATCACGGGGGATGGGAACGGTTTTGTGAAGATCGAGTCCTTTCAGGCTAATCGCATCAGCCTCCTGGGAGTTCCAGAGGGGGCAATGGTGCCTTACCTTCTGGAATGAGACAGAAGCTTCGAAGTGTCCCATCCCTCTGGAAAGGCAGTGTGATATAAATATCACAGGAGATAGTTATGGTGCCTGTGTTACTATTGCTATTGGACTGAATTGTCTTTGAGAGATTGTTTTCCTAAGAGAGAAATCAGACTGAGGGGATAAACTGTCTCCAAATTTCTTCTTTAGGGAAATTGGGCTCCTGGGGTTTGAAGGGACATAGTGTGGGCGTCTGATAGGCACCTCAGTAGGCAGATTCGTTGCGTCCTAATCTCGGCAGAGAACCAACCGCCTGAGCCCTGGAAGTCTGACCTTGTGAGAGGTTGGGTGGAACTAAAGTTTCCGTAACTCTTCAGAAAGGATCAAGCAATACTGTACTCTTCACATCAAAGCGTTCCTGAGGCGCTCCGAGCCAGGGCCACTTTCCTGCACATCCAGCATCAGCGCCTTTCAAGTGATCAGACTCCCGCCTTCGGAAGTCACGGTCAAACCCCAGGCCAGGGGAGCAGCGGCCTCCTGCAACACTCCTTTGGATAAATGTGGGTCGCTCAGAATACTCCCTCCACTCCTCATGCCAGGAAGACAACTGTTCGTGGCTTGCAGGCAATTCGACTCTTAACTCTTACATACTGTAACGCCTCGTAAACCCCTCGCTGTCAGGGGATAGGCACTCTGAAGAAGTGAATGTGCCACGCGACTTAGGCTGAAATCACTAAATCACTTAAAGCACTAAATCATAAGAACTAAACAAGGGGACGGGTTGTGTTGCACACTTTCCTGCTGAACTAAACAGAGTCTGTTTGATACTTGTAATTTTATTATTATCGAAGGCATCGTCTTGGACGAGAATTATATTGTGCGCTTGTAATTCATACGTGGCAGGTAATAAAGGATTAAAAGTAGTGGTGATTTCTACTTGCACGGCTGATGCCTTTCACATAATTTGATTTCTGAAGCATTACATGTTATTAAATTTCTTTCTGTATGTCTGTTCCAGTTTTATCGGGGTTTGGTAAAAGAAGTGTTAAAAAGACATGGCTCAAGGCGAGAAGCTCCAATATGGAGATTGAAAACTGCGTTAGTCATTAGCTTCCAGCATAGTTCTGACCAAGGAGACCTGAATAACGGTGCTTTCAGGTAGTGATGGTGGTGGGCGTGATAGACATCAGTTAGAGTCTTTGGCGTAAGCCACGGCTGCCAACCCTGAGTAACTTCAGCCAGAAGAGGATGCATCGGAAGGATTCTAAGGAGGTCCCAGTCTCGACGGCTGTCACTGAACAAGCAGGTGCCAGCAAGGACCGAAGAAGACTGGGCCAGGGAGCTTTGGACACTGACATTCCTCTCTGGTCAGTTCCGGTGCCTGCGCGTCTCCACTCAAGAGTCGATTTCTGGAAAGAGATGATCCGGTCGGCCCATTTTGGGTCACGGGTCTATCCCTGTGGCTAAGTGGGTAGAATCTTGTGATCGGCAGCCCCATAAAAACCACAGAGAATGAGAAGGTGCATTTCCCCCAAAGAAAGGAGTATTCGATGGACAAAAAAAAAAAGAGTTCCACTAGAGATCCTTGCTGGCCCAAGTCTACACGCAGTCTCTTTTCCTATCGTCTAGCTGCTTTTGGCTTCATGTAAATGTGGCTTCCTGTCACTGAGTTTGCTTCTGCCTGAGAGGCCATGATAGGTAGAATGTACCTCCTCCAATGACAATCCATGCCCTAATCCCCAGAACCTGTGAGCGGGGGAGTTTACAGATGTGACTAAGATGACAGGCTATAAAATAGACAATAGCCTGGATCATCCAGGTATGCTTAATGTAGTCACATGGCTCAGGGAGATGCAGCAGCAGAAGTCAAAGAAATTCTAAGCCCAAGAGAGCCTCGGTCCCCTGTTGCTGGAGGAGAGTCACATGGAGAAGATGAAAAAAGTCAAGCAGCCTCTAGCAAGGACCTCGAGCAAAGATGGGCCTCTGGCTGGCAGCCAGAGAGGACACAGGGACCTCAGTCCTATAACTGCCAGGAACTGAATCTAGCCAGCAACCTGAATGAGCCCAGAAGTGTTTATAGGCCGAGCTTCCAGAAGGGAACCCAGCTTCGCCGACTCCTTGTTTCGGCCTCATGAGACATGCAGCAGAGAGGACTTCACTGTACCGGGAAGTCTGACCTACGGAACAGCATCACGATATAAACGTGTGTTGTTTTAAGCCACTGTGTTTGCGGTAATTTATTCTGGCAGCAATTAGACAACCGATACAGAGGCCACAAAGATATTTCATCTGCCACGGCGCTAACAGCAGCATCTTATGATTTTCCTTGCTGACTAATGGGAGGGATAAGATCTCTGGGTTTATCGGCCTAGCCATAATTCTTCTCTATCTTCGGCAATAACAACGACAAACAAACAAAAAGCATTTATCGAACAAGCACCATGTGATGGGTATGTTCTAACCATTACAGTATGCAATTCTCAACGACAACACCACAAGCCAAAAATTTTTTTTTTTACAGATTAAAAAGCTCTCCATATCATTGCATCCTAGACCATGGGGACGGTAATAATGCTTATTTCACCAGACTTTTCCCAGGATTGAATAAGACACGGCGATGCTGCGCAACCCGCCCAAGTTCACACAAATAGGAAGCGAGAGCGCTGGGACCACAACCCCATTCTGAGTGACCCTTGCCCACGCCCCGCCCCGCCTCAGCAGCACCACCACCACGACACCCAGAACGGCAGGCAGCGAGGAGGATGTACGGCCAGCGCCCAGCACTCCCCGGCCTGAGATTCCCCGTGTCTCGGACATAGAGGGCAGCGGAACGAGCTCCGGACCACGCATCAGCTGGCCCAGGTCTCCCGCCCGCGACCGGCAGATCTGCGTGGGGGCTGAAGGCCGCACGGGGCGCTCTTGGGTCCCCTCCGCGCACACAGAACGCCCCGGTCCGTCAGGAATCCGTGGCGGAGTTTCTCTGAGCCCCTCTGTACCGCTTTTCATTTCCGGGGCTTCCCCCATTAAATCTTTGGCTGGAAGGGGGAAGGGATTGAGAAGTACAAAGTGGGAGTTATAGAATAGTCATGGAGATGTAAAAGACAGCAAAAAAGAACGTAGTCAATAGTCTTGTCACAACTATGTACGGTGTCACATGGGTACTAGATTTAGCAGGGTGATCATCACTTCGTGAGATAGATACATGTCTCGTCACTCTGTTGTACACCTGAAACTAATATAATATTGTATGCCAACTATAATTGAAAAATAAAAATATTTTTTAAAAAATTATTTGTGGTGGGGCGGGGGTGGTTCACAACTCGCTCCAACCAAGAAGGAACTCTTAGGCTAGCAAAGTCATTCCTCGTTGAGTCTTCCACTTACTTTCAGCCAGCGAAGCCACAGGCTCATGCACACATGCACACACACGTGCACACACACGTGCACACACACGCACGCACGCACGCACACTCCAAACTGGTCTGCCCTTTCTGGCAGCAAAGTTGCTTATTTTCAAGGTCAGCCCTGCACTTTTAAAACGTCAGTTCTGACCAGTTGACCCAGCAGAAGCGCATAGAAGCAGCTCCTGGCAAGGTGGCCACAGACTCCTGCTGCTGTTCCCTGAAGCTCCAGCAGTTTGGGTTTTCTCTGGGTTTTGTTTTTTGTTTGTGTGTTTTTAGTTTTGTTGTTGTTGTTGTTGTTGTTTTGAGAATAAAGGCTTCTCAATTTGCGGTCTGCCTTTGTTCGATTTACAGCGCTCTGAAGTGGTTGGCCTTGACAACTTCCCCAGCGTGACGCTTGTTTCGCGGAGAGGGATCACCAGCCTGTCACGGTGCCATCCCCGGAAGCCCCTCCCGCCAGCTCCTCTCAGACACGGCCCTGCAGACCCCAGGAAAAGGCGCGGCGGGAGCCGTCACTCTCCTGACACCCTTTCCCACCGACACAGGCCAGCCCCTAACTGCGCCAGAGGCAGAGGTCAGTGCCCTTCGGAACCACCTTCTAGAAACTTCCCTCTTCACACTCCCCAGCTCTGCCCCTGGACAGGTAAAATGAAGCTGGGATTTTTGCAACTCGAATCTATTTCTGTCGTAGGCATGTTATCTGATATTAGAAAACGCACAAGTCTGGGTACCGAAGCTCCAACCTTGACTGCCCCTCTGTGTTTTCACTGCAGGTAATGAACCCTAACTGCCCCCAAATACTTCTCGAGCTGTCGGGGCCAACGTTCTCAGCTGGGTATCAACTTACCTCCACATTTATATGAAAGAACAAGAAAGGGCTTTGTGTGGGTTGTTTTTTTTTTTCTTACTCAAGCCGCATTCCTTGTAACCGAAAGCTTAGCCTTGGACCATTTTAGAGGAAGGGCCAAAATGTTTTAGCCGGCTGCTCCTCTTTATTTTTGCTAAATTATCCCTACTTTAGTTTCTTCCTTTTGGAACTCTCAGAAAAGAAAGGAAACCGACGGCCCCCACGGCCAGGGATGTCAATGTCACCTAGTAAGGTGGTGGAGTTATCGCAAGGCGTTCAGGAATCTAAAAGCTATCGGATCATTATGTGTAGTCCGAACAAATCATATAAGTGCAATCACTTTTTGAATGCATGCTCATCTCCACTGTAAAGTGCCAGTATGTTTGCAGTTCCAAGTATTACTGTACATTTTCTCTAACTTTAGCTGTTGAGTCTACAGCTTCCATGCCATGCCGAAGGTGGCAGTGGGAGGTCTCTGAAGGTATTGATATTAGAAAGTATTCTTTATTCTCAAAAAGGTTGGAAATCACTGCAAGGAAGCTGGATCTCTAGCAAACAGCGTCTCTTCTCTTTTCTGGCCTGGGGAAGGGGCGAGTTCAGAGATGCAGGGCTCCCCCCGACCACCACCGCCTGCAGCTCACACTCACGTCATTGGCCGGCTGTGGGCTGTG
Source organism: Rousettus aegyptiacus (assembly GCF_014176215.1). Taxonomy (NCBI): domain Eukaryota; kingdom Metazoa; phylum Chordata; class Mammalia; order Chiroptera; family Pteropodidae; genus Rousettus; species Rousettus aegyptiacus. The sequence goes on from NW_023416286.1 coordinate 89,525,267, forward strand.
GTGCCCTTGGGGAGCGGGCGAGACGGTGGTCCCAGAGTCTGGCGACTCGACTTCCACTCCAAGGTCTGCCATTCGCTTGCGGGAAAATCTTGGGCGAGTCCTTCGTTTCATTTCCTTAGGCCTCCGTCTCTTCACCTGCAGGATGAGATCACTGCATGGTGTCAAAGACCCTGGCCAGCTCAGCCACCGTTCCCCTCACCGCATTGTAATTCCGGGCGCCTCGCACACAGCCTCCCACACTCGTAAACTCCAGAATGGCCACAGGCCTTTCACAGATAATTGTATTTCCCAGCTAAGTGCCAGCAGCCTCTTCACTTGACGAGGGATCATAAAGCAAAATGCAGCTCAGGGGACAAGTGGCCGACAGCACCGGACCCCGGATTGAGGAATGTTCATGTCGTTGCCTGTCACAGTGACAGCCGCCGCGTCCCAGGCAGGTACTAATCACTGGGCACTGATAAGCACTTTTACTGTGTGAAATCATTCGATCCTCACAGCAACCCCATATGGCGAACCTGCTATTTATCCCTCTTTACAGGTGAAGAAACCCAAACCCCGCTCTGGTCCGATCCTGCGTTACCTTTGCACCCTTTAGATCATCTTCCCCTTACAAAGAAATAAGGTATGTATTTGTTCTTAGAACATAATTCCTAAATACATAAGTCATCGCCATGTGGGTCTCCGTCACAAAACACGGCAAGATTCAGAGGAAAGAGATAAAAGGTTCGTTTAGTGATTACTCTTTAATATTTCTTTCTCTGAGACAAATGTCAAATGTCTATGCAATTACCCTTACCTCTCCCTGGGAGCAAGGAAGAACCCAGTGATTCAAAGTCTGCCACTCTTTTGAGTTAATCTTAAAGGGAGAACACAGAAAACGGTGGAGAAAGGCTCAGTCTGGACAAAGTCTTGGCAGCTGGTGGTCTGGAACGACGAGAGAAATCGTGACTACAGCTGAGTCCATCAGCCCCAACCGTAAGCTTCTGGCTAACTTTCTCACCAGCACCCAACACAGAGACAGCCGGGCTCATCCTCTACACGCTCAGCTAGGACAAACACAAGCAGATGATGTCGACGCACAGGGCTGGCCACACTGCCATGCAGAGAGAGCCTCTCTGCAGAATCCTTGTGGATCCATGGATCCCTGTAGACTGGTGCAGAAGCTCTGAAAAGCAACGTGACAAAACTAGACATTTCTCAGCAATCCCGTTCCTGAATGCCGGTGCCTAGATAATATACTAATACTAATGAATCCAAGAAGAGTCAGACATGAAAACGCCCATTGCAGCATTTACCTACAAAAGCAAAATACTGGAACCAACATAAACACCCACGGAAAAAAAAAAAAAAAAAAAAAAGGCTTCTTCAATATTTATTGAACCCCTAGGACGGGCCAGGCGCTACGCCATACCACAAGATGAATGTGGCTCTCCTCAAGAAGTGAGTACTGAGGCTATGTTGTTTTGTTTTTGTCTGTCTATTTTCAATCATCAGTGTCCACTCCTTTCTGGGTCTCCTGTGTTCACGAGCTGGAAGACTGGGAACCACCCGACACCCAGTTGTTTGGATGTGATTCACGTTCTGCCAACGGATGTGTTTGCATGAGATTTAAAAGCAGAGGGCAGGAAAGCCCAACACCAACAGTGGACACGAGAGCTTTGTCGGACGTGAAGTTTTTGCAAAACCCAGCAAAGCTCTTGCCCACCGTCCGCCGGGCTGTTGTGGGGCCGCCGAGACCATTCACAGCATTTTCTGACATTTCTGTGACCTCTGCTCTGAGCGGTGCTTCCTTTCAGAGGCTCTGAAAGCCAGCAGTGAATCTGAAAGCTAAGGAGACCCCCACACGCACCCCGATACCCGCCACTGACTTTCACTCCTCCAGCCTTAGTTTTGCAAGCACCTAATGCCCCGTGTTAGATCCTTCTCTGATTAAAATACCGAGAGTAATATATTTTTTCCTAACTAACTGTAGAGAGGCGACAACCCAGAGTAGCACCGTCCCATAGAAAAACAGCGTAAGTCACACATGCGAGCCACATGTGTAATTTAAATTTTTAATAGCAGATTATAACATAAAAATAAACAGGTGGAATTAACTTAATGCTATATTTTATTGAACCCACTATGCCAAAAATATCATTTCCATGTGTAATCAACATAAAAACGTTAATTAGATCATTTACCTTTGTACCAGGCACAGTATGTACTGTGTAAACATGGCACGCCTCAGTTCAGACTGGTCACATTCTCGGCATTTACCAGCCCCGTGTGACTGATGGCCCTCCCGCCTCCCAGCCCAGATCCGTGTGAGAAACTACGCCGCAATCTGATAGCAGATTACTGTGCTGCTATCTAAATGAACACGGGGGCTTGGCGGGGAGCTTCGTTTCTGCTGCTGTGGTTGACTCATCTCTCCACCTGGTCCATGAGGTGTCTGTCAAGTGCACTCTGGTTCTCACCCGGGTTGAATGGAAGGCAGCCCTTTGGGGGGGCTGGCAGAGAGTGTAAACTCTGTAAGCATCCCAAAACTACACGGGAAATTCCATCGAGCAAGACGGAGTCAGGTCTGGGGTAGTGGGAGGGGTTCGCCCTGTGCTGACTCAGGTGCGGGGTAGGGATGGGGCCGTTCTGGGCGGTGAGGCTCTCTGCTGAGTCAGCAGACACTCAGGCGTGAGCCCCTTCGTCGCCCCCACTGAGAAAGGGGGACGTGATCGGCGACACATTTGGAGAAGTGCTGAGCTGGCCACGTAAGCCTAGAACAAGGACTTTATTTATAGACATGTCCGACACATGAGCAATAGAAACTCAGCTTTGGAGACTGTATCTTGCCAACAGTGGATCTGAATCAGGAAAAAAAAAAAAGCAAGAAAACAGATGTAAGAATAGATTCTGGAAAGAGCAGCAGTTACCAAGGTCGGGTCCAGCCAGGATGGATGCACGGAGCCTATGGGCCTCCGAGAACAGAGTGAGAGCACGTGATGACCCGGAAACAGGTCAGAAGCCAGGGCGACGAGGGAGGAGCCGGGCTGCCTGCCCCGAGGCCGGGACTGTGACCGGAGACTGTGGCCTGTGGCTGCAGAGGTCGGTGTCCGCTGGCCGGCTTTTGTATCGTTTCAGCCTAAAAGCGCCACGCACGGCTGACACGTCGTAATGATGAGGAGCATGTTTGTGAACTCTTACTGCACGCCAGGCACTGTGCCAACACCTCTGCACGCATAACCCGGCTTCATCCTCCCGGAGCCGTGCCAGGAAGACACCATCATTAGCTCCGTTTTATAGATAAGAAAACCGAGGGTCTCAGAACCTCACCTGAGCACATAGACTCAGCGGCTGGCGAAGCGGCCAGCCAAACTGAAAGGCTTTCATCCAGCCCTGCGCCTGACTGCCATGCTCTGTGGCTTCAGTAAAAGTTTGCTGACTTTACATGGACCGCGAAGGGAGAGATGTAACCGACGGCGGGGGATAGACTGTGAAAGCCCGATTTTGCCGAATTAACAAATGCCGTGCTATTAGGTTGGACCTGGGCTGGGCACGGTGGGAAGCAACAGGAATGACACCGTCAACAGTGGCAGTGACCACCCCCCCCCACTCCCCCGCCCCCCCGTGCACACAGGGACCTGCCCGGACCCTGGGCTGGGGGGCTGGGGGGCTGGGGGGCTGGGGGGGCGGGGGAGGACTTGCAGACGCCACATTACTTTTGAGAAAAAGAAATCATTCTTAGGTAGGTGCCATTGCCATGGTGACCACAAATTCTTTGGCCCAATCTTAGTAGGGCAGTAGCTTGGGTCCTAATTCAGAAAGTCTGGGTTTTTTTTTTTTTTTTTTTTTTTTTTCAGAAAAAAATAAATAAATAACTAGAGCGGCACCGGAGCCTCTCTGTCCCTCCGCCTTCCACAAAGGCGCAGTGTCTCTGCCCGGCTCGCGCTCCGAACGGACGAACCACAAACGCCAGGACAGCGGGAAGGCCGCGCGCCCGGCCAGGCCTGGCAGCGCCCCAGGAGGCGGGCGCGGGCCCCCCGGGGCCGCCAGCGCAAGCACGGCCGCCCGCCCCCGGCCCGCGCCCGCCTCCCGCGGGACCCCCACCATGCCGGCTCTTTCCCTCGCCGTCCACCTTCATTTCCCCAAGCGGGACGCAAGCCAAGCCCTGGCAGCGCCCGCGGGTGCTTCGCTTTCCCGCCCGCTCCACCCCGCGCCCCTGCAGGGCCTGCGGCTCCGCATGTTCCCACGAGGCCCCCCGTTAAAGCAGACGCGGGGCTGTCATTCCTCTCCGGCGAGGGCTCGCTCATGCGACGAAACCCAGGCCCGGCAGGAGGAGTGCGGATGCCACCGCCCCGCCCCCGCCCCCCCCCGCCAGGCACCCACACACACTGTGCACGCGCGTCGTGGGTGGGGCCGGCAGAGGTCCTAGCGCCAGGCCCGACTCCAGGAGCTCCGCGCCCCCTCGGGGTGGCCCGCCACTGCCACCACGTGCCCTAGGACACGGCATCGCCCAGAAGCTGTAGAAGCCAGTGTTCACCTCCCCACCCCCACAATGAGGTGCCAACAAAAGCACTCAACGCCTAGAACAGGGAAAAAAAAACAAAAACACAGAATAAAGACCTTACCCAAATTTAAAGCTCCTTGCACCTCAGAACGGGTCGAAGGCAGTGGGGCCAACTAGTTAGAACCCGTGGAGAACAGGCTCCACAATGCTTTCTGTTTTATATCTGTATTTTATCTCAGGAAGGAATTATTTAAGCATTAAATAGAATTCTAAGTAAATGAAAGAAATTATTTATCCCATTTTTGGATCCCAGTGGGGTAAACTATTTTCATTAGTCTGCGATGGACTGCTACTGTGTTTTCATCTTTCCAGAGAATTCATACTGTGACATCTCGTTTAAAGTGTAAGCACCCGAGAAGAATGGAGTAGGCACCGTTAGCCCCCTTTTCCATAAAGAGGCCCGGATGGCCTCATCAAGGTCAGGGGCGCAACTTTTCTCTCAAGGTCAGGACCGGAGCACAATCCTGGCGAGTCTGGGTCTGGGGCTCTATCCAACTGTCCAGAAAATCATACGTATCAGCGGGCTGTGTCCTGGGCTGAACCGGCCGGTGTGGATGAGGGAGATAGGTTTCCTTTCATAACCAGGCACATCGATGGCCTCTAAGAGGAGGAGCTAGGTGGCAGAAGCTGGTAGTGAGGCAGAGCGTTTCTTTCCGCTGCATACCAGTTTGTGCCTTTGAATTGCATTCCATACGCTTGAACCAATTATTCAGAAAATAACTAACGTTTAAGGTTAAACGGCAGTTTAAATGTAATTTTAAAATTCCTTTTATAAATCCATTTTATCCTACCCCCCAATTAATGGAGATGAAACATATGGGTATTGTGATCCTTAATTCTGGTTAGAGCTGTGCCTGGATGGGCCCACGGCCAAGTTCAAAGGGAACGGACTTAGATGGGAGACACTGGACACAGCTACCCCTCTCCGCCCAAAAGGACATAGTTCAGTAGAAACAAAGTAGCCAGCTTTTGATTCTCTGTCAGTGAAGGAAAGGCAAGGCGTCGGTAGTCTAAACTGTAAGTAAAGATTAAAAGTCATGTTGAACTTAGATTCAGCATCGGAATGCATTTGTACACTTCGAAATGCGGATCTGATGTATGTCATGGAATTCCGACACTGCAAACTAAAGAAACAACAAAAAGAAACCTGGGGAAACCACCTATACTTTCCTTCTGTATCGGTTAGGACGCTTCGGCTGCGGGGAACGAAACCCTGACCGAAGCCGACTTAAGACCATGAGGAAGTTCACTGCCATACGCAACTGGGAGCCACGGGTCAGGGTGTCAGGGTTTGCTGACCTGGCGGCTGAGCACGTCGTCAAAGTCCTAGGCCCCTCCATCCCTCTGCTCTGCAATTCTCGGCACCGGCTTCCTCCCCAGGCTCAGAGCAAGAGGGCAGAAGGGCCGCTAGGCATCATCTCCAGACACGACAGGGTCAAGCGAAAGGAGCAAAGCCATCTTCCCATGGAACGAGGAAACCTCTCCCGGAATATCCACACCCCACGCCCCCTCATGCGTGCCCCCCCCCTCGTCACCCACCAACTCCAGATCTAGCGGAGGAGCAGGAAAACGGCGATCGACTTCGACTAATGCGACGGGGGGGAGGGGCGGCAGGATAGGTGTTGGGCCGACGCCACGTCCGCTGTGCACACCGCCATTCTCCCCAGAGGCCCCTCTCTGCAGCCACTTCGTGAGGGATGTCGCTGGGGAAGGGACTGAGATTTTTGACTAACACTGAGCGCCAGTTTACAAAGAGATGTCTCCCTCGTCCCCTCCTCCTTTCAGGCTTACGCCTGCTGAGGAGCGGTGAGAAACTAACGAGGTATTTTAGTTTCCAGTTCTTTCTACCTGTGTGCTGTAAGTGACAGAAATAAGTATAAATAAAGACAATGTTTCCATCACTAAAAGACACCTTAGACTGAACAAGTGGGAGTTCTGTAAGCCAGGAAAAGCAAGATTCACCATGAGGGAACGCGGCAGTCATCAGCCAGCTCACGTTCAAGGTGAAAGTGTCTATTAAAATAGGTATCGCGTTCATTATTGTCATTTCCAGAAATCTACCTGAGCCAAAGGTATTTTTCAACACTAATGATCAGATAAAGTGCGTAGGATACAGGTGTCAGGGAAGAGTCTCATTGATTCGAAGGTTCTTTGTGCAGAGGTCTCGTCCTTGGCTACTGCGCCCGCCCCAGCAGCTCAAAACTGTGCACTCGGAGTATTCTCATTAAAGGCGTGTGATCCCACAGGAGAAGGGATGGATTACTGTCACCAGCTTGCTGAGATAACAGCCACTCGCCTGCACAAAGCCCTGGCTGGAGGTTAAGAAGAGAATTGCCTACAAGCAATTTACACAGAGCAGCTAAGAAATAAAACACGGTGTCAGATGGGCCTCTGAAAACCAGTGCGAGAATCTGTTCCTGTTTTTTTTTTTTTTCCAGAAAGAAACAGAAGGTACAGCCACTGGCTACATTTATTTTTGGAGCAGGGAGGAGGGAGAAGAAAAGAAATAGGAAAAAAAAAATGCAGACATATGGATTAATCCGATTCGACCCTGGAGAAAAATGTCCATCTCAGCATGTCAGGGTTAAGACGGGCCCTGTGGTCGTGACCTTGCCATCGGAACCGCGTAATTTGGTCTTGCGTTTAATAGTGGGACGGGCAAGAATGCCAGGATGGGATCTAAAACCGACAAAAATAAATGCTCGATTTATCTTACACAGCCACACGGTGTTTTGGAGCAGTGTTTCTCAAGCTTCGCTGTTCTGTGAGTCACCCGGGCCCTTGTCTGAATGTAGATTCTGGCTCCAAAGGTCGGGATCGAGGCCCAAGAGTCTACGTTTCTAACAAGCTCCCAGGTGATGCTAATGCTGCCAATCTGGGACCACATTTCGAGTGCCTACGTTCTAAGGTCTGGATGATAGAACATAATGTTTATTGAGGTAACGGTTTTATGGTTTTAAGATGTATAAGTGTTAAAACGGGAAGAAAGCCTTAAAAATGCATACAACGGGGATTAATATCCAGAGTATATAAAGAACTCCTATAACTCATCAACAATTACAACAACAACCTATTTTAAAATGGGAAAAACTCGAATAAACATTTCCCCCGAAAAAGATGTATAGATGGCCGATAAGCCATGAGAAGATGTTGAGCGTCACTAATCATTAGGAAAACACAAATCGAAACCACAATGAGACACCACTTTACATCTATTGGGACAGATATTATGAAAAATAACAAACAGAAAATAATAAATGCTGACAAAAACATGGAGAAATTGTGCATTGCCGCCGTGAACATAGAATTGCACAGCCTCTGTGTAAATCATATGGCAGTTCCTTGAATAATCGAACACTGAGGATGTTTAATTCTGGGATGGTGACAATGTAGGGAGCCTCGGGAATGCGTGTCCCCAGGCGGAGGGCCACTGCTCTGGCAGAATCTATCCCGTGTGACTATTTTGGAACTCTGGAATCTAACAGAAGCTCGCAGCTTCCAGGGGAAACTGGGATGGTAAACTGCCATTAACTTCAGTCGATTTCAGCTCTTAGCGTAGCAGCAGCAACCCATCCCCCAGCCTAACCAATAGGAGGCAGCTATGCACATGTTCCTGGAGCAACTGCACGTCGCTTGCTGGAGCCATGGTGGGCGGAAAGGGTCCTGTCCTCCAAACGCCAGGGATCTGTGCTCTGATCACTTTCCCTCCAACTAAAGTGACTTTCGGAGGATTTAAAGAGCCAGTGCGCTCCCCTCATCATTGTTCTCTTTTTCCCCACTTCGAAGCCAGACATTAAAGACTAGGAGACTCAAAAATAACTCTGCATATATGGAGAAAATTAGGAAACTTTTCCCTCCCGCAAAGTGAGGGAGAAATTAAGACAGTCCCAGATAAATAAAACCGCTTATACCCGGGCAGAGGCTCAGAAAAGACCTGAGGAGGCTTTAAGTTTACACTTCAAGCTGAACCTCAGCACAGAGAAATTCTACAATAATCAAAAAACAAAACAATAATAAAAACAGCGGACCCTGGGGAAGAGGGAGAATCTGATTTCTAGAGTTACCACATCATTAGACTCAAATGTCCAGTTCTCAATAAAAAGTCACAATGCACCCAAAGAAACAGGAATATATGGACCATTCAAAGGGGGAAAAAAATCAACAGAAATTGTTCCTGAAACAGACCTGCTTTAAAACAATTGTCTTAAAGATGCTCAAAGAACTAAAGGAAGACGTTAAGAAAATCAATAAAATAATGGCTAAACAAAATGGAGATATCGATGAAGATAATAAAACCGAAAAAGAAATTAAAAAGAAATTCTGGAGCTGAAAACTCCAATGAAATAAAAGAAATTCACTAGAGAGATTGAAAGGCAGATTTTGAGCAGGCTGGAGAAAGAATCGGCAAACTTAAGATAGGATGATAGAAACTGTCAAGGCTAAAAAGAAAAAAGAAATTGCCAAGGCTGAGGAGGAAACAGAAAAGGATTGAAGAAAAATGACCAGAGCCTACGGGATCTCTGGATGCCATCGAGCAGGTCGACATACACATTGTGGGAGTGCGAGAAGAGGGAAAGGGACAGAGAATGGCTAAAAACATCCCAAATTTGATGAAAGGTATTAATAGAAACCAAGAACCTCAATGAACTCCAGGCCAGGTGAACTCAAAGGGACCCACACTGAGACACATAGTCAAACTTTTAAAAAACAAAGATAAAGAGAGAATCTAGACAACTACGAGAAAGAAGCAGTAAGTTCGTAAGCTGGTATCTTAAAGTGCTAAAAACAACAAACAAACAGACACACAAAACCACTGTCAAACAAGTGTCTTGTATCCGGCAAAACTGTCCTGCAAAGTGAGGGAGAAATTAAGACATTCCCAGATAAACAAAAACTGAGACTGTTCATTACCGCTAACCTTCCTTGCAAGAAATGCTACGGGAATCTTGCAAGGTAAAATGAGAGGACACTGGGCAGTAACTCAAAGCCAGATGGAGAAATGAAATCTCAATGCAGGTAAATACGTGAGCAATTATAAAATCTAGTATTATTGTAATTATGGTTTGTAACTGTAATTTTTGTTCTCTGGATGATTTAATAGACTAACACTTTTTCATTTGTTTTTAATCAATAGCTTTTTTTTTTTTTTTGCGCAGTCAGGTTTACAGAAACTGGAGCAGAAAGTAGAGTTCCCATGTACCTCTTACCACCTCCACCCCACAGCTACATTTTTTCTATTATTAACATCTTGCATTAGTGCGCTACATTTATTACAATAATGGATAGAACAGGCAGAAGACAAGTGAGAAAATAGAAGGCTTAACACAATAATCCAACTGAACCTAACAGACATATACAGGACACTCTACCCCCCCCCCAAAAAAAAACAAAAACAAAAACAAAAACAGAATACACATCCTTCTCAAAAGCACATGGAACATTTCCTGGTTTAGATCATATATTAGGCTACAAATGAAGTCGCAATTGGTTTAAAAAGATAGATATCAGGCAAAGGATGAGGAAAGGACAATCTTTTCAACAAATGGTGGGAAAACTGAATGTCCATGTGCAAAAGAATGAAATTGAGTCCTGATCTAATACCATACACAAAAATTAACTCAAAATGGACCAAAGATCTAAATGTAAGACCTAAAACTATAAGACACTTAAAAGAAAACATAGGGCCAAAGGTTCATGACATTAGATTTGGCAATAATTTTTTGGATGTGACACCAAAGCACAGGTAATAAAGTTAAAAGATAGACAAATTGGACTACACAAAAATTTAAAAATTTTGTGCATCAAAAGATACTACCAACGGAATGAAAAAGCAACCCACAAAATGAGGGAATATCTCTGCAAAGTGTATATCTGATAAGAGGTACATATCCAGAATATGTAGTAAACTCCTGAAACTCAGTAACAAAAAAAAAAAAAAGAACACAATTCAAAAACAGGTAAAAAAAAAATGAATTTCTTCCAAAAAGATATATAAATGGCCAATAAGCACATGAAAAGATGTGCAATGTCACTAATAATCAGAGAAATACGAATCAAAGCTAAATCAAGATACCATCTCACATCCATTAGGGTAGTCACTGTCAAGAAACCCAAAAAACAATAAGCGTTGGTGAGAATGTGAAGAAATGAGAATACTTGTACATTATCTGTGGGAAAGTAAAATGGCACTGCTGCTGTGGAAAACAATATGGAATTTCCTCAAAAAATTAAAAACAGAACTACCATATGATCCAGGGACTCGATTTCTGGGCATATACCCAAAATAATTGAAAACAGAAAAGTGAACAGATATTGTACACCCATGTTCACAGCAGCATCATTCCCAACATCTAGAATATGGAAGCAACGCACGTGTCCATCGATGGACGAATGGTTGAGCAAAATGTGGTGCATACATACGACGGAATATTATTCAGCCTTAGCAAGGGAGGAAAGTCTGCAACATGCCACCATGTGGATGGACCTTGAGGACATTACGCTGAGTAAAACAAGCCAGTTACAAAAACAGAAACACTATGTGTTTCCACTTCTGTGGGGTACCCAGAGTGGTTGCCAGGGGATAGGGGAGAGAGGGATGGGGAGTCACTGTTGAACAGGGACAGAGTTTCATTTTGGGAAGATGGAAAAGTCCTAGAGTTAGGTGATGATGGTGGTGGTTTCATAACAATGTGACCTGTACTTGATGCCACTAAGCTGTACAGCTCCACGTAGTTAAAATGGTCAGTGTTATGTTAGACATATTTTGCCACAATAAAAAAGTCATCTAACTTAACTCCCTGCCTTCCGATGTGAAGAAGGTAAGACAAAGGATTATTTACTACAGGTGGCGAAGCCGAGAGGCGCATCTGCCTGGTGCTGGAGACCAGGCGGCCGCCCTCAGACCTGACTCCCAGCTTCGTGTTCTTCGACCTCAGAACTCCGGCGCCGTGCGGATCTGGGAGCGCGTACAGATGCGTAGTGAAGAGAGAAGAGGAAACCAGTATTTTGAGCGTAAGTCTGCCCACGCTAGCTGTGACACTTCGGACAAGTCTTTGACCTTCCCAGGATTTTAGTCCTCTTGCCTGTAAAATGTAGAGATCAACAACATTCTCATCAGCAAAATAAAGAGAATGTCTCCCAAAATATTTTGCTTGGAATACTGGTCTCAAGAGATATCTGTTGGGTGGAAAATATGGTTCTGTTGTCAAATACTTGGTGAGTGTGGGAGAGTGCATCTCCCTCTTGTGGAGTCACAAAGCGCATTAGCGTGTTAAGGGCTCTAGAAAGTTCCGTAGTAAAGAAATCTGTTCATTTTTCTTTACCCAGCTATCTTACTTGGTTTGGGCTCCCGAAGCAGATACCCAAGACAAGGATTCAAGTGCAAAAAGCTGATGTGGGAAGTGAAGGGAAACATGGTTTAAAAAAAAAAAAAAAACTGGGAAGAGAGACAGGGAAGGGAAGGCAGCCTCCAAGGGTACGAAGGGTACGTTATTAAGCCAGCGGCCACCGGGGCCAGCTGCAGCTCAACCCACAGGGAAGCTGGGAGCCGGTGTGGAACACAGGCTCAATGGTCCCACCGGAGGGCTGAGACCGCGGGGACATTTTCACACACTCATTCTCACCAGTCACAGTCTAAGGACTGTTCCGGGTGGCTGCCAAGCAGATGGAGCACTTGGCCCGTGACGTGACGTAAGGACAGCCCAGCCCTCCGTGGCTTCAGGAAGGGCCTTCTGCAAAGAGATGCAGCAGACACAGGCTGCTGGGAATGGGTTTCTCGCGCTGACTTGGAGCACCAGCAGCATCCGCCCCATCCTTTATTTCCTGGATTTACATAACTATGGGACGCCTCTGCCTTTATTTATGAACACCCAAAAATATCCTGCAGAGCTTTGGGGAGCTGAACAATCTCTGAGATCCTCTCTGGTTCTAACGTTCTCATGTACTCTGATTTTAAGTTACTTAAAAACACCTTATGATAATACGATGGAGAAAGGACACTCTCTGTAATAAACGGTGTTGGGAAAACTGGACATGCCCAGGCAGAAGAAAATCTGGACCATTTTCTTATACCACGCACAAAAAAATTAACTCAAAATGAATTCGAGACTTGAATGCGCAGTATAGGAAACCATCAACAAAATGAAGAGGCGGCCTACTGAACGGGAAAATCACACATCTGATAAGGGGTTCATGTCCAAAATACATCGAGAACGCGTACAACTCAACAACAGAAAAACAAGCAACGCAATTAAAACACAGGCAGAGGACCTGAACAATACGCATTTCACCAGAGAAGACGCACAGATGGCCAGCGGGCACATGAAAAGGTGGTCAGTACCACGACTCATCAGGGAGCCGCAAATCAGAACCGCAGTGGGTATCGCCTCACACCTGTCAGAAAGGCCGTTACCAAAAAGCCAAGAGGTAACGAGTGCTAGTGAGGATACAGAGATAAGGGGCCCCTCGCGCCCTGCAGGCGGGAATGTAAACTGGTGCCCCCGCTACGGAAACCAGCATGGAGGGGCCTCCGAAGGTTGAGAATAGAGCTGCCATTCCACCCAGTGATCTCACTTCTGGGTATTTATCTGAAGAATAGGAAAACACTAATTTGAAAAGATCTCTGCATCCTTACGTTCATTACAGCATTATTTACAATAGCCAAGATACAGAAATGACTTTACGTTCCTATCTATGGATGAATGGCCAAAGAAAATGCTATACATAGATACATATATATATATGTGTGTGTGTGTGTGTGTACATATATACACACATACTCATATATATACATATATATACATATATGTGTATGTGTGTACATATATACACACATACACATATATACATATATATATAATGGAATACTACTCAGCCATTAAAAAGAAGGAAATCTCGCCATTTGTGACAACACGTATGGACCTCGAGGGTATTGTGCTAAGCAAAATAAGTCAGACGAAGACAGACAAATACCGTATGATTTCACTTGTATGTGAAATCTGAAACGAAATTAGAATAATAAAAGAAAATGTAAACAAATTCACAGGTGCAGAGAACAGACCAGTGGTCACCGGAGGGGAAGGGGGCTGGAGGCTGAAGCGAGTGAGGAGCATGGCGCGCAGGGCGAGGGGTGCTGACCAGACCTGCGGCGCCGATCCGTACGTGGTGTGCGCAAATACCTGCTCTTACCACGGCGCGCCTGCAGGATGGGAAACATCACAGACCGGTTTTACCAAGAAAGAATCTGAGCTCCTTTTAAAAAAATAAAAATACTTAAAAATAATTCACGACGCCCATTCACGGCTGGATTACAATTCCGTTTCTAAGCCTTTACTCTTCTCTCACGGGCTCGGTGAGGCCGGCCTCCTGGCAAAGCCGGTGTGACACGGGCTCTGCCCCGCTCGGCGGGTGAGAAATCTCAGAGGCTGGCTCTGGGCTTCCATCCCTGTCATCCCTCAGTCCATGGTGTCTGCTTCCCGAACTTTCCTCCCAGAGGTAAATGGAGACAGCTGGCAATCTCGTCTTCACACGCACCCAAGCAGAGAGTTCTCATCCTCCTTCCCAAGTTCGCATACCTGATTTTATTGTTTCCAATAGCAAGCTGGCCACCTGAAATATTTTCCTGTGTTCAAAAAGAGAACTCTTGTCTGACCCTGTGGCGACTTTGAGATCAGTCACTCAGGTCGAATATCACAACGGTCAATAACGAAGCAAAGGACAAAGCCTTCCCCAAGAAAACGGCCAAGCCCTCCAGACGATCGGGCCGTCTCTGAGGAAGCTGGCCAACGTGCAGGGCCCCCCGCCACCCCGTCACGTTCCGCCTCACAGCCGGGCAGGCCGAAGGCTTGCTTTGGGTGGAAAAAATTACACTGGCCTTCGTTCAAGCCTCCTCAATCTCTTTAGCTGACAAGTCTTAAAAAGAAATCAAGAACCAGAAAGAATTACAGGTTCGCCCATTTTTCCCTCATATTCAGAGTCTTTATCTTGAAGTTCCATTTTCAATCTCTTTCTCCCTGCACAAACATATCAATAAGTGTCCGATTATACACACACCCGGACTATCCTTATAAATTGCGAGTATAAATTATCCACCAAATCATGGGAACGCTGTGAATAAATTTGAGGATGTTTGCGTGAGACGTCAAAGCTGACTATTTCTAAATACCGAACGCCAAAGTGAAGAACATTCCAGTCGGTCCGGCCAAGAGCCTGGCGCTGTGCTGAGGGGTGAGCAGGGCGTAGACCGGATGCTGCGGACCTGCTTAGAAAGGGCAGAAAAGGGCCAGATGTCAGCAATTTAATACGTTTCGCACTCATGCACAAATGACGCAGACCTTGGGCTCGAGGAGTTTATGGTTCAGGAGGAAGGACTAACATGTTAAACAACCGAGACTGAAACTTTGAATCCCCACGCAAGTCTTTTTCTAGTTTAAGCTCCTACAAGTGGAATTGCTAAGTCAAAAGACACAAAACAGATTGCACCTAGCGATCGTTGCCAGATTAGAGGAAATAAATTGTAAATCGGCCTTGCGGATCAGGAGGGAGAGGGGGGCAGGACTCGGGGGCTTGGGTCAGTGCGTGAGGACGGGCATCGGTCTGGCTCCTGCGCCCCGCAGGGAAGGGCGGCGCCAGATGCGGTCTGGGGCCTGACCACGCTTGGGAGGCGGACGCCGCGGCTCCTCACTGCATCTCAGGTTCCGCCCCTGCGTGTGCGCCCCAGACTCACACCCACTGTCCTTGCGAGTGGCTGAGCCGTGATCGTGCTGAGGACGACGGAAGTCACGGCAGCTGCGCGGGACGTGGCATTGCTACTTGAGGGTGTCTCGCAAGGGGGTGGGGGGTGCCTTTCCCACTTCCTCCACCCAATCCCGAGCCACCGTCCCCAGAGCGCCAGCCCTCGGTTACCGTCTGACCCCAGACGGCTTGACTCCGGCCCCGGCACTCACTCCCAGCGTGACCTTAGGCAAGTCATCAGCCTCCCGGAGCCCCAAGTGATGGATGGGAATGCCGGTGGCACCTCCCTCGAGAATCAGGAGGAGGCAGTAGGGTCGGACCCTGCAGAGCCGGCGCCTTCGAAGCCCCAGGGCTGTCGGTTGCTGTGATCGTTACTCCTTTGCGACAGGCCATCGCCAGCCCCTGACCTCTTCAGGGCCAGTGATGCCGAGTGTGGCAAAGGGAAGAGCATGGTTGTCAGCATCCAGTGGCCACAAACGTCAAATGCAGATGATCCTGTTGACCTCAGGGCTGTCGAGGTGGCCTCGAGGTGAGGCAGGAGAAGGGCCTTGCGCCCGGCTGGAACTCTGCAGTTACCAGCTATGAGAACTCCTGCCGATGTTGTCGGGAACGTCCCTTTGCCAATACACAGACACACTCGTGACTCCTCCATCTTCCAGAGGCATGACTCCCCTGAGCCTCCTAGGCTGGCGGCCAGACCCGGCAGCCCACAGGCGACGCTGCTGATCGAGCGACAGAGCAGGAAGCGCTTCGGGAAGACCAGAGCAGTTTGGAAATCGCGGGGCCGCGATGGGAGCGGACGTGGAGGCAGCTGAGGCGTGGCGGTCGCTTCCTCCACGTCGGCTTGACGGAGCTAAGGGACGCCCGGCCGGCAGGCCACGCGTGACTTCTGAGCGTGTCCGTGAGGGTGTTTCCAGAAGGGATTGGCGTTTGGGTTGGTAGGCGGAGCGAAGTCCACCTTCTCCAGGGCAGGCGGGCGTCGTGCAATCCGCCAAGGGCTTGGGGGACGCAGGAAGGCGGGGACAGGGTGGGTCCACTCTCTCGGCTTGACCTGAGCCATCCATCGGCTCGTGCCCTTGGACGCCGGACACTGGCGCTCCTGGACCCTGTGGCCCTCAGGCTCACGCCAGACTCTCGGGCTTTTGGACTTGGACGTACACCGCTGGCTTTCTTGGTTCTCCTGCTTGCCAGGGGCGGATCGTAGGACTTCTCAGCTTCCATAATCCCAACGGCCAGTTTCTGTAACAAATACCCTCCGATATCTGTCTGTATCTACGTGTCTCTATCTGCCTAGACTTACAGCTAGGTCTATGCCACACTGGCTCTGTGTCTCTGGAGAAGCTGAAACTAAAGGCATAGGCAATGGCGTACAGTTCACAGAGGCACATGGACGCTCACCCAGGCCCTTTCCTTGTGCTCGTGGGCCGTGTAGACAGCCTTCCCTTGAAATGGAAGAGAGAGAAGGTGTCGAAAGAGAAGGCGATGCCCTCAGATGCAGAGGACGTGAGACCAAAAGCGTGTGGAGAGCAGCACTCTCCAGACCGGGCCAGAGGTGCCCACAAGCTTTTCAGAGGGGGTGTGGGCACAGACAGCTCAAAGGGAGTTAGGTGTCACAACCCCCATTCCCATGCAAATTCTGCCCTAGGATTAATCCTCCTGGGAACCTCTGCGGCCAGACATCCTGGAGATTTTCCTTCCCTGCTTCCCCAAGAGCCCCAGGTCTCACTATTGTGTCTTTACTGCTGTTGCTAGCCATCTCCTAAGTGCCTATAGTTTCTATATAGGGCATGATTTTGCCCAGAGGGGAGGCTTGCAAGACAAAGGGGAAAAGTACACTCCACGAAAGTCAAGAACTTAGAAGAGGGGAAAAAAGAAGAAATTAGAAGAGGTTCTCTGACATCCTCTGTGGAGAAAGGTAGCCAGATCAGGGCTTTTATTATACTCCGTCTGATCGGTGTATCCGAAGGAAACCCAACGCACGATGATCTGTGTTCTGTAATGGATGGGAAGCTGTCAAAAATGATTTTTAAATGAACTGCTTAGATGACATTGAGCCTTAAGAAAAATGGCCCTGCATTCAGAAAAATCTCGTTTTTTTTTTAGAGAGGCAATTTCGGTAGCTAAATATTTGAATGTAGTTAAATATTTATAGATTCACAACATTAAATATTTAGCTTACCTCTGGTAGGCATGCGTTACATATCATCATTCATAGCCTCGCGGATTCAGGAGTCTCTCATTACCTGCTTCCTTAGTTATTCTTTTAAGCCTTTTCACGTCATCTAAGTGCTCCAGCAAACAGGACGTTTATATCAACTCCTGTCAATTAGAAGGCTTGGCTTCCAACGCTCCGTGCCTCGGGCTGGAATGGTCTAGAACTATAACCTGTCTCGTAGCCTGGTCCTTCACTCGCCCTGCTTCCTGCCTCCACCACTGCCACCAGCCACCTCCAGCTCCAGCCTGGCTCTCCGCTACGTAGTCCTTCTGAAGTTCCGGCAGGCGAGGATCATGAAAAGGAACTTTGTTTCCAGCCAGAGGACAAGGAGAAGGGAAAGCAGAAAAGTAACAAAGTAGAGAGCGCTCGCACACCCACTCTGGCTGGCGCGTCTGGTGTGAGCTGGTGTGAGCCACAGAAGAAAATGCAGGGAGAAGGGGAAGCCGCACAGGGTGGGGACCCGCCCCGCACGGGGCCCAAAGAGCGTCCTCGTAATTTCGCACACGATGGGAAGAAGTCACAAAATGCTTCTGAGCCAAAGAATGACGGGATCTGATGATACATACTTTAGGAAGATTAATCCAGTATAAAGCATTACGCGGGATGATTTCAAAGGCAAAGAAAACGTGAGCAGAGGAGCTAGTAAGAAAGCGGACGCGACCGTCTCGGGGCGCAGATAATGAGGGCTCCGACTGGCCCGGGCGAGATGGGAAGGGGAGAACTGACGGACGGCAGGAAGAGAGACCGCAGGGGGAGGAAACTGGCAGGATTTGACAACTCCACGTACAAAACCCTTCACAAAAGTGCGTATCATTCTTATTTGGTGTTATTTAGGGTGGTCGAGATTTGCAGACCGCCTGTCACTGCTGCTAAGAATAAGTGGGATTTTATCCCTATTTAAAGCAAGTTTTCGGAAACCCCAGGGACCCCACACTCACAGGATCGTGAAGCCCCGGAATGTCACGGAGCCGGGCATTGCCAAGGCCAGCCACCTACTCAGTGCAACGCCTGAGATGACATCAGGCTCCCGTACCCCAACACCTCCCTACGCGGCGCACCTCGGCAGGTGCCTGAATGATCACTGCATTACTGAGCGGTCCTGCGGTCCAGCAGGGCTGCGTTGCCTTTGGAGACAAACCTGGGAGGGTGAAGACAGAGTATGAGCCTTAGAGGACAGGGAGTGAGGCTGCCCGTCTCTCACCTGCATCCTCAGCCCCCACACAGCGCCTGGCATGAAGATGCACAGTAAACAAACGAAGGAACGATTCAATAACGGAACGAATTACAGGATTTCCCGCGAGTCCAACCGTTTCCACAGAGAGGCCCGGCAGCTGCCGTCTCTCTCCCTCCACCGGCACCCTCGAGGCCCCACTCCTCTTCTGAAGCACCCCCAGAAAAGCTGAGCTCCCCACAGACCGTGGGGTGGCAGATAACAGCCCAACTGTAGAGGAGAGGAGAAACAGGGAGCAGCTGAGGGGAGGGGGCGGAGGGCCTTGCTCCGCCCCCGCCAGCTTGCAGCTTGGAAGGCCACAGGCCTGTTCTCTCAAGAGTAGGCAGAAGAGCTGAATACATTAAATGATCGTTTTTAATTCGAGTCAGTAAAGCATTTGGGAATATCAACGGTGCGAACAACTCTCACAGACACATAACATTCGAGGCACCTGCTGCCACGACTTCCTATGTCTCAACACTTGTTTCTTTCCTTATCCTCTCTCTACTGCTTCGAGCCATGATTTGATGAATTTCTGCACCAGAAAATAACAAAACTTATTAAAATTATGCTGTCAAACTGTTGTAATTTTACCTCACCTTGCTTTTAGCTCTTAAAAAAAAAAAAAAAAATGTTCCCTCCCGAACCCTAAGCTTGGAAATAACATTTGCCTCAGGTCCTTCTGATTTTTTTTCTTGTGCAAACAGAAGCGTCTCATATAGTATTGGGGTCTAGAAGGTCCACAGAGAGAAATCTCTTGTTGCTCCCCGCTCTTCTGACTACATGTGCATTGTCATCGCCCTCCGTGGCAATGAGAGGCGTTTCAAGACCGAGAAATTATAGCAATCGGAATTCTGCCACATGTGCGCACGCACGCGTGCGTGGACACACACACACACACACACACACACACACGCACACACACACACTCTTGGGCAAAAGGCCTTGACCTAAACCGAGTTGTGGCCACATCAGCGATCTTGGTCCTGCAAGCTGAGCGAAATGGAAGAATCTCCGGAACTTCCAAGGTGACCGACCCTGTGCAATCCCGGACCGCGGAAGGTAGGAGGCCTGCCGGCCTTTTCCAGGCGAGAGAGCGTCATCGTCATGGGGCGGTGCTGCCCTCCCTGGAGACCAGTGCGGCCACCGCTGAGCCTCGGCCTTCGTGGCCGAGGAAACTAAACTGCATAGAGGTGGGACCAGCCTCAAAAATGAGCTGCCGAAAACGCCTCTGGGAAACCCTGCCAGCCCATGGCAGGGAAGGAAATGTGGAGTTTGGGGGCCTGGTGGACCGTCGCGGCCAAACTGGGCAGAACTTCAGTGAAACTAAGATAAGAAGCCAGCTCCCTCCGATCCCATTCATCTCGTCAGCTCCTGCACTTGTGCCGTTTGCTTTGGGTTCGTTTTTCCGTACATGTCCTCATGAGATGCTTTTGGAAACAGTCCGACCCCACTTCGGCTTCACAGAGGCAGAAGGATGCAGACAGCTGGACCAGGGTGCCCATAGCAGTCAGGCCATTCCCTGGCCATGTGGTGCAGCGGTGGCTGTGGCCGCAGCTCAGGGGGAAGCAGAGGGCGGGTGGGTGGGACAGAAGAACCAAGGTGGGGCCTGGAGGTCGCAGCCCCTGGGCCCCTGGGTGCTCCCTGTGCCTCGCTTAGTCCCTCGTCTTCCGCTTTCACCAACTGCACTGAAGAATGTGGGGTGGCGACCGGGGAGAGAGAAGGGTGTTAAGATTGGGGGCTTCGCATTCGGGCAGGATCGGGCTCGGCGACTAGCTCTGCCACGCTTGGCCGGCCGGGTGACCTTGGACACGATGCGAACTCTTTCTAAGCCCCGACGATTCCATTTGCTAAAAGGAAATAACGTCAGTACTTAACTCACGGTAGGTTGCTGCTGGAATTACATGAGACGGTAGCTGTGCAAGCTGAGTGGGAGCTTATTGCTCAGCCAGCCCATTGCCCCCATCTTCCCCGGGAGAAGGACCCCCTCTCTTCCCCGACACCTTCACTGCGGTGGCCACATGGGAGTTGCTACCGGTTTACACGACCTTGACCACAGTAACCGATCAAGAGGTAATCGCCCTTTCCAAGACATGCCAACCACAGCAGACACCCCACAGCTACAGTCGTGGTTCAGGGGTGGGCGGGTGCCCTCGGCACGTCACTGGGACTCTTCGAAAGGGACAGGGAGCACACATGTCGAAGTCCCTAGCTTCAGGCACCCCGACCTTCTGTGGTGTGGCTTTATGCTTATTCAAGTTGTATTTGTGTCACAGGCAAGCGGAAGAATCTTGCGTAAGCCAGAAGTGGGTGTTTAAAGTTACAGACTCTACAATGTGGCATAGGCCAAGCTAAGCTCCATATGCTGGTTCTAACGTATGTCTGCAAATTCCCTGACGCCCCTCCCACTGAGAAGAGGCACCTGTGTGCTCCCCGCCCCCCACTGTCCAGCAGGCCATGGCCACTGCCTTGATGAACAGAGTATGTTGGAAGTGGTGCTGTGTGATTCCTCAGGTTGGCAAAGGGCTTCTGCCACTTTCTCCTGGGACATGCATCCTGGGAGCCTTCGGCTGCCCTATAAGCAGTTCAGCTCTCTGAGGCTGAAATAACATGGGAAGATAAAATAGCTCACACTCAGCGAGGGTTTGCCCTGTGTCGGGTACCAGCTGGCTCTACCTACCGTCTGTCTCATTTAATCTCCATCGCAATCTCATGAATTAGGTGCTATTATTGTTCCCACTCGCCAACGAAAAAACAAAGATTTAAAGACGTGCAGGACCTTTGGGCGACATAAGTCATCCCAACGCTGCCTGTCCTCACCGCTTTGCTATTCTGCCCCTTGTCTGTTAGTGCCGACGGCATAGGCGTGTGTGCACACGCTCACAGATGCACACACACACACGCACGCGTGCACAGATACACGCACACACACACGCGCACACAGATCTTCATCTGTTCCGTTCCCTCGCTCTCACGTCTTGGGTAGCTGCTAAAAAGTTTTACTATTTGCATTTTTTTTTTTTTGGCTGCAATTTTACTTTTCAGAAAGACTTCGTCCATTGTACCACTTCACATTCTCATGTTTTAACTAAATTGGCCATTTTCTGCTTTCCGTTTGGGAGCTGCGCCTGCAGAAATCCAAACAATAGATCAGCCCTTGGGTCTGCCATACCAGTGCGTGTGACTCTTTAACATCCTAGGCATTCTTTGAAAGTCAAAATCCCCTAGAAAAGAAAACCCCCCTTTTTTGTCCCCGTTTGATGAGTAAGGACCCGCTAAGGAAGGACTCCGTGGGGCTGAAGAAGAATACTAGCGCTCGCGCCTCGAATCTCTGTGAAATGCCAAGACCAGCGTGGGCACCAGCGCCGACAGATCTTGGAACAGGAACAAGACCGCCTTTCACCAAGGAATGTTTGACGTGAAATTGGAAAGATAATGTCAACAGCGTCTCTGTCTTTGAGCTTCCCTCTACAGAGAGCGTATATGTTCAGCCAGGCTGAGCCAACCATCTCTGAACAAAGCCAGTGACAGAAACTTTCAAGATATGTAGGCTCTAATAAGAATACTGTCATACGCTGGTACTGAAAAGCTCATAAAAGGCGTCAAAAGCTACAATGCTGCTGCACGGCAAGAACAGGGCTTTCTTCAGAGACGCGCGTTTATGCACTTTCGTAAGTCCTGGCTGTCCATCCAGGTGTTCTGAGCGCATCTGTTTCCGTACTGTCTCTAAGGCTCCCCTCCCACTCTACAGAGATCCGCAAAGCCAACATCCTGCTTCTTCTCCCAAGGTCGCGTCTTCTGATTCCCCGAGGATGAGGAGAGCCATCAGGGCCTTCGGGTGGGCCGCGGGCCAGTAGGTGCCCGCGGTACACTGCCGAAGCAGACGACAGGGAGACAACCGACAACTAAACAGAGAAGAGGAGGATTCAGTGACGGGCCAGCCCCCAAGAGCGGGTCGTCCCGTGAAATAGCTGAAAACGAGTTTGTGCTAACACGAGAACATTCTTTTCTTAAGCCACCAAATTCTAACGTTGCCATTGACTACTACTTAAGGGATCATTAGCCTCTTGGAAATCACCTGCGAATGAAACAAACGGCAGCATGTGACAGGGAACAGGCATCATCGAATCATCTCGAAGTGGACGGATAGCACTCGAGGCGTTTGCTTCGCTCGGATATTTTTAAATTAATTTTTCTAAGATGCTAAAATAATTAGTCTGCCCTTTACCCAGTGTTTCCACACCTTTTCGTTTTGAACTTTAAGATGCCTTTATAGAGTGGGTAGGATGCCATTTCATTCCCCACTTTACAAAGAAGGAAACCAAGGCTCAGGAAAGCTACGAGATTTGTCCAAGGTCCTAGGATCAGTAAGAGAAATGGCTAAACTAGCATAGTCCTTTACAAGGCACAAAGCACTTTCAAAAGTGACATATCCCATGGACTCCTAACAGTCTTGTGAGAATAATGTTACTAGTTGGCCCGTTTCTCAGAAGTCAACCAAGGCTCTGAGAGGCAAGGAGGTTTTCGCAGTGAACTAATATTGGTCCATCCAAGACCCACATCCCAGATTTCAAATTGCACCCTCTTTCCACTTGAATTCAAAACCGGATCTCTTAACAACGAAGCCAGTATACTTTCTGCTAAACCATCTGCCCTTGAAGAAGATGGAGAAATAAATCTTTTTCCTCCTCGACTGGGAATTCTTGGACCAAATATTTTGAGAGCCTTAGCATCCTTGGCTCTCTGTTGATTCTTGCCGCTCAGTGAGTATTGGAGCCATAGCCTACCCAACAGTCACTTTAAACTGATTTACAAATAGAAGATGCTTGGGGAACTGTAAAAGTCTTAACGTGTCTGTATATAGCACAATATTTGGCATTTTAGATGCAGCCAAGAAAGGCCCTGGCTTTAGAACAACAATGTGTCTCGCTATTCCATCACTAAGCCCTGAACGGGCCAATGTACTCTAAATGAAAAAAACGTAGAAGAGGCAACGTCAAACAATACGACACCCAAGTGGCCATCTGCAAAATGTCCAGGTGCCCTGTGTACTCTGAATATGCCTCTTTCAGAGTAATCTAAGTTGGGGTCCGGTGTGGGAGACAAGAGGGTGTCCACAAACAAAGCCCCAGCCTGGCATCCTATCACATTTCTCATTTTTTTTCAAAGTTTACCTTATTTTATGGCATTGATTTTGGGGTCTAATAAAATTTCATTTTTCAAGCGAAATTTCAAGACTCGTCATTTCCGCACCCAATGAGAAACAGCTTTGGTGACAAGTTTTCTTATTAAAGTTCCTCAGGACGGAACAGTAGTGCTTCATTCATCTGAACTGAAAGACAAGGTTGTCAGAAAATTCGTTAAGCTCTGTCCACACGAATCCCCAAGTGCAGTGAATGGAACCTCTGTCCGACCCTTCACACGGATCCGGCCTCAGCACACACCTTGGCTCAGCAGGCTCCGTAAAGTCAGTCTCGAGATGCCACAGGCGCCCAGTGGGTTTGGGTGGACCCCGAGCGCACCTTTCTTGCTGTTCAATCTTTTCACATACACGCTCATTCGTTGACTTTCCACATTCCTGGTACAGAAAGTCTCTCGTGTGCTCAGGGCACACTTTTGAAAAATCGAAATGGCTTATTGCTTGTTCGGTTTTTTTGCGAAATAATAGGCACGACTTTTCAACATCTTCAATTTCCTAAACCAAGCAAAAGCAAGGGCAGGGGAAGAAAAATTTCACACCGGGTTGCAAAGGCCCGAAGATTTTTTTGTTTTAGTTGATCCAATTCTTAGTTAACTATGAAGATGGTTTTTGAATTAATCCTGAATCTCAATGTCATTGAAAATTTTGGTCCCAAGAGAACTGCTGAGGACTTAAAACAGAAAACGATTTCCGTGGCGTGTGTAGCTGACCTCAATCTGAGAAGCCGGCTCGGTTAGGGAAGTGGCCCTTTCCATCGCAGCGTGAAAGGCTGCTCTGCGGGATTCGTCTTATGAAGAGAAGGTAGAGCAGGTGTCTGTGGTGACTCTCGGAGTACGCATTTGATTTTTATTTTTTGCAATTAAATAAAAAGTTAGGAGCCTCTAGATTGCTCACATTTGTTGTGGTTACAGCTGCTCCCAGGAGAAGCGGTGTTTTTGCCATCTGTAAATTGGCAGTGACTCCCAGCTTTTCTCTGCGCTGCAGCAAATGTTACGAGCGGTTCCCTGTTTCTCGTGCGCTGGATCACTTCCTGCAAATCCCTGCTAACGCTCACTCCGCCTGTGCTTCCGTGTGTTATGGCCCGCCAGCTTGCTTCAGTCGGTCACTATCGTGTGCCTCTATTTCCCCTCCAAATCTAGCGTCATTTAATTCAGCACCTACGACATGCCTATTTGTCTCCAGGCTCTCAACATCCTTCGGGGATCGGTTTCGATGTCCAGTTTTACAGGTGACTAAACTGAGGTTCAGAGAGATGAAAAGTAACCCATCCATAGTCACAAAGTTCGTCGGTGGGAAGGCTGGGGTGTGACCCTGGGGCCATGTGACTGCAGTGCACTCCGGCGTGCTGTTTATAAACCACGTGCTGCATCCGCCTGGAGCTCGAGAGGGTAATAAACACGGTCATGACCCCGACAGAGACTCACAGATTCGGCAGCTCCTGGAGATCATCTCATTCAACCTCTACCACAGTCAGCAAGGCCCTCTACAGCAGCCCAGCTAAACAGTTCCCCAGCCTGCGCCTTGAGTTGTTTTTAACGGGGGGAAAAATGTGGCGATGGCTGTGAATCACATGCACATCTATTCATCCAGGGGCTGGGTTTCTGCAGCAACGTTCTGTTTGGGAATAACCGTGCAAAGAGCCGCCCTTGCGCCAGATCTGAGTATTCCCGCCAGCAGCGCCGGGCACCCCGGAGAGACCCGCAGGGAGGCGTAACCAGGAATAGCGTCCTTGTCGCTGCCGACGTGCTTGCTTTCCTGGGAACAACGGTCTCAACAGTGGTCCCCAAAAGGGCTGAACGGCATCCTTATAAACTGCACAAACAACATGAAAAACGTAACAGAGACTCAGGACGAAGAGAAATCCCTCGCAGTCCCACCAGCCGAACTAATGATCTGTTTTCCTTCCCAGTCGTGGCCCGCACGCAAACACGATTTTCAGAGTTGTAATCAAGTACACGTGCAATTTGCTAGTCCGCTTTGCATGCTTAACATCATATCATAAGCGTTTTCTGTTGCTGCGCAGTCTGCATAATTATAATTTTTAGAGACTGCATGATAGTCCATCAAATTGACATAATGTAATTTACTTAACTACTCGCTCTTAAGTTGTTTCTAGTTTTTCTTCGTCGTAAATTTTTCCACAGTGATCGTTTTTATTTTTGTTGACATTTTCCCCCTTCTTTTGGATCATTTCCTTGAAGTCAAGAATTAGCACACTCCTTGAAAAATAAAGCCAACGCACTGGAGGACAGCGGTTCAGCCTACGAATGGGGGAGGGGAGGGGGGAGGACGCGGCATTCAGCCCATGACGGAGCACTGGAGGACGGAGCACCGGAACGGACCCGAACAGGGGGCTGATGGGAATCCGAGCGCCCAGAACGAAAAGGTGCCCGAGGTCAGTGAAAGAGGGTGTGACTACCCGGCTCCGTCACTCTCTAGAGCTATGCAACTTGGACCGGTGACGAACCCTGCCGCACCTCAACTGCCTCCTCCAAGATGGAGACGCGTTCATTCCTTCGCCAGTCATTTAATTGAGTAGCTAGTGTGTCCTGAGGTGGGGGGGGGCAGTGCTTTAGGGGGTCGTACTCTACATGGCATGGTGAGGGTGCATCATAAGCGCTCAAGAGCTGCTCGTTACTGTCACCATCTGCTTCGCATTCTTCCTGGAGCTCGTGTGGCGGGGACACTACATGAGCACGACAGAGGAGGAGAAACGGGGGGGGGGCGAGGCGGGGGGCGCGTTAACGCCGAGGCCCGGTCATACGTCGCACCTGTTGCATTTGCTTCTGTGGAAAGTGCTTCCGGGTCACCCCTACACCGCCCGTTGGAGAAGAGAGTCCTTCGCGCGTTTTCTCTGTGCCATTTCACCGTTCCCTGGGCTCCCTTCTCTAGCGATTCCAGAAGGGCATTGCTTATTCAGGGAATGACATGTTCCGAGTTATTAATACATCCCAAATATTAAAATGTCAGTTGATGCACTGGAAAAATCATGGCAGGATCATAATTTAGGAGGCCAGGTGGCTAATGAATGCTCGGTGCCCAGGAATATCTTGATTCCTCTGCCCCTCTCTCTCAATTAACAAAAGCGCTGATGATCTCAGGGCTGTTTCTGGACAGCTGGGATAAATCAGCCAGCTGGCAGCTGCCCAAATGATGTATTTTAAGGGCACAGGCCATGTGGCTCTCCATTGCAAAGCAATTGGGGTCACTGTCTTTGCATATGGATTAACTCGCTGCGCAGAGACCCTTCCCACTTACTGTGCCCGCAGTGGGTCGACATGCACTAGCTGCTCAGCGATGATGAAGAGAGGCCGACCTCGCGACCCTTCAGGGTGCCCCCCCCATCTTCATTTCTCTCCGTCCCTGTTTTTATTACTTTCAGCAAAGAGAATTCAACTGGCTTTTCCTATCTATTTGCACAGTCCCTGTTCTTAGAAGCAAATTGCCCACGATCGACAGAAAATGGTACCTGGATGTGCGTGGATGGGGAAAAGCATTAGTCCTTAAAGACGGGACCTGAAAATCATCGGCCTGGTGTATTTGCCTCAGTGATTCCAAGGCGAGGTACGTTCAAGTTATAGTCATTTTGAATAAACTGTTAATTGGATGAGCTGGTCCCTGGAGAAACCCGGCACAAATCCCCGCGAATGGGCTGGGCGGTAATTGCTCTGTTGTGAACAGCGTCCAGAAGTTCCTGAGTATTCTCTCCTTCCCCCGAGCAATCATGCGCAACGCAGGGGAGATGACTCACCTAGTCCCTCATCAGCCATGCAATAAGTATTAACCAACGACCTACCACGTTCGACACACCACAGTAAACGGCGGAAGGTCCAAACCTGGACGTGACAGCCCCCAGCGAGTCTTGCCGTCTTAGAAGAGGAATTGGAAACTCACGAAGCAACCTCGACCAAAAGTCACTTTAGGTGCCAACTGTCCCGTGATCCTGTGAGCTGCGATCGAAGGTCCTCGATTTCCGGGATGAGTTGCGATACTTCCTTTTCTATGTCATGATGCCCGTAAGCTATTGATGCACTCCAATAGTCAGAATCCCAACTCCATCTCTCAGACTGTCTTTTCTACCTGGGAAAAAGGCAAAACTCCTCTGTCAAACCATGAGTTCTGGTTTTTAGCTAAAAATGATGGTCACTGACCACACGTGTATCTTGTACCGTGAAGTAAATGACCATTCAGAATTCGGCAAAGGCAATTAACAAGGAGCACGCGCCTTTTCAGCAAGGTTTTCCGAACCGAGACTTGGCCAATGTTTTGGATGGTGCTTGCATGGCTTGCATCTACCCACTGAAAACCAGTGACAAAGACACAGTCCTGGTCTCCCAGAAGCTTGTGGGGGAAAGGGACAAATAAGTAGGCAGAGAGGCGACTGGGAAGTGGCCGGAGCTTTGGAGGACTTTGGGCTTTACTCTGATGGCTGTGAGCGTCGCTGTGAGCTCTTAGGCCAAGGAGTGGGGAGGTGTGAGTTGCACTTTGAAAAAGCTCATCTCGTGACAGGGCGAAGAGATGGAGGGGGCGAGGCTGGAGGGAGGCAGACAGGGAGGACCTTCTCATGTCACCCCGCGAAGCTCCACGGAGAGGGATTTCAGTTCTTGAGAGAGGAAGGGCACAATGTAGCCAACGTGCCAAAAAAATAGCCACCTAGCTGTTTTGTATCACTGTGCTCTGTACACACTTTCTATACACTCTGGCATTTAGATAAGAAGGAGGCAGCTTAGGGAAGAGTGGTTACAGATAACTTAAAAATGAATCTATCTACGTGGACTGACACAAATTTAAAAGCTTCAAAATTAGCTAAAATAAAGGGAAGAGTCTTGCTTTGATAATCCCAAAAGGCAGATAAGAAACTAATCCCTTAGAATTGCACTGTGACCTCCCCCCTACCCCCCGCCCCCTTTCTGGAATACATTTCTACCATTGGTGCAATGTTTTTTTATTTTGCCAATATAAAAATGTTCTCCACACTAACTCCAAACTGGGCTGGACAGCAGGAAGTGGGAAAGGAAAGCAAATAGAACCCTCGAGCCCTTTCAGGAGCACAGGAATGTAGAGACTCTGGAAAATACACAAAAGCTTAATTGTCCACGATGACAGCTCTACATCAACGCCCTCAGTCCCACCAGATTGTGGGCATCAGCGTCACCACCAGGAAGGTCTAGAAAGACCCCAGCTGCCCGAGTGGAGGAATCACGTGTGAATGACGAAGGAATCCCCTCTCGTTGTTTTTTGCCCCCCAGTTTATTGAGAAATAATTGACACACGTCAATGCATAAATTTAAGGCGTGCAGTATCTCCATATGCTGCGAGATGATGACCGTGATGGGTTCAGCTAACATCCAAATACAATCGAGAGAAAAGAAAGAAGAAAATGGGAAATATTTCTTCTCCTTATGATAAGAACTCTTAGGATTTACTTACTCTCTTAACAACTTTGCTATACATTCTACTTCTCTGAAGTCATCAGCCACTCCTTACTTCAAGGACCATGCTCCCCAGCCCACACCCCAAAAACCCCCAGCCTCTGACTTTCGCCCTTCACGAGACCATCTTCGATACCCATGCGATGGTTATTTTTTTCCTTCACCCACCCAACCAGCCTTATTAAGGTATAACTGACATTTAAAAACTTGTACGCGTTGTGGTGATTTGACATCCATATTTGTTGCTGAAAGGATCCCCCTCATCCAGTTCACGTTACGTGCTGACTGGGCTAAGGAGATGCCCAGGTGGCTGGTGAAAATGACATATCAGGTGTCTGTGTGTGTGTGTGTGTGTGTGTGTGTGGGGGGGGGGGGGGGGTGTCCAGGAGAGATTAGCATTGGAATCGGCAGACCGAGTAAAGAAGATGCCCTCCCCCTCCACCACTGTGGGTGGGCCCCTTGCAATCTGCCGAGGCCCAAATAGAGCACAAAGGTGCAGGAAGGGTGCGTGCGCCCTCTCTGCTTAGCTGAGACGCCCGTGCCCCTCTGCCCTCCCACAGCCCCGCTCCCGGTCCTCCGGCCTGCGGGTCTCCAGGCGGGACTCGCGCCACCTGCTCTCCTGGGCCTCCCGCTCTCACAGGTAGCCTGTGGGGCTTCTCAGCCTCCACGAGTGCGTGGACCGAGCCCTCAGAATACATCCCTTTCTCCGTATCTATACGCACCCTGTCGGTCGTCTCTCTGGAGAACACGGACCGACACGCCCGGTCGCCGTGTGCCCTCTGTCCTGCCCCGAGTCTGTCCGGGGCTGACAGAGATTCTCGGCACCTCCCCACCCAGCCCGCCCCTGGAGTGTGTCGCCTGCCCCCTCTGAAGCACAGCCCGGACCCAGTCGCTGACCGCCATTTACAACCCTCCGAGTCCTGACCTCCGTGGCCCACGGCAAGAGCCCCCGGAAACACCGACCCCTTTCGTCCTTGCCCCCTCCGGGCGAATCATTCTACCCCACGGTGGCCGAACTCATGTCTTCGAAACGCAGGCCTGATCGCGCCGCTCCACGCGGCAGCAAACCCCTTTGCGACTTCGCAGGGCTAAGGGAGCCTTTCGGCGCCCTCACCCTGGCCTCGTTCGCGGAGATCGCCGCTTCTCCCCGGCCTCGCCTCTTGCCATCCTTTCTTTCATTCCCTATAATCCGGCCTCCTCTTCTTCTTTCCCAGGCCAAACTCTTTACCGCCTCTCGGGCCCCTCACACGGCCCTGGCCCATCTCCACCTGCACGATCCCGATTCCTCTTCCGGTTCTCAGCCGACACATCACTTCCTCAGGTGCTGACCCATTCGCCACCTGCTGTTATTAGATGTCACTTATGTAGGGCAGCCTGCACGTTTCCCTGGCATCATTTATCACAAGCGCGGTGACACCATTATTTTGCGATTATCCCTTAGTGACTGTCTTTTCCACTGCTTGATAAATTCCTCAAGAGTGGGGACCGTTTGCCGTGGCTCTGTCTCCAGAGCAGGCGCAGTGCCCGGCAGGAGGGCAGAGCTGGGTTCTAACCTCCAGGCGGCGAGCCTCGAAACCAGGTCCGGAGGGGACAGAGCGGACAGCAAGGCCTCGAAATGCGCCCCTCCGTGATCCCCTCCACGGGGGCCTCCTGGCTTTGCTTCCTTGCTGCTGCTTCTACCCTCCTGGTCATCACTCCTAACCATCATCACGTAGACACGTCAGAGTTGATGAAAATATGCCACTTTAGGAAAACGTGCTCAGAGGATGCACCTGGTCCCCCTGCCCGCCCTCGCCCCTCGTGGCCCGGTCAGCTGCTTGCTGGGCGCTGCCTCCACACGGCGCCCGTATGTCGTCTGTGACCGAGGCAGAGTCCTGCATCCGCCCCCCGCCGCCGCCCCGTGCGCTCCTCGCCCTCTCCTCGGGGTCTCTCTCCTCAGGGTCCCCGAGTCCCCACAGCATTCGGATCATCCCTCCCTCCCTCCTTCTCAAGGCTCATCTTCTTGCTCGCTTCGGACCCATCTTCTCTTCTCTCATCTATTGCCCCGGCCACTTCCCTCAGCCTCCGGCATCTTTCCAACCTGAGCGGCTTGGCGGGGACCCTCCCCGGGGGGAGACCCTCCCCGATCCTCCAGCTCCCTCGAGCTATTGTTCCTCCTGCTTTTCTTCCCCCAGAGCCCAAGTGCTTGAGACAGCCATCTCCACTGGCGGCTCTCGCTTCCTCTCCACCCACCACATTTATTATTTTATTCACTCATTTTTTGAAGACTTAATACATTCGCACAATACAGGATGTGAAACACTCCGAAAGGCGCACAATGAACCATCTCCCTTCCATCGATGTCCCCCAGCCCCGCAGCCCGCCCCTGCCCAAGCACCTTGTGTATCCTTGCAGAGAGCACAGCCATACATAGATTCGTGTTTGTATTTCTTTTACACAAAGGAAAGCATTTATTTATGCACTTTTTCTACCCTCGGCTTTTTTCGCTTAAAATCTCTTAGAAAGTTCTACATGAGTATATCCAAAGTTACTTTATTCTTTTAAATGGTGGCCAAGAACCCTCTGTGAATATATATATATGTATACCATAAATTCTCTGCTGTGGACACTGAAGATGTTTCTAGTCCTTTGTTCTAATAATCATGCGACAATGAGAATCTTCGCATATACAGGATTTTTCCACCCCTGTGAGTGCATCTGTGGGCTAAATCCACAGAAATGAAATTGCATTTGCATTTCAGAATTAAATTTCTCTCCATAAAAGTGGTGCAGACCCACCCACCCCTGGCGCTATATGGGAGGGCCTTGTTTCTCTGCACACACTCCAACAGATTGTTTTAAGGAGTGTTTCTATTGTTGCCAGTCTGATAGGTGAAAAAGAACACTTAATTTGTATCTCTTTTTATGCATGCGGTCAAGCATTCTTCTATTGTAGAGTCATTTGAATTTCTCCTTCTGTGGACTGTCTGTTCTTACCCTTTGCTCATTGCTCTGCTACATTGTTGGTCTTTTAATGACTCCTAAGAACTCTCTCTGTAAGAAAACTAGCTCCTGGTCTGTGATATGAGCCGCAAATATTTTTAGTCACTCCATGACCCTTTGCAATATGTCTTCTGTGCCCAATAAGGCAAGTGGAACTGCCGTCTTACTGGTTCCTGTGCCCTCTTAATGTGAAATTTGGAGGCGGTTCTGTGTACGCTTGCTTCCATCTTTTCAGCATTTGCCTCTGCTGACCCGTCTGGAATTCCACTTTTTTTTTTTTTCCATCATGGCTTTATCTCGGATCGTCTCCCACTCCTCTGACTGCGACTTCTCTTATCCCTTCTGAAATGCATGTGACAAGTGCCCTTGGGAAAGGAGGTCATTGAACTCCACCCCAGCAGTGCCCCGGGGACCAGCCCTTGCAGGTGTCCCCATGGGGGCTTCCGGCACCTGACATCTAGAGGCACGTGCAGACTAGAGTCCCTTGTATGAATTCGAGGCAGGTGCAGAACGTTCCCCCCGCCCCCCGCTCCTCTCCACGTCCTATATCAAGTTCAACTTGTCTCAAATCGGTCTTACCGTAGCCGCTCACTCAAAACCACTTCTCCCAACCTCCTCATCTCCCGGTCCTCCCACTCGCCCCAGCCTCCTGGAGCCTGAGGGGGGAGCAGGCTTTGCCCCCCCAAAATATGTCCTTTGGGATATTATTTTAAGCTAATTCTTTTCAAAAGACAAGAGACAAAAACAACCTTGGCAGCCTAAAAGTATTTAGATAGAGGACCTGCTCCAGGTAGGGAGCTGTCATCATAGATCACCGTGGGTTACGATCTGAGTGTGAGAGACGGGGGTGGGGTGGGGGGGGGGGCCTGGCGAGGCCCATTTCATCGAAGTCCTCTGTGTCCCATCGTCAAAGATGGCCCAGCTGACATCTATCCGCACACATCTGTTTTTCCTGCTTCAAGTGAATTGCCTTCCTGCCCCTCGAAGTCCCAAAGCACAGCACACATGCGCACCCCCAACTTCTTACCTTGGGATGGCATATAAGCCTCAACTACCCCATCTGCCCTCAGGTCTCACATTCTTATGGAACCCTGTATATACATCCATAGTAATTTTGTTTATTTTTCTCCTTTTAATCTGTCTCATGCTACTGTGACTATTGGTCTGGCCAGAAGAACTTAGAAGGGTAGGAGAAAAATTAATTTCCCTCCCCAACAGCCTGAAACTTCAGTGCCTCCAGCCTGCCAGGTCCTAGAGCCTCCCGTGGAAGTCCCGCCCCCACGGGCATCGTGCTCGTCACCCGTCCTGCCTCTCATCGGCATCCCCTCACAAGCGAACACTTCCTCCCGCTGAGGCCCGCGGCCCCGAACTCCCTGTGCCTGAGAAGCCCCAGTGCCTCCCAAGCAAGCCCCCTTCTCCTCAACAGAGGGCTCTGCACAAAGCCAGCACCCAGTGGGAATGAGCGAAGCTTGCGGCCGGCCGAAGGAGGGACCACACTGTCCTGATGCTGCCAGACGGCATTCCCGAAAGTGAGAAGACCCACTCCTGTTCTGCTTGAAAAACACACACACACGCACGCACGCACGCACACACACACACACACGCATGCACGCATGCACGCACACACACACACACGCATGCACGCACGTGTCCTTTAGCCATATCGGTGGGGTTTTTTTTCTTTTTTTTGGGGGGGGGGGTTGGTAGACAGTTGCCATTGCTGTTTTGCCCGTTTGACTTAGAAAACCAACCAGAAAGCACTCTTCTTCTGGTCTCCCAGCTCCTTCTCTCCAGCCCCTCTGCTTGGCCTTCATCTTTGCTGCAGCTCTACCCTCCTCCGAAACCTCCTAGAGACACGGGTGAGGAGGGGCCATCTCCAAGACCCTGCTCCATGCTCTAGTCCCACGGGCCACCCAGCAATGCTAGGTGGGTGCGAACCCTGCCACTGTAGCCGGCAACTCCGTCCACCTGCATGACCCTGCCCTCCTCTCTGTCCTGGTCCGCCAGCTCCCAAAGCACAGGAGCCAGGTGCAGGAAATGGGCCCTCAGCCAGGTGTCACAACAGAGCCCTCCGACTTTCTGCGAGACCCTCGGATGGTGGAAAGAGTCTGACAGTTCAGCATTCCTTAGGGGTCTCAGCGTTCAGCACCCTGGTCCACTGTACCCACGACACATTCGGGTTTACCAGGTTTTTAGGGGGGACGGAGGGAGAGTGAGCAGCCAAGAGAGCGAGAAGGTGAGTCCTGAATGCAGGAGGAGCCCACACTGCTGCTCCTGCCGGAGAGAGGAGGGAGGAGAGAGGTGAGGCGCGGGAGGGGGCGGGGGCGCTGGGCCGGCCCGGGTGGGGGCCGCTGGGGCGGCCCGGGCTGGCCGGGCACGGTGCGCGCGCGCTCGAGCGGAGCTGAGACGCCCTGCACGTCTGGGCAGCAGGACAGAAGCCAGGGCGCGCCCGCAGCCTCCCAGGGCCTTGCTCGCTCGCCCCGCAGCCATGGCAGAGAACTGTGACAAAGTCCCCATCGCGCTGGTGGGGCCCGACGACGTGGAGTTGTGCAGCCCCCCGGTGAGTGCGCTCCGGGGTCCCCAGTCCGGCTGCCGGCTTAGTCCGCACGCAGGGCCCGGGCTTCGCGAGGGTCCGAGTCCACTGGCAGGGATTTGTGTCCCCGAATGTGGGAGGGGTGAGCAAACTGGGGCGCGCGAACGCGTCTGGGGTGACGCAGGGGCCACGGGATTCCCAGATGGGTGTTAAGAAGAGGGTAATAAGGGAGTGGGGGGGGGGGCGGGGGGGTCGTCCTGTGGCCGGCGGGAGCTGCAGATCCAGGGGGTGACAGCTCTGCCCCTCGCAAAGTTTGCTTATCGTTGATGGGACATCCAAACCTGAGTCCCGGGGAACGCGGGAGGGGGCGCGCGGCGAGCTGCTCATCCCCCCCCCCACACACACACACCCCAGTCCCGCGGGCGCCGCGCGGGGACCCGAGCGCGCGGGGCGCAGACGTGACCCCCTCTCCGCTCCCCCCGCCCGCAGGCGTACGCCGCGGTGACCGTGAAGCCCTCCAGCCCCGCGCGGCTGCTCAAGGCCGGAGCCGTGATCCTCATTTCGGGCGCCGTGCTGCTGCTCTTCGGGACCATCGCGGCCTTCTACTTCTGGAAGGGGAGCGACAGTCACGTAGGTCCGGGGAGGCGGCGCGGGGCCGGGAGGTGCGCGGGGCCGGGAGGTGCGCCGGGCCGCCCCGTGCCCGCGCGCCCCCCGCTAGGGGGAGCCAGAGCGTGGGCTTCCAGCGGCCGCTTTCCCCGCGCGGGCCGGGCGTCCTCTGCCCGCTGCCACCCGTCCCGCTGCCACCCGTCCCGCTCCCGTCCGTCCCGCTCCCATCCGTCCCGCTCCCGTCCGTCCCGCTCCCGTCCGTCCCGCTCCCGTCCGTCCCGCTCCCGTCCGTCCCGCTCCCATCCGTCCCGCTCCCATCCGTCCCGCTCCCATCCCATCCGTCCCGCTGCCACCCGTCCCGCTCCCATCCGTCCAGCTCCCGTCCGTCCAGCTCCCATCCCACCCGTCCCGCTCCCACCCGTCCAGCTCCCGTCCGTCCAGCTCCCGTCCGTCCAGCTCCCATCCCACCCGTCCAGCTCCCACCCGTCCCGCTCCCACCCGTCCAGCTCCCGTCCGTCCCGCTCCCATCCGTCCCGCTCCCATCCGTCCAGCTCCCGTCCGTCCAGCTCCCACCCGTCCAGCTCCGTTGCTCGCGGCTTTCGGCCCGCACACAGCTTCGAAGAAAAGCAAGTCAGGGTTCGAAGGGAGAATGTTAAGACGTAGAGGAGCGGGCGGTTGGAGGAAGGCACTGCTAGGCAGATCTCAGCCTGGTGCTTGCACGAAGCAGTCGTGTGACCGTGGGTAAAGCGCCGCACCTCTCTGGCCTCAGTTTACCCACCTTCGGGGAAGCGATTAAACTCAACGATCTCTAGGGCCTCTCCCGGCTGAGAAAGGCTGAGAATTTAAGAACCTGGGACAAAGATAGTGGCAGATTATCCAGATCCAGTGTTGGGGACACATTGCAGGAGTTTTTGTTCGTTTGCTTACTCTTCGCATGTGACCTAGTCGTTAATGCTCTTTTCTCTCTTGCTCTAAAGCGGGGGGGGGGGGGGGGGGGTGGAACTTCCTTAAAGGTGCCAAACCTCGTTTAAAAATCCCTTCTGGCCTAGTCGCATGTGATGTAATGGTGACTGTTTCACTAACTGCTGTCCTACTTTCTTTTACGCAACTCTTTATTTTAAAGCTCCATGGGCGCTCAAGGACTATAAAAAGTGCTTCTAACTTGACCGGGCAGAATTCCAGCGCATTCTCTAAATACTCTGCATTTCGTGCGCTATGGAAAAGGGGGCATTTTATCTTGATGACCATTGCCAGGCCCGGCACAAGCTTACGTGGACTAATGGAAAATGACCCCATCTCCGGGGCACACACAAAGGGCCGTTTCTTAATTGCTACCCTCAAAAGAATCTGCGGCCGCTGCTTTCCCCCTCTCCCCCGCCATGAAATGCAAAGCATGAGCGAATTCCAGCACTTAGAGAAAATGGTGCTGAAAGCAATTCGACCATTTTACACATCACGTCTTCCGCAGTCACTGCCTAATTTGTATTTTTAACTTAAATGCCTAATGTAGATAAGCATGCCATTTCGCGCTGAGTCTGTTTTAGAAACTGTATCAAATTTACAAGCATCGATTTGTAAGATCAGAATTGCACAGTATTTTGTGTATATTTGAAAAGTGCCTTAATGTGTTTGTATTTTAAATATGGATGCCAGGCCCGACGCTCACATTTGAAAGGAGCAAATCTGAACATGGCAACGATTTTAATATCTACATCTCCATGAGTAGCAGGATTTAGATTGTCATCCCTTGGGAAATTGTGAGGTATTCGAATGTAAATGCTATCTTTTAGATGACAAAACCTCAATGCTATAGGTCATTTGGGGATAAAAATTGCTTTGTGTTTTTGGGGGGGGAGGGTTGGTAAAGGTTTTAGTCATGATATATATTAAAATGAATGTCTTTTGGCATTTAATTATTCAAGGCAAACACAGCTAACTGACAAGCTTCGAAAAAGAGAGATTCAAATATCATACTAGATAAGCTGGGCTCCCTTTTTTCATATCTTATACTTGTCCCACAAGATGATTGGTTCCCTGATTCAAGAAAGCAGTATTAAATTTTAAGAATACAGAGGAATAGTGAATCACATTTTAGTGCCGACAATCAAAGTTATTGCTATTTCTTATACAAGCAGGAGAATGAAGAACACTATGGTAGTGATTTTTTTTTTCGCTCCCATAATATTCGATGCTGATCCATATAGTGTTGGAAAAACAAATCATAAAATATTAAATAGAGTACCATGTATGTACAGCACACGCACAGGTCTGCTTTCCCTGAATATAAATCTAAGTAGCCCAAACAAAACAATAAAAAAAGGTAAGTCTCTGTCAAATGGAAAACGCCCCCAGCCAAATGGATTACCCACTCGCTGGGGATTACTCGTGCCTCCGCCGCTCTGCATGGGCTCAAACAGGAGAAGCAGCAGTAATTCACCTTCTCTCCCTTTCATAAGGGTAAATCCCCTTAGGACAGGTTTACTCCAAGTCAGCTGGAAGACTACGAAGCATCATCGGAGTGCTAATAATTGGGGACAAGTGACCAGGCTCAAATATTGAGGCCATGTTTCAGCCACATTATTGTAGGTGGGACAAGGCATTGAAATATGGAAAATCCCTGCCTATGTGAGCTGACTGACAAGCCTGTCCTGAGATCATCGTTTGGGGCCTTTATTCTCAGACCGGTTTTTCTAGACATTGTCCCAAACCTTACGTAATTAATCTTACAGACCCAGGCTTTATTAGAAACTCATTAGCAAACATCCTTGGCTGTAAAAGGCACCACATTGAGCTGAATTTTGGCAAATAACAAACCATCGTACTTAGAAAGAGGCAGCCTTAGGCTCCAGCGGCTCCATGGGTTCAAAGCAGATAATGTGATTACCGCTCCATCAGCCCAGCCTCCTTCTGAGCTTGGAGCCCTGCACTTTAGAAATAATTTCAGACTATTTACCACCTCCATTCCCCATCGCTTCAGGAGGGCACAGAGCCCTTGCTGCTGCCCCATGCAGGCTGCGCACTGCTTACAAAAAAAAAAAAAAAAAAATGGGCCGAAGCCTCTGTTATAAAGGATGCGAGGACCCCTGTACCTCATTAGGGAGCTTTTGCTGGGAGGAAGGGGGAGACAGGTGGCAGCGGAGGAGAGTGAGATGAGGGCCACAAGCCACTCTTCTAGTGTCACAGTCTTGTCTCCTTTAGACCTGCTGAGAATGTGGAAACCGTCCATTTTTTAAAGGTTGCTTTGCTTTACTAGTAGAAGCTTCTGTGCAACAGCCAAACACACAGCCTCCTGTCACCCGAGTGAAGGACGCTCACGCCAGCAGGGACTCACAAGAGCATTGTCTGCCATGCTCCTTCTGACAGTCATGGCCAACCCACGTTGGCTTCTGAGAAGGCATCGGGGCGGGGGGTGGGGGGGAGGGTGGAATCTGCCTTCTAAACCTGCCCTGCCTCGGCCAGAGAAAACGGGTGTCCCAGAGCAGGCTGCTCCTACGGACCAACCGGGGTTGCAAAGTGACACCACACTGGTGGCCTCTGCTCCAGCTCCACGAGATCAGAACCCCTCACAGGGGTTCTCATGCTCGGGCAAGCTTGGGAGACAGGAATTGCAGTTCATCAGAAGGAGGGAGAGAGGGGACTGAGACTCGGTCGAGCCGAACCGGCACGCAGGTGTCTTTTGTTCTGCTGAATGACCTGTGGCCCGAGAAGGTGCTGGCTAGCAATGCCATTTCTGCATCTCTGCTGAAAAAATAAACCCATGCCCTGCGAGTCTGGTAGTAACGAGTTTTCTACAACTAAGGACCCGATAACAACAGACATTTTTTTCCAGTGTTTGTCCATGTGGCAGACTTGAATCGAATCTGAGATATTTGAGGTTCTGGCCAACTGACATGACACGAAGTAGAAAATGTCTTTCATCAGTTTCCCTCCCTTCGCCTTTAAAGAAGTTACGTGTTATGTAACATGTAAGAGATACAGTGTATATAAGATCTATAAATGCCTCTAAGTCAGAAAAAAGAAAGAGAAGAAAGGAAAAGAAACCCAGCTACTACCCCACGACTCAGAGAAAGTTCTAGCAGAGCAGCAGCACTTGACCAGGAGCAGCGTGTAAACTATTTTTTTTTTTGAACTAGTGTATGAACAAGATGTCTAAACTAAGAGAGCCCTTTGGATCACGTAATTTAGCGGTAAACTTTTTTTTTTTTTAAATTTAATGGCAAGATTTTTCTTAAGACTTAACTCGAACATACAACATGTGAAACAGAGGCCGAGCCTCTCTGCTCGGACTGTGGGTGGACGTGGGAGACTCACAGCCACACCTGCTGTGCCAGCTTCACCTCTGTGGCGCTAAGGACGTAGCAGAAAAGCCACCTCTGAGGCCCAACTCCTTCACTTGACACTCGAGGCGTCTCCCAAGACCCCGGGATAAGTGGTGTGGCCACCTGACTTGTGAATCCTGGACCAGCGCCCAAGCGCAATGCCAGGCCTCCCTCCCTTCTCCCCCAGCACATCTTGTTACAAAACGTCCTGCGACCCCATATGCCTGTCCCATGGAGTCATTAAAGTGAGTAACTCCCATGCGGAGCTGAAGCAGCTGTGCGCATTGACCTTGCTCTCTGCAAATGCTGCTCCGTATCGGGCAAATCTCAGTCCTGTCTGCAGCCCGTACTGTACACCACACTCCATGCCAAGTCGTAACCGAAAGATTTAAAAAAACAACTTTCCAGTTGAGGTGCAGCCCTGTTCAGTTAATAGCCTAGTTAACCCTCTGCCTCCTCGATTTCCATTTATGCATCAATAGGTCTCGACTCTGGCTGCAGAGACTTGTCCTTTAAAAAAAAAAAGAAGAAGAAGAAGATCTGTGCCCAAGCCCTATTATCGTAGGTTCTAATTGGACTGGTCCAAGGGGAAAGCTGGGCATGGAAGCTGGAGATTCTACTCAGATGCTGCTGTACACAGCCACAGCTATTGGAAATAGTTTCAGAGACTATCAAAGATATGGCTTTGAAGGGTTTTTTTTTTTTTTTTTTTAAGAAATTAAGTGGTTGGTGCATATACAAATGTATCGTGCTTAAGGGTGATTCGGTATATTGCTGACAGATATGAAAGCTGCCTCACGGGCTGCAGGTCTGAAGATAATCCCTGGATCGCTCTCAGATGAAGCCTTCACCGCCCTTGTGTTTCCTTTCAGGTTTACAATGTTCATTACACCATGAGTATCAATGGGAAATTGCAAGACGGGTCAATGGAAATAGATGCCGGGAACAACTTGGAGACCTTTAAAATGGGGAGTGGAGCTGAAGAAGCAGTTGAAGTTAACGACTTCCAGAATGTAAGTATATTTTCTGCATTCGCAGCGTTTCACCAGGCAAGCCTGGGAGGCCGGCGATTCGGGGAGAGGCGGCATCTTTCACACACGCCCACATGCAAGGTGTTCTTGGCACACACGGTGCCGCTAATCCATAAACATCAGGTAGCAGATTGTCTCTGCAAAAGGACCACTCGTTATGTTTTTATATTTTCAAAATAAATAAAAAATTTTAAAAAAATAAAAATTTTTTTTAAAAAGCACCCTGGCCTTGAAAAAAACAGGTTTTTAGAATTATATAAAGTTTTGGCAGAAAGACATTGAAAGAGCTATTTCTTTCCAAGTAGCTTTCTCTAACACAGTTTGAATAAAATGTTCAAACTAACCCTGAGAGTTGCAAGGTCTTTTTTGGAACTTATAGAAAGGAGGGAAATTTTGATGATCTAATAATCTCATCAACAGGTAGGACCTATTTACATACTTTTCTCAATTTTTCGGTTTCCCATTCAATCTCGAAAAATCAGTGTGGAGAAATTCGCCTATTTTTTGTATGTTTTCTGACTGTGGCCTATTACAGATAACACATTCTGGTCTCCTTTGAAAAGGGCAAACATGTTTATTTTCAAAAATTCAGTTTACGGGCAATTTGAGACAGAAAGCTAGCATCCACGCTCCAGCGTACATCTGCAAACCCAAGCATCGCTCCGGGCCTGCTTTCCCGCGGCCAACATAAATATCTTCCTCACTTTCATGCTCTAAACTGAGGACGAGGCCTCACAATTTGTGCTCTCCTTTGAAATCGGCGGCTGGCGTAGGTGAGATTTCATAATGAAACAAAAGGCTCTGGACAATAACATCTCTTCTGATAGTTTATTGGCCTACGAATATCTGTCTCATCGACCTGTCTTCCTCTGATGGATGAGAAAAACCAGAGGTGCTTTTTGTTTGGATGAAAGAAACTCCCCTCATTGAGACTGAAACACGCTTCACAAGTCCTTTCGACGACTGAACAGATGCGTGCATGGCAGCC
Source organism: Rousettus aegyptiacus (assembly GCF_014176215.1). Taxonomy (NCBI): domain Eukaryota; kingdom Metazoa; phylum Chordata; class Mammalia; order Chiroptera; family Pteropodidae; genus Rousettus; species Rousettus aegyptiacus. The sequence goes on from NW_023416286.1 coordinate 89,567,057, forward strand.
GTGGGGAGGCGGGATGCGGTTTGATGATGGGGAGGGGTGGGCTCTGCCCTGGGGACGGGCTCTGCGGCCCCCGTGTGCCCGGCTGCATCTCGCTGAGTCCTAGGTTTGCAAACGGTTCTGGTCAACGCACAAGGATAATTTCTCTGGACTTATTAAGGGCTTTCGCCGCAAGACGCAGGACAAGGTAAAAGCATTTTTCTTTGTCCTGCTCAATGCGAAATTATAAAATGGGACTCCCCCCCCCCACATACACACACACACGTCATTCAACCCAGAAGAGATGTGAATGCCTCTAATGTGCCCCAGTGCCAAGGCATGCAATGCTGGCTACAGAGATGAATAAGGAAAACTCCATCTCTCTCAAGATGTGCATGTATCAGGAATAGACTTTTAAAATATTTTAATCCCACACCTATATATCTGTTTTATAATCCTTTGGCTCTAATAATGGTATTGATTGTGCTTTGTTCTCCTAGGCCAACAGGGCCACAAATATTTTATGAACTGATCAATTCTCTTTGATAGCTTCCACATTTCTCTAAGTCAGAACTGGCGAGTAGAACATTTTTTTTTTTCTTTTGATGGATAGAAGCTGTATGGGTTTAAGCAAGCTTGGACTCTTGAAAACACATGAATCAGCCACTACGGTGCTTGCATAATTACTTTCTCCTAGATTTTACACCATCAGTCAAATTCAAGAGGCATTCACTGGGACCTACTGTGCGCACGGGACGGTGGTAGGCATGGGGGATGCAGACGTCCACGTGGACGTAGCTCAGGTCAGCCCGGGCACCGTGCTACAACGGAGCTGTGGCCAGAGTGCAGCGGAGCGCAGAGGGAGGCAGCTGCTGCCGATTCGAGGCTGGGAGCAGGTTTGACAGCAGGGGTGACCGTGGGCTCAGGTCTGAAGGAATCACTAGGATTTCAGCAGGCAGAGAATAAGGGCAGGGATTCCCGGGACCAGGGAAGCACGTTGAATAAAAATTCCCAGGCCTGCCCTGGAGTCCTAAGGAGCCCAACGTGGCCAATGGCGAGGAAGGGGTTGAGGATGAGGGTGCAGATTAGAAAAGGCTCTGAACTGTCAGCCAGCTGTCTCCCTTGCTCTCTCGGGGCCCCACTGAGATTTCAGCACAGCCGATGGTAAGCGGAACGTCCTGAGAGGGGGGGTAGCACTGAACAAAGTGTTCCAGGCCCTACAGTGTTAAAGAAGGTGAGGCAGGGCTTATTCAAGGGGGGCTCTTCAGTGGGGTTTCATAGTAGAGGGGAGACATTGGGCCCAACTCTGAATGCCATGAGGAAAAACAGGGATTTATAGCAAAAGGGCCAGGCTGGAGGTGTTGGTGGACGGAACATCACTAAGAGAGAGAGGGTGGTTCTTTGCTGACCTAATGGGGTTTGTGCTGAATGCAGACCGAGGTGGCCAGTCAGATCAGGGCTGACCCAGCAGGAGTCTTGCTAACATTGGAGGAAGGGCGCCAAGACAGAGCCCAGGGTTAGGGCCTGGTCGAAAAGGGGACTCAGAGGAGCCTGACTAGGCTTAGGTCAAGAAGGCTTCGTCAGCACCCCGAGGAATGCACACTGGGTGTGTTCATAGTGCACAGGCTACATTCTCGAAAGCGATGCCTGCAAAAGCATCAAGCCAGTTCTCTCAGACCCGATGCTGTGTGTAACGAAAATCCTGGCTAGAAATTAAGACAGAATAAACTGATGGGTACGTAGGAGTGTTCACTACACAATTCTTTGAACTTTGTGTATATTTGAAAGTTCTTACTTAAAAAGCTAGAGGGGGAAAACAGAAGAGCAAAACCTATCTGGTAGGTAGGTAGGTTATTGATTTCAAAAATCGATATGGACCCCAACAATAATATAAAGGAGAAATCAAGTGAAAGTCATATTTTTGCTCCCATAGTTGAATGACTGTCAGTGCCACAGCCGGACTTGCAGACGGACCCACGAGTGTGTTGGCAAATCAAACACCAGGTGGTTTTTTGGTGAACAAAAATACCATTTTCTCTCCATTTGCACAGTAACGTCATTCCTAGGAGATCCATTGCACATTAACACTATGCCCAAAGCTGCTTTGTGTTTATGTGTCAAGCGGCGTTGGGTTCAGGGCACAGATACCCCCAGTCACGTTTTTTCACCCAGGACCCAGAGTGGTTGGGTCAAGACCTCCCCAGGCTGGCGGGACCCGGCATCCCCACCCCCCGTCTGCCCACTGAAGGCCAGGGAGCCCCCAATCTTTGTGACAGCCAAAAACTCCCTCAAAGATGTCTGTAGTGCCCCCTGGGGGGTAGGACCCCTTGCTGTCCTTGGGAACTTGGGGTTGAAGCCACAGAAACAGCTGAGATCCCCTAGAAGAAAAAAAATGTGTGGCTAAAATGAGATCACCTAACTCTTGATAAAAGAATGTTGGGGTATCCGACTCGTCACTCATTATCTCTGTTAGCACATTTCTTCATTATCACCAGCTTCTAAGGCCTTGTTTGTTTGCCGGAAAGAAAGGTTTGCTTGGCTTTCTCGTGCGTTTTCACTGCCTCTGTTTAATCTCGTGATAGATCTGGCTGCTCGGTATGGATCTGTAGCTGGACGTGGTGGTGGACACTGGTGAACGGGCTCCCACAGGCCCCATCCCGGGGGCGTTTCGGTTCTGTGGGCAGCACGCAGGCCGTCAGAAACTAGCTCAGTACCGGGTCCGCGGTCCAGGCTGTGAGCCCTTCAACGGCATCGGCCCTCCCCTTTGAGGCTGTGCTGACGGTCACGTGGTGTTTTCTCCCTTGCAACTCACGCTCAGTGGACAGGAGGGTTCGAAGTTACGAGAGAACATGTCACAAGCCGCACAGAGGCGCAGTGATCTCCTTCCCCTGCGTTCTATTTTTCACACCGTGAGCTCCGGATTTGCATGCAGAGTAAGAGCAGCAGACCTTCGGGAGACAGCACAGTGGAGAGCGGCGGTTCTCAAAGTGTGTTCCTTAGGCCACCAGCAGCGGCGTGACTTCCGGGTTGTTAGAAATGCAAAGTTCAGCCCCCACTCCAGACCTACAGAATTTAAAGCTCTGGGAGTGGGGCCTACGACACCCTGTTTCATTGAACAAGTCCTCCTGGAGAACTGGACACAAGGGAAAGTTTTTGAGTCTCTGGTACAGAGGAAACTGGGGTCTAAAAGCTGTGTGTGTCTTAGTCCATTCAAGCCTGTGACAAATTAGCATAGACCGGCTAGTGTATAAGCCACAGAAGTTTATCTCTCTTTGGTCCCGAAACTGGAAAGTTTGGGTGTCTAGTGAAGGCTGGCTTTCTGGTTCACGGACGGCCGTCTTCTCACTGTGGCCCACATGGTGGATGGGGCGAGGGGGTCTCTGGGGTCCCTTCTGTAAGGCACTAATCCTGTTCATGAGGGCTCTACTCTGATGGCTACTCACTTCCCAAAGGCCCCACCTTCAGACCATCATCACATTAGGAGTTAGGTCTCAACACGGGAATTCTGGGGGAGGAAAACATTGTGTGTAGCAGGCTATTTTAGTCATTCCAAGACTTCATTACCCTGATCAAGGTCCTCTCTCCCCAAACCGGTGGTCCTCAACCTGGGCTGCACATTATAAACACATGGGGAGCTTTTAAGCCGGTGTCCAGGTACCACCCGAGGCAAATCGAATGGGAATCTCTGGCAGGGGCCCAGGAATGTGTGTTTTTTAAATTCTCTTCAGGCGGCATTGGTGCAGTGAGTCCAGAACCTCTGCAGTGAGCCTTGAGCTCCCCCTCTGTCAAGGGGGGACAATGCCTCCACCTCTCTCTGGGCGACAGGTGAGGCTGGGCAAAACAAGCGAAACGTGTCACCTATGTGCCCGGGGCCGGTTACCTCACAAGGCAGGTCACGAGGAGATGCAGGAAGCATGAGCCTTTCCTTCCCTGTCCCTGAGCCTGTCCCCCAGCGTTTTCAGGGCTCCAGGCTCTGAGATTACACAGGGCGTAATTTTCCATGCATATCCTCAGGCGTGACAACTTCATTCTGCTTTTAAGACGGCTGCATCCTGAGCCAGGAGCTCTGGACCCCTAGATGCTCTTCTTCCCCCAGTCCTCGGCACTGATGCCGGCACAGGTGCCGTGTCCTCCCGACACTTGTGCCAACACCACAGAAGTTCGACACCTTGAGTTGTTCAGATTTGCGTTGTGTCTGCATTATTATGGCATGAGATCTGTAGACCTTTAATAGTGTTTGAGCCACTCGCTGGCGATGAAGTTACCCAGCGGGGTGAAAGCAAACACTCTGGGGACAGAATGTACTGTCGTGCCTGATGTGCCCACGGGGTCGACTAGTGCCGAGCCATCAGCCAAGACTGGAGCCCTACGGCTGAGGTTTCCCGTGAGGCCGGTCCCCAGGCAGATGAGGAAGAAACACTGTTTATATCTCACAGGAGACAAAAACAAAGCATCCAAGTCCTTGGGCAAGGTCTAGGAGTGAGATTCAGCCCCTGGTGTTGTCAAAAGTTTGACTATTTCCCCTAGGCTTGGTAACTTAGGAAAAATTAATTAATTGGGCCAACATCTTTTGAGAACCTCTGTGGGACCACGAAAAGAAAAGGATTCAGATAGCGATCTCAAGAAGCTTATCATCGAGATGACAGTCACAAGGAGCTACCACAGGGACTGAGAACTAAGCGCCAAAGGAGGAATGAAGACATTGGAGAAGAGGGGCGCGTAGGAAGTTGGAGGACGAGGGGTCCCCTGAACCTGGATGGTCAGAGAGAGCTAGCTGCACAAGGGAGACAGCCTTTCATCTGAGCTTGAGGGGTAGATGCGCTGTGAGCATCCTTTGTCCTAGCTCAGATGCCATCCCCGGTAGAGGCCTCCCTGACCACACTGCCCAAAGTGCCAACCCCTGTCATTCCTATCACACACACAGTGCTTAACACCACCTGATGTTATCTCTATTTTTTATTTTTGGTAAATAAGACTAAAAGTTCAGCTGCATGAGGGTGCAGAATCCATTGGGTTTTTTTTTTTTTTAACCCTATATCCGGCACCTGGAACAGTGCCTGGCTCGCAGGAGACACTCGGTATAGTGAATAAATGAGCAGATGGGTGTGTGAACATTTACTTCATTTCCTAGGGCATCACAGGAATCCGCTTTGCTGGAGGACAGAAGTGCTACATCAAAGCGCAGGCGAAGGCTCGCATTCCTGAGGTGGGCACCATGACCAAACAGAGCATCGCCTCCGAACTGGTGAGTACCAGCAGGTGCCAGACAGCGAGCGAGAGGGTTGCACAGACGCTCAAAGGCACCACCCGTTCTGTTACTAGTTACGGGATAGGTTCCCAACCAGAACTGAGTTCTATCTCTTCTCTGCCAAAGGAATTTAAACCATTTTGGTCCTACTGGTTAGTTCCAAGTAATCTTTCTTACATGATGTAGCATATTTAAAGGTCTTGGGAAACCATATTTTAAAGCACTTAGGAAGTTCTGGTAAAGATGACAGCCTAGGTAAAAGCGGGGCTCACCTCCTCCCAAGACTGCATTAAAATTACAACCAAATTATAAAACAATCGACTTGCAGACCCACCTGACATCTAGCTGATCATAACGCATTCATCTGAGACTATAAAGAAAAAGCCACATCAAGATCGGTAAGAGGCGCAGAGACACGAGGCGGGCTGGCCCCGCACCTGCGCGTGGCAGCTGAGCTCCGGGAGTGAGAACATGGCTGCGGAGGCCCCCTTGGAGGAGCAATGAGACCTGGTCCCATACAGGGCTCCCCAGCCCTAGGTTCCAGTCCTGGAAAGAGGGGTTCCCACAAGATCCGGCTGTAAAAATCAGGGGGGATTCTGATTGTCCAGGTGAGACGGAAGGAACCAGAAAACCAACATGTCCCCTTAAAGGGCCCGCGCACAGACTCACTCATTTGCAGACACACACGCGGGGCTCTGGCGAAGGGTCAACAGCTCGGGAGGCGCAAGAGACACTTGAGGAAAGACTGAGCTCTGCGGCGCTGAGGCGAGGGCTGGAGGGACAGCGGCCGTGGTTCCTTCGCTGGGCCACACCGTCCGCGAGGGGCGCCATCTTGTCCCTGTTGAGCCCGCCCCCTAGCTGCACAAGCTGAACTCTCATTGGCCACTGGGATGGCCCGCCCCTCCCTGCGTCTCCCTGGGACCCCGCCCCGCCCAACGCACAGATTCCCGCGGCTGGCCCCTTGCCAGGCAGCCAGCCCCACCCTGCGCCTCCCCAGGGCCCTGCGTTCATGGGCAGGAAGCAGCCCTCTGGGCCATTTGTATGTGGCCCACACATTACAGCGGGAAATTTTGGTGGTGGGCCACTGGTGCCAGCCTGAATTGTAGTGTCTCTTGAATGAATCGCTTGGGTCTGCAAGCCCAAGGCGGATGGCGGCTGGCCTTGCTGTGAAGTGTTATTTTTGCGGGAGCCGGCAGGCTCAGCTCTGGCAGCAATACTCAGGTGACTCCCTGGGTCCCGGACCCACCGAACTCACACACCACCCAAAGGCTCTTCCAGCTGCAGAGTCTTACAGGCAGCTGGTGGGCAGCTCCGGGCCTTGAGGTGCACTGGTCCTTTAACTAAGCTGCCCCAGAGCCAGTACTGGGAGTAACTGACCTCTGCTCACAGTGTGGTCTCTCCCACTTGCCTCCAGATCAAGCACAGGCAGCAGCCATCCGCAGATCACTTTGTAGCTGCTACCAGGTAGCCCTGGACAATCAAAGGCAGTGGTTGGCCTTGGTCTACACTGGAGCCCTTCGCAAGTAGCCCCAGAATCAACACACCCAGAGGCTGGCGTCAGAACACCACAACACATCAACTGACCAGCCCCATAAGCGGCACACCCAAATAGTGGTCTCAACAGGTACGCAAGCCTGTTGGGGTACATCCCACTCTGAGCATCAGCCCCCACGCAGCTCATACCCTATGGGCACAGCCAATCCCCATTGCCAGTCACCCACGAGTCAGTCCCATCTACTGATGTGCTAACGAGCAATCAAGGCTTAGCTACAACAGGAGAACACACACAACCCACACAAGGAACATGCCCAGTGCCCCCAGCACAGGTGATCACTGGGCCACGCAGGACCCCTACTACGTAAGGCCAAGTGGCCAAGGCTGGAAGATGTCAAAAACCTTCCTACATAGAAACAGACACGGAGAGGCAACTAAAATGAAAAAACAAATAAACATACCACAAATGAAATAAGAGAAAACCCCAGAAAAAATACTGAATGATATGGAAGCAAGCAACCTACCAGAGACAGAGTTCAAAACAGTGGTTATAAGGATGCTCAATGAACTTAGAGGGAGAATAGATGAACTCAGTGAGAAGTTCAACAAAGAGACAGTAAGCAGAAAAAAGGATAGAAACCACAGAGAAAGAACCAGTCAGAAATGAAGAATACAATAGAAAGAATCAACAGTAGATTACATGAAGCAGAGGATTGAATCAGCAAGCCAGGAAGACGAAGTAGTAGAAAACAACCAATCAAAACAGCAAAAACAAAAAAGAATCAAAAATAATGGGGAAAGTTTAAAAGACCTCTGGAACAACATCGAATGTACCAACATCTGCATTATAGGGGTAACAGAAGGAGAAGAGAGTGAGCAGGGGGTTGAGAACATATTTGAAGAGATAATGACTGAAAACTTCCCTAACTTGTCAAAGGAAATAGATATACAAGTCCAGAAATCTCAGGGAGTTTCAAACAGGAGGAACCCAAACAGACCCACACCAAGAAACATCATTATAAATTGACAAAGGTGAAAGACAAAGAGAATGTAAAAAGCAGCAAGAGAAAGGCAGCTAGTTACTTACAAGGGTACTGCCAGAAGACTGTCAGCTGATTTCTCAACAGGAACTTTGCAGGCCAGAAGGGAGTGGCATGAAATATCCAAAGCGATGAAAAACAAGGACCTATAACCAAGACTACTCTACTCAGCAAAACTATCAATTAAAATTAAAGGTAAGATAAAGAGCTTCCCAGACAGGAAAAAGCTGAAGAAATTCATCTCCAACAAGCTAAAACATAAGAAATATTAAGGGGACTTCTATAAAAAGAAGGTGGAAAAACCCCAATAAATATGACTAATAAGATGACACTAACTATGTACCTATCAATAATCACTTTAAATGTAAGTGAATTAAATGCTCCAATCAAAAGGGTAGCTGAATGGATAAGAAAACAAGACCCACACATAAGCCACCTACAACATCAAATGACACACACAGACTGAAAGTAAAGGGATGGAAAAAGGTATTTCATGCAAATGGATATGAAAAAAAAAAAGCTGAGGTAGCAATACTTCTATCAGACAAAGTAGACTTTAAAACAAAGGCTATAATAAGAGACAAAGAAGGGCATTACATAACGATAAAGGAATCGATCCAAGAGGACATAACCCTAGTAAACATACACGCATCCCACATAGGAGCAGCTACATATATAAAACAAATATTGATTGGCATAAAAGGAGAGATAGGCAGTAACACAGTCATAGCAGGGGACTTTAACACCCCTTGGCACCAACGGACAGATCTTCCAGACAGAAAATCAACAAGCCTGAAATGACACCCTAGAGCAATCAGATATAATTGATATTTTCCGAGCATTTCACCCTGAAGCACCAGAATATACATTTTTCTTAAGTGCACCTGGAACATTTTCCAGGATAGACCACATTAGGCCACAAAACAAGTCTTGATAAATTTAAGAAGACTGAAATCATGTAAAGTGTCTTCTCCAACCGCAGTGGTATGAAACTATAAATCAAATACAAGAAAAACACCTGGAAAACACGCAAACACTTGGAGGCTAAACAACATGCTACCAAACAATGAATGGGTTAACAGTGAGATCAAAGAAGAAATCAAAAGATATCTGAGACAAATGAAAATGAAAACACAACGATTCAAAATCTATGGGACACAGTGACAACAGTTCTAAGGAAACTCACAGCAATACAGGCCCCTTTCAAGAAACAAGAAAAATCTCAAATAAACAATCTAACCTTACATTTAAAAGAGCTAGAAAAAGAATAGCAAACAAAACTCACTCGAAGCGAGTAGAAGGACATAATAAAGATCAGAATGGAAGTAAATGAAGTAGAGTCTAGAAATACAATACAAAAGATTGAGGAAACCAAGAGCCGATTGTTTGAAAAGATAAGCAAAATTGATAAACCTTTAATCAGACTCATCAAGAAAAAAAGGGAGAAGATACAAATAAATAATATCAGAAATGAAAGTAGAGAAGTAACTACGGACTCCACAGAAACATAAAGGATTATTAAAAAATAATATGAGCAATTATACGCCCATGAATTGGACAATCTGGAAGAAATGGATACATTCCTGGAAACCTACAATCTCCCAAGACCAAGTCAAGAAGAAACAGAAAATCTGAACTGACCAATTACCACCAAAAAAATCTAATCAATAATCAAAAAACTTAAAAAAACAAAAAACAACAACAACAAAAAACAAGTTTTGGACTGAATGGCTTCATGGTGAATTTTATTAAACATTCAAAAAAGAATTAACACCTGCTCTTCTCAATTTTTTTTTACCAAACATTCAAAGAAGAATTAACACCTGTTCTTCCCGAACTATTCCAAAAAATTCAAGAGGAGGGAAGGCACCCTAAATCTTTTTACGAGGCCACCATTACCCAGATTCCAAAACCAACAAAGACAGTTCAAAAAAAAGAAAACTATAGCTCATATCCCTGAATATCCCTGATGAACACCGAATTCAGCAATACATTAAAAAGATCATGCACCATGATCAAGTTGGATTTATTCCTGGGATGTAAGTTTGGTTTACTATCCACAAATCAATTAATATGATACACCACATTAACAAATTGACTAATAAAAATTATATGATCATATAATAGATGAAGAAAGAACATTTGACAAAATCCAGCATTGTTTTTGATAAAAACTCTCAGCAAAATGGGAGTAGAGAGAACATACCTCAACATAATAAAGGCCATATATGACAAACCTACAGCTAACACCATATTCAGTGGGGAAAGGCTAAAAGCATTTTCCTTAAGATCAGAAACAAGACAAGAATGCCCACTTTCACCACTTTTATTCAGTTCTAGCTACAGCAATCAGACAAGAAAGAGAAATAAAAGGGATCCAAATTGGAAAGGAAGAAGTGAAACTGTCATTATTTGCAGATGACATGATTCTATATAGAGAGAACCTTAAAGATTCCACCAAAAAAAAAAAAAAAACTGTTAGAAGCGATAAGTGAATTCATTAAAATAGCAGGATACAAAATTAACATTCAGAAGTCAGTTGCATTTTTATACACCAATGATGAACTATCAGAGAGAGAAAGTAAGAAAACAATCCTATTTACAATTGCATCAAAAACAATAATAAAATAATAAAATACAAATAAATTTAACTAAGGGAGATTAAAGACCTATTCTCAGAAAATTAGAAGTCATTAAAATAGAAATCAAAGAAAATACAATTAAATAGAAGCATATACTATGCTCATGGGTAGGAAGAATCAACACCATTAAAATGGTCATACTACCTAAAACAATCTGTAGGTTTAATGCAATCCCTATCAAAATACCAATGGTATTTTTCACAGAACTGGAATAATCCAAGAATTTATATGGAACCATAAAAGATCCTGAATAGTCGCAGTAATCTTGAGAAAGAAGAACGAAATCAGAAGTATCACACTACCTGATATCAAACTGTACGACAAGGCTACAGTCACCAAAACAACATGGTGCTGTCATAAAAACAGATACATAGATCAAGAAAATAGAGAGCCCAGAAATAAATCCATGCCTACATGGTCGTTTAATCTATGACAAAGGAGGCGAGAATATACAATGGGGTAAAGACAGTCTCTTCAACAAATGGCGTTGAGAAAACTGGACAGCTACATGCAGAAAAATGTAACTGGACCACCTTCTTACACCATATATAAGAAAAAACTCAAAATGGATTAAAGACTTAAATATAAGACCGAAACCATAAAACTTCTAGAAGAAGACAGCCAGTAAACTTTCTGATATTGCTATTAGTAATTTTTTTCTAATATGTCTCTTAGGACAAGAGAAACGAAAGGGAAATATAAACAAATGGGACTACATCAAACTAAAAAGCTGCTCGAGAGCAGAGGAAACAAAACAAAAAGACAGCCTACCGAATGGGAGAAGATAATACATCTGACAAAGGGTTGATACCCGAAGTTTATACAGAACTCATACAACTCGACAACAACAAAAACACAAACAATCCAATTTAAAAATGGACGGAAGACCTGAACAGCTGTTCCTCCAAAGAGGAAATGCAGATGGCCAGTAGACATATGAAAAGATGCTCAAGGCCACTAATCATTAGAGAAATGTAAATTAAAACCACAATGAGATCTCACTGGCACCTGTCAGAATGGCCATCATCAATAAATCAGAAAACAAGTGTTGGTGAGGACACGGAGAAAAGGGTCCCTGGTGCACTGTTGGTGGGATCGCACACTGGTGCAGCTGCTGTGGAAAACAGTACGGAGGTTCCTCAAAAAATTAAAACTAGAACTACCTTTTGACCCAGCAATCACTCTTCGGGGTATGTATTCAAAGAAAACCAAAACACTCGTTCGTTAAGATCTACGCAGTCCTATGTTCACAGCAGCACTATTCACCATAGCCAAATTATGGAAGCAACTTAAGTGCCCATCAGTAAACAATTAGATAGAGAAGTTATGGTTCATCTATACAATGGAATATTAGTCATAAAAAAACAAACAAACATGAAATCTTAGCATTTGCAACAACATGGATGGACCTAGAGGGTATTATGCTGAGTGAAATGTCAGGCAGAGATAGATAAATACCTTGTGACTTCACTCACATGAGGAATCTAAGGAACAAAAGAAATGAACAGACTAAACAAAAACGGACTCGCAGATACAGAGAACAAACTGATGGTTGCCAGAGGGGAGGGGCGTTTGGGGGCTGGATGAAAAGGGTGAAGGGATGGGGAAGTACACGTTAGTGTGTCACCAACAGTCAGGAGGACGCAGAGCACAGCATAGGGACTATAGTCCCTCGTGCTGTAATGGCTGTGCATCGTGCCCGATGAGTGTTGGAGTGATCGGGGAATCGCTTCGTAAATTTCATACATGTCTAACCATTGTACTGCATACCTGAAACTAATATAATCTTTTAACTTAAAATGTTTTTTAATAAAAAAAAATAAAGTGTTTAAAGGCACATGGTCTCACATGATTTGCCCGATGATGAGGAACTATCTGATCAGTGATTCAGACCACAGGAAGAATGTCGTCTGATAGAATCTTCATCAGAGGGGCCTCAGGAGCCTTCTAGCCTTGGTCCCACACAGAGTGGGAGTTTCCACCTGAAAATCCCTGGCGGCTGGTCACCCAGCCTCTGCTGGACGGCAGTGACGGGGCAACGCCGTCCCTGTGTGTCTGGCGACTTCACGGGAGGTAGTTCTGATCGTCGTGCTGAGCTGAGCTCAGAGGGCTCCCCCTACGATTTCTTTCCAGTTGTTCGCGTTCAGCCCAATGAAGCTAGTCAACATATATAGGATTCCTTTTCTATGTGTCAAACCTGTGAGGTTTTTTAAAACATAATCTTTCCATTTATTATTAATAACTTGCCTTTGAGCTTGATTTGATAAACATTTATTTTAAGGATTGCATGGAGAGTTCTAAAGACACATTTATTTGAGACTTCAGGGCTACGAAGTACTCGCATTCATTACTGTCTTCCATTTGAGTCGTGGCAGGGTCTAGTGGAAAGAAAATTAACTTGGGAGTCAGAAAAATGCAGGTTCAAATCCCAGCTCTGACGCTGGCTGTGGATGCGGCTTCACTCCGTGGGCCTCAGTTTTGACATCTACAAACTAGGGGTGTGCACACTGTCCCCACGGCCATAGAACCTACTAGGTAATGAATAGATGGCTACCACTACAGTCGGTAATTTTATTATGATCATCTCTGGTCCTCCCAGTCTCCCTGAGCGGGAGGTGAAGCCAGCATCTGCTCCCTGAAGGCCAAAGAGGAAAAAGAAGGGTAAGCAAAGGTGCCTGGAAACTGCCTGATTGTTTGCTCTCCCAGGAGTGGCAAAGGGAGGCATCTCAAAACACAAAGCAAAACAAAAGCTAGAAACAAACGCCGGAGTGTTAATCTCGCTAGCATGTCCTTAATCTTCTCCCAGCTCCCAGTGTCCCCAGCCGTTCATCCCGTGAGACCTGAGACATTTCCAAACCTTCGTCACTCTGGCTGTTCTCTGCCCTGGCTCGGGTCCGTTCCTCAGGGGCCACGCCACCCTCTGGGGGCGCATGAACTCACTGGTCCAGAGCGTCACAGTGAGACTCAGACCTTGGTCCTGACCCTTGGACTTCTATTACTGCAGCTTTTTTTTTTTTTTTTTAAGTCATGTCACTCAGTTTCTGTTATGAAGACTTTGGTGAACTATAATCCTTGACATTGTCCCCATGAGGGGACATAGGACCCGTTCTCCTCTCCTGCCTTCCAAAAGAACCAATTCCCCAACCACAGCTGACTGAGAGCTAATCATATGTTTACAATACAATATTTGGGGGTTTTTTTAAATAATTTTTTTCTGGTTTTTAAAAACAGTAATTTGTCATTGTCGAAAATTTGGGAAATAAGTAAAAGAATAAGAAGAGAATCACTTATGATTGCATAATCCACAATAGCTAATGTTAATCGTTTGGTGTATTTTCTTCACATGTAAGTATGTGTGATATTCTTTTTATAACTGAAGTTATACTGTTAAACATCCTTATTATTTTCACTTAACTTTAGTTCTTCTAAAGTGTAGACGGGAATGGAAGTCTTATACGTCATCATACGATAATAACTTTTAAAGTCTTTTGTTCTTAAATACCTGAGTGTCTTCACTTATTCACCAATTCAAATAATAGTAATGTTTTTAATGCAGAATTAATTCACCATGATGAAGAGTATTGTATCTAAATCTTTGTTGGCATCTGATTCTTTTCTTAGGCCATAGAAGTGAATTACTTTTCTTGTGTGTTAGTTGTTTATATTGTGCACAGTGGGTCCTCTGATGGACAAAACCAAACTCAGACAATATGTTTGTGTGAATTAGGAATGTGTCAGCAGCAGGAAACTACTAGAGTCACGTAAACAAATAAGGATTTGTTTGTCTCCATAGCGAGCAATGTGAAGGCAGGTGGCTTGAGGCACTGGCTCAGTGGCCGGCATCTCTGGGCGTTTTTGGCCTTTCCTTCCAGCCCCAAACATCAACCATGCGTTCAAGTAAGGAAGTCAGGAAGAGAGCGAGAATGTCAACCACGACGTCCCTTTAATTATGAAAAGGAGACGGCTTCTCAGCCACCCAATGCCCTTCAACACGGATCGCATTGTCTAGAACCGACTGGTCACATGGGCGCCCATCGGGGCGGCACAGAGTCTACGAAAGCAGATGTCTGTCTTGGCATCGGGCACATTGCTGTCTCAAACAAAAGCAGGGTTGTTCTGCAAGGGGAGGGAGGGAGAGAGGAGATGGGGTGGGCGGCCAAAAGTGCGAGCCACAAGTTTACTTAACGTTCTTAGCTTCTGGGATGCTTTATCCCTACCATCCAGCTCTCCCCACACCTTCAGATGGTGATGGGGCAGATTTATGCACTGCTTGCTCTTATAAATTTTTCATCAGTTTTGTATAATTTTAAAAAACTACTCTACCTAAAGAGCATTCATTTCCTGGATGGAGCCATTTAATTTAAGGTAAATAACTGGATTACCTGAGTGCTAGCTTCCTCCAATAACTCCGAGTTGTTTTAATGCAGCCATAAGCCTGGGGGAGAAACAGCATAAATGAAGTGCCGCTTTTAGCTAAAAATAAAGAGAAAACATTTTAATTTCTCCAACCTATTGCAAACTAATAAATACATGAAAGGAACAACCTGGCAAAATAAATTTGTCTCCCGGGTTATCGCATCGTTCTCAGCATCTCACCGTGGAAGAAAATCCAAGGTTTAGCTTTGAAATCTCAGGGGTGTGCTTAATGCGAAGGGCATCTGAGCTATGTGTTGTCATAGCCGGGAAATGCAGAAATGGTTTATGTTAAATAATACTTTGAACTGAAGACATTAAAGAACCAATCGCTTGCTTTTTCCATTGTTGTTCAGTACAAAACCCCAAAGGATTTTCACTTCAGATGGAGGGCTCCTCTTCCCTTTGTAGGATTCCAAGACCGCTCGATTGCTTTTCCTCAAAAAAACACCTTTGATCAAAAACATCAGATTAACCTAAATCTCAAAATTGGCATCAACTAATTTTCACTTCCACTCGGGACGGTGGTCTTCACACATTGCAGCTATCCAAAGGCAGGACCACGTGAGGACGGGGCGCTAAATATTGCGAAGACGGCTACAGAGAGAAGAGACTAGAACCGTAACACCGTGGGGGGTGGGGATGGGCAGCATTCACGCACAGAGTGTTCTAAGTTACTGTAAGGCGAAGTCGCCTCTTACCCACGTGTGACTCTTAATACGCAGCGCGTCCCCCACTGTCCTTCTTGCTCAGGGCTTTTCGTTTTGACTTACAGGAAGGCAAGATCATGCCAGTTAAATACGAAGAAAACTCTCTCATCTGGGTGGCCGCAGACCAGCCCGTGAAGGACAACAGCTTCCTGAGTTCCAAAGTCACAGAACTCTGTGGCGACCTTCCTATTTTCTGGCTGAAGCCAACATATCCGAAAGGTAACGAACGTTTTTACGTTCTCTTGACGCTGCCTGGAGTTTCTGCCCGTGCCTGGGAGGTTCCTGCGAGGCCCTCCGCGGGCCCGAGGGGTAACGGGAAGACACATCGGGACGTAACCGGCCTGTGAGATGCAGGGAAGGGAAGTGACGGCCTTGAGTGGGGTCAGCGGGCGCAGTGTTTACTTAGGACACCCCCACCGCTCTCCTCCCTGCCCCTGAATCTCGGTTGTTTGCACTTTCCAATTTTACGTTTTAGTTTTCATTCCTAAGGTACAGCATCAAGGGGACTAAGAAGCTGTCACACTGCCCAATCTTTGGGATGTTCAAACCTAGAATTATGGGGCCGCCGACAGCTGCCGTGGGCACAGGTCGGGATTCTTCGAGGCTCGAGCGTCGGCTTCGGGGTTGGGTGAAAATCAGCGAAGGGCCCTGGGGTTCAGAGCCAGGTCGGAGCACACCTGCCAGCTGCTTCTGGGTGGCGAAGGGCAGGTGACCCCTGCAGGCCGGGCGCCTTCCCCTCAGCCTGCCCCGTCCCCAGGGGCACTCCCGCTGGCGATCTCCACCACTGTCACCCCCCTGGCCTGGCAAAGGCCCATTTTGTACCTCTGGCTCAAGCGTGGAAAAGGCCCTTTCTCCTAGCACAGTAGAGCTGGGCTGTTTTCCGAAAGATTTCATTGAACACCGAGATTGCGCAGAATGGAAACTTTAAAAAAATACAGGCATTAAAACTGCCAGACTTGGGGTGGGGGGTGGCTGGGCAGTTACTGTTTCACAAGTGCAGGGTTTTGGTTTTGCAAGATGAAAAAATGGTCTGGAGACAGATGGTCGCATAGCTTGTCTAAGTTCTCATAAATAGCAACACGATATAATCATTATCACCTAATGTGTGTGTGCTCATTATATACCAAACACTCTAAAATCCTTATACACAAATTCCCGTGACCTCTGTCACTACCCTGGGAATCAGATACTATTATTATCCCCGTTTTACAGATGAGGAGACAGACTCAGGGAGACCCCAAAGCCCATGCTGGGTGGCACTCTCCGTCTTGGTCACTCGGCAGCCACTGGTCATGCTGTAGGACCTGCGAGGCAGTGTGGTGAGCTAGATATCCTGCCTCTGCCACCCGTTCTGTGATCCTGGCCAAGTCACCTGGCCTTTCTGAGCCTTGACGCTCTCATGAGTAAAAGTATCTGCTTTGGCTATCCCCTAGGATTTCTCTTAAAGAATCGACCAAGATAATAAATCCCCTTGAAAACCGTGACGTTTTACCCATCCAGAGTCGCTCCGTTAGCAACAGGGCTGCAAGTAACAGGCACTTGATCACCAGAGGTTTCAGCAAATACAGGTTGTTTTTATTCATACAGCCAGAAGCCTGGAGATGGGTTTCTGGTGTCGTCTGCTACTCAGCGATAGTGTCACCTCTCACGCTGGCTTTCCGTTTTGCTTCGCGCCGCACGCCGGCCCCTTCGTCCCTACGCCTGTCACTTCTGGTCACAGGTTGACTCTCCTGGCCCAGACAGATCCGCATTCCAGGAAGGGAGACAAGGCAGAGGAGGCCACATCTGTCCCCTTTCACCGAGAAAGCAGAAGCTTTTCCAGGAACTGTTACCAGCACATTCTGCTCATGTCTCGCTGGCCAGAAACGTCTCCCTGAGCGCTGGCCGCTCCCTGCCGGGGACGTGGGGAATGACCGGTGTCTTACTTTCTCAGCCCCTAGAGTAGAGGCGGGCGAAGAGAACAAAGGGCTGAGAATGGATTTTTGTCTGCTATCTTCTAATGCCTGCTCAGGTGGGGCTATAAAATCAAATGCTGGTTATCTGTACTAACCCAAGACTCCGAGACCTACTATCTTATTACAGAAATCATCAGTATGCATTTAAATGGTATCTGGCTATATCTCTTTGGGTGTCCTTATGTTTTTCACCCTGATAAACAGACCTTCCTTTGGGAATTCTCTAACAGAATTTGTATTATTATTATTATTATTATTTGGCAGAAATCCAGAGAGAAAGAAGAGAATTGGCAACACAGATTGTTATGGCTACCACGAGGCCACGCAGTGGACCACAGGGCAGCCCGGGCTTGGGAAGACTGAACAACAAAACCAGACCCAGTGTGCAAGACGACTCAGAACCCTTCAACCCAGACAACCCGTACCACGTGCGTTCTGGGGTTTGCCCAATGCCCGGGTGGTCCCTTACAGGTGGTGCTTCTGCTTGAGGTTTCAAATGAGCATTTAGGGTTCAGCTGAGACCTTAAGGCAAGATTTTAAAAATACATCTTCGTTTGCTTGTTGCAAGGTTTGTAAGTGCGGATAAGAACACGTAAGCGTTAAACTTCTGTCGTGTAAAACCCTTGCTGGCCCTGACCCGTATTCAAAGTTGTTTTCTGTGCCCACCTATTCTTGAGTCACAGGCAAATCCATAAAGACAAATTCATATCAGGAATTTATTTTAAAATGTTTCCAAGAGTGCGCCCTGGGGGCAACACACCGAATGAATGTGTTCTTTCTCCCCTTTTGCAACTGCTTTATCCGTCCATCCAACCGACGCTGTGGCTGAGGACACCTTCCTAGGCCCTGCGCACAGTCAGAGCTAGGCCTGCCCTCAGGGTCCCAGCCCAGCAAGGAGCCGAACTCAGACTCGGAGGACACGCTTTAGCCTGAAACACTGAGCCTGGTGTTTGTCAGGATGACACGGACATGCTAAAAACTTGTCTTCACAAAGTATCATTTACCATTACTATACATTGCTGGAAGTAGAAGTTGAAAAATAAGTGTTTGTAACTAGTGTTTTAATTGAAAAAATATTGCATGCGTAATTTTTTTAAAACAGTATAAAAAAGTATACAATGAAAAGCGAGTTTCCCTTCCATCTCACACTCCCTAGAGCAACCTATTAACAAGAGAGCTCTCTGCCCCATCTCTTTGCACAGTACACACACACACACACACACACTTTCAATACAAGAGTGCACAAAACTTCTGTACCTCGCTTGCTTCCCAGTTACAGTAGTTATTTTGGAAATTGTTCTCTGTCTCCTATGCAGATCTACCTCAGTCGTTTTAATGTCCACACATCGTACTGCATTGTGTGGATAGATGTACAGACACTTAACTAGTTCTGCTTTGGTGGACATGTCAATCGTTTCCTTCTTTTGCTGTGATGAACGCTTCTAACAGTGCACAGCCTTGTACACGCATGCCTCCTAGGGTTATGGGAGGGTGTCAATCAGGTGGTACGGGGCAAGCTCTTAGCACAGTGCTTGGTGCATAGCATTAGTCTTACTAGATACCTCTGTACACATGAGGGAACGTCTTGTTAGCATAAATACTGACTTTAGTGTCCGCTGGGTCAAGGTCAATGGGAATTTTACATTTCAAGGGAGGATACCAAATTGTCTTCCGAGGCATTAGACCAGCTCTGTCTCCAGATAGTAATGAATGGACTCATTTGTTATTAAATGTAAAAAAAAAAAAAAAAAAAAAAAAAGGCATCCTTACCAGTCTTTTGGGTGTAAGATTTATCTCCTGGCGGTTCTATCTGGCCTGGTTTTCGTACACAGATGAGCCATTTGTCTTTTTCCTACGGAACTTCTCAGGCCTGTACTGTTTTCACATGTTGCCAATACACGTACTAGTTTACCATTTTAGACTAATATAGTTTGGAAATATTTAGAGCGAAACATTTCTTAAATAACCCAAGGCTTATCAGAAAGTGCAGAACACCACAGTACTTCAGTCCTTAACGCTCTAAGAATAAAAAAGTAAAATCTGAATAAGCAAACAGAAAACGTGGTTTGTTCCCCAGGTAGCTGAGCCGGCTGGATCTGGTTCCAGGGATGAGGGCGTCGGCCCTTTACAGACAGGCCACCGGACTGTCTGCCTCACTTCCAGCTTTTAAAAAAAAAAAAAAAAGCCGTTTTTTATTTCTTGTTCAGCTTTAAGCAGAAACATCTCCCAACGATCTGTCCTGTGCATATTTCTTTAAGTATCTTAGAGCAACAACCTGAGATTTCCTCCTGCTTTCATCTGAACAAGGCTTTGCTGGACTCCTCTGCCCCCCAAAAGTCAGCCATGATTATTACTGTGGTTTTGTTATCCCAGATGAACCTATTCCACGATGAGCCCCCCCTCCAAAAACAGCGAGGGGAGTACGGAAGAATGGCATGAGGAAGACGATATCGTGATGACAAAACTCGAACACAGGCCGTATCCGATGGCGTGAAGGAAGTGTTCATTTTGTTAGATGCGACAATGGCAGTGTTGTATAGGAAAATATTCTGACTTTGCCAAGTCCATTCTAATGTACTTATGGGTCAAATGCCACAATGTTTTCAATTCTTTCAATTCCCTTCAGCCAAAAAAAAAAAAAAAATTAGCAAAAGATTAGCTATCGTCAATTCTAGATGTTCACTACACGTTCGCTTTCCAGTATGTTTAAAATTTTCATAATAAAAGTGCCACCCTTGCTCCCCCCACCCCCCAAATCTGAGTGAAGACTTCGTACCAGAGGCGGTGACAACGTAGCTACATTCACGTCCGCATCACTCAGGCACGTTGGGTGCGGCACCTGCCTGAGGAGGTCTGCCTACCTCCAGGAAAGAGGCTCTAATGGAGTCAAGGCCTCTGAGCAATGTGATTCCGTGGCATATTAAAGATACAGAAACGGTACCCCTAGATAGTCATAAAAAGGAAGCCGGATACATAAACTTGGTAGGGGCAAGTTCATCCAGTTCTATAACCTCTCCAGGGGTAAAAAATGGAAAGGTTTGTGGTATTTCATTACCATGACTTTGTTGATGTAACTCTGATTACGGCACAGCCACCAGAAGGTGAAGTTTAAGGTCTTGGATTTTTACACACTGCACGGTGCCCTCTTCTGAGGGTTACAGACCCCGAACGTTGACACAAAGGCTGGAGGTAGACCCGACAGTGTCCTCAGCCAGCACAAGTGGAAGAGCAGTCCATTGGCCTAGACCAGGGAGTTCCAAAACATGCTCCCAAGAGGCCTGGCTCGGAAGCCGTCGCCATCAGGGGGAACCAGTGTCCCACTGACTTAAAATTAGCAGAGGCAGAAATGCCACCTTTGAATTATGCTTCCTTTTTGTCTGCCCGTTTTTAACAAGACGAGTCACTCCCGAGCAGTATCTGTGGCTCATCAAAGGCATGGAGGAGAAACTTCACCGTGCAGAGAAAAGGCCTGCCCGCCACGGACAGATTAGGGAGGTGGAGCTTCCTTGGCGTTAGAAGAATTTCTGAATTTTAAGGTTGTGAGATTGAAAACTCCTTACAGAAAGTTATGCTGATCTCTCGTAGCAGTGAAACATTCTGGATCTCCTTTGAAAATGAGTTGCAAACCTCTCATTAGGAAGAAAACACAAGTCATTCCCTTTTTTTTATTTCGCAGCAGCAGGAAGGGGAAGGCATGACATTCGACCCTCGCCTGGACCACGAAGGCATCTGCTGTATCGAGTGTCGGCGGAGCTACACCCACTGCCAGAAGATCTGCGAGCCCCTGGGGGGCTACCACCCCTGGCCCTACCACTACCAAGGCTGCCGGGCGGCCTGCAGGGTCATCATGCCGTGCAGCTGGTGGGTGGCGCGCATCTTGGGCATGGTGTGAATTCAGTTCACATACCAGCTGCTGTAAAGTAAGAATTAACTCATGAGACAACCAAAGTATGAAGAGTCTTGATGCTGAAGGGACCACAAAGTATAAATCACTTGGGCTGGGGGATTTTCTTTGAGACACTTTTAACAGAATTATTTCTCAATTGCTTTACAAAACTTCATCTGGCATGTGTGAATGTACTGACGAGGAAGTCTAAAAATCTCATAATCATCCTTTTATTGCTTGCTATTTTTTATTTGCTTTGCAGATAAATCCTGCTTCTTTCTTTCCCAAGCTATTTTGAAATAAACATGAAAAATTATTTACAATTTGTCAAAGATCTCAGTTGTACACTTGAGTTTCTTTTAATCAAATCACTGTTTTCTCGTTATTTGTACAGAATTCAATTGTTCTTAATCTTTACTGTTCTTCCCAGTCTTGCAATTGTACCCCAGAGTTCCCAGATAAAAACACATACGGAAAGAAAAACAGGACACACGATGGAACCTGAGAGTAAGCGTTGTAAACCTCAGGGTGGCAGCCACGGGGAAGTCATCGTCTGTAGCGTGTGCTGGCATGTGACTAACAGGTGGCTGCCCTGTGTCAGGAGTCACCTCCAGGAAAAGAGCCTTAGGATAAAGAGGGAATGCGTGGCCAAAGGTCCATCGGGCCTGAGGGACGAGGCCTTTCACTGGCGTTCTGCAAAGCAGGTCTCCGCACTTTTCCCACGTTTCCTCTAGTGGCGCTGAGCACGCCGCAGCATGAGGATTGCTACCTGGCCACGGGCTCCACGACCAACGGGGCACTCCCCAGGGGCAGGGCTGACGGTGCTGCGCGGCAGGCAGCCGAGGATGGCCTGTTTCTAAGGATGTAAAGTCTCTCAGGAATGCTGACGAGAACAGGGACCGTCTTTAGAAACTAAATTATTAGACCAGGAAGATGAGCAGGTATTTCGTATTTCTGACATTTTAGTTTTGAATCCTGCAATCTGAGAGAGGAAGAACTTCCATAAGGAAAGGAAGTTTTCCAAAACAAAGACTCGGAGAGATGATGGAAAGGTCTTGATGCCATGATCTCACTGTAGTCTCACAGTCTCACTACGCCTTATTACTGTAGTTTGTTCGCCAGTTTGTCAAAATCATACATAACTTTTAAAACGCGGGTATCGGATGAGCGCGCGTACGTCTGCACTTGACGGAATGCACGGCAAGCTCGGTCTCTGGAGGAAAACGGGTGTGAAGCAAACACGTACTGCACTTGAGGGTCACACGGCCCCTGAGCGGCAGCTACCTCTCACGGTTACGAATTTCCCATTTTTTAGTCTTTGAGATGGTTCCCACACCATCTCCCACCTCGTCGCGCGGCAACCTGCACTGGCTCGGTGATGCCTCGGGTCTCAGGAGCGAGCGAGATAATCAGGATTCAGTGCACCCAGGGCCCTGAGCAAGGTGGGAGGCCTGGGCTTCGAGGGGGAAGAGAATGCCTCACCTTCGCAGGTGAGCAGGAACCAGCCACGGGAAGGCGACGGGGGAGGGCCTTCCAGGCGGAGGGCGCAGGCCCAGCGAGGCCGGGGGCGGGCAGTGGCGGGGTGCAGGCCGGCAAAAGCAGCGCTCGGGGCGAGGCAGGAGACATAAGGGGGACTTGCGGGCCGAAGCTGGATCTCGCTTTTGCATGTTAACTTTGGGTTTATTTTGTGGGCCAGGAACAGGGAACCCGTGAAGTTTCAGGGCAGGAAGAGCCAAGGAGAAGGCTGGTGAGGCTTCCATCTCACGTGGATCACGTGCCGGACCGAGCAAGGAAGAGCGCGAGCCACCCGGAAAGGCAGGCTGCCACCTGAAAAGGCACGCCCTGTCCAAAGCAGCTATGACATAAAGCATAGGAAGTGGACGATTTACTTCCTAATAGATAATGCAATTAAGCTGTGTTCTGAAAAGCCACTAACCCGAGAGAGTCAACTCAGGCAAGTTTGGATTAAAGGTAGGAAGCCTCAAACTGTGTTCAAAGAAAACTAAAGGCCGACTTTGAAAGCGAAGAATCCAGTGCAGAAATCAGCGCCGATCCACAGGTCACGTTTCGCCAGGCCAGGCCGGCGAGCAGGGTACTTTATGCTCACTTAGTGCTCAGTGGTGCTGCAAACCAACCGTGAGACCTCACAGGCTGATGTTCGAAGTCCTAGTCTGAGTCAGATCGGAGGGGCCACTGCAGGTCACAGAAGTGACAGCCGTGGAGGCGCACGCACAGAAAAAACAAAGACGCGGCACGCCGAGCTCCAGCACGTCCGGAGGTCCTAGGTCACACGGACACGTCTCGTGGAAATACGACAACAAACTTCCACTGCGATTTAAGACACTTGTTAACCTCATCTTTATACCTTCTTCCACCACCACCTCAAGTAATTGTTGACACTAGAAAGGTCAATCGATATATTAGAATAATCACTTAACTCACTCAACAGTTTATTTCTTACATCAGATTTTATTACACTCTGAAATACAAGCTACATTTTTACAAAATAGAAATTCCTTGTAGGAGTGAAGTAAATTTCTATATAAGCTGAATATGACTTGTTTTATGAACATTTATAGAAAAAGTCACATTTTTTTAAGTTAACTGATGTATTGAAGGGGAAGAATAATTTACAAAAATCCACATGCATAGATAGTCTAGTGTATCTCAAACAGAGATATAAATTTGAAGGTCAATGATGCTAACTCTAACAGAAACCATTTACAGGTAGAGTTGCGTTTTGATGGTTACAAAAGCAAGCCGCACTCCTCCTGAAGGGCTTGCGTACAGGTATGCATGCTCGCTCGTACTCTGTATGCATATACAGCTCTCACTTTGAAAAAGCCCATGAGACTCAAATTTACAGAACAGGTTAAGCTGGTGTTGACTGATTTTTAACAATAAAAGGACTCGGCACGGGTGTTATTCAAACTGCTTACATTAAAAAGTAATCAATTTACATACAGTTTTAAGGTATTTACCGTGTAAAGGTAAGTAAGTAAATTTATGCACTGTATAGCCTAAACCTAGCAAACAGCTGATGTTATTTTCTAAGTCTGGCTTACTAAACCTTTTCTACATCTTAATAGTTAGTTTTTAAATAAAAAATATCAAAGTCAGTCTTTATTAGAGTATAAGTGATAAAAACAGCATGGGAATGGAAATAGTACACTCACTCAGCTCTAAGTCCCTGGGTTTAAACACCAAATACTAAACACTGTTTGAGAGTTACCCCCAAGTCCCTCCAGAGTCTCGCGGTAACTGTACAGGTAACGGCACAGTCCTGTTTCCGCTGCGCCTGCTCCTCTGCAGAAATTCTCTTCATATCAAACATCTATAATTGGATCAGAGCCCCAGAAAACCCAACTTTTTAAAAATTTCTAACATGGCTACAATTTTAACAACAATGAGAGAACTTGGAAAAAAATGTCTACATACTTAAAAAAAAAAAGAGCCTAGCACTGTATTTGCACCTTTACTTGCAATCATTTAAAAACAACAACAAAAAAAAAAAACAAAAAAAAAACCATGATTTCTGTGGTTTCCTATCTTCAGCCTTCGAAGGCATGGATTATTTAATTGCTAAAAATTATGTTCTTTTTGACTGCCTATATTCCTTTATCCTAGACTATTCGCTGCCCTTTTATAATGAATTTGCTTTATACTGACACAAAGACCTGGCATAAACTAGTCAAGCATGAACCTTCTCTTAGCAGCACGTAATAACTTTTAAAGGCGAATGGTTCCTTTTCAATCAAAACCAAAAAAATATCTCCACACATTCTACTCAACTAGCACCGTAATTTTTAATATTCACTTAGCACCTAAGTGTAATCAGAAAGGCAACATCAGAACACTCCAGTTGCTAGAGAAGAAACAGAAGAAACAGCGCCTTGCTTCAGCACATGCCATGGCTGCCCATGCACATGAGTATTCTGGTCTCCTCTGTTCAACTTTACTACTACTGCAGCAGTGACGAACCAGCGTCTTGGCCAGACATCCTCAGTGTTTCACTGTGAAACAGATTTTCTGTCGTCACGCGCAGTACCACACACACAGGGATTCAACGGCTTTGTCACAATGCCCCTAAAGTTCTAATGACGGAGGAGCACACACAATCACTGAGCACGTCTCCTCCTCTGCCTTTGCTCCTGTGCTGCGGACACAGATTCTTCAAAGGATCAAGTGCCCAAGTAGTAGCCTTTTACTCTTTTCTAACAGTTGTCAGAAATAAGGCATTAGAGATTAGTGCCTTACATCACTTCTTTTTCTCTCCTTTATTCCTTGAAATCTGTTTTTTAAGGGCAACCTCCCAGGTTATTACATACTTCAGTATCACCAGGTCATTAAACACACAGATTTACAGGGCCCAATCCCAAACCTACTGATTCAAAATCTCAGAAGAGAAGCCAAGAAAGCCTGGAAAACAAGTTTCCCAGGTGAGGGTTATTCACGGTTAAATCTGAAAACCACTATTCCATTATGTTATACAGCTATCTGCCCATACTATGATTTTCACTGACCTGATATCTGGGGTAACTGTCAGAAGGTCAGTAGAAGATTAGGGTAAATAATTTAAGTTTTAGGTGAGTTAGGTTCTGATTCTATCACAACTATCTGTGTTAAAGAATTGTTATGAAGAAAAAAAGTGCTACTTGTATGTATGCTCTGGGAAAAATGCATCTGTAAAACCAAAGGTTGAACTAGATAGTATTTAAGATTTACTTTAGCTCTAAAATTCTCATTTTATTTTTCTTTGTTTTGTCTACTCACGCTGAAAGAGGATGGAATGCAAATACACGTTTAAGGTAGTAACAGGTACCAAAGCTCCTTCCAGTCTTGGCCGAAGGCCCGTAAAAACATGCCCGGCTGATCTGAGTTTTACAGTTCTATTAAACATAAAATCCTAGGCAATGCTTATTCTTAAGTCCCTGTTCATAACCAGTAATTCTATTTAATCCAATTCTGTCTTGGTGTCTATTCTATAACTGTATTTATATTGCAGAAGAAGAAATAGCGTTGCTAAACAAAGAGTACACTAACATGTGGCATTAGCTAGAATTCAATGTATAGGGAGGAGAGGGAAGAAATACGGCGAGTACTGGGACAGAGCTGCCCACATGCCCATTAACTCACGTGCCAGAACTCCAATTCGTTCTCATCCATACCATCGGGTATTTTGAGCAAACCTATACTTCAATCCACTAAGTGTATGAAGTAAATCTGTTCTGACTATGTGCGCATTTGATAAAAATTAGAACATTAAAGAGAGACAGACGACGGATAGTTTTGACAGCACTGAGGACAACAGGATTTCACACTCTGCTGGACGAGCCCTGGTCCTGGCTACCGCCACACATCTGTACTGCCGGCAAGGCCGCACGGGACCTGGGCCCCTCGCCGCCGCGCGCCCACCAGCGAACCTGCCCCCTGCTCACCCCTGCACCAAGGCCTGGCATCTGCTGTGTCCTCGGCTGGCACTGCTCAGTGCTCGCTCGCAGGCAATTTGCATGGCTCGTTCCTTTGCCTCCTGCAAATCTGTATGCAACGGCACCTGCTCACTGAGTTCTCGCTTGGTCTCCGCATCTCAAATGTCAACCACTACTCTCCTCCTTGGCACTGACCATCATTTAACATACAATTTGCTATATGGTGACAGAAGGAAATTTAACTTTGGTTGGTGAACATGCAATGCAATCAATATACACGTGACATACTGGATTGTACACGTGACCTACCTATATGATTTTATTAACCAATGTCACCCCAATAAATGTAATTTTAAAAATATAAGTAAAAAATTAAAAAATACAAAGCCCGTTGTTTAAAAAAAATAAAACAACACCCACGGGTCGCTCGGTCCCCCATAAGCTAGGCTCCAAGGAGGCAGGGGATGCCATTTTGCTCACCAGTGCCCCCTAGTGCCCAGAACGGTGCCTGGCGCATACCTGGCGCTCGGTGTTGCCCAGTGAATAAATGGGTGTATCGTGGGGCATGTATTTTTCGCCTGTCTATAGTACCCTAGTGCCTATAAAGTGAAAACCCACCCCGAGAAAAGCAGTACACAGTTTCTGACAGAGAGACCTCGAGGGCGTTAACACGGTTACAGAACAAAGCCTGCCGGCCTCACCGAAGGCTCACGGGTTTCAGTCTCGAGACTTCCTGGGGGTTTTCCGGAGCAAACGTACCAGCAAGCAGCCAACTCTGCCAGAAGACGGCGGACCCGGGAAACGGCCTGACGCGCCCCAGTTCCCAGCCCGCTCCGCACGCCCGACCCCACTCTCCGCCTGGCCCCGCAGCCCTGGCCCCGCAGCCCTGGCCCCCTCGCTCCGCCCAGCTTCTCTGCACTCACGATTCTTTCTGAAGGGAGGACCAGCCTAGCTAGAAAACACATTTCAGTTCCTGAAGGAAATGCACATTTTGGTTTTAAAACAATTAAGACAAAAAAAAAAAATTAAATAGCAAAACAAAAAATACTTACATATCACATTTGTTTTGAATAGTTATATAACGGCTATTCCCTCGAATTTAAGAACAAGTCAGATTTAGCTCTAATGGCCATGAGTTAAAAACCTACCTAAAAAATTACCATTGTATCTGTATTCATGAATAGTCAATTTCAAGGGCATGATATAAAAAACAAACTAACTAAACTTTTAAAAACTACGTAGTTTGGGGTAAAGTAACAGTTCCAATTCTTGAGGATCTGCCACGTGAAAAGCACTGAGCTCTGTATCAAAGACCCAAAGCTAAGTCAGTAACATTGCAACTAAGCAGGACACACAGAAAACAAGACACCCATGCAAGTTACCCTAAAACCACTGAAAACTGTGAGCGGCGCCATCACAGGGGGGTCCACAAGGCGTGGACGGCACAGCTGAAGTGGCAAAGAACCCCCGCGGATGGCACAGAACGGGGGATTTCACAACGGTGCTGACATCCTAACTGGGGACTTAATGAATGGAATAAGGAGATTCTACAGCACTGAGATCACAAGCAAAGGGTGCACCCATCAATCTCAAATTCTGAGGACCCACTCCTAGCTGGCCGCTGCCCCGCCCCACCCACCTCCAAGCAGCTCAGTCACCTGGGTGGAGAAAGAAGTTAACTGTAGTGACTTGATAAAGAGAAAAGCCATCAGATACTCAAGCATGCTCATGAGACACTGCTGTTTTGGTCTAACTCTGTCAGAAGATCTAATGGACGCCTCAACCATAATAAGCGAGTACCAATCCAAGTCAGCGTCGACAGAGTGACACGGGATCCAACAGCTTTCCTGGAGGTGGCACATGAGCTCAATTTCGACACGTCAGTAGGAAACTGGAACTTCCCAGACTGGGTAGGAGGAGGGATGAAAATGCATGGGATATTCAGACAGCAGAGGTCTGCACACTGAAAACAAGAATACGCGAGAGACTGCGTGTGGCCTGCACAGCCTGTAACATTCCCTGTGTGGCCCTTTACAGAAAGTCTGCTGACCGCCCGAATGTTCTCGTGTGGCTAGAGCTTCGGCAGACAGCGCAGCAGTGACAGAAGGGGCTAAGCGGTCTGCGTGGGGTGGTATCACAGAACCCCGTGAAGGGCAGGCACGCGGCGAGTTACCCTCCTTTTAGGAATGCCGCTACTCAACACGACTGGAGCAGCCCACGGGCTTCACACATTCATTGGTCACATACTTGGCGTCGGGACTTAAGTCAAATCCTCAGAAGCCTGAGAAATAACTATCTCAGTGTTATAGATGAGAAAAAAATTTGGACAAGTTAAGCCACCTGTCCTCAAAACACAGCATTATTAAAATCTTGAAACTGAGAATTTAACATTCCAGAATCATGTTAGTATCCTTTCCACTAAGAAACAGTTGCCTCTGTGGTAGAGTAGAAATGAAAGAAACTGATCATTTTGTAACTAATAAATAGCAAAATAATAAAGCCAAGGAAATGCATTCAATTTCTTGGCACATTTCAAGGACACTAAATATAGATCCCTATCCTAAGCTAGATAACTTATGAAAGAGTTCATTTCTAGTTAATTATGTCACAGAAAAGGTCAATGCTAGAGTACACATGATCAGCAAAAAGGGGTAGCTGGGGCAGGAGAACCCCCAACCAGAGTCCACAATGGTGTCTACACACAAAGGACTACATAATACTTATCTTAGCGCCCCGCTGATTCTTGGGGGGAGGGGAGGGCCGCGACAGGATGAACTAACTCTTGTAAAAACATTTATCAGCTTCTCTACACTGATGGAAATAACAGGACAGAACTCCTGGTTTTCAAGTAGTATAATTTTGCACCTTGTTTTTTATAAACTCTAATAGTTTCACTCTTTTAAGATCTAAATTAAAATGAAATTAAAATCAGAGAACTTCTGAAAGGAAGTCCCCATTCTACATAGTTTGTATCTCTGCCAGCATTAACACTTTCTTTTTCAAGCACTGCTGACAATACATACATATTTAAGCTGTTTAAGGAAAATTACTCATTCAAATTAAAAATTTTTCTATGAACTCATGCTTTCAAAGTATAAATTTTAAAAATTAACTAACAAATTAACTAGCTGATACAGTTTCCTCAGAGAGAATCCTGAATCTTTAAGAACTGAGCTTATAACAAAAAGGCTTTCTACAGGATTTAAACCTCTCGGCCTCAATGCACAGACCATCGGCTGCTGCTGTCTGGAACACTAAGCACTGCTCTTTCTACTTTACACATACGGGGACGTAATTCTTCCAAAACCTGTGGAGCCGGATGTGCTTCTGAATTCAAAATTTCATATTTTAGAATACAATACAGATATACTAGCTATTTTTTAACAACACCAGCAAGATCTGTGCTAGTATTCTATAATTAAACATATTACTGTTTCTGCGGCAAAATTTATGACTGCTCATATTAAGTTCACGTCAGGTTTTGTACCACTGAGACACACACACCACACACACACACACACACACACACACACACACACACACACACACATTTAGTTTGTAGAGCCTTCTGGACTGGGAGAAATTATTGTGGAATTACATCAACTCATTCAATTCCTAACAAGCCCATAGGGGAATATTATTAGTACTCCAATTTTATAGCTAGAAAAACTGAGGCACAGGCATCAAGTACCTACCTACCCACTGTCACACAGCAAGTAAATAACACAGTAACACAGCCAGGATTTGATCCCAAGCGAGCGCTATGCAGCACTGCCTTTGATGCACTTACCAGAGCATTCAGCACACAGTATGTGTAATAGTTTACTATTATTCAGAGGTCTTGTGGTTGCACTGTGGAGTATGGTTTTTAAAGCCCACATACAGGCACTGAAGATTACCTTCCTAGCTCTTTTTTGATAAATTTCGGGTGAACAGCATTGCTTTTAAGACATCTTTTGTTATAACTGAATCCTATAACCTTAAGAAAAAAATTAAGTCAATGAGATAGGTATGAGAAGTCTCAATGCAAAAATAAGAATTAAAAATCCAAATTCTGAAAGCACAACAAAGGTAACATTTAAAAGATTCCAGACAAGTCAAAATTCAGAGTATAAATACAATGCCAATATGACTGGAACAAAGGGACTAAACCTGGATCATTCTAATTTTACTGTAGAAATCAGTGATACATTGATCCTAATACATATATCTAGGGAAAAAAGTAAGTTGAAACAATCTTAGCATTTGTATTATGAAAACTAGTTTGAGAATTCATGAGTTTAAAGACCTGGATCAGTATAATAAGCCAGTCTTCTTACACCCAAGGCAGTTAGAAGAGTATCCTGTTTCCCTATAATTATCTGGATTTGAGAAAAACAGCACCTTCAACACAGATCAAGACTACTTGAGACATGAGATTTATATTCCTAATAAGCTTTCCTATCTAAAGAACATGATACTATTATAATTTTCAGGAATATACTTTCCCAGCCATGTACAAGAATTAAACAATTGAACCTGCACATTCTCTGCTTCATTGTCAGGAGCTGATTAATAAAAATCATTCATTACGAACCAAATTCATCTGCACGAAGTGGGAGTCACAGTTGTTAAATGCAGAGGCACTGGAGTCTGACAACCCTGGATTCAAATCCCAGCTCCATCACTTATCAGTGGAATGAATTTGGCAAAGAACTTAACTTTCGGCCTCATTTTTCTAATCTGTAATAACAGGGTTCTATCACTACTTCTCAAGGCTGTTATTAATGAGGTAGTATATTATAAAGCACTTAGTGACACCTGGCCCATAAAGTCCTAGTACTGTTACTGCCCTAACACCTTAGCAACGTGTATGGTTTTAGCTGATTTGGGGGGCAAATTAACTACGGTAAGAAGAGAAGCTAAGATCCACTTAATTTCAGAAGCAAATCGCAAGGATGGCTCCAAACGGTAACATCTGTGAGTAAATCGATGTCTCTAACTTGCCCACAAATTTCCAGACATTTCCAAAATAAAACATCTTGGTGTGTGTAAAATAATCTTACAATAAAATATGCATGAAGACACAGGAAACCAGATCAGTGATGATGATCCCTCTTATTTAAAACTACAGACTTCCTGGCACAGAAACCATTATTTTGTCCTTTTAGTTTTTATTATCTTTTCTCCTTGATTCCTCCCAAAGCAGATATAACTGAAATCCATATATGGGACTATAATAGCGGGTATGAGTGTAAAGTTAAACTTTAGAGCTGGTTACAAAAAGTAACTATCATACACATGCACACACACATACACAAACACATGCACACTGCCGAAAAATGCTTACCTACTTTGGGAAATGCAGTAATGGGTATAAGCCAGGGAGATACACACTGGTCTGGACAAGGCAGACCCCAATGCAACTGAAGGCAGCGAGCAGAACAGTTGGTAAAGTGAGGGGCAGCACCGCTCTGGGCCGGGGACGCCCCCTCAAGATCAATGACATGGAGTGGTAATGTGGAGAATGGGGGAAGGAGAAAAGGGAAGATGGGAAAGACAGCCAAAAAGCAATTTAAGTCTTAAACTAAATTAAATTTTCTACCTAACTATTCATAACAGTGAAATACCCCCATTTTAAATGTTTATTTGAAATTTATCCAGAAAACTGGTAAAGGATAGTCCACTTCTTTTCTCCCAGACTGAGGAGACAATAACGATGATTCAATGTTCTGCAATTAATAAATACCACAAATCTAAGGAATGAAAACGTTAACAAAGTTATAGTTATTAATGCAGACCATCCTTTCTCTCCATTCCACATAAAGACAGAGAAAACAGATTTCTTTAAAGTGGCCAGTAACTGTCAACACTGAAGACTGAACTTACTATGAATGGGTTAGGATAACAAGACAGAATCATCAAAACGGACCCCGATGTTTCACACCTGTGGTACAGACACCTAAGAGACTACCTCATAGCAGAGTTCAAAGCAGCAGATAATCCCATTCGAGATTCTTTGAGGAGAGTGGGGGAATACTGGGAAGTCATCAGGCGCAAGTGATTACAGAAATCAGGAGAACAGATAAAGAATCTGAGATTAAGGAAAAAAACTGAATTCCAAGACTAAACCTTAAAAAGAAGAAATAGTAAACAAAAAGCATGTACATTCTGAAGAAGCAAAAGTGAGCTAGAGTGCTAAGAGAACCGAAATTTGAGAACTGAGAGTGGGAGTCTAGAAAGAAACCAATGAACAGCTAAGCTAAGATGGCAGAGAATGAGGATAGTTAAAGGCCTCTTAATCAAAAGGAGGTTTTTAATTTTCTGGAGGCTCACAAATTTCCATTACCTGGCACAGTGACTGGGAAGCAGGACTTCTGCGTGGTGCCTTAGAGCGATAGTCTAACCTACTTCACATTCCCTTCTTTACCAATACATCCATCGCACTTAGAGCAGGTGCATCTTACAATTTACAACACAGTCATGTGTATTAGGAACTCCACTTGCTCAGCAAAATTCTGAAACTCACAACACTAAACAAATCTAGCCAGTAGATAAAGCATACTTTAGATATAATGCATCCTTTAAAATACAAGCAAAACTAGTATTTTTTTTTTTAAATCACCTTGTATTATAATATATGATAGTGTCATTCTCAAGAAAGAAAAATGTTGCTCCTAAGTGGCAAAAATGTTTCCTTATTTAGAATCATGGACTTTCAATTATAACTCCAAGACCCTACAGTTTACTTACAGATAAAAGAGGACACAGGAGAGCTAAGTCTGCGGAAGACTGCAAAGCCAGTGAGCGGCAGACACTGGCCGGAGCGAGGACCCTGGTCCCTGGTGTAGTGCCGTACATCCCTGACTTAACACCTCTGTAGCTGTAGCCTCTCTACTCTGTGGGGCTGAGGAAATTTAACACAGAGAATGCAAAATTCATCATTTTTTCCCCCTAAGGAGAAAATTTTAGAAATTCATACAAGCAACAATGTAATGTTGTCTTGTCCTTCAGTGTTAAAGAACAAACGAAATGTAGCCGGTAGCTCTAAGTGAGCAAAAGGACCAGAGAAAACCCTCTGCGCTTCAACAAGCTACAACGATGGCAACGGCCAGTCTCACCCCACCTTGTGCTCCTTACAAACGACCCTACGCGTCGCCTTGTGAAATGCCTGGAAAGAAGGGGCTAACTTCCCACTCTTTCAGAGGCTGAAATGATTAGCTCTGAAGGCAGAGTGGACCCTTGACACCCAAGGTTACTTAACAGATAACAAACATGGACCTACTAAATCACCCTCCACAGCTATCCTAAACCTCTGAAACCAACGTAATCATGGGGATGTGAGATGCTCTCACAAAGAAAAGGAACACACACACCCCCAAACCAAAGTACCAGTGCCAGGATTTCAGAAATCCAGCTGTGGCAAAAGCAGCCGGCAGTGGAGCGGGGCTTTCCTGAATCACGCTCTGCGCAGCGTGAGCCTCACAGGTGAGCCTTCAGCACAGTTAAATCTGCAGCACGTTACACTCAGGTGTCCATGTTTTATACGGAAATTTAGAAGGTTAAGGGCCAAAATTTCAGTGCAATTACAAATACTTCCCATAAAAAAAACAAATGGGAATTCCCTGTGATAAATAATTGCTCAAAGTTCTCATTAAAAACTTAAGGGTAAATAAACCAAGCTTCATAGAAAAATTGTATTTACAACTCCATTCAAAAACAGTTTTTAAAAACAAACAATATAACACTGAAGTTGAAAAATCTATGCTTACCCAAAGTTGCCAAGTCTGATAAATTAACAGAATACTGCATCGAAAATAAGGCAATAACCCGAGATGTCCCATAACAATTTCTCCACTCCTAAAACTAGGTAGAACTAATCTATCTAGTAGCAAATGATACTTCACTCCATTTCAGCAAGTCTGAAATCCTTAAGGACAGTGATAAAATATGATCTTTATTCTTCGTTAGACTCTTAGGAACACTTGAACGAAAATAATTTCTAAAGCACAAAGAGGTAAAGAGGTATAATCTTTCAAAAAGATACCCAGTGTTCAAAATTCGAGAATGCAATATTAATACACAATGGGCATTAGGTAAATATATGCAATACGATGATGGCAAATTAATTTATTTAGTACTTTTTCCATTCCATATCATCAGGAGGATTGATTTCAACTTTCCTTTTACCTACATCCGACCAGTTGGTACTCAAAACTGTACCGCCAGACTCCATCTGCAATAAGAAATAAAAATAGATTAATTCCTGGACCATATAATCAAAACACTATTTTTCTAAAAATCTTCTAGGCATACAGCCCCAAATATAAGTGATGTCTGGCTCAATAAAAACCACGATATTTTGATTTAATCTTAAGTTTTCCAGAGAAGTTACCACGTTCTGTAAACTCCGAAAGGAAGCTGCAGGGCGGTGCGGCAGGAGCCTCGA
Organism: Rousettus aegyptiacus; assembly: GCF_014176215.1. Taxonomy (NCBI): domain Eukaryota; kingdom Metazoa; phylum Chordata; class Mammalia; order Chiroptera; family Pteropodidae; genus Rousettus; species Rousettus aegyptiacus. Next base: position 89,602,278 of record NW_023416286.1, read on the forward strand.
GTTCACACCGCACTGGCCCCCCACACGGCACCGCGTCTCCCTCTGCCAGCCCGCACCGAGAGCGCGTGGAAAAACGCCTTCCAGATGAAAACGAAACCGGCTCCCAAAGAAAAGGATGATGTAGTTTATTTGCTGAGGACGTGAAGACCAGACGACGTGACCTAGCTCTTTCTACACCAGTCGGACAGAACTTTAAGAGCCCCTGCATGATGCTCTGTGCCAAATACACGCCAAGTGTGGGTTGGAATTCTTTTCTTTAAATCAAGGTGCGCACACACAGGTACGTGAAATCAGTGTCTCAGTAAAAAACTGGGTATGTCTATTTACTGTCTACCGAACATACCACCTACCAACAACCTTTGCTTATTCATGAACACATTTTTAAAAACTTCCAGACATTTAATGCAATAAAAATTCATTGACTTGGATCACAGTAAAGAACAGTGTTAATTATTAAAAACTAAACATTTTTAAATACTCGGCTGTTATTGGCAAACGTGAAAAACTGCATACCCCGCTATTACACTGAAGCCTCACTGTAAGCCCCCGCCCCGCACTCTCTGCCCAAGCTCCCTTCCAGGGGCTCCTTTGCACGAGGTGCTCCTCTGGAGTCCTCCATTATCCTCCAAACATGACAGGTAAAGGTCTCTCTGGGAACCTTCCTTGACCCTTTTCAGGACTCTACCCTGGTGGCATTAGTCTTCTGTATGAGTGTAATCACCATTAATATATAGCATGCATCACACTGCACTGTTATAACTTAAAGGATCTGCCTTCTTAGATCTGCTTCCCACCCTTGGCTCCAACTAAAGCTGGCAGCTCCTAAAAAGCAAGGAGCCTGTTTTACTAACATGCACACCCTGGATCCAAGCACGGCGGCTTGGCACACGAACACAGTGGGATTGAGTATAGATAACAAACTCCTCGGAAGAGGCTGAAAGGAGCACACTTAGTTGCTATGCTGGTCACAGTCACTGATGACATTTATTCCCCATCCCCTCACGGACTGCGGTGCAATTTAGCATTTCTCTCTGATTATTTTGCACATGATGATCTTTGTGTCCCAATTTGAGTGGAAGATCACAGATGACAGTCCATTTTGTTTCCTTTGTATTCTCACAAGGACAGAAGCGAGCCCTTGGTATGTTCCAGGTCAATGTGGCCAAACAGATGGCTTGTTTCATGAGTGGACATAGTTCAACTGCTATTAGTAAAGTTTCTGTATGAAAATGGGTACAGATTCTGTAATCTCTCTTTGAGATTTCATACTATATTGTCCAGCACACTCTTAAAAGTCAATACTGAGACTGACTTCTTCTGGGGACTTACAATAAATGCACTTTTTTCTATTTTTCCCATTAAGCACAACTAACAACCGTGGGCATTCTGGGTAGGTTAGGTAGGCAGGTGAGTGGACGGGAGATCGGATTAGATCAGACAGGCTGATGGAGAGGTAACGAACATAAGAAAAGCCTTAAAGGTGAAGAGAAGACAACAGATCATCTAGAGGCCTTGGGACCCAACGGCAACGTGTGGCAGGTTCTCCGGGTCCGCTCTGTGCCTTACGTCCTCGAGTCGGAGCTGAAGAAGCTGGAAATGCCAAAGAGCACGAACGACAACAAAAAAAGCCCCCCGCCCCCCAAGCCTTATCTCTACAGCCAAAGGATGAAGAGAAACTAAAGTCAGCCTAGGAAGACAGAGCTTTTAGACAATCATCACTGTACTCCAGCTAACCACAGAAAAACTGTGGCCCCATTCCCCACCGCCCCAGGCTGGCAAAGCCTGAGGGGAGCCCAGCCCTCCCTGCGCCCTGCTGGCGTACCATGAGCACGCCTCCCCTGCTCCTGTGGCGTCAGTGGGAACTCCCATCCACCCCCAGCAGTAACGAGGAGGTGCTCTGGGGTGTCTGAGGAGGCCCGGCGGGGTACCTGAATCTCTCCTTCTGCCTGGCAGTAAGGGCGAAGTGTCTTCCCCGCCCCTGCCAGAGTGGCTGAGAGAGAAAGCCGATTGAGGTGGAGCGCGTCGGGAAGATCCAGAGCCCCACAGCGTAACATGAAAATGTCCAGCTTTCAACTGAAAACCACGTGACGCTGGCAAAAAACACCATCAACCAGAAAGATTTCAAATTCTATTTTAAAAAAGAGAAGACAATCGGCAGATGTTAACGCTGAGATGACAGAAATGTTAAAATCATCTGAAGATTTATAACAGTCATAGTAAAAATGCTTCAATAATAAATTACAAACTTGCTTGAAATAAATGAAAAACTAGAAACCCTCAGCAAAGTATCAGAAGATATAAATGAGAAGTTTTAGAATTGAAAAATACAAGGGATATCAAAAGGCTCAAGAGCAGAATAAAATGTATAAAGAAAAGAATCTGTGAACTGGAAACAAAATCATGTAAATTGCCAGATGCAAATGACAGAGAGAAACTGGAGATAAAATGAAGAGTCCCAGGGATGTGTGGGACTTAAGAAAATAATATGTCATCGGGTTCCATGAAGGAGAGGACAGAAAGTAGTCAAAGAAAATAATGGCCAAATATCCTCCAAATTTGGCAAGAGACATACACTTACAGAGTCAAAAAAATGAGCAAATCCCAATCAGTATAAACCCGAAGAAGTTCTTGGCAAGACAAAGAATTTGTCACACGCAGATGGACTCTAAGAGAAGTTCCATAAAAAGAAAACAAAAGATGGGACCTTGGAACATCAGAAAGGAAGAAAGATAAGAAATTATACGGGTAAATACAACAGAGTTTGCTTTTTTATCCTGAGTTTTCTGCATTATGTTTGACAGCTGAATGCACATAATACTGTATGACGTGGTTCTAAATGTATATAAAGAGAATACTTAAGAAAATTATAAATGGGGGAGGATAAAGGGACATAAAGGAAGGGAAAGTCTGCATATGTCGAACTGGCAAAAGAATGACAGCAGTAGAGCATGAACTCTGTATAACACAGCTAGTGTAACATCTAGAGCATCCACTACAAATGCTACATGAAGAAGATACTAAATACTATACATAAGATAAAATCCTAAAAAAATATATTCAAGAACCCACAGGAAGGCAGGAAAAACAAAAACAAACAAAACAGAACAAAAATAAAATGGTGGACTTATTAAGTCCTACCATTGCAATAATTATATTAAATGTAAATGCTCTAAATACATCAATTAAATGACAGATTTAAAGAGTAGATTAAAAAAACATGACCCAATTACATGCTGTTTGCAGAAATTCACTTTATGACATAGGCAGGTTAAAAGTACAAGGATGGAACAAGATACATCATGCAAAAATTAATCAAAAGACAGAAGAATTGGCTATATTAATAACAAAGAAGATCACCAGAGAATGACTTTATATACTAATAGAAAGACCAATCCACCACAAAGATACAGTACTCCTAAATGCCTATGTACCAAACAACAGAGCTGGAAAACATGCGAAGCAAAAATGGAAAGAACTAAAAGGAGAAACAGACAAATCCATGATTATCATTGGAGACTGTCTCTCAACAACTGTTAGAATAAGACAGAAAATCAACAATGATATTGAAAAATTCAACAAGAATATCAACAAAAAAAGCGCTAATTAGTATTTTAGAACATTCCACTCAACAACAGAATATATATTCTTTTCAAGTGGAAATATACTTAAGATAAACCAAATCCTGGGCAAAAAACCCCAAATATCCACAAATTTAAAAGAATGTAAATCATATAGCACATATTCTCAAATCACAATGGAATACAATTAGAAATCAGTAAAACAGGAGAAAAATCTCCCAACACTTGGAAAACTATACAACACACTTCTAAACAACCCATGAGACAAAGAAGTCTTGACTGAAATCAAATTGCACACTGAACTGAATAAAAATGAAAACATAACATCAAAATTTGTGGGAGACAGTTAAAACCCCTGCTGAAAGGGAAATTTATAGCATAAACCCACACAACAGAAAAAAAAGGTTAAATCAATAATCTAAGCTCATATCTGAAGAACCCAGGAAAAAAACAGCAAAATAATCCCAAGCAAATAGAAAATAGAACAGAAATGAATAAAATTTAGAAAAAAATAGGAAAAAAAGTTTTAAAAGGTCAATGAGCTGATTCTTAAAAATAAAAATCGATAAAATTGACAAACCTCTAGCAAGGCTGACAAAAAAAAAAAAAAAAGAGACACAAATTACGATCATAGGAATGAAATGGAAAGGAATGAAATGGAATATCACTACAAACCCTACAGACATCGAACGGGTAACAAGGGATTGAACAGCACCGACACCAACAACTTACATAAAATGGTGTTCCATCTTATTCTTCAAAAACCCAAACCACCACAATATTAGACAGATAATCTAAATAGTCCTACAAGCTATTAGGATAATTAAATTCATAATTCAAACTCTCTCAAAAAAAGAAAAGAACAGGTATAGATGGTTTTACTGGTTTAAAGTTGTTTAAAGAAATATCAACACCAATTCTACACGACCTCTTCCAAAAAAATGTTAGATGGAGCACTTACCAATCCATTTTATGAAGTCTGATACCAAAACCAAAGACAGTACCAAAAAAGAATACTACAGACCAGTACCTCTCATGAATACAGACACAAAAATCCTCAACAAAGTACCTAAAAATAGAACTGAACAATGCACAGACAGAATTACACACTATGACCAAGTAGGGTTTATCCCAGAGATGCAAGACTGGCTGAACAGTAAAAATCAATCATATCAATCATATAAAACCATCACTGTAAAAGGTTAATGAAGAAAACTCACGTAATTATATTGGTCAATACAGAGAAAGCAGTCGACAAGTTAACATCCCTTCATGATAAAAAAAAAAATTAGAAAAAAGAGAAACAGAGCAGAACTTTAACTTGATAGAGCATCTACAAAAACCCTACAACTAACATTACACTTAATGGTGAAAGATTGAATTGTTTTTCCCTTCAATGGGGATGGCCACTCTCACCACAAGTTCTGGTCAGTGCAATACAGCAAGAAAAGGCACACATATCAAAAAGGGAAAAAAAGTTGTCCCTATCTATGATTTGGAAAATAGAATCTATTCTTAGATCACAAAGAGTCTACCAAAAAATCTCCTGGAACTTAAAAGTTAGTTCAGCAAAGTCATTGAATACAAGATAAACATTAAAAACTTTCTATATACTAGCAATGAACATAGGGATGCCAAATTAAATATATAATACCAATCACTTGAAAAAAGAATAAAATACTTAAGTATAGCTAGGAAAAATGTACAGGATACTGAAAACTGCTTAATGATGATCAAAAGAATGAAAGATCTGAATAATGGGTTGGAAAATTCAGCACAATAAAGATGTCGATTTCTACAAACTGATACCCAGGTTCAATATAATTCCTAACCGAATTTTTGTGTACATATAGACAAAATATTCTACAATGTGTATGGGAAGACAAAAACTAGGATAAAAACAATTTGCAAAATGAAGAATAAAGTAGGAGAAATGAGTCTGCCCGATTTTAAGATTTACACACCTGCAGTAATCAAGACTGGCATTAAGAAAGGGACAAACATGCAGATCAGTGGAGCAGGGAACCTAGAGACGGACTCAGATATGCCCGACCGATCTCTGAGAGAGATGAACAGCAATTCAATGGAGGAGACAACCTTTTCAAAAAATGAAGCTTGGAGCAACTGAATGTATATAGGCTTAAAAAAAAAGAACCTCAAACCCACATCTCACACTTTATATAAAACTTGAAATGGATTGTGGACTTAACTTTTATCAAAAAATAGGAGAAAATCTTTGCGATCTAGGACTAGGAAGAGTTCTTAGACTTGACTGCGAAGGCATGATCCATAAAAGAAAAAATTGATACATTAAATCATCAAAAATTAAATACTTTGGCTCTGCAAGATTGTTAAGAAAATGAAAAGACAAGCTAAAGACTGGGAGAAAATATCAACAAACTACACACCTGATAAGGACTGGTCAGATTAGTGGCTGCCGGGGGTTAGGGGCAATAGGGGTGGGACGGCAGTGGGTACGACTACAAAACCAGGACCAGGGAACCCTGTGGCATGGAAATGTTCTACGTGGTAACTGTCAATACCATGGCTGTAATGCTGTGCTACAGTTCTGCAAATTGTTCCTATAGGCGAAACCCTGTAAAGCATACAAGGGCTCTCTTCTCTCATTTCTTACAACTCATGTGAATCTACAATTATCTCAAAATAAAGTTGAATTAAAACAATTTCTTTTTAAGTCAACAGTAAAAGCACAATCATGACCAGTTACCACACGGTAACTTAGAATATCTAAACTTCTAACAAATTTACTCACTAAATATTAATTTTAATGACCAATTTAACTTTCTACTGTAAATACAAATGCTTAAGAGAGTGAAATCGCTAGAGCTACTGGTGAAAGCCAAATGATGACACTTTCAAGCAAAACAATCTACACAGTCCTACAGTTATGACTTGTCACTGAGATCTCAGAACCTGAGGCCAAATTTAGGTCCTATTTATGCTGGCCTGGAAAAAAAGCCTGAATTTTCTTAATCAATACAGAAATTATTAACAAACCAATGAATAACTAGTGTGCGCCTTCACTTGCCATACACTGTTCTGCAAGTTCCCCTTCTGAATCCTTCGTCTCTGACCTTGAGATTATACATGATTCTAGAAGGTGAATAATGGACGCTCATTCAGCTATTGTGGTAAATCCAACTAGAATTAACTTTGCATCATCTACTGTAACCTTGGTATCTCTTAGCTTTCCAAGTTCTAACTCAATGATAAAAAACAATCTGACCAGTCCTTGTCAGGTGTGTAGTTTGTTGATATTTTCTCCCAGTCTTTGGCTTGTCTTTTCATTTTCTTAACAATCTTGCAGAGCCAAAGTATTTAATTTTTGATGATTTAATTTATCAATTTTTTCTTTTATGGATCATGCCTTCGCAGTCAAGTCTAAGAAAGTTTCCAACTTTCTCAATGATTACTCCAGTTTAGAATAAAAAATGTTCAGACAAAGCCTGTTCAGAAAGGTCTCCCAATCATAGTAAATGCAATTTGGTCTCAAATTATGTACTTATCATTCTTTTAAAATTTCTGAAATTTACTACATTTTTTAAGTTTATGTTCTTACAAATGATTTGTTCATGGCACGTTTCACTTCGTCAGAACCATCTGAATAGATCTGCTGAAACAGTTTGTTTAAAGCTGCATCTCCCTCCAGCTTCTCATTCTTTTCTTCTTCTTTGATCTCACCAACCAATTTATCCCAATTTCTTGTATAATGAGATGATGATGGATAAAGGTTCTTTCCATCTATATAGTAAAAAGACAGAAGTGATTAAACAACATGTAAACTTTGTGACCACGGTGTATAGAGCACTTTAGCAAAGAACAGGTGATTGAAGTTCATGTTTGAAATACGTCTTTCTGATAAATACATTAATAATTAAATTTACATTTCTAAAAACCGAAACGGCATAATGTAAAATCTAGGAATTTCTTTTGAGCTTAATAATTCAATAAAGTGTAATCTTTTGGTACGTTACGCAAAATTATATTAAAAAGATTCTTCAGGTTAATGGGGAAACTCGGTGAGAAACATATGGAATTCTTTTATATTTATGGAAAAGTTGAAAAGATAGTACAAACAATTCTAAAAATAGTACTGTTTAAAAAGATATTTCATGAAGGAATTTCCCTTATAAACAACATTTTAATAAATGTTAAGAATGTGGCTTTTTTTCCTAAGATATATGTCTTTCAGAGTAGAAATAAACTGAAAATTAAATAATTATCCATGCTATTTGACAGTGAGTTAAGACTCCATCCTCTCCCCACATTGAAAGTATTAGATTACTTCAGTAGGAGAAATAAGGAATTTCTGAATGTTGAAAATACTACATGGGATGATCTAGAGTTCAACATCTACACCATGCATACATAGCAAGTAACGGTATTTGTAGGGCACACTGGGGTAAATGGCGGCTGCTGGCCCGGGGACTCAGGACACTGCCAAGGCTGCCCCAAAGACCAAGGGAATCGAGATCATGGCAGGCAAATAATTAAAAAGTAACTAACCTACCCAGCAGCTGTAAGAGCAGTTCTGTTTACTGTCCAATGGAAATATGATGCAAGCCACAAATGTGAGCCACATGTGTAATTTTAAAATTTCTAGTAGTCATATTACTAAAAAGAATCAGGTGAAATGCATTTTAATTATATATTTTATTTAACCTAATATATCCAAAATAGTATTATTTCATCACGAAATCAATATAAACATATTAAGATATTTTATATTTTTTTCCATATGAAGTCTTTAAAATCTGGTATGTGTTTTATACTTAGAGCACCTCTCAGTACAGACTAGTCATATGTTTCAAATGTCAATAGGTATTTGTGGTTAGCAGCTACCATATTAGACAATGAAGCTGCACTGCTTTAAAAAAAACTGATTCAGTTTCCCTATCAGTATATCAGGACACATTAATGCTAATCTAAATGTCCCTCCTCCATTACTACCTCTTTACATCCCCTTCCTCAAAATAGTTGAGAAATTACTACTCATTTTTTTTTGTCCATCCTTTTTCTTCATTTCCTCCCTGCCCATCCTTGCCTTGAAACAACAAAACCATAACACACCACAAAGTTTTATTCAGATTAAGCATACTATTTTCCAAATCCTATTTTCTCTTCCTCAATCTCTGTACATTGTCACTAGTAGCCAAAGAAAAACAAAAAACGCAAGCCATGAAAAGAGCCTGGGAAAAGCGGGTTTAATGAACCCTAATGCCGACTCCCCAGAAGGACGGGCACCAAGGTTCTCATCTCCACTGCCGGGACAGGTTAAGCAACGTGCCCTCATCCGCAGTCTGCAGCCTGCTGCGCGCAGGAATCCTACAAGCGTATCGATCCCTTACAAAAATTTAACAGGACAGGAGGAGAAGCATCTTAAATATGCAAATCACTGAGTTCAGAGATAGGTTATAAAATCGTTTGTAAGTTTGTAAGACCAAGAAATCTTTGTAGTTGATCGCAGAAAAACTTTAATATCTGTAGATAGTAGATAAATTACTGAGAGATGAGTAACCTAACTTCCTTGCTATTTATTCATTACTTCCCTCTTATTTTCACTCTGCAAAAATACTCATGTCAGCAGAGACTTCCCAAGGTTAGAAAATGCAGCACCAAGCAGTATCACATACGGGGTTAACAGAAGAACCAGAGCCAGACTCTGAAGACCTGGGTTTAGTCCTAGACAATAAGTGCTGGGTGATCTTTACCAAGTTGCTTAACCTTTCTGAGCCTGTACAACAAGAGAAATAATACTGGGTTGCCTACTAAACAGGGCAGCCCAGTACTAGAATTAAATGATACTACATTTGAAGTGTTTCTTTTTAAAAATGCTTTCTTTGAGCTGTATATAAAATTCAGCGCCAAAATCTCTAGGAGTCATCCTCAAGAGAAGCATGTAACATCTTTACTACATCTTTCAAATAAAGTGGGAAGCAGAACTTATTAGTTTAAACATCAACTTAAAATATTTCATTCTTAAAAAGTATCTGTTTGTGCCAGTTTCCTGGTTTTGCTAATTATGCCATAGGTTAGTTATGACACTATCATCCAGGGAAGCTAGATGAGGAGTACATGGGAACTCTATTTCTGCAACTTCTATGAGAATCTAAAATTATTTCGATATAAAAATAATAAAAATGAATGGTCTGTTGGTTAATCCAGTGTTCTGTAGAAAATACCAAAAGGAAACACGTTTTCCGTTATGGAAGAAAGCAGTGAAAAATCTAAAGTAGCTGAAACACAATGTTACCTCATTTTGATCATCAAATCAAAGCATTAATGCTAATCAAAAAGAAATTTCTCTCCATACTGTAAAACATGGTCAGGTTGTCCTGCAGATTATTATTCCATTAGAAAAACATCTGCCTGCCTATTGTATCTGCTTAGAATTGACCTCAACATCAAGCAGTCTGTCCCTTAAAGGACTAACAATCGACCCTAGTTTTCCACTCCTCTCTTAGTTTTCCTTAGGCCATCATTACTTGTTTGCCTCCACCTCTAAGGTAGCAATATGGTGTAATGGAACAGACGCTTTACTCTGTGAAGACCTGAAGTTCCAGGAAATTAGAGCTACAATATCAGAGGAACAGAAAGGAATAAATAAGAAAGGAAGAGGAAAGAGAAGGAAATATACCAGTAAACTACTGACTTATAAAACGAAAGGCAGCAACAGGACAAATCCAACACACGAAAACAAACCACCCCCAACTGATGTAAACTGACAAGTATACAATGATCCCAACTCTTTCTGGGCTTCTGCTGCCACTCATTTAGTCTCTTAGAGTTTAAGGGTGAGCCTTCCTGAGAAAGGCTACTTCATATTCATTACAGAGCAACCCTATTATATTCAATGTACCGTCCCTTGGGAACATAATGAAAGCAGAAAGAATGCTCATTACCACTTAATTTCAACTATATAATACAATTTGAATTTAAAACTCATCAAGGCCACAAAACAAACCTGCTACGAACTGTTTTGGCTTCGGCAGATCTCCTTGGCCCTCTAGCGTTTCCCATCTCACAGCCTCTGGCTTTTTCATTTTAATTTCAATCTGGAGCAAACAGCAAATAAAATCCATTACTCGATGTAAAATAGACATAAAAAATGCATTTTTCTTAAGTTATCAAAGTTTCATAAGAATTAACAGTGTCCTTGAGATAGTCTTTTTAAATTAGACAAGGTTAAATTTGAAGAATTCTGAAACATTTGTTTCTACTTAAAAGCCATCCTTTAAAAACGACACACATTAAAAACTACAAGAAGGGTCTTAAAATCCTTATGCTTTTTTCTTCTAATGTAGTTTTCTCAACCAAGAGCAACAGTGACCCCCAAGACCTCTGGTGACATCTGGAGACACTGCATCATAACTGGTGAGAAGAAAGGGTGCTGCTGACATCTAGTGAGGACAGACCAGGCGGTGCTAAGACGTCGGCTAGGGCAAGCCCCGCAAGGATGCAGCCCCAAATGCAACAGTGCCCACCACTGCTCGAAAGGAATTACTACCTTTGCATGTACGTTAACCTGTGTTAGAGTGAAGAAAATTCATTCCTTTGCATAAAAACAATATGACTAATGCCAACATTTTCACAATCGTTCATTCAATAATTATTAAACACCCACTATAAGCAAGGTATACTCTTCAGGGATGTGGGGGATTTTTAAAAAACATTCAAGACATATCCTCGACAATTTGGAATATGTGAGACACTTGAAGAAAGGAACTCTAGAGGCAAATAAATGACTTAAGGCTCAGGAGAGCCCACACCCACACGTGATCAGGAAAGATTTCCGGGTGCCTTGAAGAGCTGAGAGCGGAAGGAGCATCTACTATGATGGATGTGGCAGGTGTCCGAAAGCAAAAGGAAGAGCCTAAGACCAGAGCCCCGTGCAAGGGGACACAGTGCATCAGGAAGTAGGGAGAAGACTAATTTGCTTCAAGTTCGGGATTTATGTTAGAGCAGTGAAAAACACAGATGGAAAAAAAGGTGTTAAATCAGGCTATGAACAGCTTCTGAACACTAAGCTAAGGTCACTTACTAAAATGAAATGTTAGCAGCATCCTGAAAGCATCTTCTACTGGCTAATCAAGGCTGGTCTCCACGGTCTACATCTATCTTTTGTTTTCCTTACTCAAATAGTGTTCTTTCTCATCCCCATTTTTGGCCTAGCAAAAAATTAGCACTAATAGTGACAGTAACCAGTAATAACTTCTATGCAAACAGTTTTAAGAATCAAATGGTATTTTATACGCCAACATTTTTTTCCAAAGAATTATTACTTTTGTAAACAGAATAAAATCAAAAGACAGATTTAACAAAAAGAAAAGCCAGTTCACATCTTGATTCTTTGATTCCTTTAAATCTGATGAATCACTTAAATTAGCAATAACTGGTAATCTTTCTACGACCTGAATTTAGTAAGCAAATCCTTAAAATTTACATTTTAAACTACCTTAACAAAACACTGAGAAATCTGCCTCCATATTTTAATCAGACTTAAGTGATGGCATGGAAGGGGTATGATCTTAGAGTAATCATTTTTTAGGAGCACAGAAAGGTTAACAAAAAATTGTTTCATAATGAGAGAAAAACATGAAACAAATGTCACTGAGAAAGGGGCAAAAAGCATAGTATTTTCAATGTAATGTACATGTTCAAATTCTACATAAACACAAATATTTTTTAAGGATAATACCTAGAATTACCTAAAATAAACTAAGATAAATTTTTGTAAAATAAAATACTACCAATTTTTCTCAAATACAGTACTGAGGGATTGCACTCTGGTTATTTTAAGCTGTCATTGCTGGGATATTTATCTAAAAGGGACAGAACTCTAAAAGCTGGAAATGACACAGCAGGGTTACTGAAAAAGGCTATTAACATTCCCCTAAAATTGCATCTTGTTCCTTTAATTTTCGGCTCATCTGGAAATGAAGACCTGGCAAGCGGTGTGTGCATCGACACTATTGCTAACCGATCTCCAGCACAGGGCGCCCCACATTCGCACCTCATGTTCCCACCACCATAAAAAGTTCCTTGTTTTACACGAAGCGCAGCACACACCAGCCCTCCCATCTCCTGAGCCACCACAACCTGAGGAACTGTGCACTACGTACAAAGACGCCTTTACCAGGCCAGAGTCAAAGCTCTTAATCATGACCTGTTTCAACTGACACATGCTGACTTGAAATTATATTTAATCCATTCATTAAAATAGCTGCACATAATAAACCATTTAAAGCAGTTTTTTTTTTTTTAAAGGTAAAAGGGGGGGACTAATTTTCTGTGAATTCCTTTTTATACTCAGTCTCCCTGAGGCCAGACTGCACACCTAGCTTCTTTATTTTTACACTCAAATAATTTTATAATCATTTTTTAAAACGTAAGAAATGGTAATGAATGAAGAACTGAAAAATCTTCTCCAAAGTTCTAATAGCTCAATTCGAACATTTACTGAGTGCCTACTGAGCCAGGCACTGTGCTGGTACATCGGGTCACAGCCTCCACTCTTCTTGAAATCTATCAGAACTGACATCTCCCACGAACGAAAAATCCCAGTGTATGTTATCTGTAGTAACAGACCTAAGAAATGGCAAATATCTAGTTGTCTGGAAGTATGTCAAAATTTCATAAGTAGTTAAAGCTGAGTGATTATTTTTTCAGCTCCTTTACGTTTTTCAGAAATTTCTGATAAGTGTTTATTGCTTTTATAACCTGAATAAAAGCCTAAATAATGGGGATAAAACAATAATGGCAAAAATATTTACTGAGCAAGTATTACACACCCCATGTATGAAGTGGTTCAAAACATCATCTCGCTCAACAGAACAACCCTATAAAAGAATACGATTCAAATTTTCGAGATGAGAGAGCTAAGAAAGAATAACTTGCTGGAAGTGTCTTTTACTGCTAGAAGTGTTACTTATTTCCTTAGAAAGCAGCAGAGGTTGAGAACAAGACAAAAAATCGGTTGTATGTTTACAGAAACACAAATAGTTGCACCACTTGTTGGATATACGACTCTGAGCAAATAACTAATCTCACTGAGCCCCCGTTTCTCCTGTAAAATGGAATAGGGCTTAAGTCACTGAGGGTTCTCATGAGGACTAAATGAGACCATGTGTGAAAAGAATATAACACTGTGTCTGACAAATAAGAGAATGCTATTTCAATTTCTTCATCATCATAACTAGCTAGAAATCTAGACAAATTATTTAACAACTCTGGATTCAGTTTCCATACCTGTAAACAGATGATAAAAATACCTACACGTGTTACTTTTAAAGATACACAGAATAATACACAGCAGTCAAAACAGTTACCCACTATGATTTTACATAGGTCAAACATATGGGACTAGCTAAATAAGCTACAGTAAATGCATACGACAAGATACTTTACTATAGAATATTTAAGGGCATGAAAAAAATATCCATAATGTACAGGTTCAGTTTCAAAGCTAGCTACAGGTAGTATGTACAATAAAAGCCTTTTCTTTAAAAAATGCATAAATATACATTAATAGAAAAGGTGGTAAGAATACACTCCAAGGTCTATAATCTTTAAACATCAGCAACAACTCAGTTATTTAAAAAAAGAAATCACTATTACTACCGCTGTACCATAAAGACGGAACACCCCCAAACCCCCACGTCTGTGTTTAAAAAGGAGCACCCCGCATAACCCCAGCTCCGTTTCATCATCACTGGGATTCTTCTGTGTATATTAAGAACAGGAATTCACTCTAAAACGTCTCACGTTTTAGTGGGTTATGCAGGAAAAAGGAGCTATTTGTCTCTAATTAAAGACACACATTTTTATTTCCCATGGTTCCAGTTAAAAGCCTTCATAGTTTATATTGATATAATATAGAAAAATCACTGATTAAAACAGGAACACAAGAACATTTCCATAAGGACAAATTAACTCTGAAAGATTTTGAAAATTTGTTTTTTTTTTACTTAGAGTGAATATTAATCTTTAACATGAGTATTTTGCAGCATAGCATAGCTATCAGTGAAGTTATAATTCTATGACTGTGAGCAGAAAATCCTGTTATAAAATTAACAAGATGGAACAAAAGAAACATTATAGTTTCTTAATAAAGAAAATGGATTAACAGGACGATATGAAAGCTGATATTCAGTAAAAAGCAAAAATGACTACCGAAGACACTGAAAATATGAATTCTGACTTGAAATACTATTTCATTAATTTAAAGGTCTTATTTCTTATTTTCATTGCAAATTATATTTCACTTGAGTTATTATCACTTAACCAATGGGTATAGATGACAATGCAACATTCGTTCGACCTTGAAGGTGGGGAAAAAACATTCTCAAAAACAAAAAAATAACCCATTTAAACCATAGATTTTTATACAATCTGTAATTTTAAGCAAATTCTTCTGAGCAAAATGCATCCTTTTCTCAATTCGCATACGGGATTCAGGACATGGGAATATACAGGAAAAACGAATTACTTGGCTATTTCCCCCTCTTACAGTCACCATTAAATACCGCTCAGTAACCCGAGAAAGATTTTATTTTCAATATTTTAACACTGTCTCCCTCTGCTGTATGAAACAGGGTTCGACATTTTCACTTCCCTGAAGGTATAATCAAGCACGGCAGGCCCTTGAAGAACGCCATTTCACTAACGTCGTTTTGCTGGCACACTGATGAGGTGCCACAGAAGCGTAATGCATCTGCATCAAGCAGCCTACGGTAGCGCTGGTTTCATCAGATGTGGTTTCGCTTAAAGCTGCAGAACCCATCAAAGATGTTAAGCGAGGACTTACTGTACAATTCTTTGTTTCCCGTAAAATACAGCCTAAAAGTTGGTAGTTTAACAGAGTAATATTACTTTAGACTAGAACAAGAAAAATGATCAGCCTTCAGAATACATCCTTAGAATCTTAATTTTTTAATCCCAAACTTAGAAAGACCAAAGCAAAGAAACACCACCTTTACATAAGTAAAAGCATTCCCCCTCCCTGGGCCAGACTGAACGATTCAGTGACTGTGTAAACTTGGGGAAGCATTTAAACTCCATGAACCTCAGTTTTTTCACCTGTAAAAATGAAAATACTCTGCCAACTTCACATGGTTAACGTCTGAATTCAATTTAAATTCATTTGCTGAACAATTATTGAGCACCCACAACATATAATGTACAGGAAATTATTCAATGTTTGTAAAGTTAACTGGGAATCCTGTACTTTATCTGGCAACCTACCTAAAACGTACACAAAGACACAAGTATGACATGCTTCTCATCCTCAAAACTTACTAAATGCAAAGAAAATAAAATTACATATAAACAAATTAGTATACAAGAAAGGAAAGTACTCATGTAGCATTTAGGAAGAGAAAGGGCAAAAAAGGCAAGTCAGGGACACCGCAGGGAGAGCTGGGGATGCTTAGAACCGACAAGCACTCGCACGGCTCAAAGGAATGAACAGCGCGAGACGACAGTGCTCGGGTACACCCTGATTCCAGCCACACAGACTTGTGCATTTACCGCACATACTGTTGTCATTTTTCAATTTATTTTTCAATTGTAGCTGACATACACTATATTAGTTTCAGGTATGCAGCACAGTGATTAGACAGTAATATACCTCATGAAGGGATCTCTCCAATTAGTCCAGTATCCATCTGAGACCACACATAGTTATTACAATATTGACCGTGTTCCCTACACTGGACTTTACATCCTTGTAACTATTCTCATAACTATCCATTTGTATTTCTTAATCCCGTTTACTTTTTCCTCCCATCCTCCACCACACTCTCACCTGGTGAACATCCATTTGTTCTCTTTATCTACCACACATAACATTCTTCTGTAAGTATATGGTGTGGCTCGGCGACACAAGTTTTTAAGTCATTTACCATTTTAAGTCATTTACCAGTAATTTAATTTTGTTGACATTTAAATTACTTCAAAAGGACGTGCATTAACAACCTCTTGATAGAAATAAGTACAAAAATGCCGAACCTGTAATTTTCTGACCCATCTCTCTCCCAAATCTATAGTTTTGTACTTGATTTTTAACCAATATTCTTTTATTAAACAAATTCTACACTACGTGGATGGAGCCAGCAAGATAAAAATCTTGACAAGATTTTGTTCCTTTTCCTCACTTTCCACCATCCAAGCAACTGTTTCCTCTCTCACCTAATTAAACATCTTTGTACTCTTTAAATAAACAACTGGGCAGATCGTTTTTAACTGGATACAAAAAACTGCTGCTTCTTTACTTTGCACTTCCTACTCCAACCCTCTGCAGACGTCCTCGTCTTTCTGAAGGCCCAGGTGCCATTCTTCATGACACGGGCTGGCTCTAACTCTGTCCTATGATAGGACAATTCACATGTCCGTAGAACTTAAACACAATAGTTAACAACATAATACATTGTAGGCCGTGTGTATAAAGGTGTAGTAATAGAAAAAGTCTGTATCATTCATTCTCATTAACTCATCATATACCTTCATATGATTTTACAGAAAAATGGAATGCAGAGCTCATTTAGTCCATACCCTTCATGTTTATAGATGAAAATTTACTCCTATAGCCATTTTGTGACTAAATTTAAAGGTCAAGCAAAGAACCAGAGCCAGATTTTTTTGATTTTCAGTTCAATTTTTCCTAATTATATACTATCTACATGTTTTGATTGATACTTAAAATATTCTCTGCATTTTAATTCTATTGAATATTTTACTTTTTAAAAATATAAAGAAATCTAAAAATTATATACTCAAACTGCAATTTAAACTGTTAAATAATCTCTCATAACAAATTTACTTTAACTAAAAACAAAAGGGCAGATTTATCTTTATAGTAGTATGTATTGTTAACAGCATAAGGTGAGAAAAGTGTTTGTATATCAAGAGGGCAGACAGAAAGTTCAAGAGAAGAGATACTGTCAGTATCAAATCTTAGAGAGAAGCTGATTATTATATCTTTTTTCAAAACCTCTTTACTGAGAAGTATTATACCTGTCTGAATAAGCATACGAACACCGCAGAGATAAAACAGATTTTTTACACTCCATTGTTCTAGAATTTTGAGGGGGAAAACTGTTATCAAAAATTATCATTATTTACCTGTCTCTTTTTAATGTTATGTAGCTAAAAGGATCTACAAGCTTATAATCACACGGGTTGACCAATGTTTCTATACTTTGAAAATATTCCTACTAAGAACCTTTTTTAATTGTCTTACCTTTGTTGAAAGTACTTTAAATGTGCTCTGTTCTGGTAGTATAGGATGGAGAAGTCTCAGTTGCAAATTGTAATCCTCTCCAGAAGGAAGTTTCACCAAAGCAGACAACTAATGAAGACAAAATTAACAGAAAATTTTCTACATTTATATAATGAAGGATAACATACTTAATTTGAATATAATTACAGATCTTCAATATTGTTACAGATTATTCTAAACACTTTATATGGGATATCTTTATATAGAGATCTAAGAACCTCAAAACGATCCCTTTTTTTCCACCTGGTATTCTTCACATGTAGTGTCACATACATAACTAAATAGCAGAAAATGTTTCATGATACATATTTAACATTTAAATCTCAAAGAACCCAATAAACGAGGGCAAAATGTAGTAACAAAAAGTATTCACATGCCAAACATCTGGTTCTACCACTAACTCTTAAATGTCTATCAAAACGTTTTTTCCTAAATGCTAAGAAACCAACACATGGAAAGTCATACTTAATACAGTTAGTAAATTCTAAGATGTATAAATCATGTAACTAAGTAGGCCTTTCTTCATGAAGCATACCACACAAACGTAACTATATATCTTACTAACACCTTTCATATTTGTCAATCAAGTTCTGCTTTCTCTCCTAACAAATCTCATTCCAAGACTAAAGAGGAAATAATGTGCATCTAGCCATAAACTATAGTATACATAAACTGTTGTTTCAAAAATTAAAATGATTCGAATTGAAGAGCAATGCTTTAGATTTTCATCAGCATTTTCTACATCATCTTAGGAAGAAATAGTATATGACTTACTGCTATAGATTACTCTGCAATATACTATATTTGTAAATAGAAGTATTTAATCTCAACATTAAAAAAAGGTTCAAAGACTAATGACCTCTTTTTCTGAAAATTTCACATTTACATCATTCTTCTGAACGTTCTTGATCATAAGTGTAATGATTACTTGAGATTCTGTTTGATACCAGTCATACCTATTAGGAAAGAAAACAGAAACTTAGAACTTCTAGTTTTCTTAAAGTTGTTGCTTCTTTGTGTTTTGTCAAGATAAAAACTATAATCGAATTAAACAACAAGAGCTCCACCTTGTGGAACAAAATAGCAAAGCAGCTGTTGATTCACAGAAATAATTTTAAGTAACTAATTTCCTACGATCTCTACTAATGGGAAAGAAGAATAAGGTAGATGATGCCCCAAATCTTTCTATTAGATTTAAATACAAGATTTTCTGGGTTCTGATTTATATCTGATACTGTTGTGCTTAAGCTAATGTTAAGTTGAAATTTATTCTAAACGGCTAACAGTTATTGGTGGTATCTCCAATAGTTTTTGCACTCTCATTTCAACCTAATACTAAATGAAGCACTTCTATTCCTATTTTACAGATGAAAAAATATAAGCTCATAAGGGTGAAGTAATTAGCCAGTCAGCGGCAGGGGGTACACTGGAAGCAGGTCAGCTTGACTCCACACTCCAATGTTTCTAAACTGAAGCAGGGGGGCAAAATGCCCTGAGCACAGGAAGCAGAAGCAACATGCTAAAATAAATCATCCTGCTGGGCATAACATTAAATACAACATCTTCCTTCTATCTCAAGGTATGTGGGACAACTAGAGTGCCTAGAAATTCTGTGCATCTTTCCCACTGAAAGCTCTAAAACTCCTTAAGGGCAGAACTATTTATCTATCACGCCACTATTACTATTCTAAGACTAAGCACA
Source organism: Rousettus aegyptiacus (assembly GCF_014176215.1). NCBI lineage: Eukaryota > Metazoa > Chordata > Mammalia > Chiroptera > Pteropodidae > Rousettus > Rousettus aegyptiacus. Next base: position 89,621,857 of record NW_023416286.1, read on the forward strand.
TTACCTGGTACACAATATATTTATTAAGTCAACATTATTTTATGCTCCAAACACCATAATTATTATTTGATGTTGGTCTCCTACCCCTGCTGCTACTAGTCAAAGTTTCTTGTCTACTAGGCACTTGGAGAGTCATCTTGTATTTTTTTAGAAAGAACATTGAATAAATTATTTTAATATTTCCAAACCATTTTAGGTAATTAAAATGCACCTTGATTAAAGAAATGAACTTTTTTTTAAGAGTCTCACAGTTTCCCTTTGAAATTCAGTGAGGATGCAAAGCTCCAAATCAATGCCTCCTGTTTCTGTCACGGTCTTAAGAATACAAGGTGTATGCATGGCTAATAAATAATTAGTATTCAAATACCCGCTAGATGCTTATTCCTTATTGTAACTGCTGCCCTCAGCAAGTCACTTTCAACTCATGCAGAATTATTCTATGAAAAATTTACTCCAAATATAAAAGGCAGGTTAAGTTACAATTCTATCGAACCTACTGTTACCTTATTTACCTGTGTATTAATAACTTAATTGGAAGAGGCCCTCCTTAATATATGGAAAGGTGACTAATATGAAACCAGATGAAGTTTAAAGTAGAAAAATAATTTGAATTTAACCTTAATATATACACTAATACTAATCAATAAACAGCCTTAGAATTAGTTTTTCCAGGCTATAACATGAAGAAACACTTAAAATCACAGGGTAAAGACTTGCTTACTACTAAATAACAGTTTTTTCCCTTTAGGCATATTTATCATGCACTGTTTTAGGACAAATAAATACTTACTTGATTTTTGATTGATGAGTCCGCTGGGTTGCAGACTGATTTTGCCAAGTTGAAAGAGAAAGATTTTTTCAAGTTAATTTGGCAACTGCATATTAAAATGTATGTTTTATTAATTTACCCAAAGCTATAGTTACTTCAATATGGAATAACTACATGAAGAGTTCCTTCAAAGAGAAAACAGGGTATCCATAATTGTTAACAGGCTTCACAAAAAATTTGAATATTCAGCATTTCATAATTTTATGAGTTAATTTCAAAAAAAAAAAAAATTCTTCTAAAAAAAAAAAAAAAACATTAACAAACCAGAAAACTTTTCAAAGGTATCATTGAAAATGGTTACATGTAAGATATCCAGTTCCAGATTTGGTAAGTCTCTAAACTGAAAACAGTAACACTTAACAACCACTTTTTAGACTATCGTACAGACTTCATGCTTAGCCATGCGACAAACGCTGTTCTGGAACATGTGAAAGAACACTCCATGGTGCCTTCCTGATAACATCTCACTTCATTTATGGCCCCTCAGCCACAAACACTCCACAGTGGCTCTCCAGAAACAAAGGGGCTCCTGACAAATCCACACTTTCCTAAACAACTCGTGTGCCAGTCAAGGCTATGTAAATCTAAAGGACTTGCCTTGAGTTGTGGCCTCTAAGTTGTAGCTAAATTAGAAGGGAAGAGATGGGGTTTGGAGGAAGAAAGTAAAACCACTCAAGAGATCTGAATCTAACTCAGATTTACTCTCCAGTGTTAGCTAGTGAGAAACACCTGAAGCTAGATGATACCGAGTGGGGATACTAACTAGAACAGATTATTCCAGGTCATCTATGTACCAAGAGAAAGGAAGACTGAACTACAGTGACACAGCCACAGAGCCCTTTAGCAGCCCTAGACGGTCTTTGTTTTAACCAAATGCCACTCTGTTGTTTTCCTAGTCTCAAACCCCAAATATTTAAGACCTGGACAAAAATATCAGCGGGTAAAAGAAGCCAACACCACCTCCAGCCCATTCCCCACCCATCGTCCTAGGAATACAGAGAAGCCCAGAGATACAGGGATAGCTGAATGGGGCTCCCTTCAGTGATGCTGAAAACCCCACTCATTACGCACACACAGAACCGGCCCAACGCTCACAACCTGCCTGAGATTAGCTCTATCAGGCCCAGATTAGACACGAAGAAAGCTCAAAGGATAAATGACTTTCTCAATGTCACAACGTAATTCTAGAAGACAGATAAGAAAGAGTCAAAAAGGTTAAATAACTGCCCATGAGAGTCAGGAAAACACATCTACCAACTCATCATTTTAATCCTTGACTAAATATGTAATGATCACTGCTAAAAAACCATTAGCCATATTTAACTGTGTTACATACAAATTAAGTTGGTTAAAATAAAAAATCAATCTCCACCATAATTTTTAATAAGTGAAAGACTTGAATCTTCATGTCCAAAATAACATAAAATTAGACAGAGATAAACATTTCCAAATCAGTTTAATCTTTGTGTCTTGGCAGATGCCATAACAAGCCCTGCAAGTGCTTCTAAGACAGCAACTGTTTAATCTAAATGAGATGACTTTTCAGTAAAGAAACAACCATCCTGATTAAACTATAATACCAAATCAGCATGAATCACATACACGCTAAATGCATTAAAAGAGCCCAATCCTTTTTTACGACTATAAACTTCTATTTTTGTATCACCCAAAAATGTTGTTATTTCAGTTACTGAAAGAACAAGTATTTAAATGGAATTCCTTAATATTTAAACTGAGAAAAAGATCAAAGTTCTGTCTCAAAGATATACGGTAATTTTTTTAATTAAATAAAAACATGAAGGATAAAAACTTGGGACTTACCACTGTGGATTGTGATCCTATTAAAAACACAAAAAGGAAAATTTTTCAGACAGCAGCATATTTACAGGTAAAGTTGCATACGTGATTTTTTTATGGCACAAACATACTGATCAAGCAAACCAATTCTTTATACATTCTAAACAAAGAAAAGTGGTTTAATTTTGCATCCTGGAGTCACTTTCGACTTCTTAGTAATTACTGACCAGTAATACCACTGCAAAACAAATTCACCCAAATCTCCTTTTCAACATAACAAACTAGGCAAAAATTAGAATACCTTTGGAAATCCCTAAGAGAATATGTACTCCTTATACGTTATAAAGTTAAAAACAAATTTGTTTAAATCAAAAAATGGCAAATGTTTACTTTTAAATTGAAATATCACAGGAAACCTAAGTACTTACCATTCTGAGCTTCCTGACACCTCTTAACCCAGACAACAAAATCAGCATCTGCACCTACAAAGAACAAGCTGACTGTAAAATCCCATATGCACAATCCAAATATTCATTCAACAAATATTTACTAAATACTTAGCTGCTATGTTCCATTGTTATAGGCACTGAGGACTCAGCAATGAATTAAGACAAAAATACGTGTCCTAACAGAGCTTACAGCAACCCTAATATTATAGCTACAAATATAATATTAAGGTTAACATTTAGTTGTTCATCCTGAAAAACTTTAATTAAAAACAAATTAGTTTTAACCACAGTCGACCTTACTGTTCCCAGGTGTAGATAATCTACAGTTCCCCTCACCCTTCTCCTCTTAAGCTTCCTCACACAGAACAAAATCTGACGTTTAGCAGATTCTTAATACGCCATCAGCTAGGGTGGGGAGGGGGCCTGGTAACTGGCAGCTGGGCTGAGGTCCAGAAGCCTCTCCCAATCCCGGTTTGCTCTCCAATGCAGCTACCCACCTATTCTGTCCACTATTCTCTCAGGGGCTCTACCTGTTCCTACGTCTTTCCTACCAATACCAAGGAGCATCTTTATACTTTGTGGAGTTTTGTCATCTCTCCAAGTCCCATGGCAGCCAAGACTATAGGCAGTAAACTATATATTTACAGGCGGCAATATAAACATGTAGAGAAGCAAACTATTCACTTCTGAAGACTCGGAATAACAATATATACAGTTACAGAATCTATTATAATGCTAAAAAAATTAGTAAAAGTACTCTAAATAAAAGATTAATTCAAGCTAACCACAAGCAAAATGATTCTGAAAAATAAAAAGAAATTTCTTAAAATGAAATTTTCTAATTCAATAATTTAGAAATGAAATTCAACTGCACAGGCCTTAACTTATTTACGCACGCACACACTCATTTCTTTCTAGTGGGAAACAATTGTAGTAAAATCCTAGATTTAACTAGCCTATTATTCAAATTAATCAGTAAACAAGCCAAGCTTCCTACCATACAAAGGGAAAGCAAGGTAATACTGTGAGCTATAAACTTCTTACTCTGGCTAATAATGGAAGCCTAATAGTTTAACATAAATTCTTCCTGGAATTAAGTTAAAAGACTAATTTGTTTTTAAATTACATATCCTCAACAGTAATTTTACCAAAGAGCAGACACCTTCTGAGGTCACCTCTGACATAATCCTAAAAGTCAATGGCATGATAAGATATTACTGAATGAACGAATTTAGGCAGGGAACTTTCTGTTGTTCTAATAAGATAAGGAATGAGGCTTAGAAATCTAGAAGATGGAATGACTCATGTCTCTGATTCTGAGTCTTCAAACATGCATTGAGAGACTAGATGACTTCTGAGACTTTGCTAAAGGCGCAGATATGCTGGCCTGCTCACTGAATAATCATATACTGCACTTGGGATAATCAAGTTTGAGACTATTGCCTAGATCTGTTCTTTCCCAATTTGTAGGTTGCATCTGCAAAGTTGGGCCTAATGTCCTTTCTTAAGTAGGATATAGCAGAAAAGCGAATATTCAAAGCAGCACAGAGTAAATTTTAAAAAATATAACCACATCATACTTCAGAGCGAGGTTTCTCAAGTTCAGCACTAGTGACATTCTGAACGAGAAACGCCTGGGCACTGCAGGGCACTTAGCGGGATCCCTGCTCTACACACTGCATGTCAGCTGCGCACCCCCACCCACCATCATGACAACCAAAAATCTCTTTAGACATCGCCAAATGGCCCCCAGGGAGTGAAACCAAAATCAGAGAGTTAGGAACCACTTCTTTAGAACTGTGGTAACACTCTACCGTAAGATGAATATAAAACTACAGTACACAATTAGGGTTATGTAGTCTATAATTATCTATGAGATTACTTACAATCTGTTAGTATTTCAGATATTTTGATTTGGGGCTCTTACAATTCTAGATACATGCGCAGATATCTATAGCGCTGTGATAATTTTCACATACGGGTATCCCCCGCTTTTCGAAAATTGGCCGTATACCACTTCGTTTTTACCAAAGACGTGCCTACATTAGTACTGTTTTTGCTAACCAAAAGAAATTCAAAAAGAATTCTGCTTCAGTGTTTGATTTGCAGGAGCCTTTAGAGAGACACAGCATCTCTTCTAAAGAGACACAGCCAGCGAGAGCGGCCCAGCCAAGCTCCTTGCCCATGACTGTGCACACTCAGCATCTCAGTATTACCTGCCACAGCTTTGAACCACGTCTGTGAGCATCCGTGCTTTATCTAGATTTATTCTGTTAGAAAAATGTGTCCTAAGGTATCGCAAAACCCTAAGAGGTGGCTGACAGCAAAACTGGATGTAACTGAGCATTGCGCTCATGATGAATGAAACATTCAGCATGCGTAGAACTTGCCTGCAATGCACCATTCATACTATTTACATGCAGCGAGAAAAAAACTTGAAAGCCACTGAAGTAACTATTGGTTCTGCTAGTAATAAAGTGGTCCCTTCTACTGGCATCTAGTAACGGTTAAAACAAAGTCTACTGTGTGGATGAATTGATGGGTGTACAAAGTGTGGTGTGTTTGGTTATCTTGTACGTAAGGGGAAATCGGTCTTTTTAATAAGTGAAACTACACAGTAAGAACATTATTTCTACTTCATACGGGCTGTATATTTATCATATAATCCCTGCTTTTACTATATATTAGTGTTATTTTAGGTTTTATGTGTTATTTGGTATGATCTGGTAGGTTATTTTTTGAGTCTTGGAATGCTAAAAATTTTTTGCATACAAATTAATGGTAATTACTTCTTTGCTTTACAACATTTTGGCTTATGGAAGGAGTCGCAGGAACACTCTCAGATGGCAGGGGAAACCTGTATTTCTCTCAAGAAGATGACATTAAAAACTCACAATACTCTCAAAGTTTCATGTTTCTTCTGTACCTTAGCCATAATTTACCTAAACTTACACTTTACTTCTCAATAAAAATATTCCTTGTAAGATTTCCTATTTCAGCAATTTGAATAAAACTTTAAATGAATAAACTTCTGAACAAGAGGGCAAATTAAACTTTTACTTCTCTATTAGAAAAAATAAAATACCAGACTAAGCAGAGGGAGCACACTAAGTGTTTACATGTAGTTTTTAGCTTCTAATGGTAAAGTTTACCTGTGATTTGAATGCTGAAAGGCCAATATAATCAATACTAAAGTACTCAAACTCTGCAATCGACACAAAATATATCATTAAAAGGAAGAAAAAGGTGTTAGGTTTCTATAATTAACTTGAGATTATACTAACGAAATTCAGCTATGGTATTTAAAACACAGAAAAATGGATGAGTTTATTACCACATAATTCCAATACTTACTATCTAATTTCTGTCCTTCTGTAAAAGTTTCTAGAGCAGCAGCATAGTTTTTTTCATGATATTCACAGATCCTGCATGAGCATATTAAAAACAAATACCATGCACACATGAGATCACGGAAAACAGCCTTCTTTCTAATTAAAATACCCTAGTGTTCTCTATTCTCAAGAATTTAAGTATATATTAATAAGCCAAGATTTTCAAAAATGCTCTATGTAACACCTAGTATAATTCCCATTAATCCAATTTTGGAACTTATTTCAGATACAATTTCTTGATTTTAATTGTACATATTTTATTTCAAAATACAGTTAAAATAAGGAAATAAAGAAATTCCTTAAATAATAAAGTCACACCTATCAACAGAAGCAAGCTGGGTATAAAGTACACAAGTATGGAGTTTTTACATCATTGTCCAGCTTGGTTGAGGAACAGATGTTCTCTAGTCAGTTAAAGACAGTAAATTCCAAATGATGAACAAAAAGGGATTTGAAATCCATCAGCTTCATCTATATACCTTTCAGTTACTTCAATCATCACTATTTTAAAACATACTAACTGTACATCTCCTATCACATACTGTAGTTAATACAATAACACAAGTATAAATTTATCTAAAATTGAATCCTATGTGAGCTATAAAACATATAAATACAGAACTTACTATTTATATAAAACAACCATTAATTCATTCAACAAACTAAACATGTATCTACCATCCGGACCCAACCAGAGTAGTTACTGCATACCCTTTTCTCAGCACAGCAGTGGGATTATTTGGATTAAGTTCGAGAGATTTCTTTGCATCAGCAATAGCCTCTGTGTATGAAAAAAGGTTTTTTAGTGAGTAATTTATGGATCCTAACAAATATTACACATAAAATTTGAATCAGTTGTAGGGTTTTAAGTTGGTGAAATGGACAAGTGGTTTTAAATTAGAAAAAGCCAATCCAAAATACTCAATAAATATTACCCTCGCACCTTCCTATTAGTCTAATATTTAACTTTCTTCTTTATTCTTTAGTCAATGAATAAAGCTATGTCACAAAGTTCACCTAATTTTCTCATTTGTGTAATTTGTGTAATTTGACTCAAAGTATTTAATTTTTCCTTACCCAGATTTTCTATCCAGAATTAGTTATAAAGAAATATGTTTTTATTTAAAAAATGCGAATAGAGCATTTTACTTAAATACTTTGTAAAACAGTAAATATGCTATTTTGTTAGCATATCTAATAACCGCAAATGAAATCTGTATAAATTCTCCACCCACTGAAGAACAAACACCCATAAAACTTAAATGGGCTTTGCTCAACATAATGTAACATACTTCAGCTACTTCTCTTTGTTATGAAAGACTTTGTTATGGAAGATGATCTCTATTTTATTTGATTCATTGTATCCTGGTTAAATTTATAACTAACTCATAAAGAAGAAACAATATACTTCATAAGAAAAGTTACCACAGTAATTCCCAAGCAGGATGTGACAATAAGCTCTTTGACAATAACACTGTGCATCATCTGGTTTCTGTTCCAAAGCCTTAGTCAGCTCCTACAAACACAAACATACGAGTGTTAAGTATATCTTTTAAGAGTCACTAAATTAAAATTAAACATAAATTTTAATCGAATAAGTATTGTCAGAAACTATTTGGAGGAAAGATAACATGGAAAGCAGCTTGGAGCTTTTCTTTGCAAGATGACTGATCTCTCGCCATCTCCTCCTCTCTCCCCCCAAAAACCCACAATCTAATCTAGTATCTATGTAAAGCACTTAGCAGCTCCTGGCCTATAGTAGGAACTCAATAAATGGTAATTATTATCACCTCATTTATTCTGAAGAGTTTAGTTGATATACATTGACCATCACAGATTTTCTCCTAATTTGGAGAAGATTCAAAGATCATGCAGAATTTGAGATGCCTAGAAAATGTGAAGCTGTCCAATAAAAAAAAACCTGGAAGTTAAATCTAGAGTTTAAGAAGGTTAAAACAGAATCAATATACAATCAAGCTTACCTGCCCCTCTCCTATCCTGCCAATGGCAGACAACCCAAAGGAAGCCCAGATACAGTATCCCATAGATAGCTACTGTCAGTTGATCAAACAGTTAACATCAGATTAACATTTTTGCCACTGGGGCATTTGTGGGGCATTCACAGCTTATACAGATAGATGGAACAATAATGATACAAGAAAAAGTACAGTCAGACCAAGGACAACTGCAGGCAAATAGGGACAATTTGATTCTCCACCGACTGCCCACACACCCTAGGGATTTGGTAGTCTTTTAACAGGCAAAATTATTTCAATAGCCACACACTGACTATGCTTTAACCTAATAGTGCAAGTCTCACAAAGCAATATATACTTGGTAATCATATACCTAAAATCCAATATATCTAAAATCCACACAACTTTTTATCACCTCCACCCTATGGCCCTGGTACAAATGGTAATGAAAGTCAGATCTTTTTACTATGTCTATGCTTCAACTCTCCAGCATCTCTCCAGCTGACTCACAGCAAAAGCCCAAGACCTTCTAATAACTTGTAAGCAATGTATATAATAAATAAAACCCTTCTTGATATGACCCTCTGCTATTTCTCTGATCTCATCTCTTACTACTCTTTGCCTTGTGCTCCCTTCTAGTCACAATGGCCTCCTTGGTCTTCTTCAAGCACCAGCAGGACCCCACACCTGTGGCTCCCTCTCACTAGAATCGCCTTCCCCCAGCTGTGCAGACTCATTCTCTTACTTACTACTCGGTGAGAAGGCTGTGCCAAAGACAAGATTCAAATCCAGGGCTGTCTGACTCCAAGTCAGATTTTAACCACTAAACAGCATGTCTCTTGGAAATGTTTCTTTACTCCAAGTTTTTTTCACACACCATCTGACATTTATATTAATATGCTTTCTAATACTTTAAAATCCCTAAGTTAAATAATACCATCTTGCACTGAACTTTCAATTTTAAAAACAACTGACAGCTTATCTATCTACTCAAATATTATCTTCAAAAATAAATTTCTAGCCTTTCCACAGCAAGAAAACAGATATACTATGGGTCAAAAAAGCTGTTGAAGATTATATTAATATCTGGGTCATCAATTCAAAAGTATTTTTAAACACATATCATGTAACAAACACAGGCAAGACACTGGAGATGTACAGACAAATAAGATTCCTTTTCTTAAAGAGTCAGGTAAAAATTTCTGAATTTCAAACATTCAAATTGCGAAAGACCTTTAAAAATACAAACCAATTGTTGGTTAAGAAGAACAAGTTATGGTGACTCAGTTAAATACACTGACTAGGCTGTTACTAAAAAGTTACAAAAAACTACCTAGCACAAACTGAATGTTAAGATACACAAATGAATAAGGCACAATAATCAGTTTACTTTGAATAAGCAATATATATAATAAAACCAAAAAAAGTGAAGATAAAATAATGAGTTGTGGTTACATCTGACCAGTGGTATGTTTCAGAGTTCTACTGTTTCTGTGACAACAGTTGCCAGCTGCCAGAAGACAAAGGGACTGAAAGCGAGGGATCTCAAAAGGCCAACACTTCGGTGCCAACATCTGAATCATAGTGGCAAAAGGCTGCTTAACACAGACCAATTTGAAACATATTGTAAACATGCCCAAACATATACTTACATAAAAAGTTACATTATAGTAACTCAATTTATAGTTTTCAAAAATAAAGCTAGTGAACTGTAAAGTGTAATTATGCTGAAATTATTACTAAAATAATGGTGAAGAAAGTACCCTACTAACCCAGAATAGGAAGGAAAAACTCCTTTTTAAGGCATTAAAATTGTTTAAGACTTGGATCTTAGAAAATGAATTTCCAAATCTTTAAAGTTTTAAGCTCTTTTAAAATGCTACTCAGGGTAACCGGTTAAGGTTAAAAGCAAACGCAGACTGCCCACACTGAAGGCCTTTAGCTCTGGGTTATCTCAACTTGATTTCATTGTTCGTTTTCTTCCAGCCACAGCTAATCCCCAATCATGGATGATAAACAGTATCAACCTTTCTCCTTTCCTAAAGTACCTAACACTGCTGGAGAAAAACCATATAACTATGCACAAGTGGTACCAATGTCCATTTATGCTGACCAGCTGTGTTCTCAACAAAGCTCTCTGTAGTCAGCTACTTCAGTCAGCTACCAAACCTTTAATTACATTTCCAATCCCATCCCCAGCTCCAGAGGATGACCCCCAAACGCACTGAACCCAGAGACAATCACTTCTGAACTGTATAACCTGGACCAAGTAAATCTCTTTAGCCCCAGCTTCCTAGTTAAAAAATACAAATAACCCATCTTAGTTTGTTGCAAGAATTATGGTAAGAGTCGTTTAACACATTGGAGTGCCTGCCTACCACATTCCAGGCACCACACTAAGAACACAGTGGAAAACAAGATACACAAAATGCTTGCTCTCTTGATGCTTACTTACATTAGGGCCCAAATTAAATAATGTGGACAGAGAAAACAGCTTCTCAGTGAAAGCGACATTTCTGCTGAAATCTAAAACAATGAGCATCTCCAAGCAAAACATGGGGTAAGTGGAGAGAGTACATTTTAGGCAAAAGGAACTGCACACCCAAAGGACTGATCGTGACATATTCAAGTAACAGAGCCAGTGTGACTGGAACCTAGAGAGGAAAGAAACTACAAGATGCCTACCTCAGGGGTCTCGCCGTGTACCTTACATTACCTATCTTCATAATAACCCTTTCAGACCGTGTACCTTACATTACCTATCTTCATAATAACCCTTTCAGATAAGTGGTGTTTTGCTCCATGTCAAAGATGGGAATTATGATCCAGAGTGATAAGAGGAACTCTCCTGAGGTTACAGTTATCAGGAAACCAGGATTTGGATAAGCGGTCTGATTCCATGCCCACCATTAGGATAAACTGTGCTGTATTTGCACAGTGGAATACTACACAGTGATGGAAAACTACCGCTCTAACAACACGAATGTATCGCGCACGGTTAAAGCAAGACAGAGCGCCTGCACTCAACTGAGTACCTCGTCTATGATTCTGTCTATGTGAAGGACAAAAACGAGCACAACAAACTGATGGTGATGGAGGTCATAGTAACAGCTGCCTGGCAGGAAAGGGGAACTACTGGCTGGGAAGCAGCATGAGGGACCCTTGAGGACAGAAGTGGGCGGAATACACATACGGAAAACTGCGATACGTTAGTGGACTTCAGATTTGTGTTATTTACATGTGTCACACTTCAACAAAAAAATTAAGAAAAGTGGGATGGAAAGTGACATCACTCGCCTTTAAAAGCATCTTACGTACAAACTGGATTTCCAAAGGAGGGACGACGGGTCTGAGGATCAAAACAAATGCAAATTCAGAAAATGGCTACCTAGCTGACCTAAAGAATTGCGGAGAAAAATTCTCAGTGCCTCTTGTAACATTATTCTAATACTGATCCCAGAAGCATCACTAGGAAACACGACAGTACAACTATGATGGACCACTTCATCTGAAGGCCTTCGTATCCAGGTCCAAAAACACAGACTCTGACCCAACAGGCACTGAGGAACGCAGTCCCAGGCTTCCTCCCCACCTCGTCTCATACCCCTTTTCCATCCCACTCTAGTCGAATGGCCATGCACAGGCCGCTGCACCCCTACCTCAGATCTCAGCGCTGGCCCCTCTCCCTGCCTGGACTGCTCTTTCCCCGGAGCTTCCCAGCTCATTCCCTCAGGTCTCTGCCCAAATGTCACCTCCCTAGACAGACTCTGCTACCATGTGGCAAATTATTTCTCAAAGTCTTACGTAGAAAAAAGGTTCTCTTGCCTCAGACTGCTAAACTTAGGCATGTTAGATTATAATAGCTCAGGGTTTGGTTTCTTTTCCTCGTGCTTCAAAGCAAGAAACCCCTGGCTAAATTTTGTAGCCCCCTGTATCATGTATCGTTGGCTTAGACTCTACGACTTTCTATTATTAAACTCTTTTCACTTTCTTTTATAGCTTTATAGTCTTTCACTTCGCACAAAGTCAACTAAATATATGCCTTTAATCGACAGCAATCGGTGCCTTGCACACAGTAAGTCCAAAAACTAGTTTTGATTAACAACGAGTGAATAATGGACGGTAGCGGGCCAAATGATCATTTGCAGGGCCACAGGGGCAAAGGGTTTTACTCCAGTAGTCTAAGTCCACACACTTAGCACATCGCCTAAGGACATAAAAATGGCAAAGATGACTGTCGACCGACAAACCGAAATAAACAAATACCGTCAAGCCCGGATTTCACTTTTTCTTCTAGTCATGTCATTTAAAGGAAAAATCCTTCCAGGCCAACTATGCATGTCAACCACATAAGAAGGCGCGGTTTTTCTAAGGAGCTGCGAAGATGCAGAAAGTCTCGGAGTGGGATGGGGCGAGAACAGAGGTTCGGGGTAACCGGGCTACTTTGTAGCAGAGAAAGAAGAGGCGGAGGCTGTCAACACCAGGGCTGAGACACCGCAGAAGCGGCTGGCCGGGCCCGGGAAGGCGGGTGCTGAGCAGAGACGGAGGCGGCCGCGGCCCCCGCGAAGCGTCCGGGAGGCCGGGACGGGTTCGCTCACCTCTAACGCCGCCTGGGGGTCCTCGTCGATGAGAGCGTCCGAGAAGCTCCGGAAAAACCTGCCGGGAAAACCACGACTTCAGCAAGGCTCGGTAACCAAGAAAGGGGAGGTGGGGGTGGGGAAAGAAACAGCAGGGAAGGGAAAGCGCGCACCTCTGGGCCGTTGCAGGTCCCGCTGCAGCCGCCGCCATCCCTAACAGTCGCTGCTGCTGCTGCTGCTGCTGCTGCTGCTGCTGCTGCTGTTGCTGCTGATGCCGCCGCCGCCGCCGCCGCCGGAGCTGCCACTCCCGAGGTTACCCGCTCCGCCGCCGCCCAGGGGGAAACTTCTGGAGCGACACCAACCGAGCTTCCGTCCTAAGTAGCCAACGAGCAGCCGCGCAGCGTGCGGCGGGGGAGGGGAGGCGAGAGGCGGCCGCGGGGCCGGCTGGGACTGTGGCGGACCGCGGCTCCCGGCCGACCCCGCCCCCCGCTGCCATGGCGACGGGGGCCTCGCGGCCGCCCCCCCGCCCCCGCCACGCGCCCGCCGGCCGACACCGCCATCGGGGGTAGCGGCTCCCAAGAGCTTTTGGAACGGACTGTCTGTCGGCCCTCGGGAACGTGTGGCGTTTGGGGGCGTTTGTCTGTTCATAACGCGAGCCACATCGCGCTGCACTTCCACAGTTCGCCGCAGCCCTCCTCGTGGTTCCCGGAGGCGGCCCGGCCTTCCGTGCCCTGTGACGTCATGCGCCGCGGCGCGTTCTTTTCCGGGAGAAAGTTCCCGAATGGCGCGTCGCTTCCCGGGACCTTTGCGCCGGGGACACTGATGGAGTCGGAGTCGCAGGAAGTAGTTCTGCCCTTGCGGAAGCGAGATGGAAGGAAGCCTTTTGGTTCCGGTGCGGTGTTCAAAGCCCCAGGACTCCACAGGCCCAGGCGTTCTTGCCACTTGGCTTTCCAGACGGAGAAGAAAAGCCTGTACCATCCGAAGGGAGGAAGGTTACTTTCCAGCCAACCTAGTCGGTCAGGCCCTCCCTCACCGGCCTTTAATGTATTCAGGTCGGATGGAAGAAGCTTCCAGCAAGTTCCAGGGGGCAGGGTGGGTGAGAAAGGGTGGGGGAGGAGTAAACTAGAGATAAACAACGGAACTTGAGCGTCTGCTACCTTCAAAATCTGAATTAAGTCTTGGCATTCAAAGACGGAATATCCTCCAGAAACGGAAACCAATACTGTTCTAAGTGCTAAAATGAAACAAGGGGAATAGTCATGTGACAGCAAGGAGTGGCACTTAGCAGAATGTAAGGTGTAGGGACAGACGTCTCGAAGATGTGATGCCCACCCGAGTCGCAGCCTCAAAAGATAAAGTTAGTTGATGATGGAAGTGGAAAAGGTAATTCAGACAGAACAGGACGTATGTAGGTTAATGCCAGGTCAAAAAGGGCTGGGTGTGTGGTGTGCCGAGATAGGAGTCTCTTAATGATGCTAGCCCTTTATAGGCTTTATAATCAAAAAAGGCAACAGCGAAAATGGCATTTGAAGCATACTATTCTCTTTGCTGTGGAACAGTGATTGAAGGAAAAAGGAGGCTAGCGGTTGGGAGACAACTGCTCTTTTACAGACTAAAATGATTCTTAAATAGGTCCGTGATTGTAGGGATGGGGAGGAAGATAATAATTACAGAAATATTGAGGTGAAAATGGCTTGCTTATCTTTTATGATCAATGATTTTGGTCTATATAAGGCTTTGACCACACCAAGGCATGAAGATATTCTATTCTAGATGTTTTATTATTTTACCTTTCACATGCAGGCTTATAATTTATCATATTTCCATGAAGGGTATGAAGTTGGAATCAAGGTTCTTGGCCGCCCTCCACACCCCGTGTGGATAGCCAGTTGGCCCAACCCTAGTCATTGAAAAGACTGCCATCTGTTATTTCCCCCACTAAATTCTTATGGCACCTGGGTAGAGCAGATGACCACATATATGTGCGTCTGTTATCATGTTCTCATTACACTGGTCTGTTTGTCTAACCTGGCAACAGCAGCACAGTGTCTTAATTAATGTACCTTTATCGTAAGTCTCAAAAGCCTATAACTTTCTTCAAGATTGCCTTGGCTATTCTAATTCCTTTGTATTTCCATTGTTTCACACGTTTTGAAAATTTATTCCTATTTGTTTATAAACTTTAGAATGAATTTGTTAGCTCCCCTCCCCCTCCCCAACTGGGGAAAAAAAAAAAAAACCCTTCTGGGATTTTATTGGGCTTCCATTGGATCTATAGATCTAGTTAGAGAAAACTGACATTTTTATAGAGTCCTCCAATCTGTGAATATCATACACCCTTCAATTTACTTAAGTGGTTTTTAATCCAGCAGTGTTTTGAAGGCAGTGTAAAGGTCTTATATATCTTTAGATTTATTCTTGAGTCTTTTTTATGCTATTTTAAATGGCCTTTAATTTTTTTTGTATTCTACTTATTTTGTTGCTAGTATATAGAAACACTAAATGATTTTTGTATATTGACTTTATATTCAACCATCTTGCTAAATTCCCATATTCTAATACCTTGTAGATTTTCAGAATTTCTATGATCACAGTCTTGTCTGTGAATAAAGATTGTTGAGTGTCTTTCTGCGCCATCGTACTTTTTTGCCATCTGTAACTGGCCGGGATGTGTAGCGTTGAATAGAAGTGGCAATAATGGACTTCCTATCTTCGTTGGAGCATCAGGAAAAAAGCATTCAATATCCCCCTGCCTTTACTGAAATGTTCATAAGCATTTTTCTTTAATATGTTAATGTGAGTCACACTGGCTGATTTTCAGACATTCTCTAAGTGGCCCATATGCATATGAAAAGAAGTTCTACATCAATAGCTGTATCAGGGGCATTAAAATCACAGTTGAATACTAAACACTACCACCGGAATGGCAAAAATTAAAAGGAATTCCAATATCAATCATTGGTAAGGATATGAAGTACCTAAAAGTTTCGTATGTTGCTAATGGGAGTATAAATTGGTATAACTACTTGAGAAAACTTTTGAACACTGCTAATGCTTGTCACATGTATACACCATATTACATAGTATACCAGTGAGCATATACCGAAAGAAGAGAGTACTTAGGTTCCTGTACAAGAATATCGATCGCAGCATTCATTATTCACATAGCAAAAACTGGAAATAAATGTCTTTTCAAAGGAGAAAAATACTGAAAAGCAATGAATAAGAATGAACTACCAGCATACACACAACATGGATGAACCTCACACATGATGTTTTTAAAGAAACCAGACAAAGTACATCCCGATTCCATGTATACAAAACTTAGGGGGCAAAAAACTGATGAGAGAGACATCAAAAGGTGATCTGGCTGAGGTGTAACCTCACACGAAACATTTATTTAATATAGTTTTTTTCTGATTCAAGCTGGTTTTACCCAGATAATGGCACTGTGACTCACTTGTCCCCCTGCCACCACCCTTATCTTCTGTATACCTGATCCTTTAATCATTGAGTTTTAGGACATAAGATTAACTGAGGCTCAGGTCTACAGTCATGAGGACAGTAGATCAATTGGACCTTACAGACAATTTCTTGGCTTTAGATGTGTTTAGATGTGTTTAGATGTGTTTAGATGTGTTTCAACCCCAGGCCCATCAAGGAAGAACAACCCCACCAGTCACAGGACCAGGCCCTGAGGCCAGACAAGATGGGGCCGTGGCCAATTCCAGCACCGAGCACCAATGATCAATTACCTCATTCCCCTCCAATCCTCCAGCCAGGAGCACCCACGACCCCAACTCCCTTAGTTTTCATGATGACTGATTTTTCCCTATATAATCTGTACTCCCAAAACACCAGGGAGCCAGACCTTTGAGTGATGGCTTGCCTGTGTCTCCAGGACTTGCAACTCTAGTAAACCTTACTTTCCTTGCTGCAACATCTTCCTGTATCTCTTCTTTGGCTTAGGTGCACGCAGGCAGACGAACCCTGTTTTTTGTCCTGATAACAAAGGGAAGAAGGAGAAATTACATATCTTGACCTAGGTGGTAATTACAACAATGTGTTCACAAGTAAAATTGTATCCAGTTGTACACTTAAGATTTGTGCACTTTATGCTTCAATAAAAGAGGGAGAAATATTTAAAGCAATCAATTTGAAATTTTAAAAAACATAATAGCATCAAAAATATGAAATACTGAAAGATCTGACACAATATGTGCCAAATGTAGACACTGAGAAGTACAAAACATTGCTGAAAGAAATTAAAGAACACCTAAATAGATGGAGAGATACTGTATGTTCATAAGTCAGAAGGCTCAATATTATTAAAATGTTAGCTCTTTCCTAATTGGTCTGCAGGTTCAACACAATCCCAAGCAAAAGGCAAAGGTTTTTTCCATTTCAGTAGCTGACAAACTGATTCTGAAATGCAAATGGAAAGGCAAAGCCTTATAATAGCCAAATCAACTTCAAAAAACAACAAAGTTGAAGAACTAACACTAATTTCAATACCTCCACCTGTATTGGCATGACGATAGGCAAATTAATAGAACAGAAGAATCCGTAAATAGAACGATACAGATACAGACAACTGATGTTCAACAAAAGTCCAAAGGTAATTCAGGGCAGAAAGGATAGTTGAAAAAGATAGTCTTTTCAGACTTTTCAATTGAAAAAAAGAGTCTCTTCAGCAAATTGGATTTATAGAAAAGTAAGAAAGTGAACTTCAACACATACCTTGCACCATTTACAAAAATTAGCTGAAAATGAATCATGGACTTAAATGTAAAACTCAAAACTAAAATCTCTAGAAGAAAATCTTTGTGACCTCAGATTAAGCAAAGATTTCTCAGACATGACATCAAAAGCCATGTCTTCTTTTATGATCCATAAAAGAAGTTAGACTTTACCAAAATTAAAAAGTTTCTGCACTTTGGAAATATTTGCAAATCATGTAGCTGATGATAAGCTTGTATCCAGAAAATAGAATTCTCAGAACTTAATAAAAGGAAAACAACAACATTTTGAAATGAGCAAAATATTTTTAACAATCACTTCATCAAAAAAGATATATGGATAACAAATAATCATTAGTCATTAGGAAAATGCAAATTAAAACCACAATGCGATACCAACACACACCCATTAAAATGGCTAAAATATAAAAGACTGACCATGTTGGAGAGGATACAGAGCAACTGGAAGACTCATACACTACTGGTAGGAATGTAAAATAATACGAACATTGTATAACCCAGCCAGAGCATGAGATATGAAAGTACATGTCCGTATAAAGACTTGCAGAGAAATATTCATAGCAGCTTTAATGGTAATAGCTGAAAACTAGAAATAACCCAAATGTCATCGACAAGTGAATAAAGAAACTGTAGTATATCCATATAATGCAATATTACCCAGCAATAAAAGGAATAAGCTATTTGATACACACTATAAATATGGTTGAATCTCAGTTATGATAAGTGAAAGAAGCCAGACCAAAAACAACATATCAAGTCCTAGAAAATGCAAAGTAATATAATCTATAGTGACAGAAAATCTATAGTGACAGAAAGCAGATCAGTCGTTGGCTGGGGGATGGAATGGGCCAAGAGCAGGGAGGAACAGCAGAAAGGGAGTAGTTACAATGGGGCACAAAGAAACGCAGGGTACTGTTCGCCAAATATACGAGTAGGTTCACTGCTTGCTCATGGTGATGATTTCGTGAGTTTCCACTTCAAACATGTGCAGTTTGTTATGTCAATTGTAGCTCCATAAAGGCATTTTCAAAACAAATTGGAACTGTGTAAAAGAATTGATGATCATCAGCATACAGTCGGTTAGCAACATGAGTACAGGAGCACAAACAGGCTAAGAGAATATGTAGTTACTAATAAATACTGAGTATCTATTATGCACAGATATTATGCTTGGGACTGAGGGTACGAAAATGACTCTTTAGAACCTGAATGGCTCTTCAGAATCTAGTGTTGAAATCACATGTATCAACAGGCAATTATAGTGTCATGTGTGCCCAAATAAGAGAAATTAAGGGTTTCTATGACAGCGGTGAGAAGTTTTAAGAGCTCAGGGAAAGCTCTCCGGTGAAATTATGTCTAAGCTGAGGCCTGAATTACAGGTAGGAGTTAGCCAAATGAGATAAACTGTGCCAAGCAGAGTGACAGCGAATACAGAGGTCTGGAAGGCAGAGGGAACACAAAAAGCTGAGAATTATAGTTTTAGGGATATCATTTGCTTAAGCCCCCTCTAATCTAATTAGGTATAAAATTTTGTATTTTTTTCTAAATAAGTCCCCCTCACCCACCCAAACGCCAAATTGTGTAAATTCAGACCCCACAAAATCTAGATTTGCCCTTACAGAGGCTCAGAACCTAAGCACCTTTCTATGAAGGGGGATTCCCTAAATCATAGTTCCCAGAGGCAGCTTCCTCTGTAGAAGCTGAAATGCCACACTCACTGAGAAGCTGAACTTTCATGCTCAACTTCCTTTGGAGTTAGAGGCCTGGGCACGTGACTTCAGCTGGCCAATCACATACACTAGTAGCTAGTTGACACGATCAGGAAAGAACCTCAGTTAATTGTCCCTAGATGAAGCAGCACCTATATCAAAACCAAGTTCTTGCAGCAGTAGAGACAGCGCATTGCTCAGTGCCTGGTGGCTGCAATTTCCTCATGGGACCAGTTGTGTGGGACAGTTTTGCAATTGGTCCCTAGCTACGCGACTCAGATTGACCCTGATTTTCTAGTCCTTTTGTCTATTCTGTGAACTGCAAGTCTTCTAATAAAATCTTTCATGCCAAAAGCCAGAATCCATCTCTGTTGCCAATGACTAAGAACCCAAACTGACGGACAGTTGGGCATCTGAAGTAGCGTGGGTGCTCAGCATCGCCACCAACTCCTGGATTAACCTCCGGAAACCTCCTACCTCCAGACTCCTTCTTCTGTACTATCACATGATTCTGAATTGGGTTTTTTTTTTCCTTGCAAATAAAAGAATCCTAATCCTGACAGTACAATTTGAAGATAAGGCTGGCTGGATCAAGAAGTGAGACCACGCAGGGCCTCAACTCCATTCGGAGACAATACGGAACCACCGAAGGGTCTGACATAATTACATCGGCATTCCTGTTGCACTGGGGAGAAGAGGCTGGAGGCGGATAAAATGAAGACGGGGAATGAGAACAGTGACCTTTAGATAAAACCTGGGGGGAGCTCCAGTCTTTGAAAAAGTCTCTGGAGGAACCCAGGAGGAACACTGAGAAGTTATTACAAAGATGGGAAGAGGACAGCAAAGAGATGGTCACAAAGCAAAGGCTCCCACTCAGTACTCGGCCTTTGTACGTTAATCATTGATTCGGTATCTATTTATTTATTTATTTTTATTTATTATTTTATTAGGCGAGGCAACCCTTGGTTGACATCACAGATTGCAAAGGACCTTGTCAGCTTACAGCCCTTTATTTTTTATTTTTTACATCTACAGCACCAGGTCTTCCTAGGTGGTCTCCCATCCAAGTACTAACCAGGCGCGACCCTGCTTAGCTTCCATGATCAGACGGGATAGGGCTTGTTCAGTGTGGCATGGCCGTGGTCAGCATCTGTTTATTAAGGAGAAGCACCCATGATGTTACTGTCACTGTCCTTAACCTATAAACCTGCTTTCCTCACTTTCCACTTATTCTTTACTCCCCTGTAGGATTGCATGTGCCCTGTTACCCTGAAATTATCGCTGCGAAAGTCACTAAATAGTAATACATTTCCACATTGCCAAGTTTCCATCCTTCCTTCACCTCTCCAGCATTTGATAACCTTTTATAACTCTTTTAAACTCTCTAGTGCTTTTCATTTTTGGTATTTTAATAGAATATTAACTGACATGAGGAAATGAGTAAGCGGAAGTTACTTCTGGGTATAGGGGTACTGGACTGAGATTTTAATTTCCTCGTGTTACCTGTTTCTATTATTCTAGTCTACTAACCAATTAGCTGATCTAATTTCTAATTAGAAAACTTGTTTTTAAAAGTATACTTAACATCATTGCTGAGAACATTTCATTGTGTCCTAGTTTTTGGAGTGCGGTAACCCACAGTGTGCTGTCTAGGAAATGCCATTTGGCAGAAAGGAGAAACGAGAGCACGATGCTTTGCCGTCCTGACCAGACTAATGGAGCCTGTCGTACAGACGTCTGCTGACACTGTAAATACTAGCGACATTTCCCCCTACACTTGTTCTTCAGAAACATTTGCTTGAAAACACAAACACTGAGAATTTGTACATGATTTATTTAATAATAAACCAATTAACGATACAAAAAAATGCTTAGAGGATTCCAAAATTTAAATTTTTGTTTAAATACAAATTCCCTCTGTAATATGAAAACATATAACATTAGACCTCTAAACATGATTTTTTTCATCTACAAAAATTTCTCTTTGCTATACTAGAAAATTTGCAGAGAACAATTTTTCTTGTGAAATTAAATGTACATTATTTACAGTTGAAAGAGTAATCTAAAAACTATTTCATTTCAGAAAACTGGATATATATGTATATTATCTTTGTATGCAATCCCCCCACTCCCAATAAAAAAATTCAAAATATAAAACAATTATGCTTTTATAGCAACCGACTACTCAGGTTAGCCCAGGGCTTGGTTGCTTTCTGGGCCTTTAAGAAAGAGCCTTGACTCTCAGAAGAGCAGTGTGTCATTTAGCACTCAGCAAGGAAAGGTGACTTAATGAACCGCAGTGCACCGGGGCCTAAAGAGTTAATGAACGACGTTTAGGGAGAATTCAGGCTCATAGCAGATCTTACAGATAACAGAAGAATAAATTCTACAGGGCCACGAATTTTTCTGCAATGTTTTAGCTACGTGTACTATCAGGGAGGAAGCCGAGAACGTTTTAATTGACATGACTTTAAAATACGGAAGAGGGGGTTAGAATCATAAAATTTAGAACGAGAAAGGAAACTGAATGTGATCTAGTCTAATCCAATGCATCCCTTCCTTTTATGAGAACTGAGGCCCCAGAGATGGGAGTGGCTGGCCCACGGTGACGGTGACGCAAGGGGTAAGAGAGCCACTCTCAGGCGGATGCTTTTAGACTGTCCTGCTTCTGAAACAGGGTCAGCCATATCACGGGCACATTCCAATTTTTAATGTTTCATTTTATATGTTCATAGTTTATTGTACAGTGCAACCAACTAAAAGTCAATCTAGTGAAATCATAATTTCAACGAAGCATAAAATAGGTGTCTTGCACTTGAGTCAAGACTTAACTTATATGAGTGGAATGAAAATAGTTCCTATGTAAATTTCCTGTTGTCTTCTATTTAAGAATTGTATTTACAAAAGAATCAGAAAAGATAATACAACGTAAAATTAAAAAAGAAACTTTAAAAATGGTTATGATATAGCGACTGAAAAAAAATCTCAAAAGAATGTCTTCATAGTATAAAATGCCTGTTCCTTCACAACTGAATTCAGAAACACTTGGAGAACAAAGAGAAACACTTTGGTTTTCCTCCCTCATCTAACAAGTCAAAAGTAACTCTATTATTTTTGACAATTAACTACAAAATTAGGAACATCTCTAGAATCTGTCTTAGAATCAGATAGGTCGAATACAATTGGAAGTGTGCGATTAAAAAACAATCACCCATGATGCCTTTGGTATGTTAATTAGAAAGAGCTGGGTTCCAGCAGGTCCTCCTGTTTCACGGCCACCTGAGAGGTGAATCCGTTGGAATTGGAAACCACCATCACGTAGGGGGCTGGCTGTTGCTCAGTTTTCTCAGTGTCTTCTTTCAAAGTATCTTCGCTCTCCTTCTCGGCTTCCTGTTTAAGAGTTTTTGTTTCTTGAGCTCTGATAACCGAAGTGATGACCGTGCCTGGCGGGTGGGCCACCAGTTGTGAACTGCGAGGAGAAAAGGTCACCACGGGTGTGGTAGCAGTGAAGGGTGGAGATGAAGCCACACTGACGGCTCCATTGCAAACGGACTGAACGTTGCTAGTGAGAACCTGCTGCACGTGGGCCGGGCTCAGGACGATGGAAGGAGGAGAGCCCGGCTTCTGAGGCTGCAACACGACATTCTCTTTCAGTACTGTCATGGGCTGTGACGACGGAATGGCTTGTAAGATGAATTTCTGAGACCCGGCACCTGAGGAGGGATCCGTGCTGGCGATGACCGTGGTGATCGGCACTGTCTGGAGTGTGACCGTGTGCAGATGCTGACTGCCGGGAGACACGACCACTGGGACTTGGGCTGGAGCCTGGATGGTCCTATTGAGATGATGAAATAAAAGGAGGAAACTGACATACTCTGCAGCGTTTAACTTTAACATTTGACGGGTCATTTTGACCAAACACCAGTTACGTATTTCAAATGCCAGAGTCCCACATTTTTAACACAATGTAACAAACATTGTGCCAAACCCTGTATGAAACACTGTACATACAGAAATGTCCAACACAGAACTCTCAGGCCATTAACTACACAAGTCTGCCCAAAGTCTCACACCAACAGACAGAAGAGCCATTTTGTTGGGGAAGGAGGAAGACATCGACATGTTTGGCAAGGAAGTCACATGTGAACTGCTTGGAAGAAAATTAGTAATTTTAAAATAGATGTACTGAATTCACTCTCATTATTTGAATATTTGAGGAATAATGTCATCGACATGCTCGTCCACAACTACCAAACTTCATATATTTGTTTTCAACCAGTTTTCCTACATCTAGAGAAGAAAAATGCTCGACTAACTAAAATAAAAAATGACTCAGCCTTCAATTCATGTGTGACAGAATTCTCAGAAGAACTATAATAGTTCACGGTTCCGAATGTAATTAACTTGTGAGGGTTCCTCAGGCTGACAGAGAGCGAAAACTAAAGCCAAGCTTTGGCAAAAATACATAAAGGCATGTTTTAGCAGTTTTCTCAGTACAAATCATTTTCACAAAATTTAGTTGAAGCTACACTTTAATATAAAATCCGGTAACATAAAATCCAGTTTATGAAAAGCTGTTAATCCCATTTATTAAAGAAAGAAGGGCACAAATGATAACATGAGTCCATCTCATTTCACAAGTTCACGGCTGTGAAATCTATTAGTTACAACCACTGTTCATGTAAAACAAAAGCAGTTGAAACAACCCAATGTTTGGACCTCAAGGATGTTTCCTCTGAATTCTGTAAAGCTGGTTTACAGAAGATTACTGCTACTTCAAATGGCTTACAGTTAGATTAGTCCCCATAAACCAAATGTTAATTATTCCCAGGTAAATTTTAGGAAGTTACAGTTATGGTGACCTGGCACATACATGAGAAATGAGATTCTGGAGAAAACGAACGGACTAGGTGGAAAGATGGAAAAAGGACTTAGTGCAACTCGGGAAAAGTTCAAAGGAAGCAGAAAAACGCAGGGGACTTAGAGCCCACGCATTCATGCAGGGCGCTGACTCCCGAGTTCAGACCGCCACCAAAGTCGCCATTGTCAGGATCGATCTACAGCAGGATGTCGGCAGCCCTTGTGAAGGAAAGAGCAAGAGGAGAGTATAAAGCAGGTACTGGAGATTAATAGGTGGGCAGGGTGTGGAGAGGGATAAAGGCCAGAAGTACTAATATTACTGGGCAGGCGGGGATGAGTCAGAAGGACACAGATTAACTTTGGGAGCCAAGAGGCTTTTCCAAAATACACTATGCCTCCCTTCTCCGCCTGCCCACCTTTAATCAGGATATCCTGGCTGGCATCTGAGCTTGGGTATGGTACCTAACCCTGTAGCCAGATACCATTTTTCGAACAAAAAAGTTCCAAGGGCTTCCTATGTCAAGAGTTCATGTACATGTGCATACAGATAAAATAGTACTTGGCATATAGTAAGCACACGGACTGTATCCGTAAAGATGTACAGCCTTGCCACCCTGTTAATACTATTATCCCCATTTTACATATGGAAAAATTAATGCACAAAGAGGCCAAATAGTTCGCATAAGGTGACCAGTTAGACAAGACATCATCTGACTGCAGAACTCATATGCTTAACCATTACAACATACTGCCACTTCCTAAATCCTGAACAACCAGCTAAAAATGAATAGTTACTATTCCATCTTTAAACTATGGACAGCTGTGTAACTCTTTAACACACACGTCTCCCCTTCCTCTTTCACTCACTTAGGTGTGGCACAAGCAATAATGTACTTGGAAACTTTCTAAGTTGCTAATCAGGGCTACCACTAGACTTTTGATCAAATTAGAAAACAATGCCCCTAATTGAAACACCCGCCTGCCGTCTGCTAGGAAATATGTATACTCATCTACAATTATCTGCAGCGTAAACATGCGGTTTATTTAAGTAAATGCTAAAACCATTTTCACTAATAAAAACTCAGATTAAAGGATAAAACCACAGGAATGTAAATATTTTTTCTTAATTAATAATTAAGCTGTCAGTTGTGCCTGGTTAAACTCTATTACATAAAAAAAGGTTATATTATAGTTAACTACTTTCTAAAAATTTCCTAAGCTTTTGGTAATTTAGAATGCCTCACACTTCCAGAAAGATATACGATGTAGCCATGTGTTGTGTAACAACAAGGATCCATCCTGAGAAATGAGATTTTGTTGCTGTGCAGGCATAGTGCGCTTACCAACCCTGGCGGTCTGGCCTACTGCACGCCCAGGCTCTACGGTACGGCCTGTTGCTCATGGGCTAAGACCCGTACAGCGTGTTACTGTAATGAAACTGTAGGCAACTGCGATACAGTGATAATAAGTACTTGCGCATCTAAACAGAGAAAAGATAAAACACAATATAAAAGGTAAAGAGAGGCACAGAGGTGTAGGGAGCTGACTGTGAACGGAGCTCGCAGGAGCAGCAGCCGCTCTGCGTGAGTCAGCAAGCGGGGGGGGGTGGGGGGGGGGTGGGGGGGGGTGGGGGGG
Source organism: Rousettus aegyptiacus (assembly GCF_014176215.1). Taxonomy (NCBI): domain Eukaryota; kingdom Metazoa; phylum Chordata; class Mammalia; order Chiroptera; family Pteropodidae; genus Rousettus; species Rousettus aegyptiacus. Next base: position 89,647,841 of record NW_023416286.1, read on the forward strand.
GGTGGGGGGGTGTGGGGGGGGGTGAAAGGCCAGGACACACTGCCCAGCCTGCGGGCTTTGTCAACAAGCCCTTCCCCTACTTCTTTCCAACAGGGTCAGAAACAGGACATCGAAGCTGTCAACACTGCTCCGTGAGTGGGGGCGCGGGCCGGGCGGGCGGGAAGTACTGGGGAGAAGCGAGCTGGGAGAGGCCTAGACGCCCGTCATCGTGACGTCAGGAGGGAGTGAAGGTGGCCTGGCGAATGGCAGGAATGAGAGAGGCAGGAATGAGAGATCGAGATGGAGAGATGGAGGGACACGGGCTCGCCATGGCGGTGTGATTCCGGCTGTTGCCTGTTGGAGCGGCGGTCAGTTATCTAGGAAGCTCTGCGGCATTCATTCGAAAGGAAGACTGCGTTTAATATGGAAGGGGTGTAGAACCGGGACTCCGTATTTTGACTTTGGACATTTGTTTTGGTTCCGCTGACTATCAGGGCGCAAAGAACTCTCTGGCATTGAACTGATGGAAGAAATAAAACCTATCTACTCTTTACATCATTACCACCTGAAAATATTTCCAAAGTACAGGGACGAGCTGGCCCCACTCCAGCACAGAATGCTTTTACTCAAGTGGCAGTGGCACTTCACGCTTGCCAAGGCGGCTCCTGTAGATGTGCCCTTGTACAGGACCTTAGGTCCCCAGAGAATTTAGAGCAGCGCACTCTGAAGTCCTGGATCTGGGAGTGCTGTCCTACCCCCTGAGAATGTGGAGCTGGGGGACAGGCTCCTCCGCGCGGAAACGGGTTGGTGGCCAGCCGATGGGGACATAACCTGTGTGCTCGAGGTTAGGAGCCGCGGGTGAGAGGGCGTCTACTGCCAAGCCCCACAGATGTTGCTCCCATCAGGGAAAAACATCCATCTGAACCACACAGCGCTCCATTTCTCACAGGAAGTTCGGCTCCACTATAAACTCATGAGACCGCTGTCATATACGTGGTCTGTCATTGGCCCAAATGTCGTTACATGGTACATGACGGTGTAACATTTAGCTTTCCCTGAGTATCTACTGAGATTTCAGAAAGTGTCTTTTAATTGTTATAGCCACCTGTAATGTTAAGTATTATCATCTTTATTTTGTAATGAGGAAACAGACTCAGAAGAGTTACCGAATATAATTCAGAGTCGCATGTAATAATTCATAAGGCTGGACAGCCGAAAGCTTATTTCTATGTTCTTCCTACTCCATTACTCTGCATTTAAGGTAACCTACACATTGTGCACTTTTGGAAGCTAATTTATATCGACTTCCAAGTTTACCAAGGTACAATTTTAGGAAAATATTTTACTAGAAGTTTATTTTTGTTGTTGTTTCTTTTAATAACATGAAGTCAAAGTCAAAATTAAAATTTGTAAAAACGGAGCACATATACCATAAATCAATTAAGAAAAGCTTAATCAATTTCGACATAGACACATGCAATTATGTGAGATAAAAAGAAATGAGCAAAATAAAGAAATTGAGAAAAGAAAAAACATGTTGCTACTTCATTGTAAATAACTGATAATTCATGCAATTTATGTGAATCAACAGGCAGTACGTCAAATCATTAAGCTCACTGCTTTGGACTAAACTGCATTAAAACACTGTCTCCACCACTTACTAGATATGACCAGGCTCCTTGGCCTCTCCTTGCCTCGGTTTCCTCATCTGTAAAATAGGAATAATATTACCTACACTTCATTGAGCAGTGAGGATTCTACACATTTACACAGGTAAAGTGTATGAAATATAGAGTGTTTTCAAAGTGTCAGCTCTTGCTGTTGTATTAATTTAATAATTAGCCTAACTTTCAGTCATACATTCCAGCTTCTCAACCACAGAAGAAAAATCTTTAAAAGGTCTTGGACTTTATTAATAAGTAGTTCTAAAATCAAAAAAAAAAAAAAATATGTAGCCGAACTATTGTTAATCTTCTTAGAAGTGATACCATGGTTTTTAGGATAATGTCTCCATTTTTGAGTTGTAGGTTGACATACTTAAGGATGAAATGTCATAATGATGTCAACTTACTTATAAATAGCCAAACAGAAAAAGGATAGAAACAGAGAGAAAACAAGTAAGGCAAAAAGTTATCAATTGAAAATGTATGGGTATGGTAAATAAGTATACTATTTTTCATATTCTGAAATTTTTCATAATAAACAGTAGGGGTAATTAAAATGCAAGTTAAAAAAAGAAATCACTAATCTGATAATATGTTAAAATTTCATAGTTACGCACAATTTGCTTGAAACTTATTTAACCCTTGTCCTTTCTATATAATAGAAAGAAACAAGATGATAGCAAAACCTGAGCCCTTCTATTCAGCAGCTGTCAGTCTTCAAAGTGCTGCTATTTCAGAGAATAAAATGCATTCAATTAAAGGTTAAACTGCTTTAAAATAAGTAGGAGTTTCGGGTGGAAAATAAAAGACACAACCAAATGAGAGAAGAATTGTTTTAAACGTCAATGGAATGATTAAAAATGTATCTGTATACGCATGCACATGTACATATAGAATGATTTCTCCAAGAAAGGATGTTTTAAAGTTTGAAAAATTAAATGCCGTATTTCTTCATTCTTTAAGTAGTCCACTTAGAGAACTCCCTGCCCTAAGAGGAGATAAATTCCATAAACATGAAGGAGTGTTACATGCCAGATACTATGTTAGGTGCTAGGAAAAGAACAATGAATAAAATCTGGCTCCTTCAGATTTAAATATATAGGAGACAGGCCTTAAAGTCAACTACAATACCTGGTTTCTGTAACTGAGGTAAAGGCGAGCAGTCAGCTTTAGCTGGAGAGCAAAGAAGGAACTATGAACAGAGAGTGAGAGCTGGCAAGGGGGCCACAGCGGTTGGAACACCGTGCGACGCAGATCTAACAGAAGCTGCAAGACAGCAATGCGACAAGCTCTGAGTAGTGGGGATATGCAGGAAAAAATATTAGAAGCAAAACAGGCACAGCCACAGAGTGCTCTTGGAAGTGAAAATTCTGAAAGGTACACCAAAAATAATTACGATATTTTCCTATCTGGCACTGAATCTCATTCAGAAATTGACATTCAGGGTAATTAAGAATCCATTATACTACTGCAATTTAATATCTTTCAGAGCTAGAGGCAGGTAGTTTTGTTTGGTTGGTTTTATTCTCAAGGTCTATAAAGAACACTTTAATTGAATATGCTAAAAAAATCACAGAATCACTCCAAGAAATGGGTCCCAGTGATTAGCTGTGGCCACTGCATGTTTCCTATCAACATAAATACATACAAGATGACAAAGAGCCTAGAAACCAGTGGTAGGACCCACATGCTTCCAACTACTCGGTCATCACATGTAACCTATAGAATCTGAAGGAAATAGAGAGCTAACTAAATAAGTACTTCTTTAATGTCAGTTAAAGATATATCATTCCTGTCCAAGTAAAAAGGGGAAAAAAGCGATCTTTAAATTCCTTGCAAGTCAACTCAAGATTTAAGAGAATTCGATTTCTACAATGTCAAAGCTTTATATGGACCATAAAAAAAGGACTGAATCACCTAAGTCTATTTCGATTCTAGGTAATGTTTACTTACTTCGAGATCAATGGAACAAAAATCTAGCATTTATATTCTGGAATATACAATTGTAAGACTCAAGTTGGCCAATGATAATAGTCAAAGAATCATTTTTACTGGATTTGAAAGTGCTCCTCTGTTTGATCATATTCATGTTCTGGAAAGTCATGACAGTATAAACAGGAAAGGGGCACGCTGTACACTTCTGTCTAATTTTCTTCGCCTCCCTCCCTTTTCCCACTCTAAATCAGCCAAGACGAGCCCCAAATTTCTGTAGAAGATCAGTCTAAAACAGATAGTGGTTTCTTGGTCAATCTGTTGTTTCGTATCTTTCCTCAGGCTATGAGGCAAATTTGCTTTGATTCAGCCAAAAACAAAAACAAAAAAAAATAAAAAAAAACCACAACCAACCAAACAAAAAACTGTTCTGCCAACTTCTGCTACTCTAAAAGCCTGAAAAAGGACCTTCCATTTTTGTCCTCCCTACCTGCTTGAACTTTGGAACTGTTCCATAATAGGATCGTCTCAAGGAATAATGTTGATTTCTTTGAACTCAATGAATTCCAAAAGGTCCCAATATGTCCATTTATGTGGAATTTTTACATCTTCTGACTCTATTTGAAAAAAGATCTGAAACTACGCTCTGGGTTATCTTAGATGTGGATCCCTTCTTGTATGGATCAATCCAGTTATTAAAAGGTGTAGTGGACTAGACTTAAACCAACAGAATAACATCAAGTCATGCCCAAGTTTAAAAATAAAGGAATCACTGATACAATCAGAGATCTGATAGAATACAGATTGCTGCTGAAATGCTGTGTTGACCAAGGGTTCTAGCTTGAAATCCATGTCAATCTTGTTTTCACTCTAAATCCGGACTCACTTAACAAATAATGGCTCTGGTCAGGAACATCACATAATAATACACATCGGTACCTTTAGATTTCTCACCTAATGCTTTGAACGGAAGAATTTAATGTTTCGTCTTGCACGCAACTGATGATGGCCGCTTCTCCTTCTGGGACGGCTTGCACGGGCTGCACCACGTGAACAGTCCGGAAGAGCTGGGTGGGGTACGGGGACTGTGTGGCCTGCACTGGCCTCAGGACTTCTGATGGCTGGGCGGCTTCCACAGGATCTCTGGACTTCGTAGCTTTAGGATTCCCTGGTTTCAGAACTGTAGTGGCTCCTCCTTTTATCCCTGGACTCGAAGACACTCTTGACCGGCTTGCCTGGTTCCGACTTGAAGTGGTTGTGGCCGACAGTGACGGATCAGAAGAGTCTATGCTGGAACTTGGATCCTCGTCATCGATGTAAATGAGATCTTTCGGCATTTCCTTAAATTGGTACACCAAGCGCTGACCTTCCACTTTTGCCAGAATACCCCTCTGGTAATAGTACCTATGCAAAGCAGACAATTTCATCACTATTTCATTCAACTAAACATAAATTATAGTAATAGTCACCAAAGTGAAAAGTCCCTAATCTTACAGTTTAAAGTTGGAAACAAACAAGTGATAAAAGAATTTCTAAATGAAGGGCAGTTATTTTATATAAGATAGTATAAAAATGTTTTATTCTAAATATATGTAAAAAAGCATACTTGCTCACAGATAGAGAAAAGTCCTTATTATCAACTAAATCTAAAACCGATTTTAATTAAGGGGTTATTGATAAAGTATACAGATTCTTCTAGCCTTCGCTTTCTTCCTTCCTCTCTCTACTCGTCTAACTTGCCAGAATAATCCAATGTGGTACCAATCTTGAGAAATTATTTCCCTTTCATAGCTTCATATAATGTTCCTGCCAGTTTCAATTTGATTCTGTAAATCTAATTCCGTTTTCTGTATAAAATTTAATGATGTACAAGTAGAAGTGATTCCAATTTTGTCAATAATTTTAATTAAATAACCAAAAAGTATGTTCAAAAGTAAACTGTAACTAAATATGTATTTCTGGTTTAAAAAGCTTATCCAGTTATCACGTCATTGCTATTCTAATAAATCTTTCTCAAATAAATGCATTTCTTGAACAATAAATGGCATGATCACAGAAAAACAAACTACAAGTGAGTTTAAAATCCAGAAGAATATTTTGTCATTCAACTGAAATGTCAACACTTTGGAAAGGCATATAAATACAGGTGACATTATTTATCACTATCTGTTCAATAAATGTTATTAAAAAAAAAAGAATAAAATTATACCCTAGTTGAAAATTTCCACAATGTCTAATATTATCCTCAAAGCATTAATTTATTCCACCATAATATATTACACGTCACACATGAGATTCATGTTTAATATATTACACGTCACACCGGAGATTCATGTTTAAAAACGCACCCTCTGATTAAGCACCTGCATCATCATTATGTGTACTCTGTGCTGAATTTAAGTTTAATGGCTCAAAGCATATGAACGCTGTGGTCAACATACAATATCTGACCAGAGCCTATCGTTTTCTGACCCTTTTATAAATAAAATATATGTTTTTTTTGCATGAACACCTTTCTTGGAAAGGCAAACAATTTCCCTGATTGAAATCAGATTTCAGTTTAAATGCATACTAATTTCTATAAGTAGTGTGGCTTTAGCACTTCGATAAATAAAATTCACCGTTTTAAATTCCTTAACTTTTTAGAAGTTACCTATTTCGTAGCATTTAAGAAATTATATTCTTAACACAATGAGCTATAACACTCCGCGTACCTGAGAGCTCTTCCCATGGTCTCGTAATTCATATCAGGCTTATTTTTGTGCTTCCCCCACAACCTGGACACTGCTTTAGAATCTACCAATTTAAAAATGCCTTTTTCTCGCTGAGTCCACTTGATATACTTAGGACAAGTAGCTTTGTCCTGGAGCAGTGCCAGTAAAAACTCCCAAAGATAAATTGTGTTTCCTGAAACGAAAACAATTTTTTTTTTAACAGACCAAAATTTCATTTGAAACAGCATAATAAAAGACAACTGACAGTCTTATAGTTCCATCTCTAATTACACAAAAACATCCTACAACGCAGATAGTATCAGTAATATAATGGTCATAATTTTTAGGGCTTAATATAGATCTTTTTATTAGTCCCATATAATATATCTCAATAGAGATATATTATATGGGACTAATAAAATTAGATTTGTGATGGCAGGGGGCGAAAGCACTTTGAGATGATTTTTTCTGGCTCTTCAAGAACCATTACATAGAAGAAAGTGAAAAAGACTTGTACAAAACCTTTTGAAAGTTGTTCTCTTTATAGTAGAGTCAGTGGATTAGCCATAACAATTCTCTTCAAATTTAGGCAGCAGCTATTAAAACACTAGAACTCCAATACAATGTAATAAAATGTCTACACTGTGAAAACCTAACCTGGAGGAACTCCTCCAAGTGGCAATGTCATCTTATAAGCATGTGGCAGCAGTAAAATCCATTTCGGTATGGCAGTTTCTGCTTACAACACGCAGACATTTTAAAGCCATCTGAATGTTACCTGATCCGTAAGTATTATAGGGAAATTATAACAGTACTTACCTTTTCCATCTTTGCTTTTCTTTTTCACAGATATGTTTGGTGTAGTGGCTGGGGAATCTGGTCGCGGTGGTTTAGTTTTTCTCCCTGAAATCAGAACAGCTCTACATAAATATCTGCCCTCGAAGGTGTGAGAGAACGGACAATTTAGCTGTTAATAAATACTATTTTGTCCTTTATCCTAAATTTCAAGTGCCAAACACTTTAAACATGGATCACATATATTGGTCTCCTTTAAGTGTTACTTACTAAAAGAAAAATAACTTCGGTAAAAATTTAACATTAATGTAGGTTAGGACACAAACTCTAAAAATGATACTTTGGCTCATTTATAAAAATGAGGTTAAGTTGAAAACATTGCATCGTATCTTTGAGGTGACAATACTGACAGTGCTTTTAAAAATTTAGGGGACTATTCTTGATGCTGATGAACCTTGAGTTAAAAAAAATAAGCCATATAGGTTTGTCTAGTGTTGGTTGTATAAGCTATTTACGTTAGGAAAGAAGTGGATTTTTAGCTTTTCTCTCTACTAAATACATCTCCGCATAGTTAGTTCTCAAATACTGGAAACTTCCCGAAACTCTATAGAGATATTAAAAATAAGTGAGGCAAAATTTTGGTGAACCACATCGTCAATCTTTATTTTTCCGTGCATGTTTAAACATCTCATTTTTTTTTTTTATATTTCTCTCAATTCACAGCAAATAAACCTTGTGGTTATCCATCATCCTGTCTCCAAAAAGTCCATTCCGACAGTATTAAAACACATTTTGGGCAGACTTAGGCTGGGTCAACCAACTATGCCAAGGCCTTGTTGTCATCTCCTCTTGCCACTTATCTAGAACGACGAATCGGTGGCAATGTTGCCGGGATTTAGGGAGAGATGATCATGCTGTGTGAACAGACTGCCATTCTGTCCATGAGAAATAATGAAGAGGAAGTATGACTGGATATTTTATTTTTAGTTAGGACCGCTTCCCCCAACCTTCTTGAGGCCGACTCTCTCTCTTTCTCTCTCTCTCTCTCTCTCTCTCTCTCTCTCTTTCTCTCTCTCTCTCGTCTAGATCACAAGGGTGAATTCTGGGTTAATACGGGGCAGTAATTCAGAAAAGCAGAATTCTAAAGCTAAAGTCGCATGGTTAGTAACGACCCATCTTCAGACAAACTGAATAGGAATAGGGTGAATCAGAGTCAGGGAGAAGAAGGTCAAAAAGATCACTCTCTTTGGGCCTCTCTTATGACTGCCAGAGGTATACATGTCAAACCTAGTCGGCCGGGTGTCCCAGCGTCTACCGCTGAGGACGTCTGCAGAGAACCCGCTCATGGGGCAGATGCTCCTGGCTGTGTTAGCGTTAGAGGCCACGAATTCGTTTAGCCCCAAGCCCTCCTACCATATCATTTTATGCTTTCTTTTCACACGCTTTTTCTGATAGATACCGTTTTCTTTATTCCACTGTTTTCCTCTACTAGATTTGGTCGTGACAGACACTATCCGAAGCCTACCCAAACTCCATCCACTCCAACATTTTCCTTACTATTCATGGTGGCAGGGGGCACAGCTTCATGTGAGTTATAGCTTAGTTTGGTACAGAATTTTTGATTGACGGTTATCTCTTGTCAGTACTTTGAAGATATCCAACCCTTTCAGCCTCTGTCTGGAGTTTCTAAGCTGCTAATCTGATCATCGATTCTCTTCGAGTAATGCGGTTTCTCCCTGGTTTGTTCGTTTCGTCTTTCGTGTGTGTGTGTGGCGGGGGGCGGGGAGGGAGGTCTTTGGTGTTCTGCATTTTTACTATACTTGAGGCCTGAACTTATTTTAGTTACACTGCCCAGGAGGTACCATGCTACAATTAATGTCATTCTAGAAAATTTTTGGTCATTATCTTTGAATATTACCTCTTCCTTGCTCTACATAGTCTCTCCTTCTGGAGTTCTGATTAAAGATCTTTTCATTCAATCTTCACATTGCTAACTGTTTCATATTTTTTATTCTGTATCAGATCTATACTGGAGTTCAATGATTTTTAAACAGCGACTCATTTAACCCATATGTTATGTGTTCTATTTGGTTCTTTATCATATCATTCTTTCACCATTAAGTAGGATGCTAGTTTTCTACTTTTTAAAAGCTGCTTTATGGAGGTACAATTTACAATAAACTGCATGTGTTTAAAGTTTATAATCTGTAAGTTTCGACAGGTGCGCACCTGTGAAACCAGAACTACATTCAGAATAATAAACATATTCTTCACCCACAAAAGTACTTTGTGCCCCTTTGTGATCTTTACATCTCACTTTTCCCCAGCCCGCCCAATCCACGGGTAACCACCATTCATGTATTTATTTATTTACAATTTTTTTAAAATTACATTTATTGGGGTAACATCGGTTAATGACACCGTATAAGTTTTAGGTATACTATTCCGTAATACATCTGTATATGCGCGGTGTGCTCAACACCGAGTGTCTAGTCTCCACCCATCATCCTCTTTATCCTCTTCATCCTCATCGCCCATCCTCTGGCATCCACCGTCCTGTTGCCTGTGTCCGTGAATTCGTTCACTTGACTTGGTCCATTTGTTGCTCTCCATTTTATATCCCGCATATGCGTGGAATCATAAGGTTCTTTTTCTTTTCCACCTGATTTTAACTTCATTTACTATAATACTCTCAAATCCATCCATGTTGTCACAAATGGCAATATTTTATCAATTTTTTTATGGCTGAGTAGTCTTCCATTGTATATATGTACCACACTTTCTTTATCTAATCATCTAATGAAGGATACTTGGGTTGTTTCCATAACTTAGCTATTGTGAATAACGCTGCAATGAACATAGGGGTACATCTATCTTATCTTTTCAATCTTGGGGGGTAGATATGCAGAAGAGGGATTGCTGGGTAACATGGCAGCCCTATTCTTAATTTTCTGAGAAACCTCCATACTGTTTTCTACAGTGGCTGCACCATTCGCATTCCTACCAGTAGCGGACGAGAGTTCCTTTTTCTCCACGTTCTCTTCGACACTTGTTATCTCTTGTCTTTTTGATGATAGCCTTTCTGATAGATATGAGGTAATATCTCATTTTGGTTTTCATTCACATTTTCCTGACTAGTGATGCTAAGTCATCTTTTCATGTACCCGTGGGCCATTTGTATGTCTTCTTTAGAAAAATGCCTATTCAGGTCCTCTGCCCATCTTTTAATCCATTGTTTAGTTTAGTTTATTTTTTTGCTACTAAATTGTATGAGTTCCTTATATAATCTGGCTATTAACCCATTACCAGATCCATGATTTGCAAATATTTCCTCCCATTCCATAGGCTGCCTTTTCATTTTGTTGATTGTTTCTTTCACTGTGCAGAAAATTTTCAGTTTAATGTGGTCCCGCTTATTAATTTTTGCTTTCCTTGCTTGTGCTCATTGTGTCATGTCCAAAATATCGTTGCGAAGTCAGGTTCTGTTATTCCATCTTGACTAGAAGTGAAAGTTGCACCTGGTATTCTTAACAGTCTTATTCTATGATCATGTTTTTTGTTTTCTTCTGCTTTAATTGCAATCACACTCGTTGAAAGTTTCTACTTGACGATTCTATTAATTGAACTTTTTTTTTTTTTTAATTTTATTAGGCGAGTCAACCCTTGGTTGACCTGATAGATTGCAAGTACCTTGTCAGCTTACAATCCCTTGTTTTTTATGCCTATAGTACCTGATCTTCCTGGGTGGTCTCCCATCCAAGTACTAACCAGGTCCAACCCTGCTTAGCTTCCAAGATCAGACGGGATTGGGCTTGTTCAGGGTGGCATGGCCGTAGACTTGAACTTCTTAGAGAACTAACCCTCGGGTTTCCTGCTTCTGCTGTTTCTCATTCAGGAAGGTCGTCTTTCACTATTCGGCAATACTGAAATGTGACGTCACCATCAATAGAGTTTTACTCGAGGAAATCTTCTGCAGCCTGGTTTAAGTCAGATCTGCCAGAACAATTTTATAAGAATTTCTGGCTGGTGTCCCTAAGCTATTGCTAGCCTGGGGTTACTTTTATGTTAACTACTTGGCTGCAAACTCCCCCAAACAGTGACAGTTTAAAATCTAATCAAACCTAGGTTAAGGCAAGCCTAGGATTATGAACTTTCAAAGGAAGAATTTCTCTACTCAGAGCCCCACCCGAGGAACACACACTTCCCTGACATCTGTCTATGCCAATGAGCAACCTGTTTTTCCCGTGAGGGTACAGCCTCTCAAGGATCCCAATTATACGCTGAGGTCTCTGCCCCATTCCCCATCTTCCACTGAATCGAGACCTAGTATTGGCCTCTACAAGGGCAAAAAACAAACAAACAAACAAAAAAAACCCAAGCCATAAACTCTCGGCCCTTCAGAGGGGCTGTAGTGTCAGCTCATTCTTACTGTTTCTGTTTTCCTCTTCATTTTTGGCTCTGAGAATTTTCCTTACTTTCATGTGAAGTTAGGTTACTGCGTGGCTGGCGGAGATGCCATTAACCAAGATATTAAACTCAAAATATTAAACAAGCTAGAGTTAAGTCAGAAGGTGATAAAATGAAAAGAGTGTCAGACTTTAAAATATAAGTACTTTCTGAGTTTGTAAAAAGTTAAAAATTCCCTTAACACATTCTAACATTTTCCTCTGCAATTACTTACCTGCTGATTTTCAAACCATTTTTCCCACGGGAGTCTTATACTGGAATCTATGCTGGTGGTTTCAAACTACGTCCACGGGAGGAGGGTGGCCTGCCCTTATCCCCAAGCTCTTTCTGAGTGTGGACACAAGGGTTTAGATAAAAGATTGAGGCTTTACAAAGTTGGAAAATACCTTCTCTGTAAGATAGACCTAATTTTTTAAATGAATGAATAATCTAATTTTTTTAAAAAGGCATCTGATATGAAGAAATACCCCTTAATTTATGTTGCGTAACCCTCACTTTTTTCTTATGGTAAGTTTTAAATGGTATAAAAACATCTTTTAATAAAAATTACACTGCGATTCCACATCAAGACTTGACCGTTCGTCCAAAACGATTTAACCACTTACCTTTCTTCCTCTTAGGCTGTTCCGGTGAGGAGGCTCCTGGCGAGTGTGTATATGTCTCTTGAACCTGCTGAGTTTCCATCACTTCAGGAATCCCGTCTAATGTGACGGATACGTGAGTGATTGGGGCAACGACAATGTCATCTTCAGAGGAACTAAAAATGTTATTATCTAATGGAAATAAAATAAACTAATTATCGACTTTGTACTATAAATCAGACTAATTTCATAGAGCAATTTCCTGTTTTTATGAAGACTGAAGTAGAAATAAAATCTTGAAATCTAGTCCCTGCTTTTTATTTCCTCTGCCCTAAATCGGGTACCTCAAGCCAGCCCGGCCTTGACTGAACTATTTCAACGTCCTCCTTCCTCGACTTCCCATCACCAGCCTGTCTCATCTCTCTTCTCCATTCTTCACGGCGCTGCTACGGTTATCTCTGAAACCTAAGTCTGACCCGACCGTACTATTCTTCTCTATAAAAACTTTACGCTATGAAAATTACAAAGAAAAATGAAACCTACCTATCTTCCCTTAGTTTATAGGGGAGAAAGGATAAGAACAACCCAAACTCCACAGCATGCCATTCAAAACTTCCACAAACCTACCTTTCCAATCTCCTCTCCCACCCAGAACGAAGCTTACACTTTTAGCCCTACCAAGGCATTTTATCTATAACGTTTCATTTTTTTTACAGGTCTGTGTCTTTGGCTCAATCTTTTCCTTCTACCTCAAATATACTTCTCTGTCTCTACCCATTAGAAGTTTATTCCTCATGTATAGCCCAGGTCGAAGAACTCCCTCCATAAGGCCAGCCTCTGATCCTGTCTCAGATGTTCTCAGCTGGAGTGCCTTCTCCTTCGAGAAAACACCGTTATCCCTCTCATGGCTTTTATTTTCGGTTTTTACAGCTATTAACATAAATAACTATCTTCAAAATTAAATTGTAGGTTTGAGGAAAGAGGAACTATCTATTCATTTGTATGCACTAGTATGCACAGAAAATATTCAATAAACATCTTGAATTGATTTAGTATTAATTAAGCTTTATGAATTTAACTATTTTCTTGTCAGAAGAGCCCAAAGGAGATCACAGATTTAAAAGCAAATCAAGTGTGGCAATGAATTTTATGCCATGAAGCGTTAGAACACTTTTCAATGGATGTTTGCCTATTTGCTGATGACTATCTATAGAGATCACTAAATTACGATAGTAATTTTGGCCCTAAATATCTTAATACTTTCACCAATGAGGTTAAGGGAAGAAATTCTGTATCACCTGCTATGTGGCAACTAAATTACTTTTTTGTTCCTAAAGGCCTCACTCCCCAAATTAAAAAAAAAAAAAAGTCTTGTTTATCTGAACACTTTAGCGAAGGTGCCTAGGCTAGTACTATACCTTAAAACATGCTTCAGGCTAAAAAAGTATAAAACATATCTCTGGTCTCTTGACATTTACCATCAAATAGAGAGAGAGGGCAAGAATCACTTGTCAGAGTATATAAACAAGGACGATCGGAACACAGAAGCACTCACTTATCCGTTTTTCGTCCAGCATAGGGCCAGGAGAATCCATATTGAGGAGTGCCTCCGCGGCCTCGATCGTTTCAATCGTTTCGTCCCCATTATGACAGGAAGCTTCAACTACAACACATCGGAAGAACAGAAGAGAATCAGCTACGAGACATGTGCTGCTCGGAAACACAGAGACCCTGGTCTCCCGAACCAGGATACCTCCCTCACTTAGCTTTATGCACTTACTTTGTACCAACAGATAGAAATCTATACTCAATATTACTATTAAATACTTGTCTTTCTTGTTTAAAAAATCTCTTCAAGATGTGAGGTTTTTATTAAAAAGCAAAATCTAAAAAAAAAAAAAAAAAAAAGTCTGCAAGATGCCGGGAGGTGGAAGAATCAGCAAAATGGCTCATACTCTGGAGGGATGCCTCGAGCCATTTCTCCAGCGATTCTTACATTTTCAAGAATAAATAAGATGGGCATTGGACTTGGTTAGAAATGGTTCAGGAGTGACAGGCGTGCCACTAAGCCAGTCTGTCACTGCGTTCCATGCTACAAAACAACTGGCTGATACTGTGCAGTGCCCTTTGGGCTCTAACGCTGACTCCAATGCTCTTAGTTCATAAAAGGCGTGAACATGGGTCTCTGTGAATCTCTGACTCTTCTTCTATTCCTCTATAGTGAGTGAACTGCCACTCTCTCCTCTCCAAAAGCTTTTGGTCATAGTCACGAGCGTGTATTGAAGAACACTTATTCCCCTGCTATGGGCTGTACCTCGTCTATGTTTTTTTTTCTTAATGTTCTTAAAAAATATTAAAACACAAATGAAAATGAATCCAAGTACATGCTAGATATTTGACACTTCTCTGCATTACAGGCAGGTGTCCCAAATAGTTGCACAGTGAATTCCTGAATGGCTTTTAAGCCCTTTACTTCTAGGATCAGAACCATGAAACTACATAAAAAGCTATAAATGTACTCTTTTTGTGGATAAATTCAAGTCTCCTGAATGTGATAGTCATTATCCATAACACCTTATACTCACTTGCTGTATTTTCCCCTCAATATCCGTGATAAAATTACATGTTATTTTTTAAGTATGTGTTTTTAAAAAATAACATGTAATATCTATATCTATATTACATAGATATATATATAGATATCTATATAACCTACTATTAAAAACTTAAGCCTCTTATTTTAAATCTTGTAAAGTTAAGGCAAATTTAAAATTAAGATTAAAAATATTAAAAGGGCATAGTACTCCTTGTTAGGGCTTTGAAATTCTATGAATTGAGAAAAACATCCTAGTAAAATTAAATTTTTAAACGATCAGGCAAATAAGGGACAGACAACTCAACAGTTAACTATCATCTTCTAAACATTACGTAACTCTAGATATTGAGTTTTATAAAATATTTTAAAGTCTGCTGGGTAGATGAAAATGATAAAATTATCACGTATCACAACTTAGTTGCCTATCGACTAAGAGCAGACAACAAGGAGCATTTCAAACCACTTCTCTGTTAAGCTTTCCAAAATGAAAAGTTTCAAACATATACAAAAGTAGAGAAAATCATATAATAAACCCCACGCATCAAGACTTAATTGTCTCAGGTTTGTTTTTTTTTTTTTTAAGTTGGTTTATTCAAATCAGGATCCAAAGTTTGTACATTACATTTGGTGACATATACTGCCTCCCCCGCTCCTCCCCCGCCCCTTTTTGCTGTTTATCATAAAAGAAACAGGGTCATCTGTCTGTAGTTTCCCACATTATAGATTTTGCTGATTACCCCCCATGTAGTTCCTGTAAACCTATAGTCACATCTAAAAGTTTGATTAGATTCACATTCCTTTTTTTTTTTTTTCTTGGCGAGAATGTGTCAAAGGCAATGCTGATTCTATGTGGCTCTTGAGGTTAACCCTATAAAGTCTCATAGTATTCTTTCAGTACTGCTAAGATTGAGAATCGAGTTAAAGGTCTATGAGCCTGATCTACCCATTACGAAATTCTCTGCCAGTCTTTTCTCTAACGGCTTTAGCAGTTATTAATGATAGTTGCCTAGATCCACTATTTCATGAGGAATTCCAATCCTATCATCCCTTCAGCATTTATTAGCGAAAATTTTCTATAAAGAACAACTTTCCGAATCAACTACCTGGTTATCCTCAGCCATGGTTCATACGATAACGACAAGTTAAATGCTTAATTCTTTTTCCATTATTTACTGTTTTTTAGAATAAATGGGCTTCCTTGGTTCTTCCAAAAGTGACCATGGAGTTACTTTTTTGGTATCACTGTGAATACAGACTTTAACACATTCGGTATTCTTCAATCCTTTGTGGTTATAGTTCCTAATAATTCTCCACATGTCCCATCTTTGGCCACTGGGAACTAAAGCTGGCTCCTGGGTCTTTTAGACATGATCTGAATAATTTCTGATAGCTTCCGTGCCTTCCGGGATGAGAAGGTATTACAGGCTATCTGCGCCAAACCCAGAATGAGCAGTTTCTTCCAGGTACTCTAGTACCTTTAGTGAAAAGTCCACTCAGAGACCATAATTTGTATATTAGGAGTGTCTACGGCTGTTGGATTGTTCATTACTGTTAAGCTTTCTCGACGGCCAAAGTTAGGAAATTGATTGGTTTTCTAAAAAATATTTTGGAAAATTGTAAACAGTCATATAATAATATGACTATGAATAATTATAGAATATAGTGAATTCCTATATATTCATCACACCTCTTCAGCAATGATCAACTCATGGATAGTCTTGGCTTATCTACCTTTCTATGCATTCCTCCACCTTCATAATATTTTGATGCAAATTCTAAACATCCTCGTATTTCAGTAGTAAATATTTCACAATGTCTAACAGATAAAGGCTGTATTTTGAAAACAAACATAATACCATTATCACACATTAAAAAAAAAAATCGATATTCCCTTAATGTCAAATAGCATTCAGATGTCCAATGTCTCAAATATCATAAATAGCGGTGGGGGGACAGTTTTTTGTTTGAATTAGAATCCAAGTAAGATCTTCAAATTGCAACTGATTGACAGGTTTCTGGAGTTTCTTTTCATTTCTCTGTCTGTCTGTCTGTCTTTTCTTTGCATTTAATGAAGAAATCAGACTGTTTGTCTTGTATAATTTCCCACAACCTGGATTTTGCTAATTGTATTCCCATTGTGCAATGCAACACATTTTTCTACATTTCCTCAAAACTGGCAGTCAGTTCTGGAGGCTCCATCGAATTCTGGTCAAATTTTTGGGGGAAGGCTCTCTTTCATCTGTGATGATGTTTTCTTCCACTAAAAGGCCCAAGAGCCTGGTGTGCTCTTTTCGTGGTAACTGTTGATGCTGAATACCTACTCCTATTAAATTCATTGGGGGTCACGAAATGCAAATATTCTATTTACCTTTCCTTTTTCATTTATTTGCTGGAACACTACTATAAAGAGAAACTTCTCATCTAATAATCTAGTTAGTCAGTGATACAGTTCATATAGCGAAAACAGAATAACTGTTTGATCTTAACCTTAAACTGTCAGTTTTCACGATAGCTGTGTGTAAGTATTGTTAGGAGATCATGGATTTAAACATTATATTTGCTTCAGTCTATTGCGGTTACTATTCTTATAGATGTTCCAGTTGCCCATGTTTGGCTAGAAAATATTTTGGCTTTGTTTTTAAAGAAGATACAACGTGAGTTCATACTAGTATTTTCAACTAGCATTAAAGAATTTATTTTTAGACTTACATAATTTGTAAAGAATTTATAGAATTATAAAATCTACTTAACTTTCGCAATTTAGCATTTGCATATCTTGTTTAACTCTATAAATCTTGGCGTCTTACAACACTAACTTCGTTATTTAATTGATTTTACCCTACTATCCCTCACACACACAAAGTTTTAAAACAACAGCCATGTTATTACTAAGAATATAATTACTGAAAATGGTTTGAGTTTCCTTTGTAGTTTTGTTTTTGCTTTTTGCTTCTTAGACTACATCCCATTGGGAAATGTACAGCCTTAAAAATTGCTTTAAATAATAAATAAGTCTTCTGTGCATGGTTATACTAACAACTCAATAATTGGGTTCGTTTGTTTTAGTATGCTTCAATTTTTAGAGATTTCGAATTTTCCCTCTTCTGGATTTACTTTTGTTTTATAATTCTGTTAAACATTTACACAATCCAAAGTAAAAGCTACAAAACAAAGTACATTTAGAGAATTCTAGCGTTCATCCCTGTCCCCTCCTTCTCCCTGTAAAGAACCATTTTTATCAGTTTTGGTTTATCTATTTTTTAAATATAAGCAAACACACACATATCACTTACATTCTTTTGCCTCTCTGAAACAAAGGTAGCAAGCATACTATTTGTGCTGTCCTGAACCTTGTTTTTAAAGTCATATACACTAGAAATCATTCCACAGCTCCATATGGAAATCATGCTACTCTCTGAAATTTCAAAAACGTGAGGCCAGCTAAATGCGTTTAATATCAATGGTCAAATTTGTAAAACTGTTTATTCCATACAGCTGCAGTGCTTAGGTCAGTTAATGCAAAATAAATTGGTGGGTTTCACATGAAAAAGGAAAGAAAACAAAGAATAGTACATCTAGCTTTTAAAAATATAAAGAAAATGTTGGCCTTTTATTAAATGGATGACAAATACTTCTTGTAGGCAATAATAAAACCCATAGCTTTTAAGACACATATTTTTAAACTTCATAATAGGTTAGTCACAATTGGGGAACTAGTTAAAATCTATTATTTATACCAAGGACAGAAAACACTTATACTATAATAACTTAGGAAACAGCTCATTAAAGACCTTTGAAATTATCATGAATAAATAAATATTATGTTTGACCTTGTAAAAATAGAAGTAAATGTGAAAGAAGAGAATCATAACAGTATTTTTTAAAGAGGAGATTTACTAATGAATATGGTCATCGTGGTTACCTTCCATTTGCCGAAATCTAATTTCTACATCTCCTTTAATAATTTCACTATTCTATCCTCAAAGGCTGGCAATGAAAGAAGAATCTCCACATAGATAAGAGCTCATAGTCAAATTGTTTTCAAATTTTTAAATAGCACAAGCTTTTTGCCAAATAAAACCTTACATAGACTTCTAACATATCTAACATAAAAACAGATAAAAGTGGCATTTGATCAACATACATTTATTTTATAAGTTCAAAATTTATATTAAACTTGATATGAGATAAATCAATGATAAAAATGAAAGTGTTTTGATAAACGTGAAAATCTGGCATCAGGTATTACAGATGACAGCTGCAGCCATTAATATAAGCTACACATACATAAATAGTTCAACCTTTTTATTACTGAAAATGGCAAAAAAATATCAAAATTACGACGCAGTATAATGAATTCTCGCATATCCATCCTCAGCGACGACCACTATCCACACACGGTCCACCTGCTTTCGGCTGTCCTCCACTCACTGCCCTCGGGGTTTACTTTAACGAAATTCAAGATACCAAGTTCCATCTCTACATGTTTTCGTATATGTGCGTAAAAAGATAAAGAACCTAACACTTTGCTACTACCATACTGAAAAATGTTAACAGTAAATCTTAACAGTGATTCATCTCCATCACCTGCGGTGCTGCCCAGGGCTCATCGGTGAGGTGTACGAAGTGTGCCTTCCCCGCCCCTCTGTCTTCCCTTAGCGTCTCCAAAGCCCAGGACTCCCCACGACAATCCCTCTAGACTGAGGTGGGGTACGAGGTCCTTTGCTTTCTCAAGACATCACTCAAAGGCAGAGAAGTTAAACAAAGGCTTCCAGATAACTGATTTTCTCAAATGCTTCCAGCACGTCTGGCCCAGAGGCAAACGTGTAGCGACACAAGTGTGCGAGCACACCAACGTCTACACCTGATGAGAGCAGCAACCCCACCGCACCCCGCACTCGGGGGCTGAACTCCTCATGTTTTAAATTTCCTACCAGGCTGGCTGACCCTGAAGGGGCCTTTTCTTTACATCTCAGCACCTTATTCTATGATTTGGACGATCGCCTCTTATTTTGCTTCATGCAGCAGTAGTGAAAAAAAGAAGAAAAACTTTCCTATCTTTTTCCCTATGATGTTCTCAGGAGTGTAGAGCTAGGCGTAGAAAGAGGGCTCGGAGGAGACATGATAAATGGGGTCGGTTTGGTTCCTGTAACGTGCCTCGGACTTTGTCACGTGCATCTCGAACAGATTAAGCAAGAATAGAGGGGAGGTGAGAACGAAAACGCACGCTCATTCTTGAAGGGCTCGACCCTCTGCAGGTGGCGGAGCTCCTCCAAACCAAGTTAGGGACCTGGCACCACGTCACAGGGCTACGACGCTGGCGAAGACGCTGCCGAAGGGAGGTCCCGCCGGAGGCCTACTCACCGGTCAGGGTGATGTCTTCGTCGTCGTCGTCTATGATTTCTTCCTCGGCGACGTCCAGGGAGCTCTCCGTAATCATGTCACTCGGCTCTTCCACACAGGCCAGGCCGGCATAGCCGTTGAGAATATCGGCACCAGGAACGTGCTCCACGATCACAGCCGGAAAAATCGCTGGGTCACCGAGCTGCGGGGCAAGGGGACCAGGGTTAACGACGTCTTGCTTTGATCAAATCTAACCAAAAAATTGTTTTATGCAGGACATCAGTGTAGTTCTCACATCATCAGCTGCTTGTACGTGATGGTCCCAGAGAGCATGTGTCTATTAAGACCCCATGAACTTTCATTACCAATTTTGAGCCCTAACAACCAGGTTTTCACTGGGAGAGCCTACCAAAGTAAACTTTTAAACCACACTAAGTTTACTAATATCATTAATGCATAAGAAGTGACACACGATTAAATGTACAATTAAAATCTCTACAAAAGTTTGACAGAAAAATGTCTGTGAGTTTAAATAACTATTACTGTCACTTGGCAGACAGGCCGTATTTAACAACAACTTTCGACTCAAACGGGAACATGAACTTCTGTTTTTCTACCTGGTTATAAGACCACAGAATTTTAGAACTGAACAGACCCTTGTGTAATCTATCCCAGTCGCCTCATTTTCCAGAAGAGGAAATGGACTCAGAGAGGGTTTTGAACAACCTATTCAAAGATCTGTTAATTGGTCATGAAAAGAATTCAGTGTTAATCAAAGTGAAAACCAAATAAAAAGTTTTTTTAAACATATTAATATAACATATACATGAAACATAATTCTATGTAATAATAATGAGGGCTATCTGTAGAATTACTTTTCAAACATAGTAAAAACACTTTGACATTTATCAATTCCTTTTATATTGCTCTACCTATCGTTCTGTAATGGTATTATTCATTTGCCACATTTTCATATTAATATTTCTATTCAAATCACAATTCCCCCAAACCACTGGTATGCAATAAACAGCCTATTTGTGCAAAAAAAAAAAAAAAAAAAAATCAATTAGTGAAAAACCTCATAAAGTTATGATCTCCATTTCTTTTTAATTTCAGGCTCAAAAAGGTTGCAAAAGTAGCACAAAGAATTCCCTACAACCTTCATCCATATTCCCAAATTTTAATACTTAATCGCAGCTATCATTCTCTTTCTATATTATTATTTCTATATCTATTTTTCTGATTTGTTTGAAAGTGGCAGACATACTGCTCCTTTAACCCTAAGTACTAATGTGTATAAAATATAATAATGTGTATAAAACCTAAAAATATGGTTATCACATATTAGTACAATGATCAAAACCAGAAAAGTAACACTCATATAGCACTATTACTTAATCTACAGATCTTATGCAAATTTCTCCAATTGTCTCATCAACGTCCTTTTAAAAAATAAAGAAACAAAAAAGGGTCAGGATCAATGTAGAATCATAGGTTTCATTTAGTAAACATCGTATTTCTTCATGACAACTTTGAATCAGGAAAAATTTCCCCTTTAGAGCAGTTCTCGGTTTCTGTCTTTAATGATCATGAGACTTGAAAAATATAGGTTGTTTTATAAAATGTCCCCCAATTTGGGTTTGTGTTAGATTAACTCAAGATTAGATTCAGTTTGTATTTTTGGCAAGAATATCAAAAAAGTAATGTTGTGTCCTTCCAAATAAATCATTTTCATCCCATCACTAGTGGCATTAACTTGATCACTTAGTTGGAGTCATGTCCACCAGGTTTTTTCACTATAAAGTTACTCTTTTCCCCTTTCTAATCAGTAAGTATCTTATAGGAAGATAGCTCAAGACTATGTAACTATCCTGTTTCTTAAACATATTCCCATAGAGTAGTATCTTTTTAAATATAAGAAAAACTTACTCCCCATACATAATAATTTCAGGTACTTTGTCACTTTCCTTGAGTAAGTCTACCATATTAAAAATGTTATTTATGGTTTCATTATAACTAAGCAGTCTCCATCTTTTAAAATTAGTATATTTGTAGCACTGCACACTGAAATTAACTATCACTTCTATCATAAGAATTTAATTACCTAAATTAAATACATCATAGCTGCTAAACAGATACTTTTCGTGCTTTCATGACTGCTATACTCTTAAATTTGGGGTAACACTGCTAAAACATATCTAGATCATTTTATTTCAAAATGTTTCTTCCTATTTCAAAAAAAGAGGAACTTAGAAGCAAACTGGTTCTCCAAATCATGAGTTTTAAAACAGAAAGTAGAAGATTTACACACATGAGAAAGTATCACATAAAGTGGGCAAAGCAAAGAATAATTGACTATCTGGCTTTCCCTTCTCTTTTTTGAGGTGAAAACTGTACATACAATCCAACCTCTTCCCTCTGAAGATCTCAAGTTAAGCTTCTGGTCTTTTGACAAGCCTAGGCCTAGAACTCAGTTAATTTTCACATGACTCCATTTTCTGCTGCAAAATCCTATGTAGCAGGTAAGAAGAGGGCTTATCATCTCCATCCATTGGCAGATGAGGAATTAGCTTGAGAAATTTACCCAAAGTCACTAAGTCAGAGACAGCAGGACGCCAATGCAATTCACAGGTGCCATCCTCGCCCAAGGGAAACCAAAGTTCTCCTCCCTCTCCAAATCTATTCGGCCCAGGACTTTTGGTTAATGAGTGTTAAGAGTGTGGATGTGACAAGGGATATCTCCAAAATTTTATCTGAATCTATTTAGTCCCCAAGTTTCAAACAACTACAGATACTTGTTACCACTTTCTTCCTTGTGCTATTCTACTCACCTGTAGGTCAACTGAAGGACTTGGTTATCCTCCAGAATTTATAGGTCCCAGGAGCACTCTGTCACTTGTCACTCTAGTCAACCCTACGTCTGCTCCGGTGAGAGTGTGCTTCCCCAGAGGTGGCCACTGTTACCAGTTTTTGTTCCCTAACAGAGACGGTCTATGTATAATCAACCATATTCTAATTGTTTTAAACAATTATTTTTCATTTCAAATCTTTTAATAATTTTAAACTGTTTATTAAGAAAAACATCAAGTATACAAAAGCAGAGAGAAAAAAATTAGTTTTCTTGGAAACAAAAACTTAATTAAGAATGAAAAGGGTCAGGGGGAGAGTGAAGTGGGTAAAACGGACCAAATACAGGGTAGCTGAAGGAAACTGGACTTTGGGTGGTGAACGCACAATAGAATATACAGATGTCAAATGATAACGTACACCTGAAAGTTATATATGATTGTATTAATCAACGTTACCCCAATAAACTTAAAAATAAATAAATATATATATATATTTTTTTTAAAAAAAGGAATGGAAAGGGTCACATGGTTCTGTGAGTTAGAAGGTAGCAGCATGTGAAAAGGACCGTGGGCCAGGCGACGCAGGGCCTTTCTCAGTCCTGTCTTGACTGCATTCCCCGCACTTTACATGAAAGAAGAGCACGAGCTGATCCCGGAAGGGCACTTCCGGGTTCTGTTTTAAGATGTATTTTAAGGGCCTGGATCCTAAAGCTGTCTAAATTTAATACACTACAATAGAAGAGATTAACGTACCCATTGCCATTACTGCCGCTATGAGCTAACATTTACTAGCACGTAACATGTACCAGGCATTCTGCCCGTGGCTTTCCATGGATTAACACCTCATATAAACAGCAGAGGATCGATGAGGGAGATAACCCTGGATTATCTATTTCATACTGGGAAAACAGGCTTGCAGGAAAGGGACATAATTTATCACAGGCACAGAGCTAGGAAGTGGTAGCGCCCTGACTTCAAATGACCGCAGGGTCCACGTTCTTTCCCTGTACACTGCTGGGGTCAGCCTTAAACACGGTGCATGTTGTTTTGTTGACATACTTACTTGGCTCTGTTTAGAAAAGCAGAATAGGTAAGTTGTGTTGAGGTGTGACTTTCAATAACACTTTTTTTCAGGGCCCCTCCAATCCGAATCTAATCGTGTGGGCATAGCCAGTTCCTCTTGGGCCCCTGGGACTTCCCAGGGTGATTCTCAATGTATCCATACTGTCTTCTCGTCTTAAGATACTTGCTCTTCTCATGATAAGTATCGGTCACTCTAGTCCACTGAAATAATGATGTATATTCGAAGTCGTTCAACTCTAATTTCTCCAGGGAACTATTAATTCATATACAAGAAACATACTAACTCTGAATCTTAGGTAATATGCCTGAATTTGTATATACAAAATAGACTTAACCCTTGAACAACACTGGTTTGAACTGCACAGGTCAACTTATATGTGGATTTTTTTTTCAGTTGGCCTTCTGTATCTCCAAGTTTTATATCCATAGATCTGACAACCACAGATTGAGAGCAGTGGAAACAGTATTTTCCATCTGTGGTTGGGAATCCACTATGCAGAGAGCCAGTTTAAGTTGTAACAGGATTTTCGAATCCATGGTGGTCGGCGCCCTTAACCCCTATGCTGTTCAAGGGACAACTGTACATCCAGAAAACCTCTCTCAGGTG
This sequence comes from Rousettus aegyptiacus, assembly GCF_014176215.1. Classification (NCBI taxonomy): domain Eukaryota; kingdom Metazoa; phylum Chordata; class Mammalia; order Chiroptera; family Pteropodidae; genus Rousettus; species Rousettus aegyptiacus. The sequence continues at coordinate 89,672,451 of NW_023416286.1, forward strand.
ACTGTAACAAATCTACTACCATAAAGAGAAGAAAAATACCAACCCTGAAACTCCAGCTGCTGATCTGGGCTCTTACTAAATTCCTGCCTTTTAAACTGACTGGCAACCAGCTAGTCTGAGTCGGGAACCTTGAGAACTTCATGCCCTAAAATTCTTTATAATAGAGAAATGGTTCTCAACTTCTTAAATGAAGGCGTGGCAAAATTTCAAATGCTGAATTTTCCTAGATTTATATTTTAAAAATAAATAAAACACAGGGACTTGTATTAGTTTGCTAGGGCCGATATGGACAAGTGCCACAGGGTGGGTGAGAAATTTATCGTTGCACAATTCTGGAGGCTAGAGGTCTGAAACCAAAGTGCCGGCAGGGCTGGGTCCCCCCGAGGGCCGCTGAGAGAAGGTCCGCTCCGTTCACATGGTGTTCTCCCAGTATGTATCTGTGCCCAAATATTCTGTTTTTATATGGATCCCAATCACATTGGATTTGGGGCCCACTCTACTCCAGTATAACCTCATCTTAACTAATGACAACCACAATGACTATTTCCAAATAAGATGACATTCTAAGATACTAGAGGTTATGACTTCAACATAGGACTTGGGGTGTAGTGACGCAGGGAGAGGCAATTCGAACCATAACAGGACTCGATTTAATTTAATTTTAAAACAACTACCACATGATCTCACTTACATGTGGAATCTAAAGAACAAAATAAACAGAACAGAAATAGACCCGCGGAGCTTAGGGAACAACAAGCCAGATGGCCGCCACATGGGAGGGGAGTTGTGTGGCAGGGTGAAAAAGGGGAAGGGATTAAGAAGTACAAATTGGTATTAAGAAAGTGGGACTACAATGTACAGCACAGGGGATATACTCAATAATACGGTAATAACTATGTATAGTGCCAGGTGGGTACCAGACTAGTAAGGGAGAATCACTTTGTAAATTATATAAATACCTGACCACTATGTGTACACCTGAAACTAATATAATATGAATTGTCAACTGTCGTTGAAAAATCGAAAAAGTGAGAGAAAAGTGGAGGAGAAAAGAGATTCACACTTCCAGGTGCAAAACAAGTCAGTCGTGGGGATGTGGTGTGCGGCACAGGGAATACCGTCAATTGCATTGTGATAGTTGCACGTTGTCACATGATTGCTGGACTTCTCATGGCGATCACCTCTTTAGGTATATAAATGTTGACTAACTATGGTGTACACCTGAAAATAATGCAACATTAGTTTGGTATATTTTAATAAAAATCTACTCTAAATAATTTCTGTAGCTTACGGCAATAAAGATTTATATATTCTATTTTCTTACAGTTGGCCCTCCATATCTGCGGGTTCCACATTGGCAGATTTAACCAACTGGGGATGGAAAACATTTTATTTAATGTTACGCTGCTGCTGAAGGGTACTAATAAACTTACAATGGTTGTGACAGGGTAGGTAGGTAGGTAGGTAGCTGAGCGGGAAGGAGAGGAACGGCGAAGGGTTAATGAGGCCCTGAGACCAGCTCAGCAGAACATCTGCAACCAGGTGTCTGGCAGGCTTCTGGAGACGCCCTCCCTCCCCCAAGGTCAGAAACCAGATAGGCAGGCCGGAGGCTGGGCAGCGCCTGGCGCCCTCCCCACCCGCTCCCCACACCACCCCCACGGTCCCCGGGCAGTTAGCTGCAGATGATCACTACACGACCTCACTCTGGGGACACTCGACTCGTGCAACTGAGCATGAGCCGACCCTCGAGTCCGGATGCGCAGGCGCAGGACTGCCCACCTGCGGGCGGCCACTGCGCATGCCCGCTGCGCATGCCCACTGCGCATGCCCCGGCTGGGAGCGAGGGAGGCGCCCGGAACCCGCGCCATTGGAGGTGGGAGGCACGGGAGGGGAACAAAGAAGCCCCATGGCCCATGTGAACCCCACTCTCAACTTCTCAGGGCCCCCAATCCTCCGTGCGATGCCCGCCCGGACTTCTCCCAAGGTCACTTGGCTTAATAAGTCACGTCTGCTTGCTCCTTTTCGTGCACTGTCCATCGTCCCCCAGCGTCGGACCTCCACGCCCATCTTTCGTGGGGATCCAAGGACCGAACCCCGACTTTCACACAGTGCAGGCACCTGCTTTCTGGTAATAGGTCCATCTCACTGAACAATTACAGACTTTATTATTCTCTAAACAATATAGTATAACAGCTATTTACAGAGTATTTGCATTGTATTAGGAATTACAAGTAATCTAGATAAGATTTAAAATACTTGGGAGGATATGCCTAGGTTACATGTAAATATTACTCCACTTTGTATAAGAGACTTGAACATCCTCTGATTTTGGTATCTGGGGGGATCCTGGAACCAGTCTCCTGTGGATACTAAAATGCTCCATTTCTAAACTGAGATTAGACATTCTTCAAGTTTCTTTGCTGAAGACCACCAACCTTATTCACCTACATAATTCCAACCAGACCCCTTCCCAACATTTATTTAAAAGAACTTAAGGAAGGTCAGAGCTAGTCACAAAATGGCCACGACATTCCTAATACTTAGCAATAAGATCTTTAAGACATGACGGTGTTAACACTTTCATTGATGCCCTAACAAAAATATTACATTCCATTTGGCTGGCTCCTTTAAAAAAAAAAAAAAAAAAAAAAAAAAAAGATCCAAACAACTCTCAAAACATCTTTTTAAAAATTAAGCATCTTCTCTACATTACCTTTTATTTGAATCAAGGAACCTAAGTAAACTCTACCAACGATTATCAATCCTGACTATATACTGGGAAACATCTAAAAATATCAATATATGACCCTACACAGGATCAAATAAATCAGACTATCTGGGGACGGTCCCAGGCCTATTATTAAAGCTCTCAGGTGATTCCAACATGCACACAGTGCACACAGTGTTCAGAACCACTGCTCTAAAGAAATTTATAAGATTCAAAACTGCTTTCTCCAAACTGTCAACTATGTCAATGTCTGAGATACTAGAAATCCAAAAAGACCAGTTATTATGAGATCTTTCGCTGTTTGGCAATTGCAGATTATTTTTCCATTTGTTTTTGGAATAGAACCAAAATAAATCACAAATTATGAGTGGGAATAAAGAGGCAAGACTTCTTGGGATTGAAATCTGCTGAAGATCGGAGTTTTAAAAGCCTCAATTTCTACAAGCAAATTGAACTGTAGTGATAAACTTTCCACTGTTTTTTAACTTTATTGAAGGTTTTAATAGCTCCAGAGAGAAAAATATATTTACCCGTTTCCTTGTCCATTAATTTCGGGTAAATACAGGACAAGAATTGAAAGCAATTAACAGTTTTTTTAGCAATAAAAATCAAAGCAAGTTATAGCAGGAAAGAGAGACAGTTCCCCAGATTTCAACACCATCCGCTATATAGCTGCCCTGTGGTGTGGCTGACGACGTATGTGGTAATACTGTCAAGTTAAAATGAGGAGGAAAGTGGACATGTAAAGACTACAGTGTGGCTGCCCTGCCTAGGTTTGCTTGTTTCCTCAGCATGCCACAACCCAGAGCCCTACGTGGGCATTTAAAAAACTGTGGATCATTATTCCAGCTCTATTAAGTAAATTTATTCAACAGGTTAAAAAAGCAAAAATACTTTCAAATGTTCTCTAACGGCGGAGTTCAATCTGGTATGTGGTGATTGTGAAACATCCTGCCAATGTGCCCTATGAAATAGCTTAAAATGAAACAGCTATCACATGTTTTCCTGAAGAGGAGCAGGTTAAAAACAGTCTAAAAATTTCCCCAATGTAGATATCCCTTTTTTTCTAAAGATAGGTGTAAAATGAGCATACTTCCAAGTAGGTTTTACTATCTTTTTGCAGAATTTTAGAGGCCTTACTCCCCCCATAATCTTCAATAGCCCCTCCCACTCCAAGGCCACCCCAATAAACATACAGACTAAACACAGTGCACTTGCTATGCAAAGACATCTTCAAAACAAATTCCTGTGTCCTCTGTTCCAATCAGAATACTGCCCTGAAGCCTCATCCTATGAAGAAGACACTGCTTCATAATGAGTTCCTTCACCTGTGATTTAAAAAACAAATACCTTACTCTATCAGGACACAATGTGACAATATTTACCATGAAGCAAGTGCTCTAGAAATACACAAGAGTTGAAAGGGGATGTAACAGTGAGCGCTCAGGCTCCAGAGACAGACTGGCTTTAAACGGGCCGGACTGCACATGTCCTGCCTGGGTGTTTGAACTCTGGCAAATTATTCAGCCTGCCTAGGCTTTAGTTTTTGTGTCTATATAAGAACAATACTAGCTTCTAGAGCTGTTTTAAGAATAACATATAAACATATCATTTGTTATACCGTAAGACATATAGTAAGCATTTAGTAAAATATTTTGATTAAAGTTCTTCAATATTTGATTTATATAGAAATAAACACTTAAAACTTGGTTTAATACTTGTATACAGATATACCATACTGTACATCTTAAATAATGTTATATATAAATTATATCTCAATAAAGCTGGGGGTGTGGAAACTTGACCTAGTACATTCTTACAATGACAGACAGTTCTTGATTTTTAGAAAACCAGTGAATAAAACTTAACCATCTACTCTCAGAAACAACCATTTAAGCTTCAACTGAAAGCAAAATCTGGATACCTATGTATGTTTACTTCGTGCAGATTTATCAAACTGTATACTTATGACTTGTGCATATTTTTGTACTTGTTACACTTCAGTAAATAAAGTTTCAGATGCAGAGATCCATCTGATGGGAGAAACAGAACCTCAAAATGTCTTCAATTCACTGTTCTGCGTGTGGTTCTCTCAGCTCTGAGCATGTTCTTGGGCAGAGGTGCAGACAAGCCGCCGAGGGGACGGGACTGTGACCAGGTCACGCACTACGCGGCTAGCCCTTCGTTCACTCATGTGGACCAGAATAAAATGTCTGGGCACAGCACATCTGGATGGAGACACGCGCCCAAAGTTAGGGCGACTGGCAAACAACATAACTCAAAGTTTAAAGTCATTTAAACGCGTTCCCATGATCTGCTTTTAAAGATTATTTTTGAGAATAGGTTAATACATGAACGTGCTTATATTCCAAGAGTACAAAACATTACTGTCCCCTTTCCACATAGTTCCTGTCCCCAATAGCTACACTGTAACCAATTTCTAGGTGCATTTTAAATGATTTCGGGAAATGCTGTATTACATAAAACAAGCCAGGATTGAGCCATAGAGTACCGAGGCTCCGCAAAGTTTTTTTGAAGGGTTCTTCATAGCCAAATTCTCTACATAATACTTTGAAAGTTCTGTCATTGAAACAGCTTTATTATCTACAAATGAGAATCCTTCTACTGATGGGAGCTTATCCTTTCTGGCCTTTGTTTTAAAAGAAAGTGAATAGCCTTCGGGCAGCAAAGTCTCTATAGCTATGACATGTATAGCCCTACACGATGGTCTAACTTGTAAAACACAGTTTTCTTGACTAAAAATGTAGTTCGTGAACCTAGTTTCAAGAAAATTTAATATGTAAATGTATTTGAGAGAAAATGAAAATCCTGCTTAACCCAGTTATGATCACTATAAAAGGCAATTTACGTAATATTCTTCCAGATACTCTATTCCTTTCCAGAGTCCTTTCATTTCCTATGTCCCCGAGGATGATGTTAAGAGTTTGGGCTTTCTTGAGTCAAAGACTCAATTCCTCTAGCGGTGCCTGTCACCTTCCGGTTGTGTTTCTGAGCAACACTCCTCCCTTCATCCAAGCTCTGAGATTCCTCCACATAAAGGCTTTCCTTATTCATAAAAGATAATAAAAACTGTCACACTGTACAGGGTTATTGTGGGGATCAAAAGGGAAAATACATTTCACCTACAGAACCTGGGCAAAGGCAAGAGGCAATAAATATTAGCTCATACTTAAACAAACGACAGATCCACTTTGAGGTTAGCTTATTGTTCGTGTATCTGTACGCATTTTGCCAGGTTTTGGTGTGTTACATTGGCGTTTTACACACACACACACACACACACACACACACAACACACAGACACACACTGTATTAGAGTTAGAGTTGAAAAAGTTTTATTTCTGTTGGCTCCAGAAGAGATTAAGTGTTTCTGAAGAAGCCTAGTTTCTCTTTTGGACAGAAAGGTCCACGTGAAATGGTCTTCTCTCCAGACTTCCTGGAGATAATGTTTGAAATTCCATTGTAAATCCCTGAGGAGTTGACTTAGTTAAATCTAATCTCAGTTTAGGTCTTTCATGACCACTGTCCTTCTTTAGTCTTTGCCCAGATTTTTCTTTTTTGAGCCAGGATAAATTACAACTTGGCCATGGATTTCAAAAAGTAAAACAATCACTGAAAACAATCTTAATTTTGTTATTAAAGTGCCTACTTTAAAAGTTTACTAATGGGGTATGTGTGTGTGTGTGTGTGTGTGTGTGTGTGTGTGTGTGTGTGTGGCTAAGTGTGAACAGAATCAGTTAAGAGGTAAAAAAAAAAAAACAGGGAGATTTTGGGAGGTTTAATAGATTTTAACCAGGTTTAAATGTTTACTTATAAACTAACTAGATAACATCACAGCAGTCACTATCAGGCTGATAGTTTTTACACATGCAAATTCTATATACAAATATTTAAGTAAAATCATAATTAAAGAGGCAACTCCTACTTCTAAAACATGAGCTTTGACAAGAATCCACATAGATATACACAAATCGTAGAATGAAATGAGGCAAGGCATTCCTGAATATAGGCAGTTAGACTGCAATAAAGTCTTTTCCAAAACGGAAAAGTCATACTGGCTATCCTATCAGAGGCAATGACAGAAACCAGTCCCTCCAAAAATATCAAACAGCTTCAAGTCAAACTACGTCAAAAGAAAAAACATGTTGTAATGTTAAAGGAGAGTATTCCCCCACAGAATAAATCTGTCAGATTTTTAAGATCCTGATTGACAAGTTTATTGGCTTATTCTAACACCAAGCTAGTCATTCTCAAATATCAAAGAAAAAACATAAGAAAATATCAGGGGAAAAAGCAGCTGAATGAATTTGTCTCACTGGTACCCAAGCCATAACATTTGCCTTTATTACCTCATTTAATCAAAAGAACTAAGTAATATATAGAGTACAAAGTGGGACACAAAACACTTTTAACACATTTTTTTTTGATTTAACATGTCATTAATACAGCAACTGCCACATTTATTGACTACTTCCTTTGTACTAGGCTCTTGCTAAAGCTTTACATAAAAATTTAATGCTTGTAACCTTGGAAAGCAATTCTTTCATTTTTGGTGGAGGAAATCAAAACTCGGTGGAATTTAAAAACTTGTATGAATTCACAAAGTTATTAAGTGGCAGCGCCTGGTTCCCAAGCTGACACGGTCAAATGCCACATCACACAGACTCTTATTTGACAAGAAATATCAATTTTCAGAATATTCTGTTGAAACTGTAAGGAGTTGATCCAGATGCACACAAATTAATCACTTTTTTAAAAACCGTCTCCCAGGTTAATGTTTAATACCAAATTATTTCTGAATGTGCTTGCGCACTGGGGCCAGGGAGGGAGGGGAGGGCGGGGTTATTAGTTACTTGAGCTTCACAGTAGCTTTCCTAAAGATGAATGGAAGTTTTTCCTAAGTGTTCTTGTTTGTTTTTTTCTGTTTTGTTTTGTTTTGTTTTGCCCATAGCAGGAAATAAAGTATAATGATGAGAGAAGTACACGAGTCAAACAAAACTATCAAATATAGTAAATCTTTAAATTGTTGCCTAAAATATCACTTTTAAGAGGAAAATTCTCCTTCCCCGAAACTCCGCACAAGTCCCAGGCAACTTCCCTGTGGCCTGCCTCATACCTTCAGTGCTCAATGTCACATTAGGTGGAACCACATGAAACAGATAAGCTCACAAATGTATTACCAGTCATTACATTTTAATTCTTACTTAAAAAAAAAATTGCCCTAATACTGAGAATTTTGGTTACTGTGTTTAAAAAAAGAAAATCCCACCTCTATGCTGCTTATTTAATATTCAGCATATTAGATTTATCAACATTATTAAGGGACCCACGTGTTAAATTCACATTCTAACAAACTATTAACAATCAGTTTTCTTTTTACATCACTAAATCAAAGGACATTATTTTCATCAATATTTTCTAAATAGTGTTGGAGGTGACCCTGGCTTATGGTCAGTAGTAATGCAGTAACACAATCTGTTTAAATAACGGTTTATCCTTTATGTTTTGTGTCAGTGAAATGGAAAGGAGGCAAAAAATTTCAAGATCACATATCTAAACTGAGATGCATCAAAGAGGTACTAATTTCTTTACCCAGCAAGGCTGCTCTAGGTGATCGAGTACTTTATAGGAGAACAGAGGTTGCTAATGCTATCCCCAACAAAAAATTGAGCAACACAAACTTTACTTTAAAAAACAGTATTTTGGGGAAAAAGATAAATACAAATATTGACTCCCTTCTCTGAGCCTCACTTTAGTCTTCCAGAACACGAGACTTAAGAGTACCTACTTCACATGACTGTTGTTAAGAATTAACTAGGAAAATCCTTACAAAGCGCACGGCACCGTGTGTGGGGCATTAAGCTCAGTAAACACCAGTCACTAAAACTCATCCCTGAACGTTTCTGGAGCTTTCCTGGGCCATGTCCTACCCTACTCAATGGCTCATCCACATTCTTTTCTAAGAGGTTGTCACGGGGCCTCTGAGAGGTGGCTCTGCAGAAGACGGTAATACAAAGTTCCCAGGGCTCCCCTCACCAGCCCCTCCTTCCCAATAACCATCAGCTTCCCTGCTGCCAACAGCGAGCAGGGAGACGAGCCAGGCCGAACGCTGGGCCATTGGCGGGGTGGTCCCTCCGCATGACCCAAAGAGGGCCTCGGGCCTCAGTCCAAGTCGGCTGTTCCCAAAAGACAATCGGGCTCGTGCCGGGGCCTCTATGGCATAACTCCTTTGATGAAGGCTCTTCCAGGAGTACGGAAAACAACTGGCTTCCGTATGTTAGTGTTACAGACGGCCAAACTTATAATGGATCTGATAAACCTGATGTCGAGATAAACCTGATGTCAAGAGAGCAACTGGAACGGGCAGAGTCGCCACACAACCCAGAATTGTGTGAAATAACAGAGTCCGCGATGTCCGAGCCCAGGTCGGCCGCCCCGCCCCACCGATCCGTTCTCCACCTGCCGGGTGCTGTCAAGTTACGCACAGAAGACCATCAGCGCATTCCTCCCACTCTAGTTCTGGGGTACGCTTAACCCCTGACCTGACGGAATTTTACCATTCCGGTTGAAAACTGGCAGGTTGGTGTGATCTACAGTCTTATGTACATTCTCACGAAGACAACCTCTTTCTCGAGATGCAATCATGTTAAAAATTCTGACTGCAATTTGAAGGAGTCTCCCAAGAAACAGGAAGGCTCTATATGGAGGTTATTTTTCCTGATTTTTTTTTTTTTTGGGGGGGGTGGATAATTTAAATCTACAACAGACAGAAAAATAAAAGTATCCATGTGCTTACCAACAAGATTTAATAGAAGTGATCACTGTCATTTAATGAATTATACTTATTTATAATTTCAAGGATAATTTTTAAGTTATTTTAAGGTGTTTCCACTAAACATGTACAATAGAACAGTTGTTAATACGTATCAGAAAAAAGACTCCATGAATATTTGTTTTTGGTCTTGGAACATGGTGACATGGCCACGCTGCCCATACTTTAAGTGAGAATGTGGACAAACAGGTCCCAAAAACTGATACTGCAGTCAAGAGAGTTGTAGAGGAGGATACCCACTCTCATCATTCAATGGTCTTCTCATGTGATAAGGGCCATAACTAAGCACACATATATCCCACATCATTTTACCAGCAGAAGAGGAAGAAGAAAACTCTTTAAGAAGACTCAACCAATAAATGCATTATAGATGATGTTAAATGTCTTGGGAGAGCTTAAAGGGGGAGGAGGCATCTCCTTTCTGCAAGTAGCTTAGCACTTACCTGGGGGAATCGGTCATGGATATGTGAAAACTTCACACGGCAAATGTGGGACACTGACGATGAGTGATATAGGAATAAGAGGATAAAGCTGTTAATTCCCGAAGGGATGACTTTGGGATAAATTCCTGAAATAAGTATGTGTTGTCCTAAGATCTCGAAAGACAAGTACAACTTAAACAGCTATGAACGTGGGAGATCAGACAGAGGGAAAGAAGGTGTCTGAGAAAACTACACAGTAGACTGGCAAAATCAGTGCGGTATAGAAAAGGGCACGAGACAGACACTATGAAAAACTCTAAGCACAGGTCAAGGTGTCTACACTGATGACACAGTCAAGAGCGATCCATCAAGAGAGTCGGTGCATTCTATCGTTCTGGAACACCTCCCCTTCTTCATCTGCCAGATAAACTGCACGTTCCCTCGAGATGCGATTCAGATGTAATTTCCCAACGCTGCGATTCAGTCAAAGGCTCCATTCCGTGTCCACGGCGCTCTGGGCTCACCTGTGTTACACCGAGCAGCGACTGCCAAACACCGCGTGAGAATTTCTGGGCATCTCGTTAAAAAGACAGGAGGGCGCAGGAGGGCGCTGTTTACCTGTTGGCCTCTTCCCCTCAGAATCTGGGGTCAGAGCGAGCCAATTTACACCCTCATAAGGAATGTCATAAGACCACCTTCCTATATTCCATAAAAATATTTGCCTCACTTTGCCAAGCATGTCACTAAGCTTCTCCCTAGTGAGCTAAGTCTGTGAAGCATAAATATGATTTGCTAAGTTCCACTTTTAGAACCAATAAAAATACGACATATCAAAATTATAAGTGATATATCAAATGATATACTAATATATAAAAATTCTAAGAAGCACTAAACCACCCATTGCTTTTCATTAAATTAAAATCCTGGAACGTTGGCGCATATATGTGGCCAAGTTTCCTTCTCGCCAGGAACTTTCATCCACGGTCTTCCGCTTTCTTCTTATCCTCGTATATTCACCAGGCAAACACGCCCGTTTAATAACGTCACACTGAGGCACCTTCAAGTTTAAGGTTACTGCGATTCAATAGTGACGCTGCTGCTGTCCCACTGAAGTGCCTCGCCTTCAGCTACAAATATTCCCCCCCAAAAAACAAAAAGAAAACACGAAAAACCAAGACAACAATGATGAAAACTCCCAGTCTGGAACAGACAGCAAGCAGAGACTTGTAGGTGGCTGGCTGGTCAGCAAACAACGACATCTCCTTTCCAGCCTCCCCTGCCCCGTCCCTGCCCACGCGACTTCTTCCTAGCCATTCTGAAGAGTGTGACCTGGTATGAGGGGAGATGATCAAGGAGGTGGCAACCAGACATTACTGGTGTCAGGTTCCTTAGACAACTACACTTATAACCACAGACCATAACTGAAAACAGGAAATACATTCTAATCTGGTGCCTTCAAAGAGTGATTGTGTAAAGGACAATCAAACCAAGTAAACCAATATAGGATCATACAAAAGATAGAAAGTATTTTAAAAGACACGAATACTTTTAAACTTTGAAAAGTTAAAATCCCAACAGGTTTTATGTAACTTAACAAGCTACTTCTAAAAGTCATTCAAAACTCTATCCCCCAATTTTTTCTATCAGATGTGACATCTCTAAAGTGATACCTATGAAAGCAGTCTGATGTTGGCACAATACAAAAGCAGGTAAATGAAATGGAATACACCAGCAAGTTCAAAACTGAAGCCGACATATGATGATTTAATATATAACAGAGGTGGCAGTCTTAGTATGAAAATCACAAAATATTCAACAAACGGTGAAGGGCCAACATCCCCATTTGTGGGATTAGAGTCATCATATCCCTGTACCTTACAGTCTTAAAAATCAGATTTCATTTGAACTGAGGAGTTAAATATATAAAACATACTAGAAGAAAATATTTTTAAAAATGTAATAATTTTAGGGGTGAGAAAAACTTAGCAGAAACCAAAAAAAAAAAAAAGTAAATTTTATCACATAAATATCTAAAATTTGTACAGGGCAAAAGATAGCTTATTGTTAAAAGATGGTACCAGACAGGGACAAAATATCTGCCACATGTCACAAAGGGACTAATCATTAACTGTATAATGAAGTAGTCAGCAGACAGCGATCATGATGTACTACCCGTGATATATCAATAACTCCTACTGAGCAAAAGGATATTACTAAGAATTAGAAGAAAGCTCAAATAAAAATAATTAAATTAACAAACAATTCAACAACTCACTGCTAGTAGTTAAGGAAATGCAAATTAAAATAGTAAAATGTCATTTTCACCAAAAAAAGACTGACCAAAAATAAAAACAAGATTTCTGTTAGTAATGGTTTAGGAAATATACTATTGGTGGCAGAAGAAAATGGTACAGCCTTTTTAAAGAATGATTTGCTACCAAGTTTATGCTTTTCATAAACTTAGTAAATCTATTTTAAAAATCCTATAGAAATAATCATATGACTGTACAAAAATACACTATTATGTATGATTACACGCACACAGATGCAATAACAAACTGATAATGCTCGGTAAAGATCAGCTATGTGCCAAACATGGTTCTAAGAGCTTTAGATGTATCAGCTCATTTAATCTTCACAGCCACCCTACAACAGCAAGTTGGTTATGGTCACCCTCATTCTGTAGATATGGAAACCAAGGCAGAGAAAGGTTAAGTGACTTGCTCAAAGTCAAGGTCATGTCATGGAGGTGGAGTGAGGAATAACACCCAGGTCTTCTCACTCTAACACCTGAGCTCTTAACCACACCTCAACTGGGATGTTCACTGCAATATTGTTTATAATGGCAAAATATTGTTAACAGCCAATTGTCCATGATCGGAGACTGGTAAAGTAAATAATGGCCCATCCGTCATGTGAAAAAATAAATGGTATATTAAGTGTAAACGGACAAGTCACAAAAACGGTTTGGCATACCCTCATCTGTATCCTAAAAACATCTGCTCTATATAGGTCTGTACGTACATATACTGTTCTTTTGTTCGGGCCTTTGTCGAAAAAAATTAAACATCAAATAGTTGATACTGGTAACCTCTCTCTGTCTCAATTTCCTCACTGTAATATATGGATAATAATATTTCCCTCATATGTTCAATATTTGTAACGTCCTTATAATAATACACGCATAAAACTTATATTCCTTTCGTTAGATAAAATTAAATAACTTAAGAAGCACAAATGTGTGCCTCTGATGTTAAGAGCACCACCTCCCCATTCGAAGACACTGATAACCTCTCCAAGAGAAACTAAGCACATCACACACAGCAAGGGTAAGCATTATTTGACAAAACTTTCTTTGA